>NC_089256.1:9656759-11033324 GCF_963930625.1 Muntiacus reevesi
CAGGGGTCCCCATCTCCTGACAAACCATGCTGTCTCTACCTGCTGCTGCCACCACCACACCAGCCAGTCAGTTCAGACTTTCAACTCCCTGAAGAGACGGCTCCAGGGTTAATATGCCAGGACCTGCAGCCATCTCTCTCTTCTAAATGGGAAGTGAAGATCATTGAGAATCAGCCACCAGCATTTGGCAGCTTTTTTAAGCAGATCATAAAGAGAACTCATGCAAGAGCATTCAGAAAATCCAGGCCAACATCAAATAAAACAGACAGCAAAGTACCACTCCCAGCAGCACAAAGGGCATTAATTAAAACACATTGAAAAGACGTCTCTGTATAAATACTCCTAAAAATGAGGTTGTTGGGAAAGAGTTTGACCTTGGGGAAATTGATGAGTTGCTGATAATTACAGGGGAAATAAATCTTAAGAGGACAAAATCATTTAAGAATGGATTTTATAAGCTAATGATGTTGGTTCCTTCTAGTGGATGAATGGAACCAGAGTGGAAAGAATACGGGGTGGGAATAGAGTAGAAAATAGGATGAAGGAGGAGACCACCTTCTCTGAGTGTACACCTCTGTTTTCAGTCTGATTCTTAGAACCAGGAAACCTCATACTCCAAAAACTAAATACGTGATTAAGGTCAACCAGGATGTGAGGGAAACCTAGGTGAAAAGCAGGCAGTAACAAATGAGCCTCTCTCTATTATAAACAAATTTGTTGTTATTTAGTCACTAAGTTGTGTCAGACTCTTTTGTGACCCTATGGGCAAGAATACTGGAGTGGGTTGCATTTCCTTCTCCACTAAATGAATACATAGCCACAATGAAGCCAGTGGGAAAGGAAAGAACCAACCTCAATAACTTGGAAAGCATCAAATGTGACTAGACATTGCAATGCTAAAGACCAAAAAAAAAAAAAAAAGCATACATAAATATTGTTCTCTAGTTAGAAAATGTGTTTTCCACAGGAGTGTAGGCAAACAGTTTTGAAACTGTATGAATACTGGGGGGCTTCCCAGGTGGCGCTAGTGATAAAGAACCCACCTGCCAATTCAGAGGAGTAAAAACTGTGGGTTTCTCTATGTCATTCTCCAATAAAAGAAATCACTTCTTGGAAAAATGATTCCAGAGTTGGGGCAGAGAAACTACAAAACAAGCCTGAATATCTTGTGGTTCCAGAAAGCAAGGGAATACTTAACAAATGCTGGGAGTGTGTCAGTTCAGTTGCTCAGTCATGTCCGACTCTTTGCAACCCCATGAACTGCAGTAGGCCAGGCCTCCCTGTCCATCACCAACTCCCAGAGTTCACCCAAACCCTGGTAGCTCAGACGGTAAAGCGTCTGCCTGCAATGCGGGAGACCTGGATTCGATCCCTGGGTCGGGAAGATTCCCTGAAGGAAATGGCAACCCACTCCAGTACTCTTGCCTAGAAAATTCTATGGACTGAGGAGCCTGGTAGGCTACAGTCCATGGGGTTGCAAAGAGTTGGACACAACTGAGCGACTTCACTTTCACTTTTACTTTTTCACATGTCCATTGAGTCGGTGATGCCATCCAACCATCTCATCCTCTGTCATCCCCTTCTCCTCCTGCCCTCAATCTTTCCCAGCATCAGGGTCTTTTCAAATGGGTCAGCTCTTTGCATCAGATGGCCAAAGTACTGGAGTTTCAGCTTCAGCATCAGTTCTTCCAATGAACACCCAGGACTGAGCTCCTTTAGGATGGACTGGTTGGATCTCCTTGCAGTCCAGAGGACTCTCAAGAGTCTTCTCCAACACCACAGTTCAAAAGCATCAATTCTTCTTCACTCAGCTTTCTTTATAGTCCAACTCTCACATCCATACATAACTACTAGAAAAATCATAGCCTTGACTAGACAGACCTTTGTTGGCAAAGTAATGTTTCTGCTTTTTAATACGCTTTGTAGGTTGGTCATAACTTTCCTTCCAGGGAGTAAGCGTCTTTTAATTTCACAGCTGCAATCACCATCTGCAGTGACTTTGGAGCCCGCCAAAATAAAGTCAGCCACCGTTTCCACTGTTTCCCCATCTATTTCCCATGAAGTGATGGGACCAGATGCCATGATCTTAGTTTTCTGAATGTTGAGCTTTAAGCCAACTTTTTCACTCTCCTCATTCACTTTCATCAAGAGACTCTTTAGTTCTTCTTCACTTTCTGCCATAAGGGGGGTGTCACCTGCATATCTGAGGTTATTGATATTTCTCCCAGCAATCTTGATTCCAGCTTGTGCTTCCTCCAGCCCAGCATTTCTCATGATGTACTCTGCATAAAAGTTAAATAAGCAGCCTTGACATGTTCGTTTTCCTATTTAGAACCGGTCTGTTGTTCCTTGTCTGGTTCTAACTTTTGCTTCCTGACCTGCATACAGGTTTCTCAAGAGGCAGGTCAGGTGGTCTGGTATTCCCATCTCTTTAAGAATTTTCCACAGTTTATTGTGATCCACACAGTCAAAGGCTTTGGCATAGTCAATAAAGCAGAAATAGATGTTTTTCTGGAACTCTCTTGCTTTTTTGATGATCCAACAGATGTTGGCAATTTGATCTCTGGTTCCTCTGCCTTTTCTAAAACCAGCTTGAGCATCTGGAAGTTCATGGTTCACATATTGCTGAAGCCTGGCTTGAGAATGTGTCAGAAATACCAAAAAAAAAAAAAAAAAAAAAAAAGCCAATTTAAAGCAGCTTCCATTGGACAAATCTGGGATAATCTGTGGAACAAAATAAATAATGATACTGGATTCCATCCCATAGAATAAAAGGAGTATTCATGAGTTCATATTGATAGAAATAAGTGATCGAATGAATATGTAAGTGCAGGAAAGGCAACATTTCTTCCTTCCAGTAGAATTCTAATTAATAAAGAATGTTGGAAATAGAAAATCACTATTTAGCCAACATCATAGTAATAAGTATTACACACCAAAATACTCAATGAATGCTAGAATTAGTGGGCAAAGTATGATATTTGCATAGTCTCAAAGCATTTTCCCACAAGATCCTTAATTACAGATATATAGGAAAAAGTAAGAACTTTACAATGCAGAAATCTGGCAGACACCACTTCTACCAAGTTTAAAGGTAATATTAGCACCAGAATCAAAACAGATCAACATCATGTACCCCAAATATTATGCACTGAGAAGGGCACAACATCATCTCTGAGGCATTTTTACTTAAGATTCCATGAAAGGGGAGAGTGAATAAGCTGGCTTAAAACTCAGCATTCAAAAAACAAAGATCATGGCATCTGGTCTCATCACTTCATGGCAAATAGATGGGGAAAAGTGAAAACAGTGGCAGATTTTATTTTCTTGGGCTGCAAAATCACTTCATACAGTGACTACAGCCATGAAATTAAAAGATGCTTGCTCCTTGGAACAAAAGTATAACAAACTTAGACAGCATTTTAAAAAGCAGACATCACTTTGCTAGCAAAGGTCTGTATAGTCAAAGCTATAGTTTTTCCAGTAGTCATGTTGGATGAGAGAGTTGGACCCTAAAAAAGGCAGAGCACCAAAGAATTGACACTTTTGAACTGTGGTGTTGGAGAAGACTCTTGAGAGTCCCTTGGACAGTAAGGAGATCAAACTAGTCAATCCTAAAGGAAATCAGTCCTGAATATTCATTGGAAGGACTGATGCTGAAGGTGAAGCTCCAATAGTTTGGCCACCTGATTGGAAGAGCTGACTCGTTGGAAAAGACCCTGAAGCTGGGAAAGATTGAGGGCAGGAAGAGAAGGGAGCAGCAGAGGATGAGATGGTTGGATGGCATCACTGACTCAATGGACAGCTTGAGCAAGCTCCGGGAGATGGTGAAGAACAGGGAAGCCTGGCGTGCTGCCGTCCGTGGGGTCACAAAGAGTCAGACATGACTTAGCGACTGAACAACGAACCACAAGGTGCATAAGCTCAATCTAATCATGAGAAAATAGCAGACAAACCAAATTGAGGGATGTTCTACAGAATGCCTGGTCACGCCTTTTCATGAAAGACTGAGGAACTGTCCCTGATTAGAGAAGCCAAGGAGACAGGACAGTCACACACGACATGAAATCCTGAATCAGTCCCTACATTAGAAAAACACAACTGTGGGACAGTAGAGGGGAAGTATGAACATGGCCTGTAGGTTAGTGAATAGAGTTAATATTGACTTCCTGGTTTAGATCCCTATACCATGCTTGTGTAAGATGTTAACATTAGCAGAATTTGAGTGAAGAATGTCTGGGAAGTCTTTGTACTATCTTTGTTATTTCTAAAACTATTTTGAAATAAAAAGCTAAAAGATGTAAAATTCCTAAGGAAGCCAGTAATTATATTGAAATCATTATCCAGATAACTAAGCAAATTTGTCATATAGGAAAAAGAATTTTATTACTTGAAACCAAAATAATTGTAATAGTATTACATTTGATTGGCTCCTGTTGGTCTTTGTAGAATGTTGGTGGCCCTTTCAATGTGTTGCAAGTGGTAGAAGTTGTGGTGTTGGTCAGAAGTTCTGATCATCATTTGAGGATGGTGGCAGTGAGTGTTGGTGATGAGCAAGTAGACTTTGATTCCCTTAGTTGAGATAAGTGCTTGAAGTTGAACGTCAAGTGAGAGGTTTGTGTTTGAGGGAGCTGCTCATGTGATCTCGTATACACTCCCGGTTGTGATAAACTTTCCTAGAACTGGGTCTTAAGGGCAGTACACCTAATTGTAATTCTCCTGAAATAGTTTGCCAGTGGGTTAAACTGAGTGTTTGACAAGTGGTCCTCTCAATGCTCATCCAACAGAACATTCCATGAAAACTAAATGAGCTTGGCAAACCCTAAGATTTCCATCCCCTTCTTGGAGTTACTGTGCACATCCACATGTTAGAGTCTCTCAAAGGGTCTGTAATCTGCAGTAAAAACCTGTTTCACTTTGTCTTCCCCAGGATTTCCTAAGCCTATTGGATCACTGCACCCCTTTTCTCTGGGGCAGCTGGTGCCTGTTAACCATTACACAGAAGAGCTACAGAAACACTAATCTAAACAGCACTGGAAATAAAAGTTAAAAACTTTTTAAGAAAAATGTTTCCCCACAGAGATTAGTTTTTTAGTGCTTGCTGAGAATGGTTAGCTTTAGGTTAATTTTGCAAGTCTAAATTATGGCTTATTATTGCAAGTGAATAGGATCATCTATAATTTACATAAATCAGAATTGACCGATGCATATATTAGACATGTAAATTAAGGATATTATTAGAAACCAACCTCAAAATGAAATTGCATTAAACTATATAAAACATTTACAACCTAAGAAATACATATCCTTTAAAAAAAAAAAACTAAGCATGTTTAAAATTGAGATACAATTAACTTTATCCTCTTGTTCCATACTCATAAAATTGGTCATTTGGTCTTAATAGCAAAGTGGTCCTTGTTTACCTTAAAGCTCAGTTACTTTAGAGCTAGGTTAATCAGAGAACCATGAATAACTGAAAGGAAGTGGTCCCCCTACAGTCACTGCTGACCCATGCTTCTCCCCTGACGCTTCTGACTCACCTGAGATGCTTGGGATAAATGAAAGTTCATAAAGAGCTTGGAAATCTCACAACAACCAGAGAGCACTTCCAGGTGCAACGTGGCGTGTGCATTTTTAATCATGACGTCAAGGCAGACCTCACTTTGAGAAGTACCAAAAAAGTGCTGGTGGTAAAATATTGTCTCCCCCTCATTCCTCCCAGGGTCGATCTTGGGAAGAAGTCCAGTTTCAGGCTCCTTGCCCCTACTGCAGTTTCAGGAGCAACCCCAGTGGTGGCGATGGGCTAATGGCTGCTCAGATCTCTTCCCAATGCAAGATCTGTTAACCCCAAGGGCAGAGTCCACAGCCTCACCAGATGTGCTTAAAGAATAGCAAGATGGCCCCCTGATTCCTAGAGTGATCTCTTCCCACTCACTGAGCAGCCATTAGTCGTAACACGAATAATGCAAAAAGGCAGCTAGGCAATTTAAATTTTGTCTATAAAATTAAGCCCTAGGTTTCACCATAGTGTTTAACTCCTTGACCTATTCTATTGAATCCCTTAGCAGATCTTGGACAGTTTCCTTGAGTGTAAATTACCATGAAGGTAAATTGAAAATGTATCAAGAAATGGGCAAGGATATTAGTGCAGAATCAAGGAGTCATCAAGCTTCACTTGTTCTGAAGATTTTTTAAGTCTCTTTCCAGTACAGTTAAAGTGGAAAAAATTTATTTGATTAACAAGACTTTACCTTTCATAGGTCACCATCTGCCTTCAGCAATGGTACATGACTTGGTTTAGATGCCTCCATCCAGAAAATCTGCTCTGCCTGTTCAGAACCTCTTCAGGGCTCCTGTGTACATCTCCTCCACATTGACCACCCCATGGTGACTCTTCATCTACCAGGACTAAACCTCCATGAGGGCAGGGCTCCCACCATAGTTCACAGTGCTGGTGCATTATCCAACTTAAAGTAACTGCCAAGCCAGCCCCTCTTGCCTTAGTGAGAGAAATGGTGCTTATGGTGGAAACAGGAGACAAGAAGGGAGGAATTCAGATTCAACTGATATTTCTAGCATGCTCTCCATCCATGTGTTTGCCCTGAACTGGTCTCTGTCTCCTGCATGAGCTCATTTGGTTCAAGAGGAGAGCATGGGGGAACTGAGAGCTTAAATAACTTCTCAGGTTATTTAAGATTATTAAGCCCCAGGTCAGAAACTCAGGTGTGTCTCTGCCTGCTCACCCTCAAGTTCCTGCCACCACAAAGCCTATCTTGAGAGGACAGTTGAAGGGACTGATTGCCCAGGACCAGTTATTCCTTAAAGCGAAATGAGGCTTCTTTGCATAGATTCCACATGCAGAGGCTGCCTGGGGCGAGGCTGCCCAGGGCGGTGTTTGGGCAGCTTTCTGGTGGTCCTCTTCAGTGGACTACACTCAGAACCAGAACTGCCCAATTGCAGCCTGCCCCCCACTGCCTTGCTTCCTGTATGAAGTTCTAGCCAGATCTAAGGCCTTCAACAAGAAGCCACGAGACCCTGGCATTTGAGATTCTGCTGAGTACTTTTTATAATCCTCTCCTCTGAAAGGATAGTCATTCCATTCAGCAAGCAGAGATGCAGCTGCCAGGAGTTAAATAATGGAAAACAGAGACACGTGAAAGAAAGAGTTTCTGATACTCTGAAAGCGCACAAGACCCCACAGAGCCAGCCACCCAACCTGAGGCTTTGTCAGTGCTCAGACAGACAGAAGGCGCTGTCAGTGGACCAGTGCCAAGTGTCTGAGACTTGGGGAGATGATTGCAGAGAATGGGTTAGAAGAGAGAGGAAACCAAAAAGTCCTTTCTACCCCGGACCAGAGGAAGTTTAAACTGTATGAAATATTACCACTTTTTTGTTTACTCTGTCAAGGTTTTTTGGGGTTTTTTTTTGTTTTGTTTTTTTTTAAGAAATTGCACACCCAAACTGGGATGTTTGGCAGGAAAAGAAAGAGAAACCTCACGCTGACCAGCTTAAGCACTGAAAGGCTTGAGACCAGAGGGGGCTTTGTCATGTGCAGGAAGAGTTTGTTGACTGAAAGAAAGGCTCTTTCCCAGAAAGAAGTGAGGGGAGTAGAGGGCAGACAGAAGAAGAGGAGCATACACCAAGGGTCCTGGAGGCAGGATGGTCACTCTTCCGGTAACGGCCACCAGGGTCCCAGCCAGCCCAGTATGCTGCCAGACGGCCTTCACTCTCCATGGGGTCCTGGGAATGCTGAATTTGGTCTTCTCCCTGCTGCAGACTCCTGCCATTGAGACCTGCCGTGGACATGGAAGCTGATGAGTGCTCCGGCCAGCAGTGCCCAGAGCAAAGCAATAAATAGGCAGTCTCAAGTTCATCTGGACCATGAGAGCTAAGAGCAATCTGGCTGGAGAAGCAAACAACCACATGAAGAAAAGAGCAAAACTTGTTAAATAATCTTGAGAGCTGACGATGCCAAAATAGAAAAGATGCCAAAATGACCTCAAAGCCCCAGTAGCCTCAGCCGGGTCATATTCACTAGGCTTAGTGTAACCAAACATAGGTTCATCTGCTCGCCACTCAGCCAGTAAGTCAAGGGGCAAGCTTTGGTAGAGAAGAAAAGTACTTTATTCAGAAAAGCTGGCAATCTGGGGTGATGGTGGAAGATGGTGGACTTACGTCCAGAGACCACCTCCAGTGGTTCTGCTCAGCCATGACAATTTTTAAAGGGGAAAAGAAGCGGACACAATCTCAGTTAATTGTCAGGTGGGAGGTCAAATTCTTCATCACCTTTCCACTGCGTGCACACCTGCTGACTTCTCCAGATCTTCCTTGGGACACTGTCTTGCTCACGTGGCCCTCCTGCAACTGAATGTTCTCTTGCCCACATGGTCTGTCTGGGTCTACCTATAAATTTACTAAGCAGAAGCTCAGGCTAGAGGGTCAGTTGTCCTTTGACTACTTAATTCTTCATTTTTACTCGTAATGCAAGAAAGGAATCAACAGGTTAGGTAAGGTATGATGTATGTTTAGTAAATCAGAAATCAGGAGCTAAGTTAAATGTTGCCTGATGATCTCCTCTTTACGATTAAGGTCTAGAGAAAATAGGGATTATCAAATAGAAAAGAGGCAAAGGAGCTGCTGACGTTAGCTTGGAGGCCTAAGTAATCACATGAACTACACTATTAAGGCAGGTGCCTGTGTGCTAAGTCACTTCAGTCATTGTGTCTGACTCTTTACAACCCCGTGGATTTTAGCCCACCAGGCTTCTCTCTCCATGGGGATTCTCCAGGCAAGAATACTGGAATGGGTTGCCATTCCCTCCTCCAGGGGATCTTCCCAACCCAGGGATCGAACCCCAGTCTCATGTCTCCTGCATTGGCAGGTGGATTCTTTACCCCTGGTGCCATCTGGGAAGCCCCCTTTACTTTAGTCTAGTTGAGAGGTTACCTTTCCCTCTCCCCAATCTGCCTATGGTCACTCCAACTTCTTTTCCTTGTTTCCATGTTTCTTAATTTCTAACAGCACTTGCAACTGTTGCTACTGATATTTCTGAAAGGATTCCTGCCTCTCAGGGCTTTGTTTCTCAGGATGCTTTTCAGCAACAGCAAAAGAAAGAAGAGAATGAACAAAAGGGTCCCTGAAGTGGGTAAGGGGTGGGCTGTGCTGGTGCCCAGGGGAACAGTGAGCTTTGTCCGGCAAAAGTCCCAGAACTGGAGGCTGCCAGATGCCTGCTGGCATTACCTAACACTTTTCTCAACTGTTGTGACAAGTGTAGTTTAATGTATGTATGGTAATTCTTAATAACATGCTGATAAATGTGCCAAAGCATACTCCATGGAAATAATGAAGTCTTTACTGTTTGGGATGCTGTTAAGTCTCTGCTTCATGGCTTGTGAGGCTGCTAAGCATTTTAAACACCAGAAACATTCTGTTGAAGCCCAGTCTTGTTGGGGGAGGTGGTCTCATTTGTCCGAGTCTACTCTAGAGGCAGAATCTCTGTCATATGCCCAATGGACCTGGTTTGGGGATGTTTACAGACAGAGGTGGTACTACCTTCTGAGGCCTGGCTGCCTTTGATGTTGTCATTCAGTCACTAAGTCGTGTCTGACTCTTTGTGACCCCATGGACTGCAGCACACCAGGCCTCCCTGTCCTTCACCATCCCCCAGAGCTTGCTCAAACTCATGTCTATTAGTGATGCCATCCAACCATCTCATCCTCTCTCATCCCCTTCTCTTCTTGCCTACAGTCTTTCCCAGCATCAGAGTGTTTTCCAGTGAGTTGGCACCAGGTAGCCAAAGTATTGGAGCTTCAACTTCAGCATCAATCCTTCCAATTAATATTCAGGGTTGATTTAGGCTGCCTTAGGGCTCCCCAAAGCTCAGTTGGTCATCAGCACAGTGCAACAGAAAAAGCACAGGCAGACCTGGATTCAAATCACAGTCCTGCCATTTGCTGGTAGTATAACCATGGGAAAAATCACATGACCTTTTTGAATCTCTATTCCTGTTCTAGTTATCACTACTATATAACAAGCCACCATAAACTTAATAGTGTCAACTGACCATTTTGTTATGCTCAGAGCCTCATGGGGATGGCTTGTCTCCATTCCACGATGTTTGGAGACTCAGCTGAGAAGACTCAAAGACTAGGAATGAGTGGACAGCAGTAAGCACGAGTCAGCTGGAGACCTCTTCACTCACATGACTAGCAGTTGATGCTGGATACTGCCAGGGACGTCAGATGGGACACTGACTCTAACCATACTCACAGCTATGCTAGGGGGACTCCGCATAGGCTTGCTAGGGCTTTCACAGCCTGGTAGTTGGGCTCTAAGACCAAGTGCCCTCAGATCACAAGGTGAAAACACAGCCTCAGAGAACATACCTTTTGCCCCAAGCAAATGTGCCCCAGATCCAAAGGGACCTCTAGATGGAGAATTGGCCAGAGACCTTTTAGAACTAACACCCAAAAAAAGATGTCCTTTTCATTATAGGGGACTGGGATGCAAAATAGGAAGTCAGGAAACACCTGGAGTAACAGGCAAATTTGGCCTTGGAGTATGGAATGAAGCAGGGCAAAGGCTAATAGAGTTTTGTCAAGAGAACACACTGGTCATAGCAAACACCCTCTTCCAACAACACAAGAGAAGACTCTACACATGGACATCACCAGATGCTCAACACCAAAATCAGATTGATTATATTCTTTAGAGCCAAAAATGGAGAAGCTCTGTACAGTCAGCAAAAACAAGACCGGGAGCTGACTGTGGCTCAGATCATGAACTCCTTATTACCAAATTCAGACTGAAATTGAAGAAAGTATGGAAAAGCACTAGACCATTTAGGCATGACTTAAATCAAATCCCTTATGACTATACAGTGGAAGTGAGAAATAGATTTAAGGGACTAGATCTGATAGACAGAGCCTGATGAACTTTGGATGGAGGTTCGTAACACTGTACAGGAGACAGGGATCAAGACCATCCCCATAGAAAAGAAATGCCAAAAGGCAAAATGATTGTCTGAGGAGGCCTTACAAATAGCTGTGAAAAGAAGAGAAGCAAAAAGCAAAGGAATAGCAAGGAGATATAAGAAAGCCTTCCTCAGCCATCAATGCAAAGAAATAGAGGAAAACAACAGAATGGGAAAGACTAGAGATCTCTTCAAGAAAATTAGAGATACCAAGGGAATATTTCATGCAAAGATGGGCTCAATAAAGGACAGAAATGGTATGGACCTAACAGAAGCAGAAGATATTAAGAAGAGGTGGCAAGAATACACAGAAAAACTGTACAAAAAGATCTTCACAACCCAGATAATCACGATGGTGTGATCACTCACCTAGAGCCAGACATCCTGGAATGTGAAGTCAAGTGGGCCTTAGAAAGCATCACTACGAACAAAGCTAGTGGAGGTGATGAAATTCCAATTGAGCTATTTCAAATCCTGAAAGATGATGCTGTTAAAGTTCTGCACTCAATATGCCAACAAATTTGGGAAACTCAGCAGTGGCCACAGGGCTGGAAAAGGTCAGTTTTCATTCCAATCCCGAAGAAAGGCAATCCCAAAGAATGCTCAAACTACTGCACAATTGCACTCATCTCACATGCTAGTAAAGTAATGCTCAAAATTCTCAAAGCCAGGCTTCAGCAATACGTGAACCAAGAACTTCCAGATGTTCAAGCTGGTTTTAGAAAAGGCAGAGGAACCAGAGGTCAAATTGCCAACATCTGCTGGGTCATCAAAAAAGCAAGAGAGTTCCAGAAAACATCTATTTCTGCTTTATTGACTATGCCAAAGCCTTTGACTGTGTGGATCACAATAAACTGTGGAAAATTCTGAAAGAGATGGGAATACCAGACCACCTGACCCACTTCTTGAGAAACCTATATGCAGGTAAGGAAGCAACAGTTAGAACTGGACATGGGCTAACAGACTGGTTCCCAATAGGAAAAGGAGTACGTCAAGGCTGTATATTTTCACCCTGCTTGTTTAACTTATATGCAGAGTACATCACGAGAAACGCTGGGCTGGAAGAAGCACAAGCTGGAATCAAGATTGCCGGGAGAAATAACAATAACCTCAGATATGCAGATGACACCACCCTTATGTGAAGAGGAACTAAAAAGCCTCCTGATGAAAGTAAAAGAGAGTGAAAAAGTTGGCTTAAAGCTCAACATTGAGAAAACTAAGGTCATAGCATCTGGTCCCATCACTTCATGGGAAATAGATGGGGAGACAGTGGAAGCAGTGTCAGACTTTATTTTTTGGGGCTCCAAAATCACTGCAGATAGTGATTGCAGCCATGAAATTAAAAGACACTTACTCCCAACCTAGATAGCATATTAAAAAGCAGAGACATTACTTTGCCAACAAAGGTCCGTCTAGTCAAGGCTATGGTTTTTCCAGTGGTCATGTATGAATGTGAGAGTTGGACTGTGAAGAAAGCTGAGCCCCAAAAAATTGATGCTTTTGAACTGTGGTGTTGGAGAAGACTCTTGAGAGTCCCTTGGACTGCAAGAAGATCCAGCCAGTCCATCCTAAAGGAGATCAGTCCTGGGTGTTCATTAGAAGGACTGATGCTGAGGCTGAAACCCCAGTAATTTGGCCACCTCATGCAAAGAGTTGACTCATTGGAAAAGACCCTGATGCTGTGAGGGATTGGGGGCAGGAGGAGAAGGGGACAACAGAGGATGAGGTGGCTGGATGGCATCACCGACTTGATGGACATGAGTTTGAGTAAACTCCGGGTGTTTGTGACAGACAGGGAGGCCTGGCGTGCTGCGATTCACGGGGTCGCAAAGAGTCAGACACGACTGAGTGACTGAACTGACTGAACTGAGAAGAGTATGTTGGCTGGGAGATAATGATGGGACCATCTTTATCACAGTTCCTTCCTCTGCTGACCAGCCAGGCCAGGGAGTAGAGCAAGGCACAATGGCTGAGCACCAGCCACGCACCATGAACTGTTCATATGTTACGAAATTCTTACTAGTGTAAGGCATTTAAATAATTCTGGGGGTTGGGAGAACCCAAGAGGGTAGTAGCTACCTCGTTTATTCTCTCACGGGATGGCACATACACAGAATGGCCACCAAGCAATCAGGTTTTAAGTTTCTCTTCATATTGCATCTGCTAATCTTCCATTGGCCAGAGGAAGTCTCACAGCCAAGCCCAAAGTCAAGTGGTGGGGAAGAATGTTCTGCCTCAGTGAGTCTGTGGCAGAGGTGTGGGTGTGCAATATTATAATGGCAGAGTGAGGAATTAGGACTAACAATCCAATCTACCATTTCATTTTCTAGAACAGAGAAAATTGGATAAGGATATTATGACATTATAGCTAGTGTTTGACAGTATAAGCTTGGATGCAAAATACCCATATAAAGTAGTAGGTTATCAAATTGCTACTAAAAGAATAAATTCAACATGACCATGTAGCATGTATCCCAGTATTCAAGGACAGTATAACTTAAAGGTATCTATTAATATATCACATTACTAAGACAATATATTTTTATGAAACTTAAGTCATCATCTCAATACACACTTAAAAGCCATTCCATAAAAGTACAATACCTACTCAGGGATTTTTTTTTTAAGCTCTTAGTAAATTAGAACTAGGATACTTATTTAGCATGATACACAATGGCATAACAACCCTTCAGAACCCTTGCCACAGAAACAAGAAAGTAGAAAAGAATGCCTGCTCAACACTATCATTTTCTGATGACATCATTCAAAAATAAGAAATATCACTATAGAATGGAGACTCAGTTTTCATTATTGCAAGTGGTATTACTATATCACTAGAAAATTCAGGAGAGGCATTTGGAAAACTATTAGAACTAGTAAGTTTAGTAGTTCAGCTCAGATTCAAAATAAAGTACAGAGTTTTCTGTATAACAGCTATAATATAATGTAATGGGATATATAGATAGATAAAATATAAGGGGGAAAAGGATCCATTCACATGAGAAAGAGCTAAGGACATCTGTCCTCAGGGCTAACCAGAACCAAAGGCAGTGGCTCTGTCCTCTGCTGAGAGACGACCCAGTGAAATATGACCAACTGCTCATGAGAACCAGCATTCATTGATTGGCTTTTTAGTGAAAATGCCAATGGGTATTTTTCTTTGTTTAACTCAAAAAAGTATGCCAAATTTCTCCTGGAAGACTAACCATGTGCTCAGAAAGCCCTCTAAGACATTAAAATGTAATTTTAAAAGGGGATTAGGGACTACCTTGATGGTTCAGTGGTTAAGACTCTGCACTTCCAATGCAGGGGCGTGGGTGCCATCCCTAGTTGGGGAGCTAAGATCCCGCATGCTGTGAGGTACGGCCGAAAAAATAAAATGAAAATAAAAATAGATTAAATGAGTGTGATAGGGACTCAAGACAGCACAACAAAACCTAAAATCTGTGTGAAAGAAAATATGCTGTAAGGGAAAAACCAAAAAAATCGGTGATGGGGTACAGATTATTTAGTTAAACAGGAAACAAGGAAGTCACCTAAGTATTTGAAGAAAAAAAATCAGTAATTTCCCACCTTATGTAATTCAGTCAGCAAAATGCTACAGATAAACCTTAGCAGTGGAGAAATCCCTGTCAATGGTGTCTCCTTTAACCTGTAGCTCCCCCTTGAAATACTTCTAAGATGGAAAGAATGATTCCAAAAGCCTAAATGTTGCCTGAATCCTTTAACTATGAAGAAAATAATGAAACTAAGACCTACTCAGACTCTGAGAGGGCCTCCCAGCCTTCCCACTGACAGATACACCTTTCTGAAGGCAGCTGACTGGTCAGAGAGAAGTCACGGAACATAAAAGGAACTGTATTTCCAAAGAAGGCCCTGCCCTGCAGGTTCAGGGCACCTGGCCTTCCACTTACAAAGATAAACATTTTAAATCTCTGGTTCATAGGAGATTCAAGAGCAGAATGTGATAAAGTGTAGCCTGCATGAGGACAGGGAGGGGCTTTTAGAATGAAAAATGTCATCACCACATTAATGCTCAGTGGAGACAGGGAGCTGGGAGACAATTTCTGGGAGCAAAATCGGAAATTAGGTCACCAGTGCAAGGAATTCTTCCAGAACACAAGAAAAACATGAGGATAGGAAAATTATGAGATGAGACAGAGAACCAATGCAAGACTAGAGGAGCAACAATCAAGAAATGACAGAAGAAAATACAGAAGGACCCTGACCAGTAATGGTTAGACTTACAGTTTTTTGGTTTGTAAAAAGGATGCATGTATTTATTTATTTGGCTGTGTTGGGACTTAGTTGCAGCACTCGGGGTCTCTTGTGTCGTGACGGGTCTTTCGCTTGGTGCAGGGATTCTCTAGTTCTGTCCCAAGGACTCAGTCGTTGTGGTGCACAGGGTTAGTTGCTGCACAGCATGTGGGATCTTCTGGGACCCAAGGATTGAACCGGTGTCTCTTGCATTGGACAGTGGATTCTCAACCACCAGACCACCAGGGAAGTCCTAGACTTACAGTTTTCTTACTTTACGGTGGTGCAAAATCGATACATATGTAGCAGACATTGTACATCAGATCTTGACTTTTGATCTTTTTGTGGGCTAGTGATGTGCGGTATGGTCCTCTTGTGATGGTAGGAAGTGGTAGCAGCCACAGCTCCAAGTCAGCCACGCACTCATGAGGGTGAACAACTGCTATACTTACCAACTGTTCTGTACCCATCAAACCGTTCTGCAATACATTATCCATTAAACTTCAGGAGATATTCAGCCCTTTATCATAAAGGTGACTTTGTGTTAGAATATCTTGACCAACTGTAGGTTAATGTAAGTATTCTGAGAGTGTTTAAGGTAGGTGAGGCCAAGCTAGGATGTTCAGTAGGTTAAGTGTATTAAACACATTTTTGACTGAATGATATTTTCAACTTATGATGGGTTTATCTGGACTAGCCTTATCATAAAATGAGGAAGAGCTGTATCCTGGACATGCAGACTTGAGGCTTTACTGCCTCAAGTAAGGAGGCAGTAATGAGGATATGGGGAGTTCTCTGTTTCCCTGATGGTTCAGGTGGTAAAGAATCCATCTGCAATGTAGGAGACCAGAGTTCGATCCCTGGGTCAGGAAAATCCTCTGGAGAAGGAAATGGCAACCCACTCCACTATTGTTGCCTGGGAAATCCCATGGACAGAGGAGCCTGGCAGGTTCGGAGGGTCTGGCGCGTCCGACGCAGAGTCGTGTCTGACTTTTTGCATCCATGGGGTTGCAAAGAGTCGGACATGACTGAGACACTTAACACTTTCACTTTCACTTTCATGAGGAGTTCTAGTTGGATGAATGCATGAGAGCTCAGTTGCTCAGTCACGACCAACTCTTTGTGACCCTATGGTCTGTAGCCTGCCAGGTTCCTCTCTCCATGGGTTTTCCAGGCATGAATACTGGAGTGGGATGCCATGTCCTCCTCCAGGAGAACGTCCCGACCCAGGGATTGAACCCGAGTCTACTACAATAGCAGGTGGATTTTTTAATCTCTGAGTCACCTGGGAAGCCCCTGTTGGATGAATACCTGGACCTAATTGCTAGCAGCCAGACAGAAGTTGGGGAAGGTCCATGATTTGAAGGAGCATCCTCTCTCTATGTTTGCCAAGACTCAACAGGCAAACATTTAACATGCTTGTTTAAAAGAGTTCATACACATCAGTAGGCAAATGAGCAACAAATTTGAGCAGGAGGTTCACAAAAAGAGAAATATAAATATCTAATAAACAACAAAAATTACACAAGCCATTTTTAATGCAAATTTTAAACCCCAGGAAATTCCTACAAATTGGCAAGTGTTTTTAAATTGATTACTCCCAGTATGACCAGTACTGACCATGTGGAGAGCGATGAGCCGACTCATACTCTGCTGCAGTCTCTCCCCTGATTCAGAATTTCTGAAAAGAAGTTTAGCAAGATGTGGCAAAAGCACACAAAATAATGAAGCCAGTAGTTTTCCTTTCTAATAATTTACCTTAAAAATGTATCCAAAACTTAAAAAAAAAAGATAATCATCATATAAATGTGGAAAAAAATGTATCCAAAGCCTGCAGCTGAGATCTACAAAGATGATCACAATATATTGATTCTATCATAAATTTTTAAAAAATCTCTATTACTATGCAGCTATGATAAATGGCATTTTCAGAGTGCTAATGTCCAAGAAAAATACTTATGATATAATCTAAATAAAGAAGATACAAAATTGAGTTTACATTATATGAAGAAATAGAAGAAAAAGACAAAGTTAACCACAAATTAACCAAAGTATAAATGATATTATCCTCTGTTAATTTGTGATTCTTTACATTGTTAGTATACTAGAATATAATATTTCTACAAAATGCATTAATTTTAAAATTTATTCTGTATATTTATAGCCATTCCCTCTCCAGGGGATTTTCCCGACCCAGGGATCGAACTCAGGTCTCCTGCATTGCAGGCAGATTTCTTACCATCTGAGCCACTAGGGAAGTCCGTATATTTATAAACATATGTAATAAAAGTTAAGTTACTATAAGACTTGTAGTAGTACTTGTTCCATTCTTCCCCAGCACTGATTCCTGGTTCCCAGAGCAATCAGTTTTGATTTTTTTTAAGCAGTTTTCTCTGCTTTTTGACTCCCTGTTTCTAAATAATATGCTTACGCTGTTGTTTCTTGAATTTTCAGATTTAGACTTTATCTATTGGCTTCCAATTATTAAAAGAAAAAAATAGTATTAAGTTAATATTATTTATACAGACATAAATATAAGCAAATATTAATTTAACCCAAAGTTGTGAACTAATCAATTTGGGAGCATGTGGTGGAGGTGAAGTATGAATGTGAGGGTGGAGGTGTAAATGCTAAATTCTCCATTTGTGTAATTGCCTCCCCTGTAAGCTTTGTTTTTTTCCTAGAGTTAATAATTTCTCCATTTATTTTTTTCCTTGGTTCCCTTATACCTACCACTAATTTAGTCCCAAATTTTCCTCAGAAAGATTCTCTAAAATTCTTCTTAGTACAAACAGACTCATGTTAATCTGTCTGTTCCATTTTGTTTCTGCTCATATACTTCCAGGAAGCCTTCAGCGCCTATCTAGACAGCTAGATCTCTATGCCTGCCTTACCACTGTCAACTGAGGGTTTCCCATCACTGTTTTCCTGGGGACTGCTTGATTTGGAACCCTTGTTTCTGGTACCCCATGCCTTCCATGCCTTCTGTGTTTGTTTTGGTTTTGTTTGGAGAGAGTGGATTTTCTGGGGGAGTTGCTTTGTTTGGGAGATTATTTTGTCGTTTTTGTTGTTTATACTCTTCTTTTGGTGGGGTGCATCCTCTAGCATCTTTCTGTGAAAGAATCTATGCAAGACAAAGTTTCTAAGACCTTACATATGTGAATACAAGTTTATTCCATTCTCCAATGGACAGATCAATAAACTATAGCCCTTGGGCCAAATTTGGCCTCTAGCTTGTTTTCATGTGAGTTAAAAATGATCTTTTTACATTTTAAAGAGGTGTTTTTAAAAAAGGAATGTGCCACTAAGACTATAAGTGGTCCACAAAGCCTAAACTATTAAATATCTATTCCTTAATATAAAAAGTTTGCCAGCCCCATCCTAACTAATTGGTTGCTTGACCAAATAAAGAACTCCATGCTGGAAATAATTTTCCTCTCATATTTGAAGACTTTGCTTCATTGTCTCTTAGATCCCAGAATTGCTATAGAGAGGTCTAGTGCTGTCCCAGTCCTATGTATTCAATCTCTTATTTTCTCTCTGGGAACTTTTAGAATCTTCTCTTTAAATATGGTAATCTGAAATTTTACAGTGGTCTGCCAATGTGTGAAAATTCTTTTATTCAAAGTGCTGAGCACTTAGAGAGCCTTGGACTCTGAAAACTTTTCAGACTCCTCCTAGTCTGGGAAGATATTTGTATTATTCCTTTGATATTTTTCTCCCTCTGTTCTATCTTTTAGGGATTTCTATTAGTTAGACTCTGGACCTTCCAGATCTTTTAAATGTATCTTCTTTTTAGCATTAAAATTTGTACCAGTTAGCATTAAGATTTGTACCATTAGGGTACCAATGTACCTTCCAATTCTTCTAACTTATTTTGTTGCTGCTGTCATCCATCAGAATGTAAGCTCCTTGAAGACAAAAACTGGTCTGCCTCATCCCTACTGTATTTCCCCAGCACCTAGCCCAGCACCTGGCATGTGATAGGCAGTTGGTGAATACTGTCAACTGAGCGAGTATTTTTTTAAATTGGGGTGTAGTTGCTTTACAATGTTGCATTAGTTTCAGCTGTTTAAGCAAGTGAATCAATATGTATACAAACATTCTTCTCCCTCTTGGAGCTCCCTTCCACTTTCTCCCCCACATTCTACCCATTTAGGTCATCACAGAGGACCTAGTGTATCATGTATAGCAAGCTCCCTGTGCTGTACAGTAGAATTCCACTAGCTGTTTTGTACAGAGCAGTGCACATATATCAATCCCAATCTCCCATCCACCTCCCGTGTCCACATGTTCATTCTCTACGTCTGCATCTCTATTCCTGCCCCATAACTAGGTTCATCGGTACCACATGACCCAGCAATCCCACTACTGAGCATATCTTCTGAGAAAACCATAATTCAAAAAGACACATGCACCCCAGTGTTCACTGCAGCACTATTTACAATAGCCAAGACATGGAAGCAACCTAGATGTCCATCAACAGATGAATGAATGAAGAAAATGTGGTACATATATACAATGGAATATTACTCAGCCATAAAGGGAATAATATTGCGTTGTTTGTAGTCTCACAGATGGACCTAGTGCCTATTATACAGAGTGAGGTAAGTCAGACTGAGTATTTTAATTTCTAAGAGTTTGTCCTGTTCCCTGATTGTT
Source organism: Muntiacus reevesi (assembly GCF_963930625.1). Lineage (NCBI taxonomy): Eukaryota > Metazoa > Chordata > Mammalia > Artiodactyla > Cervidae > Muntiacus > Muntiacus reevesi. The sequence goes on from NC_089256.1 coordinate 9,676,651, forward strand.
CCTTTATAGAATATCCCATTCTTGTTTCATATGGGATATCATCTCTTGTCTTCTGAAAATATTATTTGAAGATTTTTGAAGTTACCTTTTGCTTTCTGACTTGCCTTTATGTCCTCCAAGTTCCTTTCCTCCTGACGACTGTTTTGGTCTCTGTCTTTCATGATCAGCACCTTTCTAAAACTGGTCTCTCCCTGAGCTGTCGACTCCCACCTGCAGATCAGGCCCTAAGTGTCATCTGGAAGCTATGGGTGTGTGGCAAAGCTGGTGGTCCTCATGGCATATGTCCAAGACCCCAGAATGTGTCTCTAGGTGTCCAGAGAGATGGCTCCAATCTGGCATTCTCGGAGCCAGACTTAGCCCTCCTGTCTTGAAGATGGTAACTCTTCCTCCACTCAGCTATGCTCAGGAGTCAGGGGTCTCTCTGGTCCAACCTTGGCAGAAAGCAGAAATCTTTTTTTTTTTTTGCCAGGATGGGAGAATAAGTAATCACTTGGATCCAAGGGCTCCTTAGACAAACTCCCAACTAGTCCTCCTGTGTTCAGGCCTTCTGGCACACTCACTGGGAGGTTGCTGGCTCCTCTGTGCTTGTGCCATGCATGGCAGTCTGCACCTTACTGTCTCCCCTGCCTGCAGACTCTGCCAGCTCTGGTACCCTTGTTCATCAGCTCACCAGCTTCCAAAATTGTGTTGACCTTTTCTATTGCTGTTTTCTTTCCCTGCTCTCTTTCGTTGTGATTTCTTACTTTTTTTATTCCTTTACTGCCATCATGTTAAGAGTTCCAGAGTGGGTGAATATAAGCAAGGAATTCCTTCTGCCATGTTGAACACGCAGCCACATGTTACTATGATAACCCCAAGGTAAGGAAAGGATAGCTTCGTACTAAGTAATGCGCTGGCCATGTTACCCAGAATAGAATGACAGGTTCACATCCTTGAGGAGCTCTCAACTTCATGCATGGGAAATACAAAGACAAACAGATAATTATCATACAAGTGCTGTAATAGAGGTGTGTCTGGGCCACAGTGAGGTCACTGGAAAAGTACCTCTGTCTAACAGGAGGGAGTGCATGACTGCGTGTGTGCTAAGTTGCTTCAATTGTATCTGACTCTTTGCGACTCTATGGACTGTAGCCCACCAAGATCTTCCATCCATGGTATTTTCCAGGCAGGAATACTGGAGTGGGTTGCCATGCTCTCCTCCAGGGATCTTCCTAACCCAGGGATTGAACCCACGGTTCTTATGACTCTTGCATTGGCAGGCAGGATCTTTACCACTAGCTGCACCTGGGAAGCCCAACAAGAGGGAGAGAGGGGGTCACATAAGAGACAACAGAGGGATTGTAGTATTCTGGAGAAGGATAAACACTTAAATTCATGACCATTTAGAGGGCAAGACGGAGTTTTAGCTCAAATTGTTACTTTTATTGACTCTCCTCTCCTGGGAACTATAACAAAGCATTGATTTCTCAGTATATAACCTCCCCTGTCAAAATGAGCTAAGCCATCCCAGGTGACACCTGGGTGCCCAAGATGCTCAGCAGAGCTGCCTGGAGGAGCCCCTGGCCTCCCACCCCCTGAAAAACAGAGATTAAGGTGAAGATTAAATGGATGTAAATTTCCCAAGAGAGTTGACACCCAACAGGAGTTAGTTCTCCTAACCCCCGTTTCTTTTAAAGAACAAAAGAGAAAGAACTAAAACCTTCCATGTCTAATGTGGGACTCATGTGCAGAATTACAACTGCCTTTACTTTCTGTAATACTCAACTTACTCTAAACCACCATTTCCATGAATGATTTTTTTTTTTAAATGCCACTTTAAGGTAACTATCTTCTGATTTTAAACTTATTTTCTTATAGGTCAGTTTGCAATCACTTTTATGTTTTCCTGCCTACTTTCCCAAGAGTGAGTTAAGCATTTGAGATGGCTTATCATCCTGGCATCTGAATGCCCTTCAGGTGAGGCATCTGCCCTTGACCTTGGGCGACAGCCTCTGTCCTCTCTGCCTCCACTTTTGAAGCCTCCTTGGCTTCTCTTGGCTCAGGAGCTACTGCTATCAGGACCCATGCCGGGTTCTCCGTGGTACTGCCAGTGCCATGGCCCTTGTCTTTAGGCTGCACACCTGTACCCTGTACCCCCAGCTAGTATCGCTCCTGACCCTTAATTCTCAGCACCCCGCCACACAAGTACTTTTCTTGAGGAATCTTGGGAATTCTCATGGACCTTTGTTATGTCCTCCTGAAGCTGATGGGGACTTGGAAGGCTGGGAAGAGGGTGTTTTTCTGACACCATCTCTGCCAATATTTACCACACTGTCATTTCCACTGTGCTGATGCCATTCTGTGTTGGCACAGGGCAGTGGGGACACGGTCTCCTCCTAGAATTCCAGGTGGGAAGCAAAATGCGTGTCTGTCTCTTCTGCAATTTCCAAACCCAGCTGGACCCCTTCACTATGCCCTCCCCCTCCTAACACACACCAGACTTTGTCTCTGAGAGGTGGTAGAAGGGTGTAGGAAGCAAGCCTCAATTCAGATCGAAATGCTCCATCACACAAAACTTACCTCCCAAGCTCTTCTCTGCCCTGTTGCTCATTCCTCCACCCACCCACTCTCAGTCCAAAAAGGACCTTCCCTTTTCATTTTCTCTCCTTTTTCCTGGTATTACAATTTATTTTTAACTTTTTGTGGGGAATATTTTAAACATTTTTTTTCTATTGGAGTATAGCTGATTAACAATATCGTGATAGTTTCAGATGCACAGCAAAGTAACTCAGCCAAACATATGCATGTACACCCTCCCATCCAGGCTGCCACATAACACTGAGCAGAGTTCCCTGTGCTATGCAGTAGGCCCTTGTGCTATGCAGTAGGTGCTTTCAACTAAGAAGATATAACAGTCCTAAATGTGTGCACACCAAAAACCTGAGTCTCAAAATACATGAAGCAAAAACTGGTAAGAGCTGAGAAGCAAAATAAGCAAATTCACAATCATAGGTGGGACTTCAATACTCCACTTGCAGAAACTGACAGAAACGCTAGACAGAAAATCAGCAAAGATATAAGAGAACTGAATTAACACTATCAACCAACAGGATCTAATTCATGTGCATGTAACTTTCCACCAATAACAGCAGAATACACATTTTTTTCAAATAAAACAGGCCATATTCTGAGCCATAAAACAAACTTCAACAACTTTTAAAGAAATGAAATTATTTGGATTACAGTCTATGACCATAATGGAATCAAACTGAAATCAATAAAACAACAGGAAGATATTAAAACACTTGGATATTAAGTATACTGCTAAATAATCCATGGGTCAAACAAAATCTTAAAATAAATTTTTAAAAACATAGAACTGAATGAAAATGAAAATACATCATATTAGAATATGGCAAATCACTAGATTGTACACCTTAAAATGGTTAAAATGGTCAATTTTATGTATATTTTACTACAGGAAAAAAAAATGCAACCCCAACAACAATAAACATTGTTCTTTATCACAAAAAAATTAGTAAAATATGGCAAATAACAGAGCAGCTAAAGCAGTACAAGAGGGAAATTTATAACACTAAATGGTTATTTTAGGGGGGAAAAATCAAGAAATAGAAGGCATACATATAGGAGAGAAGAAATAAAACTTTCCCTGTTTGCACATAACATGGTTGTCTATGTAGACAATGCCTAGGAATCTAATTTTTTTTTAATTTCATAGAATAAGTGAGATAAAGATCAACAAACAGGGTTCATCTGGTAGTCTAGTGGTTAAGAATCTGCATGCCAATGCAGGGGACATAGATTCCATCCCTGGTCCAGGAAGATCTCACATGCCACAGGGCAACTAAGCCTGTGCGCTACAACTACTGAGCCTGCGCTCTAGAGCTTATGAGCTGAGCCACAACTACTGAAGCCTGCACACCCTAAAGCCAGTGCTCTGCAATAAGAGAAGACATGGCAATGAGAAGCCCGTGCACCACAATGAAAAGTAGCCCCACTTACTGCAACCAGAGGAAGCCCATGCTTAGCAAAGAAGTGTCAGTGAACCACAGTGAAGACCCAGCACAGCCAAAAACAAATAAATCTTTAAAAAAATCACCAAATCAATCACATTTATGTGTATCAATAACAAACATGTGAAAACCAAAATTAAAAACATAATACCATTTACAGTTGATCTAAAGAAAATGAAATACTTAGGTATAACTCAACAAAGTATTTATATAATTTTCAAAATTAGAAAGTACTGATGAAAGAAATCAAAGAAGACCAAGACAAATGGAGATGTTTACATGTCTGTTGATTGGAAGACTCAAAAAATAAGTAAATAATTCAATGAATGATTTGGAATCAGACTAGAGAGAGAGAAATACAAACTTAGTGATTTGGAATATAGATCAGATGAAATTATCAAGAATGGAGTGAATAGATAAAGAGATTTGTTTCTAATTCCAGGAAAGAGGGTAAGAGACATGGGAGCTATATATACACAATCAGCTAGAAGAAGAGGACAGAGCACAGGGGACAGAGGTATTTTCTGAAGAGATAATAACTAAGCATTTTCAAGGTCTAATAAAAAAGAGACCAATGCCCAGATTTAAGAGATCTGTTGTTCCCAAAGCAGGGTAAACAGAAATCCCCTGTGTAGTCAAAGGAAATATTAAAAGCAATCAGAAAAATACAGTTTACCTTCACAGAAATGGCAGTTAGATTATAGATGCTTTCATAACAGCATCAGTTAAAAGTCAAAAAACAGCAGAACCGTCACTTCAAAGGATTGAATAGAAATGATAGCCAAACCAATTAGTTCATACAGTGCAAGAATATTTTGGGGATGAGAGTAGTATCTTGAAAATATCTTTTCAGGCAGGAAGTTACTAACTTAAGAAAGTTCTACAGGATATATTCTGTCAGAAGGAGAGTGATTTCCAGAAAGCAGGTCTCATATGCAAAGAGAAATGGAGTGCAAAGAAAATGTCAGATACATGGGTAAATGTAAATGAGCATTGGTTGTATAAAACAGAATAATAAGTTCTAACAGGCTAAGGGGAAACAATAGGCTTAAAATATGTACAACGCTAGCATGGACAGAGCTCTCCAGTCCTTGTGTGATTCAGGAAGAGGGGAAAGGTCTTCATTTACTTTGAATGTGAGACTACATTTAATTCCAATTCAAGGAGGAAAAAAAAAAAAAAAAGCCCAAACAGAAGTAGGACAAGAGGGGGAAAAAAACACAAATTATGTGACAAGAAGGAAAATATAAGATGGTAGCTTTAAACTTAAGTCTATAAGCATTCACATTGAATGTAAATTAACTTATTCCAAGCAAGAGTCAATAACTGTCAAGCTTGACCAAAAAAAATTATTTTTAATCCAGCTATAGGCTATTTACAAAAGACTTGCCTAAAACAAAAATATAGAAAGGTTGAACATAAAAAGGTAAAAAAATACATGACATGCATATACTAATCAAAATAAAACTGTTGGGGACTTTCCTGGTGGTCCAGTGGTTAAGACTCTGCTTCCAATGCAGGGTGTACAAGTTCAATCCCTGGTTGGAGAACTAGGATCCCATATGCTGTACAGTGTGATCAAATAATAATTTTAAAATAAGTTACACTATTGAGGTTAGGATCTATATTACTATCAGGCATATAAACTTTAGAGAGACTTGATTCACAGATATGATAGAATCACAAGTATATAGGCACCTAAATATAATAATTTTAAAATAAGTTACACTATTGAGGTTAGGGTCTATATTACTATCAGGCATATAAACTTTAGAGAGACTTGATTCACAGATATGATAGAATCACAAGTATATATGCACCTAAATAACATATCCTTAAAGTATATGAAACACAAGTTAAAAGAACAAAAAAGGAAAAATGGAAAAATTCACAATCATAGTGGGAGATTTTAACAAGCCTCTCTCAGTAACTAATACAACAGACAAAAAATTAAGAACATAGATTTTAAAAAAAGCAATTGGCAGTATTAAGTAGTTGGACAGAACATCATACAGCAATCATAGAATACACATTTTTAGGTACTCGTGGAACACTGACTAAAACTGATCATTTCCTAGGACATGAAGCAAGTATCAACACATTTCAGAGGATTGAAATCAATAGAGTATGTTCTTCACAGTTGCAGCTAAACCAGAAATCAGTAACAAAAAGATTACCAAAAATCTCAATATGTTTGTTTGTAAATAATTCATGGATCAGAAAAGGTATAAAAATAGAAAGTATTTTGAACTAAATGATCATGAAAACTTTACATGCAAGTAAAAAGTAAATGCAAGTAAAGTCATGCTCATAGGGAAATTTTACAGCCAGAACTATATAGGCGTTCCTAACTGTATTAGGAAAATAGGACAAATGGCAAATTAGTTGGTTGCACATCTATCACCATTAGAAAAAGAGCAGCAAAGTAGCACCAAGAAAGTAGGAGAATAGGATTAATAAAAATAAGAACAGAAATTGATGAAATGGAAAACAAACATTCAACAGAGAAGTTCAATACAGCCAAAGGTTGGCCCTTTGAAAAGACTAATAAGATTACAAGCCTCTGACTAGGTTGAGTAAAGAAAAAGAATGGAAACACAACCAACATTAGGAATGAAAAGAACATCCCTGCAGATGGTATCGACTAAACAGATAACAGAATATTGGGAACAACCTTATGCCAGTACGTTTCAAAATTTAAATAAAATGGACAGAATCCTAGAAAGATGAAAGTTGCCAAAAATTATAATGAAATTAAAATCTGAATTATTTTACAGCCATTAAAGAAATTAAATCAGTAGTCAAAAAAATTCACACAAATTAAGCTCCAGCCTCATAAGACTCCACCAGTGGCTTCTACCAAACACTTAAGGGGAGCATATGTTATTAGAAACCCATATAGTCTTTTTTTAGAGCATAGAAAAAGGGAACTTGTAACAGCTTTTATCAGGCTAGCATGACCTTGATATCAAAACTTGATTAGGACATTAAGAGAAAAGAAAATTGTAGACTTCTCTTGCTTCCTAAAAAAATATTACCAGAGTAAATCCATCAGTACATTACAAAGATAATATATCTTGACCTAACTTTTTATCTCAGGAATGCAATGTTAAAGATTAGAAAGTTAATCAATGCAATGCACTATATATTAACTGGCTAAAGGAGAAAAACCACATAGTCATTTTAGGAGTTGCAAAGAATTCATTTATGACAAAAGCTGTTAAACTATGAATAGCTAAGAATATCTTTTTTATTTTATTATGGTAACATTGATTTATAACATTATGCAAGTTTCATGTGTACAACATTATATTTTTACTTCTGTATACCCTCACCAGATTTCCCAGGTCACACTAGTGGTAAAGAACCTGCCTGCCAATGCAGGAGACATAAGATATGCAGATTTGATCCCTGAATTGGGAAGATCCCCAGAGGAGGGTATGGCAACCCACTCCAGTATTGTTGCCTAGAGAATCCCATGGACAGAGGAGCCTGATGGGCCACTGTCCATAGAGTCACAAAGAGTTGGACATGACTGAGGCAACTTAGCACATATGTTTGCATACCATCACCATCAAAGATTTAGTTCCCAGCTTCACCATACCGTTGATCTCCTTTACCCATTTCACCCTCCCTCCACCCCTCCCACTCTGGTGATCACTACTCTGTTCTCTGTTTGTGTTTCTTTTTGTTGGTTTTGTTCATTTGTTTTGTTTTTTTAGTTTATTTTTTATATTCCATATATGAGTGAAATCATACAGTATTCATCTTTCTTCTGACTTACTTCATTTAGCATATTACCCTCAAGGTTCATCTGTGCTGTAACAAATGGCAAGATTTCATCTTTTCATGACTGAGTAGTATTCCATTGTATGTATGTATGTATTTGTACATATATATATATATATATATATATATATATATATATATTATGGGCTTTCCTGACCACAACTTCTTTATTCATTCATCTGATTAGGAACCTAGGTTGCTTGCATATCTTGGTTGTTGTAAGCAATGCTTCAGTGAACATAGCAGTGTGTATATCTTTTTGAATTAGTATTTTTTGTATTCTTTGGATAAATATCCAAAAGTAGAATAGCTGGATCATATGGTAGTTCTATTCTTAATTTTTTTGAGAGATCTCCATACTGTCTTCTCCACCAAAAGTGCAAGAAGGTTCCCTTTTCTCCAGATCCTCACACTAATTTCTTGTCTTTTTGACAATAGCCGTTCTGACAGGCATGAGGTGATATCTCATTGTGATTTTGATTTGCATTTCCCTGATGTTTAGTTATGTTGAGCTTCTTTTCATGTGCCTAATGGTCTTCTGTATGTCTTCTTTAGAAAAATGTCCACTCACCTCCTCTGCTCATTTTTAAGTTGGGATTTTGTTGTTATTGTTGTTCTTGTTGTTGTATGTATTCTTTATATATTTTGGACATTAAACATCTCTTTTAAAATAGCATATTTGTCACGACAGATCAGGCTAGGCTGAAGAAACAAACCACACAAGTTGAGGAGCTTAACACACTAAATAAGGTTTATCTCCCATCAGATAAATCCCACGTAGGTTCAGAAGATCTGCAGGATAGTTTCCTCTCAAGCTCAGGGAGGAATCCCTGTGTCTCAGGGATCCTGGTAGGTCCCATAGACTTTGCTATCTTAATAGTAGCTTTCAGATTCACTGAAGAGCTAGAGGGTCATGCAAGGGTTTTTATGGCCAAGTCTACATGGTGCATACATCAATTCTACCCACATCCCATGAGTCAGTTCCTTCAGTTATCTCCAATTCTGCGACCCTGTGGAGTATAGCCCACCAGGCTCCTCTGTCCATGGAATTTTCCAGGCAAAAATACTTAAGTGGGTTGCCATGCCCTCCTCTAGGGAATCTTCCCTACCTAGAGATCAAACCCACTCTCCTGCATCTCCTGCATTGCAGACAGATTCTTTACCAGCTGAGCCACCAGGGACTATAACTTAGTCAAATCACAAAAACCCAACCTAATTTCAAGAGAAACGGAAATATTAGCTTCCTATAAGCCCTGAAAGAGGAAAAATAAAAATGGGTCCTAATGAATATATGGTATGTTCTCTGCCACACGTGAGAAAGGATATCCACAGAAAACTTATAGCAAACATCATATGTAATAACAAAGCTTGGAGATTTTTCTTCTGGTTTGGGCATAATACAGGATACCTGCTAATACCATTTCTATTCAGCATAATACTAGAGGTCTTAATGCAACAAGAAAAATAAAGTGTTAAAGAATTGAAAATGAAACAGTAAAATTGTTGGTGTTTTGGACATAGAAGATTAAGACTCTGAAGGTAAACTATTAGAATTAATGAGAGAGTTTTGCAAGCTTACCAGATACACATTCAAGATATCTAAATCAGTTATATTTCTGCATATCAACAAGGAGGAAAAAAAGTATTTTAGAAGTATCATTTATAGTAGCATCAAAAAATATCAAGAATCTAGAAATAAATCTTACAAAAGATGTGTTAAGTGCTGTACAAGAAAAATTGTAAGACTTTGTTTAGAAATATTTAGGAAGACCTAAACAAATGGAAAGATATGCCATGCTCATATAATAGAAGGCTCAATATTATAAAAAGGTCATTTCTCCCTAAGTTGAATTATAGATTTGATCCAATTCCTATCAAATTTCAGCAGGTTTTGGGGGCTGTTTCATCTTTGTGGAACTTAACAAATGCTTTCAAAAATTTATGTGGAAAGTGCAGAGTCAAGAATTGCTGAAATACTCTAGAAGAAGAACAAGTTAGGAAGATTTACTTAATCACATTAAGAAGTGTACTAAAGCTCTATTAAACAAGGTAGTGTGACGTTGTCTAGGGACAGTAAATAGTAAATAGAACCACAGAACATAACAGAGCGGAGAAAGCAGCTGGTACACAGATGGACACTAGGAATCCCACGTGGTGACACTGCACAGCAGGGGGGTGGAGGGTCTTTTTGGTAAATGATGCTGGAGTGATTGACTATCCAAATGGAAAATACTTTTAATAGAACACCCGTCATGCGCAGACACCAATGTGAAAAACAAAACTATAACACTTTATGAGATAATACAGGAAAATACCTTTATAACACAAAATGCACTAGCCATAAAGGAAAAAACCTAACAACCCAACTATGTAAAAATTCAGGACATTGGTTTTCAAAGGATTCCACAAAAAGAACGATAAGACAAGTGAGAGAAGTTATTTAGGACATGTATAACCAGCCAACAAAAGGCCAGTATTTGAAATAGTTGAAGAACTTTACAAATCAATGATAAAAAGGCAGAAACCTGAAATAAAGGCAAAAGATTTAAACAGGCACTTCACAAAAAATTAAGCTTGAATGCTTAATAGTATATAAGAATAAATGCTCAGGCTCATTGGTAAGCAGAAAAAGGAACATTAAAATCACGATGAGCCATAACTATACATCCATCAGATGGGAAAATCCTGACAATAACCCTGTATGGTTATTTGCTCGATGGTGTGGAGCAAATGAAACACTCATACACTGCTGATTGGAGAGTAAATATCTATAACTGCTTTAGAAGATTGTTTGGCATTATCTAGTAAAGCTGCAAATACATCTACCCAATGGTTTAGCAGTTTCACTCTTAGGAAGGGTACATATCCTAAGAAATATATGGTTGTGCACACAGGGAGACTTGTGCAAGCATTTTCATAGCAGCATTGTTGGTAATTGTCTAAAGCCAGAATCAAATGAACTCTATCAACAATAAGATCAATTATTTGGCATATAATCATGCAATAGAATATTATGTAGCAATAAAACTGGTTGGACTATATGAATTTTATTAACAAAAAGAAAAAGGCTTATTGAAAGAACAATTCAGTATGATTCCATTTTTTTTAAAGTTTCAAAAGCAGGCAAAAATCTTTGTTTTTTCAGGTTGCATAAATACATGATAAAGTTATAAAGGAAAGCAAGAGAACTATGAAAAAGTGAGAATTGTTGTTGTTCTTGTTGAGTCGCTCAGTTGTGTCCGACTCTGTGACCCCGTGGACTGCAGCATGCTGGTTTTCCCTGTCCTTCACCATCTCCCAGAGTTTGCTTAAACTCATGTCCATTGAGTCGATGACACCATCCTACCATCTCATTCTCTGTCATCCCTTCTCCTCCTGCCTCAGTCTTTCCCAGTGTCAGGGGCTTTTCCAGTGAGTCAGCTCTTCGTACCGGGTGCTTGTGTACACAGGGAGAAAAGTGAGAATAGTGATTAGCTTTCATCAGAGTGCGGGAGTGGTGATAAGGGACTCCATATCTTAACCTGGGTGAGGATTAGAACAGGATGTACTTTTTTTTTTCATTTATTTTTATTAGTTGGAGGCCAATTACTTTACAATATTGTAGTGGTTTTTCTCATACATTGACTTGAATCAGCCATGGATTTGCATGTATTCCCCATCCCAATCCCCCCTCCCACCTCCCTCTCCACCCGATCCCTCTGGGTCTTCCCAGTGCACCAGCCCTGAGCACTTGTCTCATGCATCCAGCCTGGGCTGGTGATCTGTTTCACCCTAGATAACATGTTTTGATGCTGTTCTCTCAAAACATCCCACCCTCGCCTTCTCCCACAGAGTCCAAAAGTCTGTTCTGTACATCTGTGTCTCTCTTTCTGTTTTACATATAGGGTTATTGTTACCATCTTTCTAAATTCCATATATATGTGTTAGTATACTGTATTGGTCTTTATCTTTCTGGCTTACTTCACTCTGTATAATGGGCTCCAGTTTCATCCATCTCATTAGGACTGATTCAAATGAATTCTTTTTAATGGCTATTATAACTCTTTGTAAAACTGTATTTTTTCATGCTCTTTTATGTGCACGTTTAAATCTTATAATACAATTTTTAATATATCATGTACTAAGTTAAAATATTAACTCTCCTCATAGATATTATTTTTCATCCTTCCCACAAGATGCTGCCAAGCAGGTATTATCCCATTTTACAGAAAGGAAAACTGAAGCTCAATTGACTCAGCATTTTATTCTTTCCAATATCTTGGTAACTTGCCTAAGGCTTCCTGGCGAGTGATGGAACTAGAGCTCCCACCCGAGTCCCATTCAGAGTCTCTCTGAGCCCCATTCATGCTCTTTCCACGACGGTTCCCTGTAGCTTCTACGGTTCACTGCAGCTCTAAACCTGTGCTGCCCTGTTCTCTCGCTGAGCCATGCAGCGTTGTTCACAGATGGCCCCCGTCATTGCCAGAGTAGGTCTTCCCTCCCTTAGCAGCTCAGTCCTCCACAGCCAGTGGTGGCCCTGTGCAGTCAGTTGCATCCCCCCACCCACCCACCTGGTCCAGGGGACGTGTCATTCATTTGTCTTTGATCCACAGAATCTCCTATTTGAGCTAAGCAGCCCTGTGTAGCTGTTGTCCCATACGTGATTAGAAGAGGCCCACACAGGGGGAGTCATTGCATTCCCCCAACGTGTTCTGACCCTAACTGTCCGCAGTGCCACCTGGGAGCCTTGCCTCAGCTGACCCTCCCAACCCCCCTCAGCTACTCCAGGGCATAGAGGACTCTGGAGAAGAGGCACATGATGCCTAAGGTGGCACCTTGACCTGACCCAAGGGAGCTGACCTGCCCAGCAGAGAATTCCAGTGTGAGGCCCCGAGATTTTTAGTGCCTGCCTGAACTCCAGAGGCCAGGCGGCAAGCCCCCGTACCAGCAACACCCTGCTCTCCCATGCCTAGGCAGGTACCAGGTGATCGGGGGCATCATCTCTCCTGTCAATGACAACTATGGGAAGAAAGACCTGGTGGCTGCCCGGCACCGTGTGGCCATGGCCCGGCTGGCCCTGCAGACGTCCGACTGGATCCGGGTGGACTCCTGGGAGAGCGAGCAGGCGCAGTGGATGGAGACAATCAAGGTGCTGAGGTAGCAGTGGGCAAGCGCTCGTGGGGTGGGCAGGGGCCACGATCGTGTCTGCAGAGCCCGCAGGGTGGCAGGCACGGATGGAGGGTTGAGTGGGGCTTCAGCCAGATCCTCGCACCCAAGTCATGCAAGTGTTTATCCTTAGAGCAACAGAGACTGACAGGTTCACCTTCTCAGAGAGGCCCTGAGTAAACAAATCACAAACCACTACCCTTCAGGGTACTCTTTGTGGAAAACCCCAGTCTCGATTCAGAAGGCTGAAGCATCCAGGGCCCAGGGCTCCCACTCAGTAGCTGTGTGACATTAGACACGTGATAACTTCTCCGGGACACCTTTCTCACATGCAGAATGGGGACAGTATAACCTAATAGGGATCACAAAAATGTAAATCATTTTTCTGACCCAGAACCACATAAGCATACACAGTAAATGAGACCTTGTATTATTGTCATCATCCACTAGGTTGAAAACTGTATCTTCATAATGGGCCATCTTTTCTAATTGTACAAATTCTGGGTTCTCTAAATCTGGACTTTAAAAAGAGCTATGAATCTAGAGATAGTTACACAGGAATTTTTTTTTCTTTTAGAATTGCTGTTAGTGTTGAGCATAAGTAATGGAGCTGTTTGAAAGCCCCAGTAGGCCCTGTATATGAGGACAGTCAGTATCTGACGTGTGTCTGGGGAACCTTCCTGGGAGTTTGCTAGGGAAGCAGGAAACCCCACCTGTCCTGCCTGTCAGAGGGGACTGTGAGGCGGGTCTGCCTGTCACTGACGACAGCCAGCTCAGCTGGAAGGGACTGCAGACTGCGGGCTGTGTCTTTTATTCATAAGGAAGCACTAGACTTGTCAGAGAATAGACACAAGGGGCCAGGTTGAATAATTGGCAGGCATGCCCATAATTTGGTTTTTACTTTTTACTTCTCTTGAAAGTCACTTGGGGGAAAAAATGTTTACCTTTAGCAGAAAAAAAGGTAAACATTTAGTTTCCATATCCTGTTCTTATTACATACCCTTTGCTGGGGAAAGAACCAGCTAGAAGTATTCAGTTACAGTGCTTCTTCAATATCTGTTGCCAAATTGAAGGAGAGCAAATATGAAATAATTGTTAGATCTATGCTCTTTTTTTAACATAAGGAATAAATTTACACCTAGATCATCCTTTTAGAATAAACAATGTAGTCAGCTCTCCTTTATCTAGGCTAACAGAGGGGAGTAGAAACAAATCAGATGATCCAACAAATCATTTAACTTTAGTGTGTAGTCGGAAACAAAGAGACACTGTCCTCCTCCACCCTTGGGAGGCGCTGTGGCCTCGGGCCCAGATCTTGGAGCCAAATTACTAGTGAAGTGACTTGCGGTGAGTGAGACAGGCTCCCTCTTCAACTAGTAAGATAGGGATGACATCATCTACTTCACTGGGATACTGTGGACATTAAATGAGGTGATGCAGGAAAGCACCTGGCTTATGTGCTGTGCTTAGTCACTCAGTCCTGTCTGACACTTTGTGACCCTATGGACCGTAGCCCACCAGGCTCCTCTGTCCATGGAGATTTGCTAAGCCAGAATACTGGAGTGGGTTGCCATGCCCTTCTGCAGGGGATCGTCCTAACCCAGAGATGGAGCCCAGGTCTTCTGCACTGCAGGCAGACTCTACCAGCTTAGCTACCAGGGAGTGCCCACCTGGTTTACAACAGGTGCTTAATAATGTTAGGGGCTCCCCTGATGGCTTAGTTGGTAAAGAATCTGCCTGCAGTTCCACTGCTGTTGGTAAGGAATGCCTTCCCTGCATCCCTAACTGGCCCATAGTTTATTCTCATAACAGATAAGCCATTCACGGATAAATAGGATTTGACCTCAGTACCACGTGTTAATATCCTGCTACAAAATGCAGGCCTAAGATTTACAGGATGCATTCTTTTTCTCCTCTTACTGTATCCTTTAGACAGATGCTTCTCAGCCCTGGCTGCACACCGAATCACCAAGAGAGTTTTCAAAAACACGGAAGCCTGAGTCTTACCCCCAGAGACTGGGATGTCATTGGTCTGGGATGGGGTATCAGGATTGTTAAGAACTCACTAGTGATTCTAATGTGTGGCCAGGGTTGAGGCCCACAGTCTCAGTCACCAAGTGTGTGAATCATGTTTTATGATTAATACCAGGATCGATCCAAACCAGTGGTCCCAATCCTGACTGTAGGACTCACCTGGGACGCTTTTTTTAAATGCTCAACCTCTCCTACCCAAGCTTTTGATTTTTCTAGAGTAATAGGCAGGGTCTAGGCATGGATATTTTAAAGGTTCACAAATGATTTATTTTGTGCAGCCAAGGTTGAGAATCCACTGATAAAGGCAGCACTGTTTTATCAGCCAGTTAAGAGTCTTTTCAGTATTTGGAGTGGCCTTCATTAGAAATTTTGTTTAATTACTAATGTTTTCCTAAGATTATCAAAAACATTTTTTAAGTGTGAAAATCTGGTTGAAATTGTAAAGTAAGGTGATTCTAGAAGCATGGTAGAATGCCCTAGAATGCTCACACCCTTTTGCTCCATTTAGTATCCTCTAGGTAGTTCAGATGGTAAAGACTCTGTCTGCAATGCATCAGACCCAGGTTCAATTCATGGGTTGGGAAGATCCCCTGGAGAAGGAAATGGCTACCCACTCCAGTATTCTTGCCTGATAAGTTCCATGGACAGAGGAGCCTGGTGGGCTACAGTCCATGGGGTCGCAAAGCGTCAGACACAACTGAGCGACTAACACTTGGTGGAGTCAACAGTGAATCTACATCATGGCGACAGTGACATACGTCACTATGAAGTCAGTTCACTGTAGGGTTTATTGAGTGTTCTTTTTCTCCTTATCAAGTTGCTTATTTTTATTCTACATTTTTTAAAGCTGGGTCAGGTTTCATGCTTTTAGAGCACTTGATAGCTTATTTCACTTGCCCTTTCCCCATGCTGGGCAGGGCTTGGTCATGATGCCGTGTGATGTGGTCCAGCAGCAGCAGCTCATGTGCCCCTTGGCAAATATGAGCCTGTGTTGTCCTCATCCTACAGATGAGGAAACTGAGGCTCAAAGAGGCTAAGTTAACTAAGTTGCACAACAGATAAGCAAGTGTTGGAACCCCAGTCTGTTGGACTCTGAAGCCATACGTATGGCCATCTTAAAAACCAGTGATCTACAGCGGGGAACACCACGTGGCTGACTCTGTTTCTGCCATAGTGACCCTCTGATCAGGCTTACCTGGAGACCAGGGGCTGCTGAGGACACAAAGAATATGCCTTCAGGGTCAGTAATCAGGCCCAAGGCTGGGCACACCAGGGTGCCACTCAGGCAAGCAACAAGAGGAAGCAATGACCCCACCCCACAAAGGCAGAGTGAAGGTCTGTGAAAAAGATGCATTTGGCACTGAAAGTAACCTTTTGCACACCAGAGTTCAGAGTTCCAGCTACTGTTCAAAGTAGGGTCAACTTGAACCAGGGACTTCAAGGTCAGTAAAAATAAAAGGATAATACCAGCTTTTACTGATCACCTACTATGTGTGCCAAACATAATAACTAGGCAGCTCAGCAACTCTCAGAAGTAGATGAGTTTGGCCCCATTTCACAGATGAGGAAACAGGTTCTGAAAGAGTCAACAACATATTCAAAGTCCTACAGTGAGAAAGTAAAGATGGCACCCAAACCTGTTTCCATGTGATGTGAAACTCCAGACTAATCTGGGAGTAAATCCTCAAGAGGTGGCGCTTTCTAAAACTGAAGCAGTAAGACAATAATGGAGGGACTTTCCTGATGGTCCCGTGGTCAACACTCTATGCTTCCAATGCAGATGGCACTGGTTCACTCCCTGGTTGGGGAACTAAGATCCTACATGCCATGTGGCATGGCCAAGAAAATATTTTAAAAATAAAATTTAAAAATAAAAACTGCAAATTTATATTTTAAAAAGACAATAATGGAAGCACAGATGAGTCCAGCAAGGCCCTAAGAAGACTCAGGTGAGTCTGTGAGACCATCAGGAAGGACTTTGAACCTGAATTAAATGTATTTATTTATCCCCCTTCCATCTTTTCTGAATTCAGCTGACTTTAGGTAAGCAGTTTCCTCGGTACCAAGAATATAAGGATAAGTTAAATGTGTTCCTGTTCACAATCCGGGGAGTGGGGGGGGGGGGGGGGGCGGGGAAGACTTAGAGTAAGGTTGTTAATAACAGCTCATGTTGATTGGGCACTTTTCTGTGGATGGGCTGTGCTAAACTCTTTAATTCAGCCTCATTATAGCTCTCTGAGGTGGATACTGTCATTGTCCCCCATTCTACAGATGAGGAAAGTGGAGGCAGATTGCTTAAGACACCCAAGAAGATTCCAGCGCTACTATTTGGAACCAGAATACCAGCCCAGGCAGTCTCATTCTAGCACTTAACTTCTACACTGCACCTTCTCCTAACAATCAGCATCAGCCTCTTCCCCAGCCAGGGAGAAGCCCTTGCTCTTTCATGGTCTTGTGATACTCAGTGTAGACAAGGCTGCCATTAACTTTCCTGACCTAATAACAGAGGTCAGCGAGGCTCTGAAAGTATTCATGACTCACCCAGCAGCATACAAGCAGGAGAGCCTACACTTGAACCCAGCCACTCTTACTGAAAATACCTGCTTCTCCCACCAGGCACTTTCCCCCAAACACAGCTCCAGTCAATGCAAAATATAGTAGGCGGAAGACGGAAGATCGGATTGACACAAGACTTAGTGCTTACCCCTGTTTGATTTAAAAAAAGGCACAGGTATCTTGATTTTTCAGAAGAGAGATTGCTAAAAGAACCTGGCCTACCAAATGGGTGTAAGTCTAATCACATCCAAACTGCTAACATATAATGAGATTTGCTCTGCACTCTACACCCCTCAGTGGATTTTGCACATCTACTCCTTTCATCTTCATAACCATGCTTGGGAGGCAGGCACTGTCATCATTCCTCATTTTGCCAGTGCTGAGACATGAAACACCCACCCAGGGTCCTACTGCTGACTGGTGGGAGAGACGGGATTCAACCCAGGCAGTCAAGCTCCAAACCAGGCTCTGAGCCATCACCCAGTCAGGTTCTAAAGTGCTAGCTTATAATCCGAGCGAGCCTCTGTTTTGAGAGGCAGCGATGGGTCATGCACTGTGCCAGCGCTTGAAGGTGTTAGTCGCTCACTCGTATTGACTCTTTGTGACCCCGTGGACTGTAGCCCACCAAGCTCCTCTGTCCAGGGAGTTTTCCAGGGGATCTTCCAAACCCAGGAATCAAATTTGGGTCTCCTGCATTGCGAGTGGACTCTCCACCTGCTGAGCCATCAGGGAAAGCCTGTGCCCGTGCTTACTGTGTGGTAACTTACTTACCTTCACAGAAGTCTAAAAAGTAGGTATATTATCCCAGCTTTTTACAACTGAAAATTTGTACTCGGAACTCAGGTCTGATTCTAATAGCTCAGGTCTTTAATCCCTATTCAGCTTTTATAAAAAGTGAGCTACTGAAAGAAAATACTTAAAAAAGTAGAAATCTGCTTGTTTTCTCCTTTCAGCTGGGGCTCATAGAAGGCAGTCTTGGATAGGGTGGTCTGTGAGCACCCAGATACATCACCTGGTACAAGGCCTGGAACACAGTAGGCCCTCAGTACATATTTGTGGATTGAGCTACCTTAAATGGACAAAGGCAGAATGAGACTTGAAATCAGAGGGCCCTCTGGGTGGTGTGGGGGGACTGTAGGCCACATGGATGCACCCTGAGCCCATATGCTTACCCCACAGGCATCATCACAGCGAACTGCTCAGATCTCTGCCCCGGATGGAAAACCCAGACCAAGGCAGTGCCAGCTCCCCCACCTCTGCAGGTAGGTGCTAACCCTCTGCTCTGTCGGGGGTGCGGAGCATGGGAGGTGGGGTGAAATGTCAGGGTTTCAGGTGAGAACCCATGTGAGCCCCTGGGCTCAGGTAAGAGTTTTTGAGGCCTGCTTGGGGTGACACTTTCGATGTTAAAAAATCAGGTTAAACAATCTGCCACTATCCCTTGTAAATCGTTGTTTGGTAAAGTGGAATTTCCTGCCCCAAAGGAGGTTACCTACCTTGTGACTTGTGCTTGTGACCTGGATTACAGCCAGGACTAAGCAGGGATCAACTTCTGGGTGCTGCTGAGCTAGTTTGAGAGCCTTAACCTTTTTGAATACAAAATGTGCTATTATATCCCTTAGCCTAACACTGGATAGCAGTGTTACTCAAGTGTTTTACTCGGAAGAGGAAACCTATTTCTTTATTTTCATTTATTATTATTAGTTGGAGGCTAATTACTTTACATTATTGTAGTAGGTTTAGTCATACATTGACATGAATCAGCCATGGATTTACATGTATTCCCCATCCCGATCCCGCCTCCACCTCCCTCTCCACCAGATCCCTCTGGATCTTCCCAGTGCACCAGGCCCGAGCACTTGTCTCATGCACCCAACCTGGGCTGGTGATCTGTTTCACCATAGATAATATACATGTTTCAATGCTGTTCTCTCGAAACATCCCACCCTCACCTTCTCCCACAGAGTCCAAAAGTCTGTTCTATACATCTGTGTCTCTTTTTCTGTTTTGCATATAGGGTTATCGTTACCATCTTTCTAAATTCCATATATATGTGTTAGTATGCTGTAATGTTCTTTATCTTTCTGGCTTACTTCACTCTGTATAGTGGGCTCCAGTTTCATCCATCTCATTAGAACTGGTTCAAATGAATTCTTTTTAATGGCCGACTAATATTCCATGGTGTATATGTACCACAGCTTCCTTATCCATTCATCTGCTGATGGGTATCTAGGTTGCTTCCATGTCCTGGCTATTATAAACAGTGCTGCGATGAACATTGGGGTGCACGTGTCTCTTTCAGATCTGGTTTCCTCAGTGTGTATGCCCAGAAGTGGGATTGCTGGGTCATATGGCAGTTCTAGTTCCAGTTTTTTAAGAAATCTCCACACTGTTCTCCATAGCGGCTGTACTAGTTTGCATTCCCACCAACAGTGTAAGAGGGTTCCCTTTTCTCCACACCCTCTCCAGCATTTATTGCTTGTAGACTTTTGGATAGCAGCCATCCTGACTGGTGTGTAATGGTACCTCATTGTGGTTTTGATTTGCATTTCTCTGATAATAAGTGATGTTGAGCATCTTTTCATGTGTTTGTTAGCCATCTGTATGTCTTCTTTGGAGAAATGTCTGTTTAGTTCTTTGGCCCATTTTTGATTGGATCATTTATTTTCCTGGAATTGAGCTGCAGGAGTTGCTTGTATATTTTTGAGATTAATCCTTTGTCTGTTGCTTTGTTTGGTATTATTTTCTCCATTCTGAGGGCTGTCTTTTCACCTTGATTATAGTTTCCTTTGTTGTGCAAAAGCTTTTAAGTTTCATTAGGTCCCATTTGTTTAGTTTTGCTTTTATTTCCAATATTCTGGGATGTGGGTCATAGAGGATCCTGCTGTGATTTATGTTGGAGAGTGTTTTGCCTATGTTCTCCTCTAGGAGTTTTATAGTTTCTAGTCTTACATTTAGATCTTTAATCCATTTTGAGTTTATTTTTGTGTATGGTGTTAGAAAGTGTTCTAGTTTCATTCTTTTACAAGTGGTTGACCAGTTTTCCCAGCACCACTTGTTAAAAAGGTTGTCTTTTTTCCATTGTATATCCTTGCCTCCTTTGTCGAAGATAAGGTGTCCATAGGTTCGTGGATTTATCTCTGGGCTTTCTATTCTGTTCCATTGATCTATATTTCTGCCTTTGTGCCAGTACCATACTGTCTTGATGACTGTGGCTTTGTAGTAGAGCCTGAAGTCAGGCAGGTTGATTCCTCCAGTTCCATTCTTCTTTCTCAAGATTACTGTGGCTATTCGAGGTTTTTTGTATTTCCATACAAATTGTGAAATTATTTGTTCTAGTTCTGTGAAAAATACCGTTGGTAGCTTTTAGGGATTGCCTTGAATCTATAGATTGCCTTGGGTAGTATAGCCATTTTGACAATATTGATTCTTCCAATCCATGAACACGGTATGTTTCTCCATCTGTTTGTGTCCTCTTTGATTTCTTTCATCAGTGTTTTATAGTTGTCTATGTATAGGTCTTTCATTTCTTTAGGTAGATATACTCCTAAGTATTTTATTCTTTTTGTTGCAATGGTGAATGGTATTGTTTCCTTAATTTCTCTTTCTGTTTTCTCATTGTTAGTGTATAGGAATGCAAGGGATTTCTGTGTGTTAATTTTATATCCTGCAACTTTACTATATTCATTGATTAGCTCTAGTAATTTTCTGGTAGAGTCTTTAGGTTTTTCTATGTAGAGGATCATGTCATCTGCAAACAGTGAGAGTTTCACTTCTCTTCCTATCTGGATTCCTTTTACTTCTTTTTCTGCTCTGATTGCTGTGGCCAAAACTATGTTGAATAGTAGTGGTGAGAGTGGGCACCCTTGTCTTGTTCCTGATTTCAGGGGAAATGCTTTCAGTTTTTCACCATTGAGGGTAATGTTTGCTGTGGGTTTGTCATATATAGCTTTTATTACATTGAGGTATGTTCCTTCTATTCCTGCTTTCTGTAGAGTTTTAATCATAAATGGGTGTTGAATTTTGTCAAAGGCTTTCTCTGCATCTATTGAGATAATCATATGGTTTTTCTCTTTCAATTTGTTAATGTGGTGTATTACATTGATTGATTCACAGATATTAAAGAATCCTTGTATTCCTGGGATAAAGCCCACTTGGTCATGGTGTATGATCTTTTTAATATGTTGGAAGTCTTTGGTTAGAAACTGGAGGCCTGTTTGCAGTGTGGTGGGGGATGCCGTCTTTGGGGCCGAGTTTGCCCCTTTCCCCTCCCCCCTGCGTCCTGCTTCGGCAGGGCTGGGCCGGTCCGCAGCCGGCTAGCTCTTCTCTGGACCTGCTCAGACCCTTTGTTCTGCAAACAGCCAGCAGTGTGTTCCGGCTGGTTAATTTTCTCTCTCTCTTTTGCTCTCCCACAGTTTAAGTTGTATCTCACAATAGCTCCTTCCGATTGCCCTCAGGGCACTCAGGCCCGGTCCTTACCCTAAGCAATGCCGCCCGCGTCTCTCCGTTCCGCCCCCACTTGCTGGTGGCGGATGTGGGCATCTGGGGTACTTTTCTGCTGGGAGTTGCTTTTAGGCACGTAATCTGTGGGTTTTATTTATTTTTCCTCCCAGTTAGGTTGCCCTCCGAGATTTGAAAACTTCCCCCAGACCCGCCAGTGCGAGGGTTTCCTGGTGTTTGGAAACTTCCTCTATTAAGACTCCCTTCCCGGGATGGGTCTCTGTCCCTAGCTCTTTTGTCTCTCTTTTTATCTTTTATATTTTGTCCTACCTCCTTTCGAAGACAATGGGCTGCTTTCCTGGGCGCCTGATGTCCTCAGCTAGCGATCAGAAGTTGTTTTGTGAAGTTTGCTCTGCGTTCAATTGTTCTTTTGATGTATTTGTAGGGGAGAAAGTGGTCTCCCCGTCCTATTCCTCTGCCATCTTGGTTCCTCCGCGGAAACCTATTTTTAAGAGTTTTAACATCAATTTAGATCTTCCTTTTAATTTATAGCTCTGGGTTTCTACCCCGTGGTCAGCTCCTGGTGTTTGATGGAACCTTGTCAGCTGTGATTTCAGAGCACCTCCCATGGCAGCCCTGGTACAGGGGTTAAATCCACAGCCCCCTCAGGCACATAACCTGGAGCACAGTGATGGGGGGCAGGGTGGACCAGGAGGAAGGGATCACTGGTATCACCCGGCCAACATTTTAACAGGCTCTTCCGTGGGACTGCCTCCAGCGGCTCTCCCAACTTAGCTGGTGGGACACTATTTCCCTATGACAAGAGCTCCAAATTGTCGTGGTTAAACATGCTTACAATGCTGTCTTTTCTATAGGACTTTTCAGAGCCTTTACTATGTTCATGTGCATGTGACTCTATGAGGAAGGGAAGTAGCTTGCAGCCATTCTTAGCACTTTTTACTCTGGGGCTCTTTTTAATGCATATTAGTATTCCTTAGGACTGGTGCTCCCCAGAACACAGACTGGGAATCGCTCTTCTAAAAGGACTTGAAAGGTGGGGTGAGGAGAGATAAACTAGGAGTCTGGTATTGACATATACACCCTACTATATATAAAATAGGTAAACAATAGGGACCTACTGTATAGCACAGGGAACAACACTCAGTATCTTGTAATAACCTATAACGAAAAAGAATCTGAGAACAAATATATATATATACACACACACACACACACACACACATGTGTTTAAAAATTAAATTAATTAAGAGGCCTTGAAAATGCCCTCAAGTTTCCCGCTGCAATCCCCAGATGCTGATCAACGCATCACTCACAGCAGAATCACTTCTGTGGCTTGTTAAAAACACTGAAGCCCAGGCCACGCCCCAGACCTCCTGAGGGCAAGGGGCCTGGAACTCCATGGTTAGTAGGCTCGCTGGGGATCTGCTTTACCGCCAGTTTGGGGAACTGTGCTGTTGAGTGGGAACTCAAGCAAGAAGGAGCTACCGAGTTTCCTATATGATCACCTTCTCCAGTATTTATTGCATTCCTCTGGCCTCCCTGTCTGCCTGTCCTCCAGAGCCAGCAGGGGCTCCTCCTCTCCTGTCCCCCAGCCCTCAGCACAGCACACAGTGCTCATTCTCAGCCCTCTGTCTTCTTTCTGAATCACCTCTGGCTCAGCAGTCACTCCTGATAGAGTTCTCGAGACGCTGACTGGGAACAGAGGTGCCCTGGTCTGGAGACCATCTATGGATAGCAGTGAGTCTAGCTGTGGATAGGGGAACGTTCTGGAGGAGGCAGTGCTGCGTCACCACTTGCAGGACCCATATGTTATCTGGGGTGGGGCACTCCTTGGGGCAGAGGAGCAGCTGAGTATGGCAGGCAGGGCAGGAAGTGCTGGCCACCTCATGCCATTCAGGATGCTGGAACCTGTGGTGAGAGAAGGAAGTAGCTGCCCGTGAGGCAGGAGGGATTCCACACTGAGGCTCCTGGCATCTCACCTCTCTGCAAATGCTTCCAGAAGCCCTGTCTCTTTGCCTGGCCTGCCTCTCCTCCCACCGCCAGTTGTGGCTCTGCTGTTGAAAAGCTGTCTGTCCTGTAAGGCCCTTCTCTAAGCAGGAACCTTCCCTAAGAAACCAGTCCCCCCTCCACCACTTCACGTCACCCACTTTCTTTTTGGATGTACTTGTCCAGGGGCTACTAGACTGCTCTGCTTGGCCCTATGACATTCGGGGTTTGTCCCTTATTCCCTTTCTGTACATTCAAACCCTAAATCCTACTCTTCTTGTTCTCTTCCAAAGTAACTGCTAAAAAAGGAAGTTTGAAGGAAAAAAAAAGGAAGTTTGCATTGAATGAAAAGTGGGCTTTTCAATTTACCAAAATATATCTGGGACTTTAAAAAGGAGTATGCCCTTTGCTTGATAAATTCCCCTTCTAGGAATCTGCCTGAGGAAGTAATTAGAAATTGGGACAAAGACTTAGGAGAAAGATGTTTATCACAGCAATTTTTATAATGGCAGAACATAAAGCAACCTCAGTGTTAAAATGTTAGGGAATGTGTAAGTAAATTTACTATATATAATATAGGATGAAGAACCCACACAAAAGGTTTTCATGATAAGGTGAAACACTTAGGAGGTAAGTGGGAAAAAAATCAGGATACAAGACTGGATAATCTCAAGTATATAAGCATAGGTAAATGTACTTTCACATCTGTTTGCATGTTTAAATAGAAAGACTAAGAAATATACCAAAATATTGACAATTTTTTGCAGAAAGCAAAATTATTGTTGTTATTTTCTTCTTTAAATACTTATATTTTCCACATGGTCCACAGTTGACACAGATTTCATGTTTATCATCAGAAAAATAATAGAGCAATTAAAAGAAAAAGGTGGAGTCTTTCTCATGTAAGTTTGGCTTCTGATGAGGTAACGTGCATGCTACTAGTGGCCTATTTCTAAAGGACCGTTTTGTGTGCCATGTACTCTGTCACGTGCTGTTCTGCTCTGCAGCTGAGCTCAGCGTCTTCTGGCTGCCAGGACCCTGCTTTCCCCATCACTGCTGTGATTTGTGGTCCTCCTTGGACTCCCCCAGAGGCATGTAGATTGACTTGTCCTGGGCCATTTGGGTGTCACGCTTTGGGACACTTTCAGTCCTTTAAAGCCCAGTTCTGACGCTTATGAAGGTAGTCCCTGCCTTGGCTGTTGGGGCCGAGCACAGCTCAGAGGATTCTCTTTCCATAAAACCAGAGAAGATGCTTCATCTGTTTCCATTTCACACTGCCTGTTCCAAGGTGGCCTTGTATGATTAGTTTGGGCATTCCCCTCATATACCAGAGGGCTTCCCTGGTGGTTCAGTGGTAAAGAATCAACCTGCCAATGCAGGAGATGCTTCAATTCCAGGGTTGGGAAGATCCCCTAGGGTAGGAAGTGACAACTCAATCCAGTATTTTTCCCTGGAAAATTCCATGGACAGAGGAGCTTGGTGGGCTACAGTCTATGGGGTTGCAAAGAGTCGGGCACACACACTTCAGATCCCAATACCTGGCTTCATCGTGGGTATCCTGTCTAGACCCGGAAGTCCTGCACTCCAGACACCACCCTCTGTGCCTGTGTTCATGTGCTGTGCTGGGCAGGAAATTTCCATTGCGTTCTCGCCATCACTCAGCTTCCATAACTCCCAGAGGAGGCTTTATTACCCCTACTGCAGCTGAGGAAGCAGGCCCATCAGCTGTAACTACCCCAGGGTCCTCGCAGACATGAGATTGGAATCCAGAGCTGACTGGCCTCAGGGTTGGTGCTCTTTAATGTTACAGTGTGGGCAACTGGACATTCAAACGAACAGGTCCTGGTGGCAGTTCTCTTGCTTTCTGTGTGAATCTCTGCTTCATCTGCTCTCCAGAGCCTGTGGTTATTCAAAGACAGAGCACACTGCCCCAAAATTCCCATGGACATCCATTTATGTCACTGAGTCACTGTTAAGACAAATCAAATTGGCAGCTTTTATTCAAAACCTCAGACTTACAGACTGTACTCTCAGAGTAACTCAGTCTGCAGATTTCATAGCAGTGATATGAATGTATCTAAAAGGAAATGTAACTGCCTTTAAGGGGCCTGATGATAGGACTGCCCAGAGTTGGGGTCTAAGGTGCATGTGGCTGGCAGGAGGGATCCGTCGTACCAGCCCCATGGGCATGCCTTTTGACTTGGCGGATGACGCAGGTGTGGGTACTTGTTCCTTCTGGGCAAGGACTCAGAGTGGATTGTATTCCATACTGTCATTGTTAATAAATTCAAACAGTATTTAATATTGAAGCAGGTGTGTGGAGATCATCCCCACAGAAACCCACAGGAGAAGAAACCCTGACCTGTGGGAGCAGGGAGGTGTGCCCAGACCCCAGGAGACCCTGGAATTCAATGCACATCTCTTAACCTCCCCCAGAGGAAGAACACGAAATGACAATTCAATGGCTTGAAAGATCAAACACTGGTCTCTTTCTATATTACAGATAAATAAGAAAGTAGAGTAAAATCTCACAGGTGTGGAATAGTTTGAATCCACATACATGTTGCAAGCAATGGGACCAGCCCAAATGAGTGAAAAGTCTAAGTTACTGAATAATTTTTAAATGCACTTAGGACGCTCTCCATAAGTGCCAGTGAGTGGATTGGTGGATAAGTAGGTGTATGGATGGATGGATGAATGGATGGATGGTAGTTAACACATACCACACTTTTTCTGTTCTCTGTTCTGTTTTATATTTATCAGTTCATTCAATTCTAAAATAATCCTATTATATAAGTAGTGTTAATATCCTCATTTTAAACTTGAGGTCACATAGCTGTCAGATGGCAGAGTCAGGATCTGAATATGAAGAGTCTGGCTCTAGAGTCCTAGTTCTTAACCATGGAGAATTCATGAATACATATCTTAATAAATGTTTGAATATCATTTTATTATACCAGTAGTAGACTGCTAAAGTGTTTGAAGTATGTTTCTATGATTACATCTGATGCCTTAAAATGAGTAAACAATCCAGTGCCATCGTTTCATGGATGGGGAAACTGAGGCCCAGGGAAGGATCTCAGCTCCAGGCCCGCAGCAGTCAGTACCCAACTGAGGCGGGAACTCTGACCTCTTTATGACATGTCCAGCTTCTCACTTTCCAGTGCATCGCTGGTCTAGTGCTCCTTTGTAAACTCATCTCTCTAGTCCATGTGCAGATTCTCTCAAAGGTTTCACAATAGAAGAGCCTAAGCTGACAATTTACATCAGGTTTCCCCCCAGCAGATGGTATCCCTGAAGCCCTTCCCAGCTGAGGTTTCATGGTGCCTGAAAGATGTTCTTGCTCTAGGAGCCCAGCCTTTGCTGTTCACTGAAGCTAGAACTGACTTCCAGAAGGACCGGAGGCCCTGCTGGTTGCTTCTAGCATGGACTTAGTTTTTCTTTTTCTGATTAGCCCATGCAAAGGGGACAGGAACAGGAATGGTGCCAGGAAAATCCAGGCAGAGTAATGCATGTACAATTCCTACCAGCAGGCGGCAGAAGAGCCCAGGGGTTTCAAATGCCCCCCAGTGGAGGCTGGCTGACTCAGTTAGCAATGAATAACCTCAGGCAAGTCACACGCCTCTCTATGCCTCAGTTTCCCCCTCTGCACAATGGACATGACAATAACACCTATCTCTTGAGGTTACTCTGAGGCTCAAATGAAATTAAACACTTAATAGTGCCCATAATAAACAGCCAATAATTGTTAAGTATTCTTTAATCATCACAATCATCAGTCTCTGTTAGAACAAATGCTAAAGGATTATCCACATTGATCAGTTGTTCTAGAGCTTTGTTTTATTGAAAACAGATGAAAAGGTCACCAGCTGAGGTCTTAGAGACCTTTTAGTTACCCAAAGATCCTTTATAATTAACCTTTAAGATGGGATTGTACTTATAAAGGTACCAGACATTAGGGCTGAAATAGATTGGCCCTAGTGGTAAAGAACCTGCCTGTGCTCCACATAAGAGAGACATAAGAGACACAGGTTTGATTCCTGGGTCGGGAGATCCCCTGCAGAAGAAAATGGCAACCCACTCCAGTATTCTTGCCTGGAGAATCCCGTGGACAGAGGAGCCTGGTGGGCTGCAGTCCATGAGGTGACAAAGAGTCGGACACAACTGAAGTGAAGCAAGCAATATAAATTTATTTATTTATTTAATTTGTTTTTGGTTGCACTGGGTCTTTGTCGCTGTGAAGGCTTTTTTCTCATTGCGGCGAGCAGGGTCTACTCTTCAGTGTGGTGCGTGGGCTTCTCATTGCCGTGGCTTCTCTTGTTGTGGAAAAGGAAAGGAAAGTGAAGTCACTCAGTCGTGTCCAACTCTTTGCGGCCCCATGGACTGTAGCCCTACCAGGCTCCTCCGTCCGTGGGATTTTCCAGGCAAGAATACTGGAGTGGGTTGCCATTTCCTTCTCCAGGAGATCTTCCTGACCCAGGAATTGAACCCTGGTCTCCTGCATTGTAGGCAGACGCTTCACCATCTGAGCCACGTGTCAATCTGCTTGTTGTGGAGCACAGGTCAATAGTTATGGCTCAGGGGCTTAGTTGCTCAGCGACTTGTGGGATCTTCCCAGATCAGAGATCATACCCATGTCTCCTGCACTAAAAGGCAGATTCTTTACCACTGAGCTCCCAGAGAAGCACAGGGCTGAAGTAGATTTTGAGAAAGGCGGTGACTTGCCAGAGGTCCATTGTCTATTAGTCCTAGGGCTTTAAGAACCTCACCTTCTATCAGAAGACAGAGTTCTAGGTTCAGCACAGCCCCCTTTGGTCTTGCTGGACCTGCTATGGGCTCCAGTAACCACAGACAGCCTTGTGGTATGACACTGAAAAAAAATCCATTTTGGATTATTTGGCATTTTGCCAACCTTAAACAAAAGATTTATTGGTTAAAGTATTTCTTAACAACTGTATGTCCCTAAAGTACTTTCAGATTCATCACATACTTTTTCTCCTTAAGTCATGAACACATAGACATTGAGTTCCCCATAGATTCCAAGAAAACCATTTGGTGAAAATCTCAAACAGAATATGATGCTATCTTTCCTGGCCATGACCCTCCTGTTACTTTCTTGAGATCCACCCTTGTTTTTCCAGCTGTGCCTGAGCTGAAGCTTCTCTGCGGGGCAGATATCCTCAAGACCTTCCAGACCCCCAACCTCTGGAAAGACACACACATCCAGGAAATAGTGGAGAAGTTTGGCTTGGTGTGTGTGACCCGAGCAGGGCATGACCCCAAGGGATATGTCTTGGACTCACCCATCTTGCATAGATACCAGGACAAGATCCACCTGGCCAGGGAGCCGGTGCAGAACGAGATCAGCGCCACATACGTCAGGTGGGCCTTGAGCCGGGGGCAGAGCGTGAAGTACCTGCTCCCAGATGCTGTCATCTCCTACATCAGGGAACACGACCTCTATCTCAGGGATCCCAGCCCAGAGAGGAATGAAGACTTGCCAACCCAGGGAGGGCCAGCCTCTTCTTTTCCAACCAGCTTGCCCTGAAGACAGGGCACTTATGTTCTTTGTTTTCTGAAATCTTTCCATTTTGCATTTGGTTTGTTTCGGCAATGATTTTGCTTCTGCGGCATCTTCTGTCCCAGGAAGAGATACCTTCTTCGGGGAGGAGCAAAGGTCTGAGTTACAAGGATGGACATTTATCATCGAGGTTAAAGTGGCGTGGCAGCACATCAGGATTAGACAGAAGCTCTCAGAACCTCTGGTGGAAGAGGCCTCTTTAGTTTGTAAATGGTATAGCTATGGCATGATCACAGAAGGTGGTTCTGCACATGGCAGGGGCCCTGAGGGTCAGATCAGAATTGCCCACAAAGCCTTTTTTAACTGGAACCAGGTGCAACCAGTGGGCCTTGATTGAAGAGACTTGACAGGATGCTAATTACCAAACAGTGGGCTTTGTCAAGGCCTCTTTTCAACGAAACAACGCTCATGGAGGCCCACATTCAGGAGCAGCGCTTTGTTGATTGACACTGAGTCTTCTTTTAGGAGCTGTTGTCTGCCTGCCTCCTGGTCATTGGTAAAATTTAAACTAAAATCTTTCTAAGTGGTGATCCTCAAACAGTATTTTTGATACAGTATACATATATATATTTTTAACACAGCTATTCTATTATATAAATGCCAGAGTTCCTGATTTTCAGGTTTCTAAAAAAGAACTGAGTTAAAACAGATGCCTTGACTGTTTTAGAGAATCTTTTTGAATGTTTTATGATGGCCTGCCTGTTGGAATATCGGCGAAGGGATAAATAATAAATTGACATCAAAAAGTACTAATGAAAAGTTTCTCTTTTTCTTCTTTGTTATATTATTAATGCCTGGTATATCAGCTGTTGCTTTTCTTTTTAGCTACTCCCTGAAATTTGCTACTGTTCAAGTCCAACCGGCATGAATTTAAAAGTTTCTAGTCCCAGGTACCAGCCATGGAGGAAGCAATTGCTTTCCAAGCGAAAGGTTCTCTAAGCTGTGGGTCAATGACTCTGTTCAGGTGAGCCCTGGAAGATGCCCCCAGGAGCCCGGTGTAGGTCCAGGATTGTCCTTCCACTCCTGATTAGGAGGAGATTTTGATTGGCCAAACCCTGTTTGAGTTGACTCTTTCCACGTGCTGACTGAATGCATTTAGAATTTACTTCTCCGTGACTTTGCCTTGGTTCATCCTTGTTACAAATTTAATCGTGCAGAAGCACAGAGTTGGTGGGAAGAATCTAGTATCTCCCGAAATATATCCCAGTATCTGCAGATGTGTCAGGATGGACATGAGTGAAGTTGGGAATCGGGGTTCCCTGTGAGGAGAGTGGAGGGGGGAGCCCTCCCATGGGAGTCTCCAGACTTATGCCCCTGTAACCTCTAAGCTGCTGACCTTTTACCACTCTGATGAGCTATGCCCTCAGAGGCTCCCTAAGGACCCTGCTAATTCAGAGGAATAGGAATCAAACAGACTTGCCCCAAAGCTGGCACAGCAAGCTGCATTATGTAAACTAACTCCCTTCTCTATGGCGGGCCTCAGTTTTGCAATCTCTAAAGTGGGGAAGTTTGGTTAGCCATCCTCTACATTCTCTTCCAGCTGATTTTCTAAGACTCTGAGTGCCTCTGACTTCAACCTCTTCACCCGTATGTGGGTCCAGTACACTTCTAGTCCAGCTGGACACTCCCCAAGGGCAGGGGTCTTTGTATTCGTTGCTCCTGTATCCTAAGTGCCAAGAAATTTGCTACTCCAAGTGTGCTTGCAGGCCTAGTGTTTGCATCCCCGGGGAACTGGTTAGAGAGACAGACTCTCAGGCTCCACCCCACATCTACTGACTCACTCTGTAGTTGAATAAGGTTCCCACACCGTTCAATGCACTGGCCTAGAGCTGTCATTCAGTCACCAAGTCATGTCTGACTCTTGGCAACCCCATGGACTGCAGCATGCCAGGCTCACCATCTCCTGGAGTTAACCCAAGTTCATGTCCATTGAATCAGTAATGCCATCCAACCATCTCCTCCTCTGTCATCCCCTTCTCCTCCTGCCTTCAATCTTTCCCAGCATCAGGGTCTTTTCCAATGAGTTGTCTCTTCACATCAGGTGGCCAAAGTATTGGAGCTTCAGCATCAGTCCTACCAATGAATGGTCAGGCTTGATTTCCTTTAGGATTGGCTGGTTTGATCTCCTTGCTGTCCAAAGGATTCTCAAGAGTCTTCTCCAGCACCACAGTTCTTCGGCATTCAGCCTTCTTTATAGTCCAACTCTCACATCCGTATACATGACTACTGGTAAGACCATACCCTTGACTATACAACACTTTGTTGGCAAAATGATATCTTTGCTTTTTAATACACTATCTAGGTTTGTCATAGCTTTCCTGCCAAGAAGCAATTGTCTTCTAATTTCTTGGCAGCAGTCACCATCTGCATTGATTTTGGAGCCCAAGAAGAGGAAATCTGTCACTGCTTCCACCTTTTCCCCTTCTATTTGCCATGAAGGATGGGACCAGATGCCATGATCTTAGTTTTTTTAACATTGAGTCTTAAGCTGACTTTTTCACTTTCTTCTTTCACCCTCATCAAGAGGTTCTTTAGTTCCTCTTCACTTTCTGCCATCAGAGTGGTATAAAAATTATTCATTTTGTTTTGAATAAACTGTATGTATAACTGAAACTGAATCACATTTACTCTGGTAAATAGCCCCCATTGTTCTGTGTGGAGTACAGAAGGCAAAGGAGGGAAAAGAGAAAAACAGCACACAGCTGTAGTATCCAGAAAAAGTGATGAAGAGGGAGCCTGTGGGTTTAAGGCAGGGTTTCTCACCTTGAGGATTACTGGCATTCTGTACCAGAGAATTCTTCACTGGGAGGGGCTATCCTGTGCCTTGTAGAAAGCTTAGCAATATCCCTGCCTCAGCTCAGTAGCTGGTAATAATATCTGCCCATTTTAACCAAGATAATCACCAGACCCACTAGTTTAAGACTATGGCTTAGAGTGGGAGGGGGATGTTATTGAGACGGGGTCTCTGCTTCCCAAGAGAGAAGATTAGGAAATGGCAGCTGACTATCTTACAAAGGTCTAGTTTGGGGGTAGGGGGATCCCTACCAGTCATGAAGTCATGTTTATTCTGGGGGACACAGTGCTGTTGACAATAGGAATCAGAAGCCACATCCTTGACTCAGAGGCACCCCACCTCAGTCTCCCTCTAATCCCAGTGCCCAGAGTAGTTTTCTCTTCCTTCTTCACAGGCCAACATACCCTGTACCCTCAGTCCTGATGTTCAGGGCCTGACGAATGGAGACTCCCAATGGGTGGGAGCTAATTGTTCTATGATTATAATTATTCAAATTTCAAGATTCATCTACTCAAATCCCTTTTATTGAGGACCTTGCCTATGCCAGGCACTAGACTAAACACTAGGAGAATGATGTGAGCAGGAGGACAGGGTCTCACCCCTTGAGAAGCTTACAGACCATTGTAACGGATGGGAATCAAGCATTTCCATGACAAAGCATGATTTCATACCATCTTGAGGGCTCCAGCGGGCAAACCCACCATGTACTCTGCCAGCCAGAGGCAGCAGTTTCCCTGCGAAGTAAGGAAACTGAAGCTCCAGCTCCTCGTTTGCCAGGCCCTTTCCAGTACCCTGGAGGGATCTTAATTATGTGGGTATCTGATTTCACATTCAAAGTTTTATTTTTTTTCTGGAAAGGGGCCTTCAAGATTGTGCAAAGTTTAGGCCCCATAAGACTCAGGGATTCACCCTGATGGCAGAGTGTAGACAGCAGGGAAGACAGGATGGATTTGAGACCTGAAAGACAAACCCCCAAGACTTGGGGGTGGGTGGAGGCAGCTGACTTTCAGGTGGAGTGAAGAGCACACACAAGGCCCTGTGGCAAGAGAGGGCGAAGCAGACAACATGACAAGCGAGGTTCATCAGCACCTCCTTAAGAAGAGGTTGAGTATTATAGTGTGGACCTGACAGTAGGCATCTGGCGTGCCAGCATCAACCTCCCTGACCAGCCTCCCTGTGGGCTCAGGGACACTGGGCCCAAGTAGGCTGGAGAAGATCTCCTGTCTGATTCATGGTTATACCTTGTGGCTGCCACCAGGCAAAACCTTCATTTCGTAGCCTTTACTAAGGCTAATATTTGTTTGTTGTTTAGTAGCTGTCATGTCTGACTCTTTTGTAACCCCATGGACTATAGCCCACCAGGCTCCTCTGTCCACGGGATTTCCCAAGCAAGAATACTACAGTGGGTTGCTATTTCCTTCTCCAGGGGATCTTCCTGACCCAAGGATCGAAGCCACATCTCCTGCATTGCAATCAGATTCTTTACCACTGAGCCACCAGGGAAGTCCACCTTTATATATATTGTCCCCTAAAAGA
The DNA here is from genome assembly GCF_963930625.1 of Muntiacus reevesi. NCBI lineage: Eukaryota > Metazoa > Chordata > Mammalia > Artiodactyla > Cervidae > Muntiacus > Muntiacus reevesi. Next base: position 9,710,543 of record NC_089256.1, read on the forward strand.
AAACATCACAAAAGATCTACTATATATATACATACATATATATATTTATATAGTGGATATACATCTACTATATATGTAAATATATATCTACATATGTTTTAGAATTGTTGGATATTTTATATTAGAATTGTTAAGATATTTTGGAATTGTTAAGAATTTAGAATATTTTAGAATTGTTAAGATAATCCCCAATAGATATACATCTACTATATTGTGTGTGTGTGTGTATATATATGTGTATATATATATAGTATCAACTATATATACATACATATTTCTGCACTCTCACTTGTCTCATTGATTCACATAGCCTCCCTTTTTTTAGTATCAGAAGAGAAAATACATGTCACTGCTCTGCTCCTGATTTATTGCATTGACACTGACCTGCATACCTGATTTCACATTCTTCTCCATTCCTTCAGGCCTCCTTTGCATCTCGTTTGCCAGGGTGTTTTGTTTATTCGGCAAGAACAGATAAAACAGTGGTTTGGACTCCTGGGTAAATAGAATTTCCAGCCTTAAATAAAGGTTCTCCTGTGCTAGTGTATGCTGCCCAAGTGAGCGCAGCTCTGTATCCTGGCCTGAGGAAAAGATTTTTCATTTATAATCCTGTCTGTGTCACTTGGGACAGAATGATGTGAAATCCCATTTTAAACAGATAGCGCTCCGGATTTGCAAGGCACACATGGTAATTGAGTTAATACATGAATATGAATTTCTTCTCCCTAGCCTCATACTTTCTGTGCTAACAGTGTTTCTGCCTTTGCTTTTTGCAAGGGTCTCAATGCATAGACCATGTTCCATTTCAGTCATGTTATTTTCTTGGACCACAGCTCTGCATGTTAGATATATATGTGTGTCTGATCTTAATCAATCATAATGCACTTAGGCACACACCTCAGAATATTTTAGAATTGTTAAGATAATCCCCGAAAGCCTTGTTTGTGGCACTAGAAGGGACCCTAAAGTTAATCTGGTAGGTCCCCCCCACTTCCCAAATTATCAGAACACTGAAATCCCAGTGTTCTGGAAATTCTGTTCCAGCTCCTGCTGGAAATCCATTATGAGCATTTGCATGCTTTGTCAGTCTTACTTTCTGCACATGCCTCATATGCAGCCTATTTTCTCCATCTATCCTGTCCCGTCTCAGGCCAGACGCTCCGTCATCTCTTATCTGGCCCACCACCACTCCCAGCCCCTGCGGTCCCTTCTCTATATTGGGGCCAGAGCAGTCGTGTGTGTGTACAAAACTGGGTATATTCCTCCCCTGCCCATATTCTCCCCAAGGGACACCAGGAGACTCCAATAGAAGTCACAGACTTGAAGAGCATGTTTACAAAATGTAGATCTAATAAATGACTGATGTCTAGTATGTTAGTCTCTCAGTCTTGTCCGCATCTTTGCAACCACATGGATTGTATCCCACCAGGCTCCTCTGTCCATGGAATTATCCAGGCAAGAATACTGGAGTGGGGCTGCTGTTCCCTTCTCCAGGGGATGTTCCTGAACCAGGAATCAAACCTGAGTCTCCAGCATTACAGGCAGATTCTTTATCATCTGAGCCACCAGGGAAGTCCCCTAGTATATGTACGAAACTATTAAAAACAAGACTAAAAACCTAATTAAAAACAGCCCAAAGATTTGACTAGTCATGTTCAGGAGAGGGTTAACCTAGCAGATCTGATGCAGTGCTACAGAAGGCTGGCCCTTGGCTGGCATCTGAGAAACTGGCTTTTGGAATATTGCCTACGTGTCTAACTGATAAGGCTGTTTTGTCTGCCTGGGGCACTGGACCAGCTTGCCTAGACTGTTTGTACAAGCAGTGTGATTTGTAGTGAACACCTGCCTTCCTTCTAGGAGTTTGGAATGTCAGTAATCATGGCAGGTCGCGCAGGCAGAGTGCCTCTATCACCAGCCCATGAAAAAAAAAAAAAAACAACAACCCTGGGTTCTAAGTCTCAGGCAGCCTTCACTGCAGAAACAGTACACAGAGTTGCTGCATTTCACCACTGAAGGAAAAAGCATGTTCCGTGCATGTTCTTCCCAGGTGGTAAAACTCCGGATGTCTTCACTGGGCTCCTCCACACTCCTCCCGATGTGTTTTTTTTCCCTGGCTGGCCCCGCTGTGTGTCCCCTCACTGTAGCGACTCATTGCCAGACAGGTAACTGCCTCTGAGTCCTGCAAATCCTTCAAGCAAGTTACCAAGCATGGAATCCTAGAAACAAGGACACTTCACCAAAGACGATGCAGGAATGACAGACAAGCACAGGAAGGGATGCTCAGCCTTGTCAATCTTTAGAGAACCACAGTGAGCTGCCATCCACCACCCGCTGGGATGGTTAGAACCAACTGAGCAACCCTAGGTATCCTTGCTTGTGTCCACTCACAGTTGTATGTAAATGTTTATTCACTAGAGTCAAAAACTGGGGAAATTCAGACGTCCATCAACTGGTGCTTGGATAAACAAATGTGTTGCATCCATGTAGTGGAATACCACTCAGCAATTAAAAGGAGAAAAATTAGGGATGGATACCTGCAACAAGGTGAATGGATCTCAAAGACAGGTCAGATGGAAAGAGCCAGGCATATGGAACGATATATTATATCCCATCAATATGAAATCTCTAGGAAAGGCAAAACTCTAGAGGCAGAAGGCAGACCAGTGGCTGCCCAAGGGTAGGCATGGGGATTGCCCATAAGTGGACACAAGGGAACTTTGGGGGGTGATAGATATATTCTAATATTAGATTGTGGTGATGGTTGCACAAGTGTATAAAGTTACCAAAGCTCATCAAGCTATACACATAAAATAGAGTTTGTGTATTTAAGTTACACCTCAATAAAGGTGTCTTTAAAAAGTCCTCCTGGGGGCTCCCCTGGTGGCGCAGTGGGTGAGAATCCTTCAGCCAATGCAGGAGACTCAAGTTCAGTCCCCAGTCCAGGAAGATCCCACATGCCGTGGAGCAGCTAAGCCCAGTGTGCAGCCAGCTATTACACCTGTACTCTAGAGCTCGGGAGCCACAATGCTTGAAGCACATGGGCCTAGAGCCTGTGCTCAGCAACACAAGAACCCACCACAACTAGAGAGTGGCCCCTGCTCACCACAACTAGAGAAAAGCCCACACAGCAATGAAGATTCAGTGCAGCCAAAAATAAATTTAAAAAAAATTTTTTTTAATCCTCCTTAGCTTCCATTACATGCTTTTGGAGTAGAGACCTGGCTGAATAGAGACCTGGCTCCTCCCAGGGTTGGCCTCCTCTTCCCCCTAGTCCTCCCCCGACTCACCCCAGGCCCCCAGCCCTTTCACTCTCTGTTCCAGCCTAGGGCTTCTTTCAGTTTCTCACACCCTTCTCTGAGTCTCGATTAAGCCAGACTGGCCCAGTGAACTCCCAGCTTCCTGCCCTCCTCTTTGGTGAGAGAATTTCATCACTCTTGAAATGACTGATTCAATAGCAACATCAAGTTCCCTGAAAGCAAGGATTTGTCTTGATCATTGTGCTTTTTCTCTAATACAACTCCTGGCTCATAGTAGGGACTCAATAAATATTGCATAAAAATAATACCTGAATAAGCATCTTAAGAGCTCCAAGAAGCCCATGATAAACACACCTGTTTGTATAAATCAGTGTTTTTGAAGCATGTTTGCACTCGGAATCCTTTCTATACACACACACTTAACAGTATGAGGAACATAGAACTCAAAGTGTAATTTACAAAGTTCTTATCTACAGTTTTTTTCCCTAGCTTTTTTCTGCAATAGACATCCTTGTATATAAGCCCTTACAAGCTAGTGCTCTTGTGGGATAGATTCCAGGAGTGGTACTGCTGGGTCAAACGGTGTGTATACTTTTTATTTTAATCAATGTTACCAGATTGATTTTTTTTAAGTAAATTGAATTTTTTGAAAAAACAGAATCTCATAGAGCATCTGAAATTTCATTTCCTTATTCTTTTGCAGGGAGTCACCTTCATTATCTTTCATATACACCACTGCAATACCCGTCTCTTTATTCCAACAGATAATCTGTGTGGAAGAGTTTCAGGGACTCTCGCACCTTAGAGAGTTTGCTGCACACTGTTCCCGGTATTTGCTGGGTGCCTCAGTGAAAGATTCTTTCTTCTTTTGGTACATAGGAGCTCCTCAAGCTCACCCAAACAACACAGGTGGGAGCACAGGTGTCACAAGGATGTCAGGAATGGAAGAGCCCATGGACAGAACATATATACCGGTTCGTGAGAAACTGGAGAGAGGAACTTCCCCAGTGGTCCACTGGTTAAGAATCCACCTTCCAATGCAGGGGGTGCCGGTGGAGAAACTAAGATACCACTTACACAGGGCAACTAAGCCTGGGCACCTCATGAACATCCAGCAGAGCCAAAAAAAAAAAAAAAAAGACAAAACTGGAGAGAAAGAAGAAATTGATGTTCCCCACCCTCCCTGATCCTCCCTCCTCCTCCCCTACTTCCTCATCTCCCTCCCCCTCTGCCCCCACCACTAATTGTTATGGTCCTCAGCCGCTGCTTATCCTCCAGCAGCTGGCACACCTGTACCCACGTGACCCTCCACCTTAAGCCCTGTCTCAGTGTCACGATTCTAGATCCCATGACTCACTGGCCCTGGCTGGACTGGTCCACCTGGTCTATGCGGCAATGACATTTCTACAAGGGTGGAAGGTGGGCAGGCAGGAAAGAAGTGAAGGACACTTCCCACTCTCAGGTAAGCACCCACAAAATTGCAGAGTAACCTAGCATCTGTGTATATGCCTCTTGCTCCTGTTCTGCTGCAGGTGGTGCTGCTAGGAAATATGCTCTTGGGGGGAGAGTGGGAGGGAGGGCAGGAAGACAATCAAATGTCAATCTCTTCTTCTCCACCCTTCCTTACGCTGTGGGCAGAAGGACCAGACCCCAGGATGGTTTGGGCAGAAGCTAGAGGGAGTCCCCCCAGGGCCCACAGGCATGTGCTTGAGTAGCCGTGGGTCTGGGAGGACCAGGGAGGGCAGAGTACAATGGCTACAGCTGGATCGTGAGCCGGTCCCTCAGCAAGATCCTGCAGAGGGGCAGGGACTTCCTCCTCCAGGCTGCATGGACTACTGGACACGGAGGGTCAAGCCAGGCACGGGTCCCCATCGTCCACAGCAGCCAAAGCCATGTCTGGACCCTCACAACCTCACTGGGAGTCCTGACTTGGCCAAAACTCAACAGGCTTCTTGGCAGAAGGATGGTAAGTTGGTACAAATGGATGTTTGCAAGGTGAGTGTGGATTTCCCTGGCATCTCAAGATGTTATGTCACCCAGAGACCTGTCTTTCCGAACCTCTGCTCTAACTCCCCTCTCTCTTCTCTGGGGAGAGCCTCTACTCAGCGATCCTACAGCCCCAGCCACCCCTGGTGCCCCTGTTTCTGTGGCTGTCCCCCTCACTTGACTGCACCCTGAGAGTGTTACTGACTCCAACTTATACGGCTCGCCCCATGACAGGCCAGTAAATTGAGAGATGAGTCTTTGGGGCAAGGGATAGCAACTTTATTCAGAAAGCCAGCAGACTGAGAAGATGGCAGACTAGTGTCCCAAAGAATCGTCTTCTCTGAGTTAGGACTCAGGCTTCTTTTACGCTAAAAGAGGAGGGGGTAAACTCCTGGTTTGGGGATGTATTCATTTCTTCCTGCATCCAGGTGGGCCTGGTCAGGATGTTTCTTGTGACCTAAACAAAGGTATTTTAGCTTAATCCTCATTACCTGGGAGGCAGGGTTCCCAGAGATGGACCATTATCTATAATAAGCTTACAGGCGACTTCCCTTTAGTGATTAGCTTGTATTCAAAGCAATGGGATGTAAAGGTTAGAATAAAAGGGGCAGATCCAATACAGGGTCACACTTGTTCTTCCCTATTACAAGAGGAGGGGCTCGGCGTCTCACTGTGCCCACACCAAGCCCCCCATGGGTGGACATCCAGGTGGTCTGGTGGAGGCCTGGCACCTACTCTCTTTCCTAACAGCACCCTCAGTTTCTTTTAAGGACTTCTCTTCCTCACTGGATTCAGCCTGCTGAGCACACCCAGATGCTCACTCCCTGCAATTTAAATCTGGAACACAGTGACCACTAAAAATGACCAGAGTAGGTTTATCCCGTGGCCAGGTCCAATACAGGGTCCCGCTTGTTTTTCCTATTTCTCTCTCCAAACATGATTTTGTCCTTCGTAATCCTGCCAGGGTATTTCCTCATTTTTTAAATGCTCCAGAATCTCTTTCTGTTGCTTGTAACTGGGAACTGCAGAAGAGGAGGAGGAGGGAAGGAGGAAGGGAGGGAGGAAAACTAACTCAAACACCCAGTGAGTGAGTGAGACCAGACCACAGTCTAGTTGGAAAGCCTGCCCTCGGCAGGGCAGCCGTGGACAGGGCAACGGTGGCCACGATGAGCAATACTGTCCTCCTGGAACAGCCAGGCCAAGCCCGCACATTCGCATCTGTGGTACCACTGGGCCAGCCATGGAGATGATTTCAGACAGTTCTCTTAGCTTCTCACAGATGATGTCAGGCTCATGGGGTCCTCCCATCATGGCACTAACAGACACCTACAGAGCTCCTGCTAGTAGATAAAGGAAAGCCTAGGCCCCCGCCATCAGGTTCCCTGGGCTCTTAGGAGAGCACCTCCAGCATCCTCTAGTACTGAGTTGGGATGAAGGGAAGGGGCCAGGACAACTGAGCAGTAAAGAAGCTAGGGATCATTTTTATTCTATTTCAGATATTTTCTACTTTTCCTTGTTATGGCTTCTTAAATATATCCCTCACTTAAAAGCGGACATTTAATTTCCAAATACAAGGGATTTAAGTATCTTTGATATTAATTTTTCATCTTGATGTTTCTCATTTAAATGCTTTCTTCTCTGCAATCAGCCTCTGTGTTTTTTCAGTCTTCTAACTTTATTGAGGCTTTCAACAGCTAAGTCAAAGCTTTCTCTTGTTAAATGTCATACTGCACTTGAAAATATGTGGGTCATTTTCAAATATCTTTTGATCTCTAACATAATTCCACAGTAATAAGAGAATAGACTCTATGACTTCAACACCTTTAGACCATGAAATTTCTGTACCTGGTCTTATGTCTCTGGATATGTTTCAGTATCTCCTAGTTTATAGTCTATGGGAACTTGAATAGAATTTATATCCATCTCTTGTATGAAAATTGTATAAATCTCAATGTTGTTGAATTGGTTCATAATGCTTTTCAGGTCTACTATATTCTCCTACTTCTCTGTACATTCATTCTATTAATTTTTGAGAGTTTGATATTGAAGCTCCAATTAAAAGTCTTAGCATATCTACTTTAATCAAACAATTGTAATATATAATAGAACAATATGTAGCTTTGTTCTGTATTTTCCAAGTCTCCTGTAAATGTATTATCATATTTTCATAATTTAAAAAATAAAAGCCAGGACATGGAAGCAACCTAGATGCCCATCAGCAGATGAATGGATAAGGAAGCTGTGATACATATACACCATGGAATATTACTTGGCCATTAAAAAGAATTCATTTGAATCAGTTCTAATGAGATGGATGAAACTGGAGCCCATTATACAGAGTGAAGTAAGCCAGAAAGATAAAGACCAACACAGTATATTAGCACATATATATGGAATTTAAAAAGATGGTAACAATAATCCTATATGCAAAACAGAAAAAGAGACACAGATGTACAGAACAGACTTTTGGACTCTGGGAGAAGGTGAGGGTGGGATGTTTTGAGAGAACAGCATCAAAACATGCATATTATCTAGGGTGAAACAGATCACCAGCCCAGGTTGTGCCGGGGTCCAGCCTCGGCAGGATCCAGGGGGCACCCTCAGGATGAATGGCGTCAGCAAGAGAGAGAAGACACATGAGACCAGCCTTGATAGGGCCAAGTCTGCGAGGGAGAGAGAGAGAGAGTGTGACCAGACGGGGGATGCAGCCGAGTCTGGCAGATTCTGGCAATGCTTTATTTTTTACCGTAGCTTTTATACCCTAAATTAGTACATTTCTAAGGGGAAGATAGTTTAACATTACATCAGCTTGTTCTTCATGAAACCAGGGTGTTTTCTGCATGCTTCTTTGTTTATGAGGGTCTTGTACATTATCTTCTGGCCTTGGGGCCTATTAACATTTTATGCAAGTCAGGTGAATGTAAACCTATTTTCTGTTTCTATGGTGACCTTAACTGAAAGGTAGCAGTCTCATAGGGCAACAGTACAGAGTAGAAGTATAACCTTGTTAACATAAAAATTAATCCTTCTGCAGAAGTTGTCAGTTGCATTTATCTAAGTTTACCCCAGACTGACTCTGCGACTTTGGTGAAGCAGCCTCTGCCTAGCACTCCTGGCTGACAATTAACAACCATCTCATTGTTACCACACTAGGGCTAAGCTCTCATTTCTCTAGATCTTTAACTATATTAACAATGGTTTCTATAACACAACCTTAGCACATTAAAAGCAAAAACACAGCAAGCAAAACACAGCAAGCAAGTGTTAACCTAATAGCTACTTTTAGAATAATTTTTCTTGTGTTTTCTAGTAGGGCTTCCTCATCCCCCGAAGGGCTCTATGTCTGTTAGGGCCTTTATATGATCAGGTTCTTTATGTTATTTTATGATTAGGGTATTATAAGCAATCATACATATTAGTACCAAGGGCATAAATGCATTTGCCAAACAAACTAAAATACCAGCAAAGGAGTTTAAATTAAAACACTCCTTTCACCCTGGATAATCTCATAAAATACCACCACCTGGGAAACTTATTGATTAAAGTTCTAAATTGATTCTTATTTGGGAAGAGATCGGGGAAGGCCTTCTGCCTGTGTCACAGAAATTAGGGAGTAGTCTATTGAGGCAGGCATCAGAAAGACAGATATCATCTTTAAGGTGAGTGCCAGGAGCAGCTTTTCAAAATCCCTGAAAACCTGATCTGCATTGCCTGTCAGGCTTTCTCCTCGTGACCTTGTCATGGGTGGGCTCTCGTGAGCTGGCCTTTTCGAAACCCCTGAAAACCTGATCTGCCTTGCCTGTCAGGTTTTCTCCCTCATGACCTTGTCATGGGTAGGGTCTCATGTGTTGGCTCCCAGCAAGGTTGCATGCATGAGACAAGTGCTTGGGCCTGGTGCACTGGGAAGACCCAGAGGGATCGGGTGGAGAGGGAGGTGAGAGGGAAGATCGGGGTGGGGAATACATGTAAATCCATGGCTGATTCATGTCAATGTATGACAAAAACCACTACAATATTGTAAAGTAATTAGCCTCCAACTAATAAAAATAAACGGAAAGAAATAAAAAGTAAATATTTTTAAAACTTGGTAAGAAAAAAAAAATATGCCAGGGGTCATGTCTTCAAAATCCCAGAGCATAAGCATCATCAGGAGGGTCCAGTAAAAGCACCCTTTTCTGGGCTCACCCAGACTGGGATTCAGGGAGCTGAAACAAACCCAGGGATCTAAGTTTTAATAAAACCCCAGGAGCCTGAGGCAAGCGGTCTCTCTGGAAAATGCCATCTAAGACTCAACCAAGTGAAGGAAAAAGGCGTGCAGATGGATGTGTTGTTCAGCATGCAGCTTGGCCGATCCTCTGTAGAGCTTTTAGAAGATGGAGAGTATCTGTCCTTCACCCCCTCCCAAGGCAGCTCCTCCTAAACGATCGTTCCATTGCGCAGCTGTCACACTGGTGTCAAAGACATGCAACATCCTCCCGCCACCTCATGGGAAAAGGCTGACTTGTCAGTTAGCGTTTGAGCCTCCAGGTCCAGTCATTCTCTTTCACTCCTGCCTGTTCCCTGAATGGCCATCCACGAACCCTGTCCTCTGCATGGCTGGAGGTCCTGTCTGTAATCAACCACGGTTTCCTGCTCCCCAGCGTTTGCATGAGCCCTCTCTCTAACCTAGGGCGCCCTTCCTGCTTCTCTAAGCCTCTCTGATCACCACTCGTTCCTGGTGACCTTCTCAAGCTCCAACTTCTAAAAGCCCTCACTCCCCACCCTGGTCCCCGGGGACCTCCCTTCCTCCAAGTTCATGTTAGTGTTGCTTTGTGTCAGGTGACTGAAACTGACAAGGGATTTCCTGTCCCTCTGAATCAGAGGAAGGTCAGAGGGTCAATGAGAAGAACTCCATTCTGACTGTCTAGCCTGGGAAGACTGGAGTGGACTGGCAGTGGCTGCGGTGGGCCGATGTGTAGACCAACTCAGCTGGACTGGGAGGGTCCCCCGCATATGCGCGGGTTCTCAATGGCACACTGGGCATCTCGGCTCACCCCTAAGCCTAAAGAGGACCAACTGTGCTCCTGTTTTGGTACCCCTCCCCCATGCCCCCACGCCCAAACCCCCTGCCTCCCCCCGTCTTCTCTCCTGCAAGCTGCACTCCACCCATCTGCCCTTGGATCGAGTGTCATTGTCCAGTCATCCAGAGGCCCAACATAACTAAGGCCACCTTAGTTCCTCAGGTGGATCCCAAACAGACAAAAAGAACTAACTGAAAGGTGTGAACCCAACAAAGATGGAAACCCACCCCCCCACCCCACCCCTGCTCTCCAAGGGGGGGAGCACAGAGAAATCACTCTGCAGAGTAGCAGTAACAGAAAAGGATGCTGGCTTTGGGATCACGTGGAACTGGGTTAGCATCGTGATTTCTTTTAACCTAAAACTATGTGGCCTGCACCTTCATCTCTCCAACTCTGTTGTTTGTAGGAGAGTGATAAGAAAACACCTACCCCATCATGTGTCTCAGGATAAAGTTAGATAGTGTTTGTCTCTTGTTTGTCACATGCGCCTCAGACAGCAGCTGGCATCATCTTCCATCATCCTCATCAGGCTTGTTGGAGAGGAAGTATTTGAGCTGTCCCTGAAGCTTCTCACCATCAATTGTCACACTACCATATCTCGTCTGTGGTGGCTTCACATCCAGTCACTGGTTCGGCAAGAAAAACAAAGGCAAGTGCCTTGGCCAGGACGCTAGGAGCCTAAGTGCAGAGAGAATTCCTCTCAGTGGAAAGGGGCAAGCTTTTGACTATGCTGTTCCTTCAAGTCCTTGTATCAGTGAGCCTTGGTGGTGGAAAAAAAAATTGCTCTAAGTCTCAGCAGCTTAAAACAAGAAACATTTATGATTTCTCATGAGTCCAGCAGTTAGCTGGGTGCTTGTAGGCCAAGATAATTGATCTTTGCTGGCCTTAATTAAAGGTTTTATTCCAAAAGTCTTCTGGAGGCCTCACTCAGAGCTGGTATGACATCACTCCTGCCACAAAGCCTATTGGTAAGAGCAAGTCATGAGGCCAGTCCAGGTTCAAGTGATGGGGAAATACCTCCCCACACCATCTCTCCATGAGAAGAATGACCAAGTACTGTACATTACAGCCATGTCTGCAGTCAACCACAGACCTCAAGGTTTTCTCTGCATCCCTTCCAGTTTCTAGTTATGGCTTAAAGTGAAAAAACTGTTATAAAATAAAGATGGGTGGATGGTTGGGAGAATGGACAGAAGGGTAGCTGAGTGGATGGGCACCACTGTGTATGAGTGGGTAGATGGGTGAACGGAAGATGTAAGATGCATTCAGTTGTGAAGTGTGAAGGGTAAGTGAATGGAGATGGTTTGGATGGATGATGGGCAGGAGACTCGCATCTTACTGTCATCCTTAGAGTCAAGGGGCATGGTCACACAAGAACAAGAAGACCATGCTTCCGTCCTACATCCCTTGCAATCTCCTGGTGGGTAAATGAGTCGCCTTGCTGCCCACGGCACTGCACCAGAATCTCTGTTGCCCAGGGCCTGTTACCATGACTGCATGTCTCTCCTTTCCCTCATGATGACACCCCTTAAACTTCTCAGTGCTCCCCATTTCCTACAAGATAGAAGCCAAGTAACTTGCTGCAGCATCAAAGGCTCCCCACGGCCTGGCCCCACTTGTCTCCCCAGCATTTTCTTCTGCTATGACAGACCATGCCATCCCTCTCCCACCTGCTCCCCCTAGGCATACTGTAGCCACATGATGCTCCCCCACTTTCCTTGAAGACGCCAAGCTTTCCTACACCTCTCTGATTTTGTATGTGCTCTTCCCTCTTGGAAGTGATCCCTTTGCCCTCAGTCAAGTGGGCATTTGCTTACTCGTCCTCTAAGACTTCATCCCCGTGCTCCACCACCATCTTGTCCTTGGGGGCATCTTCTACAAGCCTCCACTTGTTACATTTCCGTCTCCCCTGGACTTACCTCCCTTGGGGTCATGTCTGGCTCATGGCAGTGTGCTCAGCATCTGGCCCAGTTCCAGGAGCCTAGAAGGTACCCGGTGTTTGCTGAAAGGATCCATCCCTTGCAGCTTTGACATGTTCCCCCTGCCCTATTCTCTCAGTGAGTGTCCACTGTGTGTCCAGTTCCTGACCAGGTGTTGGACTAGCCACAAAGCACTGACAGTCTCGTTGAGGGAGCAAAAGCAGGAACACACACATGTGCACATGTGATCTCCCAGAAATCAAAGCTCTGTCCACCAGAGGCAGCATGACGCCAACACCTCTGGGAGAGCTCAGGGCTCCTAGAATTCATGGAGGAGGTCACAGTGAAATCGGGACATGGGGACTTTGATGGGTGAGGAAGAGGAGAGGGCTTTGGGGGCCAAGGATCTGCATGAGTGAGGCCTGGCTGTGAAGACACATAAGACCAAGCCACCAGCCCAAGAAGGTGACTCAAGGGGAAACGAATATAGGACTGGGAAAAGATGCTGAGGTCAGATGGTCAAGGGCCTCGAATGACAAGGACAAGTAGGAAGCTAGAATTTATTGACGGTGAGAAGGCCAGGTTCCTCAAAACTATCCTGTGAGGTAAAAGTTCAGAGACATCAAGTGACTTACCCAAGATAATACAGCTAGGAAATGGTAGGCCTGGAACTCAAAACCAGTCTGACTCTAAAATCCACCTCCTCAAAACTAAAAACAGAGCTACCATATGATCCAGCAATCCCTCTGCTGGGCATATATTCAGAGAAAACCTGGTTCAAAAGGCTACATGCAGCCCAATGCTCATTGCAACACTGTTTATGATAGCCAAGACATGGAAGCAACCTAAATATCCTTCGAGAGACAAGATGTGGTACATATATAAAATGGAATATTACTCAGCCATTTGCAGCAACATGGATGAACCTAAAGATCATCATGCTAAGCAAAGTAAGTCAGACAGAGAAACACAAGTATATGATATCCCTTATACGTGGAATCTAAGAGGTATGATACAAATGAACTTATTTACAAAATAGAATCAGACTCACATGAGAAACAAACTTATGGCTACCAAAGGGGAAAGGCAGGAGGCAGGGGCGGGGTAAATTGGGGGACTGGGATTGGCATAGACACACCACTGTGTGTAAAACAGATGATCGATGAGGACCTCCTGTATAACACAGGGAACCCTGCTCAATATTCTGTAATAACCTAAATGGAAAAAAAAAATTTTTTTTCAAACGGAATTAAAAAAAAAATTTTTTAAGGTATATGTGAGGGAGGAGCCAAGATGGCGGAGGAATAGGACGGGGAGACCACTTTCTCCCCTACAAATACATCAAACGAACAATTGAACGCAGAGCAAACTCCACAAAACAACTTCTGATCGCTAGCTGAGGTCATCAGGCGCCCAGAAAAGCAGCCCACTGTCTTTGAAATGAGGTAGGACAAAATATAAAAGATAAAAAGAGAGACAAAAGAGCTAGGGATGGAGACCCACCCCAGGAAGGGAGTATTAATAGAAGAAGTTTCCAAACACCAGGAAACCCTCGCACTGGCGGGTCTGGGGGAAGTTTTCAAATCTCGGAGGGCAACCTGACTGGGAGGAAAAATAAATAAAACCCACAGATTACATGCCTAAAAGCAACTCCCAGCAGAAAAGTACCCCAGACGCCCGCATCCGCCACCAGCAAGTGGGGGCAGAACGGAGAGAAGCGGGCGGCATTGCTTAGGGTAAGGACCGGGCCTGAGTGCCCTGAGGGCAATCGGAAGGAGCTAATGTGAGACAGCAACTTAAACTGTGGGAGAGCAAAAGAGAGAGAGAAAATTAACTGGCCGGAACACACTGCTGGCTGTTTGCAGAACAAAGGGTCTGAGCAAGTCCAGAGAAGAGCTAGCCGGCTGCGGCCCGGCCCAGCCCCGCCGAGGCAGGAGGTGGGGGGGGGGGGGGGGGGGGGGAAGGGGCAAACTCGGCCCCAAAGACGGCATCCCCTACCACACTGCAAACAGGCCTCCAGTTTCTAACCAAAGACTTCCTGAGATTCTGGATGGTCGACATCCGCTGGGAGGGTCGCAGTTAAACACAAGGCACACGCACCCGACCTGTGCAGGCGGAAACTGAGGCTGGGGCCGCTGAGGGGAGAAGGCGCGCTGCACCCGGGGAGAGTGCGCCCATCAAGCTCCTGGCTGCCTGAGCTGCTCGGGCCGGGGAAGGCACAAAACACAGGCGCAACCAAGTCCGTGCTTTTGTGGAAAACCCGAAAACTGGAACCGCACGCAATGCAGGGCCCGCTCCATATAGAGCAGCCGGGAGCCTGAGCAGCATAGACAGGGAAAGCAGCGCCAGCCCCTCCCCACAGCACGACAGAACTAGCGAACCTGAACAAGAGACCACCTCCGCCTGCCTGTGTCAGGGCGGAAATTAGGCACTGAATAGACTGGCAAACAGAAGCGGGACCTATAGATATCAAGAAGTGTAAGCTGGAACGAGGAGCTATCTGAAACTGAACTGAACCCACACTGACCACAACAGCTCCAGAGAAATTCCTAGATATAGTTTTACCTTTTATTTTTTTAATTAAAAGAAAAATTTTTTTTCTTTTTTTTCTTTTTTATTTTTTCTCTTTTATTTTCTTTTAAAATTCACTATTACTCCCCCATTACTCCTTAACTTTCATTTTCATATATTTTTGTGATTTTTTTAATTAGTAAAGCAAATTTTTTCTTGTTATTTTTTTCTTTTTTTCTTTTTCTCTTATTTTCTTTTAAAGTCCTCCATTACTCCTCTACTACTTAATTTTCATTTTCATTTCACTATAACCTTGCAAAAAAAAGAGAGAGGCCCTATTTTTAAACCAAACTTCATATATAATTCTAAAATTTTTTGAGTTTTTGTTTTTGTTTTTAATATTGTATTTTTAAGAGTCTAACCTCTACTCTAGATTTTTAATCTTTGTCTTTCAGTATGTGATATAAATTTTGGACATTTAAAAAACCGATATTCAGTTCCCACGTTTATTCAGGAGTGTGTTGATTACTCTCTCCCATTTTTGACTCTCCGTTTTCTACCTCAGAACACCTCTATTTCCTCCTTTCCCCTTCTCTTCTTAATCGAATTCTGTGAATCTTTGTGGGTGTCTGGGCTACGGAGAACACTCTGGGAACAGACAACTGCGTAGATCTGTCTCTCTCCTCTTGAGTCCCCCTTTTTCTGCTCTTGCTCATCTCTATCTCCCTCCTCCCTCTCCTCTTTTTCATGTAACTCTGTGAACCTCTCTGGGTGTCCCTCACAGTGGAGAATCTTTTCACCATTAACCTAGAAGTTTTATTATCAGTGCTGTATAGTTGGAGAAGTCTTGAGGCTACTAGATGAATAAAACTGAAATCCAGAGGCAGGAGACTTAAGCCCAAAACCTAAGAACACCAGAAAACTCCTAGCTACATGGAACATTAAGGAATAAGAGACCATCCAAAAGCCTCCATACCTACACTGAAGCCAACCACCACCCAAGAGCCAGTAAGTTTCAGAGCGAGATATACCATGCAAATTCTCCAACAACGCAGGAACATAGCCCTGAGTGTCAACATACAGGCTGCCCAAGGTCACACCTAACACATAGACCCATCTCAAAACTCATTACTGGGCACTCCATTGCACTCCAGAGAGAAGAAATCCAGTTCCACACACCAGAACACCGACACAAGCTTCCCTAACCAGGAAACCTTGACAAGCCAATCATCCAACCCCACCCACTGGGTGAAACCTCCACAATAAAAAGGAACCACAACCTCCAGAATACAGAAATCTCACTCCAGACACAGAAATCTAAACAAGATGAAAAGGCAGAGAAATACCCAACAGGTAAAGGAATATGAAAATTGCCCACCAAGTCAAACAAAAGAGGAGGAGATACAGAATCTACCTGAAAAAGAATTTAGAATAATGATAATAAAAATGATCCAAAATCTGGGAAACAAAATGGAGTTACAGATAAATAGCCTGGAGACAAAGATTGAGAAGATGCAAGAAATGTTTAACAAGGACCTAGAAGAAATAAAAAAGAGTCAATAAATAATGAATAATGCAATAACTGAGATCAAAAACACTCAGGAGGGAACCAAGCATAGAATAACAGAGACAGAAGATAAGATAAGTGAGGTAGAAGATAAAATGGTGGAAATAAATGAAGCAGAGAGGAAAAAAGAATCAAAAGAAATGAGGACAACCTCAGGGACCTCTGGGACAATGTGAAATGCCCCAACATTCGAATCATAGGAGTCCCAGAAGAAGAAGACAAAAAGAAAGGCCATGAAAAAATACTCGAGGATATAATAGCTGAAAACTTCCCTAACATGGGGAAGGAAATAGCCACCCAAGTCCAAGAAACCCAGAGAGTCCCAAAGAGGATAAACCCAAGGCGAAACACCCCAAGACACATATTAATCAAATTAACAAAGATCAAACACAAAGAACAAATATTAAAAGCAGCAAGGGGGAAACAGCAAATAACACACAAAGGGAGTCCCATAAGGATAACAGCTGATCTATCAATAGAAACCCTTCAGGCCAGAAGGGAATGGAAGGACATACTTAAAGTAGTGAAAGAGAATAACCTACAACCTAGATTACTGTACCCAGCAAGGATCTCATTCAGATATGAAGGAGAATTCAAAAGCTTTACAGACAAGCAAAAGCTGAGAGAATTCAGCACCACCAAACCAGCTCTTCAACAAATGCTAAAGGATCTTCTCTAGACAGGAAACACAGAAAGGTTGTATAAACGTGAACCCAAAACAACAAAGTAAATGGCAACGGGACCATATCTATCAATAATTACCTTAAATGTAAATGGGTTGAATGCCCCAACCAAAAGACAAAGAATGGCTGAATGGATACAAAAACAAGACCCCTATATATGCTGTCTACAAGAGACCCACCTCAAAACAAGGGACACATACTGACTGAAAGTGAAGGGCTGGAAAAATATTTCACGCAAATGGAGACCAAAAGAAAGCAGGAGTCGCAACACTCATATCAGATAAAATAGACTTTCAAATAAAGGCTGTGAAAAGAGACAAAGAAGGACACTACATAATGATCAAAGGATCAATCCAAGAAGAAGATATAACAATTATAAATATATATGCACCCAACATAGGAGCACCGCAATATGTAAGGCAAACACTAACAAGTATGAAAGAGGAAATTAATAGTCACACAATAATAGTGGGAGATGTTAACACAACACTCACAACTATGGATAGATCAACTAAACAGAAAATTAACAAGGAAACACAAACTTTAAATGACACAATGGACCAGCTAGACCTAATTGATAACTATAGGATATTTCACCCCAAAACAATCAACTTCACCTTTTTCTCAAGTGCACACGGAACCTTCTCCAGAATAGATAACATCCTGGGCCATAAATCTAGTCTTGGTAAATTCAAAAAAACTGAAATCATTCCAGTCATCTTTTCTGACCACAGTGCAGTAAGATTAGATCTCAATTACAGGAAAAAAATTATTAAAAATTCAAACATATGGAGGCTAAATAACACACTTCTGAGTAACTAACAAATCATAGAAGAAATCAAAAAAGAAATCAAAATATGCATAGAAATGAATGAAAATGAAAACAACCCAAAACCGACGGGACACTGTAAAGGCAGTGCTAAGGGGAAGGTTCATAGCATTACAGGCTTACAGCAAGAAACAAGAAAAAAGCCAAATAAATAACCTAACTCTACACCTAAAGCAATTAGAGAAGGAAGAAATGAAGAACCCCAGGGTTAGCAGAAGGAAAGAAATCTTAAAAATTAGGGCAGAAATAAATGCAAAAGAAACTAAAAAGACCATAGCAAAAATCAACAAAGCTAAAAGCTGGTTTTTTGAAAAAATAAACAAAATTGACAAACCATTAGCAAGAATCATAAGAAAAAATGGGAGAAGAACCAAATTAACAAAATTAGAAATGAAAATGGAGAGATCACAAAAGGCAACACTGAAATACAAAGGATCATAAGAGACTACTACCAGCAGCTCTATGTCAATAAAATGGACAACTTGGAAGAAATGGACAAATTCTTAGAAAAGTATAACTTTCCAAAACTGAACCAGAAAGAAATAGAAGATCTTAACAGACCCATCACAAGCAAGGAAATCGAAACTGTAATCAGAAATCTTCCAGCAAACAAAAGCCCAGGACCAGATGGCTTCACAGCTGAATTCTACCAAAAATTTAGAGAAGATAGCTAACACCTATCTTACTCAAACTCTTCCAGAAAATTGCAGAAGAAGGTAAACTTCCAAACTCATTCTATGAGGCCACCATCACCCTAATTCCAAAACCAGACAAAGATGCCACAAAAAAAGAAAACTACAGGCCAATATCACTGATGAACATAGATGCAAAAATCCTTAACAAAATTCTAGCAAACAGAATCCAACAACATATTAAAAAAAAAAAAAATCACACACCATGACCAAGTGGGCTTTATCCCAGGAATGCAAGGATTCCTTAATATCCGCAAATCAATCAATGTAATACACCACATTAACAAATTGAAAGATAAAAACCATATGATTATCTCAATAGATGCAAAGAAAGCCTTTGACAAAATTCAACACCCATTTATGATTAAAACTCTACAGAAAGCAGGACTAGAAGGAACATATCTCAACATAATAAAAGCTATATATGACAAACCCACAGGGAACATTACCCTCAATGGTGAAACATTGAAAGCATTTCCCCTAAAATCAGGATCAAGACAAGGGTGCCCACTCTCACCACTACAATTCAACATAGTTTTGGAAGTTTTGGCCATGGCAATCAGAGCAGAAAAAGAAGTAAAAGGAATCCAGATAGGAAACGAAGTGAAACTCTCGCTGTTTGCAGATGACATGATCCTGTACATAGAAAACCCTAAAGACTCTACCAGAAAATTACTAGAGCTAATCAATGGATATAGTCAAGTTGCAGGATATAAAATTAACACACAGAAATCCCTTGCATTCCTATACACTAACAATGAGAAAACAGAAGGAGAAATTAAGGAAACAATACCATTCACCATTGCAACAAAAAGAATAAAATACTTAGGAGTATATCTACCTAAAGAAACGAAAGACCTATACATAGAAAACTATAAAACACTGATGAAAGAAATCAAAGAGGACACAAACAGATGGAGAAACATACCGTGTTCATGGATTGGAAGAATCAATACTGTCAAAATGGCTATACTACCCAAAGCAATCTATAGATTCAATGCAATCCCTATCAAGCTACCAACGGTATTTTTCACAGAACTAGAACAAATAATTTCACAATTTGTATGGAAATACAAAAAACCTCGAATAGCCAAAGTAATCTTAAGAAAGAAGAATGGAACTGGAGGAATCAACCTGCCTGACTTCAGACTATACTACAAAGCCACAGTCATCAAGACAGTATGGTACTGACACAAAGACAGAAATATAGATCAATGGAACAGAATAGAAAGCTCAGAGATAAATCCACGAACCTATGGATACCTTATCTTTGACAAAGGAGGCAAGGATATACAATGGAAAAAAGACAACCTCTTTAAGAAGTGGTGCTGGGAAAACTGGTCAACCACTTGTAAAAGAATGAAACTAGAACACTTTCTAACACCATACACAAAAATAAACTCAAAATGGAATAAAGATCTAAATGTAAGACTAGAAACTATAAAACTCCTAGAGGAGAACATAGGCAAAACACTCTCCGACATAAATCACAGCAAGATCTTCTATGACCCACCTCCCAGAATATTGGAAATAAAAGCAAAAATAAACAAATGGGACCTATTGAAACTTAAAAACTTTTGCACAACAAAGGAAACTATAATCAAGGTGAAAAGACAGCCCTCAGACTGGGAGAAAATAATAGCAAATGAGGAAACAGACAAAGGATTAATCTCAAAAATATACAAGCAACTCCTGAAGCTCAATTCCAGAAAAATAAATGACCCAATCAAAAAATGGGCCAAAGAACTAAACAGACATTTCTCCAAAGAAGACATACAGATGGCTAACAAACACATGAAAAGATGCTCAACATCACTCATTAACAGAGAAATGCAAATCAAAACCACAATGAGGTACCATTACACACAAGTCAGGATGGCTGCTATCCAAAAGTCTACAAGCAATAAAAGCTTCAGAGGGTGTGGAAAAAGGAACCCTTTTACACTGTTGGTGGGAATGCAAACTAGTACAGCCACTATGGAAAACAGTGTGGAGATTTCTTATATAACTGGAAATAGTGCTGCCATATGACCCAGCAATACCACTTCTGGGCATACACACTGAAGAATCCAGATCTGAAAGAGACACGTGCACCCCAATGTTCATCGCAGCACTGTTTATAATAGCCAGAACATGGAAGCAACCTAGATGCCCATCAGCAGATGAATGGGTAAGGAAGCTGTGGTACATATACACCATGGAATATTACTCTGCTGTTAAAAAGAATTCATTTGAATCAGTTTTAATGAGATGGATGAAACTGGGGCCCATTATACAGAGTGAAGTAAGCCAGAAAGATAAAGAACATTACAGCATACTAACACATATATATGGAATTTAGAAAGATGGTAATGATAACCCTATATGCAAAACAGAAAAAGAGACACAGAAGTACAGAACAGACTTTTGAACTCTGTGGGAGAAGGTGAGGGTGGGATGTTTCGAAAGAATAGCATGTATATTATCTAGGGTGAAACAGATCACCAGCCCAGGTGGGATGCATGAATCAAGTGCTCGGGCCTGGTGGGCTGGGAAGACCCAGAGGAATCGGGTGGAGAGGGAGGTGGGAGGGGGGATTGGGATGGGGAATACGTGTAACTCTATGGCTGATTCATATCAATGTATGACCAAACCCACAGAAAAATTTAAAAAAAATTTTTTTTAAAAAAGACCTATACATAGAACACTATAAAACACTGATGAAAGAAATCAAAGGGGACACAAACAGATGGAGAAACATACCGTGTTCATGGATTGGAAGAATCAATATTGTCAAAATGGCTATACTACCCAAAGCAATCTATAGATTCAATGCAATCCCTATCAAGCTACCCACGGTATTTTTCACAGAACTAGAACAAATAATTTCACAATTTGTATGGAAATACAAAAAACCTCGAATAGCCAAAGTAATCTTGAGAAAGAAAAATGGAACTGGAGGAATCTACCTGCCTGACTTCAGACTATACTACAAAGCCACAGTCATCAAGACAGTATGGTACTTGTACAAAGACAGAAATATAGATCAATGGAACAGAATAGAAAGCCCAGAGATAAATCCATGAACCTATGGACACCTTATCTTCGACAAAGGAGGCAAGGATATACAATGGAAAAAAGACAACCTCTTTAACAAATGGTGCTGGGAAAACTGGTCAACCACTTGTAAAAGAATGAGACTAGAACACTTTCTAACACCATACACAAAAATAAACTCAAAATGGAATAAAGATCTAAATGTAAGACCAGAAACTATAAAACTCCTAGAGGAGAACATAGGCAAAACCCTCTCTGACATAAATCACAGCAAGATCCTCTATGACCCACCTCCCAGAATATTGGAAATAAAAGCAAAAATAAACAAATGGGACCTATTGAAACTTAAAAGCTTTTGCACAACAAAGGAAACTATAATCAAGGTGAAAAGACAGCCCTCAGACTGGGAGAAAATAATAGCAAACAAAGCTACAGACAAAGGATTAATCTCAAAAATATACAAGCAACTCCGGAAGCTCAATTCCAGGAAAATAAATGCCCCAATCAAAAAATGGGCCGAAGAACTAAACAGACATTTCTCCAAAGAAGATATACAGGTGGCTAACAAACACATGAAAAGATGCTCAACATCACTCATTATCAGAGAAATGCAAATCAAAACCACAATGAGGTACCATTACACACCTGTCAGGATGGCTGCTATCCAAAAGTCTACAAGCAATAAATGCTGGAGAGGGTGTGGAGAAAAGAGAACCCTCTTACACTGTTGGTGGGAATGCAAACTAGTACAACCGCTATGGAGAACAGTGTGGAGATTTCTTAAAAAACTGGAACTAGAACTGCCATATGACCCAGCAATACCACTTCTGGGCATACACACTGAAGAAACCAGATCTGAAAGAGACACGTGCACCCCAATGTTCATCGCAGCACTGTTTATAATAGCAGGACATAGAAGCAACCTAGATGTCCATCAGCAGATGAATGGATAAGGAAGCTGTGGTACATATACACCATGGAATATTACTCAGCCATTAAAAAGAATTCATTTGAATCAGTTCTAATGAGATGGATGAAACTGGAGCCCATTATACAGAGTGAAGTAAGCCAGAAAGATAAAGAACATTACAGCATACTAACACATATATATGGAATTTAGAAAGATGGTAACAATAACCCTATATGCAAAACAGAAAAAGAGACACAGATGTACAGAACAGACTTTTGGACTCTGGGAGAAGGCGAGGGTGGGATGTTTTGAGAGAACAGCATCGAAACATGTATATTATGTATGGTGAAGCAGATCAGCAGTCCAGGTTGGATGCATGAGACAAGTGCTCGGACCTGGAGCACTGGGAAGACCTAGAGGGATCAGGTAGAGAGGGAGGTGGGAGGGGGGATGGGAATGAGGAATACATGTAACTCCATGGCTGATTCATGTCAATGTATGACAAAACCCACTACAATATTGTAAAGTAATTAGCCTCCAACTCATAAAAATAAATGAAAAAAAAATAAAGGTATATGTGAAACTGAACCACTTTCCTGTACACCTGAAACTAACACATTATGTTAATCAACTGCAATACTATATAAAATAAAAATTGTTTTAAAATAAGATAATACCCATCTCTTCATTCCACTGGACTCTTATCAGTAAGGAGGCAGAGGGCAAAGTGTAGCAGGAAGGGAGTTTATGTATGAGATGGGTCTCTACAAATAATATGTTAATGCCATTTGGACTGTGTTCTCTGTCCCTGAATCAATGAGCTCCTGGCCTATTTCTTCTCTTGTTGGAAGCAAAACCCCCATGAGCCACCTAAAATGTCTGTTTACCTCTGCTGCTTCTAAGGAGACAGGACAAAGACCCAGCCTTGAGGCTAGCCCTGGACTGAACAGGTGACTGTAGCCCACCCTACCCCAGTGAGCCTCCCTGTCAAGGCCTCCCCACCTCCCGGTCAGCACAGCTGGACCTGTGTTCATTCTCAGGGAAGTCCTCTGAGGACAGGTCACGTGCTGCCTGGAAATCAATGTGTTTGACCAGTTGCTTCCCTTTCATCTTTTCATTGTATAATTCTGCCCCCCGAAGGCAAAAACACTGGTCTGGCAAGATTTGTTCTTTTTAAATCTGGCTGGATCCTCACTAAAGTCCATTAATCTTTAACTTTTTATAGATTTTTCTGCTTAGAATATATGCTCTGTGCTTGCATTTCACATGGGGATTCAAGCTCTGCTTCCATATTGATGACGACTCTGAAGACTTATGTTCTCTCTGGGGTTTTGTTCTGTGGGCTTATTTATCAGTGCCAGCATGCCAAGAACCCCATAGATCTCTGCCTCATTCAGGAGACAACCAATGGCTAAGACCCTGGGCCTCAGTTCACACAGAGCCAGACACGAATCCAGTCCCAGCCCTGCCATTCTACCTGTTCAACCTCGAGCAAGTCACATGCATCTCTAAGGTTCATTGAAAATGAAGACCCAAGGGAGTCATATCTCACCCGGTGTTGAATAATCAGCACAAAGCCCGTATACAGCCGTAATAATTACTGTTGAAGAGTCCTTGACTCTGCAAGGACACCCGTTCCTTACCCCTATCCCTTACCTTTTTCCCAGTCTCCCCTTTTCTTTTAAGAATAACTGCTGGCTCTTTCTCTGTCTACTAAGTCAGCCTTTCAATGCCACCTCCACCTCTAATCCTCCCTTCTAACCAGCATCTCTGATTAACCCCATAAGAAGGTCCAGGGTAAAGTACACAGAATCATGGTCCTCTGTAAAAAAGACAAGGAGATGGGAAGAATTTTTATATGTACAATGCAGTTTTTTCAAATTTATTACTGGCCAAAAACATATTTAAAGAGTATCATCATGTGTATATATATATGTATAACTGAATCACTTTGCCATAGAGCAGAAATTAACACAACACTGTAAGTCAACTATTCTTCAATTTTAAAAAGAGTATCATCAAAGTGAAAACACAAAATTTATAAATCTTTTGTTAACTCTCAACAAGGCCGAGTACACCAAGTGCTTACAAAAGACAGCTTAAGAGAAGTGATTTAAAAACAACAACAACAACACTGGCCACCTCTCCCCAAACACTGGCCAAATAAGCCTACTGAAACAATAGCAAACACCATGTGGGTCAAAAATCTGCCGACACCTATTTTCTGTCTAAAAGTTGGCAAGGACTGCTCCTAGTTGCCTAACTTCACAGATGAGCTGTGCCACTCCCCACATTAGTCCTTTAGTGGGCATGCCCTAGGGGAGGTATGCTGATGGGCCACCAGTAGACAGATAAATTATATGGACCCTTTTCCCACCTTTTGGTGACTCTGGTTTAACCTAATTGCTAATGACAAATCATTTAAAAATTCCTTTACTAATTGCTTCTGACCAAAACCATTCCCACTTCACCATCTTGATACTGCGAGGCATGGAACATCTCTAGTCTTTCCACCCACCATATCTCCCACTGCATGAAATGGCCACTTAAAGACCAAAATCAGACTGGAACTCAAATACTGACTTCTGATTTCCTACCAGCTACGTCTTTATTTTAGATGCTATCTTTCAGCCAAACCAGTACTCTGGAGGACCACCTGTCAGACATCTGTGAAAGTGAAAGCATTAGTCGCTCAGTTGTGTCTGACTCTGTGCAACTCCATGGACTGTATCCCACCAGGCTCCTCTGTCCATGGAATTCTCCAGGCAAGAATATGGAGTGGGTAGCTGTTCCCTCCTCCAGGGAATCTTACCGATCCAGGGATTGAATCCAGGTCTCCTGCAATGCAGGTGGATTCTTTACCATCTGAGCCACCAGGATGGCTGAGGGACATATCAAAGGAATGATTTCAATGAGCCCAGAATCTTGCATCTTTTATATATACAAAAGTGCTAAATTCATTAAATTGCGATGCCTGCTTTACTTTAATTAACAGTAATCTTTTGATGTTCTAACTACCTGGTCTTTGTTGCAAAAACTCATATAAATCCTGGCTCCTCCCTTACCTCTTTGGAACAGTTCCTTAAAATTGTCTGGGAGGCTGTGTCCTGGGCTTAAGACCTCAGTTTTGTCCACTGAAAACATAATTCTCAACCTGTGCATTTTTTTTTTAATTTTTTTTACTCAACAAAGCTTATGGGTAATCCCCTCCACATGACATCTATGCCTGCTCCACAGAAATCACAGGATTCAACAGGACCCAGACTTCATTTTCTAGGAAGCATTTTCCTTGCAAATATATGGCTATGGGGTTGGATCCCTGGGTTGGGAAGATCCCCTGGAGGAGGGCATGGCAACCCATTCCAGTATTCTTGCCTAGAGAATCCCATGGAGAGAGGAGCCTGGCGAGCTACAATCCATATGATCGCACAGAGTCGGACATGACTGAAATAACTTAGCTGCTTATACAGAGCCTCCAGATTAGACAGTTGGGAGCCAGGTATCTTTGCAGAAAGATGTTAGGCTGGGGAGGTGGAATGGGGTACATAAGTAAAGGTGTCCTTCACAAAACTACCACAACCAACATCTCCTCATTGAGTGTTCTGGATCTACCCACTGGACCAACGTCCTTATTATGGGCAAACAAACTGAACTGAAAATTAAGAGATAAGTAAGCATTTTCTGGGTATTTGATAATATTAAGAAATTAATATTATTGGTTATTAGCTGTGATAATGATGCTGTGGTGTTTTTTTTTTTAAAGTCTATCTTTTAGAGATACTTCTTGAAATGTTTCCAGATGATGCAATATGATGTCTGGTATTTGACTCAAGATAATTTTGGAAAATGGGGAATGGGCGGGGATATAGATGAAACCAGATCAGTTCAGTTCAGTTCAGTCGCTCAGTCGTGTCCAACTCTTTACGATCCCATGAATCGCAGCACGCCAGGCCTCCCTGTCCATCACCAACTCCTGGAGTCTACCCAAACTGTCCATCGAGTCGGTGATGCCATCTAACCATCTCATCCTCTGTCATCCCCTTCTCCTCCTGCCCCCAATCCTTCCCAGCATAAGGGTCTTTTCCAATGAGTCAACTCTTCACATGAGGTGGCCAAAGTATTGGAGTTTCAGCTTCAACATCAGTCCTTCCAATGAACACCCAGGACTGACCTCCTTTAGGATGGACTGGTTGGATCTTCTTGCAGTCCACGGGACTCTCAAGAGTCTTTCCAGCTCTGCAGTTCAAAAGCATCAATTCTTCGGTGCTCAGCTTTCTTCACCGTCCAACTCTCACATCCATACATGACTACTGGAAAAACCATAGCCTTGACTAGACGGACCTTTGTTGGCAAAGTAATGTCTCTGCTTTTTAATGTGCTATCTATGATCAGCCATGGGTTAATAATTGTTGACACTGGTGATGGGTCCATGGGAAGTCTATGTATAATTATATCTGTTTGTGGAAGTTTAAATGTTGCTATAATAAAATCGTTAAGAAAGTAAAAAAAAAAAAAAAAAAAAGGAAAGAAAGGAAGGAAGAAGGAGTGGGGGAGGGAGAAAGGAGGGGAAAGAAATGAAGAAACACTTCCAATGCAGTGTATATCACAATCTGTAGAAACAGCTGTCATGTGTCGATGAAAAGTAACTGACCCACTCTGCAGAACCATTTTCTGGACAGAAATAAATCCCCGGGCCACCTCCCCAAAGTGGGTTCAAGATTCTGGGGCTTGTAGACCTGGTGTTTCATTTGCATATCTGCATATTCATGGATGCATTAAAGAGGAATATCCTGAGCAGACCTCTGTGACCCTCAGCCCCTGTGGCCTCTTGACAAGCCCTCTCACTTCAGAACACGGTGGACACAGGGAAGCAGCTTTGTTGAGCCACCCTTATCCTTTCAGACATTAACCTCACAGATGGCTCAGTGGTAGCTCGAGGACTGGAGTGAGGTGGTTCTCTACAACATAATTCCAGACACATATCTGAACACAGGAAGGGAGAAGATTTTACAAGTCTCTAAAATAAAATGAGTTCTTGAGAAGAGAAACAAGGATGAAGGAGGATTTCTTTATCAGCACGAGGCAGGAGCATGAGCCACCTGTCCCCTCCTAAGAGACTCAGTCTGGGATCGCAAGACCCAGCAAAGAGGACGGACACTGGAAGGCACCTCCTGCCCTGCCTCTTGTGAGGAGCATCTCTGGAGGAGGGACAGGACTCAGGGTCTGTCCCAGGGCTCTGCTCCAACCCCGCTGCCCTCCAGAAGCTCTGCTGCCTCATGGCTGGGTACACCGGGCCAGTTGCTTGACCATTCAGTAAAACAGGACAGGACTTCCCGCCTCACACGGACATTGTAAGGATCATGTGAAATCGAGGCATTGATTCATGGAAATGGTTCTCTGAGTTCTGATTTATCTCCACAGAGCTCATGATTTATCCCCATTTACCTTCCCCTCCTCCTGGGAGGAGACACAGCAGGGCAGGCATATACTTAGCCACTGGGAGACTAAACAAAGGCAGATAGGAACCAGGAAAAAGTAAGCCGAATTAAGTTCCATGTGCCCAGCCAGCCAGCTCAGAAGACTGAGGCTAGGTGAACAGGAGATGTCTAAAGTGGCCGGGGGAGGGAGGAGTGGTCAGATCTTGGTTCTTGGGGATGAACAGCAGAGGACCCACCGAAAGGGTGGGGGAGGAGCAGATTTCTGCCTGGAGCATGAGGGGGACCACTCTGGGCATGCAAAAGCCGGCGATGACTTGGCCTTTTTTATGTGGCAGGCACTGTGCTGGACATTTAGCATAAACATCTCAGGAGACTCAGCACAAAGGTGGGGGAGGGTGAGAAATCCACCTGCCTGAGATGGACGATGTAGGGAGCAGGGAGAGGAGTTTAGACCAGTCAAGGGTGACCAAGGAACAATCAGTTCACTGCTTAAGCCTTTGACTGATCCTCTGTTCTAGTGAGTCAGGCTAACAAGGAAGTTCAGGGCCATGGCTGGTCCTAGTTAGATGCCTTAGAGAAGCCAAATCAGGTGAGAACCCACTATCCACTTGACCAAGCTACGGGGTTTTGTTCTTACACCTTTAAACTGGGCAAGGCAGGGACAGTCTGCCCCACAGTCCCTGAGGTGAGCTCCAGGCTGGCCAGGAAGGGATGCAGAGCCAAGGTCTGTGTGAACAACTGATGGCCTAAGCATCCCACCACAGCTGAGAAGAGATGGGAAATAGGTCTGATGAGGGCTACAGCTGTCCACAGCACTGACCTCAGTCAGGAGTGATTTTGCTCCCCCCTGCACACCACCACCACCCCCCCCCCAGCCTGGGGCATTTGGCAAGGTGAGGTGACAGCTCCCATCCCTGCAGATGCCAGGGATGCAGCCTAACATCCTACAGTACATAAGAACCTTCCCTCCACCAAAGAATGACATGGTCCAAACTGGCAACAGCATCAAGGTTAAGGAACCCTGGTGTTGGACTTCCCTGGTGGGTCAGTGGATACGAACCCACCTGCCAATGCCTGGGACACAGGGTCAATCCCTAGTCTGGGGAGATCCTATGGAGCAACTAAGCCCAAGCACCACAACTACTGAGCCTGCACTCTAGAGCCACCATAATGAGAAGCCTGTGCATTGCAACAAAGAGAGGCTAAAATCCAACCCACTGCCTGGAATGAAGCTGCCCCTACCCTGAGGAAGAGGCATTTTTTTCTAACTCAGCCAGAAGCAGTGTGAGGACTTACATGGGCCTGGGGATGGGGGACAAAGGAGAGGTGCCTGGGGATTGGAGCCACAGTCATATCAGAGTGGGAGGAGAATGTACCTGCTGTCACCCAGACTGCAAGTTGTACAAAAAGCAATTTAGAAGAGATATTTAGTCTTTAATAGAGGGTCAAAAAGTCAACCCACATGATTATGTCATCTTCTTGCTGGCAAAGACAGAGGTTTTAAAGCATGATGACATACCTACCAGGTGAGAAATGAGATGAGCTCAAAGATCTTCACTGCAGTACTGTTTCTAACAGTACAAGATCAGAAAATAATATTCCCATAAATGCCCATCAGGGCAGGACAAGCTGGATAAACAATGGCATATCCTACAAAAGAATGAGGTCTCCAGAAATAAAGTGAAAAAAAAGCCAAGTGCACAAGCCTGTGGAGTACTGCACTGCCACCAGGTGAAAAGGGGGTGAGGATCAACGTGGTACTGATAATTGCTTATATTTGCATAATCCTGGTGGCTCAGCCAGAAAGAATCTGCCTGCCAACGCAGGAGATGCGGTTCAGCCCCTGGGTGGGGAAGATCCCCTGGAGATGGAAATGGCAACACACTCCAGTGTTCTTGCCTAGGAAACCCATGGACAGAGAAGCCTGGCCGGCTACAGTCCATGGGGTCGCAAACAAGCGGATTTCAAAGGTCACTCAGCACCAGAACCACCCAGAGGGCCTCTTTTAGCCATACTTACTTCAAGCAACATCAACCTTGTTTTTATTGGGGTTGGGGCGAGGGAGGTGGGAGAGCCTCATTTTTCCTTCCCGGGGTTGAACTGCCCAGCCCTCCGGATCCTGGACCCCCACAGGCCGAGCCACCCGCGGAGATTTAAGACAACAGCCTGTGAAAGGTACGGTTCCCTAGTTACTCCAGCCAGCCCCGAGACGGTTTCCCAATCCTCAAGTGGCCGCTGAATGTGAAAAGTTCAAGGCGCCTGAAGGAATCCCGCAGGAACCTGAGAGTTTGGAGTTATCCAAGTACCCTTCACCCTCACCCCATCTCCCTTCACCCTCACCCCATCTCCCTTTTCCCTCTCAGGGAAACGAACTGAAGGTTTGAGTAACCTGGCCCTCCGACCTCCCCGCCCCCGCCCCGCTGAGAGGGGCGGAGCGACCGCTACGCTGGATCCTCCCGCCGGCTCTGTGCGCGCCTGCAATCCAGCTGTCGCCGCCCCACGAGCCCCCTGCCGCCGGAGGACGCACATTTCCGGGCCGCCCACCGCCCAGATCGCACTGCCTGCCCAGATCCGCTCCGGCCCGTTCGGTCCCCGTCGGGCCCCCGTCGTCCCTCCGAAATGCCGGTCGACTTCACCGGGTACTGGAAGATGCTGAGCAACGAGAATTTCGAGGAGTACCTGCGGGCGCTGGGTAAGCGCTGCCCGCCGCGCTCTGTCCGGGCGCCCGGCCGGACGTCTGAGGGTGGGATCCCAGCGCCCTCCCGAGCCAGCCGCCCATCTGCCTGCCTCCGTCAGGCCTTGCCGCCGCCCCGAGCACCCGGGCCGCGGACCGGGCGTCTCCAGGAGCCGGAGACCTGCGAATTGCCGAACGGGGGTTGTTAGCGTTCATGGTGGTCAGTGTCTGATATTTGGCTCTCGACGTGGAGGATTTCATTAGAAAAGCTGGGCTTGATTGGTTAGTTTTTGTTTTCAAAGGTTTAGCATACGGCAGAAAACTTTGTTGTGGGAAAAAAAAAGGAAAGAAAGAAAAGGACAGCCCAGCTGCACGCAGAGGCCGTGCTAATCGAGCAAGGAACTCCAGTGGTTTTCTTGGGGTGGGGGAAGCAGGCTCGTAGGGCCCCACTGCCTTGGCAGCAGTTCCCCAAATGTTTTCAGCCAACTCTCTACCCTGGCACTCCCTGCAGATGTCAATGTGGCCTTGCGCAAAATCGCCAACTTGCTGAAGCCAGACAAAGAGATCGTGCAGGAAGGCGACCACATGATCATCCGCACGCTGAGCACTTTTAGGAACTACATCATGGACTTCCAGGTTGGGAAGGAGTTTGAGGAGGATCTGACGGGCATAGACGACCGCAAGTGCATGGTGAGGCTTTGCGTTTACCTGGGCATCTCCTTCCCAGGGTTCCTGACAAAGGTGGGGCTGGGTGATCCCAGAGGGGAGCAAGGGCCCTTGTGTTCTGAGGGGCAGAGATGTTCCACTCCCCGCCCCCAAGGTAGGCAGCACCTGACTCATCAAGTTCCCCTTACATCCTAACCAGACAGTAACAGGACAGCTGTGGTTTGTTGAATCTCTACCATGTCCTGGCTTTGAGACAATGCTTTCTCTATATGCTTGACTTCATCCAATCTGCACAACCCTTGAGGGAGATCTGAGGACACCCATTTTACAGATGAGGAAGCAGTCTCAAAGAGATGTGCCTGAAGTAGCACAGCTAGGGCAGGGCTGGGCAGGAATTCCAGCCAAATCTGCTGACTCTATCTGTACCGTAGGCTGGGGGAGGAAGGCGAGAAGAGAGGAAAGCAAGACCAAACATAAGCAACCTTTGTCAAGTGTAAACTTTCTACATGGCAGATCATGAAGTCCACTCTCGGGAGCAGGGGGCACTGTGATCTCTGCCTTCTGACCTGTCCCTCCTCATCCCCAAACTGGGGTTTGGCTCCCGGCCAGTGCCTTCCCTGTCTTCCGCTGCTTCCAGGCGGCTGGCTGCCTTTGAACCCCGCAGCCAGCACCTACTCAATGGGTCAATGCCCCTGCAGCCCAGGCCGGAAGGAGCAGCAGTGGAGGAGGGGAGTAAGCCACCCGTCAACAAGGGTGGGAAGTTGGTGACCTGGAGACCCCAATTAGCGCCACCACGCTGCCTCCGGAAGGTCAGCCTTGGGCCTCCATCAACATTCTGGGGGTCGCTGGGAGGTCAGGGTGCTGTCTGCCTCGATCTCACAGTCATGGGTCCAGACTGAGGGGCCTTCCTTGCTTACTGATGAGATTCTCCTCATTCTTCTTCCCTGTCCCCTCCCACCATTCACTGAGGGGCTGCTCCATGCCCTGCACTGCGCCAGCTGCTTTACTCCACAGTGAAGGAGGGATTACTAATCCCATATTTCTCAATGACTGAGGCTCCCAGGCGAAGAGATTGAAGAAGTGGCACTTTGAGGCCCAGACTCCTGCTCTGGGATAAGCTCCTCTGTAGGTAGCCTTTGCGGAACCTGGTGCCTGGGCTTTGGTTGACTGTGGTTGAAGGAGTGCCAGTGTCTGGGGATAAAGAGCCCCAGGTCAGGATGACTCACCCTTCCTGACTTGTTGATTCATCTGAAGGGGATCAGGAGTCAGTGATTACACTCAGAATTGTGGCGGAAGAGGGGGTGGCTGGCAAGGCGGATCCTCCGAGAGACCACTGGTGGGAGAAAACACTGTGGTTGTAGTGAAATGTCAGGTCATACTTCTAAAACGCCCAAGGCCTCTTAATCCTCAGAGAGGCTCACAGTGGGAAAGGAGACTTTCAGTCAGAGTCCGCCTTGATAAAGTGGGGGCCCTGCCTGTCGGACCACTGCCCAAGGTCTGGTCCCTGGCTCATTGCCTGGAACCGAATGTGAGAACAGTCCTTGTCCCCAGCCTACTCTTGAGGTACTTACAAGGCACAGCAAGCATCTCTGTTTATTTTGGGTCCCTGCCACTTCTGGAATGTGCTGGCTTATACTTCCTTGGCTAATTACCTTTGCGCTTTCATTCCCACTCTTATTCATTAAAGCATGAAGCATTTATTGATCACCTGGTAATACTAGTTAATACAAGCAGACCTCGGAGAGACTGCAGGTCCAGCCCCAGATCTCCACAATAAAATGAACATCGAAATAAAGCGAGTCATACAAAGTTTTCCTTTTCCCAGTGCATATAAAACTTTTGGCTATACTAGACTATGGTTTATTAAATGTGCAATTATATTATGTGTAAACAGCAGTGTATACACCTTAACTGAAATGCTCACCATCATCTGAGCCTTGGGCAAGTTGTAAGTTGTAATCTTTTTGTAATATAGTACTATCAAAGATTACTGATCACAGATCACCATAACAAATAGTGAAAAAGTGTGAAATACTGGGACCATTACCGAAATGTGACACAGAGACCAAATGTGAGCAAATGCTGTTGGAAAAATGGCATCAACAGACTTGTCTGATGCAAATTTGCCATGCACCTTCAATCTAAAAAGCGCAGTATCATCAGGGACTCCCCGAGTGGTCCAGTGATTAAGACCCTGCACTTCCAATGCAGGGGGTGCAGGTTCAATCCTTTGTTGGGGAACTAAGATCCCACATGCCCAGCAGCATGGCCAAAACAAACCCACAATACTTTCGACGTGCAATAAAACAAGGTATGCCTGTATTCATCGAGTGCTGAAGTACTGTTCCAGTTTTATATTAACTCACTGAATTTTCACACTGATTTTAACCCCATTTTACAGACGAGAAAACCAAGGGAAGATTTCTTGTTGTGTGACCTTGGTGGATTAAGTAAGTGGCAGAGGGAGGGTTTGCATGTGGTCTGACCCAGTGGAACATGTCACAATTTCTGATATCCAGGAACTCACAGTCTTTGTGGCAGAGACAGATGCACACAGAGTCAGAACACAGTGTGACCAGTGGTGTCAAAGGGAAGCACCAGAAGAAGGGATCCCAGAAGGAGTTCCGGAGGTGGTGATGTCACAACTTACTGTAACAGGGTGGGTGGGTGGGTGGGTAGGAGGGAGGGAGGGGGGGGTTGGCCACCCTCTTTTCTTAGCCATTAGCTCTGTGGTAGGTGAACAGATCAGGGAGCCCAGCAGCTGGGCAAACTCAGTGACATTGGGTGAGGATCCATGGTCACGTCTGCTATCTTGGGATTCATGGAGTCTCCCTCCCAAGTAGACAGCAGGCACTTACCTTGCTGTTGCCTATGGAGAAGATGGACGGCCCTCTGCTCTGGCCTTCCTTTGGCCCCTGACTGCAGAGAAGTCCTTCTTCTCAGCTATCCAGTTGGATTGGGCAGCCACAGGGAAGAACCATGGCTAGGGGAGGGTGCAGGATAATACAGTGATAGCAACTATCTAGCCTGGTGCTTATGAATGGAGGGGAGCTGCCTGCAAGAGGCCACATGGCCCAAGCCAGGGCCCCCGGGGGTCCTGAGCAAGGTGGTTGCCAAAGATAATATCCTTTCTGCTCCCTGTGCTCTGCACCCAGCAGGAGGAGCTGTGGCTGGAGGAAACCAGTTCTCAGCTTCACTTGGCCTCATTCTAACATGTTCTTCCCAACACATTATGAGTAGCTCATTTCTCACCTGTTGTGTTCATTCCTTTCTTGGTCCTACAAGCATTTCGTTGGTGTTTATCTTTGCAGCCCTCGTGTTACTGACATGAATCACGGGAGTCCTGCCTCCCTGGAGCTCAGTGTAATGGAGGCAACAGACCAAAGCAGCCTATCATACTGAGATGGTGTGCTGATGGAGAGGGACAGGCAGAGAAGGACCCCAGGTCTGGGAGGTCAGGAGCTGTTTCTGCAGAAAGTGGTGTCTCAGCAGTGGCTTGAAGGATAGGCAGGAAGTGGGCAGACAACAGAAAGGGGTTGAGAACAAAGCCAAGGTCAAGAGAATAGCTCTTGTTGTTATCGTTGCTGTTCAGTCACTCGGTTGTGTCTGACTCTTTGCGACCCCATAGATTGCAGCCCACCAGGCTTCCTTATCCTTCACCCCCTCCCAGAGCCTGCTCAAACTCATGTCCATTGAGTCGGTGATGCCATCCAACCATCTCATCCTCTGTCGTTCCCTTCTGCTTTCAATCTTTCCCAGCATCAGGGTCTTTTCCAATGAGTCAGTTCTTCGCATCAGATGGCCACAGTATTGGAGATTCAGCTTCAGCATCAGTCCTTCCAATGAATATTCAGGGTTGATTTCTTTTAGGGTCAGTCCTAAAAGATTTGATCTCCTTGCAGTCTAAGGGAGTCTCAAGTGTCTTCTCCAATAGCACTTGGTACTTGCTATTTCAAACCTGTCCCACACCATCCCTGGGCTCAGCCTGGGAACACAAAGGCACCCAGGCCAGTGGAAGGGCCAGACACATCCTCAGGCCTTTACCACCCAGTGCAGTAGTGGAAGCACAGTGGGCGGAATACAGGGCTGGTAGGGTGAAGGGCAGGCAGTGGTCAAGGAGGGCTCCCTGGGGCTGTAGGGAGCCTTGAAGGACAAGTAAGAATTAGGGTGGATGTGAAAAGCATTTCAGGCAAAGGGAACCAGAGGTCACAGAAGGCCCAGAGGTCAGAGGAGGCCTGGCTGGGAGGGGTTTTATCAGGGAAAGAGGTGCAGTCAGCAAAGACTTCACGTGGCCAGAGTGTAGGGTGTGGCTGGGGAAGAGGGAAGTGCTGGGGTCCAGTAGGGGGCCTGGAAGTGACCAGATAGGCGCCAGAGAGCCTGGGAGAGGTGTGGTCAGGCTGCCATCCTCCCCAAAGGGCCCAGAGAGCTCTGCTCCTGCCTCTTTCCCTGGGAACCTTATCTGTCTTCTAGAAGAGCAGCCAGAGGATGAAATCCGGCCTGCAGATGTGTTTTGTTTGGCTTGCACTATGTTTGACAAATTTCAGAGCCAATTGCCAGTGATTGCCAAAGACTGTTATGTCACAGAAAAATCCATATTGCTGGCTGTTCATACCCCAACAGAATCAAGACTGCTGAAAAAGCTGGGTGCCCTTTTAGTCCTGTGCCATGTAGATCCACAGGACATGGTCGCAGTTGCTCCCAATTGATGGGACCTTTTTTACTTTACCCCAGCCTTCGCCCACCCCATTACCTGAAGTCCAGGATCAAACAGTCATATATCATTGCTTGCCTTCTGCATTCCTTAGAGCAGTGGTTTCCAGAGCTGAGATCAGCAGCAGCAGCAGTGTATGAGGACTTGTTAGCAAAACAGATTTTCCAGCCAGACCCCAGGCCTTCCAGATCAGGAACTTTGGGAGTGAGGCCAACAACCTGGGCTTCAATAAGCCACCAAGTGGTTCTGGTGCAACTAAACCTTGAGAACCACCACTTTGGAGAAAAGAAACCTCTCTGTAAGTGTGTCTCTAGAAAAAGTGGAAAACACTCAGTGATATTTTTTAGGCCCAGTGTAGAGGGCCACTAGCCACCAGATGGCTTAGCCCATTTCTGGACCCCTCTGGACATGACAGCCGTGTCCAGAACCACCTGAAATGGCTCTGCAGTCTCGCCCCAGGCTGACGGGTGGAGGCACTTAGATCTATGGAGCCCAGGATCACTCAGCTCACATTTCTAGTCAGTTCTGTTCAGATCTTTACATGACCACAAGCAGTCAGTGCTGTCATCTTGGTGGAAATGTGTCAAGCCTGGGTACAGCTTTTCTCTACTGCCTCCTGCATGCCTTTATCCATTAAAATGAAATTGCAGGCCCAGTTTGAAACCAGTATTATTTATTGAGTCTAGCAGATGGAGGCTTTGGCAGAGTGGGGGGACCTGCCAAAAGGGAGGTGCTCCTTCACTTCAAATACTGTTCCCCACACCCGGGCCAAGGAGCCCCTCAGCGCAAAGAACGATCCGACTCCTGATTCCAGCTCCCCTGGCATGAGCTGCTTTTGTGGGGAGAAGACGAGCCTCAGCCAGGGTCCCAGCCAGGAACCTGGCTCTGCGTGCTGGTGGCAGAAGGGTCATTTGTCATCCCACCGTGGACCCTGGGGAAATGGCAGCTTTGTTCACTCAGGAGCGGGCTCCTCCTCCCAGGCTGAGGCCTCGCCTCCAGCTCCAGCCTTGAACTCGGGATGACCCCTTCCACAGAGCCTGCCTTCCACTTCCAGCCTTCTGTTGCTGCTGTCTGTTTTTATTGTAAAAGGAAGAAAAGAATTCAAACAACACAGGAGACAGTGGACTGAAAAGGAAAGGCCCCTTCCTTACTCAGCCTTGTTCCCACTCCCCGGAGGTAATCACTGGCACTGTTTCTGGCTGGTCTGTTCCAAAATCTTCCTCAAATATAGAAGCCAGCAGCTCTGTAGCTATTGAGTAGGTAATTGGTCAATTGTTAGTGAACTAAGTCGTGACTCTTGAAACCCCACGGACTATAGTCCGCCAGGCTCCTCTGTTCATGGGATTTTCCAGGCAAGAATACCGGAATGGGTTTCCATTTCCTTCTTCAGGGGATCTTTCTGACCCAGGAATCAAATCCACATCTCCTGCATTAGCAGGCGGATTCTTTACCACTGAGCCCCCCGGGAAGCCCCCCCCAAATTGGTCAGTGTTTCTACTGAAAGGCAGGAAAGACAGAAACAGAGAGAGAGAGAGAGAGGAGGGAGGGAGGGAAAGGAGAAAAAGAAAGGAAGGAAGAAGGAAGGGAGAGAAGAAAGAAAGGATCTACTTCTTTGCACGTTGTTATTTGCACATATTTCTTCAGCATCTTTCTATATCAGCCCTTACATGTTTCATTTCCTTCCCTCCTTGACTTACTTTCATCCATCCATTCATGCATCTAAGTATCCACCAAACCTCTGTAAACAGTGTGGCTTAAACTCTTTTGCCAGCTTTCTGATCCTATTCTTGATTCATTAAAGAAATTTCTTTGATTCTTATTTTAAAAAAACAAAAACACGATGTCAATGGCAGAATTCACTCCCTGGGCTGCAGAGCTGAGAATGCCACTGGGTTTGAGAGTTTTCTGAGAGCCGCCCCTCCCCAGATCAGGGCCCCAGCATTTGGCTGGGTCCTTTCCAGGAAGGAAACACGGAGTGTCTTTCATGTCTTAGCTGAAGTTCTTCGACCTTTGAAATGAGTGTCAGCAGCATGCTTTTGAGGATTACAAAAAGGAGAATTAAAGCAACCCAAATAAAATTCACAAAGTAGCTTTCAAGAATCACATTTGTTTGTTAGGTTTGGGGTTTTGTTGGGAACAAAGGAAAATAACATGTGCTAAATCCTTACCAAGTGCCTTGCCTGCCCCTGATAATTTTAGCACTTTTTTCTCTTTTTGTCCCCACAACAAATGCTGTTCAGTAAGTATCATTATGCCCACTTTACAGATGGAAATCTGAGGCTCCCAGGTGAGGAATCTTTTTTAGCCCAAAGCCACCCAGTCAGCTGGTGGCAGAGGAAGGATTCTCACTTTCTG
Source organism: Muntiacus reevesi (assembly GCF_963930625.1). Taxonomy (NCBI): domain Eukaryota; kingdom Metazoa; phylum Chordata; class Mammalia; order Artiodactyla; family Cervidae; genus Muntiacus; species Muntiacus reevesi. The sequence goes on from NC_089256.1 coordinate 9,748,837, forward strand.
TTTACAACATTCTACATGACAAAATCTTTCATGGAGCTCTGCTAAGGACCAGCACCTCAATTCCTTATTGTGACCCTCATCACAACCTGGGTGAAAGTGGTGAGACGGCTTGGAGGTATGGAGAAAGGAGTGCTTGTATTAGGGTCAGACATCTGGTTTTGAATCCTCTCATCCTCCCCTCTTACTTAGTTAATAAAGTGACCTTAAGTGACTGAACACACTGCCTCTGTTTTCGCACCTGCTAAATGGGCATTTTGATTGCCACTCCACCTGGCTCACAGCACATTCTGAGGACTAGGGTGATAGCACAGGAAATAGGGCCTTGTGAAGCCACTATACCATGTCCAACAAGCAGGGGGAAATCCCTCTGAGACCCTGAACTACAGGTAGCATTCTTGTGATGGCCACATGTTTACTGGAGGATTATAACTGTTTGTTTTTCTGATCGCTTTTTTGTTTTTCTGATTGCTCTGCTACCCACCCAAAGAAGCACCTTTTGTTTGGTGTGAATGACCTCTACTTACCTGTGGGTTCTAGTGAAGCTGCAAATCCCAGTACATCATCTCTCCTGGGTTGAGCACTTTAAACCAGGGCCATGACAGTGTCCTGTGGCCTGTCCCGTGATTGTGTGTGTGACTGGGCCAGTCGTATGTTTCCTGCCACTTTCCATGGCTGCAGGAGATATCGAACAGAAGGAAAAAATAAAATGAGGCCAGTAGATAAGCAGAAATAATTGAGGAAGAGAGAGGAAGAGAGAAACCGCAACACTGGAGGGCTGCTGGAACTCCTGATACACCATTCCGAGACTTTTCACGTCCTTGAACCAGCAAGTATGTTCCCTTTCTTTTTCCCCTGAAGTGTTTTGCAGTTTTCCTGTTACTTGCATCTAAAAACATCTTGTGACATAGAGTCCTACAGATCATAGGTTAAGAACCACGTATGAGTTACAGCAGTAGTTCTCAAACTTAAACTCGCTCCACATCCAGATTTTCTGATTCAGAAAGTCTGGAGTAGAAACCAAGAGCTTTTCTAACAAATTCCTGACTGATGCTGATGCTGTGGGTTCAAAGACCATGCTTATGATAACTACTAAGAAAGAGAAATGAGGAAGTGGGCTGGCCCATGCCCAGGTTCCGATGATGTTCTTTTCATGGTTCAGTGTGCTGGAGTTAAGGGTGGCCATTTTGGGGGACTAAATGAAAGTGGAGAGATGCACTCGAGTCCATGTGGATGCCTGGAGACACCAAACTTGCAGCAACCCATGATGGTTTGTGACTCAGAGTCTGAGTAAGTGATACCAACAGTGTGTGCAGTTGGACAAGTGCAGGATACAGCAGAGCAACTGGGAGTCTTGGCTTTGAGATGGACCTGGGTTTGAATCCTGGGTCCACCCTCCAGCTGTGTTTCCTTTGGGAACATACTCTTAACTCTTTGGACCTCAGTGTCCTCATTTATAAACAGGAGCCAAAAATATTATTAGTACCACTGATAGGATTGTTGTGAAAACTATGTGGTGATGAATTATCTCAAATTTCTATTGCTATGTAACAAACCACTCCAAAACTTAGTGCTCCAAGACTCCAAGACAGTAACAGTTCTTTATTTTCTTCATGCATCTGCAATTTGTTCAGGGCTCAAAAAGGGAGGCTCGTCCCTGCTGTGTGCCACGTCTGTGAGGCATTGGAGGGCCCACTTTCCAGATGGCTCACGCGTACTCACTCTCTACTAGCTCCTTGAGCTTCCTCACAACATGGCAACTGGGTTCCAAGAAAAAGGGGGCCAAGATATTAAAGGAGAAGTATGTGACGTTCTTATAATCTACGTAGCCTCTGAAGTCAATTAGAAAGAATTTTGCCATACTCTCTTGGTTCAGGCAGTCCCAAAGGCCCACCCATCTTCCCATGGAAGGGAACATGGACTCCACATCTCAGTGCAGATGTGGCAAGGTTCTAAAAGAGCATGTCAGGTGGAAGATACTTTACAAAATTCAATGTGCTATATGCAAGCTAAGCGGTTACCACAGTGTTGGTGTATGGTGAGTACACAGTGGGAGTTGGAATATTATTCTCTGACTAAAGCTTGGAGGTCTGTCAGGGCTGGGCTCTTGTCTCTGACTAATCTCAAGCAGCAGCTGAGCCTACAAGGACTCTGAGGGGGTGGGAGAGGGTGTGTGGTGCCTGGAGATGGGTCTCTGCAGGCAGAGCGGGAGCTCCACCTCCCTGGCCGCCCACCCAAGGCAGGCCCGGCATGAGAGGCTGGTGTGTGGGTTGAAGAGGAGAAGGACAGCCTCAGAGTGTTGGGAGTGGTCCAGGGCTTCACCTTCAGCCCTGTTGTACCCACCTCCAAAAGTCCCAGATAGACAGGTCTAAACACTGTGTCTACACACAGCTGAAACTGCCTGTGCATGTGCCCTCAGCGTGGGAGCCTCCTTTTTGCTGGTTTACCACCTCAGTCACTCAGGATTTCTAGGCCCTCACAGGTGAACCCGACTCCTCTCTGCACAGGACCTGAAACTAGGAAACCCCTTCCAGGCACCCAGAGGCTGTAGACATGACTCCCCTTTCTCCACGGAAGTCTGCCCAGAAGTCAACATTGGCAGACATCTCACCTGGGCTCAGGGATTTATTCCTATATGACTTGGAGTTGACTAGAAGTTCCTCTGACAGCAGAGACTGTGCCTCATTCACAGAAGCTTCCTCCCTGGGAAGCATTTCTGTAGCTGTCTGTGTTGTATAAATGGAGTTGTGCCAGAGCGTCACACACACACACATTAACACATACCACCCCTTGTCCTCAAAGAGGAACCCCGAGTCCCCTCAGGCCACCTGAATTTCTACCATGAGAGCACATTTATTTTGGTTAAGTATCTAAAGACTCTCTACTTGTTTCCTTTAGTGTGCAAATAGCTTAGATTCCTTCTTCCCTCCCTTTCTTGACCTGAGGGTCCAAGGACAGCATAGGAATAGTCTAGGGGAAAACTGTAAAACAAGATGAGTGTGAAGAACATGAAGTCAGGACTGGAGGAGAACCCAGCCTGCAAAATCGGTCTTTGCCAGCCTTACAGTAGAACCGGCTCTGCACTCAGAAAATGAGCGAGGGGGAAAAAATCCCATCTGATAATGTGCAATGAGTCAGAAAAATTATCTTATTCTTTGACTCAGAGATCCCACTTATGGGATTACATTCCAGGAAAATAATTCAGAAGATAGGTTATATCCGTTAATATTTGTACAAAGGAATTTGTAGAAGCTGGGCAGTAATAATCCTCAACAGCCCATAGAATCAGAGCCACCCTCTGAGGGCTGTGGACGGCAGGCTCTGCCCTAGTGCCTGATGTATAATGTGTTACATATTCAGTCCTCCAACAATCCTAGAGCTGAGAGGTACTCTTCCTTTTAACAAACAGGGACCCGTGATCCTGCCGGGGTCACACTCCTGGTTAACCATAGTCCAGGATTCAACTTCAGACCTCTGACTCCCAACTTTGTGTGGTTTACACAACAGGCCGCCTCCTGCTATTGTCCCTAAATGCCTGGGACTGCAGGCATTTAGAGTGACTGTGGGCCTTTAATTCCATAGACCACTGTGTAGCCATGAAAGTGATTGCTGTGAAGATAAATGAAAAATGTTTATGGACAATCCATCCACAAGTTCCATAGATTCTGTTTCTTAGTCTCTCTCTCCCCTTTCCCCATCGTCTGAGTATCTCTTGCCTGTAATAATAATAGCAGTTAACATCTCTTACACTTAGCATGTGCCAGGCTCAGGACTTTCCATGGAGGATTTCGTTTAATGACTCCAGTATCTTCACACTGATCTCCCTTCTGCCATCTTTCACATTCTGAAAAGGGAAACGGGCATTTCCCAGGCAGTCCAGTGATTAAGACTCTGCACTTCCAATGCAGGGTGAAAGGGTTCAGTCCCTGGTCAGCAAACTAAGATCTCACATGCTGCGTGGAATGGGCAGAAAAATTTTTAAAAATAAAAAGAGAACTGGATCATGTGTCTACTCCCCAGCTCAAAGTCCAAAGAGTCTCCCCAGGGCTAATGGGCAAAATCCAGACAGCCTTCAGGACGTCAGAACGTGGCAGCGCTTGCCTATCCAGCCCCACACCCGCCTCACACCTCTCACTTAGCCCCATCCCACCATTTGCACACACCATCCTCTTCTGCACCTCTTTGCACTCTTCCCTGGGGTAAGTCCCCTGCTTCTGCTCCCTGGGAGGATACTTACTCATGCTCAGGACCAGCCCAGGTTTAACTGCTCCATAGACCTCACCCTGACTCCCCATCCCCCTTCATCCTCCCCGTTGCCTCCTTGTCCCTCTCTGCAGGTGCCGCCCCAGGGCACCTGTGATGCTCAGTGCATTTGAGATGCTAAGCAGTGGGGCCCACACCTTTCTATCTCCAGTGCCTGGCACAGTTAGCTCCAGTGTGTTTATGAAATGAGCATATAAATAGTGGAACCTCAAACAGTATAGGTGGTCCTCATTGACCATATCTACGAGATCTACTTGCCATTAAAAACTAGCTAATGTGTCTTTGAATCCTCACAATTCTATGATAAAGATGCCAAAATTCTTCCTAGATTGAGGGAAATATTATTAAGAAATGAATAGACATCATTTGTATGAGATCAGGGAGCTAGCTGGTGGAGCCGGGATTTAGATCCAAGCTGTGTAACTTCAGGTTGTTACCAGAGAAAGACGGAGGGCTCTGAATTAGTTTCTCTGTGAGACTTTTGCAGTCTCAAATGCTGTTTCTCCCAGGGAAGCTGTGATGTCCTGGGATGGGATTGGTAGGGGAGGTGAGAGGTTTGGCTTTCATCTCATTCTCCCTGACAGTGGAGGCTGCCCTGCTGGCCAAGATCTGCAGCTTCCAGGCTGAGGGTAGCTGTTCTTGGCCCTCCTCTAAACTCTTGCTTGTCCACAGTCCATTTCCCTTGAAGGCAGGGCCGGGCAGTCCGACTACAGCATAATCGGTTCAGTTCATCTTTGGAGTCCCATCTCTGCCGCTTAACAAATTGGGTGTCATTTAGCAAGTTACTTCACCTTCCTATGCCTTCACTTGTCTGTGAAATGGGAATAATTATCAAGTAAGGGGTATCTGCTTCACAATGAAGATTAGATGCAGGCAAGCCTGCAGTCAACTGCTCCATCAGTAAGAGTGGTTATCAGTAACTCTCTCACTTTATAAATTGTGTCCTCTGGGAGACAAATTCTGCAGGTGGTATTGTGTGAAGAGACACCTGGCCACTTAGAGAAGAGCTAGCAGGTTACATGTGCAGAGGCTGGGCTGCAGGGGCACCTGCCTCTATACCCACTGAGAACAGGGGCATGGAGGGCAAGGCTTAGAGCTAAGAAGAGTCCAGCTCTAAAACAGGTCCTTCCAAACCCTTGTTTCATTTCCTCCTGATGACTCTGTTCTGTGGCAGGACTCATTAGCCCCCTTTTGCAGATGAAGAGTTCAAAAGGTAAATGGCTGGGGTCACCCAGCTAGAAAGAGGTGGAGATGGATTGGAGTCCAGACTAGCCTCTATCCAAGGCTGTCATTAGGTCCCTCACCAGTGCCCAGCTAGGTCAGGCAAGTTGCTGTCTGATGGCTAGACTAGCCTCACACACAGTCTGCCCGGTTCAATGGCAATAGCATCCATGGCAGCAAGATGTTCCTGTGGAGCAATGGGCAGGTTGTGGGCTCAGAGGCAGGGAGAAATGGATGGAAACTGTGACTCCTGCTTATTCTGGCTGTGTAGCCCTGGGCATGGCCCTAAGCACTCCAGGCCTCAGAAACTCAGAGCCCATGTTGTTCCAATGGCTAACCTGTTTCTGTGAGGCTAATCTATGGAAATGGACTTCTCTGATGACACAGATGGTAAAGCATCTGCCTACAATGCGGGAGACCCGGGTTCAATCCCTGGGTCGGGAAGATCCCCTGGAGAAGGAAATGGCAACCCACTCCAGTATTCTTTCCTGGAAAATCCCATGGACTGACGATCCTGGTAGGCTACAGTCCATAGGGTCGCAAAGAGTTGGACACAACTAAGCGACTTCACTCACTCACTCAATCTATGGAAAAACAAACAGCCACATTGCCTAGGATGAAAAAGTGAAAGTGTTAGTGACTCAGTCATGTCTAACTCATTGCGACCCCATGAACTGTAGCCTGCCAGGTTCCTCTGTCCATGGAATTCTTCAGGCAAGAGTACTGGAGTGGGTAGACATTCCCTTCTCTAGGAGATCTTCCTGACCCAGGGATCAAACCCAGGTCTTCTGCATTGCAGGCAGATTCTTTACCATCTGAGCTGCCAGGGAAGCCCCTTGCCTAGGACAGCTTGTCTGTAAAAAAAAAAAGGGGGGGGTGGAGGGGTGTTCATTGCCTGAAAATTTGCAAGAGTACCCCTAGAATGTTTTCCCCCATTTTACTTATACTGTTGAGTCAACAAACAATACTGTGCATTTTCTCTGCTCTAGATGCTAAGGTGGGGGCTGGTGTCCTGCAGTGGATAAAAGTATCATAGACTCAAAGGAATTCTTCATCAAGACATCCTGACCTGCTTGCCTTCCCTGGGTACTAAGCTATCATCTCTTATCTCCCAGGAATTGTTTGTTTCTGTTTGCTTTGAAAGATAAACAAAAAAATAGAGGCCAGAAGTTCCCATGGAAGAGATGAGGCCTCCCCCGAGCAGGCTCTGCCCTTCTGAGCCCCTCTGAGCACCTTCATGCAGGATGGCCCCTCCTTTACTCCACCCCAACTGCAGGTGGACTTGGGAATAGACCAATTCCTTGTACCTGACCAAGTAGTAAAGCCAGCTCTGCCTGCCAGATAGGCACATATTTAGATTTTCCATTGTACCAGATTTGGCGGATTGGAGCCACAAAGTTGTGAAGTGAGGAAAAAGAGATGCTGGTACATTCTAGGGTTGGAGTGCAGAGTTAGTCTCCCTGAGGGGTATCTTTCCAGAAGGGTCGAGCCAGGCAAAGCCCATTTGGAAGCCTCACTCACGCAGCCCCTGAGCTCCCTGCATCTGTATAGGCTATTCCCTCAGCCTGAAATTCCCTCATTCCTCTTTTCCAATTTCTGTTTCTTAACCTAACTCTTGATGTTTTTTGGTGTCGATTCCAGCATCACCTTCTCCAGGAAGCCTTCCCTGATGGACCTCTGTCTCCACTTCAGAGTCTGATGAGGTGCCCTCCCACTTCCACAGTCACCGTCCCCTGCCTCTACCAGCACTTGCTGTTCTGCAGGACTTCTCTGTCTGTCTTCAATAGTCTGTGAGCTCTTTAGAGCAGAATCTTCACCTTCCATGCTTCTGTTTCTAGCATATGAGGCTGGTGTGCAACCTATCTTTGCTAAATGTTGTTCACTTACACAGAAAAGTGACAGTTGTTAGTCACTCAGTCATGTCCAACTCTTTGCAACCCCATAGACTGTAACCCGCCAGGCTCCTCTGTTCATGGGATTCTCCAGGCAAGAACACTGGAGTGGATAGCCATTCTCTTCTCCAGGGGTTCTTCCCAACCCAGGAATCGAACCCCAGTCTCCTGCATTGCAGGCAGATTATTTATCATCTGCGCCACCAGGGAAGCCCTCGATTACACAGAGCTGTGATGCAAACCTTATTGTTCATTCACGGGTCAACTTATATCAAGGAAATGCAGAGCCCAGTAGCCAAGTGCATAGGCTCTGAGGTCAAACCTCATCTCCCCACTTCATGACTGAGGGACCTTTTTTCAAAAGTTATCTATTTATTTTTGGCTTCATTAGGCCCTCTGGTGGCAGCGAGTGGGCTCTTTAGTTGTAGTGCCCTGACTTAATTGCTCTAGGGCATGTGGGATCTTAGTTCCCTGACCAGAGATCAAACCTATGTCCCCTGTATTGGAAGGTAGACTCTTAACCACTAGGGAAGTCCCAGTGGCTGAGTGGCCGTAAAGCCTCAGTCTCCACATATGTAAATTGGGGAGAAGCATCACTGCCCCAGGAGGTTTAGGGAATCAAACTGATATGTTAGTCACCAAGTCATGCCTGACTCTTCGCAATCCCATGGGCTGCAGCACGCCAGACTTCCCTGTCTCTCACCATCTCCCAAAGTTTGCCCAAGGTCAGGTCCATTGAGTCAGTGATGCCATCCAACCATCTCATCCTCTGTTGCCGTCTTCTCCTTCTGTCCTCGATCTTTCCCAGCGTCAGGGTCTTTTCCAGTGAATCAATTGTTCACATCATGTGGCCAAAGTGTTGATATGACCCACACTTTAATACCCTGCCCAGCATGCAGTGAGTATTCAGTACCTGATTTGGGGGTGATGATGATGATGGCAATAATGACAGGATGCTGTTCCACCAGGAAGTACCCAGCAAACAGCACACAGGTGGCACTGGTGCTAGTTAGATGTCTGCCTTCCCTCCAGACTGAGCTGCTTCATGGCAGAGCTTGGGTCCAGTCCAGACTTCGGGCCATCCTCAGTACTGAGCCCCTGGAATGACTGAGCCCTGTTCCATAGGAACCCCATAACTTTCTCCAGCCTCACTCCCTCTTCCCCAGAAACTTGGCTTCACAGGACCTTGAGCTCTCTGATGGTTTGTTGTTTGAAAATTAATCCTGGGTACTTTCTGGAATTTTTAACGACTTTTTAAAATGACTTGTCAAGATTTAACATTTTATTGTTTTGTCTTAAGATTCACGTTATCATTTGCTCTTGGCTTCTTCATGGTATTAGAATCACATTTGTCCATGCCAATGAAGGCCTGCTGTGGCTGTAGCTGTTGCTTCTAACGGCTTTTATGTACCTAATTACTTGTTTGTGTTTTAAGGTCTTATTAATCTAGTTTTAACCTGCTTTAAGAATGAATCGGCTTTTCCCCTGAATGTGCTAATTTTAGGTCATTGCCAGCCCCCTGGTAATGGATCAGAAGATCACCCAGGCTGGCCTTCCAGGCAGGGGAGCTCGTGGAGTCAGCCAGAAAGAAATGGGTTCAAGTGATGGCTCAACCCCTAACCCTGAGATGGCTTGGGCGGGTTACTTAAAAAGCCTAATTTTGATCAGCCGTAAAGCTTGAACTGTAAAGCTCCCAGCACCCTACCCAGCACTTGGCAGGTTCTCATTTACCTTCCCTGTCCTTCCCACCCTCCCACTTCCATATTTAACAGTATTAGAGTCTTAAAAACCTCCTCCTTGTCCCAGAAACCCTCAAAAGGTGAAGCACCAAACTCCAGGAGGAATGGCCAATTTGTATCTTTTATCCTTTCACATCACGTATAGAAAGTGTCTAGTCACTGTCTGGATTTCCAATTTTCCTCTTAAATTTAAAGAGCACAGGCTTTGGAGGGCTCTGGCCTTTGCAGGCAGAACCAGTCATGGACATGACCTCCCTTCTTAGGACTTGGTTGTGGAACCACAGAGACAATTGGGTCCAGCCCTAGGCCTCCAAGCAGAGGCCTCGCAGAGCTGGGAGGACGAGTGCAGAAGGACCACTGATCCATCATCCCCCTGTTTGTGGGAGTGGATGTTTGGGGCGCTAAGGATCGTTACAAATTCTTGGCCGATAGGTTGAATTTCACTCTCTGTGGTTCATGCCAGTTCACTGGGTCCATTTAGTGGGAATGGTCTGTCACTCCCAGTACAGGTCACTGAGACGAAGTGAGGGGCCTCAAGGCGCCCTTGGAACCAGCTTCCTCAGCCTGCTTGTGGGTACTGAGTTTTCTATGTCACCTCCATGCCAGCTTGGGTTTCTAAGTGGTCAGGGGAACTGGATAATGTCTTTTGAAGTAACAGTCCCCTGTCAGAGGACTGACTGTCTCCACTCATCTTTTGGTGCATGTGTTTCTGGGAAAGCTGCTGACAAGGCCAAAGTGTTGGGGGTTATTAGTTTTTAATAGAAAAGTTGGACCGGCTTTGCTTTATAACCAGCCGCCTTGGGCTGCAACTCATTTGCAGACTTCAGATGGCCTGTGAGAATTACTGTTAGGAGGGGAGCTGAAGGTGGCCATACGTTCCCCTTGTCCTTGACTTGTCTGGGCTTCAGTTCCAAGGTGGGGCCCCAGTGCCCATGGTGCGGGGCTGGCGGGGACACCACACTGTCTGTCTCCATGATCTGTACCATACCCACCTCAGCTCCCGTTGGCACCTGCCTTCCTGTGCCTCTTAAAAAGCAGCAGGAACATCCTCTTGCCTAAAAGTGCCCCACTAGACCCTGATTACAGGATTAAGCCATGGTGAGTGTCCAAGCTGGGAAATTGAATTGAATGACCTCTTAAAGACCCTTTCAGATCTGCATTCACAGTGCAAGCTGAGCCTCATTCCAGACTTTGCCTGATGTGCCAAAGGTGGCTGCTCACCCCAGAGGGAGGTCACAGAAGAAGTCACTGGGTTCCGGGAAAGGTTGTTATCATAAGCTATGTTTTGTGTTATAAGAAAACAAGCGACCATTGTTTGTTACCCACCCATTTCCCAACATTCTTTCCTTCTGTCCTCTCATGTGTTTGTAGATGATCACCCTCCTCCCTGACTCCCCACCCCTTTTCTGTTCTTAGGACAAATCTGTTCCTCTGGGAAATGACTGGTTTATTCCCACAGGATACAAAGCTTAAAAAAGAAAAATCCACATCCACCAAGTGTGAACAGGGAAGAGCAAAGTGGGAGAACTCAATCGCATTTTCAGAGCCACCACAGCTGTCAGTGGGGAGTCTCCAAATAGGTCTTCTACTTAAACAAAGACGAATTAAATTTTAGGGGAAGCAGACATCACAGGGCTTCCGGGCACCCGAGTCAGCAGGCAGCCCTACAGGGTCTCTTCTTGGATCCAAGTCTTCTGGAAGGGAAGGTGCTTCTGAAACATTTAGCCATGGTAACTAGCTTGTCCATCACTTCTCTAATCTCCACCTTTAAAAAGAAAGGCTTAAAAAAAAAAAAAAGAAACAAGAAACAAATGCTTTAGTTATTGTTCAACTGACAAGCAAATCCCACTCTTGTCTAAGTTCTGAATGTCATGATCACCATTACCTAGGGCCCCATACACAGGTCCTGTGCATTTTATGTCATTTTCTCTCATCCTCTAAATAAACTAGTAAAGTGGGTCTTGTCGTTATCCAAAGCCGCATAACAAACCACCCCAAAATGTAATATGTTAAAACAACCACCATTTACTCTCATGGTTCTGTGGGTTGATTGGGTGTTCACAGCTTCATGTGACTGCATTCAGCTAAAGGCTCTGTTGAGGAATCTCAGTTCTCCTACGGTGATCACTTTTTCTCATCCTCTGGAGCTTATCATGCAGTCTTGTCATGCTTATCTCTCCAGTAGAAGAGCCTCAGTTCAGTTCAGTCGCTCAGTCATGTCTAACTCTTTGCAACCCCATGAACTGCAGCAGGCCAGGCCTCCCTGTCCATCACCAACTCCCAGAGTTTACTCAAACTCATGTTCATTGAGTCGGTGATGCCATCCAACCATCTCATCCTCTGTTGTCCCCTTCTCCTCCCACCCTCAATCCTTCCCAGCATCAGGGTCTTTTCCAGTGAGTCAGTCCTTCACATCAGGTGGCCAAAATATTGGAGCTTCAGCTTCAATATCAGTCCTTCCAAAGAACACCCAGGACTGATCTCCTTTAGGATGGACTGGTTGGATCTCCTTGCAGTCTAAGGGACTCTCTAGAGTCTTCTCCAACACCACAGTTGAAAAGCATCAATTCTTCTGCGCTCAGCTCTCTTTATAGTCCAACTCTCACATCCATACATAACCACTGGAAAAACCATAACCTTGACTAGATGGACCTTTGTTGGCAAAGTGATGTCTCTGCTTTTTAATATGCTATCTAGGTTGGTCATAACTTTTCTTCCAAGGAGCAAGCGTCTTTTAATTTCGTGGCTGCAGTCACCATCTCCTGTGATTTTGGAGCACAAGAAAATAAAGTCTGTCACTGTTTCCACCGTTTCCCCATCTATTTGCCATGAAGTGATGGGACCAGATGCCATGTGGAATGGCCTGTACTTCCTTAAAGCACAGCAGCTCCATCCCCAAGGGGAGGATCCTGAGACAATGAGCCCCCAGGGCTTCTGAAAGCACTGCTTGCATTGTGCTTCTTGCTTCCCATTGGCCAAGGCGACTCACACCACCAAGGCCAGAATCAGTGTGGGAGGGGGCTTCCCAAGGTGTGAACATCATATGAGCCACTGGGGATCCTGATGGAACAGTCTGCCACAGAAGGTACTGTGAATCCCTCTTTTGTAGATGAGGGCCCTGAGGCTCAGAGAGGTTCCTCCTGTTGCCCAAGGTCATTCCCCACAGCTCGGGACAGAGGGTCCAGGTCTGTTGACTCCAGGGAATGTGTTCTTTGCTGACAATATTGGGTCAACCTGATACAGCATTGGATGGAGACAGATACCAGGAGCTGAGCTTCCCAGCCTCTTGAACCCAGAGGACAGCCCAGCAGGCTCCCTGGCCCCTTGGTGAGTGTTCCACCAGCAGACCAGAGCCATGGGGCTATGGGAGGGCAAAGGCAGCATCAGGAGGCATTGAAGGCATGCTCCAGGCCACGGTCCCAGCTACAGTCCAGCGCTATGACCCTGTCCACCTCCCCCTCCTTCAGCACTGGCCTGCTTGTCCTTAATGACTCTTTAGAAAGCTAGTCACATTTCCTCAAGAATACGGGCCCTCCTGCCTCCGTGCTTCCCCTGACACCAGCGCCTACAACAGCGAGCTATAACCACCTGGCGTGTCACTGTCCCCCCTTCTCTGTGGTGGTCTCAGAGGGGCATGGGTCTTCAGGACCCAACTCTGGCTCCCAGCACCCACACCCAGCAATGGTTGGGCTGAACTGAAGGGTGTTCCTTCTGGGGGCTGCTCAGAGTCTTAGCTTAATGCCCATGTTTTCTCTGCAGTCCCTCAAAATTTACCAGACATCTGCTGGGTGCCCTGCCTGGACTGGAAAACAAGAGGGCACTGAGCCACGTAAGGCCCATGTTCCAGCCCAGGTTCTTTTCCTCATTAGCTGGGTGACACTGAGAACGTCACCTAACCTCTCTGAGCTCAGCCTCTCCTGTATCTTCAATACAGACGAGAACAGGTCTCTTTTCTGTCTAACTCACCCAGGGTCAAGAGTCAACAGGAATTCTAGGCTGAGAAACTACCTCCTGTGGAAACTGACATAGCATTTGTGTGTTTGGGATCCTTCTCTTTGAGGGTCTGATTTGTAGGGCTCTACCAAAGAGTTTTCTACACTCCAAGAACCTTTCACTCCCTGAATCCCTAGATCTATCATGAAGCCTGAAATTGTACCATCCATCATTCTTTTGATAAGGTATTTTTATTATCTGTATCCAAATGGTCCCTATTAAAAGATGCCAAATGATCTGGAAAGGGTAACGTGTTAGCACTGGAGCAAGGCCTGCTTTACCATTAATGAACATCTCTTTCATGCTTGTTCTCTGACATTGATGTTGGAAGGGAAGCAGGTGTAAGTCTTCTGGAGATCAAGGTGGTGATATTTATCAAAAGCCTTAAAAGTGTGCCCACTTTTTCATGCAAGTTTTTTTGCCTTGGAATTTATTCTAACAAAACATTGTTCAAAACTGTATACACAGAAGTCTTATTTATAGTAGCACAGAATTATAAATAGCCTAAATGTCCAAGAATAGGTAACGGACTAAATAATGGTGTGCATGTACAAGGAAATACTGCCAGGACTGCCTTCCATGGGCCTGTGATCAGGGCAGCTCCACAGGCTCCTGTCCCCAGAAGGGCCCCTCCCTTGGTTTAATGCTTGGCTGTCACTGTCTTAAAATTCTTGCGTGCTTGCTGAGTAGCTTCAGTTGTGTCCAACTCTTTGCAACCCCAGAACTGTAGCCTGCCAGGCTCCTCTGTCTATGGGATTCTGCAGGCAAGAATACTGGAGTGGATTGCCATGCCTTCCTCCAGGGGATCTTCCCAACCCACGGATCTTACATCTCCCGCGTTGGCAGGCGGGTCCTTTACCATCCTTTATCATCCTTAATCATTTTTTAAAAAAGAGTCTGCATTTTCATTTTTTGCTGGCTGGGCCTTACAAATTATGTATCCATTTCCTAAATATGACATAACAATTAATGCTTATGGAGAATATTTGTCAAAGTGGAAAATTGCTTCTATTAAATGAAGAAACAGGTACAAAAGCATAAATGATGCAATCCTGAACTGGCGTATCTTATGTCTCCTGCATTGGCAGGCAGGTTCTTTACCACTTGGGAAGCCCACTTTTTTTAAAACAAAAACATTATACTTAGAGATCCTGGCAGGTTACAGTCCATGGGATCGCAAAGAGTGAAACACAACTGAGCGACTAACACCTTCAACTTTCATACATAGAGATAAAAAGACTGGACAGAAATGCACCAAAATGCTAGAGTAATTATCTCTGAAGAAGCAAGATTACAATATTCTTTTTATTACTGTGATCTTTTTTGAGCACTTCTTGCATTTTCTAGGATGGAGGTTATGAATATGCTCCTTGGCTCTAATGTTTCCAGTAGAGACAGTAGTGTATCTCTTGTAACTTGAGCATCATGGTTCTTTCTTGGCCTCTGGGTGCATCTGGACCCCTCTGTATGCAGGGGAGACTTCCAAATAAATGTGAAGAGCTGCTCAGTTGATGAGGAGGCCAAGTGTTCTTAGGAGCTCCTTGAAGTTAATTTCAGCCCCCACTTCCCTTCACAGGCTGGGTGTGCACAAGATGCTCAGCCAACAATCATCCTGTCTGTGGCTTGAGGTCACTGGTAGCCTTTACCCTACACCCAGCTTCTCAGATGTTCACTTCATTGTGCTCTGACTTGGAGGTGGGACCTTCCCTCTGGCTTGGGGCTGGACATGTGCCCCGAGTGATCTCCGGACCAGGGAAAGAAGCCGTTCCCACCCCCAAGTCCTCCCGTGCCGCCCCCCACCCCCGGGCTCCCGGAGCAGAAAGCAGCTTGATCCCTGGGCGGAGCTGGGGACACATCGGCTCCACCTGTTCCCCTTGTGCCCGCCTCTCAGGGCAGGCTTCATCCCAACAGTAGGGGGCGGTAGAGATCAGCAACCCCAGGCTGGAGACGGGGTGGAGTAGGAAGGGGGAGGTGGTCCTCCCGTAGGGAGTGCACCCCTCACTCCACACCCACTTCCCAGATTCCTCCTGCTCTCCTAAATCCTTTTCAGGAAACTGCTAACCGTCTTCTCAGCTGAGCAGGGCAGGAACACAGGAATCCTAGAAGCTTACCTCTGTGCAGCCAAGGTCTCTTGAGTTTGGCCTCTGGCCGCCTCAATTGACAAATGAGGACCCTGGGACTCAGAGAAGTGATGGACTTTCTCAGAGCTTCACAGTGAAGGGACGCATGGGGTTCTAACCTCTCCAGGGGGAGGGCAGAGCTCACATGGACCGGAGGTGGGTAGCTATAGATACAGGAGATGCCCACTGCACACAGGTCCCAGTCTAGACCATAGGCTTCTGGCTGTCTCCCGTCTAAATTCCAGCACTTCCAGCTCTGTATTTCTGGGTAGGTCCATGTGCAAAGATTGGGCCTCCTCCTGCTGTCTGTCTGGCCATCAGCACGCCCAATACCTGTGGTGGCACACGAGGCTCAGGGAACATGTGAGAGCTCAAAGGTCGGATAGGGTGGCGGCCTGACCAGAAGGCCAGACAAGTTGCTTCCTCCTCTTTCCCCACCACGGTCCCCTGGAACCTGGAACCAGACACAGAACCCTCTTGAGGAGCTTCCTGAGCATGCTCCACATCCGTGCCTGCCCCAACCCCATTCTTAGCCTTTGCACTGTCAGCCCAACCTCAGTGACTTTTTCTCTCCTAATTACCCATTTACATTTATGAAAGTTTTTGTAAATTTTAAAACTGATTTGCATGTGATGGGCAAGGAGCACAAAGCGGTAGATTTCTCTAATGAAACTGACTTGAGCGCACCCTGGATTCTCAAGGTTCGGGCTGCCCCTAACCCAAAGCCCAGGGGCTGCTGGCTTCAGAATGACAACTGTATTTTTTGGCTCGGCAGACCACGGTGAGCTGGGATGGGGACAAGCTCGAGTGTGTGCAGAAGGGCGAGAAGGAGGGACGTGGCTGGACCCAGTGGATTGAGGGTGACGAGCTGCACCTGGTAGGTTCTGGAGGTCGGGAAGGTGGGTGGGTAAGCCAGGCTGGACCCCACAGGTCCTGGTCATGTTGGGGCCCGGGTGGACTTTGGAAGAATGGACCATGTCTGGGCCTTGGCTTTGCTCTGAAACTTCTCTTCCAAGGCCCTGGAGAAGATGCCTGAGTGATTTTAAAAACAGAGCAATGTGTTTAAGGTCTGGGCTGACCCTATTGTCCAATCAGAGGGAGGTGAGGAGGTGCATCCGCTAACCATCAGATGTAGAGCCAAGCCTTTTAGCATTCCATATCTCTTTAAATTGTCTCAGCAACCCTATGGGCCAGGTACTGTTATGTTTCTTATTTTGGAGAAGACATGGAGGCTCACATCCCATTAACACAGCTAGAAGATGACAGAACTTACATGTGCTCCCAAATGACACCCGTTTTCACCATGCCAAATTGTGACTATCCAGAACCAGGGTGACTTCTCTAAGCTTCTCAAGACATGATCTTGTTACCCCAAAACTGGGTTCACCTCTTGGTGGGTGTCAAACCCAAAGATACAACCAAGCCACAGATTGGGAGAAGGAAGGATTTATTACTTGCAGCAAGTAAGAAGAACACTGGGCATTTTTCTGAAAGCCATGTCTTCCCAAACAGCAAAATTGGGGAAGTTTTAAGCCAAGAGCTCATGCGTATTCATGAAGGGTCTTGAGCAGAGGAGAATTCAGCATTGAGATGGGGCAAAGGTCGACAGAGTCCAAGCTTTAATTGATTGAAGTCACAAGGGTCAGAAAATGTCCATCCTTCACCTGAGTGGGGGCTTTAGTTCCTTCAGAACCCAGAGATTGTCATGTGTATCCCTTGAGGAACTCAGCCTCTGTTTTATCACAATTCTTTGACTGCTTTTCCTTGACTCCTGCATTTCTTCACTTGCCTTAAGACCATTATTTACTGAGACCTGTTCGAGGGTGAGCATTAGATCACAAAGTGGCCTCAGTCAAAGACGGTTTCTTTTATGTCCAAGGACCCCCTGCCCTACCTGCTCACAGTCTCAGCAGCCTAGGTCAGGAGAGAAGCCTTTCTTGGTCCAGGTGTGGGCCCTCCCAGCCCTGTCCTCCAGCCTGGGACCGCTGGGTAAAGCCGCGTCTATGCTATCATTGTCGGGAAAAAGCACATCCACACCCAGAGTAGAAGCCTTAGCCCCTGGGGGTCTAAAGGACCACCTGCCCTCTGAGCAGAGACCTCACATCACTCCTGCTCCCTTGGAACTCTGTGTTCTTAGAAAGGAGCCACGTACAGGTGACCAGGGTTCTAATCTGATTCACCAGGTACTCTTGGGAGGTGCTTTCTTTCCTTCAAGCTCATCTGGAAAACACCATCCTACCACAAAGGGCTCCTGCCGAGATCAGGGTCTGTAGGAGCTTCAGGACATGTGTGCACTAAGAAGAGGCACAAGGACGTCATATTCAGAGGCAGCTTACAGCCTGGGCTGCAATGCCTGACCTTGAATCAGTTTCCTTCTTAAGCCTCCATTTCCCCAGCTACAGAGCAGTGAGGGCGGATTATGTGATCTTCGTCAGCCCTTTAAGCTCAAAAGTTCCGTGACATTTTGCCAGAGGTTACAAAGTAGGGGACACAGGCCTCTTTTATTTGGCCATCCATGGGCTTCATACTTTTTCAGCTAACAACTTAAAAATTAGGAGATGTTACATAAATATTCATTTTTCCAGCCTCCTACCAAAAAAAAAAAAAAAAAAAAAAAACAGCTTGGAAGGTGTAGAAACACTGTGCTGTCGTTCTTGCAGGAGACATTCAGTAGGGGCTACCCTGCTGCATTTTAGTACTACCTGGGAGTTTTTAAAATAAAAATTCCAGGACTCCACCCACTGAAATGCTGATATAACTAGTCTAGCCTAGGACCCAGGCATTTTTCAAACTCCCCAGGTAACTCCAATGTGCTTGGAACCACCATGCCAGTTTGCAACCCTGGTCTCAGTGACCTGTTGAGCCCTTTGGGGGTTGAGCCTTGCTTCTGGCCCTGAATTCTTGCAAATCTGTGCACAGTCTGACCTGGGCTCAGGCCTAGTGTTCTTAAAGCCTTTTGGCTTCTTGAGGGTAGTAGGAGGAAGGAGGCATCTGAGGGTCCTGTTGGTCAGCTCTGAGCCACATCTGCCTCCACCCCGCTCTATCTAGAGGGCATAGCCAAGACTGATGTCCCCTGACCCAGTTCATCTGACTCTCCAAGGAATTGTCTCATTCAGACCAACTCTTGAGGAAAAATAGCAGTCACGGATTATTTTCAGAGTTCCTGCTCCTGGATATGCTGAGCCCCAAGTGTGACCTTGCTTTGGCCAATAACAAGAATCTGTTTTTGTTTCAGGAGATGAGAGTGGAGGGTGTGGTCTGCAAGCAAGTATTCAAAAAGGTGAAGTGAAGCTTGAGCAGATCTTGGTCTCTAGGAATGAGTGACATGATGGGGGCACCGGGGTCCCACCCCCCGTTTCTGCACAGCATGGGACAGAGATGCCTGGCTACCCCCGCCTCTGTTAGCAGAGTCTGGCCCTTGGTGTTGTCTCTTCCTTTTCTTCAAACGAAGCCATCCCAATAAAAGTGATTTCTGCTTGAGATGTATGTTTTGAGGAAGCTTCAAAACCCCACTGTGCTCACATTTTCTCTGAAGGCTTCTGAAGCTGGCTTCTCTTCATGCCAACCCAGAGCAGAAGTGAAAAATTCAGCTACATGCCTGCAGGTTTAGTCCTGAGGTTAACCTATGTGGTCTCTCCCTGGGGCATAGGCTTGGGTTCGAGATGTGTGGCCTGACATTCAATTGTCTATGTGTCAAGTACCTACCATGTCACGTGTCCAGTGTGGGCCAAGGTGTGGTGAGTGCCACGGAAGAAGGCCAAGATGTCCTCTGCCTGGGAACTTATAGCCTTGTGAATGAGAACCAGCCCACAGTGACTTCGTGACTGCACTTACAATTGTATAGGAGACGCTCCAAAAATTATTCGTAAATGAAATGGAGCTGGATAGGATTTTCAGCTCAAAGCTAAAATGAGGTGAACCTTAATGATGAAAGGCAGTTACCAATTGAATTGAATTTCAGAGGTGTCATAAACACTCCTCACCACCCCAAAACCATCCCCACCTCATCTATGGGCTGATGCAAAGCCATCTTCTTCACTGTTACAGATGAGGCATAACTTGCAGATCCCCCTGGGAGACAAAAAGCAGTCTCATGTTCTCACTAAAATGTAAATGACTGCTAGCTGCACCTTTGCATAAAGGAATGGGGAAACAGTGAGGGAATGGGAGCTAAGGGGTAGGAAGAACCACTGGGAAGGGAAAAACTCACTCATGATCCCCAACATCAAGCTAGCCCAGGCTGGGCCCTACCCCTTGGGAGAAGCACTGTTAGGAGTCAGATGAGCTGAGTTGGAATTCCAGCACCACCACTCATAGGATCACCATACCTCTCTGGACCTCACTTCTGTAGTCAGAAACCCACAACAATAATCCTCCTCCCTTCCTGCACAGGAAGGTCATGAAGCTTATCATGTGTGTAAAACTCGTGGACTGCCCAGTGCTAGACCAGTGGCTCTCAGACTGGGCTAAACCTTAGACCCACCTGAGGAGCTTTTAAAATTTCCTGTCCCTAAGCCACTCTCCAGAACCAACTACATCAGAATGTCTCCAGGTGAGATCCAGGCATCAATTTTTTTTTCAAGCTCCCCAGGTGATATTAGTATGCCACTGGAGTTGAGAATCACTGCCCCAGGTGGGTGTTTCTAACCTGGGGGTAATCCAGCCCTGATCCACGGGCATTTGGTAATTTCTGGAGACATCCTTGACTTCACAGCTTAGGTTATGGGTGCTCCTGGCAGCTATTTGGATAGAGGCCAGTGTGTGTATATTAGTTGCTCAGTTGGGTTCAACTCTTTGTGACCCCATGGACTGCAGCCTGCCAGGCTCCTCTGTCCATGGGATTCTCTCAGCAAGAATACTGGAGTGGGTTGCCATTTTCTTCTCCAGGGGATCATCCCGACCCAGGGATTGAACCCAGGTCTCCTGCATTGCAGGCAGATTCTTTACCGCCACAAGGGAAGTGACCAGGGATGCCTCTAAATATCTTTCAATGTCCAGGACAGCCCCCACAATGAAGAATTACCAAGCCCAGTGTGTCCACAGTGGCAGATTGAGAAGCCCTGACCTAGAAAAACATAGGAAATGTTTGTTTTTTGATTGCTGAGATTATTTCCCTAACCCAGACCAAGGACAAGAAAGTTCAGAATGACCTAAGATTATAAAGACCGCTTCACATTTGTAGCCTTGGTCTTTGTCCTTGCGAGTATAGAACTCAAAGAACAAGATTCTTGAAAAGACCATCCATTCATTCATCACATGAATGTTGCATGAATGCTCAGTCCCTCAGTTTGCAACACCATGGACGAGCCTGCCAGGCTCCTCTGTCCATGGAGCTTTTCAGGCAAGAATACTGGAGTGATTTCCTTCTCCAGGAGGTTCCCGATCCAGGGCTTGAACCTTACTCTCCTGTGCTAGCACCACCTGGGAAGCCCCACCAATGCTTAATGAAGATCTATTAAGCAGCAGGTACTGAGCAAACACTACAGCTGTTGGGCCACCAGGCATTCCCATCCCATCCCTGGTAACTGAGACCCCATCAGACTTTTCCGCTCCCAGTACATAAATGCCTCACAGGTTCTGAGGTGGGGGGGGGGGGGGGTGGTCTCAATGGTGTGGCCCTGCTGGTGTGAGTGTGTGTGTGATGTACAGAGACGCCCTGGGAGCGTCTCCCCAGGGGAGACTCAGTCCCACTCACTGATTAGCTTGAATATCAGGACCTATTTCACTGGGCAGTGGGAGCCACAGGAGGTTTCTGAGTGGGAGAGTGGCAAGATCTATCTTTTAGCAGAACTAATCTGGTAGCCATTCTCTCCAAAGAAAGAAGAGAAAAGGTGAGGAATAGCAGTTGGAGTTTAGCACAGGGCAGTCACACTTAATTGAAATTCACTTCACATGAGATTAATCTTTCCAAAGAAGTACATGTCAAGTGGAAGGGATGTTTCTTACTGTACATAAATCTATCACTGCGGAAGCAGGCTTTGGTCTTTTAACTGCTACTTTCCTGTTGGAAAAGCCATTTCCAATGCTTGCAAAGGGCTTGCTCCTAAATTGGCAGCAGTGTGTATCACTTGCTCAGCCCTCTTTGAGGCATTTTAGTACTTCTCACTTCCAATGCAAAGCTATTGATGTTGGCTCCATCTTGGGAACACTGCTGCCAGCTCCACCACTTAACTGACACTTGGATGGCATTGTTACCAGATTTTAAAAAGATTTTCAGTTCTAACAACGGTGGCTGATCACATAACCGGGCACTAGGAATGGATTCACTCACTGATCTTCCAAAGAATGGCAGCAATACCGTGATACCCACAGGACAACAAAAGATGGAGGCTACCTCTTTACCAGCTCACTTGGTGCCACGAGGCTTTGAAAATCATGTCACAACATCTTGAAAATCCTGGGGCCTGCCAAGTTGGAAAGGTCTTCATTTTTATTTTGGAGTTTTTTTTCACATCTTTTCAAATGGGAGGATTGCAATAATTCAAAATATACTTGAAGTGAGGCTTTGTATATTTGCATCACATAATTTCAAATATTCAAAAACTAGGAGTGTCATGTGCAGCAGTTCAAGCACCTTGCTGAAGCCAGACCTCAGAGAATGGCAGGCCCTCACTGGGAAGGCAGGGGCTGAAGTTGCTGAGTGGCCAAGCACTGGCCATGTGGCCTGGGTTTGCATCTCATCTCAGTCTCTTCCTAGCTCTGTGAGGTTAAGGCAAGTCATCACAACCTGTCTGTGCCTCAGTTTGTTCATCTGTAAATTGGGGCTAATAATTCCTCTTGATGTTTTGTTAGGATTTGCTTTATGTAAGTGACTTAGAACAAATATGTATTTTATCTGCAAAGAGATTTAACAGTGCCTGGCATATAGCCAAGTTATATGTGTGGGTTAAAAAAAAATCAGAGATCCGAGAGGCACTTCAGGGTGGAAGCAATGTGACCTCACTCTAGACATGACAACACAGCGTGGGTGGCAAAAGAGCCAGAGAAGCTAATCTCAAGGCAGCCTGAAGCTATTAAGAGGAATCAGGAGGGGTGGGTTTCTAGGGCAGGAAACTTCGGGCTGCCTCAGCAAGAGGGCTCGCACAGGCCCTCTCTGACCTGAGGGTGTAGATTCCAGTGTAGGTCTGCCACCCCTTCACCCCCACCACAGGACACTGACAGAGACTCTGGAGTTTCTGATATAAACACTATGACCGTCCATCACAGGGCTGGCAGGAGGATGGACTTCTGACACAAGACCCCCAGGGCTCTTGAAATGTCATTCTCTGGGCAGCTTTCCACAAGAAAGTCCTGACACGTGACCACCAAGGACCCCTCTGGAAAGTCCTAATTTATAACCTCTGTCTCGGTTAATTAGAACACCTCTTCCATTCCTTTCAAGGTGCAAATTAAACAGCTCATTGCTGCTTGCAATTTAAACCTCTGCTCAAGTCTCTGAAATGTCCCTTATCCACACCACCCCACCTCACCTGCAGAATTGTATCTCCAGGATCTCTGCCCACTCAGCCCCAGCCGCACATCCCACCCTGAGCTGGGACCTGCAGACCTGCAGAGCAGAGTCAACAGCACTGGTGGGACATACTAACCACCCACATCACAGGAATGGCTTTCCTCTCAGGGAAAGTTGGGACAAGGAAAGGGATGGCTGTCCCTTTGTTTAAAAAAAAAAAAAAAAAGACTTGATTTGCTCTGGGAAGGATACTCACCAATCATGACACCCCCCCATTTCCCCTCCAATAACCAGACCCCCATTCATCCTTCAAGGACAAGTTTTGCGTCCTTTTTTCCCTCCTCTGCAACCCACAAACCTCCCCTCTGTGAGTTCTGATCCTCTTGAATGTGGTTCTGGCCATTTCTCCTTTTTGAGATGCTCCCAATACAGAAATACAGATCAGTATGACAAAATTGTTATTGAAGTGTAACCAGTAGTTTAGCAGACAAAATTACAGAGTCATATAATTACAGTGTGCAAATTCCAAGCTCATTACAGAATTTGTAAGATTAATGAATTCATGAGTCCCTGAGGCAGTCTGGTCCAATCATAGTGCACAAGTTTAAAGGTGGAGAATGAACTTCATCACTGTTTCTCTATGAACTTCATGTGTAACTTCCTTTGATGATAATATCAAAAGTTGAAGAGCCGGTCATGAATGTGATGTCTAGGCCAATGGGTTCTTTTCCCCAACACTGTGGACTCTCACTGGAAACCCTGTTTGAATTCCTAACACTTGACTCTCAGTCCCACCATGGTTATAGACACTCCTGGACATTTATCACATTTGTGGCTGTCTGCCATCTTGTGAACAATTCTCCCACATTTAAAGAACTTTCTTTATTAGGAATTCTGTCTCTCCAAGATTAATGGGAGGGAGAGCTACCTTTCTCAGTCTACTTGCACCCAGGCTCCAGATGTAAGACTAAGGTTCCTTCAATTATCTCGTGAACCAAGAACTTCCAGAAGTTCAAGATGGATTTAGAAAAGACAGAGGAACAAGAGATCAACAGCCAACATCTGTTGGATCATAGAAAAAACTAGAGAATTCCAGAAAAACATCTACTTCTGATTCATTAACTATGCCAAAGCCTTTGACTGTTTGGATCACAACAAATTGTGCGAAATTCTTAGAGATGAGAATACCAGACCACTTCATCTGCCTCCAGAGAAATCTGTATGCAGGTCAAGAAGCAACAGTTAGAACTGGACATAGAACAACAGACTAGTTCAAAATCTGGAAAGAAGTACGTCAAGGCTGTATATTGTTACCCTGCTTACTTAACTCATATGCAAAATACATCATGTGAAATGCTGGGCTGGATGAAGCACAAGCTGGAATCAAGATTGCTGGGGAAATATCAACAACCTCAGATGTGCAGATGATACCACCCTTATGGCAGAAAAAGAAGAGGAACTAAAGAGCCTCCTGATGCAAGTGAAAGAGGAGAGTGAAAAGGCTAGCTTAAAACTCAACATCCAAAAAACTAAAATCATGGCATCTGATCCCATCACTTCATGGCAAATAGATGGGGAAACAATGGAAACAGTGACAGACTTTATTTTGGGGGGCTCCAAAATCACTGCAGATGGTAACTGCAGCCATGAAATTAAAAGACGTTTGCTCCTTGGAGGAAAAGCTATGACAAACGTAGATAGCATATTAAAAAGCAGATATGTTGCTTTGCTGATAAAGGTCCATATAGTCAAAGCTATGATTTTTCCAGTAGTCATGTATGGATGTGAGAGTTGGACTATAAAGAAAGCTGAGTGCCGAAGAATTGATGCTTTTGAACTGTGGCATTGAAAGAGTTCCTTGGACTGTAAGGAGATCAAATCAGTCAATCCTAAAGGAAATCATTCCTGAATATTCATTGGAAGGACTGATGCTGAAGCTGAAACTCCAATACTTTGGCCACCTGATGCAAAGAACTGACTCATTGGAAAAGACCCTGATGCTGGGAAAGATTGAAGCCATGAGGAGAGGGAGAGGAGAGAGGATGAAATGGCTGGGTGGCATCACCAACTCGATGGACATGAGTTTGAGCAAGCTCCAGAAGTTGGTGATGGGCAGGGAGGTCTGGCCTGCTGCAGTCCATGGGGTTGCAAAGAGTCAGACACGACTGAGCGACTGAACTGAAGAGGGTAGAAATGTCAGCCTGGAAAAGCTGAGAGCCATCAGGTGGAGAGAGCCTTACTGTAATGAAGCCTTCATGGAGGAAGGCAGGGGCGAGAGATGGAGAGATGCTGATGCTCATTTGAACATCAGGATCCAGTCCTGCCTGATGGCAGCCCTAACCCTGAGCTATTGATTGATGAGCTAATTAGCTCCTTTGTTTTTTCTTAACTAGCATGAATCAGAGTTCTGTGACTTGTGATGAAAATAGTCCTCATATAACAATCTTGTGTGATAAATATTACCATCTCCAACCTCCTGATGAAAGAAGCTGAATCTCTGACAAATTAGTGAAATTGTTTAAAATTATTTACTTTCATGGGCTTCCGATGTGGCTCAGCAGTAAAGAATCCACCTACCAGTGTGGGAAATGTAGGAGACAGGGTTTTAATCCCTGAGTCGGGAAAATCCCCTAGAGGAGGGCATGACAACCCACTCCAGTATTCTTGCCTGGAAAATCCCCGCGGACAGAGGAGCCTGGCAGGCTATAGTCCACAGGGTCGCAAAGAGTCAGACTAGACTGAAGCTACTGAGCACACACCCACCACTTTCCTAAGTCAAGTAGGGTGTTTTCTTTCCCCAAACCTTTTCTCTCTCTCACTCACTTTTTATTGAGAAGTTTTTTTGGAACACAGAATAGGAAGAGATTTTTGTGAGCTAATCCAGCACCCCAGCACACACACACACCACACATACACACCCCACTCTGGCAGAGACCCTAGACCCTGGGAGTCGTGGAGAGAAGGTGGGGGGAGCAGAATAGTAATAAGACCAAGTAGCTGAAGACAGAGAAGATGGAGTGTGGAAGAGAACTGTCATGGTTTTAAAATATGTTGGCGAATTCTTTGACGTGTCTTCTTTCGAAAGATGGAGCCTCACCGCTCCCCACCCACCCTGCCTTTGAATATGGACTGGTGGCAGAAGTGATGGGATGTGATTTCGAGGGCCAGGTCGTGAGAGGATACAACTTCCTCCTTGCTCAGATCACTTGGTCTGAGGGGGGCTAGCAACCATGTCATGAGGACACTTGAGCAGCCTCGCCCACAGGGAGAGCAGCCTTAACAGCCTGTGAGCCACCTACAACATCAGATCGTCCAGTCCAAGCTGCTCTCAAACTCCTGACCCCCATAGAAACTTTAGGATAATAAATGTCTACTTTTAATGTATATATTTATTGTTTATTTGGCTGCATCAGGTCTCAGTTGTAGCATGTGGGACCTAGTTCCCTGATCAGGGATCAACATGGGCCCCCTGCATTGGGAACTCAGAGTCTTAGCCACTAGACCACTACAGAAGTCCCATTTATGTTGTCCTAAGCCACTAAGTTATTGGGGTAATTTGTTACACAGCTATTAATAACTAAAACAGAAACTCTCTGATATACGCGATCAGGGTTGCTTCTGTGTGGACTGACAGTATCTCTACAGAAATCATAAAGGACAGCTATGCCTTGTCCTCTGAACTCATGAATATGACATATCTGCCAATGGCAGAACTTCCTTTCTTCTCTGTAGAACTTTCCAGGCAGAACCCAGAGGCAGTACCAGGGTTGGCATGTGATGCCAAAGACAGTGCCTCTCCATGAGGTCACATTTCAAAGTCTAGATGTCAAGGAGCTAGAAGAGCAGGAAGGAACAGCTGAGAAACTTAAGGTGGTTCTTTTGAATCAGGCAGAGACCAAGATTAGAGGACAGGGTAAGATGGTGCTTCTCTCATTGATTTAATTATTTAAAACCCATTGGAGGGACTTCTCTGATGGTTCAGTGGCTAAGATTCCAAGATCCCAATGCAGGGAGCCCAAGTTTGATCACTGGTCATGGAACGAGATCCCACATGCTGCAACTAAGAGTTCACATAACACAACAAAGACCTGGTGCAGCCAAACAAATAAATTTAAAAAAAATTTTTTAAATAAATAAAGCTGAGTGGAGATGTGATTAGCATAGAGATCAAGATGAAATCATACTGGATTAGGAGGCGGCTTTAAAATCTACCTAGTCTGTCCTTATAGGAGATAGAAAGGGACACACACAGAAGTGGGTGATTTGAATATGGAGGCAAAAATTGGGGTGATGTGTCTACACAGAAAAGAATACCATGACTACCAGCAACCATAGAAGCTGGGAGAGAAGCACTCAGCCAGTCCTTGCTCAAAACCTCCAGAAGGAACCAACTTTGTCAGTAACTGGATTTTGGACTTCTGCCTCCCCAAAATAAGAGACTAAATTTCTATTGTTTCAAACCAAAAACAAACAAACAAAAAACCCCTACCAATGATATTAAATAAATAGTAGGGCAATAATAGATAACAGTTTCAAAACGGCCTTAGTGGATTGAGATGTCCCCTGATGTCATTCATTCTCCATAAATATATGCTGATCACCTGGTTAGTGCCAGGGCCATGTCTGGACCATACACACAGGAAATGTTACATCAGAAGCCAGGGACCAAATGAACACCTCAGCCCAAGTTCACTGGCATATGGAGGGCAAGGTTGGGTACAGGATCTCGAAGAATCCTCTGCAGCAGGTGGACTGAGCAAGCTGCGTAGAAAGTTGGAAAGATGAGAGGGTGGAAATTTCTGGCAGGCACACAGATGCAGCCCCAGGTGATGCACTTTGGGCTGGTCCATCATAGGGACAGGTGTCACATTAGCTTCTGTCCTATGCACCTGCCTCCACATTCTGATGTTTAAGATCTCATTCAGAAGTCCCTCCTCTGAAGCTCCCAGACACTCTTTCTGTTTGAGCCAAGCTTGTCTCCCAAAGTGATGTGGTAGTTCCAGCCCCACACTAGTATTTTTCCTGGTATCCCTGAAAAATACCTAGTTCTTCTCTTCCTAGAAAATTCTTACAAATTTGCTCAAAAGGTTCTTTCTCCTATGGAGAAAAGAGAACACTCCTACACTGTTGATAGGAATGTAAATTGGTACAGCCACCATGGAAAATGGTATGAAGTTTCCTTAAAAAGTTAAAAATAAATTTGTCATATGATCCAGTTCACTCCTGGGCATATATCTAGAGAAAACTCTTGTTCAAAAAGATACATGCATCCCAATATTCATAGCAGCACTATTTACAATAGTCAAGAAATGGAAGCAACCTGAGTGTGCATCAACAGATGAATGGATAAGGATGTGAGATATATATATATATACACACACACACAATGGAATATAGCTCAACCATTAAAAAGAGCGAAATATTGCCATTTACAGCAACATGGATGGACTTAGAGATTGTAATATTAAGTAAGTAAGACAGAGAGAGACAAATATCATATGATATCAATTATATGTAGAATCTGAAAAAAATGATATAAAAACTTATTTATAAAACAGAATAAGATTCACCAACACAGTTTAAAAAAAATACTTCTGGTTACCAAAGACGGGAGGAATAAATTAAGAATTAGCAGATATACACTACTATATATAAAATAGATAAACAACAAGAACCTACTGTATAGCACAGGGAACTATTACATATTCAATATCCTGAAATAAACTATAATGGGAAAGAATCTGAAAAGAATCATGAATCAAAGAATCTGAATCACTTTGCTATACACCAAAATTAACACAATATTGTAAATCAACAATGTTGTTGCCATTTAATCACTAAGCTGTGTCTGAGTATTTTGTGTGAGAGTGGACTCTTCTGAGACCCGCTGGCCTGTAGTTCCCCAGGCTCATCTGTCCTTGGGATTTCCTAGGAAAGAACACTTTGCAACCACTGACGCAGGGACTGAACCCGGGTCTCCCACATCGTAAGCAGTTTCTTTACTGTCTGAGCCACCAGGGAAGTTGGAGGAGGGAGGGACTTCTTCTTTTTTTTTTTTTTTTTTTTAATTGAAGTAGGGCTTCCCTCCTTCTGACTTCGCAGTGAAGAATCCTCCTGCCAATTCAGGAGACATGGGTTAGATCCCTGGGTCAGGAAGATCCCCTGGACAAGGAAATGACAACACACTCGGTATACTGGACTCAAAAACTCCATGGACAGAGGGGCCTGGAGGGTTACAGTCCATGGAGTCACAAAGAGTTGGACACGACTGAGTGACTAACACTCCTCCAAGACTTCTTTGACTGACTCCTAAGAATTCCAATCAGTTTTGATTGGTTTGGTGCTGCTGTGACCTTGGCAGGGAAGGGTCAGTCAGGCTGCCCATCTCGGAGCTCTCTCTTGGCCTGCATCTGGCTTTTCCCAACCAGTCGAAACCCAGTCTCTTGTCATTCTTCTCGCTCTCCTCACTTCACCCTGTGTTCTCTGAGTGACTAGACTGTGCAAGCAAGTTAATGAATAGACTTAACTTCACACACTGTGGTTATCAGCCCAACCTTGACTACACTTTCATTTATGGCTCTTCTGAGAAGACCTCCAGATTATGTTAAGAAAGGTTCCTGCCACGCAGCAGTAGGTGGGGACCTTTGGCCAACAAAACAAGGCCACGTCTGAGAGGTTTCTGCTCTTCAGGTGAAGTGGGCATGGTAGCATCTAATCGAGGGTGTCAAGATAATGCCCGGGGATGTCTTAAGAAACTCTTTGCTATTTCGTACTTTGGGACTCTTACAATTTTATAACCCCTAATTGATAACCCTCTAAGTTGCTGTAATCACTACAGACTTTTTCTCCCAGTCCTGCTTATTCTTCAAGACTCAGCTAAAGGCCCTGCTTAAGCAAGACACCTTTCACATCAACCCTGGGTCACCTCTCTCCTGACTAACGTTGGGTCATTGTTAAATTCCATTCTTTTGATGAACCATTAACTCAATTAAAAAAAATTTTAGATCAAACAATAAATCAAAACTGAAATCACTGTATGAGTAATCTAAAAAGTAGCACAAACAAATGAATATAGCAAACAGATTTGTAAGTACAAAGAAAAACTAGTGATTACTAGTGAGAAGAGGGGTGGGGGAGAGGCAAGATGGAGAAAAGGATTAAGAGGTATAAACTACAAGGTATAAAGTAAATGAAATACAGCACAGAGAATATAGCCAATATTTTATAATAACTTTAAATAGAGTATAATCTACAAAAATTGAATCACCATGTTTTACATCTGAAATTAATACAGCATTGTAAATAATATAATTCAATTAAAAAACCTGAAGTTGTAAAATAGTTTAAAATGAATAATAAAAAGACTGTATGGGAGAAAATATTTGCAAATCATATATATGGGAGAAAATATTTGCAAAGAACTCAGATAAAAAATATGTTAAGAACGTTCCAAACTCAACAGTAAGAAACCAAAAAATCCAGTTAGAAAATAAGTAAAAGACTTGAATAGACACTTTACCAATGAAGGCATAAGGAAAGTAAATAAATACATTAAAGATGTTTAACCTCATTAGCCATTGGAAAAATGCAAATTATTAATAAACCACAATAATATATCATAACTTACTTGTTAGAATGTCTTTAATTTAAAATTTGATAATATCAAGTGTTGACAAAGATACAGCAATAGCAGATAATGCATATATTTTTTATGGGGATAAGAAATGGTAGTGCCACTGTGAAAAAATCAGTCTGGAAATTTCTTTAAAGTTTAAACATATACTTATTATACAGCTCAGCAATCTCAATACAGGGTATTTTCCCCAGAGAAATAAAACCTTATATACACACAAAAAAACCTGTGCATGAATATTCATAGATGCTTCATTTGTAACATCTGAAAATGAAAAAAGTCCAAATTTCCTTTTAATAGGTGAAATGCTAAACAAACCGCGGCATATCCATATAATTGAATGAAAGTGAAAATTAGTCTCAGTCGTGTTTGACTCTTTGGGACCCCATGGACTGTAGCCCACCAGGCTCCTCTGTCCGTAGGATTCTCCAGGCAAGAATACTGGAGTGGGTTGCCCTTCCCTTCTCTAGGAGATCTTCCTGACCCAGAGATCAAACTCAGGTATCCTGCATTGCAGGCAGATTCTATACCACTGAAGCACCAATGGAATACTACTCAGCAATTAAATAAACAAACTATTGATTCTTAACAATAATTTTGATGGATCTTAGGGCATTAAGCAAAGTGGTGGCTTAGTTGATCAGTAGTGTCTGACTCTTTTAGACCCCATGGACTGTAGCCCATCAGGCTCCTCTGTCCATAGGGATTTTCCAGGCAAGAATACTGGAATGGGTTGCCATTTCCTTCTCCAGACCCAGGGAATGAAGCCAGGTCTCTTGTGTCTCCTGCATTGGAAGGCATGTTCTTTACCAACTGACCTAGGAGAAAAGCCCTTAAGCAAGTGGGGAAAAGTCAATTTCAAAAGTTGCATACTGTAAGATTTCATTTGTATGACATTACATAAATGACAAAATTATAGAAATGGAGGACACATCAGTGGTTGTCAGAAGTCAGGAAATGAGCAGGAAGATGTGACTACAAAGGAGCAGGATGAGGAAGTTCTTTTGTGGGAAAGAAACCCTGCATTTTGATTGTGGTGGTGGTTATATGAATCTATGTTGTTCTTATTCAGTCACTAAGTCGTGTTGATTCCTTGTGACCCCATGGACTGTAGCACACCAGGCTTCCCTGTCCTTCACTATCTCCTGGATTTTGTCTAAAGTCATATCTATCTATTGAGTTGGTGATGTTATCTAACCATCTCATCCTCTCTGCTCTCTTCTCCTTTTGCTTTCAATCTTTCCCAGCATCAGGGTCTTTTCCAATGAGATGTATCTTCACATCAGGTGGCCAAAGTATTGGAGCTTCAGCTATGAATCTATACATGTGATTAAATGGGCTTCACTGGTGGTTCAGTGGTAAAGAATCCACTAGTGGTTCAGTAGTAAGGAATCCACCAGTGCAGGAGCTGCAGGAGACTAGAGTTTGACCCCTGGGTTGAGAAGATCCCTTGGAGGAGGACATGGCAACCCACTCCAATACTCTTGCCTGGAGAATCTCACAGACAGAGGAACCTGGTGGACTAGAGCCCATAGAGTCGCAAAGAGTTGGACATGATTGAGTGACTGAACATGCACACACATACATAAAAACATACAAAAACTGAGGGCATGCAAAAAAAAATGGTGAAATCTGAATAAGTTCTGTAGTCAATTGTATTAATGGTGCCAGCCAATTTCTTGGTTTTGATAATGCTCTATAACTACAGAAGATGTTGCCACTGAAGGAAGCTAGATGGTAGGTATATAGGACCTTGCCATACTCATTTTGCAATTTCTTCTAAGTCTATAATCATATCAAAGTAAAAAGCTTTAAAAACAACACTACTTATAAAATCCTAAGGAATATGATTAAAACAGGGCTCAGAGGAAATATTCATATCCTTAAGCAATTAATACTCAACAAAGAAATTATGAAAATAATTAGATTATGAATTTGATCATTAGAAAAAGCAGTAAAATAAGCATAAAAATAATAGGAAGAAGGGATTGATAAAGCAAAAAGCAGAAATTACTGGCACTGAAGACAGAAAAAGAACAAACTTGAGTGGTGGATCTTTAAAATTAAAATATAGAAACCACTATGAAGTGAAGTGAAAGTCCCTCAGTCATGTCTGACTCTTTATGACCCCATGGACTATACAGTCCAAGGAATTCTCCAGGCCAGAATATTAGCATGGGTAACTGTTTCCTTCTCCAGGGGATCATCCCAACCCAGGAATCAAACCCATGTCTCCCACATTGGAGGCAGATTCTTTACCAGTTAAGCTACCAGGGAAGCCCAAGAATTCTGGAGTGGGTAGCCTATCCCTTCTCCAGCAGATCTTCCTGACACAGGAATTGAACCAGAGTCTCCTACATTGCAGGCAGATTCTTTACCAGCTGAGCTACTAGGGAAACCCCAGAGAAAACACTAGCCAACCAAATTTTTTAAAAAATAAGAAATCATAGTACACGAAATTAAAATTGGAATGAAGAAATAGGCACAGATATAAGGAAATAAAAGTAAGTACAAACATTTCAAGAAATGGGAGCTTTTCAAGTAAAATATTTTTCAAAAATTAAAACTGACCTTAAAATAGACAGAAGATCTAAAGAGATCTTTAAATTGCTTAGTTGAAACTGAGTAAGTTGTCAAAGAACTACCCTTCCTCACAAAAACACCATACCCAAAAGATTTCAAAGGCAAATGTTACTAAATCTTAAAGGAATAAATAATGCCACTTTGTTTATTTTTCTTTCAAATTTTCTTGGTATTTTTATGAATATATTTATTCCTTTTTTTTCCTTTGTACTCTCATTCCCTGTATACCATAAGCTACCTTTTTAGTAAGTTTAGTGTTGGCATATTTTTGCAAGATATGCTTTGTTTTATGATACTGTATTTTTTAAAAATTTATGTAAATAGTATCTTGTTATATATGGCTTGTGCTTCTGAAATTGTAAGAAGTATCTCCTTGCCCTTAGGTTCAAAAACAGTCCCCTACATTTTCTTTCAAAAATGTTACAGTTTTATTATTCACATTGAGGTCTTTAATTCACTTAGAATGCACGTTTGCATGGGCTATCAGGGGGATATATGGTTTTATTTTTCTCTGTATATTGAATCAGCTTGCTCACTCTTTGGCCCTTTCGCATTGATCTATGGTATCAATTTGACGGTGTATTAACTTCCTGTACACACAGGGCTCTTTCTCTTAGTTCTCTATTCTGCTCCTTCGGTGTGTGTGTACCTATGGTAATACTATAGTGCATTTATTACTTTAGCATTGTAGTATCTCTTAACATTGTTAGGACAAATCCCCATCTTTCAGTCTTCTTAGACTAAGCTATTCATGGGCCTTTATTCCTCAATATAAATTTCAGAGCAATTTTATCATGTTCCCCCATGAAAAATTTCCACCTAGAATTTTGTTTGGGTTTACACTGGATTTATAGACGAATTTGTGGGGAATTGAGGCCTTCAGAATGCTAATTCATCTAATTCAAGAGTATAACACATCTCCACTTTTATTCAATTATCTATGTGACTTTTAGTTGAGGTTTTTAAGATTTCTTCAAAGAGATTGTGTGTGTCTTCATTTTTCTTTCATTTTTCATTTTTTCCCATATTCTTTGTAGATTTCTTACCCTTGTAAATAATTTCTCCATTTTTATTATATTTTCTAGTAAATTATGGCTGACATAAAGCAATGCTATTGATTCTTGTTGTTTCCTCTTATATTTGACCACGTTTCTGAAGCCTCTTATCAGTTCTAACAGATTGTGTGCTGACACTGACTTTTCCTAGGTAAATGATTATATCACCTCAAATAATGAGAGTTCTAAGTCTTCTGATCCCTATACTGCTTATATAAAGCAGTCAAGAGTGGAGAGAAAAAGAAGAAAAGCTTCCAAATTCATTTTATGAACTAGTGCAGTATTTATACCCAAAGCAGACAAGATAGTCTAAACAGAGAAAACTACATATTAGCCTAAATCATAAATATCTGTGTAGACATCCTAAATAAAAATAATCAAAATGTACTTTAAAAGAACAAGTCACCAGGAAAAATGGTGTTAATTCCTAGAGTGTAAGGAAGATTAAATGTTATTCACCATGTTGATATATCAAAGGAGAAATTTATATGACCATCCTTGTGGATGTGGAACATCCATTTCTAACCTAAAAATGAAAGTTTGGTAAAATAAATATGGATGACTGACTTAGGTTAAAAACTGATCAGTCCTATTGGCAAGACATTAAAAACATTTCTACTAAAAGTCAAGAATAAGCTATAGATACCACTAATATTTTCCTGGAAGGATTAGACATTGCTGTCAGACAATCAAAATGAATAAAGGTATAAATTGGAACTAAGGAGGCAAAACTATATTTAATGCCTGCTGCATGCTCAGTAGTGTCCAACTCTTTTCCTTTTTTTCAATTTTTTAAAAAATTTATTTACTTTATTATTTTTTCATTTATTTTTATTAGTTGGAGACTAATTACTATACAATATTGTAGTGATTTTGGCCGTACATTGACATGAATCAGCCATGGATTTACCTGTGTCCCCCATCCTGGTCCCCACTCCCGCCTTGCTCCCCATCCCTTCCCTCTGGGTCTTCCCAGTGCACCAGCCCTGAGCACTTGTCTCATGCATCCAACCTTGGCTAGTGATCTGTTTCACCCTTGACAGTATACTTGTTTCAATGCTATTCTCTCAGAACCTCCCACTCTCGCCTTCCCCCACAGAGTCCAAAAGTCTGTTCTATACATCTGTGTCTGTTTTGCTGTCTTGCATATAGGGTTGTAATTACCATCTTTTTTAAATTCCATATATATGTGTTAGTATACTGTATTGGTGTTTTTCTTTCTGACTTACTTCACTCTGTATAATAGGCTCCAGTTTCATCCACCTCATTAGAACTGACTCAAATGTATTCTTTTTAATGGCTGAGTAATATTCCATTGTGTATATGTACCATAACTTTCTTAGCCATTCGTCTGCTGATGGGCATCTAAGTTGCTTCCATGTTCTGGCTATTATAAACAGTGTTGCGATGAACATTGGGGTACATGTGTCTCTTTCAATTCTGGTTTCCTCAGTTTGTATGCCCAGGAGTGGGATTGCTGGGTCATATGGCAGTTCTATTTCCAGTTTTTTAAGGAATCTCCACATTGTTCTCCATAGTGGCCGTACTAGTTTGCATTCCCACCAACAGTGTAAGAGGGTTCCCTTTTCTCCACACCCTCTCCAGCATTTATTGTTTGCAGATTTTTGGATAGCAGCCATTCTGACTGGCATGAGATGGTACCTCACTGTGGTCTTGATTTGCATTTCTCTAATAATGAGTGATGTTGAGCATCTTTTCATGTGTTTGTTACCTATCTGTATGTCTTCTATAGGGAAATGTCTGTTTAGTTCTTTGGCCCACTTTTTGATTGGGCCATTTATTTTCCTGGAATTGAGCTGCAGGGGTTGCCTGTATATTTTTGAGATTAATTCTTTATCAGTTGTTTCGTTTGCTATTATTTTCTCCCATTCTGAAGGCTGTTTTTTCACCTTACTTATAATTTCCTTTGTTGTGCAAAAGCTTTTATGTTTAATTAGGTTCCACTTGTTTGTTTCTGCTTTTATTTCCAATACACTAGGAGGTGGGTCATAGAGGATCCTGCTTTGATATATGTTGGAGAGTGTTTTGCCTATGTTTTCCTCTAGGAGTCTTATTGTTTCTGGTCTTACATTTAGCTCTTTAATCCATTTTGAGTTTATTTTTGGGTATGGTGCTAGAAAGTTTTCTAGTTTCATTCTTTTACAAGTGGTTGACCAGTTTTCCCAGCACCACTTCTTAAAGAGATTGTCTTTACTCAATTGTATATTCTTGCCTCCTTTGTCAAAGACAAGGTGTCCATAGGTGCATGGATTCATCTCTGGGCTTTCTATTCTGTTCCATTGATCTATATTTCTGTCTTTGTGCCAGTACCATACTGTCTTGATGACTGTTGCTTTGTAGTAAAGCCTGAAGTCAGGCAGGTTGATTCCTCCAGTTCCATTCTTCTTTCTCAAGATTGCTTTGGCTATTCAAGGTTTTTTGTATTTTCATACAAATTGTAAAATTATTTGTTCTAGTTTTCTGAAAAATACTGTTGGTAGCTTGATAGGGATTGCATTGAATCAATAGATTGCTTTGGATAGTATACTCATTTTCACTATATTGATTCTTCTAATCCATGGACATGGTATATTTCCCCATCTGTTTGTGTCCTCTTTGATTTCTTTCACCAGTGTTTTATAGTTTTCCATATATAGGTCTTTTGTTTCCTTAGGTAGATATATTCCTAAGTATTTTATTCTTTTCATTGCAATGGTAAATGAGATTGTTTCCTTAATTTCTCTTTCTGTTTTCTCATTGTTAGTGTATAGGAATGCAAAGGATTTCTGTGCATTAATTTTATATCCTGCAACTTTACTATATTCATTTATTAACTCTAGTATTTTTCTGGTGGAGTCTTTAGTGTTTTCTATGTATAGAATCATGTCATCTGCAAACAGTAAGAGTTTTACTTCTTCATTTCTTTTTCTGCTCTGATTGTTGTGGCCAAAACTTCCAAAACTATGTTGAATAGTAGTGGTGAGAGTGGGCACCCTTGTCTTGTTCCTGACTTCAGGGGAAATGCTTTCAATTTTTCACCATTGAGGATAATGTTTGCTGTGGGTTTGTCATATATAGCTTTTATCATGTTGAGGTATGCTCCTTCTATTCCTGCTTTCTGGAGGGTTTTTATCATAAATGGATGCTGAATTGTGTCAAAGGCTTTCTCTGCATCTGTTAAGATAATCATATGGTTTTTATCTTTCAATTTGTTTATGTGGTGTATTACATTGATTGATTTGTGGATATTGAAAAATCGTTGCCTCTCTGGGATAAAGCCCACTTGGTCATGATGTATGATCTTTTTAATATGCTGTTGGATTCTGTTTGCTAGAATTTTGTTAAGGATTTTTGCATCTGTGTTCATCAGTGATATTGGCCTGTAGTTTTCTTTTTTTGTGGCATCTTTGTCTGGTTTTGGAATTAGGGTGATGTTTGCCTCATAGAATGTGTTTGGAAGTTTACCTTCCTCTGAAATTTTCTGAAAGAGTTTGAGTAGGATAGGTGTTAGCCCTTCTCTAAATGTTTGGTAGAATTCAGCTGTGAAATCATCTGATCCTGGGCTTTTGTTTGCTGGAAGATTTCTGGTTACAGTTTCAATTTCCATGCATGTGATGGGTCTGTTAAGGTTTTCTATTTCTTCCTAGTTCAGTTTTGGAAAGTTGTGCTTTTGTAAGAATTTGTATATTTCTTCCAAGTTGTCCATTTTATTGGTGTATAGTTGCTGATAGTTTTCTCTTATGATCCTTTGTATTTCTGTTATGTGTTGTGATTTTTCCATTTTCATTTCTAATTTTGTTGATTTGATTCTTCTCCCTTTTTTTCTTGATGAGTCTGGCTAATGGTTTGTCAACTTTATTTATCTTCTCAAAGAACCAGCTTTTAGCTTTGTTGATATTTGTTATGGTCTCTTTTGTTTCTTTTGCATTTATTTCTGCCCTAATTTTTAAGATTTCTTTCCTTCTATTAACCCTGGGGTTCTTCATTTCTTCCTTCTCTAGTTGCTTTAAGTGTAGAGTTAGGTTATTTATTTGACTTTTTTCTTGTTTCTTGAGGTAAGCCTGTACTGCTATGAACCTTCCCCTTAGCACCGTCCAACTCTTTTCAACTCCATGGGTTATAGCTCGCCAGGCTCCTCTGTCCGTGAAATTTTCCAGACAAGAATACTGTAATGGGTTGTCATTTTAGGGGATCTTCCCAACCGAGGGAATCAAACTGAGTCTCTTGCATCTCCTGCTATGGCAGGTGGATTCTTAACCACTAGCACCACATACAGATGATATTATATTCAGAAAAATACAAGAATACAAGCAAATCAACTGAATAACTATTACAGATAATAAGAGAATTCAAAAAGGCCACAAAATATGCTCGTAAATAGCTTTTCTACATATGAACAATAATTAGAAAATACAGAGGAAGAAAATATTCCATTTACAGTGGTAACAACTGACGAAATGTTTAGAAGTAATTGCCAAAAGTAAGAAAGATATATTTACAACAAACTTTAAATTCAGTCTTCATATAAAATAAGATTTGAATTAATGAAAAGCTCTACCCTGTTCTTGCATAGGAGAACCCAACCTTATAAAAATGTCCTTTCTTTCTAAATTAATACATAAATGGAATATGAAAAGTTTCTCATTTTTACAACAAAATGGAATTTTAAATTAGCGAGGAAATGACTTGAAATCGTGCTAGATAATCAGTCACACATTTGGAAAAGTAAGCAAGCTGAATCGAAGTTTATAAGCTAAAATTGAATGTGTAAAGTTTTAGAAGTAACAGCAATTTTTTGTTTGTATTCTTTAGATTAATCTTAGGGTAGGGAAAACCATTCTAAAACACAAACTTCAGGACCAATGAAATAAAAGTTTGATACTTATAAATTAAAATGTCTGCACAAAACTTTCAATTTAAAAATTTGGATTGAATACACAGATTTATCATTTTTTGTGCAAAATTTCACTTAAATGATGAAATGTTGAAGAAAACATATTTTAATTAAGAAGAAATCATGACCCTCATACAACGTACACACTTGGCCGAGATTTTATTTAACTTCTTAATTAATGAGGGAACTAGTAAGATGCTACATCTCCTACAATGGAGGCTTTGACTTACAGATTTATATTCCCCACCTAACAGAATCTATTCATTTTTCCACATTCCGGATTCATTTGCATAGTTATAGACTGGAAACATTTGCACTATTATTGTTTTTATAAGATTTTTTTATGTAGATAATTTTTAGAGGTTTTTTTTTTTTTAATTGAATTTATTACAACATTGCTTCCGTTTTATGTTTTTGGGTTTGGGGCTGCAAAGCATGTGGGATCTTAACTCTCTGACCAGGGATCGACCCCACACCCCCTGCATTAGAAGGCAAAATTTTAACCACTAGACTGCCAGGGAAGTTCCTGCATTATTATTGTCTTCTATCCCTGAAGTGTTGGGAAATAGCCTAGTCAAAGACAACCAAGGATAATTTGGATGGCTAGGGAGACAGGACAGTTAATAATGTTTTGTTTTTTTTTTTTTTTTGCCTGTTTCAAAGACTTTCACAATTTTCCTGATACTCTCCCCTACTTGTAATCATAATAATCTCAAGAAAGATTATTCCTGATGACAAATAACACTCTTCTCATAAGGTTTGACCTGGTTATTTACATAGGTGCTGGAGGAGTGTTCATACAGGTCTCTAAATTTGTCATGTGGTATCTAGAGTAGCCTGCCAAGAAGGAGACACAGGTTCAATCTCTGCATCAGGAAGATTCCCCTGGAGAAGGAAATGGCAACCCACTCCAGTATTCTTGCCTAGGAAATCCCATTGACAAAAGAGCCTGGTGAGCTACAGTCCATGGGGTCACAAAGAGTCAGACATGACTTAGCAACTAAGCAACAACAAACAGCATCTAGAACAAAACAAGTTTGAACAATTAGAAGATAATCTTCTATCTGAAAGTCTTCATAAGGCAACTCAGATTGAACTTTTAAAAATATCTATTATTTGCCATCCCATGACTAAGAAACTCTCTACAAGATTTTACTTGCAAAGTTTAATGACTCTCTTTTCTCAAGATTCTTAAAATAACTTGGGTTTCTTCTCTCAAAGGAAGTCACCTACCTTACTACCCATGAGTCTGGACCTCTAAACAAAGCACTCAGACCTGTTTTCCTGGGAGGCCATAATAGGCAATGTCTCTTTAAGTACTACTAGACTTTGTTCCTTAAGATTGACTTGCCATGCCTGATTAAAAGAGCATTGTACTCAAATATAATACTGCAGGAAGACCTTGGATGTTAAATCAATTTGTTTTATTATGTTCTCATGTAAAGAAAGAGTCTTATTAAACTTACACAAATAATTATATCGCCATGAAAAGGAGACTCAGAAAGAGTTTCTGAATTAGTTGGTAAATTAGATATCACTTTTAAATCTTTCATTTTAGTTTAAAAAAGCAGAGTCTACCAAATTGCTATAGGCTACAAGGAGCATGAGAAGACACAGAAAGGGCATCCTTATAGATCTGGAAAAATTCAAAAGGACATCAGCAATATTCCAAACAAATAACCACAATAAAGTGTTGCACATCAGTTCATTCAGTTCTACATAACTAATTCTTGTTCCACTGGATCTTGGGTTAGTAGTCTCATGAAGCCATCTGTTTCCCAGTGAAAAGAGTTCTGGAAATCCCAAATCACTCTGTTGATATGGTCTGAAAGTTGCCTAAGTGATTCCAGCTCAGATGCTTCTATCCAAGACTTCATATTTTGAAAGGTCAATATTTTGCAGTACCTCTTTTCACAAGGTTCTAAGATTTTCCTTGTTTGTTGAAGACACAAACTCTGGCCTGTTGCTTATAAAAGAGACTTCAGCAAGAGTTAGAGTAAAACACAAGCTATTTATAAAAGACAAAGTTATAGTTTTTTTGTCACTGAAAAATTTCAAGCATAGAAGGACTGATGAGAGTTTATAATAAACAAAAGAATAATACAACTGGGACTTCCCTCATGGTCCAGTGGCTAAGACTCCGTGCTCCCAATGCAGGGGAGCTGGGTTCAATTCAGGCAATTAGAGCCCATGTGCTGCAACTAAAGATCCAGCGTGCTGCAACTAAGGCCCAGTGCAGCCAAATATATAAATAAATATTTTTAAGAAAAGAATAATACAGTTCACAAGGATATTTTGGTGTTTGGTTGGTGGCATGCAAAACAAAGATAATAAACCCATCCTCCAAGAAAACATTTTAAATATATATATATATATCTTAGCTCAATGATAATGTCTGTTTTCTAAGAGGCCAGTGAATGCTGCATCTGATTTATAAAATTGGGTTTTATAGGGGGAAATATCTTGAGAGATGACACATGATAATCCTTTGATATACTATGTAACGTTCTTAGACTATTGAGTAAAGAGATTCCATAAACTTGAAAGGGCTTAGACACCTATATAGCTGTAAAACTTCAAGATTAAGTCTGATATGCATTGAGACCCACTGGCCTAAAAATTACTCAGTTTGAAGTCTTTTTAAAAAGAAAAAAGACTGGCAATCAATATGCTAAATAATAATTGAAATATATTGTTGCTCAATATTATCAGGTATTGATAACACTACCAAGATTCAGATAAATAGGGGGAAATTCAATAGAACAATTTTATAAGAGCTTCAATCAGTGTTTTCTCTGAAATTAAAACATACAGAAAGTGAAGCATTGAAAAATCTCCCGGAGTATCCCATAAAGCATAACATTTCTGAAATGCTTTTATTAATAACACCTTGCCTATAAAATTTAACTCAGGGAGGGGTGAGCATCTCTTCTGATTTAACTCTTTCCACACAACTCTCCAAACCTATTATTAAAAAAAGCATCCCTTTTTATAAGGTAAAAGGACAAAATTTTGTGAGTTTCTTCTAGGAATCCTATGGGAAATCTCAACAGCTGCTTTAGGTGTGTAAGATATCTGGCAAATTTTATTATCTTCTATTTTTCAGACCTGATTTTTAAAAGGCAGAAATCAAGAGCTGTCAAAGGAGATTTGGACATTTGATTAAGACAGAATAATGAGTACCTGAGAAAGAATACTTGGTTGCTTATGAATCAAAGGAACAATAAAACATTTTAAAATAAACAAGAACCTTAACACTTTCATAATTGAAGAATCTTTTTCTTTCTCCTCTTTTTTATAATTAAGAGTATAAAGTCATCATAAAGCATGTAAAATTATTCAGGTTAATCACAGAATCAGTGCATTCTAGGTAGATTATACAGAGAGTGTATAAAGTAACCAGTCATCCTGATTTCCCCAAGACTGTCCTGGTTTTAGCACAGAGAACTGCATATCCCCAGAAACCCCACTGTCCCAGGCCAATCAGAAAGGTGGGTCACCCCAGAAAGAATAACCATTCAACCTGTAGGTGAAAACATTAATCGGAAAATCAATGGAGCAAATCCATCAAGATTGAGAACTTTGCAAACATTTTAACACATTTTGCAGCTTGTGAGATTTAGTATTATAAACCAAGACAAATAAAATTTACTTGTTTGATTCAGGACAAATCCAAGTTTTATCTTTTATTATGCTCTTTTATACTCACCAAGCCTGATTACTTCCAGCATCTCTTTTATTCTAACACAGATCTCAAAGGGTCCACATGTTCAAATCTGATTTTGTAATAGTATTTAGAGGCTATTTCAGTTAGCATGCTATCATTGCTATCTTCAAGTGGATAAATGAATATTTTAAGTCTTTCTCAGTTTTGGTTTTTAATAAACATAACTAGCTATAAACACATAAATAAAAGCGTTTTGTGCCCTCAACAGGCATAAAATGGTTTAAAGAACAAAAATCCCAAGAACCACTGCTTATGGAAAAGCAAAACCATACTCTCAGTCATATTTCTGTCATTACTGCAGTTGCAACCATTCATATTAATTATAACTTTTCACTAAAGTAGTTAACTTCTATTTCACAGAGAAAATAATTGAGAGAATTCTGTCATACTGAACCATTTTAGCAGATTAGCAAAATTTATAATACATTTTTTCCAGTCACATGCATTCCTGTGTGGCAAAAAATAAGCACATCCATTAACATGACTCATGTCTACAGCTTCTCTTATAGCACATACAAATACACAAAATTATGCTTTGTAATCAGTGTGTCAGTGTTATAGGCTCTTAGAAAGTACCTAGATATCCATCAATTACACAACTAATTTAATTTCGTATTAGCTTAAAATTTTAAGTTATCGAGAGATCCTGGAAATGATCTTCAAGCTGACATACTACAGAACACAATTACTGCTGAAGTTGTTTATCAGAATCATGATTCGATGGAGTTGGACTTAAATTTACATTTTCCATCCTCAAACATTATGGAGGAGTCACGTGAGCTAATTCAATCAGCAAACCTGTAATCATTTGGGGAAAATATGCCCAATTAGAAATAAGTGTTTGCTTGATTCACAGCTGACACTTGAACAATGAGAGGGTTAGGAACACCCAACCTCCATTCAACTGAAAATCCCCATATCACTTTACAGTCAGCTCTTCCTGTCCACAGTTCAGTATCTGCAGAGTCAACTGTGGATCCTGTAATGAAAAAAATTATTTAGCAAAAAAAGTCTGTGTATAAGTGGACCACTCAGTTCAAACCCGTGTTGTTCAAGATCAACCAGATACTTAACAGTGATAACTCAGAGAAGAAGACAAAGTTGTTTTTATTAACACACATTAGTAAACTGACCTTGTTTGCCAAACATTTACTTTAATTATGTGAATTTGGATTCTTAAAAAGGTTTCTGAGTGAGCTGCTCAAAGAACAATTTTTAGCACATTTAAAGTGTTAGAAGTTTAATTATCCTATTTTTCAGGACTTTATATCAGCACTTATTTATTCAATAAACCAATCAGAACAAAGCTCCTTTCATTTAGAAGACTTTATAATCTAATTAATTTATACCCTCCAGAAACAGGAAAATATACACAAGCACATTGAGAGGTAAAGTTCTTTCTAAATTATAGACAGAGAGCTTACAGCTTCAGTTTTATGACTTGTCACACAGGTTAAATGACACAGACACAGAAATTAAAGAAACTTCTTTTTAACATTTTATTTATTAAGAACAACTGCTCTCTTTCTTAGTGGGCATAAATTTTTTAACTAATTCATATTCAAACACATCAGTAAACAAATAAATAGCCAGATTCTGTGTTATCTCTCACCCAGCAGAAAATAGATATCCATCATTCATCTACAGAAATCACCAAATGGTCAGACCACTAAGCCAAGTTCCCAGTCATTGCTGTTGGCAATGAGGTATAATTTATGGGCTCTAAGTGAAACAAAACCAAAACACAAAACTAATTGAGAGGGAAAAAAATCCCAGAGAATGC
Source organism: Muntiacus reevesi (assembly GCF_963930625.1). Lineage (NCBI taxonomy): Eukaryota > Metazoa > Chordata > Mammalia > Artiodactyla > Cervidae > Muntiacus > Muntiacus reevesi. Next base: position 9,793,187 of record NC_089256.1, read on the forward strand.
AAAGCTGGAAAGCTTAAAATTCTGTTGACATTTGGGATTCACCTCTAGGAGCCAAGAAGGAAATGTGCTCTGGCTGAAGCTGTTCATGAAGATACTCTGGGCACAGAGCCTAGATAATTCTGTCCAGGTGAATCGATTGTGTGTCTGAGCAGCAACTCCAAAATTATTAAAAGATGGTTTTTTAAAAAGATGAAATCATAGCTCTCATATAAATATAAAATGAACACTTAAATTTAACTCATTAATTAATGAGGCAACCAATAAGATGTTGCAACTGGTTCAAATGAGGATTTAACTTAAAGAGATTTGTAATCTCTACTGGACAATATATATATATTTATTATAAACATATTTATATCATATATGTATGTATGTGTATATATACATAGAGAGAGAGAAAGAGAGAGCAAATAGAGGACATGAGTATACATGTGGGAAGGGAAGGAAGAGCTGGTATGAGTGTTACATCTTCACCATTCATTGACAGAAGTCAACAAAAAAAGTTTAAAATTGATATAATTTTAAAGTGATATAATTTTTTTAGAACTGCAGAGGCAAGGGCCAGCAAAACAACTAAAACCACTAAAAGTCATTAAAAATAGAAAAAGAGCTTCTTCTGAAAAGTAGGAATTTAATGAGTAGGAATGGGATAAAAGACTTCTACATTTAAAAAAGGTTTTATTGAGGTATAGTTGGCATATTGATACAATATTATGTAAGTTTAAGATGTACAACACAATGATTCACAATTTTTAAAGGTTATACTTCATTTATAGCTATTATTAAATATTGGTTATATTCTCTGTGGTGTACAACATCATTGTAGCTTGTTTTATACATAGTAGTATAGTAGACCTCTTAATAGTCGTACCTCTTAATTCCCTACCCTTATCTTGCCCCTCCCTCTTCCCTCTCCCCACTGGTAATCCTAGTTTGTTCTCACTCTATTTCTTCTTCATTATATTCACTAGTTTGCTTTATATTTTAGGCTCCAGATGTAAGTGATGTCATACATATTTTTCTTTTTTTGACTTATTTTACTAAGCATAATAACCTCCAAGTCCATCTATGTTGTTGCAAATAGAATAATTTCACTCTTTTTGATAGCTATGTAATATTCCATTGTGTATATACAAAGCACATCTTTATCCATTCATTTGTTGATGGACACTTAAATTGCTTACATATCTTGGCAATTATAAATAATGTTTCTATAAACATTGGAGTGCATATATCTTTATGAGTTAGTGATTTGGGTTGATTTGGATATGTACCTAGAAGTGGAACTGCTGGGTCATATGGAAAGCTTATCCATTTATTATAAGTTTATAGTGTTTTAATTTTTGTAATATTTGCATGCAGTCTTTTCAAAAATGTAGAAAAATATGGAAAAAGTGTTGTAAAGACAGGTAAGAGCAACTAAGAGAAATAATTATAATAGTTGCACAGTAAGATTAACTTCCTTAGCATACACAAAGCTCTTTAAATCAATAAACAAGACTAACAGCACAATTTCAAATGAACAAAGGGCATGAAAAGGAAGCTCATAGAATAGGAAAAATGGTTCACAAAAATTTGAAACTATGTACAACTGTACTTACAAGAATCCATTTTAAAACAAGAAGATACACTTTTTTAAACCTATATGACAAAGATTTTTAAAATTATTTTCTCATACATGGGGCTGCCAAGAATGTGATGAAATAAGACCTCTCATAACTGGGAAAACCTACTTGAAAACCACTTTGACATTTTCCTTAATGTGCACAAAAACATTTGTACACAATAGATTAGAATAGCACAGTTTGTCATTATAAGTAATCCTAATAATCTAAATGACCTTCAGCTCAGGACCAGCTAAATTAAGTATGGTACTTGCAATCAATAGGATACTATACAACGGTCAGAAAGAATGAAAAAATTCTCTCTGTATTGATATGGAAGGTTTGCCAAGACAAGTAAAAAGAAAACTATAGATCCAAGTTTGTATATTTTCCTTTTTGGATAAACAGGCAAGAGGGAGAAAATATTTCATATTTGGCTTTCCACACATAAAGAAATTCTGAAGCAATTGATGCGGATGGTTTTGCATTTGGCAATAGCAGCAGTGGGACCTGAACATAGGTGAATGAACATTTTCATTGTGTTTTATATGTTTTCATGTTACCTGAATTTCTAACCATATGAATATGTTACCTGTTCAAAAATGCAATAACATATGAATAAATAAGTAAATAAGAATGAAGTAGATCATGTATGCTGATTTGGAAAGATTTCCAAGATATATTAAATGGAAGTCCTTAGGACTGGTGGAAGGAAAGCTCAGTGGAAGAAGTTTCCATCACGTGTGACTTTCAAGGACAATCCAGGGATTCTTGGAGAGGAAGGAACAGTCGTTTTGGGAAGAGGTGGTCTGGGATGACTCCCTGCCAGCTCCTTACCTCCTCCTGACTATTGGTAAGAAGATGAGGAGGGTGGACAACAAGAGAATTGCAATTGGGCCCCTTTCTGGGCAAGAGCAATTTGATCCTGATATGAGAGTTTGTGACTTCCTGCTCTCCTAGCCTGCTTTCTGGGAGCAAAGTTGGAGAAGCACAATTCACATAAAACTAAAGCCAGACGCAGTGCTGCCTGGTGGCTGAAGGAAGTCTCAGGTCTCCTCCCTGTGTCTTCAGGTGAAGACAAATTCAGTGGCTTCTACCCCACCTGAGTAAACAAAATTTTACTCAGGGCCATGTGGAGGTCTGGGTCTAGAGTCCCACCTCTGGCAGCAGGGGGCACAGACTTACCTGGTCTCCATAGTCTCATGGGAGCATCTGGTTGGGAAACATTCAAACTAATTCACATCCATGGCTGAGGTGGGCAGTCTGCTCAGCCAAGGTCAGCGCAACCAGACGCTCCTCACCAGCCCAGCATTGGGCCAAACGCAGTCACATGCTCCCATGTGGCTTCCTTGAGGCCACTGTGGGCACAAGGGCGGTCGTGGCCATTACTAATACCTACTCCTTAGGCTTGGCTCTCCTGAGTCCAGGGGCAGCACCTGCAGAAAGCGCTTTTATGGTCCCCTTTTATGGGTGGTCCAGGGGACACAGGTTCGATACCTGGTCCAGGAAGATTCCATATGACACAGAGCAACTAAGCCTGTGCACCACAACTACTGAGTTCACAGTCTAGAATTGAAGAGCCACAACTACTGAGCCCATGTTCCACAGCTACTAAAACCTGTGCACCCTAGAGCCCATGCTCCACAACAAGAAAAGCCACCACAGTGAGAAGCCCACATACCACAACGAAGAGTATTCCCCACTCACCACAACTAGAGAAAGCCTAAGTGCAACCAGCTCAGTCAAAAATTTTAAAAAAAGAATCCCTGGTCAGGGAGCTACAATCCCATAGGCCTCGGAGCAGCTAAGCTCATGCACCACAACAAAGATCCCATGCCTGCAACTAACAGCCAACACAGCCAGATAAATATTAAAAACAACAACAACAAACTGGTGTTTTTTCTGGCTCAACATCTTTGGCCACCCTCTGCTCTCTTTTCACACATGCATGCATGCATACTAAGTCCCTTCAGTTGTGTCCGACTCTTTGTGACCTCATGGACTGTAGCTTGCCAGGGTCCTCTGTCCATGGGATTCTCCAGGCAAAAATACTGGAGTGGATTGACCTCATTGGAATTCATACTTGCTTGGTTTTTCCCTAGCTCCCCCATGTTTTAATGTACATAATGTGCTGTATCAATGGTTTTCCCACTTTGGTAAGTATCAGAATCACCTGGGGAGGAATAAAGCTCAGCATCCTTAAAGTAGCATAGGGCCTGCCCTCTGTGTTTTTACCTAGTTTACCAAGTGATTCCTATAGGGCCAAAGCTGGAGAATGACAGTACTAAATTTTTTCAGCCATCCAATTTAATCTTCAATATTGCTTTAGGCTGTAACTACTATCTTCCTCAATTAGAAAATAAGATCCAATAGGCCAGATATAAGAGTGTCTGGATTCAAGTCTACCATCTTCTTACTAGCTGTGTGACCTTTGGGAAGACACCTAACCCCTCTGAACCTCATCTTCATCATCCTTATAGTAACATCCCCCTATCTTAAAGGGTTAAAAGAGACTTAAGGGCTAAGAGAGTTAAAAGAAATAAGCCAGGACAAGTTCTCAGCACTCACAAGGTCATAATTGTTTTGTAATCAAGGGTCAAGCCACTTATTGGAAACAAAACACTATGTAATAAAAGTTTTTGAATTGGAACAGCTTCATTGATTTTAACACATTAAATGGCATTTGATAAATGGTGGGAGAGTATATGGACCAATACATTATTGATTAACTCACCAATGCTTTCATTTAATTTGAAGTCTTAAAAAGAAAGATTGTTAGTAACTCATAACTCCATCGGTAATCAAAGTCTTTCTGCTCTTCCTTCCACAGAAAATGCAGAAAATTGGGTCTTCTGCTGTGGAAAGTCCCTCTCCTATTCACACGCAAGACAAGCAATTTTCACTCCATGAACATTTGTTTATTTCTCATCTGCCACTTCATAGGCACTGAGGATATCGTGGTAAATAAAACAGAAAATGCCTCTTCGTCTCAGGGAGACAGACAGTAAATAAACAGATTGTGCCTAGTTTGAGAAATGTGAGACATGCCTTCAGTCTGGTAGAAGGAAAGGTTAACGGGAGGAAGTTTCTATTGGCTGTGAAGACAATGGCAATCCAAAAATCCTTGGAAGAAAGGCAGGAACAGCCCCCTTAGGAAGAGGTGGTCTGGGGTGACACTTGACACCTCGGGACCTCCTCTGGACAATTGGTAAGTCGGAAGGAGGGGTGGAGGACAAGAGAATTGCAAATGGGCTCCTTCCTAGGCCAGAGCAATTTGATCACTGTGGTCCTGGGAAGGATGAAGGTTTGTGACCTCCTGCTCTCCTGGCCTGCCTTCTGGGAGCAAAAGTAGAGAAGAAGCACAGTTTGCATAAAACTAAAGCAAGACCCCAGGTGCTCAGACGGTTAAGAGTCTGACTACAATGCAGGAGACTTGGATTTGATCCCTGGGTCAGGAAGATCCCCTGGAGAATGAAATGGCAACCCATGCCAGCATTCTTGCCTGGAGAATTCTATGAACAGAGGAGTCTGGTGGGATACCATCCATGGGGTCGCAAAGAGTCAGACATGACTGATTGACTAACACTTTCAAAGCCAGGCCCAGTACTGCTGGTGGCTGGAGAAAGTCCCATGACCCCTTCCTCCTGGGTCTTCAGGTGAAGACAAGTCTGAGGGAAAGTCTAATTCCCATAATAAGCACATTTAGCTGGATGAGACAAGCAAGTCAAAAGGGCGTTGCTCAACAGAAAGGGGAGGAGAAGAAAGGGCTCTGCAGAGAAGCTCAGTGAACACCCAGTTGTTGACATTTGTCTTCAAAGGGCACGTCTTTACACCTCATGAGAAGGAGAGAGGGTGGAGCTGGGCAGGCCTGGGCTAGAGGGGCTTCCTGGCTTCCCGGAACCAGCCTGGAGACCAGCTGCCTACAGTCAGATGCTCTGAAGGACTTCAGGTAAATACCTGGGGATCTCTGCTGTGTGTGCTCTTAGCTGAATAATTTATCTCAGATCCAGGCTTCCAGAGGTCTGCATCTTCATTTTTAGTGTGGTCTCAAGAAAGTTTCTTTCAACTTAGACTTTTATGACTAATGAGTTTTCCCAGTCTTTGGAGTCACCTGAAGGATTCTACAAAGCGTCAGGTAAACAAATTCAGTAGTGGAGACACACAGACACCTGAGAAGATGGGACATCCAAGTATGCAATTTGTTAGTATGACTGGAGACAAGGAGCCCTGTGCTGTGCTTAGTCGATCAGTCGTGTCCGACTCTTTGCAACCCCATGGACTGCAGCCTGCCAGACTCTTCCATCCATGGGAATTCTCCAGGCAAGAATACTGGACTGGGTTGCCATGCCCTCCTCCAGGAAGGGACCCTAAGACAGAACTTTTGAAACTGGAGTTCTGCTGCCAATTCTAAGATGAGTGCATGCGTATTAGTCACTTCAGTCATGTCCAACTCTTTGCGACTCTACGGACTGTACCTGCCAGTCTCCTCTTTCCATGGGGTTCTCCAGTCAAGGATACTGGAGTGGGTAACCATTTCCTACTCCAGGGGATCTTCCCGACCCAGGGTTCAAACCCGAGTCTCTTGTGTCTCCTGCATTGGCAGGTGGGTTCCTTTTTTTTTTTTTTTTTTTCTTCTCTTGAATACTCCTTCTTGATTCCTTTTTTTTTTTTTTCATTTATTTTTATTAGTTGGAGGCTAATTACTTTACAATATTGTAGTGATTTTTTGCCATACATTAACATGAATCTGCCATGGATTTACCTGTGTTCCCCATCCCGATCCCCCCTCCCACCTCCCTCCCCATCCTGTCCCTTTGGGTCTTCCCAGTGCACCAGCACTGAGCACTTGTCTCATGCATCCAACGTGGGCTGGTGATCTGTTTCATCCTAGATAATATACATGTTTCGATGCTGTTCTCTTGAAACATCCCACCCTCGCCTTCTCCCACAAAGCCCAAAAGTCTATTCTGTACATCTGTGTCTCTTTTTCTGTTTTGTGTATAGGGTTATCATTACCATCTTTCTAAATTCCATATATATGTGTTAGTATACTGTAATGGTCTTTATCTTTCTGGCTTACTCCACTCTGTATAATGGGTTCCAGTTTCATCCATCTCATTAGAACTGATTCAAATGAATTCTTTTTAATGGCTGAGTAATATTCCACGGTGTATATGTACCATTGCTTTCTTATCCATTCATCTGCTGCTGGGCATCTAGGTTGCTTCCATGTCCTGGCTATTATAAACAGTGCTGTGATGATCATGGGGGTGCACGTGTCTCTTTCAGATCTGGTTTCCTCAGTGTATATGCCCAGGAGTGGAATTGCTGGGTCATATGGCAGTTCTATTTCCAGTTTTTTAAGGAATCTCCACACTGTTCTCCATAGTGGCTGTACTAGTTTGCATTCCCAGCAGGTGGGATCTTAACCACTAGCACCACCTGGGGAGCCCTCTGAGAAGAGTGACCCGGGAATAGAAGGTGTAGAGGACAATACTAGCTGAGTTGTTGAATGACAATTGCTTTCTTTCATCCACTGTCCCTCACTTCACAGACAGATCTGAGATGGAAGATCATGCCAAAGCTGTGTTTCATTGAAGACCTGTCATATACTTGCTAGGAGCTTGAGCTATGACCCCTGCCATTGCCACTACCTTGGAATAAACCTGTGCTATATACTAGGGACTCTGCCAAGAGCTTTATGTTTATGACCTCTTTTAATTCTTACCATGACCCCAAGACTCAAAAAATAAATCTGAAACTCAACTAAGTTTCCGTATACCCTACTGCTAGGAAATAGTGAAACTGTATTCAACACTGGGTGTACCCAGCTCCAAAACTTTTTAAGATTTTATTTTTCCATTATTTCCTTTGTTTTCCCCCATTACTCTCTACAGTGGTTGTCAAATTGTGGTCCTGGACCAGCAGCATTAGCACCACTAGGGAACTTAGTAGAAATGCAAATTCTTGGGTCACACCCCAGGCCCTTTGAATCAAATTCTAGGGGTAGTATCCAACAATGTATGGTTTTATAAGTCCTCCAAATGAATATGATGTTGTCTGGAGTTTGAGAACCACTGCTCTAGAGGCTCCTCTTGAGTTTTGAAGATATTTACACCTACATTTCTTATAAACATCTAGTCAGTCAACAATTCTAGCCTCCTTTAGTACCTGTTTACTTCATGTCAATCAGCTAACTACTCATGTGATCACAACACAGGATTTTAGTTTGGGTTGAAACTAAACATTTTTTACATAAACAATCATGAATGAATTCATGAATAAAAATAGTTGTATTCATTTCTATTAAGTAAAATTTACATATAATAAAAAGGAATATATAGTAATTGTAGAGTTTGAGTTTTGGCAATATTCTTACAATCACCATCTCAACTATAGAACATTTCTATCCTACCTCCCCAAGAAATTTTTCATGTGCCTTTTCCTATCTTTACTTCTCTTCCCATAACATCAAATCACTGACCTGTCTTATTATCATTGTAGATAAGATTTTTTTTTTCTAGACTGTCATATAAATGGAACCATGTAGTATGTGATCTTTTGTGTCAACTTTCTTTCCCTCAGCACAGTGTTTGAGATTCATCCAAGCTGTTATATATATATATCAGGAGATTGTTCCTTTTACTGTTAAGCAGTATTCCACTTTGTGAATATAACACAATGTATTTATTAACTTGTTGATGGATGTTTGAGTTACTTCCAGTTTGAAGCTATTAACTGTGAAACTCTTTTAGTTTTTAAAATCTTCACATTTTAATCAAGTTTGCTGGGTTTGTAATTTTTATACTAAAATATTTCCCCTTATCACTCTAAGATATTATTCCATTGTTATCTTCCATCAGAGTTATTTAGAAGTGCGATATCAATTTGATTACTGTATTGTTTATAGTAATCTATATGGTTGTTTTTATTTTCTCTGTAATATTTAAAGTTTTATTTTATTTTGATGTTCTAAACTTCCACCAGTGTTTTCTGTATTACACACATCCTGCATATCTCTCCTCAGCTGTGTTTAATCAGTTATTTAATTCCTGTTATATTTTAAATTTTAATGACTGTATTTTAAAATTTTTACTACTCTCTTGTTAATTTTAATCTATCTTTTAAAAAAACCATTTTATCCTTTTTTATGTTTTTAGATACTTTAAACTTATTTAATTTTAACATATTTAGAGTTTATTTGATTACTTTTATTATCTGAAGCTCTTGGAATTCTAATTGGACTGTATGTTTCTGCTGATGCTCGCTTTCTGGTGGATTAATTTAATGTGTGTTTTGTAATTTTGGATTGTGAGCTCACATTTGGCATGGCTTTATCACAGGGAATTCTGGCTGGGCTGGTTTGAAGGTGTGTCCCTCCAGATAGCTTTTGCATTTACTTCTTTCCAGCAGCCTATAAGTATTGCAAGCTTAAGATTCCATTTATTTTAATATATTGGCTACCAGGAAACATAAATTCAAACCCTAAACCAGAGTCAGAGAAGCGAAGAACCTTTTTTTTAGCTTAAATAATGCGTGCTCAGTCGCTCAGTTGTGTCTGACTCTTTGCCGACCAGGCTCCTCTAACCATGGAATTTTCCAGGCAAGAATACTGAAGTGGGCTGCCATTTCCTATTCCAGGAGATCTTTTCAACCCAAGGATAGAACCCATGTCTCCTGTATCTCCTGCATTGGCAAGCAGATTCTTCACCACTGAGCTACCTGGGAAGCCCAACTCACATAGAACCCAAGCTAAATAAACAGACTTTCTTGTTGTCTCTAGGTAGATTTTGGCTTTCACATTCTCACTGAGGGACTAATCCATCAAGCATTTTTTTGTTTGTTTGTTTGTTTTTATTAGTTGGAGGCTAATTACTTTACAATATTGTAGTGGGTTTTGTCATACAATGACTTGAATTAGCTATGGATTTACATGTATTCCCCATCCCGATCACCCCCCACCTCCCTCTCTACCCGCTCCCTCTGGGTCTTCCCAGTGCACCAGGCCTGAGCACTTGTCTCATGCATTCAACCTGGGCTGGTGATCTGTTTCACCATAGATAATATACATGTTTCGATGCTGTTCTCTTGAAACATCCCACCCTCGCCTTCTCCCACAAAGTCCAAAAGTCTGTTCTGTACATCTGTGTCTCTTTTTCTGTTTTGTGTATAGGGTTATCATTACCATCTTTCTAAATTCCATATATATGTGTTAGTATACTGTAATGGTCTTTATCTTTCTGGCTTACTCCACTCTGTATAATGGGCTCAAGTTTCATCCATCTCATTAGACTGATTCAAATGAATTCTTTTTAATGGCTGAGTAATATTCCATGGTGTATATGTACCACAGCTTCCTTATCCATTCGTCTGCTGCTGGGCATCTAGGTTGCTTCCATGTCCTGGCTATTATAAACAGTGCTGTGATGATCATGGGGGTACACGTGTCTCTTTCAGATCTGGTTTCCTCGGTGTGTATGCCCAGAAGTGGGATTGCTGGGTCATATGGCAGTTCTATTTCCAGTTTTTTTAAGAAATCTCCACACTGTTTTCCATAGCAGCTGTACTAGTTTGCATTCCCACCAACAGTGTAAGAGGGTTCCCTTTTCTCCACACCCTCTCCAGCATTTATTGCTTGTAGACTTTTGGATAGCAGCCATCCTGACTTGTGTGTAATGGTACCTCATTGTGGTTTTCATTTGCATTTCTCTGATAATGAGTGATGTTGAGCATCTTTTCATGCGTTTGTTAGCCATTTATATGTCTTCTTTGGAGAAATGTCTGGTTAGTTCTTTGGCCCATTTTTTGATTGAGTCATTTATTTTTCTGGAGTTGAGCTGCAGGAGTTGCTTGTATGTTTTTGAGATTAATCCTTTGTCCGTTGCTTCGTTTGCTATTATTTTCTCCCAATCTGAGGGCTGTCTTTTCACCTTGCTTATAGCTTCCTTTGTTGTGCAAAATCTTTTAAGTTTCATTAGGTCCCATTTCTTTATTTTTGCTTTTGTTTCTAATATTCTGGGATGTGGGTCATAGAGGATCCTGCTGTGATTTATGTCGGAGAGTGTTTTGCCTATGTTCTCCTCTAGGAGTTTTATAGTTTCTGGTCTTACATTTAGATCTCTAATCCATTTTGAGTTTATTTTTGTGTATGGTGTTAGAAAGTGATCTAGTTTCATTCTTTTACAAGTGGTTGACCAGTTTTCCCAGCACCACTTGTTAAAGAGGTTGTCTTTTTTCCATTGTATATCCTTGCCTCCTTTGTCAAAGATAAGGTGTTCATAGGTTCGTGGATTCATCTCTGGGCTTTTTATTCTGTTCCATTGATCTATATTTCTGTCTTTGTGTCAGTGCCATACTGTCTTGATGACTGTGGCTTTGTAGTAGAGCCTGAAGTCAGGCAGGTTGATTCCTCCAGTTCCATTCTTCTTTCTCAAGATTACTGTGGCTATTCGAGGTTTTTTGTATTTCCATACAAATTGTGAAATTACTTGTTCTAGTTCTGTGAAAAATACCGTTGGTAGCTTGATAGGGATTGCATTGAATCTATAGATTGCTTTGGGTAGTAAAGCCATTTTGACAATATTGATTCTTCCAATCCATGAACACGGTGTATTTCTCCATCTATTTGTGTCCTCTTTGATTTCTTTCATCAGTGTTTTATAGTTTTCTATGTATAGGTCTTTTTGTTTCTTTAGGTAGATATACTCCTAAGTATTTTATTCTTTTTGTTGCAATGGTGAATGGTATTGTTTCCTTATTTCTCTTTCTGTTTTCTCATTTTTAGTGTATAGGAATGCAAGAGATTTCTGTGTGTTAATTTTATATCCTGCAACTTTACTATATTCGTTGATTAGCTCTAGTAATTTTCTGGAAGAGTTTTTAGGGTTTTCTATGTAGAGGATCATGTCATCTGCAAACAGCGAGAGTTTCACTTCTTCTTTTCCTATCTGGATTCCTTTTACTTCTTTTTCTGCTCTGATTGTTGTGGCCAAAACTTCCAAAACTATGTCGAATAGTAGTGGTGAGAGTGGGCACCCTTGTCTTGTTCCTGATTTCAGGGGAAATGCTTTCAATGTTTCACCATTGAGGGTAATGCTTGCTGTGGGGTTGTCATATATAGCTTTATTATGTTGAGATATGTTCCTTCTATGCCTGCTTTCTGAAGAGTTTTAATCAAAAATGGGTGTTGAATTTTGTCAAAGGCTTTCTCTGCATCTGTTAAGATAATCATATGGTTTTTATCTTTCAATTTGTTAATGTGGTGTATTACATTGATTGATTCACAGATATTAAAGAATCCTTGCATTCCTGGGATAAAGCCCACTTGGTCATGGTGTATGACTTTTTTAATATGTTGTTGGATTCTGTTTGCTAACATTTTGTTAAGGATTTTTGCATCTATGTTCATCAGTGATATTGGCCTGTAGTTTTCTTTTTTTGTGGCATCTTTGTCTGGTTTTGGAATTAGGGTGATGGTGTCCTCATAGAATGTGTTTGGAAGTTTACCTTCTCCTGCAATTTTCTGGAAGAGTTTGAGTAAGATAGGTGTTAGCTCTTCTCTAAATTTTTGGTAGAATTCAGCTGTGAAGCCATCTGGTCCTGGGCTTTTGTTTGCTGGAAGATTTCTGATTACAGTTTCGATTTCCTTGGTTGTGATGGCTCTGTTAAGATCTTCTATTTCTTCCTGGTTCAGTTTTGGAAAGTTATACTTTTCTAAGAATTTGTGTATTTCTTCCAAGTTGTCCATTTTATTGACATAGAGCTGCTGGTAGTAGTCTCTTATGATCCTTTGTATTTCAGTGTTGTCTGTTGTGATCTCTCCATTTTCATTGCTAATTTTGTTAATTTGGTTCTTCTCCCATTGTTTCTTAATAAGTCTTGGCTTGTGAATTTTGTTTATTTTTTCAAAAAACCAGCTTTTAGCTTTGTTGATTTTTGCTATGGTCTCTTTAGTTTCTTTTGCATTTATTTCTGCCCTAATTTTTAAGATTTCTTTCCTTCTACTAACCCTGGGGTTCTTCATTTCCTCCTTCTCTAGTTGCTTTAGGTGTAGAGTTGGGTTATTTATTTGACTTTTTTCTTGTTTCTTGAGGTAAGCTTGTAATGCTATGAACCTTCCCCTCAGCACTGCTTTTACAGTGTCCCATAGGTTTTGGGTTGTTGTGTTTTCATTTTCACTCATTTCTATGCATATTTGATTTCTTTTTTTATTTCTTCTATGATTTGTTGGTTATTCAGAAGCATATTATTTAGCCTCCATATGTTTGAAGTTTTAACAATCTTTTTCCTGTAATTGAGATCTAATCTTACTGCACTGTGGTCAGAAAAGATGACTGGAATGATTTCAGTTTTTTTGAATTTACCAAGACTAGATTTATGGCCCAGGATGTGATCTATTCTGGAGAAGGTTCCGTGTGCACTTGAGAAAAAGGTGAAAATGATTGTTTTGTTGTGAAATGTCCTATAGTTATCAATTAGGTCTAGCTGGTTCATTGTGTCATTTAAAGTTTGTGTTTCCTTATTGATTTTCTGTTTATTTGATCTATCCATAGGTGTGAGTGGAGTATTAAAGTCTCCCACTATTATTGTGTTACTGTTAATTTCCTCTTTCATACTCATTAGCGTTTACCTTACATATTGCGGTGCTCCTATGTTGGGTGCATATATATTTATAATTGTTATATCTTCTTCTTGGATTGATCCTTTGATCATTATGTAGTGTCCTTCTTTGTCTCTTTTCACATCCTTTATTTGAAAGTCTATTTTATCTGATATGAGTATTGCGACTCCTGCTTTCTTTTGGTCTCCGTTTGCGTGAAACATTTTTTTCCAGCCCTTCACTTTCAGTCTGTATGTGTCCCTTGTTTTGAGGTGGGTCTCTTGTAGACAGCATATATAGGGGTCTTGTTTTTGTATCCATTCAGCCAGTCTTTGTCTTTTGGTTGGGACATTCAACCCATTTACATTTAAGGTAGTTATTGATAGGTGTGGTCCTGTTGCCATTTACTTTGTTGTTTTGGGTTCACGTTTATACAACCTTTCTCTAGAGAAGATCCTTTAGCATTTGTTGAAGAGCTGGTTTGGTGGTGCTGAATTCTCTTTGCTTTTGCTTGCCTGTAAAGCTTTTGAATTCTCCTTCACATCCGAATGAGATCCTTGCTGGGTACAGTAATCTAGGTTGTAGGTTATTCTCTTTCATTACTTTAAGTACATCAAGCATTTTGACTTTATGCAAGGCTCTCAGTTTCAGCTTCCTGCTTACACAGTGTATATGCTCCCCACCCCCATCCCCAAGACCTATAAAACTCAAGTCCCTGGCTTTTTGCAGTTGGCAAACCCATTCTTTTTATCAACCTCCTTTCCTACTAGCACAGGTTTTTCTGTTTGCTTGTTTTGCTACTTTCTTGCAAGGAAGGCCTATTGGGCAGGAGTCCCCAACCTCTGGGATCTAATGCCTGATGATCCGAGGTGGAATTGGTGTAATCTTAATAGAAATAAAGTGAAAAATAAATGTAATGTGATTGAATCATCTCAAAAACATCCCCGTATCCCCAGTCCATGGAAAAAACGGCTTCCGTAAAACCAGTCCCTGGTGCCAAAAATGTTGGGGACTGCTGGTAGGGGTCCCCAGGAGACTCAGGTAGGGGTAGGAATCTGAACCTGGAGGCGAATACCTATCTCTTCAACCCAGGAGGCTGAATGCTCAGCCTACAGCAGATTCTGGCCAGACTTCAAAGGATGAAGCCCAAGTCTCCCTTATCTGTCCACTTCTGCTGCCTTCACTCATTCTCCATTTGTTTTAAAGTTTTTCTTTACTCCTCTTTCCCTTTCATCCTACATTGGCCTTTGGACAACAGCTGGGCCATTTTTTTTTTTACTGTGTGTCTTTCTGACTCTAGTGTATTTACTGAGAAAAAAATAAATGTACTCTTTTATACCCCCAAACCGCATACACTGTTACTAAAAGTTGTGGGGTCTGGCTGCTCACCACCCAAAAGTCAATAAACAGTCCAGGCTGGTGGGAAGGAGAGTTTGCCAGCAACTGGTGGGGAGGGCAGACATCTGTCCAAAGGCCAACTCCCCCTACTTGCAACAAGTTGGGTAAGAGCTTTTATAGACAAAAGTTGGAGGCTGGCTACATGTAAAAACAGCACAGTCAGTTCTGACAGTCATTTTCATATTGGTCATCGATGGTCTGATCAGTGCATGTTGATTGTTTTAGGTACAGTTAATCTTCAGTTCTAGGGTTGGTGTGTTTCCATTTCTTTGAAACCAGTTCTTAGAACTATGGCAGCTCATGTCATGGGTACAGTATGATCATCATGTAGTTAACTTCTCCACCTGGGGTTTTCGGTATCTCTAAGACAGCTCACAGGATATGGCTCAGAATATTGTCTATAGCCCGTGAGAAGGAACTAAATATTCTTGACTATGCTTAAGGAATACATTATTATTATTTGGTCTTCTGTGGCTATTTTCCTTTGCTCTTCTATGTTTTCATTTCTCTGAGTAAACTTTTTCTTTGATTAAAGCTTTACTCTGGCAAAAGGCAACCAGAGGATGTGGTGAGGGGGCAAGGACCATAGGGTCCTTACCTGTTTCAGCAGCAGAACCATTTGCTTAGATTTAGAGTTTCAAAGTGTCATAATTAAAATCGGAGACTCGTGGTTTATCCATGTCAGTCCACACCTCCGTTCTTCAGAGTGTAGTTAGGGCTCAGGTCGCAACTCTCAGAACTGTGTCAGGGCAGTAAGTCAACCTGTCTTCTGACCTACTGGGGTAGCCCATTTGAAGAACAGTCCTGAACCAAGAATCCTTGTCCAAATGCCAGCCACACACCCCTCCTTGGCCAAGGTAATCTTCAGCTTTTTCCTGGGGTCTCAAGCAGAGTCCCACTACTCCCACTACCTTCCATCCGGCCTTCCCCTGGGTCCTGCTTGCTTTCAGCAGATCCATGCTCTGAAAACATGCTTTTCTTGAGTAACCCCACTGTTTAGATGCCTTGGTGTATCTTACTGGAAAGCAAGTGAGAATAAGTTTCTCAAATCAAACCCCAATCCAAGCTGCCTTTTCCAAGCTGAACTTGTTCAGTCACTCAGTCGTGTCTGACTGTTTGTGACCCCAAGAATTATAGCATGCCAGGCCTCCCTGTCCTTCAGGATCTGCTGGAGTTTGCTCAAACTCATGTCCATTGATTTGATGATACCATCCAACCATTTCATTCTCTGCTGCCCACTTTTCCTCCTGCCTTCAATCTTTCCCAGCAAGCAGCGACTTTTTCAATGAGCCAGCTTTTCACATTAGGTGGCCAAAGTATTGGAGCTTGAGCTTCACCATCAGTCCTTCCAATGAATATTCAGGACTGATTTCTTTTAGGATTGACTGGCTGATTACCTTGCAATCCAAGGGACTCTCAAGAGTCTTTTCCAGCACCACAATTTGAAGGCATCAATTCTTCAGCACTCAGCCTTCTGTATGGTCCAACTCTCACATCTGTATATGACTACTGGGAAACCAAAGCTTTGAGTATATGAACCTTTGTGAGCAAAGTGATGTCTTTAGCACTCTGTTTTAACAAAACTCTTTTCCTTAGAGCACTGGAGCCAGACAGACCTGGATTTGAATCCCAGGTTGGCCACTGACCAGTTACTTGGCATGTGTTTTCACCTCCTTGATACTTTCTCATCTGTAAAATGGAGATGTTTAAACATACATCAGAGCTCTTGTAAGAAAACAAGATGAAGGATGTCTGGTACCCAGCCCAAAGTAGAGTAGAGGTACGCAGGTGTGAGTTCTCATGTCTTGGCTTCACCAGCCAGTCCAGAAATGCTGGCTACATAACTGAGAGACTCCAGCTGAGGTTTGAAGCCTGGGGGCTGGTGGCCTGTTGTACATGAGGGGTGGGCACCGGGTATTTGCTGGACAGAGTGTTCTGTATGGGGCCAGGGGTTCTGGGGGAGCCCAATCAGCCAAAAATGAGGTCACCAGGACACCTATGCCCGGCTGTGCCAGGTTTTGAGCGTGCATTGCTCATAGTCCTGCTGAGCTTTGCAAAGGAAAGGAAAGTTGCTTTGGGTTGTACTTGTGATCTTTGAGCTTGTTATCTCCAAAGTCATAAGCCTGGCCCACTGGATTATAAAAGTAGCTAAGTCTAACATGTTCTCCCTGCAGCTTGCTCCTTGGCGTCCAGCACACACCCACGGCAACCAGAGGCCACCACCATGACAAGGGACCAGAACGGAACCTGGGAGATGGAGAGTAATGATAACTTTGAAGGCTACATGAAGGCCCTGGGTAAGGGGGATGCAGGAGGCGGGAGAGAGGGGAGGTGAGAAAGGGAGGGGGGGCAGCTTCGTGAGGACTGTGGTCTGGTCCCTCTGACAGTGCCACTGTGGAGCTCCCCAGGCCTGTGTGCAAGTCTTGCTCCCCACTTCTTACCAGCTGTGTAGTATCAGGCAGGCCATACTCATTTGCTGAGGCTCAGATTCCCCACTGGCAAGCTGGGAACAATAATAAATGAGGCTATGTCTAGAAGGTTCTCGGCACACAGAAAAGATTCACCGAGTGGAGAATGCACACACACACACACACACACACACACACACATGCACACAAAGGCACATGCATGCACACATAAGGAAAACCAGACTTGAGAGGAAAACAGCAGGTCTCCTTTCCTTGTGATCGCCACCAGCTGGATCTGATATTATACACAGATGACCCCTGCATTGCTCCTCTGTTAGTCTTGCAGTGGAGAAGCCAAAAAAATAAAAGAGCATCTAACAAATCTCTCAGCCGAGAGAAAGTCAGGCCCACAGAAGGCTAGGAAGGGCTTTCGTCACATAGATCAGACAATTTACTGTTCGCCTGACTTCTGAACTAGACGGCAGTCCAGGGGCTCCAGCAGCATGTGAACTAAGTTAATCTCTTGTGGGATCTCTTGTGGGGCAGGCAGAAAAAACATGAAACCAGAGGAGCTGGGCCCATGGACGGGAGTTTACTTTTGGGGGCAGCTACTGTAGGACTCAGGTGGTGCTAGTGGTAAAGAATCCTCCTGCCAAAGCAGCAGACACAAGAGATGCAGTTTCAATCCCTGGGTTGGGAAGATCCCCTGGAGAAGGAAATGGCAACCCACTCCAGTATTCTTGCCTGGAGAATCCCATGGACAGAGGAGCCTGGTGGCCTAGAGTCCAAGGGGTCTCAAAGAGTTGGACATGACTGAAAGTGACTTAACACACACTGTAGGCCAGGCCCCAGACAAGGAACCTTGCTTGTCTTTATTCTTATGATGGATTCTGGATCACCTTTTCTAGCTTTAGATCTCTCCACATAGAGAATTCCCAACTGGAACTTCTCTATACCAAGCATGAGAAAAATGGCTACAAGTGGGGTTTGAGGCCCAATAATTTGGATGTGATGATAAAATGTCTCATCAAGAATGGGATTCATAGATTTTTCTGTACAATTCACTTCTACCTTGATGACACTTCCACCATGTCAATGAATAAGAAGAGCTCATGTGACATGTTGTGCAATTTTCAGAGACTGGAATTTTTTCATGGACTTTAGACATGTTTCCAACACTGAATAGATTTTTTTCTTCCTGGCTACAGTGTTGAGCTTCCCAGGTGGTGCTAGTGGTAAAGAACCCAGCTACCAATGCAGGAGACGTAAGAGATGTGGGTTCGATCCCTGGGTCAGAAAGATCCGCTGGAGGAAGGCATGGCAACCCACTCTAGTATTCTTGCCTGGAGAATCCCATAGACAGAGGAGTCTGGTAGGCTACCATCCATAAGGGTTACAGAGTCAGATACAACTGAAGCAACCTAGCCTGCATGCACACACAGAGTGTTACCAATATACTTGGGAGAGGAGGGAGGAGGTAAAAAATCCTCCTACCAGAGCCCTAACCCTGTTGCCCCTGCTTTTAGTACTGAGTGAGGATAGTAAATGGAATCCTGCCTCTATACATGGGTAAATACTCTGGAGCTGAGCTCGGGACTAGGATTCTGAACAACATCATACAGAGGAGGAAACCAAACCAGAAGTTCAGCTGAGGCTTTCTCTTTGACCAATTTTTTAACCTTTCTGACCTAGTCTCTTCATCCATCAAATAGAGATAACAGCCTTGCCTGTTTCTCCAGATGATGTTGGATGTGCTTGTTATTTGGAATGACTGAAAGTACTTTAACAAGAGCTATTTGCTAGTTTCAAGCTTTCTGCAGTAAACTGAACAAGCCCAACTCAGGGAATATAGTCGAAAAGCAATTTTGTGTCCTTTGCCACTTATTCTTAAATAATAAAAAGTCCTTTGGTGACTTTAGGCACAAAATCAAGTCTCAGTTTAGTTTTCTTCTGTATAGGGTGGGCCCCTGGAGCCTCTCTTTCTAGGCTGGAGGTGAAAGGCATGCAGTCCTGTTACCATCCCCTGACCCCTCTGGGGGGGGGGGGGTGGTTCCAGGAAGCAGGGCACCCTGTCAGCTCTTTCAAACAATCCTCTTCTAAAAGCCTTCCACTGAACTCTTTCACCTCAACTTACAGCCTCCAGATGGAGGAGGAGTGTTTGGATCATGAATGTGAGGTGTGGCTGTCTTGTTGCAGGAGGTTTTGGGGGGAGTGGTCTTTCTGGTTCTCCTTGGCATTGGACACCTCTTATTTCTTAGAGTTGCAGTCATGACTTTACATTCAACATCTTACTATGTTGATTTCACTCTAGCAAGCCAATGGGTTGGCCTCTTTGTACCAATTTCTGCAGTGCAGAGGGGTGGGCTCACAGTTCCTGGTGGAGACTAACACCATAAGGAATGGTAGCAGCTAACCCCAGAATGCAGATGTGCTCCGTGTCTTGGCTTGCCCAGCTGCCTCAGTGTTCCTATGGTGTCCTAGGAATGTGCCCCAGCTTGAACCCATGACTCTGTGCAGAAACGCCGCTGCCAGAGTTACCTTCCCACTCCAAGAGAGGACCCCTGACCCCACTCATCTGCCCGTGGGGACACAAGTGGGCCAGGCAGACACTGGCGGTGACTGGAGACAGGTCTCAAAGGCTCAGCCAGAAGCAGCTGAGTGGGGCTGCATGTCCCCGCTCACCACCCTGCAATTGAATCTGCTAACAGAAACCCAGCAGATCCATACAGTTCCCTCCACATCCACCCCACAAAACAAAGGTTACGGCCCCAATATGGACAAGTCGAAGCCTGTCTTTCTTGCCCCTTGGAGCATGAGGCCCTTGGCATTTGGGAAGAACATATATGGAGATCCTCCCAAGTCCCCAGAAATGGAAATAGCACTAAGTATAACTCCATCCCCTACCAAAGAGCCTTCGCTTTCTTAGACCTTAGTCCCTAGCATCAGGGAGTTGGCTTTCTCTGTGAACCTGGAAGCCAGTTCCAGAGGAAGGAAGTATTCCTCTTTTGGGGGGGGGAGAGGGTTGGGGGACAAACTGACTTTGTTCCCAGCTGGCAACCCACTCCACACCCGGCCTCCCCACATGACCTGGCTGCCAGCCTCAGCAGTGACATGTCAGGGCAACCTTTGGGCTTGCCCCAAATTAGCCAGGTCATTAGCTGTTCAGAGAGTGAGTGCCAAAGGTCACTGGTACCTTGTTTCCTGGTGTTCCTTAAGGCCCTAGATTCTTTCTTGACAGTGAGAAGAGCAGCCAGTGAACTCTTCCCTGAGGAATCTGTCATG
Organism: Muntiacus reevesi; assembly: GCF_963930625.1. Taxonomy (NCBI): domain Eukaryota; kingdom Metazoa; phylum Chordata; class Mammalia; order Artiodactyla; family Cervidae; genus Muntiacus; species Muntiacus reevesi. The sequence goes on from NC_089256.1 coordinate 9,813,478, forward strand.
TCCTGAGGTCCTCCTTCAACTTGGATCAGGGGGTCAGAGAATGGAGGAGAGATCTTCAGTCTAAGGGGCAGACCCCTCAAAGTGAGGTCCCAGTGCTGTGGCAGGACAGCAGGGGAGTGTCCATTCACTCTGCTCCAGAGTGAAGCCAGCACTGCATGTACATGGGGGATCATTCAGCTTCTCTACCAAAGCTTTAGACGTTGCCCGTGGAAGCCAGGGACTGTGCCATCTGAGGCAGGCCCAGGCCCAGTCTCTGTTCTCAAAGAGCTGAAAATGGCACAGCCAGTCAAGCTATAGCTGTGTGCAAGTTGCATTCCTGTTTTCTATTATAGTGTGATTAAATCACCCCCAAAACGTAGAGGCTTTATTTTCTTATATCGTGATCTTATTATTGCCTCTCGTAGATGTGGGAGCTGACCAGGTTCACCTAGAGAGGTCTTGCTAGGAGGCTCTCGCTCCATTATAGCAGGACAGTGGCTGGGCCATCTCAAAGGCTTCCTCATTCCTGTGTCTAGCATTCGGTGCTGGCCAGCCGCTGAGACCTCAGCCAGGGCTATGGTCTACTTGTGGTGTCCTTCATGGCCTGGGTTTCCTCACATCACCCTGGCTGTGTGCAAAGACAGAGGAGGCAGCAGCTGAATGACCTTTTATGACCCAAACCCAGAAGTCACACAGCATCACTTCTGTTGTATTCTATTGGTTGAAGCAGTCCTGAGTCCACCTATATTCAAAGGAAAGGTACATAGATCCCGCCTCTCAAAATGTCAAAATCACATTGTAAGAACATCCGGTAGGATGAGACACAGTGTTGCAACTATTTAAGAAAGTATAATCTGCCGCAGATGGGACAGCAGGTGATTCTGTCCCTTGGGTCTGAAAGGACTATAGTGACGATAGAACAATGGTGACCGCAAGTGTGTAAGCTGTGTGGTGATGGATGGTAACCAGGCTTGTGGTGAGAATCACTCTGCAATCTACACAGACATTGAATTATGATACTATACATCTGAAATTTACATAGGTTTTTTTTTTTCTTAAGCGTGTGTGGTGGTGGGTGCTGGTTGGAGAGCTACAATAGACGGGTCATTGAAGGTTTCCTGGGACTTCCCCAGTGGTCCAGTGGCTAAGACTCTGTGATTACAATGCAGGGGGGCCTGAGTCTGATTTCTGGTCAGGGAACTAGATCCAACATGCTGCAACTAAGACCCAGCACGGCCAAATAAAATAATAATAATTTTTTAAAAATCTAATTAACTAAAATTGTAGATGCCTATTCTTTGGGCTTCCCTGGTAGCTCAGTGGTAAAGAATCAGCCTGCAATCCTGGAGACACAGGAGACTTGGGTTCAATCCCTGGGTCAGGAAGTTCCCCTGGAGGGGAAAATGGCAACCCACCCCAGTATTCTTGCCTGGAAAATCCCATGGACAGAGGAGCCCATGGGCTACAGTCTATGGGTCACCAGAGTTGGACGTGACTGAGTGACTGAGCAGGCATGCATGAAGTCTTCCTAAGTACTTCTGGGTGGGGTTTTGAAGGAAGGAGAGGAGTGCTCCACACAGAGATAGAGCTAGCTCTGGCCCTGTGCGCATATGTCAAGTTTGGATTGATAAGGATGTTTGTGGCCAAGGGAAGCAGGAGTCGTATTACCAAGGCAGTGGGGCAAGAAGAGTCAAAAAGGTACCAGGGCTGGATCATGAAGTGGTGTATCGCATGTGGACATCACCCAAGGACATCATGCAAGAAGAGAATCCTGGGAAGAACTGTAGAGAGAAGAGAGAGTCCATGAATGCCCTGACAGCCAGCAGAGATGGTCGGAGAACTGAAGAAGTGGTTACAGTGGCCTGGGAAGATGCAAGAGCGGTCCCAACGAGGGCAGCCAAGAGGTTGTCCATAGCAGGAAACAGACTAGATTTGGTGACTAAGTGGAGAAGAGGCAAGAATGAGCCTAGAAAACAAAACACCACCATGTAACTTTAATCAGGAAAATAGGAGTGTATAATGGAAGGCATCTCTTCTGAAAATACCCAGTTAACATTGAACTTAGAATCTTTTGGGAAATTTTTATTCCAAACATTGTAAACATCAGGAAAAATACAATTCCCTTAATTCATACAAAAAAGTGAGGATCATCTTCAATGAAGAGCATCTTTTCACTGAAATTTTCATGCACAGATTTAAAAGATCAGTGGCCACTGCAAAAAGTCCTAGTGGGTCTCTGAAAATTTTTACCAGGATGGCAGTAGACTTAGAGACTGAAGTCAAGGAGCTCCCACCTGAGTGGTCTATGCCAGAAAGCATTTCCTGATTACCCACAAGGTTCAAAAGCCTTACACTCTGAAGGAACCAAAGTGTAACATCAGAGGTGAGCACAGGTACAAACAATTCTCATGCCATGATAAGTAGGCTATCATGAGCTTCCTATATATTTTTTCTTTCATTTAATTAATTCAGTTTCGACAAATGCATGAGCACCTATGGCACACCAGGAAGTGCTCCGGGCATTGGTGAAGTGTAGTAAATGAGGCAACAAACTCCCTTCCTTTGTGGAGCGTGCATGCTAGTAGGAGAGAGAGTAACAGTTTAAGATGATGTACTTTAAAGAAAATAGAAAAGAATTGTTGGGAGGAGAGTGATGGGTGATCAGGGAAGGCTATCTGAAGAGGTGACCCTGGAGGTGAGGCTTGAATGCTGAAAAGTGATGTTTCGGGTACAGCAAGCACACAGGCTCTGGGTGTGTTCAAGAAACATGCAAAGACTGGTGTGCTGGGCATGTGCTGAGCCCAGTGGTAGGTCAGGCCTTACGATGGGCAGACTTAATCCATCTTATTTATATTCTTTAAGGTTTGCTATGGCTACAGTGTGAAGAATGAACCACAGGAGGGCAAGACTAGAAACAAGCAGGCCCACTCAGGAGGTTTCTGTGTTGTTCAGGCAAGAAATGCTGGTGGGTTGGGTTGGGGCCATACCCAGGACTAAAGAAGAGAAGATAGAGATACGGCGAATATTTTGGAGATAAAGCCAACAGGACTTTCAGATGAAAATTGAATGGGAAGAAATGCAGGTGGCCGCCAGGTTGAAGCCTGCATAGTTGGGAAGACCATAACTCCATCAGCTGACATGGGGCAACATGGAGAGGAGTAAGTTTGGATAGGGGAACTGGGTAGGGGGTGATGCATTAAGAATTCTGAGTTGCTTATTTTGATTTCAGATGGCTGTGATGCATCCAAGGAGAGTGTTAAAATTGGCATCTTGATATAAGATCTAGAACTCAGGGTAGAGTCAGAGATAAAGCCAAAGGAATGCTTGCCATTTTAAGGAGTGAAGAAGCTTAAGGTCAGGAAAGTGGAGAAACTTTCCCGGGGTCACTTCTGGCTGGAAAATAGTGTTGCTCAGACATGAGCCCAGTGTGTCTGCTTCTAGCCCCCAAGCCCTTGCTGCAGCACTGTCCCAGGTGCCGCCACTGCTGCTAAGTTGCTCAGTCGTGTCCGACTCTGTGCGACCCCATAGACGGCAGTCCACCAGGCTCCTCCATCCCTGGGATTCTCCAGGCAAGAACACTGGAGGGGGTTGCCATTTCCTTCTCCAATGCATGCATGCATGCTGAGTCGCTTCAGTTGTCTCCAACTCTGTGCGACCCTATGGACAGCAGCCCACCAGGCTCCTCTGTCCGCGGGATTCTCTAGGCAAGAATACTGGAGTGGGTTGCCATTTCCTTCTCCCAGGTGAGGGTACTAATATGGAGTTAGGGGAGAGGGAGCTTCACAGTGAGCAAGGTTCATAAGGATGGGGACCTCCAAAGAAGGCAGGAGAAATGCTCAGAACACTGCAGACACACTATAGAAACACTGCAAGAGAATAATTCAGAGTCCCTGGGTAGAAATGAATGAATAAATGAATATATGAATGAATGTCTGATGACCTAACAAAGAGTTAGTTTCACGACATTTAAATTGCTGCTGGTGCTCACAAATCAATGAAGTTAGACACTTGCCAAAATCTTTACTTAATTGGATTTTCAAACAGGGACAGTGTTGTGGGAAAAACCCAGCTGAAGATAAGTTTGGTCCCTTGCTATGGGTCTTCCCTGGTGTGTACTGGCAGCTCCTCCTCCCTGACCTCCATCCCAGTGGTGAGGACCAGACTATGGGTGGGGCACCAAGTCATTTTTTTCAATCTAGAGAAGAAGCAGTGTTTGATTCAGCTTGCATAGAGATAAAAAGTACAAGGGGGGCCCGCGGCGCGGGGGCAGGGGTGCGGGCGCCCTCCCCACGCCGCCGGGCCGAAAAAAAAAAAAAAAAAAAAGTACAAGGGGGCATGCAGGCTCCCCAGGGTCTCCAGCCTGCCTCTGCTGTCTAGGGAAGGCTTTGAAATATATTTGGAGAAGTCCATGAGGGTGAGAGAGGAGGAGGCAGGAAGGGGCAAAGACAGTTCCTCTCTTAATGGATTATCCCGAGGAGGAAATGGCATGGAAAGATGGAGAAGATTGTTCTTTCACTCTGCTTCTCACAACTGCTTAAGTGCTGATGACTTGTGAATTAAGAGACCAGGTTTGAAGTCCATGGAAGCTGCACTTGGAATGGGTCTCAGATTTCATGTGATGAATCCGTGTGCATCTCTGCTCTTTAATTTACAAAGCTCGCCTGCCCTTTTAGCCTACCACTTTAGCTTTTTCCACAAGCACATTACAAAGCATTTTAATGTTGAGTAGCATACTCATATTTCAACTTTATGGCTTGCATTGTTCAAAATGCAGTTATGAAAAGTATGCTTTAATAAAGTCACTTCAGTGGTTTTTTTTTTTCTTCTGCAGCAGCTACAAGCCATATATATTATTCAGAAATAGCTTGCCTTTGGACCTTCTCCTCTGAGATAGAAATTCATTTCACCTGGCTATAAATCAAGCTCAGAGATACCTTTAATCCAGAAAAGCAGATCAAATATATTTGATAACCCTGGTGTTCAAATACCATATCAGGAAAATAATTTTCCCTGCAAAGTACAAAGAGGAAGTGTTTTTATAATCTCTGTGTGTGTGTGCTTGTGTATTCTACAGCAGCAGCTAAACCTTTCCTTTTGATTAGAAATATCGAGAATCCACCAAGAGAATGTTTGGCTCCCTTCCCTGGGGTGGAGCAGAAGTGACATGATTAACTAGCTGGCGCATATGGTAAAGGGTAGCCAAGAGGTCAAGCTATTTTTCAATCCAGAGAAGAAACGATGTTTGATTCAATTTGCATAGAGTCTCTAATAAGATTCCCTGGCTCTGGTCAGAAAGACTGACTGGGGCTGGTATTTCCAGGACAAACCTGTTCTCTTGGCAATAGACATTTTTAGATGCGATCTACCTCTCTGAACAACCAGGGACAAGCAATAATTTCTGTTTGGGGAGCCTTAGTTGTAAATGATAAACAGAATGTACTTGTAGGCAAAGAGTCAGGAGCACTTCCTAGCTGGGTACCTCTGAACTGGCCACTTAAATTCTTTGAGCTTTGATTTCCATATCTGTGGAGTAAAAATAGACTTGCTCTCTAAAGACCACTTAAATTTAGATTTCTAAATTTCTCTGTAATTCCCAATTCTTCCTTAGTACAGTCGACCCTTGAACAACAGGGGCAGGGGGGTGGGTGTGCAGTGGGGGCATGTTAAGGGTCCTGACTGTTCACACAGTCAAAACTGTGCACAGAACATGTAGTTGGCCCTCCCTATATATGTAGTTCCTCCGTATCCGTGGTTTTGCATCTGCAAATTTAACCAACCACGGATGGTGTAGTTCTGTAGCTACTATTGAAAAAAATCCATGTATCAGTGGACCTGCACAGTTCAAACCTGTGTCATTCAAGAGTCAACCATGGTTTTGTGTGACACCCTCCCCTCTGTTTCATCGGGTTAACACATGATCCGTGGTTTTATTTCCTCATATCCTACCTGTGACTCCAACAGGGTTTAGCATAGCCTGGACCTCACTCAGCACAGAGGACTAGAGCAAGAACTCAAGTTTCTACCCTTTGGCCAAACTATGGTGTGAGGAAACCAATCCATGCAAACAAAGGTCTGATCAGGCTGGATTAAATGCCCTTGTGGGAAGCCAGGGCTGTATGAGGGAGGGAGAGCATAGATTAGTCAGCATTCTGACTGTTCCTTCAGAGCCCAGGACCCTTGGGCTGTGTGGAATGGCAGACAGCTGTGGAGATGCATAAATAGGATCTGAATGCTAATATGGCCACCGTTTTGGTTTTTAAGCATTTAAAAAATATTTTATTTATCTTTGGCCATGTTGTGTGGCCTGCAGGACCTTAGTTCCCTGGTCAGGGATTGAACACGGGCCCTGGCAGTGAAAACCTGGAATTCTAACCATTAGACCACCAGGCCTTCCTGACCACTGTTTGATCAGAACAGAAAAGATCAAAGAGAAGGCGCCAATTGCATCAAATACCCACCAACTCCTTGGCACTGGGTAAAGCACTTTCCTATCATTTTAATGGAATCCTTACATAAATAATGCTATGAGATGAGCTTTCTTTCCCCACTTTACTGTGAGAAACAGACTCAGGACAGGAAAGTGAGTTCCCTGAGGTCACACAGCTGGGAGATCAGAGACAGGATCTTTGCCCAGATCTCACCCTCACTCTTTTACACCAGGAATTCTAATTGTGGACATGTGCAGAATTGCTTAGAAGGCTTGTAAAAACAAGAAGGTCCCAACCCTCTACTGTAGGTTTAGGGTGGATCACAGAATATGCATTTCTTAAAGGTTTTCATGTACCTGCTTGCTGGCCCAGGGGTCTTACTTGGAGAACCACTGTCCTAGACCACAGTGCCCACATTAACCAATCCATAAGTATCTCTTGAGCTCGCACTGTGTGCCCAGCACTGGGCCTGGTTCTATGGGGACACAGAGCAAAAAGCCAACATCATCCTTGGCCTCACAGTGTTGAGACTTTGGAAAAAAGAGCAACAAACCCCATGAAAAAGAGGAGAATGTCAGGTAGTGCCTCCTGGGAGCTAAAATTCTGGGCCTGGAAAGCAGGTGAGGAAGGAGGCAAGAAAGGGTAGAACGTGCTGAAGCAGGTGAGGCTGGGTGGGGAGGGGCAGGGATTCAGGGAAAGAGGTACAGGGCGTATCTGGGAAAATGCAAAGGACCCCGAGGAAGCCAGCCTGTGCAATCAGGGGGCTGATTTCAATGATGCCAGCAGCTACCACTTAGGGAACCATTACCATAGCCACCAGCTCCCAGGCAGAACTCTCCTACACCATCACATTTAATCCTCAAAATAGCCTGATGCAGTTAGTAAATAACTCCACTTACAGCTGCTGCTCTGTGCTGCTTCCAGATCTGGACCCTAGTGACCAGGGATGTGGCTAAAGTTAGACTCCCAGACATCACCTGGCTCATTAGGCTGTATTTCTGGGGCAGAAGGAGGGAAACATGAGTCAGAGGGTGATATTAGCCTCTGCCTAGCATAAGCATATGAGGCATGAGGCATATGTTTATACCAACTGGAAGGTGGAAGACTCTTTTTCAGCTTTTAGCAATTTTAAGGAAGGATTCGCTTTAAAATCAGAAATACTTGACCACTTGGTCCTGCTTAGTCCTCCTTGCCAAACAAGGCAACTGTTGCCTTAAAGGGAGAAAAATTGAACAGGGGATATTTTCACAACTGCAGGGACCAGGAGACAGAGATAAAGGCCTCAGGAGAAGTTTTGTCAGCCCTTCCTGTATTATGTTCTGTGAAACCCTAACCAGCTGGAAATCCCACCATAGAGGGTTCTACAGCCACATAAGGTTGGGAAAGGGCTTCCCAGGTGGTGCTAGTGGTAAAGAACCCACCTGCCCATGCAGGAGATGTAAGAGAAACAGGTTCGATCTCTGGATCAGAAAGTTCCCCTGGAGGAGAGCACAGCAACCCACTCCAGTATTCTTGCCTGGAGAATCCCATGGACAGAGGAGCCTGGCAGGCTACAGTCCATAGGGTCCAACAGAGTCAGACACGACTGAACGACTTAGCACACACGCAAAGTTGGGAGAGGCTACATCTTGTACCCTGCTGTTGGAGCTACAAAGAATCTTTTCTGGATTAAAGTTTCCTTGAAGTTTTTCAGCATAGAAAACAGCCAGCCTGTCTTGATTTTAACTCCTCATTTCTCAAACTTAGTTGATCATGAGTTCCCATTTGAAAATAATTTTGACCACTAGTCTTTTATGGACTTAACCCATGGCAAACACCATGAGGCACCCTGGGCTCTGTGAATGCTGGCCGAGATGCCCAGGGGCTTCACAGTGGCAGAGAGGGCATTTATCTCCCTCCACACCCTGGGGCCTACACACCTTCCCCCCAAACACCCAGGCTGTATGGCTTGAAAGTGCCCAGGTACCATTTTGTAAGCCACAAGGCTGAAGCCATCAGTAAACGTCCAGGGTTGGAGTGTAGTTCCTCCAGTTCTGAATTCCTGTAGAGTCGTAGGCCTAGTAAGCAATTTCTGTCTGGTGGGGACAGTGCACATGAACTCTGGGGAACATCAGCTGCTCCAAACAGGGAGGGCTCACACAGTTGGATCGAGAAGCCCTGTGGCTCCAGGGGAAATGTAGAGTCAGAAGTTCCTGGTATCTTGGGCAGCCCCTGAAAGCGCACAAACTGGAGTGGTCTAATGTGATGCGATGGGCCAGCGCAGAGCTTATGGAGCACAGAGCTAGCTCTGGAGACAGGCCATCATTTACAGGTTCTATTACCACCTCTATTGCTTCCTCACTGTATAATCCAAGGCAAGTGGCACAGCCTCTGTAAGCCAGGTTCCTCATTAGTAAAATGGAGATAATATAGAATTGATATTCATCTGTGGGTTTTGTGAGAGAATGGAGTGAGTGAAATTTCCCAGGGAAGGTTCTACCATGGGTACCATTCCTGGTTGATTCCAAGACACGTCTTAACTATCACCTTGAAGGTTCTCAGACAGCATTGGCACCCAGAGTCACCTTACCTAAAACTTAGCTCCTAAGTGCTCCTGTAAAATTTTTTCTCCTATTTGTCTGGTTCTACCTTGGTTCCCTAAGCTCAGAACCTCTGTTTTCACCTCCCAACTTGATCTTCCATACATCCATCCAAATGCCAAACCCTCTGATTGCTTCTCAACTGTGTAACCTTAGACAAGACACTTAACGTCTCTGGGCCTCCATGTCATCAGAGAGATTTGCGAGTGAGATGCCATGAGAGATTTCTGCAAGTGAAAGAACCTTAGCCCTCTGAGGAAAGAATTCAACAAAGAGACCAAGATTATAAAGAAAGCACAGAGTTTATTATAATCACAGTATGTGTGGAAGAGTGTACAAAGAAGCAGTTTATTTAGGGCAGAAGCTGAAGTTGCATCCTTGAAGAAGAAGAGCGCAGGTGTTCTTACATAGAGGGGTGTGAATAGGGTAGCTTAGTTTGTGAATATGGGCTTAATCTTACCAGGCTTAGGTGGGAGTGACTCCCCTTTCCCTCTCCTATGAGTGTATCATCTGTAATTCCTTATCTGGACTTCCACCAGGCTCCATGTTGAATCTCTCCCATAGCACCTACTTGAAACCCACAGGCGTGAGGGTGGGGTCAAAACTGCAATGCTAATCATATTATGATGATATTACAATGTGGCCAGGGTTACTAGAAGATGACTTGACATCATCTCCGCTCCTGTGTTGGGTGGAGAAATCCTCTTGATCACAAGAATGAGGAGGCTGCCATGGCTGCTTTGTCTTTCATCCAATCGTCGGCAGTCTTTACATTTTTATTGCGCATGCTCCATGGTTTTCACATCAGAGTCTCTTGCTCAGATGCTACAAAGATTTTGTCTTGGGTGCGGTTCCTCCATCATCGCCTCATTAAGTGCAAAACAAGGAGATGACTTGCCTTCTGCATAATACCTATGCATGAGGACCCTGTCCTCAGGCTTAGCCTTGACTTTTCCTACCTCATGCTTAAATAGCAGCTTTCAAATTTCTTAAACTATTGAAGTCTTTCCCCAAAAAGCAACCCCCTAAGGAAATCTAAGGTCTAAAACTCTCCAGAGATTCAGGGTCTGAGATAAGGCCCAGAAATCTATACTTTTTACATCTTCCCAGGTGATGCAGATAGGCAGCCAGTTTTGGGTCCCATCGGTGAATTCTTAGATGTGGCAAGTTCTCAATAAATAGTATTAATAATGAACAGTAGTTGAGCAAGGTGCTGGCATTCATGTATCAAATTAGGGCAACTTGAACCTTTTTGTCTCTTCAACTTATGGTATGTAATCCTTTTACCTTCTGGGTTGCCTAACATAACGTGAAATTATTCCCTTACGATTAAAGTGTTAGTAGCTCAGTCATGCCTTGACTCTTTGCAACCCCATGGTCTGTAGCCCACCAGACTCCTCTATCCGTGGGATTCTCCAGGCAAGAATACTGGAGTAAGTAGCCATTCCCTTCTCTAGGGTCTTCCCAACCCAGGAATTGAACCTACGTCTCCTACATTGCAGGTGTATTCTTTACTATCTGAGCCATCAGGGAAGCCCCTTATGATAAAAACTGGCTTTATACAACTTAGGATCCCAAAGACCATCCAGTTGAGATCCCTCCTGGATTCTGCTGTGGTCCAGGCATCCAGCTTGGACCTCTTCTTGGTCCTTTGTGAGAGAGAAAGTGGTAGTGACCAAAGAGGGATTTGGAAAGAAATGGGCCAGAAAGGAAATGGGGGGAGAAGGTGAGTGAAGTGATGCTTCACTTCAGGGAAGTGAATCGCTGCTATCCAGGGAAGGATAGCAGAAAAGGTGGGGATGCAACCACTGGAGCTGTTAATTCTCTAAATTGACAGTTACTCCATGAACTGTTGATAACTGCTGGTCTCACTCTTGGGCAAAATAGTATTTATCCCCCACCAGATAGTACACAATGTGAAGTTTAATCAGCTACTACCATAGAGATGAGGCTGGAATTCTCAGAGAAACAGCACTCAGTGAATTTGAACTGTTCTTATTCTTGAAGTCATTATTACCTTGGGTTATGAGAGAATCAATCTCAGTTTGTTTTGAAATCTTCTAGGTAAACTGTCTCTAAAAAAAAAAAATTAAAGATTTAGATTGACATCCAACGATTCTGGAGAATTCACAGTGTGTGTGTTTGTTGCTCAGTCGTGTCCGACGCTCTGTGACCCCATGGATTGTAGCCTGCCAGACTCCTCTGTCCACTGGGATTCTCCAAGCAAGAATACTGGAGAGGGTTGCTATTCCCTTCTCCAGGGGATCTTCCTTACAGGGATCAAACTCAGGTCTCCTGCATTGAAGGCAGATTCTTTACCATCTGAGCCACTAGGGAAGCGTGAAATTTCACAGGCATTAAGGTCAAATGTCAGATATGATTTGGCTAGAGATCGAAAGCTTAATGATGTTTGTAACAAGGATAGGAATGTAACAGTTCTGGTACTATCCTCTGTTTCTACATCATTTTCACAGGACAGTAACATTTTGGCTTGGGTGCCATTTTATGTACAGAGTTTAGCAGAAGGCAGGCTCAGCACTTAGATTCTTGCTGTAAAATGAAAAGCTTAGGAAATGAAACACATTATTGAAGGGCATGCTCCCTTTTAGTTACAAATAGTCTCTAGGAAATGAATAAGATTTTCTTTAAAATATCAAGGCAAAGAAAAGGTGTAAATGGAGTAAATACAACAAAAGCTGAACAGTAGTGAACTCTGCATGGTGAGTGTGCTGAGTTCCTTGTACTCTCCCCTCTACTTCGGTTTGTTTGAAATTTTTTGTAATAAAAATATAAACAATTATTCATCTTTTCCTTAAAGACAACAAAAGAAAACTCTGAGCAAGTGTTGATTAAGTGTCTGATGTATGTCTAAGCTGTGCTGGGGGCCATGACTAAGGCCGAACAGCCTCCTAAAGCTGCTATAAAATGGAAGTTTGTACGTATGCTTCCTTTTGGAGAGCATGAATGAAAGTGCTGTCTTTACCCAGGATCTAGACTGGTTGCTTTTAAACAGCCTTTTTCTGTTTTAGACCACAAAGACTTCTGTTCAGCAAACTCTTAGGAGGAAGCCAGTATGTCAATAGATAGAAGGGAGCTCCTGTGGGGGAGAGGTGTGTGCATGTTGTATATATGTATGCATGTGTGTGTATACGTGTGCACACACACACCCTGGGGAGTTGCAGCTCAGGGGTGAGCCCTGCCTGCTACCTCCTGTCCCCATCAGGGCTCCCAAGTAGGCTCCCAGAGACCCTGGGTTTCCTGACAGTTGGCTGAGATGCCTGGACTGGCCGCGTACAAGACGGCTCTCGCTTCCCACTTAAGTGACTGGCCTGAGATCCGCGTCTCTGGTCTTGAGTGCTTGGCCTTGTTAAAGAAATGAATGAGTCTGGCTGAGCACCTCATAACCTTCACGACTCCCTGTGCCAACAGATATTGATTTTGCCACCCGCAAGATCGCCATCCATCTGACTCAGACGAAGATCATTGAGCAAGACGGCGATAAGTTCAAGACGCAAACCAAGAGCACATTCCGTAACTATAATGTGGATTTCACAGTCGGGGTGGAGTTTGAAGAGCATACAAAGGGCCTGGACGACCGGAAGGTTCAGGTACTGACTGGGCTAGAGGTTTCACTGGCATGCTCTTGGTGCAGGGGCTGGTTTTTGGCTTTACAATGGAACAATGACTGAAACAACCTGCGAGGCATCAGGAGAGGGGCACCAGAATGGACTCAGTGATGCTGGATAAGCAAATATTGAACGTTTAGTGGGAAGAAGCAGGCTGGCCTCTGCGTGAAGCTAATAAGCCAGGGAGAGATTAAAGGATACTGACCTCTCAAGTATCCAAAGTAAGGGACTGACTCATAGACTGACGTTGGCCTGGCAGGCAAAGGGAAGAAGGCCAGGGGGAGTCATAGGGAAGGATGATAATGATGCCAACTGAATAGCATAGCTTCATCAGAGGGCAGCCCTCCTCAGCAGCAGCCAAGCATTGCCATAGAAGATGAAGCCCTCATGTTGCTAGAATTTTTGTTCTTTTCAGGAGCTGTTGAGCATTCATATGTTCTTATATGCAATGACTCCATTTTAGATGATCCCAACTGATTTATTTATCTTTTAGAAAATTGCAATGCAAATCACACCCAAAAATCAGTAGACTAGATGAAGCCAGGCTTTCTCCAATCCTAGTAACTCAGAGAAATCTCTGCCAAGTTTGTGTCTTCAGTCTCAACCTCACCTTAACTTGCAGGACATAATCGAGGAAACCCTCTGTGCATCAGAAGGCAGACTTCTAGCCTCTTGTACTGTTTGGATATAGGGAGGCACCTAAGGCAAGCAGACAACTGAGTGCAGAGTGGGAAGTGATCTCCAAGCCTGAGAACTGGAGTCTGCAGAAGAGGCAGGCCCTCACCCAAGGGGCCCTCAGGAATAAGGAATAAGGGAGAAGTGGGGTGGTGGTGAGGCACACGAGGCCAACAGCAGGTCCTTCTCTCCTCCTGGGTCACCTGGTGGCATCACAGCCCAGTGACTAACTCTTGTACTGTCCACACTCATGCTCAGTGTGAATGTCTTTGGTTTTCCAAATGCAATTAAACCTGGGTAGTCCCAACAAACACAAATGCGGAGAAATTCAATCTCAGTCATGTCCACACTCACGATCAGTGTGAACGTCTTTGGTTTCCCAAATCTAATTGCACGTGAGTAGTCCCAACAAACACAAATGAGGAGAAATCCAATTTAAGGATGCCCACACCCAAATCTTAGCATCATACAAGTGCCCTGAGATTGCACAGTCCAGCACAAGTCCATGCAGTCCATATAGGAGTGGTGAGCTTGAAGCCTCATGGTACCCACTCCCTCTGTGCCAATGCAGCCACCAGGACCTCTCTCTTGACTCCCAAGCTGAGGAGGGCTGGACTAAGACTCCTGTGCCCAGTTATCCATGCTCTCACCTCTACAGAAGGCCAGCCTCTTGGAGGGTCACAAGGAAGTAGGACCCACCAGCCTGCCTTTCCCATTGAGCGCCTCTCACCCCAGAGTCCCACTCTTTCTGGTGCTGCCAGGAGCTCCTTCAAAGTTGGAGATCTCAACTCTTCCCCCAGAGCTCTGGCTCCTCTCCTGGTGTGTGGAGGAAAAGAGGTCATCATTCTCTGAGGACAACTCTAAAGCCAAAAAGGCAAGATTTTATTTCTCAATCAAGTTGCCCTGAGACATTGATCATCTTAGTCATTCAGTCTGGGTTGAATGGCGTTTAATGCCCCTTGCTGAAGAAAAGTGGGAAATGGAAAGCACTTTGGAAATGCTTCCATCAGAGCAGTCTTGGCAGGAGACCCGAAGCTCAGCCCTTGTGGAATCGCTCCCCAAGGGTTTGCTGGATCGTCAAGGCTTTTCTGAACTGTGTGGCTGCAAGGTCAAATCATCAGACACCAGAACTGATAGGAAGATTTGTCTCAGGATTTTTGCATCCCTTTGCCGTTTTAACCTTATCAATTCTAAATGATTCATTTTCCCCTCACTTCTCAGTTTTGGGTGTAGGTTGTTGAAAAGCAGGCCTGTCCTGACTCATTCTTTTATCACCTTTGATGTTGGAGAACTCACTTTTGCTGAAATAGATCATGTCCTTTTGATCCTTTGTGACTCTTAAAGGACTCCATCCAATAATGCCTACCCTTCTTTCTCTCCCTTCCACACACTGTCCCCTCTGAGAGCCATCCATCCTCTCTCCCAGATCAGCTCTTACTTTCTCACTTCTGGTTGATGCTTTGCCTGCAGTAAAAAGCCAGGGCTGATGAACATACATAAACACACACACACACACACACACACACACACACATACAATGGGGGTGCTGAGAAGTACCTAGACAGAGTTTTCCCAGCCTCCAGTATGGGCTGTTCCCGTGAGAAATACAACACAGACCAGGTGCCCTTGGCACTACCTTCTTCTTGTAACCTAACTACAACCGTTTAGGTGAAGAGGGAGGGGAGAAAGTGGGTGAGTCTATGTCTCTGATTAATTTCTATTGCTCACACTTGATAGCACACCCGAGTGCACGCGGAAATTGCTCTGTATGCATGTACACATTTGCGTGTAGTGCTCCTCTACCCCTCGTCCTCTTATTCTCCAGGATCCAGGACACCACTGTCTTAACTCCTTGGTCATTTGCATGAGCCCCTCTGAAAATCTCCTCATTCAGCAGTTTGGAGGAGAGAGGTTGGGGATGGGTTGCAGCAGAGGCCCATCAGGGCCCTGCAGGGCCCAGTTCTGTGATGTCCAAGGGCAGGAGTGAAGAAACCACATTAATCGTGCATCTCACTCTTTTCTGAGGGACTCAGGGACCACCTTCTTCCTTCCTGTGGGTTGAATAAATTACTAGCTTCCTACACTTACTTATTTCTCAGAATTTAAAGCCCCATCAAAAATACACAAGCTAGGGAGTTTGGGGGAGAATGGATACATGTATATGTATGGCTGAGTCCCATTGCTGTCCACTTGAAACTCACGGCATTGTTAATTGGCTATACTCTAATGTAAAACAAAAAGTTTAAAAAAAAATAAAATTCACAAGCTACCCAAAGTAAAATAAAACAATGAAGCAGTAATTGATGCTCACACCACAGGATGTCATGCAACCATATAAAGGAATGAAGTACATTCACACGTACTATAACATGGATAAACTTGGAAACTATTACGCTAAGTGAGAAATCAAGCCCAAAAGGCTACATATTGTATCATTTATACGAAATGTCTAGAATAGGCAAATCTGTAGAGACATTAATGGTTGCCATTAGTAGTGATTGCTAATAGGTATTGGGTTTCTTTTGGGGGTGATGAAAATGTTCTAGATTTAATTAGTGGCAATAGCCTTACAATCCTGTGAATATATTAAAAATGACTGAATCATTTGCTATAAAAGGCTGAATTTTATCTTATCAGAGTTATATCTCAATTAAAAAATAATGGTAGGGAAAAACAGATATAAAGATGGTGGTTAGAGTCATGATTTTGAGAGGACCCATGAGAGCCCAGGGAAAACAGGCTCCCCAGGAGGGGCCCCACCTGGGCGAGGCAGGAGGCAGAACTGACCCTTACTAGAGAACAGAGGTACTGGGGAGAGTTTTAACATGCTAATAGTGTCTTTCACTGCTCTTAATTTAAACAGCTGTTACTTTCCTTTAAAGAAAACTTATTTGGGAGTGTTTCAAATTTACAGAAAAGTTTCAAGAGTGTAACCAAGAATATCTATACACTCTTCACCAAGAGTGACCAGTTGTTAACATTCTGCCTCATTTGCATTATCATTTGTTCTTACTCTTTCTAGTATATACACATTTTTTTCCCTGAGCAATCTTATGGGTTGCCCCTAAATAATTGAGTGTATATTTTCTAAGAATTAGGATGTTCTCTTATATAAGCACAGTGTAGTTACCAACCTCTATAACTTTAACATTGACACAGTACCTGTATCTAATTTACCATAACAGGCCGTTATTGTTGTTGTTTTCTTGTGGCCATTTTCAGGGGCCTTAATGACTTCAATGTCTTAAAGTCTCATAACATGGCTTTCTTATCGCCAGCTTTTTTTAAACGTGTTTCTGCAGAAACACATTCAGGTAAGCAGATTCATTGACTGGCTATCATGGGCTGTTTTTAATGTTAACTTTGTGGGCTTCCCTGGTGGCTCAGATGGTAAAGTGTCTGCCTGCAATGTGGGAGACCTGGGTTCGATCCCTGGATTGGGAAGATCCCCTGGAGAAGGAAATGGCAACCCACTCCAGGACTCTTGCCTGGAAAATTCCATGGACAGAGGAGCCTGGAGGGCTATAATCCATGAGTTCCCAAAGAGTTGTACATGACTGAACGACTTCACTTTGGACATGGTAATGGAGAAACTGCAATGTGAGGGCAACTTCCTTCTTTAATTTCCTACAAGTCATCCTCTTCATCTTCATGGAACACTACTCTCCCTCTTCAGCATGGCCCAGAACCAGTGGTTTTCCTCTCTTATATCCATCTCCGCAAACTCAAGATCTGTGAAGGCAATTGAATCTCTTTTTAAAGCCTCCTCTAATGCATGGATAAAGGACAACAACTAAAAGCAGATTGAGTGGTGGCATTTTAGTTCATATAACTATTTTCTTCTCCCTTCTGATTGTTTGCTTCATGTAGGAATAAGGCTACAGCATTATAGGTATTACCACAAATTGTTAGTAACTAATTTACTCTGGGGTCCGAATAACTTTTAGCTAATCTTGTTCCCTAACATGAGTTATTAAAAGAAAACATTGGGACAAGCCCTCATGCACCAACATTTTTCCCCTTTGTTCCTTCCACAAATGTGTTAAGCCCCTACTACCTGTAAGGCCTAGGTCAGGAGCTACTGATAAATAATGAATCAGACCCCCTTTTCTGCCCTCAAAAATCTAACAGCCTCTTGAAGTAGCAGACAAGTAGATGGACAATTACCATCTAGTTCCATGTTAATGGACACATGTATACTCCAGTGATATTAGAACTAAAGCAAGAAGGTGGGGTGACTAAGACACTGTCAAGAACTATCAATGAAAATATCTACACATGCTCATTCATTTCCCCGTGTGGATTTATCCTCAAGATTCTGTTTCAACAAAATCATTTAATCACAGACTTATTCAACAGTACTTCTCAGGGACCTCCTATATGCTGATGACTATGCTGAGTCTGGGTCTGAAGAAATGAACAGCTGCCATGACCTCTTCTTTTATGAAGCTTGCTGTCTATTGGAGACAAACATTCATTCAGTCATTTAGGTGTCCTTGATATGTAAGATAATATGGTCTGGGGACTGGAAGACTTTGTCCTTGCCCAAAAAGAAGATGTGAGTCCTTTCTTGTCTATTTGGGAGGGATCTCTGGAATATTCCAGATAATAAATTCCTTCCAAAAGGACAAAAAGAACAACCTATGAATTAAGCTTCTCTCTCAGAGGGTAAAGCGTCTGCCTGCAATGCAGGAGACCCGGGTTCGATCCCTGGGTTGGGAATATCCCCTGGAGAAGGAAATGGCAACCCACTCTGGTACACTTGCCTGGAAAATCCCATGGACGGAGAAGCCTGTAGGCTACAGTCTATGGTAGCCTACAGTCTATGGGGTCACAAAGATTTGAACACGACTGAGAGACTTCACTTTCACTTTAAAACATTAAAAAATGTGAGGCTTAGGATGGCCCTGAAGGAAGAGGAGATATATTTTCTTTATTAAACATGTAAAATTGTATTGTTAAATTAATTGGGGAAATATTAATATATATACATGTTTAAAAAGATTAAACACTATAAAGTGAAATTCCTTCCTATCCTGGCCCCCAGCCCCTCAGTTCCTTCCCCAGGGACAACCACTATTAAAGATTTTCTTGACTCCTTGCAGAGAACATATTCAAAACATATACATGCATCCCCAATCCCTCTTTCTTTCATGCACATGGCCCTCCTCCTTGCTTCTTTGACTCAAACTTTACACTATGGATACCGCACTTCTCCGTAATATAGAACTGCCTCCTCCTTCCAAGGACTGCAGAAAAGGGAGGAAGCACACTATATTTAACCAGTCACCCACTGATGGGATTTATGAGGCTTCAGGCTTTTGCTGTAACAAACAATGCTGTGATGGGCTGAGGAGTTAAATAAGGAGAAATAAAATTGTACATAAAATATATAATTTGGTCAAGGTTAAATATTATTTTAGAAATAGGTAGATTTAACAATCTATAGAAAACAGATTTATACCAAAAAAAAAAAAAAGATAGACCTGAAGTTGCAAGGACAGTGAATTAAGATAAACACACAGGTTTGTTTATCACCAACTGGGTTTGCAAGATAGAGAGGAAAATAAATGTCTGGTCCTTAGCATATCATTCATAGAGGCATAATATGGTTTGCACATACTTGGAAGAAAACCAGCTCACATCAGGATCATCCTTGAGGAATGATAGTACCCACACACCACCACTGCCTGGATGGGAATGATATCACTTCATATGCAAGCCTACTGTGGCCCCAGAGGTGGGTGGCCTTGGAGGACCACTTAGGGATAGTACAGATTGTCCCTAGGCATGTAATAAGACAGGCAAAGAGGGGAACAGAAAGAGGAGAAGTGGGGCAGAGTGTGAACTTTGTAAATATGTAAATTTAATAAAAGTTTAGAGCCTCTTGTGGCATCTCCAACCTGCTGGTCAACTTAGCCAGGTTGTTCATCACAAACTCTGCATCTCTGCTACCTTCTCTGTGCCAATTGGTCAGCAGTGCTGCCTAGAGGAAACCCAGGACCAAGGGAAAGTCCACCTCCAGGTTCTAGATGACAAGGTTAGCTTTGGAGTCATCCGAGCAGTCCACTGCTAGCTAGGGAGTTTCCCTGCCTTTATTCTTGCCCTCCAGTGGGCAGTCCTCCAATGTGTTTCCTGCAGGGAGAATTCCCAGAAGTAGAATTTCTAGGTCAATGTTGTATTTTCAAAGGTAACGTAAAATTGCCCTCCAAAAGATTCATACCGATTTATATACCCGCTGGCCCTGTATGAGGGCCCATGTTTCTCAGCATCCCCTCCAACTCAATATGCTATTAGACTCTTTGATCTTTGACCACAGGATGAATTGTATCTGAAAAACAAACAACCTTAAAACATGCATGTCTCTTATTTTAAGTGAGGTTGAATATGTTTTTCATGTTTAAAAGCCACCTGCTAGGGTGGTTTTGTTTTTGTTTTGTTTATTTGCCTGTATTTTATTTATTTTTAATTGGAGGACAGTTGCTTTACAATATTGCATTGGTTTCTACCATAGATCAACATGAATCAGCCATAAGTAAACATATATCATCTCCCTCTTGAACCCCTCCTCCATTTCCCACTCCATCTTACCCCTTTAGGTTGTCACAGATCACCAGGTTTGAGCTCCCTGCAAAATACAGCAAAATTCCCACTGATCATCTATTTTACACACGGTGATGTCTATGTTTCCATGCTACTCTCAGTCTGTCCCAACCTCTCCTTCCCCTCCTGTGTCCAGAAATCTGTTCTTTATGTCTATGTCTCCCCTGCTGCCCTCCAAATAGGTTCATCAGTACCGTCTTCCTAGATTCCTATGTGTGTGTGTGTGTTAATATATGATATTTATTGTTACCTTTCTGACTTACTTCACTCTGTATAATAGGCTCTTAGGGGTTTTTTTTTTTCTCCTTATAAGTTGTTGGTTTGGTGTCTTATGTTGAATTTCCTACAAGATTAATGATCTTCTCCTCATTGATTTACAGGAGGGCTTCCCTTGTGGCTTAGCTGGTAAAGAATCTGCCCACAATGCGGAAGACCTGGATTCAATCCCTGGGGTAGGAAGATCCCCTGGAGAAGGGAAAGGCTAACCACTCCAGTATTCTGGCCTGGAGAATTCTATGGACTGTATAGTCCACAGGGTCACAATGAGCCAGACTGAGTGACTTTCACTTTCATTTTAGCTTCACTGATAGCTCAGTTGGTAAAGAATCAGCCTGCAGTGCAGGAGACCCCTGGTTTGATTTCTGAATCGGGAAGATCCACTGGAGAAGGGATAGGCTACCTATCCCAGTATTCTTGGGCTTTCCTTGTGGCTCAGCTGGTAAAGAATCCACCTACAATGTGGGAGACCTGGGTTTAATCCCTGGGTTGGGAAGATCCCTTGGAGAAGGGAAAGTCTACCCAATCCAGTATTCTGGCCTGGAGAATTCCATGGACTGTATAGTCCATGGGGTCACATGACTGAGAGACTTTCACTTTCACTTTGTATATAAGGAAATCAGGTCTTTGTCTGATATGAGTTACAACTACTTTTCCCAGTTTGTTATTTATCTGTTGACATTGAGTTATTTTTCCCTCCCAGAAATTTTACATGGCAACATAGTTAAATTCATGATCATTTTCCCCCACTGATCTAGAATACTGTACCATATGGTAAAATGGAAGAATAGAAATCTTTCCAAGAGAAGAGAACTAGCCGTGATTAGCTGGTCTGGCTGGAATGAAGAGTGTGTGGAAAGGAGGCTGGGGGCGGGGTAGGGAGGGTGAGGCTGGCATGGCTATGGCTTGAGGGCTCTGCCCTGGAGCCAAGCAGGAGCCCCGGGAGTGGCTGCAGGATCTACAGCTGCAGGTTACATGTCCCCATCAAGACCATGGGTTTGATTTTGCCTGGAAACCTCTCATTACAGACCCTGGTTGTCTGGGAAGGCGATGCCCTTGTGTGCGTGCAGAAGGGGGAAAAGGAGAACCGAGGCTGGAAGCAGTGGGTTGAGGGGGACAAGCTCTATCTGGTAAGTCTCAGGGTCCACCCAGCTTCCCTCTACTCTGCTTTTGCCAACTGCTGGTTCACCTCACCATGTACTTTGACAAGAAAAATGGCCCTCCCTCCTCCCCTAAGCTCCAGCCAAACAAGTATGGTCATACAGTTAGAAAGTCATTCCTTTCTGGCTCAGGGGACTCCAGGAGGAACTCTATATGGCTATTTCTGTGAATGGCTGCAATTAAAAGGAAAGTTCAAAATGCTGAGTTAGGAAGCTGAGATCCAAGGAGAAACATAGAGAGTCTGTTAAAGACCAGCTGGGGAGAAATGTGAGGCACAGAATTAAGAGGCCCTGGAGGAGGCTGAGACCAGGCCTCAGTGATGTGAGCCTCAGAGGAGAGGGGTCACCATAGGGGTGGGATGTCATGGGGACAAGTGGTACTGGAGGCAGCTGGGCCCGGGAACTGCCTGTAGATCGCAGGCACTCCCCTCTCATCCTAAGGTACATCCACCTGATCCCCAAATATTTTGTGTTAATTTGGCACCAGAACAGAGCAGTTGGAACGATTGCTGATTTCCTTGAATAAATTACGCCTGTCTAAATAGCTTAATTTTTCACACTTCAGTCTTTAAAATTGATGTGTCCAACATTCAAAGAGTGAAAAATCTTTCACTCCTTCATGCATTCAGTCACTCATTTGTTAACTGAATGACTCATTCAATGGATGACTCTTCACTCATTCATTCATTCACCTGTAGAGTCAGGCAGATACCTGCCCCCAGCATCAGTATTCAAGTCACACTCACAGGGTGTCCTTCAGAGTCGGCCTGACTCACCTGAGATCTTTATTTCAGAGGCAATGTCAACCAGTGATGAATGGGAGGGAGTCACCATGTTTTCCATCGATGGTTTTCCCTACGTGCTCTGGTTTGGATGATAAATTTTTTTAATTGTAGTACAAACCCTGGTGGTCCCTATGGCTAAGACTATGGATTCATTGTCAACTGGAAAGATTTTTGTGGTTGTCCCACACTCGTGTTTCCTCTCCCCTCAAAGGGTCATAAGATGTGGGTAAGGCCTGGGGACTCCCTCTGTCCAGATGAAAGGCAGCATCTTTTCTACCCAGGCAGGCATGGAGGAGCCCCTGTGCAGCCCAATCTACCAGACACCAGAAAACCCCTCAGCAGGCCTTCCAAACACTCTCCTTTCAGATCCTTCCCTTCACTGTGGCTTTGCTGCCTTTTTTAAATTAAGCGATGTTGCTTTAATCATGAGAGTAGGAGAAATCCCGCCCAAGAGGGTAATTTCTTTGCATTTTTCATTTTTATAGCTGTTCAAGCTCAATTCAAGTGTCAAAATCAAATTACTGCTACCTGCAGGGCACGCCAGCTGATTGGGTCTCTGAAAAGCTTTTTGCCTGGAATGACTAACTGTCCTCTTTATTCCATCTCCCCTCCTCTCTGACTCAGACACCCAGAGGGCTGGGGGTGGGTGGAAGGAAGGCCTGGCTTGCTAGTCGCTCACCTGCTTTTTGATGTTGCAGGAGCTGACGTGCGGTGACCAGGTGTGCCGTCAAGTGTTCAAGAAGAAGTGATGGTTTAAGGAGGGCCTACTGAGCGTGCACTCCACACTCCCTGTGAAGAGTTCTCTGCCAGCATTGGGGAGCAGCCATGGGGACCCTCCTGGTCCTGACAGAGCCCATTAAGATATCTGAACCTCTCCTGCTTCTGAGATGGCCCACACTATGTCTATGGAGTGTGTTTCCTCCCTGAATAAACCTTTTTTCTCTTTCAGTTCAGTTCAGTTCAGTCACTCAGTGGTGTCTGACTCTTTGTGACCCCATGAACTGCAGCACGCCAAGCCTCCCTGTCCATCACCAACTCCCAGAGTCTACCCAAACTCATGTCTATTGAGTCGCTGATGTTATCCAACCATCTCATCCTCTGTCGCCCCCTTCTCCTCCTGCCTTCAATCTTTCCCAGCATCAGGGTCTTTTCAAATGAGTCAGCTCTCTGCATCAGGTGGCCAAAGTATTGGAGTTTCAGCTTCAACATCAGTCCTTCCAATGAACACCCAGCACTGATCTCCTTTAGGATGGACTGGTTGGATCTCTTGCAGTCCAAGGGACTCTCAAGAGTTCTCCAGCACCACAGTTCAAAAGCGTCAATTCTTTGGTGCTCAGCTTTCTTTATAGTCCAACTCTCACATTCATACGTGACTTCTGGAAAAACCATAGCCTTGACAAGATGGACCTTTGTTGACAAAGTAATGTCTCTGCTTTTTAATATGCTGTTTAGGTTGGTCATAACTTTCCTTCCAAGGAGTAAATGTCTTTTAATTTCATGGCTGCAGTCACCATCTGCAGTGATTTTGGAACCCAGAAAAATAAAGTCAGCCACTGTTTCCACTGTTTCCCCATCTATTTGCCATGAAGTAATGGGACTGGATGCCAAGATCTTAGTTTTCTGAATGTTGAACTTTAAGCCAACTTTTTCACTCTCCTCTTTCACTTTCATCAAGAGACTCTTTAGTTCCTCTTCACTTTCTGCCATAAGGGTGGTGTCATCTGCATATCTGAGGTTATTGGTATTTCTCCCGGCAATCTTGATTCTAGCTTGTGCTTCCTCCAGCCCAGCGTTTCTCATGATGTACTCTGCATTTAAGTTAAATAAGCAGGGGACAATATACAGCCTTGACGGACTGCTTTCCTGATTTGAAACCTGTCTGTTGTTCCATGTCTGGTTCTAACTTTTGCTTCCTGACCTGCATACAGGTTTCTCAAGAGGCAGGTCAGATGGTCTGGTATTCCCATCTCTTTCAGAATTTTCCACAGTTTATTGTGATCCACACAGTCAAAGGCTTTGGCATAGTCAATAAAGCAGAAATATATGTTTTTCTGAACCTCTCTTGCTCTTTTGATGATCCAGAGGATGTTGGCAATTTGATCTCTGGTTCCCCTGTTTCTAAAACCATCTTGAACATCTGGAAGTTCATGGTTCACATATTGCTGAAGCCTGGCTTGGAGAATTTTGAACGTTAAAAAAAAAAGACATCTGGATGGGTTTTAAACAGGAGTGTGTAACAGGAACAGACATACTCTTCCTTCCTTGAAAGCTGGCATTAAACCAAATAAAAAATCACTCCTCTTCTTTGAAACCCTTTAATCTATTCCCATTTATTTCTAGAACTATTGGTTTTATTCATAAGCAGAAGTGATTGGCTACATGGTGGTTTTCTGTGAAGCTTTTGTTATTGCTTATTTTTTAGTTGAAACCCTTTAATTTATTCCCATTTATTTCTATAACTGTCAGTTTTATTCATAAGCAGAAGTGATTGGCTATATGGTGGTTTTCTGTGAGGCTCTTGTTATTGTCTATTTTTTAATTTAGTTTAGCCTCATTTGTTTGTTAGTTTCTGTGTGGGGTTGTTTTACCTGGAAACATTCTCTGACCAACACAGCAGCCCCTATTAATTCTTGGACATTGTCTATTTGAGATTCATTCCTTTGGATAGCACATTTATGTCTTCAAGATTCTATTTTAAGAAGCTGATGCCTTCCAGCTTGTTCTTTCCCTGGAGAAGCCTGAGTGGAACTACCTCTAAAAGCCTCTGCAGGTCTGCAGTACCAGCTGCTCTTGGTTCAGGTCAGCCCTACAACTCCAGGCAGACCAGCACACCGGCAGAGAGGTCACGAAGCTCTGCAAGGTAACCTGCGTTCAGGTCCTATTGCTGCACTTCTTACTGGTGTCACCATAGGCAGATCATTTGAATCTCTATCCTTGTTTTCCTCCTCCATAAAACAGAGAAGATAAAAATAACATCTTCTCCACTGGGATGGGTCACTGTGAGGATTAAGTAAGTTAGTCCCAACAGATTGCTTGGAACAGGACCTGGCATGTGTAAGGGCTCTCCTAGCTCCAGTCATTATGTAGAGTTACTCCCTCTACAAACCCAGAAAGTCCACATGAGTGAATGCTAAGCAGCAAGAGGTCAGCACCTCCAAGGCCTCCCGGTGCTTCCAGAACACTGGGTTCGTTACTCTGAGCAGCCTTGTATTTTCCTGCTGGGTTCACAAATGGAATAGTGCACATGCAACAGCAGAGTAGTTAACAGGGATGGACTTAAGCTGGATCATTCATGGGGTCCTGGGAAGGCACCTCCTCACTCCTCTGTAATGAGGCCTGGAATCCCATGATCAGACAAGCCTTGCCTTTGAAAAGTAGGCTCATGCCAGGAGGAGTAGCATCTGGAGTTAGCACACTCTGGTATGATTTGAATGATCATCGATCCCAAACATCCTAAATGGGTTTGGGGATGGAGAGAAAGGCTGTCAGCTGCCTGAGTGACCCAGGGTCAGTCTTGGCTCAAGCCCTTGTGACAGGAGGCTGTGACATGGGCCACCTGGCAATCTGTGCTCCCCTAAAACCACGTGATGTGCAAGGGAGTGACCCATGGAGCTTCATGTTGGCTGGGGACCCAGGGGAAGTGGGAGTTGTCGGGGGCAGGGAGCCTCCTAAGGAGGCGCAGGTCCATCTCCTGGGGCAGGCCAGGATCCAAGTGGAGAAACTGGTGAAGGGGGCCCTTGTTCCCAGTTTCCCAGGAGCCTCTCTGTGTTACTGAATGACCTCCTCACCCATAGTCTTACCCTTGCTCACTACAGCCTCAAATGACCCTCTCATTTGTCCCCCAAGAAAACCCTATTGAATGAGATCACTGGGGACTAGCTGAAAAGCATTCTTCACACATAAGGGGTTATATTTATTAGTAATTCTTGATCCTAGTTTTTGCAAAGTGTATTCTAGGGAATCTTAGCCCCCCAAGATTCTGCTCAAATCTTCGTGGTCAAATGAATTTCAGAAATACTGAGAACTACATCCTCTTCTTGAGAATACACAGTGAGAATTAGTATTTTAAAGTCCTAAAAGTCCTTCAGCCAAGTAGCTTGGCCTTAAACCCCAGCACTCCCTTCACCCTGCAGTGTTTCCTGTCCACAGGGTGTTTCAGAAACACTGTACATCTACATTCAATGAGAGAGAACAAATGACTTCATTTAAAACCCTCATTTCCAAATTCCATATACATACGTTAGTATACTGTATTGGTCTTTATCTTTCTGGCTTACTTATAAAAATAAATGGAAAAAAAAAAAAAACCCTCATTTCCCAAATGGGATTTTCTCAGTATATTTTTTCCCCCACAAATGGAGAGTAACTGAATTACTTTATATATGGTGTGAAAGGCTTTGGTGGTATTCATGCTACTAATCATTCTTTTTCAACTAAAATGCATCTGAACTCATCAGAAGTGGTCAAATGAGAGGTATCCATTTTATCTATTTTTTATCATTTTGTTTACTTATGCTTTAATTTTATTTGGCCACACCATGCAGCATGTGGGATCTTAGTTCCCTGACCAGGGATCAAACCCATGTCCCCTGTATTGGGAGTGTGGAGTCTCAACCACTGGACAACCAGGGAAGTCCCTAGAGATTCCTATATTAAAGCCAGGGGAAATATTTGGGACCTGGGCCAGTCGCCCAGTCCTGCACTCACTGTGAGTGAGGTAGGGCAAGTTGCCTGCTTCGTATTTCTGTTCTTTCAGCCCATTTCAAAACCAAGTCATGACAGGATTGCCTCACCCTGGTACTGACAGTGCTGTATGGGGACAGAATGGAAGGGGTCAGGCTGGTGGGAAAGACACCCAGACTTTCAGGACCCCAGCCTTCAGAGTGTGTTATAAGGTTGGAGTTAACTAAAAACCTGGGAGCTGAATCTTGAAAGTTAAAGAGAACTTGGCACATGAAAATCTCGGCTCACAAATGGGCAGCGCTACCAAGTGGTTCAAGTGCGGACTTCCATGTCAGCACTTGGATCAAATCCTGCCCCGTCTCTCTCTAGCTGTGTGATGATCTGGCAGTTACTTCTTGTCTCTGAGCCTCTGTCTATCAGCAAAGTGAGGAATATGGACTGTGATTCATGAGGAGTAGTCAGGATTGAATAAGATCTTGGCACAGTGACTGAAACAACAGCCAATATCATTATTATCCTCAGTGCTCTTTATCTGAGGATCCCAAACTTAGACCAGCAGTTGGCTGAATTCATGGATTCAAAACCTGCAGATGTGGAGAGTCAACTGTATTATGACATTTTATGTAATGGATATAAGCATTTCCAAATTTTTGTTTCCATGGGTGGCCTGGAATCAATCCCATGAATACTAAGGGACAAATACATGTTTGTAAATATACAGATGTATATACATATATGAACTTCCCTGGCGGCTCAGATGGTAAAGAATCTGCCTACAATGCAGGAGACCCAGGTTCAATCCCTGAGTCAGGAAGATCCCCTGGAGAGGAAAATGGCAGCCCCAACCCACTCCAATATTATTGCCTGGAAAATCCCATGGGCAGAGGAACCTGAGAGGCTACAGTCCATGTGGTCACAAAGAATCAGACACAACTGAGTGACTAACACACACACACACACACACATATATACACATTCTCCATCCCAGTTCCACATATTTATACATACATATATAATAAGTGATTCCCTTCATTAAAGTGATTTGCTTTCTAGAAGCTTTAACCCTAAGATTTTGACTATAGTCCTCTACTGTAAAGATCACCAAAAGGACTTTGATTAGAAACACAGATTCCTGCCCCTCCCTTTCAAGATTCTGACTCTGAGGTCATAGGCACAGTCCAGAAATGTGTGTTGTTATAAGCTCCCCAGGTGAGCACCCACAGGTGCTTGGCAAGCACGTTGAAAAACCCTACCTTGTTCAGTAAAGCATGATTGATTCACTTTACATGCACACTATCAAGCAAAAGCCAGGCCCATCTCTGCAGGTGGCCAAAGGTCATGTGAACCACCCACACGGTTCTTTCTGCTGTGTGGTATCAGGACTGCTGCCCACGTGGCTGAGCCCTGTAACAGAAGTGATGTCACACTCTTTGGAGCCGGTTCGTGACAGGGGAGGCCTTCAGACCCTGGAGGGTGATGGTGGATGATGGGGACAGGGCACAGCAGAGAAGGAAGTGGCCAAAGCAGGAGGCAGAAAGGCAGCGAGGGATCGGGGTGGTGGGAGCGCCACACCTACCTGTGATGGTAAGTGAGGAGCCGGGTGAAGAAGGTAGTTATTCAACCAAGGCAGGTTCTGAAGGCTTTGCTGGGCCTCAGTGGGAGCATCACGGGGGCCAATGTAGGCTTCTGAGGGCCAAGTGATGTGATTCAACTCACAGGCCAGCAGCGATGCTCGGCCACTGTTGGCAGGCAGGATGGAGGTGAGGAAAGGGACTCAGGCTGCTGCAATAAGTCATTCATATGAAGAAGCAGTGAGGGACCCGTGTTAGGGCCAGGGAGTGGCTGCAGGAAGCAAGTGAGGAAGATGAAAGATGCTGGGAGGGAACCCTGTACTACGTGGTGATTGCACAAAGCTCTGAGAGGAAGTGAGGCCACAGGATGGTGTGAGTTTGGGGAAAAGGGAGAAGAAGGAGCCTCAGTGCAGCTTAGAAGCCGAGGGGAGAGAGGGCCAGAGAGAAGGTCGTGGGCTTGGGTTAGGCCTGCTGCGCAGGAGGTGAAGAGCAGTGATTGCAAAGCCCGCGTGCCTTTCCCATCACCCACTGCCACGCTCCAGGGGCCAAGTGTCACCCCCTACATCTTACCTCCCTGCTGGGGCAGGACACCAGGCTGGGGCTGAAAGAGGGCCAGGCTGCAAAGGCACTCTTGAGGCGAGGAAGTGATGATGACACCAGGAGGGAGGGGAGGGAGGAGGAGAGGGAGAGGGCAAAGAGAAAAGGAGGGGACAGGATGGGAGAGGGGAGGGAGAAGGGCAGAGGGAGGAGAGGGAAAGGGGGGGGGGAGGAGAAGAGAAGAAGGCGAGAGGGGAGAGGAGAGGAGGAGAGAGGAGGAGGGACTTGGGATGGAGTCCCTATTCACCTTGAGTAAGGGCAGAAAAGAGATGCAGATGCAACCTTGACTAACCAGGCAGAGCAGTAGCAACTGAGACACACCCCAGAGACTTTCTCTAGTTTTGCTCCCCTACATACACCCTGAAGCATAAGTGCCTGCTCAGTCACTTCAGTCATGTCGGACCCTCTGTGACCCCTTGGACTGTAACCTGCCAGGCTCTTCTGTCCATGGGATTCTCCAGGCAAGAATACTGGAGTGGGTTGCCATTCCCTCCTCCAGGGGATCTATCTTCCCAATCCCAGGGATGGAACCTGAGTCTCCTGCATCTCCTGCATTGCAGGTGGATTCTTTACCACTGAGCCACCTGGGAAGCTGTAAGCATAGGAAGTTTTCTTTAAATGCAGTTGGCAAGTCAATACAGAGCAGGTGTGCTTACAGGCGCTCAGTAGATCTGGGTCCTTAATTGGTGTTCAAAGAGAGGATACAGGCACTTTTTTTAACTCAGTGTTAGAACACTTTCTAAGACTAGGACAGGAGATCCCATTTTACAGAAGAGGAAACAAGCTCTGACTGGCTCCAACACTACCCAGAACTTCACATCTGGTAAGTCACAGAGCAGAACTTGAACCCAGGTGGGTCTGTCACCAGAGTCAGAGACCCTTCATGGGGGAGGTGGCCCCTGGCAGGAACAGAGTGGCTCTCCCCATTCCTTGATGTCCAGACCCACCCCAGTAGGCTCTGAACCCCTGGATGCTCAGGAGACCAAAGGCCATTTCTTCCTCGTTATTTGAAATCAGGTTTTATTTTTCCTAAATTAACATTCACTATGTCTCTTCCAAGACTAAGTCTGTGGACAAGACATGACTGGAAGTCACTTGTTTGCATTCTCACGGTTGGGGAGTTGGGTCCCGCCTCTGTGAAGAGCCTGACAGGACAGGCTTCCTGGAACTGATTTTTCCACTTGAACTGACTCTTTTCCCTCATGATTTGTGATTGGATAGAAGGTCAGGGTTAGGGATATTTAATTTTGTCTCACTGATTACATTGGTTATGTAGATGGATGCAGTTAAAAGCTGGGGCTTAAGAAAATGAAATAGAAATGAACTAGATAGAATTTTCAAGAACTTCCAAGATTTGGTCATAGATTTTCTGGGGCTGGACTCACTTTAGTTGCTCCTCATTGCTTCTTGGATTGCCAAGGTTATGGAAAGTGAAGGGGCACCAAGGAGAAAACCTGGAAAAGATGGTCAAATTCCACCTTTGTTTAGAATATTCTAACAGAAAATGCATTCGGCCAATAAGAGATTAGTGAGCTCCTGCCAGGATCAGAGGCTGGAGACACAAATGAGTCGGTTTACTCCTGTTAGGGAAACAGCCTTGCCAGGCATTTCTCATGAAGGGGATTCGGTAGAGGGAACTGCTTACACAGAAGACAGAAAGCTTAGAAGCCTAGTAGGAGATGTAAAGCATCCAGGAGCTTGGCAATAGCAGGAAATCGCCAGTACCACCTATAGGGATGGATGTGTCAGGAGGAACATAGTTATCAGAAGCCAGAAGTCAGCTGCCAGGCGGGGCTGGACCATAGCAGGAGGAGCTATCAGAGAAGGCCAAAAGCAGAAGATGGTAGAAGAGATGGAGAATCACCCTGCCTTCTTCTTCTTTCCACTTTCTGATCTCCCATCAGTCCTCCCACAAGTAGAAAGTAGCCCAAAGCCTGCTGCCAAGCCTGGGAAATGGAGTTCCCTGCAGGGCAGAGCAGCGCAGGAAAAGGAGGGGAAGGCATCTGAGAGCAAACGGGCGCGAGGGGCACTGGGGGAGTGGCACCCAGACCCTGCCCTTCGGGAACTTCCAGTCTGCCTCGGGCCATCTCTGCAGTACAGGGAAGAGGGGAGGGTCATCATCAGCTGACCCCTCCTTATGCCACGAGTGTGCCAGGCGCTTTCCATATGTCTGGTAGACCTCTTAATCCTCAACACAGCATTGCACAGCAGTTCCATCCCCACTTCACACAAAAGGAAACTGAGGCTTGGCGGGCAGGGAGGGTGACAGCAGGGATGTGGTGGGGGTGGCGGAGCTTTGGGTACAGCCTCGCAGAGCCTAGGCTCCTGTTGGCGTCCCCAGTGCCTGCGGCTGCCTGGCTCCTGACAGCCATCACTCTTTGGGCAAATGTGACCTTTTCCAAATGCAGACAAACCTTAACCCCAATCTTAGAGGACAATAAAGCTAATAAAAAGAAAGCACTTACTGAACTGAAACAAAACAGGCTATTTTATTCACCTTACTTTTAACTCCTATTAAGTACTTAGAAGCTCAATGGAAACGTTTTATTAAAGTTCACTGTTTTAAACTTTAAAAGCAATGGAAATTTCTCTAGAACTTCCCCAGAGCTCAGATCCTTGGCTAACCATAATCCCACAGGCCACACCACAGCTCTAGTCGGTGTACCTACATGTGTCCAGGTGAGTGTGGGATGTGAGTGACTCTGAACCCTTTCTTTGTGGCACTTTTCAAAATGGTAATTGCTTAGTGATTTGGAATTCTTGTTCTTTGTCATTCCCATCCTCCTGAATCACAAACTCCTCAAGGGCAGAGGCAGCTCTGGTTTGCATACTGCTCTCTGTAGCCTCCGATGCCTGCTGCTGCCTCTGCCCTTTGCCTGTCTGCATCGCAGACATGGTCAGTCAGGAAGTATTTATCGGACACCCTGGTGCCAGGGCCTATGATAGATGCAAACATTTTTCTTCATCAACCTATTCATTCCAGGAATGTTATTGATCATCCACCAGGCCCAGCAGGTGGACACTGACGGGACAGAGCAGCCACGTTCCCTCCTCCCACATTTTTGGCCTCACAGCTTTGCAAGGCAGGCATCATTATCCACATTTATAAATGCAGCTCAGACAGAGTGAGAAGGATTCCAAAAGCACACTCTTGATTTGGAAGTGACAGAGTCAGGCATCTCTTCTCCCTGCCCGACACTGCTCCTCCTCCTTGCTGGATGGGGCAGGAGGTAGAGGGAGAACCTGCAAATTAACTAGAGAAATCAGAAGATGCTGCTGCTGGGACTTTCCTGGTGGTCCAATGGTTAAGACTCCATACTTCCTCTGCAGGGGTTGCAAGTTTGAGCCCTAGTCAGGGAATTAAGATCTTGTAGGCAATGAGGTTTAAAAAAGAAGATGCTATTTATTTATGTGTTTTCCATAATGTTGTTGTTGTTTTGTCTCTAAGTTGTATCTGACTCTTTGGGACCTCATGGACTGTAGCCTGCCAGGTTCCTCTGTCCATGGGATTCACCAGGCAAGAATACCAGAGTGGGTTGCCATTTCCTCCTCCAGGGGATCTTCCCGACCCAGGGATGCAACCCAGGTCTCCTGCATCGGCAGATTCTTTACCACTGAGCCACCAGGGAAGCATGATAAAAAAAATAAAAAGCCCTTATAATCCACCATCCACAGATAAACAAGATCTTATCTATAAGGCCCTTAACCCAGAGCCTGGCAGGTAACAGTCAGGCAACAGATCTAAGACAGTAGTCTGTAACTCCTGTTGTTAAAGAATAAAATGGGACTATTTTTTAAAGCCAGAAAGGAAAAATGTTGCCCTCCAGGGGACATTCAGCATTGTCTGGAGACCATTTTTGGTTGTTGTAACTAGGGGTGGGTTGCTGCTGACATCTAATGGGGAGACACCAGGGACACTAACACCCTACAACACACAGGACAGCCCCAAAAAGAGCGTTATGGCCCCAGATGCCAAAAATGCCGAGGATGAGAAGCTGGTCTTATGGAGACTTCTCTTGCAGGATTAGTTATTTCTTATAACATTATTTTCAGCAGACACAGAGTGATCGACTCCCTGCTTGATGATCTAGGAAGGCTCTTTTTATTTTCCATGTAACCTAAGTATAGGATTAATCGACTTTACCCCAGCTTCACAGATGGGCTTTGGGTACTGCCACTGTCTGTCTCATCCCACATCCCCTCTGGCTTCTTGGCTCGCTCAGGGACCACAGAAGTTAGACAAGACCTACTTTTTTGCAGAGGCAGGACTTCCAAGATTTAGTTCCTATATTTTAAAAAGGATTTTTACAGATCAGATGACAAGTTAAGTATTTATTTATTTATTTGTTTTTGGCCTCACCATGCAGCATGTGGGATCTTAGTTCTCTGAAAGAAAAATGAGAGTCGCTCAGTCATGTCCGACTCTTTGTGATTCAAGAGTCGATCCAAGAATTCTCCAAGCCAGAACACTGGAGTGGGTAGCCTTTCCCTTTTCCAGGGGATCTTCCCAACCCAGGGATCGAGCCCAGGTCTTCTGCATTGTAGGCAGATTCTTTACCAGCTGAGCCACAAGGGAAGCCCAAGAATACTGGAGTGAGTAGCCTATCCCTTCTCCAGGGGATCTTCCCAACCCAGGAATCAAACTGGAGTCTCCTGCATTGCAGGCAGATTCTTTACCAACTGAGCTATGAGGGAAGCTGACCAGAGATCAAACCTGTACCCCTGCAGGGGAAGCTCGGAGTCTTAACCACTGGACGGCCAGGGAAGTCCCTAATTCCTATTTTTAAGTGCTTGCCCTGTCTGAGTTCCTTCTCTCCCTGTTGCAGGCCTGAAGGCCCCTCTTAGCCCCGTTAAGACCTTTGAGGAATGTTAATACACTTCCAATAATGGGAAATCTGAAAGCCCATGCCATGTGACGTGAGCCCAGCCAGATTAGAACAACTTCAAATCCCTTTGGACTCAAGGAACAATGGCCTTGTCAGAATTGCAGGGATAATTAGAAAATGTGGTGCTACTTTCTCTAATCAGGGTGAGGTTCTGGGACCACAGAGGCATCTGCAGGGACGTGGCTACATTTTCTCTAACAGGTGAGGCTACATGGTAAAAACTCGAGTTCCTTGGCCAGAAGTCAGGTCCCCAGTTTGCTGTATGTTAATTACACTTCAATAGAGCTCTTTTTGGGCCTGGTTATAACTCTGGCTGTAAGAATAGGGATTTCAATAAAATTCACAGAACTGAAGCTAAGACGTGACTTGGTGGTCATCTGACACTCCTTCCCTGCTGGAAGCCAGAGAATGGACTTGCTAAGATGTCTTAGCAATGAGGACGCTGGGACTCGAATTCAGATTTTCCCGACTTTCACTCCACGCTTCCCAATTACTGTTCGGCTTAAGGAGAATGACCTCCTCGTTGAAGACCTGCTGCCCGCTCCCATGCTCTTCTTTCCAAATGGGGAGAAATCACAAGGGAGAGCAGTGGGGTCACTAGAAGGGCCACCTGACACTCGTGAAGCATCTTTCAGTTTGTGCAGCGTTTTTGTACTTGTGTGCGATCTTAGTGAAAACCAGGAAGAAAAGGCAGGTAGTGTCAAGATCCTCTTGGCAGAGAAGAAAACTGAGGCCCAAGAGGGCCAAGTGACTTTTCCCAGGTCATTCCAATGCTTACAGCATAGCCGGGCCTCAGATGTAGTTTCCCCGCTCCTCTGGGGACCACATTTTCTCCGGCCCCGGGAAATTCAAAAGGCAAGAGAAACCCCAGAGTGCCCCGAAATTCCTGGTGAGGGCCATCCAAGTTTGGGAGACTCTTTGGAAAACGAGAGAAAGAGCCTGAAAGAACCAGGCACTCTCTGACCCAGAGGGTGGACATCTTGATGACCAGAGGAGCCCACAGCCTCTTGTTGGCACCTGGAAGGTACAGGGCAGAGGGTGGAATGGATAGTCCCTGATTCTCTCATCAGAATAAGAAGAAGGAAAAGGCCATACACACCCATCTCCCTGAACCCCTCCAGGTGGCAAAGGTCAGGCCCCACCAGCCCACAGGTGGGCCCTGCTCCTTGAGTACTTTGAAAACCAGCTTGTCCAAAGTCCAGTTTCCAATCCCTTATTTTGTACCAAACATCAACAGGGAAACTTCATGGAAGGAATCACATCTTCCAACGGATGAGTCAGTGTCTTCTCCTTGATGGCATTGATGGTCCAGCTGAGAGCACCCATACCGTTCGGCCCAGATCTGCTCAGATGGGCTTCACTGCCACACAGCCGGGAGTGGGGATGGGGGCAGCTGCCCCAGCCTCCCTGCTTAGGAATGTCCTTCTCTCTCTCCTTCCCATCCCCTTCCTGTCACACCCACACTAGAAGGACTTTGTCATTAACTGATAGTGGGGAGTCATGAGACAAAGGTACTCAGAGGTGGGAAGGGAAAATGTGAAAACACAGAACCTGTGGGTAGGAAGCAGAGGAAGAGCTGGGTGATGGGGAGCTGCTGGCTAAAGGTTAAGGGCTGGGGGCTGGGACAAGTCTAGCACCAAAGTTCTAGGATATGCAGGTGGTGGGGTGGTCCCAGAGGGCGTTGTTATGTACCAGTCATATACACAGCAAAAATTCAATTGTCTTTGGACCTCCATGGGGCACTAGACCACAAAGGAGCTCTGAGTGGGCAGGGAGGGGAGAAAAGACCCACTGATGCTTCTCTTCTCACTCATGGATGTGACCATGAGTGGATTTCTTAACCTCTCTGAGCCTTGTTGTGGCAGGTAGGTAGACTCATCCTTGCCCACCTCTCAAGGTTGCCATGGGTCTTTGTACGATCAGGCCACTCAAGATGCTCCTTCTCTTTCTCTCTGGACATCCCCTGCCTGACTAGTGCCTGCTGCACCTACACCCTCCGCACAGGATTGACCTTCCTGAGTGTTTGCCTCAGGCCCTAGCTAGTGGTTGTTCTTATCAAAGAGGCTGTGAGGAGTGTTCCCCTCTGCTGGCTTCCCTGGTAACTAATGAGCCCACCTGACGTCAATTCCCCTATAACTGGCAATCTCCCCTTCCCCTGGGGAACAAAAACTGCTGCCATGTCCTGCCTCCGCTGCACACAGTGGGGTGTTGCTCTAAGTCCTTGCTTCAGATCTGTATTGCTAACTCTGGACTCTTTCTTTGGTCTTGAAGCTGGACAGCTCATGTAGCACTCCTGGGTATAGCCTAACAATCTTCAAGAAGCTAGAAGATGTCACAGTCCTAAAATTCTGGGAGTGCTTCCCGTGAACTACAGTGAGGAATGTGTCTGTTAGAACATGCTGAGAGGTTGCTTGCCCACCCAATCCACAATTCTGCCCGGCGCCCCTCCTAGTTCAGTCTCAAGTTTGTTCTGAGACCCACTCAGCTCTGGAGGGAAACTGTGTTAGTGATTCTGGGGCACCCTAAATTGCCCAGTCAGGCTGAAAGGATTTATATTTCATGATTGGGGAAGGGGACTCTTGCACTCATCCCCCACCCTCACAAGAAGGCAGAGACTAGCAATTTTCCCTGCAGCCACCTTGAGATTCTGAAGAAAACCATCTTGGGAGGATGTCCACGGCAAGGATGGCAGAGCCCAGACACAAGGACAGCCTGCATTCTTGACATCGTCTTTGAGCCACCTCTAGTCCCTCACCTGTGTAGCTGAAATTTGGCCTCTGTATCCCGACTCCAAACTGAATCTCAGAGACAGAGTTTGGGGTGAAGTAGAAAAGAATAGCTTTATTGCTTTGCCAGGCAAAGGGAGACACTGCAGCCTAATGCCCTTAAAATTGTGTGTACCAACCTGGAGGGGAGTGAGGAGTTTTATAGAAATGGTTTCAAAGAGGGCGTGGCCAGTTCACGGACCTTCTTCTGATTGGTTGGTGGTGAGGTACGTGGGAGTTAGCATCATCAACCTTCTGGTTCCAACTGGTCTGGGTCTGCGTGCTTATGGGCAGCACAAGTTAACTTCTCCCACCTGATGGGGGTTTCAGTATCTGCAAAACAACTCAAAGATATTGCCGTGTGTATCCTTTGGTGGGAAACCAGGACCCTGCCCCAAGGCTGCACTATTTCTCCTTCGTGTCCCCACATCCCTTCCCTTCCCTGATTAACAACTGTTTGAACTTGCCCATTGGAACTCAGGGCAGGTTATGAAGGCTGAATGGAGCCTACCTGTGAGAAAGGAAACCTTGTGGGGTGAAGGGGTGGGCAGAGAAGCAGAAAGGCTTTCACGCCCAGGAACCCCACGGGGTCCTGCTCAGTTCCATCTGAAGCCTGCCTTCTCCTGTACCTCTAAATCTGTGAGAAAACAAATAGCCTTATGTTCCAAGCCTATGTGAACTGGAGTTTCTGTGACTTGCTGCTCAAACATCTTTACTGCCCGCGGTGATGGTAACTTTCTCACATTAGCCACTGAAGCCATCCTGCGTGCTGCTGGAAACTGCCACACTTCTCCACACACACTAGGAGGCAAAGCAGTCACACGGTGGTGGGACAGAGCAAGGTCACCATCCTCCACCCCCCACCCCCCACCAGGATCAGCGGTCACTCTCAGGTCCTGCCCTTACCCAGGCCACCCCTCCTGCCAGCCTGCCTTAGGCCCTAGAATGCCTGCCCCAAATCTCTGCTCCCATTCTGCTCCTGAGTCTTCTCTAGACCTGGATTGAACCCTGGACCCTGGTGCATGAAGGCCCAAACCCCCAAGAAGGCTCCCTCATTGGGCCCATACACTTGCTTCTACTCCAGACCCACTCAGGTCCACATGACTCAGAGGGACCCTCCGCATTGCAGGAAGTCCCCGCTCCTATCCCGGGGTCAGTGACAGTCACTGAAGGGCTTGAAGTACTAAAAAGACATGTTTTTATAGCTCCATCTTTAGAAAGACCCTACAGATGGCCATGTGGTCCACCACGGGTGGACCATGGAGTGGGCCCAGCGGACCTGTGTCTGGGCCTCCAGGCCCCAGGGCCTGTGTAAGGCTGTAGATTGATGGATCCTCTCTGGAGTTAAAACTTTGACACTGAGCTATCCTTTTGAAAGGAATAGTAATATTGTAATAGTAATATACTGTATAATAGTATGTTATATAGTGATAAAGGCTACCATTTCTGAGTACTTACATCTGAGGCACAGTGCTGCGCCTCTCCCATCCTTTCCCTTACTGAGTCCTCACAATAACTCAGTAACCATTTTTGGCCCCACTTTATAGATGAGGCTCCCTGCTGTTCAGAAAGTTTAACTAACCTGTCTAAGTGCCTCCAGCTGCAAAGCAGCAGACCCTGCAGTAAACCCAGATCCAAAACTCCCCTTGCTCTTAAGCAAGTGCTGGTTCCAGTCCTATACATCAACAGAACATTTCATAGTGCAGGAGAGGAGAAGTTTTGGCCAATGGGGATTTTTGAGGAGCATGCTGCCACATAAGCTTGCATTTGTTCATTGTTCACTGGGTGCAGAGCTTTCCCTGAAGAGGTCTCAGGGCCCTTCAGAATCCTGACCACCCCTCTCCACCCTGAGCTCAGGAATGTGAAAGTGATACATGTGGGAACAACCAGCCCCGTTGTATTTAGGTCATGATCTCTTTATGGGTGGGCATGTTGCAGGGGAAAAAGGATGCCAAAAAGTCCTGAGACTCTTGTGTATCCAAGAGATGGGCCCTGGGTGAGCAAACAAGTCAGTCTACAAGTAAGACACCTGCAAACACAGAAGAGGAAGAAAAGTTTACAGGTTCTGTCTCCTTCTGGATGATA
Source organism: Muntiacus reevesi (assembly GCF_963930625.1). Taxonomy (NCBI): domain Eukaryota; kingdom Metazoa; phylum Chordata; class Mammalia; order Artiodactyla; family Cervidae; genus Muntiacus; species Muntiacus reevesi. The sequence goes on from NC_089256.1 coordinate 9,852,176, forward strand.
CCACCCTTATGGCAGAAAGTGAAGAACTAAAGATCCTCTTGATGAAAGTGAAAGAGGAGAGTGAAAAAGTTGGCTTAAAGCTCAACATTCAGAAAACTAAGATCATGGCATCCGGTCCCATCACTTCATGGCAAATAGATGGGGAAACAATGGAAACAGTGGCTGACTTTATTTTGGGGGGACTCCCAAATCACTTCAGATGGTGATTGTAGCCATGAAATTAAAAGACACTTACTCCTTGGAAGGAAAGTTATGACCAACCTAAACAGCATATTAAAAAGCAGAGACATTACTTTGTCAACAAAGGTCCGTCTAGTCAAGGTTATGGTTTTTCCAGTAGTCATGTTTGGATGTGAGAGTTGAACTATAAAGAAAGCTGAGTGTCAAAGAATTGATGCTTTTGAATTGTAGTGTTGGAGAAGACTCTTGAGAGTCCCTTGGACTGCAAGGAGATCCAATCAGTCCATCCTATAGGAGATCAGTACTGGGTATTCTTTGGAAGGACTGATGTTGAAGCTGAAGCTCCAATACTTTGGCCACCTGATGCAGAGAGCTGACTCATTTGAAAAGACCCTGATGCTGGGAAAGATTGAAGGCAGGAGGAGAAAGGGACGACAGAGGATGAGATGGTTAGATAGCATCACTGACTCAATGGACATGAGTTTGGGTAAACTCCGGGAGTTGTTGATGGACAGGGAGGCCTGGCGTGCTGCTATTCATGGGGTTGCAAAGAGTCAGACACAACTAAGCAACTGAACCGAACTGAATGGGAAATTCTGGTAAGAATCCAGCCAGACTTCATTCAGTAATGTTGGTAACTCTCTAGAACCTTAGATTTTGTTTACATTCACTTGTCTTTTACTTTTGCTCATTTACCACCGTGCTTTGAAAATTGGTTCCATCCCTGGTGGAGGAACTGAGATCTCACGTTTGACAAGGCGACTAAGCCCTCAAGGCACAACTACTGAGCCCATGAACTACAACAAACAGCCTGCATGCCGCCAAAGACCTGATGTGGCCAAGTCATACGTTTTAATTTTTTTAAAAAAGAAAAGAAACCTTCAGCTGATTGCACAGCAACATCCCTGATCAGCCCATCTTTGGCCAGGTCCTGCCTTCCCCTGCAGTATTTCCTCTGATTCAGAGGCCAGGCAGGCCACCCCCAAGCCTGGGAAATCCCTGAAGAGAGTCTAGCTGAACCCCCAGTGCCCAACCACAGGCCTTTCCCTCCCTGGTTTCAACCTTGTTAATTAAGAAAGCAGACCGGGGCTTGGTGTGAGGGAGACTATTGTGCCTGCATTTCATGAGCAAAGGCACCACTGAAAGAACCAGTTGGCATGGTGACTGAGCCAGGAGGATGCTTTCAAAATGGGCAATTTAATCTAAACAATCATTGCATTTTTTACTAAATGTCACATTCCCATAATTGTGTGGACAGCTAATTGGGCAATTAATTGTTTGGAATCTTTTATTTCTGTTCTCTTGGTCCACTTAATGTCTGTGCATGTGTGTGCATGCATGCACACACACACACACACACACATACACATAATCACTCACACTATGGGCCAAGTTACTAATCCCATAAGGAGAATTCTGAAGAGCTCAGTCTCAATGATTGACCATTTGATGGTGGTTGATTCATCAGTGTCATCACTTCCTAATTGTGTTCAATCCAAGACACTGCCCCTAGAAGCTTCAATCCCCAATTCCCACACCAAGGATGTTGACAAGGGTCAAAGTATTGTCAAGCCCCCCTGCAAATGCACACCCATTGGACAGAGGTGAAATTTACCTGGTGGAGGGACTTGGACTTGTAAAGTTATCACCTGGACCTTCATGCAATTTTTAATTCTAAAGCCCTTGGCCTAGGTACACATCTAGGTTCACTTGTGTATCCATCATTTTTAATCACTGCATGCATGCTCAGTCACTCAGTTTGCCCAGCTCTTTGTGACCCCGTGAACTGTAGCCCACCAGGCTCCTCTGTCTGTGGAATTTTCCAACCAAGAATACTGGAGTGGGTGGCCATTTCCTTCTCTAGAGGATCTTCCTGACCCAGGGATTGAACCCACATCTCCTGCATTGGCAGGTGGATTTTTTTACCACAGAGCCACCTGGGAAGCCCTAACCTCAGTGAAAAATGCAGATATTGTCCTCTGAGAGAGAAATTGCCCAGACAATGTGCAGGAATGTTATTTGCATGAATCCTGGATTCCATATTTACAGGCTTGGGGCCTGAACTAGAACTCAGCCCTTTGAGTTCACTGCTTTGATATAATAGCTGCCATAAAATAATCTTTGTTTTGCATGCATGCTCAGTTGTGTCCCGCTCTTTGTGACCCCATAGACTATAGGTAGCCTGCCAGGCTCTTCTGTCCATGGGATTTTCCTCTGCCCGTACTATATGGGCAAGAATATTGGAGTGGGTTGCCATTTCCTTCTCCAAGGGATCTTCAGGACCCAGGGATTGAACTCACATCTCCTGCAGTGGCAGATGGATTATTTACCATGGAGCCACCTGGAAATCTTTGTTTTAAATGTTTCCAAAACTCTGATCCAGTGAACAACTCTGTTTTGCTGGGTTCCTAAGTTAGCTGACTTCAAAGAGAATGTTTTCACCCTACCCTGCCTGAGACAGACTGTCCCTCCAAAAACAATGTGGTTCAGTCATCTTAACTATTTTTTAAAATTCAAATTGCTGTTCTGAATAAGCTACAAGGAGCCGAATGTACTCAACTTGTGTTTCTGCCCAGGTCAGCAGGCTGGCTCTGCTGTTTAATTGAGCTGAAATCCAGAGATGAAGAGGTGGGAAACAAGAGTCTATCACCCCGAAGGAGAAATGGAAACACTGCTCACTTGTCTCAGATGACAAATGCCATTCTGACCTCTCAACACTGATTGTGAGCCTTTCCAGTGCAAAGCATCCTCTTTTGTTCTGATTTCCTGACAACTGTTTAATCATAGTCTATTCATAGAAATTATAGTAGAAATCTCTTGTTCCCCACATATCAAATAAGATAATGCACAGGGAAATCAAGTTCTGGAAACAAATAATTGAGTTGAAAGTCTCCCACCAGGAGTGAAATCCTAAAGTATGTTTAAGGCTAGATATGTGGATACAGACCAGAGGATAGGGAGAGCATTTGTCCTCCACAAACATTTCCACATAAATTTGCCCTCAACCCAGGGTTCAATTATTAACAAAATAAAAAGAATCTAATTTTAATGCCACAATGGAAAGACTTTAAAGAGTGAAACTGACATGTATTGAGTATTTCTCATGTATATTATTTTATCTGATTCCTACAATGACCCTGTAGCATAAGGTCTGTTGCTGCTGCTGCTGCTGAGTCGCTTCAGTCGTGTCCGACTCTGCGACCCCATAGATGGCAGCCCACCAGGCTCCCCTATCCCTGGGATTCTCCAGGCAAGAACACTGGACTGGAGTGGGTTGCTATTGCCTTCTCTGAGCATAGCGTCTATTAAGTGCATTTTATGGACAGAGAAGGGTTTCTCAAGTGGTGCTAGTGGTAAAGAACCTGCCTCTCAATGCAGGAGACATAAGAGACATGGGTTTGATCCCTGGGTTGGGAAGATAGCCTGGAGGAGAGCATGGCAATCCACTCCAGTATTCTTGCCTGGAGAATTGCATAGGAGAGAGGAGCCCAGCAGGCTATGATCCATAGTGTCCAAAAGAGCTGGACATGACTGAAGTGACTTAGCACACACACATGCATGCATGAACTGAGAAACAGAGGCTAGAGAGGAGAAATAATTGCCCAAGATTGCCTGCCCAACAGTTTCTGGGTTCTTTCTCTTTTGCCACCCCATTCTACTTCCCAAAACAATTCATCTGCCACAAGTCCAATGTCCCAACAGATGCCTGTCTAGCTGGCCATCAGTAGCTTTAGGTCAAGCAACTATTGCTGAAACTCCCCAAGGGCTTGGGGCTATAGAACTGTCCTAAGGTCAGACAAGGTGTTTGGCAAACTCACTACAAAGCAAACATTGACCTGGTCTCATTCTGTCTAGTCCATCTCATCCCAGATGGCTACAAGGACCTTGCAAATCCCCTGAGCTCAAGAAAGGCAGAAGAGTGTACAAGCTTTTTTAAAAAATAAAATCAATACATATATGTGTAAAAGAAAAAAGTCAACTCAGTACAGAGAAGTGCAGAGAATGAGAAATGAGAGTGGAAAATGAGAAATCCTAACATCCAGAGACAGCCATTGATAATATCTTAGAAACCATTCTCTTGGGCACTTTCCCAAGTAAGCACACAACTGCAAGTATGTAAAATGGCATCAAAACGGTCTTCCTTCGGAATTCCCCGGTGGTCCAGTGGTTAGGACCCCACACTCTCATTGCTGAGGGCCCAGGTTTGGGAAACTAAGTTTCCACAAGCCGCTCAGCAGGTCCAAAAACAAGGCAGAGAGCGTCTTACTTTACATGTTGCTCCATATCCTAATTATTTTCACTCAGAAATGTTTTAAAAATGCAAGTCCCAATATTCAGTCTCAACACTGCAAGGTATTCCACTGTATGAATTTCCACCATTTATTCAACCAATTTTTGACTCTATAAAATCTTTTTTGTTTACTATTATAAACAACAGTAGAACAAATATCCCTGAATATATATTGTTTTTGTTTGCTGAGGGGCCCTTCTTTGATTTTCTCCTTAAGCATGAGTTGCCAGAAGTAGAGGACTAATCAGAGACCTAAGACATTTTCTTCTTGTCTTTTTCTTTCACTGTTATAAAGGTGAACAGCCAACTAGACAAAAGCAGCTGCCTCAAAATGGCAGGAGGGAATTTCTTTTATTCCTTGGATTTTTCTTCTAGGCACTGTTCTTCATCTCTCCTTTGCCTTCTTCATGTTGCTTGCTTTCATTTTTTTTTTTTTTTTCGTCATTATAAGGTAGGCACCTCTGACAAAACTTCATTTGTAGGCTCTCTCCCACTATACCCAAAGGCTGTTTGTCTTCTCCAAGCTCTAGAAGCTAGGGTAATGCAAGTCTTTTCAGTCTTAAGGGTGTAATAGGGAGGAGAACTCATGGATGAGTTCCATGAAGGCTGGAGGATTTTAATTTTCTTTCCTGGGAGTTTCAAGCTATAGGCATCTCCCCTAAGGCTTTAGAATGGTCCCTCCTATACCTGCTTCCCTGGTGGCTCAGACGTGAAGAATCTGCCTGCAAGCCCAATGACCTGGGCTTGATCCCAGGGTGGGGAAGACCACCCCTCCACGAGAATGAAATGGCTACCCACTCCAGCATTCTTGGCTAAGAAATCCCATGGACAGAGGAGCTGGGTGGGCTACAGTCTGTGGGTCGCAAAGAGTCAGACATGACTGAGAAGCTATCAATTTCACCCCTTCTTCATAAAGGAACCTAAGGACTGTTGAGTCCTATTGCCAATGAGATCTTTCTAGGGTAGTTAGGGGCTTGTTTTTTAATACTCTACAGAGTATCTGTTCATGATCTCAGTCTAATGTTGCCAGATTTAACAATAATTATAATAATGATGACAGGACACCCAGTTAAATTTGAACTTCATATAAACAAAAAGTAATTTTTAGCATAGGTATGTTCTAAATATTGCATAGAATAAAAACTACATTGTAATTTTATGAATATAATTAAAAATTATATTGCATAGATAAAGAACTATTATTGCTTATCTGAAATTCAAAGTTAATTGGAGATTCTATACGTAAATTGGCAGCCCTGACTTGGTCAGTCTTGCTCCAGATGGGGAACAAGAGTTCTGGGAATTCTCAGAATTTTATTCACTCATGTTCTTCTGGAAAGTTTACGAGTCATGGCAAGTCAATTCATGTTCCTTGACCACCAGTCTTTGGGCTTTGGGGCATGAAGTTGTACCCCTTTCCTTGATTGGCTGATGCTGATTTTTATTTTCGGGGCAAGGACGGTGTGGGTGGCTAAGGAAGGTTGGTTTTAGTTCTGTGATTCTTTCATTAAGTATTCCAGGAAGGTGAGTTGTGATCCAGCTTCATATTCTCTCTAGAGCTCAGGAATTATATTCTTTACTAGAACCTTTAGAAAAAAACAAAGGTGAATCCAATCCATAATCCACAGCAAGTCTCCTGGGAAATCTGTTTTCTCTGTTTCCTAATTCTCTTACACTCCACTCTCTCTGAAGCCCCTCACTAGCCAAAATGCCCTCAAAACTATGTCTCTCTACCTCCAGACTTTGAAACTTTTTTTTTTCATCTCCTCCCTTCTTTCTATCTACTCTTTTTCTCTCTTGGTGTGGGGGTGGAGTAGGGAAGGATTGAAGTAAGGATAAAGTGAAACCAGGTAGAAAATTAAGAGGGAATGGGTTCTCTTTGGTGGGCTGAGGAAGAGAAATATCTTGAATATCTCCATGCTAATAATTGATATCTCATCTCAAGTTCAGTAGAGATCTTTACAGTTTAGTGATCAGGGAGCTTAAGTTGATTTTCCCAAGGTCACATAACTAGTCATGGATACAGCTTGAACACAACTTTGGATTCCAAAGGTTTCTATCTCATGACTCTGCTTATCTCATATTTTAAGTGTACATCATAGTAGTGATATTTTTGTAATTTTCATTATCTGATGGCAGATATGGTGATCAACTCCCCAACATTTAGTCCACCTCTGTTTTAGTTTGCTAGAGCTGACACAATGAGATATCACAAAGTGGGTGGCTTAAACAGAAGAATTCATTGTCTCATAATTCTGGAGGCTAGAAGTCCAAGGTCAAGGTGCCTGCAGCGTGGGTTCCTACTCAGGGCTATGAGGAAGACTCTGTTCCCAGCCTCTCCTCAGCTTCTAATGGTTTGCTGATAATCTTTGATGTTCCTTGGCTTCTGCTGCATCACTGCAACCTCTGCCTTCATCTTCACATACTGTTCTCCCTGTGTGGAGGTCTGTGTCCAAGTTTCCCCTTTGCATAAGGATAATGGGCATATTGGAGTAGTGGTTCACCCTACCCCAGTATAACCTCATTCTAAATAATTATGTTTGTAATGACCCTATTTCCAAATAAGGTCACATTTTAAAGTACTGGGGGCTAAGAATTCAACATGTAAATTTGAGGGGTGGGAAATGGGGACATAATTCAACCCATAACATCTTTCCCCAAATTGATATGCCTTTGCTGAGTATGGACTGCAATATCGACTTGGTTCATTCCTCATCTGTGTTGTTCATGATGAGTAAGACATCACTTGTGGGAATAAACTGCCATCCACGGAGTGCTTTCCCAAGTATCTCCCCATCCTCTCTGTCGGACCCCGGGAAGCAGTGCCTTATCTCTGCAGTGAAAAATGAAATGCCCGCTCATCTAGGAGGCTGGGCTGCTCTGTGATTCGTTCTGTTCTGCGCACTTTTTTGTGTTGGCTTATTCTCAATATAGGCGTATTATGGCCGCAGAGTCCCTTGGATTGCAAGGAGATCAAACCAGTCGATCTTAAAGGAAATTAAGCCTGAATATTCATTGGAATGACTATTGTTGAAGTTGAAGCTCCTCTACTTTGGCTACCTGATGGCTTCCAGACTCACTGGAAAAGACTCTGATTCTGGAAAAGACTCTGATTCTGGGAAAGATTGACGACAGAAGGGGAAGTGGTGGCAGAGGATGAGATGGTTAGCTAGCATCATCGACTGAATGGACATGAATTTGAGCAAATTCCAGGAGATAGTGGAAGACAGAGGTATCCAGTGTGCTACAGTCAATGGGGTCACAAAGAGTCAGACATGACTTAGTGACTGAACAATAACAACAATTCCAGATGTCATACCCAGACTTATCAAACTGCAATAAAGTAGTCTATTTTTGTGGCTCTTTCTTTAAGAACCAGGAACTTTTTCTGCAAGGTCCTGGAAGGCTTCCCTCTGGGTCTCATTGACTGTTTCAGAACTACATGACCACTTGTAAACTTGTAACTAACAAGATGATGCAGTTCCCACTCAGCAAAGACATACAAAATGTGCCGTCCCCAGCAAAAAATAGGCAGTTAGGTTAGATTGGTCTTTGTTGTTGTTCTCACTGCTTTCAGCTTGATGGAACTCTCAGGAAAACTAGAAATTCAAGAAGGTGGTTTGCTGCCAACTACCATTGTTCATTGGAAGCTACTGGTGGTCAGCTGTTCTGGGGAAGAGAGCAGGTCAGTGCCTCTAGACCCTCAGGGACTAAGTCCTGAGAAATGATTTTCCTCTGAGAAAGGACAATGTCCCCACCCACCCCCCACAACACTTTTCAAGGTGGGGGGTTGTGCAGGAGGGGAAACAGAAACCACTCTAAATTCACTATCTGCCTCCTCTAGACTCTAGACTGACTCTTCTTGGAGGTCCTCTTTCCATTCAGAGCTGGACCACAGGCCCAGGTCCAGGTCTCTAGAGAATCTGTCTCCTCCTTTTGATGTTTATATACAACTACAACTCCTTCTTGACTTCTGACATTTCTTCATTCCTGGATTCATGGAGGAGCTGAAATTGGAGCCCATGGCAATTATCCAGCCCAAGTATTTCATTCTGGAGAAGATGCCCAGAGAAAGAAGTTGGCTTGTCCAAAGTTTCACAGGATATTAGTGACCAAGGTGTGGTGAAGACAAACCCTACTGAGGGCTTTTGTTGTGTAAAAACTGGCCAGGAGACATGTTTTAACCCAGCTCAGTTTTATGCTTATATTTCTTATTGAGTAGAGGCAGAGGGAAGGGTTAAGATATATGTCATTGAGGGGCAAGGGAAAGAATTAACCACCATGTAAGTGCAATTATGTGTCTGCCTTCTTCCACTCCCCATATTTTTAAGAGTCACTCAGGTTTTGTGTGTTCATCCCTTTTTTTAATTGTTCCATAGCATTGCATTATATGGACATATAGTAGCTTTACATCCATTCACCAGCTGATGGACATCCAGTTTTGGGCTACTGCTACCAACTGCATCCAATTTTGGGCTACTGAGAATTAAGCTGCTATGAACATTGACATACAAATTGTGTGAGGACTTATGCTTTCATTTCTCTTGGGTAAATGTTTGGATAAACTTCTCTCGGGTAAATAGGAGTAAAATTTCTAGAAATTAAATTAAGTATATGTTTAACTCTGTAGAGCCAAACTGTTTTCCAAAGTGGCCTTATGATTTTACATTCATGCCAACAGTGTGTGAAAGTTTCAGTTGCTCCGTATTCTTGCCAAATCTTGGTATTGTCTTTTTAATTTTAGTCATCTAGTGGGTGTGTAGCAGTATCTCACTATGTTGTTGACTAATGTTGAGCATCTTTTAATCTGTTTATTTGCCACCTGTATCTATTCTTTAGTAAAGTATTTGTTCAAGCCTTTTGCCTATTTTTAATTGGGTTTCTTGTTTTATTATTGAGTTGTGGGAAAACTTTCATGTATTTTAAATACAATCTATTGTTAGATACATGCTTTGCAAACATTTTCTACCAGACTAGACCATGATATTTCATTTTCTTAATAGTATCTTTTGAAGACACTGTCTTTAATGAAGTTCAATTTAATCATTTTTTCTCTTATGATTCATGTTTTTTGTGTCCTATTAAGAAACTTTTGCTAACCCAAGGTAGCTAAGGTCTTAGTTTATATTTTCTTCTAGAAGTCTTTTAGTTGGCTCTTACATTCAAGTCTATGATCCATTTTATGCTAATGTTTGTATATAGAGTCACATAAGGGTCAAGAATTGTGCTTTTACATAAAGATATCCAATTGTCAGTCCTTCTATTCTTGAGGCTCCTGATACTTAAAAAAAAGAAACTACACCAAAACAGAATCTTAAAATATTTTCACATATTTTAAACATTCACATTAAATGAGTTAGTACTCTTAACCTCAAATTATGAAAGGACAGTGATTATATGTATAATCTCATTTGCTCAAATGATCTCAAGTTCTCTGAAGATAAGCCCCACTTGCATGCCTGTTTCCTTCAGCCAATTTATAGCTTCTCAGCTTATGGCTGTCCACACTAGCTGAAAAGTGAGATGCTACACTTTTACAGTTGTATAACAACAACAATAATGATAGTCTAAAGGTTTACCTTCCCAAAGTATTGACTGCTTGCCAGGAGCTGGGGGAAGATGCAGAGTCACCAGAGAAGTTTAGTCCTCCACGACACTTTGGTCCGGGAGTTGCCAGGTAGAAGTGGAGAGAGCCAGGCCTCCCAGCCTTCCCAGGACTGGCTGGGCCCTGGGAATTAGAAGGGGGGGGGGGCGGGTGCATGGGGTTACATGAATTTCTTGGTAAACAAAGGCTGTGAAATGAGGAGAGGCAGAAGGTCCATTGGCAGGGAATAGGACGGGCATCCAGCAGACCTGGCTTCTAAACCCAGCCACCCCTAACGGCAGCCTGCTTTCTTGGACCTTCCTCCCAGTGTACAATATGGGATATGCCCACGTGATCTCTGTGGTTACCAAATATGACCTCATGCATGCATGCATGCATGCTAAATTGCTTCAGTTGTGTCTGACTCTTTGCAACACTATGGACCATAGCCTTCCAGGCTCCTCTGTCCCTGGGATTCTCCAGGCAAGAATACTAGAGTGGGTTGCCATGTCCTCCTCCAGGGAGCTTCCTGACCCAGGGATCAAAATGACTTTATGGGAAGGCTCAAAAAAATGGAGCATGTGATAAGAAGCACAATCAACTTAAAGGCAACCCCATCGAACAAAACTGAAACAAAATGAGAAATAACTAAAGTAAGGACTGTATTACAATATAAAATAAATACACATGATTCCGTATTAATATAAATTTTTATTGCATAAGTAAATTAAATGAGAAGAAGGGATGACTCTTCTATAGGGAAGACTCCCAAAAAATAAATGTAGAAGAAATGAAAACCATAAAAAAAACTTGTAAATCAATTTATACCTCAGTTTAAAAAAATAAATGTAAGAAATCATGATTAGGAAAACACCACAGCAACAGTTATTACAGGCAAAACCTACTGATGGATGCTCAAATTAGTATGAGAAAGTTTGAGGATAAACAGAATATTTTCATAGTTTTGAAGTATTTCTCCCAAGATATTTATTAATTATAAAGGGGAAAATAGCAATTTTACACCATAGAAACCCAGAAGACACCCCCTCAACCAACTGCTCAAGGTTAATTATCACCAGCAATAAGGTATATTGATATCATATACCTCTAGATATATATGCTGAGAAGGTCACATCACTCTGAGCTATTCTTGTCAAAAATCCATAACCTCAATCTAATAGTGAGAAACATCAAATAAATCCCGAATGACAGATAATCTACAATATAACTGACCAGTGTTCTTTAAAGTGGCACAGTCACCAAAGGCAGGGAAAGACTAAGAAACTTGTCACAGATCAGAAGATTTTAGGAGGCCAGGCAACTAAACGTAATGTGAGCTCTACATTAGTGGAAGAAATTCCGATCAGGCCTATAGTTTAATTAATAGAAATTAATAGCACTAATCATCACATTCATAGTACCAATGTCAAGTCCATGGTTTTGATCACTGGACTATGGCTAGATAAAATGCTAGTATTTACTTTCAGGGGACCTGAGAGATGGGGACTCTTTTGGCAACTTTTCTGTTTCCAAAAATTTATTTCAAAATAAAAAGTTTTTTAAAAATATTGCTGTGTACTTAAGTGAAGTAGAAGTTCCCCTAGACACTGCAGTCTGAGGGACACAGGTAAGAATCCCCTGTCTTTCCCAATTTCCTCTCCAGCCTGTTAAGATGTCTGAGACCCCATCATTCAGGATGCACACCTTTCAACTAAGTTTTTGAATCCCATGATTCAAGATGCATGCCTTTCAGCTAAGGATAGTCATGCAGCAGATATTTGTTAAGCACTTTCTACCTTCAGACACCTGCCAGGTACTAGGGATATGTAGTGAATAAGTCATATGGGACTTCTGTTCCCTTGGAGCTTACAGTCAGCCATTAGCATCTTAGTGTGAATTAGCTGGTTTGCTCCACTTTCTACAGCAGTCACAAACCAGGCTAAGGAGAGGGGATATTTTACTGAGTAAGAGAGAAGGCTTAGAGCAGGAAGTAGGTGCCACATGCAAAAGGTAGGTCTGCACAGGGGCTTCTAGAAGTTCTAAGATCTGCGTATGGCCCTGAGACAAACAGGATGGGACACTGGGAGGCAGTTCACCCCATACCCTGCATGTTAAGGCCAACTATGAGACAGATTCCTGTGAAGCCTGAATTGAACCTGAAATAATAGGAATAACAACATCTGGAGAGCACTAACTATGCAGCATGTATGCTCTCATGACTTGAGTGGTGATGACTCATTCAATCTGCCTAACAACCCTGAGGTAAGGTACTATTATCATCCCATTTTATAGATAAAGAAACTGAGGCACTAGAAGTTTAGAAATTTGCCCAAGTTCACACAGCAGGTATGTGGTAGATCTGGACCATGGACTGGGGCAGTGTAGCTCCTGAGTCTGTGCACTTAACATTCAACCTCCAACGCTTCTCCTAGAGCCAAGGGGAAACACAGGGAAGGAAGATGAAGAGTGCCACAGAGTCAGGACTAAGGCCTTTTCTGCATCTAAAGGAACAACAACAACAACAACAAAAAACCCTGAATCTTGTTTTGTATGAGTGCCTACAATGTTTTAGACAAAGCTGCCCAGGGCTTTCCACATATTAGGCATTAATACTTCTGAGGGCTATCACTCCTAATTTACAGATGAGGAAGCTGAGGCTTAGGGAGGTTAAGAATTTTTCCCAAGGTCACATGAGTCTAATATTAGGGCAATCCAGAATTTAGCCGATTTGGGAAAGTTTTAGGCTTGGCGACTATCAGTCTCACCCATGGCCTGGTACTAAATAAGCCCTCTCTTTCAGTCTCTCCCTCTTTTTCTCTCCTCCCCTCTTCTTCTCTCTCTCTCTCTCCCTCCCTTTCCCACAGGAAAGTTAATTATTTAATGCCCACAGTATAGATCTTGAGTATGGCATTTTGCAGCACTGAGCTTTAACAGTGCATGTTTAAATACATTTAATCCAATGAATATTTCAAGGTAATTAATCTCCACAGGGTGAGAGAATGCTCAGGTTTTCCAACACATCATAATACATCTGAATCAGCTAAGGAAATGATCTGCTCACTCTGCAGTAGGTTGAGAAAGATTCTCTTAAAGACTTTTAGAGCTGACTCCCTGTGGTTAAAGAGCAAAAATGCGGCCACTGAGAAGTACTTAGGCACCGCCTAGTGGCTGAAAGTATTTATGCAAAGAGAGAATATGGCTAACAACTTTAGGACCAGATACCAACTCTTTAGGGCTACCAGGTGGTGCTAGTGGTAAAGAACCCAGCTGCCAATGCAGGAGACATAAGGGGTGTGGGTTCGATCCCTGGATGGGGATGATCCACTGGAGGAGGGCATGGCTATCCACTCCAGTACTCTTGCGTGGAGAATCCCCATGGATAGAGGAGGCTTATGGGATAGAGTCCTTGTGGTCCCAAAGAGTTGGACTTGACTGAAGGGACTGAGCTTGTTTGGGGATTTTTAGAGGGGTTGCCCTGAAGCTATCTGTTTTATGTTATAATATGAAATATATAATATTTTGTATTATTAATTAATATACGATTCAGTTCAGTCGCTCAGTCGTGTCCGACTCCACACAATCCCATGGACTGCAGCACACCAGGCTTCCCTGTCCATCACTAACTCCCAGAGCTTTCTCAAACTCATGTCCATTGAGTTGGTGATGCCATCCAAATAATGTATGATTAATATTATAATTACTTCTATAAGAGAAAAATAGAATTTTATTATATATATATATAATGTATCAAATATACATCACCATTTTTCATGGGGATGACAGTGGGATATGGATAAGAATGAATGAGAATTATGGTCACACACCCATGTCTCCCTGCCTGAATCCTGTAACCCTTCTGTGAGGTGTTGAAATGACTATGTTTGTTGAAGGCTGAGTTTGAAGCCATGGAATTCCATGCAGCTAATAGACCTTCAGTGATCTCCAAATTATAACAGTAGTCATAATGGCTGCCATCGCCTGAAGGCTTTTGGTTGTGACCATGTGTGCATATAGGTATGTTATATGCCGTATATACATAAATGTATATGAAAGATTTAAAGCTTTTGTCAGTCCTGTGAGAATAAATATCATAATCCCATATTGCAGATAAGCAAACTGAGGTTCAAGGTCACACATCCTATCAAAACCAGGCCTACTAATCTCCATATTACCCTGCCTTTGTAACACATATTAGATTTCAGTCAGCTTGTGCTACCAACATCCAATCAACTAATATGCATTTGTATCCATCCACTCGATGCATGATATTGTGCTTGGTACTGTTGGGAGAACACACACACACATAGAGTATGATGTCCATCCTTCAGAATTAAATGATTTTATTGTATAATGTAACACATAAAGGCTTAAAAATTAAGTAATAGCAATATATATACATGCATATATTTTCAAGCAGACACAACAACCTTAGCAGATAAGATATTAAAACAATGCTTTGGCTTGTTTAATTGTCAAATAGTATGACAAGAGGGCTTCCCTGGTAGCTCAGCTGGTAAAGAATCTGCTTGCCATGCAAGAGACCCTGGTTTGACTGCTGGGTCAGGAAGATCCCCTGGAGAAGGGATAAGCTACCCACTCCAGTATTCTTGGGCTTCCCTGGTGCTCAGACCGTAAAGAATCCACTTGCAATGCATGAGAACTGGGTTCGATCCCTGGGTTGGGAAACAGTCCTGGAGGAGGGCAAGGCTACCCACTGAAGCATTCTTGCCTGGAGAATCCCCATGGACAGAGGAGCCTGGTGGGCTATTCAGTCCATGGGGTTACAAAGACTTGGGCATGACTGAGTGACGAAGCACAGCACAGTATGAGAAGAATTTCCATGGAAAAGTTCATGAGGGGGTCTCAAAGCTCGGTAGGATTTAGGTGGGCTGTTGGGGGACAGGTAGCGCTGTCCCAGGAAGAAGCTACCCCAGAGGGTCATGAAACATGGTGAGGTAGCCACAAGACACTGTGATGGGGGCTCAGAGACCCAGAGCCTCAGTCCCTGGCTTGCTGGGCACATTGAGACAAAGAATCCTTCCCTATCTGTCCCTCAATTGGCCCACTTGTAAATTTAGGGTGTTGGCCCCTCTAGGAACCTCGCTGGTCTGAAACTCTATCATTTCACGAGTCTGGAAGTTTGAGTCTCAGTGCATTAAGAACTGCATGGTGTTCGGGAGTTTTATTGGTGGTGGAGTGGCTGTATTCCTCCAGCTGCTCATCACCTGGAGGGAGAGGCGTCGCCCCACCCACACTCATAAACGTGCCAAGGATGCCCCCTTGTGGTCATCGGCAGCACATCCTTGGGTGGTCTGGAAAACCAAAGACACGCAGCATCATGACCCAGATGATGGGTATGGCATTTCATGAAAAGATCATCCCAGCTTGGTGCATTGCAACCCATGTGTAAAAGAAGGAACACAACACAGCATAGAAGGGAACCGCACCTGACAAGGCAGCCGGTGGTGCGTACTTTCCCATGAACGGTCTGCAGCTCCCAAAATACACATGCTCACATCTATCTCCAGGCTTTGAACATGCTGCTCTTTCTGCTCAGAACAAGCCACACACTCATACACTCACACACTACTAGGCATATACATATATGTGTGTGTGTGTGTGTATATGTGTATATCTTTGTTCATAATATTTGCTGACATGTATTCCATTATTACCGACGGGGATGAATCTCAGCTCAGGAGCATAAGAAATGTAATCTTTATTTTGCTATAACTCAAAATAGATTCTGAGCTGAGCTCCTATTCTGCTAGATGGAGAACCAATTTGGAGGGCCCCTTCAATCCCCTGATTGCATCCAGATTGGGGGGGGGGGGCAAAATGATGGGGTTTTATGTAATATCTTGGACATTTCCTGTTCGTGCTGACTGAGAAGTCTCCTGACCTCTAGCCCTTGAGTTGCACAAGCCTCTTTGGACTTCTGTGGTTTTCCTCCCAGGGACACATCTGAAAATTCAGAAGGGAAAGGACCTTGCTTCACAGGCCCCAGCAATAGCAGTAAATTCTCCCTCCACCACCTGCCACCACTTTCTTTCCATAGGAATCCTTTCCAAATTTCAGAAGCTGAAAGCTTTCGATGGCTTCATAGCACAAGGGCCCAGTCCAACACAAGAAGATAGGCCTGTAATGAGAAGCATTCAACAACGACAAAAAAAAAAAGCCAAAAAACAAAAAAAACCCTTGATCTTTGGTGATGTTAAGATCATGAACAACAAGGAAAATCTGAGGAACAGTTAGAACTAGTCAGAGAATAGGGGAAATAACAACCAGATACAGCATGGGATCCTGAGCATGAACAAAAAACTGAATGGGGTCTTCAATATGGTTAACAGGATTGTAGCAACATTAATTTCCTGGTTCTGATAACAACAGATGTTTATACAAAATGTTAATAATTGGGAGTGTATAGGTGAAGGATATAGGGAAACCATGCTGTTTTACAATTTCCCTGTGAATCCAGAGCAAGTTCAAAATAAAAAGTTAAATAAAAATCTACTTGCTTAAACTTCTAGGACAGTAGTTCTCAATTAAAGTAAGCTGCTTTATAAATAATAAAAAAGAACTTTTCTTGCACAAAGCACTGATACTTTTAATTTAGCTTTTTATTTTGAGGTAATTGTAAATTCACACACAGTTGTAAGAAAGAATACAGAGATCTCGTGTAACTTGCTCATTTTCCCCAATGGTAACTAACACCTTATAAAACTACAGTACAAGATCACAACTGGGATATTGGTATTGATACAGTTGAGATATAGAACTTTACTGTCACCACAATGATTCCTGCTGCTACCCTTTTTAGCCACATCTCCTTTTATCGCCCCCATGGTCCCCTTGCTCCTGGCAACTACTCATCTGTTCTCCATGTCCACAAACTTGTCATTTCATCCATACATACTGTAAATAATATAGTACTGGCTTTTGAACTCAGCATTGTGTGCACATGTTCAGTCATGTCCGGGTCTTTGCAACCCCATGGACTGTAGCCCGCCAGGCTCCTCCATCCATGGAATATTCCAGGCATGAATGCTGGAGTGGGTTGCCATTTCCTCCTCCAGGGAATCTTCCCAACCCAGGGATAGAACCCCCTGTCTCCTGCGTCTCCTGCATCTCCTGCATTGGCAGGCAGATTCTTTACCACTGCACCACGTGGGAAGCCCAGCTTCGTTCTCTGGCAATTCATCCAGGTTGTCATATGTATTATCAGTAGCCCCTCCATTTTTATGGCTGAGTAGTGTTCCATGGCGTGTATGTGCCGCAGACTGTTTAGCCATTTTCATTCTGAAGGACATCTGGATTGTTTCCAGTTTGGGAGTTAACACAAATAAAGCTGCTTAAATATTTATGTACAGGTTTTTTGCGAATGTAAGTTTCATGTGTTTGGAATAGAATCCTAGAAGTACAGTGACTAAATTGTATGGTAGATGCATGGTTAGTTTTTCAAGAAGCCACTAAAGTTTTCCGGAGCGATCTCACCATTTTACATTTCTATCAGCAATGTATGAGTGGTCCATTTTTTCCACATCTTCATCAGCATTTTAGCCATTCTGACACGTGTGTAGTAATACCTCATTGTTGTTTTAATTTGTATTTTACTAATGGCTAAAGATGAACATCTTTTTATGTCTTTGCCTTCTGTATATCCTTTTTCGTGAAATTCTCTTTTAGCAAAATTCTTTTCACATTTTTTGCCCATTTTATAATTGAATTATTTGTTTGTTTTACTGTTGAGTTTTGAGCATTCCCTATATATTCTAGATGCTAGTCCTTTGCAAGACATGTGGTGTATAAATATTTCTTCCAGTCTGTAGTTTATTTTTTTTCTCCTCTCAACAGAGTCCTTCACAGAGCAGAACATTTTCAATTTTTATGAAGTCCCATTTATCAAATTTTCCTTATTTGGATTGTGCTTTTGTGGTCAAGTCTAAGAATTCTTTGCCTAGCTCTCGATCTGCAGATTTTCTCCTGTTTTTCCTTAAAAAGGTCTGTAGTTTTATATTTTACATTTAAGGCTCTGATCCACCTTGAGTTTATTTTTATGCAAATTATGAGATAGATTGAAGTTCTCTTTTCCCTCTCTAGATATCCAACTGCTCCAGTATCATTTGTTGAAAAGCCTGTATTTCTTCAATCGAATAGTTTCTGCACTTTTGTTAAAAATCAGTCCAGCATACTTGTGTGCATCTATTTCTGGGTTCTCTAGTCCTGTTCCACTGATCTATGTGAATATACTTCTTCCAATGCTATGTGGTCTTGTTACTGTAACTACATAATAGGCCTTAAAAAGATTATTCCTCTCACTTTACTTTTTTTCAAAATAGTTTTATCCACTGTAGTTCCTCTGTCTTTCCATACATAGTTTAGAATAACTTTGTCTATATGTACAAAATACTTTGCTGGAATTTTGATAGGAATTGCAAATATATATAAATCTGTGCATCAGTTTGGGGAGAGTTGACATCTTTTCTGTGTTGAGTCTCCTAATCCATGAGCAAGGATTGTCTATTTAGTTTAGTTGTTGTTCACTTGCTCAGTTGTGACTCCAGGCTTCCCTGTCTTTCACCATCTTCTGCAGCTTGCACAAATTCGTGTCCATTGAGTCAGTGATGTCATACAACCATTTCATCCTCTGTCATCCCCTTCTCTTCCTGCCTTCAATCTTTCCCAGCATCAGGGTCTTTTCCAACGAGTCGGCTCTTCCCATCAGGTGGCTAAAGTATTGGAACTTCAGCTTCAGCATCAGTCCTTCCAATGAATATTCAGGGTTGGTTTCCTTTAGGATTGACTGGTTTGATCTCCTTGCCGTCCACAGGACTCTCAAGAGTCTTCTCCAGCACCACAGTTCGAAAGCATCAATTCTTCAGCCCTCAGTTTTCTTTATGGTCCAACTCTCACATACATACATGACCACTGGAAAAACCATAGCTGTGATTATACAGACCTTTAGATCTTCTTTATTTTATCAGTGTTGTGTAGTTCTCAGCATACAAGTTCTATACAAGTATTGCTACATTTATTCGAAGTATTTAATTTTTAAAGCAATTATAACTGGTAGCTTGGGCTTCCTGGTTGACACTGGTCGTTAAGAACCTACCTGTCAATGCAGAAGACGTAAGAGATGCAGGTTCAATCCCTGGGTCAGGAGATCCCCTGGAGAACAGAATGGCAACCTACTCCAGTAGTCTCGCCTGGAGAATCCCATGGACAGAGGACCATGGTGGACTACAGTCCATAGTGTCGCAAAGAGTTGGACATGACTGAAGAGACTTAGCACACAGCATTGTATTTTTAATTTCACTGTCCCTATGTTCATTGCTAGTATATAGCAATAAATTGTTTTGTATGTTTATCTTTATCATGCAAACTTGCTGAAGCCACTTATTTGTTATAGTTCCATGGAGATTACTTGAGATTTTCTACATAGACAACCATGTCATCTGTATATAGGGATAGTTTTATTTCTTCCTTTCCAATATGTATGCTTTTTATTTTTCTTTTCTTGCCTTAATGCATGAATTAGAATGTCTATCACTATGTTGAATAAGAGCAATGAGAGTAAATGTCTTCCAGTTCAGTTGCTCAGTCATGTCTGACTCTTTGCGACCCCATGAACCGCAGCACGCCAGGCCTCCCTGATCATCACCAACTCCCGGAGTCCACCCAAACCCATGTCCATTGAGTCGATGATGCCATCCAACCATCTCATCCTCTGTCGTCCCCTTCTCCTCCTGCCCTCAATCTTTCCCAGCATCAGGGTCTTTTCCAATGAGTCAGCTCTTCACATCAAAGTATCGTGGCCAAAGTATTGGAGTTTCAGCTTCAGCATCAGTCCTTCCAATGAATATTCAGGACTGATCTCCTTTAGGATGGACTGGTTGGCTCTCCTTGCAGTCCAAGGGACTCTCAAGAGTCTTCTCCAACACCACAGTTCAAAAGCATCAATTCTTCAGTGCTCAGCTTTCTTTATAGTTCAACTCTCACATCCATACCTGAGCATTGGAAAAACCATAGCCTTGACTAGATGGACCTTTGCTGGCAAAGTAATGTCTCTGCTTTTTAACGTGCTGTCTAGGTCTTTGCTTTGTTCCTAATCTTGGGGGGAAAGTATTCAACACTTTACTATTAAGTATAATGTTACTGAAGGCTTTTAGAGATGACTTTCATCAACTTAAGGAAATTTCCTTCTATTCCTAATTTTCTGAGATATTTTATCATGAATAGGAGTTCAATTGATACCATCATGTGATTTTTTTGGCCCATTGATATGGTGTATTACACTGATTGATTTTCAAATATTGAACCACCCTTGCATCCCTGGTGAATAAACCCCACTTGATGTATAACTATTTGTATGTATTGCTGAATTACATGTGCTAATATTTTGTTGAGGCTTTTTATGTCTATGTTCTTGAGGTCTTTAGGGTTTTTATTTTCGGTATTAGGGTAACACAAGTTTTATAAAATGATATGGAAAATTCCATTTCCTTTTTCCTAAAAGAGACTGTGTATAATTTGTGATAAATCCTCTTTGAACATTTGGTAGACTTCTCCAGTGAAGCCATTTGAGCCTGGAGACTTCTCTTTGAGGAGTTTTAAAATTATAAACTCAATTTTAAAAATAGTAATAAAGGTATTCAAATTGTCTGCTTACTGGACTGGGTAGCCATTCCCTTCTCCAGGAAATTTTCCCAACCCAGGGATCAAACCCAGGTCTTCTACATTGCAGGCAGATTCTTCACCATCTGAGCCACCAGGGAAGCCCTTAATTTCCTTAATAGTAATAAAGTTATTCAAATTGTCTATTTCATATTAGGCTAGTTGTGTATTTTTTTAGAAATTGATCCACCTCAGCCTCAGACTTTTTCCTCTCCTTCCAGGACTCTGAAGACACAAATATTCTTCTTTATGTATTTTGCTTCCTTGCTGAAACTTTCTTTTTTCACTTTTCATTTGTTTCAAGCATGTTCATAATTGCTCACAAAACATTTTTAAGATGACCGGCTTTAAAATCATTGTAAGATAATTCTAGCAATTCTGGCATTTTGGTGTTGACATCTATTGATTGTATTTTTCCATTCAGTTTGAAATCTTCCTGATTCTTTGCATGATGAGTGATTTTCAGTTGAAATCTGGACATTTTTGGTATTGTGCTTGACCTTTGATCTTATTTGAACTTTCTGTTTTAGCTGACTTCCTCTGACACGCTCTAGTGATGTGGGGAGAAAAGAGGCATCTCGTTGCCAGATGAAGGTAGAAGTTCAGCTTCACTACTTAGCGTCCTTTGACACCTAAGAGCAGTATGGGGTAGCTCCTCGTTAGGTGGAGGTAGGAGTTACAGCTCCCCACCAGACCTCCACTGACACCTGTCTAGCTGGGAGGGGTAGGAATGTATCATTGTTTTCCCCTAATGGCCTTCGCTAACATCATGAGGGTCAAGGGGACAGTGATCACCTTACTGCTAACTCTCCATTGATATCACTCCAGCAGGGTGAGGGGCACCTCATTACTGACACGTGGAGGGGAAGTCCAGGCTCCCCACGTGGTCTCCACCGACACTGGGGGAGCGGGGGCGGGGCAGGGATGAAGGATCCAGCTTGGTGCTGGCCTTCCCTGACACCACCACAGCAAGAAGGTTGGGACACCTCATTATGGTCTGGCATGGGTGCAAGCCTAGGCTCACTACTTGGTCTTTGCCAGCATGAGTGGGGTGGGATAGCATTTTTTTCTGTAGTGTTTGGCTAGAGAAAAATGGTTATCACCTAAAGCTTTTCTGTCTTTCTAGACTTCCTATTTCCTGATCCATTGGTTAGTAAGAATAGGCTCTTATTTGGGATTTTTTGGCTTGCTTGCTTGTGTCCACTGGTGTTTCCAGATTGCTGGCTTCCTCAGTTCCAAAGAAGCTGATGATATATAGTACAAAATGACAATCCAGGGAACTCACCATTGTGTCATTAGTTGGGTCTTGGGTCCCTGGCTGGTCTGTTATACTTAGGAAGAATAGTAGGGAAAAGTCTGTCTACTTCATTTTCCTGGAAGTGGAAGTCAAGTACTGATAATTACAAATTTTAAAACATCCAAATTGTTGAATTCTCTTGTCTATGTCCTATGTCCTTTCTTTCCACTCCTTCACCTACTCAGTGGCTAAAGGGGACTTCTCATAAGTCTGTTTTTTATACAGTACATCTTACCCCTGGGGAAGTAATCATAAAATAGTTGACCATGAATAAGGGGATGGGGGGAGGAATTTTAGCACACACAAAAAAGGAAATATGAGGTTAAAAAAATTGGGTCAATATTTTTTAAAATGGTAACCTCATTTCAAATGTATTATTTTTATAACACCTGCAGCAATCCATAAGTTAGGTATTATTATCAGTTTACATTGAAAAGACTGAGGTTCCTAGAGGTAACAAACTTCCCTAAGGTAAGAAGAAAATGTGAAGAGTTTGAGTCAGCTATATCTGTTCCCTTTATTAGGAAAGTGAAGACTTTCTCAGAACCCGCACTGACAGACTTCTACTAGCATGTCACTGGTACAGCACTATGTAACATGGCCATTCCTCACTGCAAGTAAATCTGGAAAAGCTAGTCAGTGTTTCAAGTGGATGACTATAAGGAGAAGGTTGACAATGGCTGTTGGGTCCACCACCCTGCAGGTTTGCCATAATCCATAACTGTTATCCAGGGGCCTCTCCTTATGCTAACTGACCCAAATTTCCAGGGAATCTACTTCATTTTTAAAAGGTATATTCAATATACTTTCATATATGGGAACTTTAAAAATATATAATAGGTTGAAAAAATTTAACTTAACATCTTCCTCACATCTTGGAATCTGAAACTGTAATGACCTATATATGGTAAGGGAGAAATTTTATATTTAACCAAAAAAGACATAAATTTCAGCAGGTTGAAAAGTTTGACAACAGAAAGTGAGCACCTTGGGCACTATTAAAAGATACCATCTGTATTAGTCAGGGGTCTTTATGAAACAAAGCATATTTATGTATGTGTGTATGAGTGTGCATGCATGCTTAGTCATGCCCAACACTTTGAGACCCCACAGACTGTAACCCACCAGGTTCCTCTGTCCATGGAATGTTCCAGGCAAGAATACTAGAGTGGATTGCCATTTTCTACTCTGGGGGAAATCTTCCTGATCCAGGAATCAAACCTATATCTCTTGCACCTCTTGCTTTGGCAGGTGGATTCCTTACCACTGTGCTACCTGGGAAACTATGTGTGTGTGTGAGAGAGAGAGAGAGAGAGAGAGAGAGAGAGAGTTATTATGAGGAATATAATTATGGAGGTTCCAAAGTCCCAGACTTGCCATCTGCAAACTGGAAACGCAGGTAAGTCGGAAGCATGGTTCAATCTGTGTTCAAAGGTCTGAGAGCCAGGGAAGCCAATGATTTCAGTCTCAATCCAAGGGCAGAAGACCAACATCGCAGTTCAAACAGTTATAGGAGCTCTAAAGGCCATATACAAAGATGAATTGACTGCCCTCTTTGTCAGCTTCAGCTTATCTATTTAAAGGGGTCAATGTGTTCTCTGGACCTGTCTAGAGTCAAGATGTAAGTGTCGCAAACAGTTTTGTGACAGTGTCACATGTTCCTGAAGTGCAAGGAAGACCCACAGAGGGAGGGAGAAAGGAAAACATGCTGTAAACCATGGTCAGAGCTAAGGGCCTTGTTGGTTATGCTTTCCTTCAGGGTCACTTGACATAGAGAGTAGTCAAGCTCGGGATTGGAGGAAAATCTCCTCTACTCTATTGGATTGCTAACTGCCCAAGAAGCAAAGCACAGTAGAAATAGCAGGCAGATATAAGACTCCAGATGTTGGTGATAATTGTATTTAACCTTTCCTAAAGGAACATTAAAGAGGCTTTAATACTTTGGGCGCGGGGGGGAACCCCTGTGTGTGAAAAAAGAAACAGCAATTGCTGACAGAGTCACTTTCCATCTGAAGGAACCATGCCAGAATCAATTTCTGATAGGAGGGAAGGGCCAAGAGAGTGCATTGTGGATTACAGTCACGTTCAACATCACATGCTAAATCTCTAAAAGCTTCTCTGGACAGATTGTAAATTACCCTGACCTTAAAGAAAATGTTCACATTAAGGCTTTGGTTTTTATGAACATTCCACCTGGACAGTCTGACCTGGCTTTCAATGAAATGAGAAATAAGCCAAGAAACCAGCTGAGTCACACAGAACCAAGGGTCAGGCTTGGTTTGATGATTGATTCAGAATGTTTCCTTGCCACCCATATATTGAGAAGAGAAAAGAGCATTATTTCCATAAATGATGACCAAACCCAGGGCTAACTTGGAATGACTACTTGCTACCCTGGGTTTCCCTGGTGGCTCAGGGGTAAAGAACCTACTGCAGTGCAGAAGATATTGGTTCTAATCCTGGGTCGGGAAGATCCCCTGGAGAAGGAAATGGCAATGCACTCCAGTATTATTGCCTGGGAAATCTCACAGACAGAGGAACTGGGTGTGCTACAGTTCATGGGGTTGCAAAAGAGTCAGACATGACTTAGCAACTACACAACAGTAACAGCTTGCCTCACCAAATTTGCTTTGGTTACTGTCAAAAATCAATGTGGAAGGAGAACAAGATGGTGGAAGAGTAAGTGGACGTGGAGTACATCTCTCTCCACAGATTCATCAGGTATACACCTTCAGACACAGAAGTGCTTGCAGAACACCAGTTGAGAGCGGACAGGAGCACCTGACCAGTGAAAAAGAATATATAGAACCATGCAAAACTTGGTAGGATGAAGGAACTAGAGGAAAAAACAGGAGTGTTAGTAGTAGGACTGGACCTGCCCTTGGCAGGTGGAGGAACTGAAGCAGGGATCCGATCCCCACATGGGACAATTGTCTGAGTCAGAGGAGAAACATTTAAGGCTGAGAGTGAGACAGTTGACCCGTGGCAGCCTATATGGAATGAGAATCAGGCAGCCCTTGTTGCAGCCGTACATACCACGGACAGGGATGCAGTTGCCCTAGAAGGGGCAGTGGCTGGGAGCGGGAGTTGAGGGATTATGGAGCAATCCCAGGGTAAGGACTGCTGTTGACTGTGGAGAGACGGATCAAGGGATTATGAGGGAGGAGACTGTGGTGGGAAATGCCTGTGGATGAAAGCCAGTCAGCCATGGAAGCAAGGTGATACTGCTGAGCCACGCATAGAGGGTGGAGCTACTACCACAGCCTCTCTCTCCGCACTCACCATTATCTGGAGCCGAACAATAGAGAGGCTGGCCCATCAAATGCCTGATGCACTGAACTACAGAGTAGGACCCCCACCCAGGGTGCCACTTTAAGTGCCTGAGGCACAGATCTACAGAGTAGAATCCCAGCCAGGAGGCCCCTATATGTGTCTGCTGCTTGGAACAGCAGAGAAGGACCCCAGGCAAGATAGCCCTCTAAGTGCCTGAATGGGCAGAGCTACGGAGAAAGACTGGCCAAAGAGACCTCTGATAGCCAGCTACAAGAGGCTCGAAAAAAGACTCTGATAGGGCCATAACTCCTGCGGTGGAGACAGTCCGTGTCGCTGCACACTGGACACCACCAGGATTCCTGCAAGCCAAGCACCTGTGCCACTGAGAGAGTAACAGGCAGGAAGGCCAGGGGTCTCCAAATGGAGGAATGAGGCTGTAAGTGCCAGACATTTTTATCTCTCTTAACCGGCAGGAAAGAACAAACCAGCGATCTGTTTTTCCTTCTCTATACAAAATTAAAACGAGGTTTCTCCTAACATTCTGTGTGGCCATGACACCTGGTCTCACCTAAAGCTAACTACTCCCAAACCTTGAGTTAACCAATACATTTCTTTTTCGTATGGAAATGTCGTCTTAAGCTATGTTAATGAACCCCAGACTCCATCTTCAAGTTGGTTCCGCCAAACGGCCTAACTTACTTATTCAGGTATTGTTCCCCTAATCTATGTAAATGAAACTATTTGTTGGTACAAGATGCAAGTCAATAGTTTTATGGCCTGGGATGAATTATCTGGTGCCATTCTAGATTTTATAACATTCCTTTCTTTTCATTAACAGACTGTGAGTGACTATATAACATACAGCTAAAGACTGGGAGGGGGGTTCTCTTTTGCCCCCTTCTGATGCCTATGTCAGAAGCTTTCTCTATCTCCTTTATACTTTAATAAAACTTTATTACACAAAAGCTCTGAGCGATCCAGCCTCGTCTCTGGCCCCGGATTGAATTCGTCTCCTCCGGAGGCCAAGAATCCCGCGTCTTATCGTTCAGCAACAACCTTTCACCACCTTCACGCTCAACTCTCACTGGGGCAGAGCTACCACAGGCAAAATGTCACACAGGGTCACTTTGATAGTGTCCAACTCTTTGCAACCCCAGAAACTGTGGTCTGCCAGGCTTCTCTGTCAGGGAGGGGGATTCTCCAGGCAAGAATACTGGAGCATATTGACCAATACTTGTTGCCATACCCTTCTAGAGCACTGTATTTCCTGCTGCCCTAGCTGCCAACTCCCCTGAGTACCTGGTGCTGCCAGAACCCCTGCAATGCCAGCAGATGTACCACCTCCACACCTGGCCCTCATGGGGGCAAACCCAAATCCTCCAGGGCAGCCTCAGGAGCAAATCCCAGTGGACGACCCACATGCAGAGGTGGAAGTAAAATCACAATTGAAACCCAGGGGCAGTGTGGCTAAGGAAGAAGACCCAAAACCTTCCCACTGTTATGCTCGATGTCCGAATCCCCGAGCGGGAAGAAAAAAAGGCTTTTAAGACAATGCAACTCGCAAAAAAGGGAAGTTTATTACTGACTCGAGCCAGGGCTTTCTGCCTCACCCATCACAGTGGTGCAGGGTCAGAAAAAAGCCCCGAGCCCAAGCTGTTAGCAAATTTATAAGATATGCATAAGCAATTAGTAGCTGGCTTAAGCGGATTGGTTACATGTTTGTAAAGCAATTTTATTGGTACAGACTTTCGCGGGCTTTTTTAAACCTGGGCGTTCGCGGGCTTTTTAGTTTTTCCTTTGTCTCTTACTGGGCGCATATTGATTGGCTGGCTCCAGGTTACCTGATGCGGGTAGGGAATCTTACCATTTCGGGGGAAGCTAAAACTTAATCCAGGCTGCCTGTCATGGTATTAACCCTGGCAGCCTCACACCCACTAGCTCAGATAAAATCCATATGACCAACTAGGCAGATTCCGTGTCTGTGGAATATATAAAATGTCATTGAGAGTTCCCACAAAAGAATACGACTAGTTCTCATAGCTGTGGACATTGAAGGCAAGAACACACAGAGGTAGTGAAGAAGGAATTCATAGGGCCTGGACTCCATCTCAGGCCTGTCCGTGCTGATCGTGCTCGGCTGCCTCTCCAGTGGACTCTGAACTCTCTGCTTAGTGCCTGTGGGAACGACAATGGAAGGATAAGACCCCCTCCGGACAGGGGAACCTTGAAGATCATATCCAGGTTACTCATCGCCTAAGAGAAAAGAGACACTAATCACCCCTGACACTATCTATCAGAATGTAAGCACAGGCTTATCGGTTATTAACTGTTTGGAATGTAACTGCAGGCTGATTGATTATTGACTGTTTGAACACATAACACGGGAATGATGGGGTTATTGTAGTTGTATTTACCCTGCCTTTGTTTATGTAAGTCTCAAGGGAATTGAGGTGGTGGGTTTGGACACGTACACATGGGGTATAAAAGATTTTCACAAATGCTGGACGGGGTCCTTGGCTAAGAGGTGACTCTGCCTTGGGCCCGCCGGTGTAATAAACTGCACTCCACTATCTGCATTGTCCTTCTGAGTGAGTCTGTTTCCCGGAAAGCGTGGCTATAACATTTGGTGCATTGGCCGGGAAACTCCTCGCTTTGAGGAGACAGGTCTCATTTGAGGCCACCCCGAGGCTTTGTAGCTTGAATCTCCTAGAGGGGGGAAGGCGCCTCGCCCCTCTGGAAGGATTCTGCTTTTCAACGCCGGGACCTTTCACGTAAGCAGGTAGTGGACGGCAGCAGGGGAACTGAGCGCTCAGGTGAGGAGGAGCCCACCCAGCAGGGTGGAAGAGGGGGCCTGATCACCCCCCTGGGAGGGACTAGAAGGAGCGGGGACCCACAGGAGCCTGGAATAGGCAGGTGGCGATTGCTTGGTACACAGGTTGACGAGCGTGCTAGGGTTTAAGAAGGAAATTTGTGAAGGACATTTAGGAGGTGTGTCCACGCCGTCTCGGGGAAAATTATTACCAAGCGATCGCCAGGGGATTCTTAGGATAAGAAACTGGTCCGTGTATGCTCGTATTCTGCCCTCCCCCAGGAGGTGTCCCGTCTGCTGTGAAATTCTTGACCCCCTCGGAATTGTTAGGCTAGAAGGAGGGGGATACAGAAGTGAGTATGAATTGGCTTTTCCGGAGATGGCCTGGGACATGAGATATTTAACCCATCTGTGTTTTCATCCGCACCTGATCAAGCCCACCAAGGCAGAATGGACTTTAAGGGAGAAACAGTCTCGGACCATGTGATGTTCTGGTTCAGCTGTGCTGACCGGCAGGTGAAGACACGCCAAACCCCCTTCTCCCTCTGGGGTCTGGCAGGTAAGGCTCTTCTCTCCCCAATTAGAAAGGAGGCAGAATGGCAATTTAAGTGTCACTGAGTGGAAATATGAGAAGTACATAGGGTACTGAGAACTTCGTAGACAGAACGAAAAGGAAAAGTAGAAGAAGGTCCGAGAAGGTAAGCGAGATGGGGGAAAGTGAATCTAAGGCAACTGTATTGGAGTGCATGATTAAAAATTTAAAGAAGGGATTAGGAGGAGACTATGGGGTGAAGATGAAGCCTAACTGCCTCCACATACTCTGTGAGGTCGAATGGACCCCAATGGGAGCAGGATGGCCACCAGAGAACACCGTGAACTTAAAAATAATGGAAGCAGTCTACACAGTAGTCACAGGCGAGCCAGGACACCTGGATCAATATCCATCTATTGACTCATGGCTAGGGTTAGCTAAAGACCCTCCTACTTGGACAAGGTTCTGTATCCAGAAGGGAAAGGGAAAAATATTAATGGCACAAAAATTGACTGATGATAAAAAAGGAAATTCTACAGGATTTGGACGGGGATGACCTGACCCCTCCCCCATGCTGGATAATGACACGCCTGCCTCCCAGTGCTTCACCAGGACCGGAGGCTGCCTTAATGCCCGATCCAGGGCCAGGTGAAGTTTCTGCAACAGCCACTGCTCCTCCGCCAGCTTTCCCGGAGTTCGTAGAGCCTCCGTTTGGGCAGGCTCCGATCCCGGTGACAGAAGCCTCTGGCCAACACTGCCAGGATCCGGCTCCAACCGAACCGCCCAAGCTATACCTGCCTCTCCCGGTGAGTACTGACAAGAGGGGGAGGGAGACGTTGGAATTAAGCAGAGACTGCGCTCTGCCAGAGAGCCGGAGGGAATAAAAGAGAACAGACAAGAGACTTACAGTGCTAGCTGCTGCTCTGGGAAAGTCTATCTTGGGCCCTCCAGAAAACCTCATCTGCCCCAGGGACAGGACAGTCCTTCAACGGTCCCAAGGGAGGCCCCGGTCCCCGTTACAGCCAAACCAGTGTGCCCGGTGCATGCTTTTGGCCACTGGAAGAATGAATGCCCTAAGGCAAGGAGGGAAGAGGAAGCTCCCGCAGTTGTGGGGCTTGCTGACTTGGAAATTAACTAGGGCTGCCAGGGCTCAGAGATATCAGGTCCCTGAGAGCCCATGGTAACCGTAAAAGTGGGGGACCAAAACATTGACTTCATGGTGGATACAGGAACAGAACTGTCGGTAGTAACAAAACCTGTGGCACCACTGTCCAAAAAGACTACCGCTGTAACTGGGGTGTCGGGAGAAGAGATGATTAAATCGTTTTGCCAGCCCAGAAAATGTCAGATGGAGGGGGGACACCAAGTGACATTCCTGAGTGCCCAGTACCCCTGTTGGGAGGAGAGCTCTCCAAACTAGGAGCACAGGTGACTTTCTCCCCTGAGAAGAGGCCCACCTTCTGGACGGACTCTATGACTTATTTGCCCTCTCTCTCAGTGCCAACCCAAGATGAGTGGAGGTTGCATGAGCCCCTGAAGGCAGAGCCGGGTGGGCCGGAAGAGCATGAGAGAGCTAACTCAATTGTTCCCTGAGGTCTGGGTGGAAGACAACCCCCCCTCCCCCCAGGCTGGCTGAACATCACGCCCCAGTGATAATGGGACTCAATCCAGGTACCATCCCAGTTAGAGGGCACCGGTACCCGCTATGGATGGAGCCTGAGCTGGCATATTGCCCTACATCAATAGATTGAAACAAGCAGGCCTTCTAGTAGAGTGCCAGTCGGCTTGGAATACGCCAATCCTGCCAGTCAAAAGGGAAGGAGGACAGGACTATAGGCCTGTACAAGATCTCAGGCTAGTCAACCAGGCTACTGTGACTTTACAGCCCACTGTTCCAAACCCCTATACCTTGCTTAGCCTCCTTCCGCCGAGGACTAAAGTTTACACTTGCCTAGATCTCAAGGATGCCTTCTTCTGCGTACACCTCGCCCCAGCATCACAGCCCATAATTGCCTTTGAATGGGAAGATCCAGTCGGGAGCACCAGATAACAAAGGCTAACTCCACAGCCATCTTTGGGGAAGCCTTGGCTTCTGATCTGAACTCATTCCATCCGGAAGAGTATGGATGTCAGCTCCTACAATATGGAGATGACCTGCTGCTGGCTGCCTGAGACCAAGGAAAAATGCTAGAAAGGGACAAATGCACTGCTCCAGCTGTTGATGAAAGCAGATTACCGGGTGTTGAAAGAGAAGGCACAATCTACAAAGAGGAGGTAAGGTATCTGGGGTTTGTTTTAAAAAAGGGCTCAAGGTTCGAGACCCTAATTGGGTCTTATATACTGATGGCACTCGCATGATAAAACAAAGACAACAGCTGTTGGGTTAGCCAGAGCAGAAGGGGCCATCAAGACTGAAAAGAGATGGTGGGAATTGTCAGGTGACAAATTATTGGTACCAGAGGAGCTGGCACACACTCTGGTAAGCCAAACACACCAAGCGACCCACCTAGGCCATGCTGTCTGCTCACAGGTTAATGCTGCCTCTCGGGTATTCAGACAAAATCCTCTGGGTATTCACCTGAAAGGCATGCTGCCCCTTGAACACCTGGGAGTGGACTTCACTAAAATGAAACCTCACCGACACTACCATTATCTGCTGGTCATGGTATGTGCATTCTTGAGATAGGTAAAAACTTTTCCTACCTGGACTGAAAGAGCATCAGAAGTAGCCTGGTGGCTGCTTAGGAAAATGGTTCCCAGATTTGGATTTCCTACCAGCAGTGGATCAGGCAATGGCCCGGCTTTTGCAGCTGATTTAGTACAAGTAAGCAAAACTTTAAACATCAAATGGAAACTGCACACTGCATATAGGCCCAGAGTTCTGAGATAGTGGAATGAACCAACCAGACACTTAAAGAGACTGACTGCTCCTGAGTGGACTTGCTTCTGACGGCTCTGCTCAGACTCAGGATGACCCCACAGTCCCAAGGCTATTCTCCATACGAAATTGTGTATGGGAGGCCTCCTCCCATAATAAAACAGGTGTCAACAAATTTGCCTCAGGTAAGGGGGGATAAGATTTCACAGCAGATGGAACTGGGTAAGGTAATAAATTGGGTAACTAAGTTTGTACAAGAAAGGGTGCCGTTCCCCCTTGGGGAACAGATTCATGAGTTTACACTTGGTGACCAAGCATGGGTCAAAGATTGGGAACATGATTTGCTAGCCCTTTGGTAAAAGGGCCCTTATGTTATTCTAACTACCCCTACTGCAGTTAAAGTTGCAGGTATTGTCCCTTGATCCATCACACCAGAGCAAAGAAGGCATACCACGCTGACCCGGAGGACGCCAAGTGTACCACCCAGAAGGACCCCACCGACCCACGGGAAACCAAGATCATTCTGAGGAGAAAGAAGAAAACGAGGTCCCGGA
Source organism: Muntiacus reevesi (assembly GCF_963930625.1). NCBI lineage: Eukaryota > Metazoa > Chordata > Mammalia > Artiodactyla > Cervidae > Muntiacus > Muntiacus reevesi. The sequence goes on from NC_089256.1 coordinate 9,884,248, forward strand.
CGAGCCCTCTACAGGATGGAGCTGGGTAAACGACTCCTGCTGCTCGGCCTCATCAACGCAATTCTGAACCTGACCACTGCTCCTGCACAGGACAACGTCTTCATCTCGTGGGCCACAACTCTGCCAACTGTTGGGTGTGTGGGGCTATGCCCCTGTCAGTAATGGACAGACTCCCCTGGTGGGTATCGCCACTCTGTTCCTCTCTCCAACCATAACCTGTCTTTGCTCTCCTGGTGTAAAAAGAAGCCATCAATGGGCCAGGGACATAGGGTTACATTTAACATGAGCACCAGCCTTACAGAAGTAACAAAGGCTTATACCTCATATGTGAAAAATAAAAAGGAGAAGTGTTCTTTACAAAAGGGGGACAGGCCTCCCGGTACCTTGAGCAATACTACTAGGTCTGGGATGAACATTTCTGGATGACTCCTGAGAAAGGACAGTTGATTACCCCTGCTACTATTTGCTGGGAACAAAAAAAAAAAAGAAAGTTAGATTTGGAGACCACCCCCTAGACCCAAAAGAATTAAAATATATGGGTTATTTACCCCCTGAACAATGTAAACAAATCTTGGAAGTTACCTATCACCCCAATCAATCTGTTCAGTGACCTGTTTCCGACTGGAAATATAATCCTGGAATGTGCTGGGTAGCCCCCAATGGGACCCAGTGGCTCTGTGGGCTTAACTTATGGCCATGGTTACCAGTTGGCTGGGTGTGGCGTTGCACATTAAGATTTGCTTTCGCCCATGGCAGAATTAAGCCTAGCCTGCACCAGCCTCCAGTAAACCCGCCTTATCTGCATGCAAAATGGACACGATCTGTGTTCCAATGGTATGACTATCTTGCTGCCTTGTTTGTACCCTCTGTAGGGACAACGGATATCATGGTTAAAGTAGAGGCCTTAACTAATTTCACTAAACAGGCCCTCTTAGACAGTACAAAAGCCATTCAAGCTTTGAATGAGAAACAAATTCAGATGAGGAAGGCAGTAATTCAAAATAGGATGGCATTAGACATACTCACAGCAGCCCAAGGAGGGACTTGCACCGTAATTAAAGTTAAATGTTGTGTGTATATCCCTGACCTGTCTGAAAATGTATCTACTGCCTTGAAGGATATGAAAAATCAAGTGAAAGCCATGTCTAATGAAAATATTCCCTTTTGGACTTCAGTTCTCTCCTGGGTAAAGGGAGACTGGTAGAAAACCATTGTAACTGTTGTTATAGTAATCTTAATCATACTGCTCTGTGGGCCCTGCTTCCTATAATGTCTTGTGAATTTTGTAACCCAGAGGTTGATAGCATTCTCTCATATGGGTGGCAGGAGGGCTAAGGTACAATATATCTCAATAAATGATGCTCGTTATGGAAACTAAGAGCATCAAGGGGGGAATGAAGAAGGAATTCATAGGGCCTGGACTCCATCTCAGGCCTGTCCGTGCTGATCGTGCTCGGCTGCCTCTCCAGTGGACTCTGAACTCTCTGCTTAGTGCCTGTGGGAACGACAATGGAAGGATAAGACCCCCTCCGGACAGGGGAACCTTGAAGATCATATCCAGGTTACTCATCGCCTAAGAGAAAAGAGACACTAATCACCCCTGACACTATCTATCAGAATGTAAGCACAGGCTTATCGGTTATTAACTGTTTGGAATGTAACTGCAGGCTGATTGATTATTGACTGTTTGAACACATAACACGGGAATGATGGGGTTATTGTAGTTGTATTTACCCTGCCTTTGTTTATGTAAGTCTCAAGGGAATTGAGGTGGTGGGTTTGGACACGTACACATGGGGTATAAAAGATTTTCACAAATGCTGGACGGGGTCCTTGGCTAAGAGGTGACTCTGCCTTGGGCCCGCCGGTGTAATAAACTGCACTCCACTATCTGCATTGTCCTTCTGAGTGAGTCTGTTTCCCGGAAAGCGTGGCTATAACAGTAGGTCCAGATTAGAATCTGAGCTGCCTCCACAGCAGGCCCAGAGATCAGCACAGTGTTTGAGGGCATCCTAGGGAGGTGAGATGGCCTGTGACTCCTAGTAAGGCAAAGGGCTCTGACAGCAGCGACTCAAGAAAAACATTTATTATTCTTATGTTTTGACTTGTTCTGTAGATTATTTTGGAATTTCTTTTTTTCTTTCCTTTTTATTCCCCCCTCTATTGTCATTGTCAATTTTATTGGCACTATAAAATCTAATTAAGCTTTTGAGCTTTTTTTTTTCCTCAGTCAATTTTTTTTTTTTTTTCTGTTATTATAAACCTCTGCCTCTACATTGGGCTTTTGCAGTTCTGTGTTTTCCTTTGTTTTCTTTTTTCCGTTTTAATTTTAATTTTTAAAATCTATTATTATTTTTTCTACATTTATTCCTTTGTTTGCCTTTTCTACTGTTCTTTCCTCCTTGCACTTCATTTTTAATGTAAATAAATCTTCTTCATCTACCTCTATTTAATTTTGCATATCTATTCTCTCTTTCCTTTCTTTCTTTCCTTTCCTCTCAACATATTTGTTAGTTCTTTTTTCACTACTTTATTCCTCACTTGGCACCTTGCTTTAGTTTTGTTTTCCAGTTTGTGCTTTAGTTACTTTTCCTATTTACTAGTAAATATAATTTTTTATTTCCCTTGTTCACCAGGTCAATCTACTGTACTTTATTTTTGTTGGACCGTTTTGACTTTGCTCATGGGTGCATATGTATATGTGTCTATTTCATTATTTTAATTATTATTTGCTTGGTTTTGTAATTGCCATTTGTCTGGGGTTCATCTTTGATTTCTCATTTTTGGATATTTGTTTTGATCTCAGTTAATGCCATAAGGAACCTCTTGTGAACTCCTCATTCCTGACCAGAGATCAAGCCCTGAGCCTGTGGAGTAGGAACACTGACTCCAAGACCCTAGAAAACCAGAGAACAAGCCCTAGGGAGTATCAAATAGTGAGAACTCACACAAACAAAATGACTTGAACACAAGACCCAGCATTATCCAACCACCAGCAGCACCCTGTGCAGGATGCCTCATCTAAACAACAAACAAAATAAAAATACAAACCAAATCATCAGCAGTCAGGATGACCACCTCACTCAGCCTTGCCCATCAGAGGAAAACAAACAAAAACTCAGCACAAATCTCACCCTATACAAGCTTACACAAACCACTGGGCCAACCTTAGGAGGCAGAAACCAAAAGAGGAAAGAATTCAGCCCTGAAGCCTGGGAAAAGGAGACTTCAAACATAATAAGTTAAAAAAAAATAATGAAAAGGCAGAGAAATTCTACACAAATGCAAGAACAAACTAGAAACACAGAAGTCCAAATAAATTAAGAGGAAATAGGCAAACTACCTGGAAAAGAATTCAGAATACTGATAGTAAAGAAGATCAAAAACCTTGAAAACAAAGTGGAAAAAATGAAAGAATCAATTAACAAAGACCTAGAAGAATTAAATAATAAACATACAGAGACAAACAACACAATTACTGAAATTAAAAGTACTCTAGAAGGAGTCAATAGCAGAATATCTGAAGCAGAAGAACAAATCAGTGAGCTGGAAGATAAAATGATGGAAATAACTTCCGAAGAGCAGAGTAAAGTAAAAAGAATGAAAAGAACTGAGGATAGTCCAGAGACCTCTGGGACAATATCAAATGCACCAACATTCAAATTATAGTGGTCCCAAAAGAAGAAGAGAAAAAGAAAGGGTATGAGAAAATTTTTGAAGAGATTATAATTGAAAATTTCCACAACATGGAAAAGGAAATAGTCAATCAAGTCCAAGAGGCACAAAGAGTCCCATACAGGATAAACCCAAGGAGAAACATTCCAAGACATGTACTAATCAAACTAATAAAGGCTAAACACAAAGAAAGAATATTAAAAGCAATAAGGGAGAAGCAACAAGTAACATACCAGGGAAACTCCATATGCCTAACAGCTGATCTTTCAGCAGAAACTCTGCAGGCCAGAAGGGAATGGCAGGATATATTTAAAGTTCTGAAAGGGAAAATTTTACAACCAAGATTACTGTACCCAGCAAAGATCTCATTCAAAATTGATGAAGAAATAAAAATCTTTTCAGACAAGCAAAAGTTAAGAGAATTCAGTACCACCAAACCAGCTTTGCAAGAAATATTGTAAGGGACTAACATACATTTAAAATACAAATGTTAAAGGAACTTAAATAGTCAAGAAATACAAGAGAAGAACAAAGATCTACAAAATCAACCCCAACAATTAAGAAAATGGCAATAGGAACATACATATCAATAATTACTTTAAATGTAAATGGATTAAATGCTCTAACCAAAAGACACAGACTGGCTGAATGGATACAAAAACAATATCCATATATATGCTGTCTACAAGAAGCCCACTTCAGACCTAAAGACACATATCGACAGAAAGTGAGAGGATGGAAAAATATATTCCATGCAAATGGGAAGCAAAGAAAGCTAGAGTAGCAATCCTCATATCAGACAAAATAGACCTTAAAACACAGAGGATTACAAGAGATAAGGAAGGATGCTACATAATAATCAAGGGATCAATCCAAGAGAAAGACATGACAACTGTAAATATCTATGCACTCAACGTAGGAGCACCTCAATACATAAACACTAACAGACACAAAAGGAGAAATGAACAGCAACACAATAATAGTAGGAGACTTTAACACCCCACTCACACAAATGGACAGATCATCAAAGCAGAAAATTAATAAGGACACAGAAGTCTTAAATGATACATTAGATGAGAGGGTTTTCATTGATATCTTCAGGACATTCCATCCAAATGCAGAAAAATACACCTTCTTCTCAAGTGCACATGGAACACCCTCCAGAATAGACCACATCTTGGGTCACAAATCAAACCTCAGTAAATTTAAGAAAATTGAAATCATATCAAGTATCTTCTCTGGCCACAACACTATGAGACTAGATATCAATTACAAGAGAAAAAAAAAACTGTAAGAAACACAAACACATGGAGATTAAACAACACATTTCTAAATAACCAACAGGTTACTGAAGAATTAAAAAAATTCTAGAAACAAATAACAATGAAAACACAACAATTCAAAACCTATGGGATGCAGCAAAAGCAGTTCTAAGAGGGAAGTTTATAGCAATACAGTCCTACCTCAAGAAACAAGAAAAACATCGAATAGACAACCTAATTTTACACCTAAAACAACTGGAAAAAGAAGAATTAAAAAAACTAGCAGAAGAAAAGAAATCATAAAGAAATGAGTAGAAATAAATGAAAAAGAAAAGAAAGAAACAGTTGTAAAGATTAATAAAACTAAAAGCTGGTTCTTTGAGAAGATAAACAAAATTGACAAGCCTATGGCCAGACTCATCAAGAAAAAAAGAGAATAATCAAATCAACAAAATTAGAAATGAAAAAGGAGAGGTTACAACAGACAGTGCAGAAATACAAAGGATTATATGAGACTATTATGAACAACTATATGGCAATAAAATGGGTAACCTGGAAGAAATGGACAGTCTTAGAAAAGTTCAGCCTTTCAAGACTGAACCAGGAAGAAATATAAATTATGAACAACCCAAAGACAAGCACTGAAATTAAAGCTGTGATCAAAAATCTCCCAAAAAACAAAAGCCCAGGACTAGATGGCTTGACAGGAGAATTCTATCAAACATTTAGAGAGGAGCTAATGCCTATCTTTCTAAACCTCTCTCAAAAAACTGCAGAGGAAGGAACACATCCAAACTCATTCTATGAGGCCACCATCACCCTGATACCAAAACCAAAGACAACACAAAAGAAGAAAACCACAGGCCCATATCACTGATGAACATAGATGCAAAATTCCTCAAAAAAATTTTAGCAAACACAATTCAGCAACACATCAAAAAGTTCATACACCATGATCAAGCTGAGTTTGTTCCAGGAATGGAAGGATTCTTCAATATATACGAATCAATCAATGTAATACACCATATTAACAAATTGAAAGATAAAAATCATATGATAATCTCAACAGATGCAGAAAAAGCCTTTGACAAAATTAAGCACCCTTTTATGATTAAAACTCTTCAAAAAATGGGCATAGAAGGATCCTACCTCAACATATAAGGGCCATATATGATAAGCCTACAGCAAACATTATTCTCAATGGTGAGAAACTGAAAGCATTACCCCTAAGATCAGGAACAAGACAAGGGTGTCGACTTTCCCCACTATTATTCAACATAGCTTTGGAAACCCTAGCTACAGCAATCAGAGAAGAAAAAGAAGTAAAAGGAATCCGGATTGGAAAAGTAGAAGTAAAGCTCTCACTGTTTGTAGATGACATGATACTATACATAGAAAACTCTAAAAAATATTGTCAGAAAATTACTAGAGCTAATCGGTGAATTTAGCAAAGTTGCAGGATACAAAGGCAATACGCAAAAATCACTTGCATTTCTGTGTACTAACAATGAAAAGTCAGAAAGAGAAATTAAGGAATCAATCCCATTCATCATTGCAACAAAAAGAATTAAATACCTAGGAATAAACTTACCTGAGGAGACAAAAGAACTTTACACAGAAAATTTTAAGACACTAATGAAATAAATCACAGATGACATAAATAGATGCAGAGATATTCCATGTTCCTGGGTAGGAAGAGTCAATATTGTGAAAATGACTATACTACCAAACGCAATCTACAGATTTAATGTGATCCCTATCAAATTACCAATGGCATTTTTCACAGAACTAGAACAAAAAATTTCACAATTCATATGGAAACACAAAAGACCCCGAATAGCCAAAGCAGTCTTGATAAAGAAGAATGTCGCTGGAGAAATCAAACTTCCTGACTTCAGATTATACTACAAAGCTACAGTCATCAAGACAGTGTGGTCTGGCACAAAAACAGAAATATAGACCAATGGAACAAGAAAGAAAACCCAGAAATAAACCCATGCACCTATGGGTACCTTATTTTTTACAAAGGAGGCAAGAATATACAATGCGGCAAAGACAGCCTCTTCAATAACTGGTGTTTGGAAAGCTAGACAGCTACATGTAAAAGAATGAAATTAGAACACTTCTTAACACCATACACAAAGATAAACTCAAAATGGATTAAAGACCTAAATGTAAGGCCAGAAACTATAAAACTCTTAGAAGAAAATATAGGCAAAACACTCAATGACATAAATCAAAGCAAGATCCTCTATGACCCACCTCCTAGAGTAAGGGAAATAAAAACAAAAGTAAACAAGTGGGACCTGATTAAACTTAAAAGCATTTGCACAGCAAAGGGAACTCTAAGCAAGGTGAAAAGACAACCCTCAGGATGGGAGAAAATAATAGCAAATGAAACAATGAACAAAGGATTAATTTCCAAAATATACAAGCAGCTCATACAACTCAATGCCAGAAAAACAAACAACCCAATCAAAATGTGGGGAAAAGACCTAAACAGACATTTCTGCAAAGAGGATGTACAGATGGCTAATAGACACATGAAAAGATGCTCAACATTGCTCATTATTAGAGAAATGCAAATCAAAACGACAATGAGATATCACCCACACCAATCAGAATGGCCATCATAAAAAGTCTACAATAAATTCTGGAGAGGGTGTGGAGAAAAGGGAATGCTCTTGCACTGTTGGTGGGAATGTAAATGGATATAGCCACTATTGAAGACAGTATGGAGACGCCTTAAAAAAAAAAAAAAAAGCTAGGAATAAAACCACCATATGACCCAGCAATCCCCTCCTAGGCATATACCCTGAGGAAACCAAAATTGAAAAAGACACAGGTACCCCATTACTCATTGCAGCACTATTTACAGTAGCTAGAACATGGAAGCAACCTAGATGTCCATTGACAGATGAATGAATAAATAAGTTGCAGTACATATACACAATAGAATATTACTCAGCCATAAAAAGGAATGCATTTGAGACAGTTCTGATGAGGTGGATGAAACTAGAACCTATTATACAGAGTGAAGTGAGTCAGAAAGAGAAAGAGAAATATTGTATTCTAACACATATAAAGAATCTAGAAGAATGGTACTGAAGAACTTGTTTACAGGGCAGCAATGGAGAAACAGACATAGAGAATAGACATATGGACATGGGGAGAGGGGAGGAAGGGTGAGATGTATGGAAACAGTAACATGGAATATTACATTACCATATGTAAAATAGATAGCCAATGGGAATTTGCTGTATGGCTCAGGAAACTCAAACAGGGGCTCTGTATCAACCTAGAGGGGTGGGATGGGGAGGGAGATGGGAGGGAGGTTCAAAAGGGAGGGGATATATGTATACCTATGGCTGATTCATGTTGAGGTTTGACAGAAAACAACAAAATTTTGTAAAGCAATTATCCTTCAATAAAAAAATAAAAAGGAAAAAAATCAATATGGGACTTCCCTGGTGGCAGAATGGATAAGAATCCACCTGCCATTGCAGGGGATGTAGGTTTGATCCCTGGTTCTTGAAGATTCCACACACCATGAAGCAACTAAACCCATGTGCTGCAACTACTGAAGCCTATGTGCCTAGAGCCTGTGCTCTGCAACAAGAGAAGTCACCACAATGAGAAGTTCATGCACCACAAAAAAAGAGTGACCCCTGCTCACTGCAACAAGAGGATGCCAGCATGCAGCAAGGAAGACACAGAACAACCAAAAATAAATAAATTTTTTAAAAAATCAATGTGCCATTTGGAGCTTTCTTTCAGCTTTCAAAACTACAGTTGAGAGCACCATACCATCTTTCATTTGTGGCCCAGTTACTGGATACTATATAGGTAGGGTTCTAGATTGAAAACAGCAGACACTAACTCTGGGTATGTATTTGATGCATATTGGCTGGGGAAGAAGGCCAACCTATGAGCCTACCAAGGATCTGTGTGTGCAGCACAGTGCTATGGGCACTGCATAGGCATCACAGACCTGCATCCCTTCCATTGGTGCTACTGCAGCCCATCACTTTGGACACACACTCTACACTCCTGGATTCCACCAGCCGACAAGTCTCTCAAGATGCAACTTAGACAGGAACACCTTACAGTTGCTGCTGAGACCACAGGGCCATGCTTGAGTTCAAGCTGCCAGGGGGTGTGCAAGCCCCCCACATACGAAGGGGGTGTGCAAGCCCCCCACATACAAAGGACATAGTAAGCAGTCAAAACAACAATGCTAACTGTGGATTTGAGGCCCAGGTCTTTCACATATTGTGATCTTGAGAAGTTATTTAAACTTTGCAACCACCAGATTTCTCAACTATAAAATGGAGATACTTTCAGGATTGTTGGCTGAAGGACCAAACTCTGTGACACATGGCCAACAGCTGTTACTATCCATCAGTTGAAAACTGTCCCAGTCTTAAGCGTCTCCTCCTCCCAGTAGAGTTCCTCAGTCTCCCAAGGGAGCTGGTATCCCACGCTCCTCCTTTTGTGCTTGGTTTTTACCTTCTCTGCGGAGCTCAACACAGGCAACACTATTGGATAGCAGGAATCTTCACCATATCCCCAGTAGCACCTAGCAATGCCTCGCACACAGTGGGTCTCTATAAAAAGTCATTGAATTGAAATAGTCAAACTAAATTCTTCATGGCCAACTATCCATTTAGCAACCTAAATGTGCTAGTGAGTTGTCTAAATTGCTTTTTCTCAACAGTAAAAAAGGAGATGTTTTGTACTGAGAGGCACACAAGCAAGGTTTGGATTCCTCATTCAGCATACTATACAAAGACATGACAAGATAACCCTTAAACACATCCTTTAAAAGTAGCCATGCTGGCGATTGACATACAACCTTGCCATAAATCTAAAGCAGCTATTTCCACTTTGATCACTGATTTCTGAGTTAAGAACTACAGGAGAGAGATGGGTTACATTTAAGGACAAGTGATAGAAAACTCACCTGTTTTTAAGCCCCAAAATCCCACGAGAGAGGGAACAGGATCTCATCATAAGTATAAAGGAACTGAGGTGTTTAGAAGGGATAGGAGATTCACTCCTAGTGTGTGTTCATTCCAAGAAGAGAGAGATGCTGTTAATATTTCTTTATTTCTTTTGTTTGTCTATGTTTTTATTTCTCTTGGGTATATACTAGGTGTAGAGTTGCTAGTCACATGGTAATTCTATATTTAACCTTTTGAAGAACCATTAAACTATTTTCCAAAGCACTGCACAATTTTACATTTCCGCCAGCATGGCAACAGGGTTCCAATTTCTCCACATTCTCGCCAACACTCATGATTATCTATCCTTTATTATTTTAACCACCCTGGTGGCTGTGAAGTGTTTTTTTAAATTAGTTTATTTATTTCAATTGAAGGATAATTACTTTACACTATTGTGGTGCTTTTTGCCATACATCAACATAAAGCAGGCATGGGTGCACATGTGTCCCCCCATCCTGAAACCCCTTCCCACCTCCCTCCCCACCCCATCCCTCTGGGTTGTCCCAGAGCACTGGCTTTGAGTGCCCTGCTTCATGCATCAAACTTGCACTGGTCACTCAAATAGCGGAATTTGTATAGATTTAGATGTATGATGCCGTTTTACTACATAGTCACAGGCTACGGAACTCACTTTATCTTAACTCCCTGTTGAATCCTGTTCAGGGTTTTGTTGTACACACTAACCTTTCAGCAAGTTGCAAATAAGAATGGCAGGGAATAAGACAGAGGGAACAGATTTGATCTGAAAATGTTCTAAAGCTGTGTTAAGAACCCTCTTCATGGTAATCCTGATTATTGAAAGACATGGCTAAATTTCTAGGCTTTCTGCCTTCTCCCCTAAGACCAAATATAAGATTGATGTTCCTCCTTATCCAGGGTTCCTAGGGGCTGTGAATAGCTTGCATCTCTCATTGGTGTCCCACGGATGCCCTCTTAGCACTGCCATTAGTCCCAGCTGCCTATGGGAATACGACCTTCCTTGTCTAGGGCACAGCGGTGGAGCCTCCCGCGTAAGCGCTGCTGGGACCTGTCAGGTGACCACTGCGCTGTGTCCGTCATTCTTTACTTATTCACCTGTGTCTACAAGTCACTAAAATCTGCAGCTAGTCCCCTACTCTTTCTCCTGTAATTGGATTTATAATGAATCCAATCTTCCTGGGTTTGGGTTTCTTTAAAACACAGGCAAAAAACTGTATAGAATCCCTTTAAACAGTGCTCACCCTGGATATGTTTGTGAGGACAATGTTTTTATTATCACAGTAAGCTCAAGACCTTTAGAATAGGGATGGTGTCTTTTCTACCTAGATCTAGAACTCTACATGATTCCTAGCACAGAAGAGGTCACCAAGAAATACTTGTTGAATTTGCATTGTCTATACAGTAGGCTTGGTGCTTGAACTTTTTAATGGGTTCCATGAAGTCTTAAAACTGTATGAAAAGTACATCACATATACTCTTCCCTTTAGGAGAATATTCCATCCTAATCTGGGAACACCAGTGACTTCTGTGAACACTTCCCTCGTATACTGATCCAGGTGAGGAAGGCAGCAGTGTTGGAGAGAATGGAAGGAGAACCTGAGACAGATGCTTGAACAGAGGTTGCTGAAGAGTCAAGCTGAGAGATGCAGGGAGAAAAGAGGCACATGAAGGAATGTGGGGAAAATTCTTGCCAAATATGTCAAAACATTACCCTGCTACAGCACTAGAGACGGGGTCAACTTTCAGAAGCACTGTAAAGGGTGCTCTCTCACCTCCGTTGAGAGAGAAAATGTGGTGTGTGCTCCTGGCCACTTCAACATACACCTCTTCTCTCCACTGTAAATCAGAATGACTCACCATCATTATTGTTTTTCATACTCAAAATGCCTTCATTAAGACCCAATTATAAAATCGCTCAAGGCTTCTGGCTTCTGTAAATAGCAAGCTGGTATACTCAGATAAAAACTCTTGATGAGAAAAGAACAAATACCATATATTAATGCACACATATGGAATCTAGAAAAATGGTACTGATGAACCTATTTGCAGGGCAGGAATAGAGACACAGATGTAGAGAACAGACGTGTGTGCACAGTGGGGGAAAGAAAAGATGGGACAAATTGAGAGAGTAGCATTGACATGTATACACTACCACAACCATGTATAGCTAGTGGGAAGTTAAACACAGGGAACTCAGCTTGGTGCTCTGTGACGACCTACAGGGGTGGGATGGGGGGGGTGGTGGGAGGCAGGACCAAGAGGGAGGGGGTATATGTATACTTACGGCTGATCTACGTTGTTACATGGCAGAAACCAACATATCATTGTTAAGCAATTATCCTCCAATTAAAAAAGCAAACAATAACAACTTTGGGTCAATATCTGAATGAAAACCTCTATCGAAATGGTAGGAAGAAAGACTATGGGATGATCAGAACTCCCAAGATCATCTGCCAATACTGCTGTGACCAGTAGGAACTAGATGGGCACATGTCAAAGCCTGAGACCCACCAAAACTGAAAAGTCTTACAGGACACTTTCCCCAAATCAATACACACAGAGATTGAGGATAAACCAAATGTAAATCTGCCTCCTCCTACCCATCAGCCTCAGGGGACTGCAGGACACCCTACCATGGCTGTAAGCAAGGCAAAAGAATTAAAAAGAAAAGGAACAAAATGTCTTCAAAAAGGGCTATCCACAAAATACCCTGTTGTGGATTTGTACTGTGGGTACACTTGACCTGGGTGGGACAGAGGCATTTCAGTCATGAATTTGGTGTGAATAGATCTCAGTTGCCATCAGGTGCATGGCAAAACCAAACAAAGCCTCTCTGAAGGGGATGCATCTAAACTAGGCTTGAGATATCCCCCTAAATAATTTAAAGATGGGCTTGCCTGGTGGCTTACAGGTAAAGAACCTGCCTGTCAATACTGGAGATGAGGTTTCAATCTGTGGGTTGAAAAGATCCCCTAGAGAAGGAAATGGCAAGCCGCTCCACTATTCTTGCCTGGAAAATCACATGGACAGAGGAGCTTGGTGGGCTAGAGTCCATGGGATTGCAAAAGAGTTGGACACAATTTAGCGACTAAACAACAATTTAAAGGCAGTGATTAGTTATCCAATCGAAGATAACTAAATATCAAGGGAACAAGAACCAGCAAAACAACAGAGAGAAGATATAAACCCACACATACTTCTGCTATTAAAGCCAGATTTAAAAAAAAGCCAGGCTTCCATGTTTATGGAAATAAACAATAACCATGAAAATAACTATACAGAGACTATGAAAAGTTATGTACTATATCTGAAAAAAAGAACCAAACTAAAAATAAAGATAATAATTGAAATTTTAAACTCAACGATCACATTTACAACATACTGACACTATGAGGGAGAAATAAAGAACTGGAAGGTGGGGTCAGAGGGCCTTACACAGAATGCAGGACTGAGAGAAGAAAATGGAAAAAATATACACTTGCAAAAAAAGTGTGTAGAAGTCATGGAAAATGTGGTACAAGGTTGCTACAAACATTGGCATGCTAGGAAGATATAAAAGAGGGAAAAGCAGATGGGGTTGAGAATTTTTCAGGACTGATGAATGATACCTATCCTCAGATTTAAGAGACTCAGTAGATTCCAGAAAAATAAAATAAAACCCATTCCTAAACAGTTCATATTAAAACTTCATAAAATCAAGACATAGAGAAAACCTTAAAACAACCAGGGGAAAAAAAAAGATTATCTTCAAAGAAGGAACTGACAATGGGCTTTTAACAGCAAGTGAGAAAAGAGAAGACTGATACAGCTTTAATGTGCTCAAAGAAAATTAGTGCTAAACCTGTAATTCTATACAAAACCACAAATGAATGAATTTGGAAAGAAAAGAAAAAAACGAATTTGGTCCCTTTCCCTAGAATGTGGTCCCCTTTAAAATTCTTGACACTCTGAGAGGGGCCTGAAAAACCCATGTTGAATGATTGCACTTTAATATGATGGGCTAGGTGATGAGTTTTCAGAACGGTGTTTGAGAAAGTCATAGAACAAGGCCCTGTGATGGCACACAGTTAGTGGGGAAGGGAGGAGAGGATACCTGAGAGACTGAAGTGGCTGCCAAAGACCAGCCAGGCTTACCTTATAATTCAAAATACCTGCTTTCTCCTTTCACTGATTCCTCAAATAGATGCAGCAAGGACCAGCTCATTATCCTTACCTTACAGGCAGAGTTGATACTCAAAATACTAAGGCATCAGCACTCATCAATCAGAAGAGATGTCTAGTACCAGACTAGCTGCTGGCTGTTGCATAAGTTCAGGGGTGTATCTTGTTGCTCCTCTAGTGGCTACAATAGGGAGAAACCCAGGGGAGACACTTATTAAGCTTCAGCTGAGATGATGGAGACATTCAAGGTAGCAGCTATCTAATAATTGGTATATTAATACATTTGCTGGCATCCTAATACATACCTGCTAAACATAACACTTCTAGCCCTTCCACCAGGCTCCTTAGTGGGTCTCATTCTTCCTCTCCTCCCTGATCACTACCTCACCTTGCCCCACCCCCACCCACAACTTCAAACATTTCAACAAAGCTGCTTCCCTGTATTCTATGAGGAATACATCTTAGCAAAAAAACCTTTCTTAAAACCCTCAGACAGGTATTGCATATTGTGCCTTGGTAACTGCCTGGATATGACTATACCATTTTGTTGCAACTCAAATGAACTTTATAAAATGAAAAGTGAGATTTATGCAGAAAATAAGAGGTATTAATTTGCTTTATAGCCAGATTCAAACTAAGCTTTCTTCATATGACAAGCTCCTTTGCTACATTTTATATTTGCATAAAGTAATTTATTTTCTTTATTATACAGTTTACATTCATAAAAGTTAGAAAATATAAATAACCAAAAGCACCTGCAATTTTTTCCTATCTCCCTCAGATATTGACTTTACCTCTTTATGTACATACATCTGTATATATGAACAGATATATATATATATATATATATATATATATATATGATTCAATTAACATTCATTTTATATGTAAATCTTTTCAGGATAAAGTTATATCTGTATTCATTGTCAATGTCAGAGGCACCAAAGTATGGCCATATTTAGCAAAGGAAACACTTTCTTCTTCTATTTGGATTTTAGTGAATGGATCAAGCACTATCCATGTGAAGTTGCTTTGACATCAAATGCAAAGTCCTGTAATAGTGTGGCTCAATGTGAATTGGATTATCATCTTCAGGTACAAAAACATATCATGAGTTCAAGAGCCCAAGGACTTCATTTTTAAAGCTTTGGAGCTTGAACTTTATTTGAATTCAAATTAAGTAATGCCCTTAGATCAACTTGAGCTGACAAATTCTTTAGAAGAAAGTGGAATAAGGCAATTTGATGGAAGTTATACTGTGCAGTGCCTTGTCACTCCAGATATTTCACCTTTACATTAAATTTTTTTTCAATTAACTTAATGGTAACTGTTGTATGCCTGATATTCAAGCTATCTGTCATTATTATTCATTTATTTATAAGCAGAACTATCATTTACAAGGACCTAATTCTTAAGGAAACATAATTACTCTAAACCAATCAATTTGCTTATATAAAACTTACCTCTGGAACAAAAGTTAAACATTGGTTGTCAAAGCATGTTCCCTGGGGATCCTCAAGTTTATACAGCATTGTTCCAAGCTTCAACAAAAATTTGCTGACTTAAGGTGACTTCCTGAAAAAAAGAGCAATGCATGCTATAAAATATGCAGAAAGAGCTACTTCACTGGCACCGGAATGAAGTAAAAAAAAAAGAAAAGTCCATTAATATATCCTGCACCCACTCCCTTCACCCATTTCACTTGAAAAGAATATAGAATCACAGGCCTAAAATTCTAAAGAAACTAAGTAGAAAGGGAGTTTAGAGTTCATTTTTCCAAAATAAATGTGTTTTGTAGGTAATGAAATTGAGACCCAGAGAGTTCATTCCACAAGACCACCCTGAGCCAAAAAACAGTCTCCAGAACCTGCTGGTCTTGACTTAACCACCGGTAGTCTTAGCACCCCACATATGAAGAACTGATAGAAAGCCTAGTGTGTGGACTGCTGTGCAGGTCACTAAATGACAAACTCCCAAAACTCTTCTGCCATATTTTCAATGTTTAGCAATTCCCACCTATGAAATCACCCCCTTTATTCATTCAAAGCTCATTTTAAACTCTGCCTCCTCTAAATATGTTTATTAAAAAGATATGAAAGTGAAAATTGAAAGTGAACTCGCTTAGTTGTGTCCGACTTTTTGCGACCCCATGGACTGTAGCCTACCAGGCTCCTCTGTCCATGGATTTTCCAGACAAGCGTACTGGAGTGGATTGCTATTTCCTTCTCCAGAGAATCTTCCCAACCCAAGGATCAAACCCAGGTCTTCCACATTGCAGGCAGACGCTTTACCATCTGAACCACCAGGGAAATCTAAAAGATATGAGGTTAATGCAATTTTTAAGAAGGTAAAGCTATACTTGTATCAAAACATGACTAACGATCTGGATAGTTATGCTTTCAGGTAAACAAAAGCAAGCATTCCATCTACCTCAAATCCCACAACAAGCTTGCATGGAGTAAATTTAAAAAGTTTTAAAATTTTGGAAGGTAATCATACTAAGTGTATAGCACATTGTAGTCGAACAATGCTTTTGCAATCAGTCAAAACTTTGCCTCTAGTGTCAGGCAACCCTAAGTTTCATTGTTCTTAGAAGACAACTCAGTGGTTCTCCAACTCAGTTTAGTCTCCTGCTGGTTAGTATGTGATTATGTGGTCAAGACTCTCACTCACTTCACAAAGAAATCCACCTGAGAACCTTAACATTTCCTTTAATAGGGAAAGTAACTGACATGCAATGATGAATCAGTAATAGAGCATGAAGATTATCCTACTTGACATTCTTCAATGGTTCCCTAGAGCCTTCAAGGTAAAGTCCAGACTTCTTACACTGGCAATCATGGACTTTCAGGATCTGAGCTTCATCTATCTTCCTAGTCCCATTTCTCAATCCTCTCCCTTCTTACTCTTTGGCCCAAGCATGCTAAACTACTTTTAGTTCTCTGGAAAAATTGAACTCTCAAGTCTTTCCACTTAAAATGCCCTACATATACCCTCTTGACATTTGTCTTGCTAGCTCCTACTCAATACCGCAAAAGTTTACTCCATCCGTGTGGAGTAGTTATCATGAGGTAATTAATGTCAACTACACCCCAAATACAGGAACAATTAATCCACTTTCAGTGAGACATCAACATTTGTCTTTTCATGACTAAACTTTCGGTAAAATATTTTATACTCACCACTTTCACTGCTTTATCACCCAATCATTTCTTAATCCTTTGCAAACCTATTCCCCCTAGCATTACTTGACTGAAAAGAAAATTTTAAGGCTACTAGTGTCCTCATAATCATTTAGGTCACTGACAATAGTTTTTTCCCCCAAAACCAAGTTTCCTTAAATTCTCTAAAGCCATCTAGACTACTGTCAATGAACTAAATGATTGTGAGTCACCCTACTATATTCTACCTCCCTTTCCTTCAGTTTTTCTTGTTGTCTTATTCTAATTGTGCCTTTTCTGTGTCATTTTCTGGCTCCACTTCTTCCTCTAATTAAAGATATTCCTCTTGGTTCACTAGATTCAAAATATTAGCATTAGAATATCTCCCAATCCCTTAACTCCAAAACAAAGTCAAATCATTTGTGTATCTTGTTGATTCTACCTTCTTAGTGAAAAAGGAAAAACTCATAGTCCAGTAGAAAGAGCAGTCATTTTGGAAATAAACTTGGGTTCAGATCTCAAGTGTGTCACCAGCTCTTAAGCAGTGTGGCACAGAGCTTATTATTTAACCCATTTGGGCTTCATCGTCTCATGTATTGGGGGCTACCCAGGTAGCATTAGTGGCAAAGAACTGCCTGCCAGACATAAGAGAATGGGTTTGATCCCTGAGCCGGGAAGATCCCCTGGAGGAGGGCATGCTAATCCACTTCAGTCTCATCTATTGGGCTTCCCTGATGACTCAGACAGTAAAGAATCTGCCTGTGAAGCTATAAATTTAAGAAAATAATGACTATATGTTAGTATTACTATATGAATTGTAGCATGCAAAGTGAATATTTCAATTACAAAAGTAAGCACTCAATGAAATCTGTTCAATATTACTGTTATTTCCATACCCACTTCCTCCAAACTTGTATAGTATCTCACTGTTCCAATTCATTTCTTCATACACATCAATGAAAGATAAATCTTACAGAGTGCATACATAAACATGTTTCTTTTCTGGCTTAATTGTTCCCAACTTCTTACTGAATCACAGTCCAATTCCTATTTCAGTAAAATTTCAGATTTTAGCACCATCCTTTCTTTCTAGACATCTGCCTCATGCACTTCTAAATGAATACCATTCTCCAAGCAAACGAGACTTTTTGTGGTCCAGAAGTCCAGCTCAATTCTGCCTCCTTTATGAAAATTATCTCCCCAGTTGGATATTTTATGCTGAGTATTTTTACTTGTACTTCTTACAAATTTGTAATCCCTTTTAGTTTGGCCAGACAGCATGCAGGATATCTCAGTTCCCTGACCAGGATTCAGACCCTTTGCCCCTGCATTGGAAGTGCAGAGTCTTAACTGCTGGGCCTTCACTGAAGTCTCTTAATTTGTACTCCCTGTGAAGGGAGAAACTAGGCTCTTATTCTCCTACTCACCACTTTGCTAAGTGATGAGACATGCATATATTTTTTAAATGCCAACTAGATTTTTCCTCAAGGAATTATTCTCCCTTCCTCAGCTTTTAATGAAGGGGTGGGAACAGCATAGGGAGGGAAGGATGTTTGTAGGGTATTAATAGAAGACAAGTGAGCTTCCACTTGGAAAAAGGAAGAATTGAAAAGTCACCCTAGAAATCCAGTTGTGACCAATCTTTGGGAAACCAACCCTTCATCAATTTGCTACGCTTGTTCCTATTTATTTTCTTCCCCAGAGTTATTTTCTAACATAGTCTTCTCTAAACCAAAGAGTAAATGGTTTTACTCTTTATTTTTAAACCCACAATTGAACATACAGGGATACACACACACATGATGTAATTTTATGTATTAGTTCATATTTTAGAATCTTATTTCTTTAAAATGAAATTTCTTCCAATCCAAATCCAAGAGGTATAATCTTCAGGCAGCATCTAGTATAGTGCCTTGGATATAGTACAAATTCAGTATGTACATTACATGAAATAATGTATAATACACAACTACAGAACTTAATGGAAAATATATAGCCCAAGTGAGTATGATACTTGGGGGCTAAGCCCCTCATCAATACCAACTAGGTAAACTCTTGGGTGCCTAGTGATGTACAAACTTTTTTTTTTAAGATGAGGAAAACTAAGACCCACAAAGAAGTTACATTAGCAATAAAGCTCCTGCTAAAAGCCAAGTTACTTGATACAGAGTCTATATGTCTCCCTCTGAATATTACTTTCTACACACACACACACACACACACACACACACACACAAGCTTTTTTCCTTTCTGATAATTTAAAGGGCTACAAAAGCTCCAAGGCTACTTTCACGCCTTTGCTAGACATTTATATGTAGCAAAAGGTCAAAATTATTTGGCCCACTGTGTTTAGAAAATTAAAAACTAAATTTATTTTAAAAAGTGGGAACTCAGAAGGTGGTGGTAGGCAAATACTCTAGCAGTACATTTTGCAAACCCTATGGCTCAGGTCCCTATGCTAGAGTTCAACTACCTTAATGAAGATGTATTTCAGCGAAGGAGAAAGAGCACACGACTTTGAGGACATATCAAATCCTGACTCTATGATTTACTGTGTGGCCCTGGCTGGGATACTTCTTTGAACCTTAGTTTCCTCATTGGTTTCCTGAAATTCAAAGATGCTTGCTCCTTGGAAGACAAGTTATGACCAACCTAGACAGCATATTAAAAAGCAAAGACATTACTTTGCCAACAAAGGTCCATATAGTCAAAGCTATGGTTTTTCTAGTAGTCATATATGGATGTGAGATTGGACCATAAAGAAAACTGAGCACCAAAGAACGGATGCTTTTGAACTGTGGTGTTGGAGAAGACTCTTGAGAGTCCCTTGGACTGTAAGATCAAACCAGTCAATCCTAAAAGGAATCAGTCCTGAATATTCATTGGAAGGGCTGATGCTGAAGCTGAAACTCTAATACTTTGGCCACCTGATGTAAAGAACTGACTCATTGGAAAAGACCCTGATGCTGGAAAAGATAGAAGGCAGGAGGAGAAGGGGATGACAGAGGATGAGATGGTTAGATGGCATCACTGACTTGATGGACATGAGTTTGAGCAAGCTCCGGGAGTAGGTGATGACAGGGAAGCCTGGTGTGCTGCAACCCATGGAATCACAGTCGGGCAGGACAGGGCAACTGAACTGACAGAACTGACTTCCTCATCAGCAACATGGAGATAATTCAGATTTGATGTGAAGATTAGAGAGGAAAGTATTCTGGCACATAGCCGAAGATTGACATATAATTATAAATGAATGAACAATGCGGTCGATGCTCAATAAAAGGAGATCCTGCAGGGCCTGATACTCCTATCTCCCGGGGAGCTCCAGAGCTGAAGACTCTTCGCTGCCCTCCGATCTCCGAAGCATTAAGCTCAGCCCTGAAAACCGCCCACATCTTTCCAACAGAATTCGGTGTCCCGAGCAGGGCCGGAAAAGGACTGCTACATGGGCCTCATTCTCAAGCCGGCCAAAGTACAAGTGGGCTGACAGCCTCGCTTCATCTTCCCTTCTCTCCTCCGCCCTCTCCCTCTGACAGCACTTCCCAGCTCCTGTGACACAGCTCCGCTGTGGGGGGGTTTCTCCGGCCGTTAGCACTCGAAAGTAGCATTTCGCTTTTCCTTCTCGTTTTTAACTCTCGGTTTGTTTCTACTCCACTCTCAGCAGCCTCAGGGCACTGCAAAGGATTCTAGAGGTCACACCCCGCCTTCTCCTGAGCGCCCAGGTCCGCTTGGGGCAGTTTGGAGGCCCTGTTGCCTAGGAAATTGGGGCGGGGCTTAGGAAACCAGCCCGGTGCCGGCTTTGCGCAGGCGCTCGCTCTGGTCTTTACTATCGCGAGAACTCCTCCCGGAAGTTCCACGTCAGTCAGTCGCCTGGTCAGCGGGTCGGTGGGTTTCTGCAGGACTGGTTGGTCGGTAGCGAGTGAGGGCGCCAGGCCTTGGACCGTCGGAGCCATGGTAAGTCCAGGCCTTGCAGGAGGCAGTGGGGCCCCGTGTGGCCAAGGCCAGTTCTTGGGGCTCCTGGCCTGAGACCCGCAGTTGTCCGCGGCCTGGTTTCCCGCTGCGGCCACCGCCTCAGGCCTTGAGGGGTCCTGGTCCAGTTTGAATTCTGGAAGGAAAGAGGCGGCAGGTCGTTTGGGGAGGCAATGCTTGGAGGGTCCCTGACTTCGGTGCTTACGGTGTTTGCTAGAGCTTCTGCGGTCTGCAGTGGGGTCCTTAGTGTAGGGAAATATAAGAGGCCGAAAATGTTGAATTCTGTAGAAGGTTTTGATGAAACTACCTCATTATGCCTTTAAAACGGTGACAGCTGATTTTGCACTCTTGTGCTTGTTTTGGAATAGTATGACCGCAGACTACGAACTTAAAACAGGCAGGCTCCCCCCATCCCCCCGCCTTTCAAAATGTGAATGGATCCTATAGAGTCAAAAGTGGAATTTCAGATGCTTTGGAACTCCAGCTTAAGTGTCAAGGGAGAAGCTTAGAGTTGGGACGTATTTTATAAAACTGGTTGGCGTGCTTGTCTGTATTTGCAAATATACTGACTGAAGAATGACCCTGAAAAGATCCTGATGCTGGGAAAGATTGAAGGCAGGAGGAGAAGGGAACGACAGAGGTTGAGATGGTTGGATGGCATCACCGACTCAATGGACATGAGTTTGAGTAAACGGGAGTTGGCGATGGACAGGGAGGCCCGGCGTGCTGCAGTCTATGGGGTTGCAAAGAGTTGGAGACGACTGAGCGACTGACTGAAGAATGACAGTCACACAGCATTTTTGACAAATGACAAATCATCACACCATTTTTTGTATTGTCACCCCCAAATATGCGCTAAAATATTTTTGCACTTGTTATACTAGTAAGAAAAACAGTACGATAGTGTGAGAATTTCTTTCCAAAAGCATGTAAGGGATTATGTATTTTGTATTTAAACATTTTCTTGCTTTTTTTTTTTTTTTAACTTCTTAGGCAGCACAGATTCAGAGATTTTGGAGCTTGAAGACCTTAGGGATTAATAAGTCCAGGTCCCTCACCTTACAGTTAAAAGGGAGGGGGAAAAAAAGTTTAAGGCTAATTGCTGCAGAGTTTTAACTGCAACAGAAGTTGATTCCCTGGGGAAACTTATGAACGTTATGAATATTTCCATAAAAATGCGTAGAGAAACACAACATTGCATAAAAATTTAATGGGCTCACTCACAGGTACTGTCACCCACCAATACTCATTCATGAGCTTTCTTGGGTCCGCAGGTTAAGAGCCCCAGAACAAAACTTAAGTCCTACTACCTTGTCTTACCAAGGACCTGCTCTGGAGTGTGCTGTGGTTTTCAAAATGGACATTTTTGGAAACAGCCCCTTGCATCTGCCTAATTTAGTTTTCTTTTAAGAGTATTTTTATGATTAAATATTTCATTCTTTAACACATTTAAAATCTTTTACAAAAGATTTTAAATGTAAATTTTTTCACTCATTTACCATAGAGTGTTTACTGTGTGCCATGGATTTTGCTAAACATTTGCTTCCTAATTCTCATAGCAGGTGGGAGAGTAAGTTATAAATGTTCATGGAGTGGTTAAAATAGGCAAGGCATTGTTCTTACTGCTTAATACTGAATTTAATTCTCATTACACTAAGGGATAGATAATAGTCAATAGTTTTATGTACATCAAACCTGAGGGAAGTTAAGTAAACTTGCCCACTGTCATGCGTTTGAGATGAGTGATGGAACTGAAGCTTGAGTCCATCATGATTCTTTAGATCTTGATTATACTATCTTAAACCTCTTTTGTTGTTTAGTCACTCAGTCACGTCCAACTCTTTTGTGACCCCATGGACCCACTGAGGCTCCTCTATCCATGGGATTTTCTAGGCAAGAATTCTGGAGTTAATTGCCATTTCCTTCTCCAGGGAATCTTCTTAGCTCAGGGATTGAACCCATGTCTCCTGTATTGGCAGGCAGATTCTTAAGTGCTGAGCCACCATGGAAGCCTCCCATACCCAAATATATAAGGTGCTGAATATTGCACATGAATGAGCTCTTTAGGAGCATCCACTCTAGAAACCAAAAACAGACATGTGCACAAATATTAAACTTTAAATTCTGTAGGATCCTGTAGGGAAGGATACTTCTGGTAGGGTAATCCAAGAGATTATATGATGGCAGTAACAGTTTAACTAAGTCCTAAGTGCCTTCAGCCTTGGGGAGATACAAGGAGATGTTTAGAGTTAAGGCTGCAGTATGAGTATCTTCCCTGATAGCTCAGTTGGTAAAGAATCAGCCTGCAGTGCAGGAGACCCTGGTTCGATTCCTGGGTTGGAAAGATCCCCTGAAGTAAGGGAAAGGCCACCCACTCCAGTGGAAAATTCCATGGATGGAGGATCCTGGTGGGCTGCAGTCCTTGGGGTTGCAAAGAGTCGGACACAACCGTGTAACTTCACTTTCATTTTCACCCACTCCAGTATTCTTGGGCTTTCCTTTTCCTTGTGGTTCAGCTGGTAAAGGATCTGCCTACAATGCTGGAGTCCTGGGTTTGGTCACTGGGTTGGGAAGATTCTCTGGAGAAAGGAAAGGCTACCCACTCCAGTATTCTGGCCTGGAGAGTTCCATGGACTGTATAGTCCATGGGGTCGCAAAGAGTCAGTCACAGCTGAGCCACTTTCACTCACTTTTATGAGTACCTTACTCATCTTGGTATTCCACAGTCCCTAGTACAATGTCTCTTTCAAAGTAGGCACTAAAATATTGGGAGAGATGCAGCAAGAGCCCTTGGCTGTGCTTTTAAAAACTGAGATTGTGCATTAGGGGCATGTTGTTATACTGGTGTTGCTTTGTACCTTGGGCCACCTTCACTTTTACTCAGTAATCAGTCATTTAAAACATTTTTTAATGGTAAAATATGCATAGTTTAAAAGTGTACAATTTCCTCATTTGCTAGAGAAAAAGTATGAGATATGCTGGCTTATGTAAACTTCCACCATGATTCCTGGTATATAATAGACACATCATGTTTGCTAACTATGGAGAGACCAGAAAAAAAGTTAATATCTGTGAAGGTAATTAATGGGGCAAGATTCAGAAATAGATGAAGTGAAAAGTCCTGCTTCAGGAAGGAATGTGAAGATAATGGTTTGAAAGTAGAATGTTTGAGATGGAGAAGATATTTTTGTGGCGATTGTGAAGAGCCAGAGAACTTAGATCTTTTAAAGGAAAGTAAGAGGTGGAGGTTGTTGCCAGAAGGAGGGGAGGCCTTTATAGAAGTGAGAACCAGGTTCAAAGTAGTCAGTGACCCAGATTTGATAGAAGTCCAAAATGATAAGTAAGAGCCTTGTGAGGTGTTTGCTTTGTCTCAAGAAATTACCTCTGCTGAAATCATTTAGCAGTCTTCATTTGTGTAGAAAAGTAATGTTAAATTTCTCTCCCATTCATGAACATCTCAGAAGATAGCAAAAATAAAAATTTGATAGTAACTCAACTTGCCAAGTAAACTCTTGGGTTGTGTTTTAAAACCTGCTGAAGGAGAAACATGTTTTAAATCAGTCTTCCTCATATCTGCTTCCAAGAGAGAACTGAGACTACTACCATAAGCCATCAGTGTGTATAATGAATTAACTTTTCTCCTAAAAAGCCATCCTTGGAAGAACTGAGAAAATAGTTATTCAAATCATTTTTTTTTTCTGTGGTTTGGATGATAAATCCAGATTGAAAAACACTGTTTTTAACCTATTAGTATTTATGATGAGAGAGAGTATTTTAGCTTTGGTTCAAAATTCTCCTAATTTCCATTTGGTTATTATAACTTAAATCCATTAAAATATTATAAACATTCCCATTTGACTCCAGAGCCCTTCATGGACATGTATATAATAACCCTTATTGATCCCACATTACATTGTCTGGCATTTACTATTAACACTATTGCCAAAATAAATCTACTATTCTCTGAAGAACTCAATTTAAAAAAATAGTAAAGGTATAATTGACATGATATTATATTAGTTTTAGGTGTCTAGTATAATGATTTGATACTTACATATAGTAAAACAATCACCACAATAAGTCCGGTTAACATTTGTCACCATACATAGTTACAAAATTGTGTGTTTTTTTCTTGTAATGAGAACATTTAAGATCTACTCTCTTAGCAGCTGTCAAATATGCAACACGGTATTATTAACTGCTTTGCTGTACATTACATCTCCATGATTTACTTTATAACTGGAAGTTTGTACCTTTTGACCTCCTCTACCTATTTCTCCCTCTTCTACACTCCACCTCTGGCAGCTACAATCTATTGTTTTCTGTATCTATGAGCCAGGTTTGTTGTTTTTTTTTTTTCTCATATACCAACCAAAACAACATATCACAACATATTGAGGGCCAAAGCAGATATGAGAAATGAACTGTCTTCTGTTAAGTCAGAATTTAAAGAGTTCTGCAAAACTGTAAACATCGCTACTCTTATCACTAAATTTCTTTCGAAGCTCTAGTTATTTTATTTAAGTTAATGTGAATAGGTTTAGTATGTTTTTGAAAATGAATTAATACATGAATATTTTAAAGTTGTCTCAGTTTTCATTTTTAACATGATAAATATTAATAAATATAATCTACATAAATAAGGTGGCTCAAACAGTAAAGAATCTGCCTGCAATACAGGAGACTCGGGTTTGATCCCTGAATTGGGAAGATCCCCTGGAGAAGGGAATGGCAACCCACTCCAGTATTCTTGCATGGAGAATTCCATGGACAGAGGAGCCTGGTGGGCTACAGTCCATGGGGTCAAAAGAGTTGGACACAACTGAGCAACTAACCCTTTCACCTTTCACCCTTCATATAAACAGAAGCTTTTTTATGTCCTCAAAAATTAATACTGTAAAGGTGTCTGTAAACCAAAAAGTTTGACAAGTGCTGCTGTAAGTTAAAGTTTTTTAAATACTCGTATTTTTTTGTATGTATGAGTGTATAAGTAGGTGCTTTAGACTTTAAACTGTGGCTACAATTTCGCAGAGTAAAAACTGAATTGTTTTGTAGGCATGTTAATGGACTTTTTACTTAAGATTGCAAACATGTTTCATTTGACATAGCAATGTAACATTTTGTTTGCTTGTTTTTCATGTTGTTTGTCCTTAGCCTCTGCGACTTGATATCAAGAGAAAACTTACTGCTCGATCTGATCGAGTTAAGAGTGTGGATTTGCATCCTACAGAGCCTTGGATGTTGGCGAGTCTTTACAATGGTAGCGTGTGCGTTTGGAATCATGAAACACAGGTAGAAATTTTTAAGGGCTTTATTAGAAATACTGTCTTAGACTGTTTATAATGAAAGAGGATAAATATAACAGTCTAGTAGTATGTGTGTGTATACTGCTTTTCCAAATAAATTGGTACAAAGTATTTTTAATATAAGCCAACATTTATGAAGATAGAGCTTGTGGGAGAAACTATTCTGGGCTTACTGTATCCAATATTGAAGTATTAAGTTCTCATTTAGGTATATTAGCTCTTCTTTGAAGAAACTGACCAATATAAGATCACTTGCTGTAGATAATAGTATTTAATGGTACTTAATTTTCCATTCAATGAGTGTTCTAAAAATCTTTATAATGGGACTTTTACTTTTACTGATTTTCCCCCACATGCTTAATATAATGCATGATGCAGATAACTTTCAGACAGCCATACAGATTATAGACGATATCAGAGAGATGTTTGCAGTCAGCTTTTCATTACATGTGGAAATATGTCTTTTACAGATTATCTGTCTTAAATGCTTTCATCTGAGTAAGTGATATATTTTTAACTTAGTTTATTTTTTCCAGTCTTTCTTGGCCATCCTTAATCTTTTTCTTTCAAGGTATAGAACATAGTCAGCACTATACTATACAGTTTTGTGTCTATTTATACAATAATTATCCACAACATCCAAGGTTAAGTTTTTAAAATCCAGATAAAATTCAGATTTGAGGGGTTTAAAATGGCAAAAATAGGCTGTAGGAGGAACCAAGTTCAAAAGTAAACTTAAAACCACCCTTTCAGCTTATATCATTCTAATGAAACAGTAAGGACTGCACATTTCAACCAGGACCCCACCAGTGATATTTTATTCACGTTAACATTTTGTTTTCTGCTGTATCCCAGTGCCTATGACATTACCTGGCACACAGTAAGTGCTCAGTAACTATGTGTTGAACTACTGAATAATAAACTTTGCATTTATCAGTATATCATTGATTCAGAATTTCTGTCCTCTGCAGTTTCAAATCTTGTGAATTCCTTTTGCCTTGATGTGGAAAGTATGCTTGCTAATTGCTTTTGGTGGGGTAGGGGATCTATTCTATCCAAATGTTTAAAATCTTTCTGATTTTATGCTTAACAGATATATATTGGTGCATCCACCACCCCCACCATGCTTCCTAGGGGTTCCCTCTGTCAGCTCCATTTCACCATCTCTCACTCTCCTTCCTCTCACTATGGTATGCTCTAAAGCCCAGGTGTACTTCCCTCAATTTTACTGTAATGTAACTGCTTGATTCAGGTCATCTACTTTGCTTCATCTTTGTTTTTGTGCCCTTCTGCAGGGCCATCTGCTTCCCCCTTCATAATTCATCTCATTGGTAATTTTTAAAATTTCCTTCTTTCCTTCAAGAAAAGAAGGTTCTGTGAGGACAGGGATTTTCCTAGTGTCAATTCCCATTGTTATTTCAAGTGGGCACCTGACAGTCAGGCTCATAGTAGATACTCAGTAAGTCTTGTTGAATGTTTGATTTGTTTTGGTTCTCCCTGCTTTTCTTCCTTTATCACCAACAGAAGTTACTTGGTACTCATGTATATGGAGAGCAAGATGCTTGAAAGAGCCAGAAAGGTTTTTGGGAGTAAATTCAAATGTTCTTCAATTTCAAATAAGGAGGAATTATTTACTCTTTGTGGTGATGGGTACAGCAGTTTAAAAATCAGTATGTTAGAATTTGAAGTCATCCTGCTAATTAAATGATGTGGGCATGACTTAACTATGTTGAGGCTTGATTTACTTACCTAAATGAAGGTGATATGTTGCCTTTCTTACTTCACAGGATTGTCAGAAGAATTAAATTAGATAAAATTATGTATGAAACCCTGTCAGGCACCATACAAGTATTTCTTTATTTACTTCTCATTGGTGATTTATATGTTGAGTGTGTAGTGTTTCATCCTCTTTATCTTGTTTAGCTTCTGGAGTAGGAAGGCCATCCCTTAGGTCATTTGTATCAGCCACAGCACTTAACGTAGACCTGAACCATGACTCTTAGTGCTGTGGCTGCTTTATTTTTTACTGCACAGCAGATCCCTGAGTTTGTTGCCACCTTAAGAGGAGGCCTTACACATAGCTGTGAAAAGAAGACATGTGAAAAGCAAAGGAGAAAAGGAAAGATACACCCATTTGAATGCAGAGTTCCAAAGAATAGCAAGGAGAGATAAGAAAGCCTTTCTCAGCCATCAATGCAAAGAAATAGAGGAAAACAATAGATTAGGAAAGACTAGAGATCTCTTCAAGAAAATTAAAATGCCAAGGGAACATTTCATGCAAAGATGGGCTCAATAAAGGACAAAAATGGTATGGACCAAGCAGAAGATATTAAGAAGAGGTGGCAAGAATACATGGAAGAACTCTACAAAAAAGATCTTCACGAGCCAGATAATCACGATGGTGTGATCACTCACCTAGAGCCAGACATCCTGGAATGTGAAGTCAAGTGGGCCTTAGGAAGTATCACTACAAACAAAGCTGGTGGAGGTGATGGAATTCCAGTTGAGCTATTTCAGATCCTGAAAGATGATGCTGTGAAAGTGTTGCACTCAATATGCCAGCAAATTTGGAAAACTCAGCAGTGGCCACAGGACTGGAAAAGGTCAGTTTTCATTCCAATCCCAAAGAAAGGCAGTGCCAAAGAATGCTCAAACTACCGCACAGTTGTACTCATCTCACACGCTAGTAAAGTAATGCTCAAAATTCTCCAAGCCAGGCTTCAGCAATATGTGAACCATGAACTTACAGATGTTCAAGCTGGTTTTAGAAAAGGCAGAAGAACCAGAGATCAAATTGCCAACATCCTCTGGATCATCAAAAAAGCAAGAGAGTTCTAGAAAACCATCTATTTCTGCTTTATTGACTATGCCAGAGCCTTTGACTGTGTGGATCACAATAAACTGAAAAATTCTGAAAGAGATGGGAATACCAGACCACCTGGCCTACCTCTTGAGAAACCTGTATGCAGGTCAGGAAGTAACAGAACTAGACATGGAACAACAGACTGGTTCTAAATAGGAAAAGGAGTACGTCAAGGCTGTATATTGTCACCCTGTTTGTTTAACTTATATGCAGAGTACATCATGAGAAATGCTGGGCTGGATGAAGCACAAGCTGAAATCAAGATTGCCGGGAGAAATATCAATAACCTCAGATATGCAGATGACACTGCATATCCCTTATGGCAGAAAGTGAAGAGGAACTAAAGAGCCTCTTGATGGAAGTGAAAGAGGAGAGTGAAAAAGTTGGCTTAAAGCTCAACATTCAGAAAACTAAGATCATGGCATCCAATCCCATCACTTCATGGCAAATAGATGGGGAAACAGTGGAAACAGTGGCTGACTTTATTTTGGGGGGCTCCAAAATCACTGCAGATGGTGATTGCAGCCATGAAAATGAAAGACGCTTGCTCCTTGGAAGGAAAGTTATGACCAACCTAGACAGCATATTGAAAAGTAGATACATTACTTTGTCAACAAAGGTTCATCTAGTCAAGGCTGTGGTTTTCCCAGTGGCCATGTATGGATGTGAGAGTTGGACTACAATGAAAGCTGAGTGCTGAAGAATTGATGCTTTTGAACTGTGGTTTTGGAGAAGACTTTTGAGAGTCCCTTGGACTGCAAGGAGATCCAACCAGTCTATCCTAAAGGAGATCAGTCCCGGGTGTTCATTGGAAGGACTGATGTTGAAGCTGAAACTACAGTACTTTGGCCACCTGTTGTGAAGAGCTGACTCATTTGAAAAGACCCTGATGCTGGGAAAGATTGAGGGCAGGAGGAGAAGAGGACAACAGAGGATGAGATGGTTGGATGGCATCACCAACTCAATGGACATGAGTTTGGGTAAACTCCAGGAGTTGGTGATGGACAGGGAGGCCTGGCATGCTGCGGTTCATGGGGTCGCAGAGTCGGACACGACTGAACAACTGAGCTGAACAGAACTAAGTGCTTTTGTGCATTACCATGTCATCTTGTAAGTTGCATGTTCTGCCTGCTCACATGTGTCTATATCACAGTCAGCTGGTAATGGTTGTGCAGGTTGGAGCTCATGTCCCCACTTATTCAGTCTTTTCTGAAGAATCTTTGAGGTCTTGCTCAGGAAGCCAGATTGGGCTCAACGGTTCTTATGAACCAGTTCCTATATTTAAATTTGGTACACATGGTTAATCAATCAGAATATGCTCTTTTCATTATTCTCTAGTACAGAAACAGATATAGAAAAGTGATAGTTTGGGGCTTCCCTGGTGGCTTAGTGATAAAGAATCCACCTGTCAATGCAGGAGACATGAATTCGATCCCCAATCCGGAAGGATCCCACATACCGAAAAGCAGCTAAGCCCGTGCACCACAGCTATTGACTCCGTGCTCCAGAGCCTCGGAGCCGCAACCACTGAGCCCATGTGCCACAACTGCTGAAGCCTGTGCTCTGCTTTAAGAAAGGGCCACTTCAATGAGAGGCCCATGCACAACAACTAGAAAAGAACCCCCATTCTCCACAACTAGAGAAAAACCTGTGCAGCAGTGAAGACCCAGAACAGCCAAAAAATAAATTATATATATAAAAAAAGAATGAAATAATTTTTTAAAAGGGATGGTTTGACTTTCAGAATTTTAAAGAACAAAGCATCAAAGTGGGAGGACAAAGAAATGCATTCATTGCTGTTCTTTCTGCAACGGTCTTCTAGTTTTCCACCTTCATTCTGTGTGTATAATTCTTTTCTGAGCAGCTTTCTATCCTGTGTATATAATTATATTCTGAGCAGCTTTAAAGGACATCTTAATCACTGTGAAGAATTAAGAATCACTTAATTCATCACTAAAAAGAAACAGCTTCTGTATGGAAGTATATTGCTGAAGTATACAAAAGAATTGTATATTGTTTGTAAGTTTATTTTATGAGTTTATGGGCTTAATTTTTATAAAAGAAGAAAACTAAGAGCTAATTCATTCAATAAATACTTATTACACATGGGTTATTTTTCATCCGCTGTTCTAGGCTCTAGGTATACAGTGGTGAACAAGATTCCCACCCTCAGGGGGCTTAGCAGGGAAGACTGACATTAAACATGTAATTATGAAAGTGCTATGTTATGAAAGTGGAGCATAAGGTTCTCTGGGTGGGTTTTCAGGCGGAGGGAATGGGAGCAAAGGTAAGACTGAGAGTAGCTAAGAATGGGGCTAGAAAACTAGGGAAGGACTGGAGCACAGAGGATGGGGAACTTCATCTTGTGGACATATGCTTTCTTTTTTCTTTTATAAGTATTTTAGGTTTGAATCTGTTAAAAGATGATTGGTCAATGTTTTCCATTCGACTGCTTTTATATTTTAGCTAGAGAATATTTTTAAGATTAGAAGTGATCTAAATAATTGGATGTTTTAAGTATAACAGAATAGATTTTTCAGTTATTTTCTCATAACTCAAAGTGGTATGTTCTTGTTACATTTTTAAGACACTGGTGAAAACATTTGAAGTGTGTGATCTTCCTGTCCGAGCTGCAAAGTTTGTTGCAAGGAAGAATTGGGTTGTAACAGGAGCGGTAAGTAAGCATATGAATTTCTTTTTTTTTCTTTTTTAGCATATGAATTTCTAATCCCATTTCTGAATTTGTCAGTGATTACCTAAATGAATTGCAGAATTTTGATTCTGGCTTTCTTTTGTTAATTAGTGCAGTGTTTTGAAGTCTGGACTTTATACCTTGAGCCTATAGTATATTTTTTTGTGCAGTTTACTTCATAAGAGTAATGGTGGTTTTTAAATTTCCATTTCTAGGATGACATGCAGATTAGAGTGTTCAATTACAACACTCTGGAGAGAGTTCATATGTTTGAGGCACATTCAGACTATATTCGCTGTATTGCTGTTCATCCAACCCAGCCTTTCATTCTAACCAGCAGTGGTAAGAGATGACCCCTTTTGGTCATGTAGGTCTCTGAGTAATTCATTTTCATTCAGTGAGACATGCAGTTCATTTACTGCTGTTACAAGTAGAGTTCTAATTCCAAGCAGCCTTTAAACTGTTTAAATCCATTAACGTGCTATCAGTGCTGCTTGCTTTTGTATTTTAATGAATATCAGCTCTACTTAGGATTTGTGTAGCAGTTGCTCCAAAATCTGTCAGGGAAGACCTGAAGGTCTAGATTCTGAAACATCTGCTGAACAGAAAGCTGAGTGAGTGAGTGAGTGAGTGAGTTTTTGGCAGATTGCCATATACTCTAGTCAGTTTTATCTTTATATTCAGACTACTTTGCACCTTGATGTTATGTATGAAGCTGTGGAGCTTTTTGGAAGGCAGTTAAAACAAGTTGCACTAAATTGGTAATAGCTCTTTGAAACATTTTTAAGTTAGAAATTGAGAGGTAATTCAGAACTTTTTCTAACCAATTGAAGCTTGGTGTGCTACAGTCCATGGGATTGAAAAGAGTCAGACATGACTAAGCAACTGAACTGATTAAAAGAGAAATGCTTGTTTCTGAAATAGTCATTGTCATCATTATTCAGTCATACTTAGACTCTAATTAAACTTATGTTGCTCTTTCATCATTCTGTAAAGTCCATTGAGTCTGTTTTAAATTTTTTCCATGAAATTTGTACATTTGCTGTTAGTAATCTCTTTTATCTCCATTCTTCAGAAAGTTAAAATTATTCTTAGAATAAGCATTTTGAAAAATCTGTCCAATTCTGATTCTGTGTCTGTAAGTCATGGAATATATGATTTGTGTTAGATTTTCTTCCTTAAAAAGGCACAGAGATTCTGCACCTTAGTTCTGAATGAAAGAAATAGAAATTGCAACTAACTGGAGACTTTCTTTTGGTCTAGATGACATGCTTATTAAACTCTGGGACTGGGATAAAAAATGGTCTTGCTCACAAGTGTTTGAAGGACACACCCATTATGTAATGCAGATTGTGATCAACCCTAAAGATAACAACCAGTTTGCCAGTGCTTCTTTGGACAGGACAATCAAGGTAAGGTGCCCATCGTTTGTGTCAGTTATGCTTGTTGGTGAGATATAGTTGTGTTAGGTATTTTACTGCTGGCTTCCCAGAAAGTTATTTCTATCTGAAAAGTTTCTCTCAAAAGCTCATTTTGAAGCAAAATAAGACTTCTTATTTTGATTCAGAAGGGCATATTCTGTTTAGAAAAATGGTGTGGCAACTCACTGCTCTTAATGGAGGGGTGTTTTTCCATGTGGAAGCAATATATTGTAAGAGTTTTAAACCTCTGCAAAACTAGAGTAAAAAAATGCCTGTGTCTTCTCTAAGTCACTGTTTTCCTCTTTGTTAGTGTATTTGCTGGTGCCTTCTACTGATTATTAATCTATTTCATCTGCCTCCATTCTCTTTTTCTTATTCCATTTCTCCATACCACTACCAGTTACCTTTCTAAAACATGGGTTCTGTCTTATCAGTTCCCAATCTAAGGGTAAAGTCCAGTTGCCTTGGTATGGAATAAAAGAGTTTCCAAGACCAACCTTAGCTAATGTTACAAGACATCTCCTGTAAACCTGATCTTCTCACCATTTTCTCAAGAGGCCATGAATGTTCACAGAACCTTACCTCTTTCAGCTGGTCCCTCTGCCTACAGTATTCTTTATTCTCCCTTTTTGATTTCTTTTCTTCTGGAGAATTACTCATGTTTCAAGGCTTAGCAGTTATTTACTCTGAGAAGCTCCCTTCAGACATCCATTTCACCCCTAGACAGAGCCATTCTCATCTCATTCCTTTCTCTTTTTTTTGGCCTCTATTATGGTCTTCCTGTTGAATAATAATGGGAAATCTTTATTCCTGAAATGTTGATGTTTGGGGCAGGAACCGTATGTTACCCTCCTCCTACAAGCAGACAAACGTTAGCAAGCAGCACAGTGCCCTGTCTGTATTAGATGCTTAATACATGTTGCAGTGAGTGCAAATATATTCCTTTTCCCACTATAATATTTAAAATATTTCTATATGCATAGATTTAACTTTGATTACATGAATAGGCTTACATCTATATAACATTTTTATTAGTTTTCCTTTAACTTGTATAAAATGTTATTTTCTGTTTGACAACTTATTATTAAATGGAACATGTTGAGTATCTTGGGGCTTTTAATTATTTTTTTTCTTTTACTGGATTATCCTTGCTTTTGACATAGGTTGAAAACTTAGAAATTAGTTTCAAACTTTCTTCACTAAATTAGATATAGCCTGAGGACAAAATTGTTTTACCTTTGGCTCTAGTATAGTTTGTTTACATACGTTTATACTACCCACAGGGCTTCCCATGTAGTTGTCATACAAAATAAATGTTTGTAAAGATAAAGCTCAATAGCAGTACTGTAGTAATATTTGACTGCTTTTTCATACTTTTAATTTTTTGATTAAAGCAGTAATTTTCTCCTTTTAATATATCTTACTAAGTCGATTTTCATTAGCTTTGTGTTATTAATAACTCTCTCATAACATCATTTCCTACCCTTAAAGTAGTGTTTCTCAAAGTCAAGACACCTGGGGTGTCTGTTGATAATCTAGATTCCTGAACTTCATTGTAGTTCCACTGAATCATAATCTCTTAGGATAAAGCCTGGAAATTGGCATTTCAGAGAATGCCATAGTGATTCTGCCCCCTGGAAATTCAAGTAAAGTGAGGAAGAACCCAAACAAGTGGGTTAAAAATATGAGCATTCTTCAGCTTCTCTCCTGGGCTTTGGCATTTCTGTGACTGTCAGGGGTGTGATGGAGCTGCCTTCTGAAATGAAGGCCCCATGTTGACTGGCAGATGCTGTTGCTCTCTGAAGGTGTGGCAGCTGGGCTCATCATCACCAAACTTCACTCTGGAGGGACATGAGAAAGGCGTGAATTGCATTGATTACTACAGTGGTGGTGACAAGCCATACCTCATCTCAGGAGCAGATGACCGTCTTGTGAAAATATGGGACTATCAGGTACAGTTTTTTCATAGCTTACTTGCCTTATGTTAGATATACTTCTCACTGTTTCTTATAGGACAGTTCAAACTTGAGTTGTTGAACTCTATTTTGGGCATAATAAGTTAAGGCATCAGGAATTGTACCTAAACTGTGGTCTCAGAATTCCTCATGAAAATAACAACAAATGCTTATTAAGATTTTAAAAATAAAATGCCGTCTTGTTTATTTTTCATTTACTACTAGAAATGAGAAATTTCAAGATTTTAATTAAAATGAATTCTTGCATCCTTTAGTATCCTCATTGGCAGACTTCCATTTGTATTTCAAAACTAGCATACTAGTGACTAATGTCAGACATCACAATAGTGCTATCATTTTGCCACATAGACTTGTAAACCTGGTTATGAACTTTTGTTACTACACTTTTTATCTCCAAGATTTTAAATTTTTATATTTTTGTTTCTCACATCAGAATAACCACGAATAGTTAATAAAATGAGGCCTAGAAAACCACTTATAGTGAGATACTCAAATCTGTGTTTAAATACAGGATAAAAACATTAAAGACATCTTAGGAAATTGGGGGACTGATACTTAGATGAAAACCAACTCTTTCAGGGTGTGTGTGTGTGTGTATGTTTTCCTCTTTAAATATGATAGTTACTTTTGTCTGTACAATCAATGAGAAAACATGTACACAATAAGATGATTCTCTTTCGAAAATCTATATTGAATACTATTTAGATTGTTATGACCATTACCATTGATTCTGTATCTGTGCTCTGGGAAAATTAAGGATGAGTTAATTGTTTTCCACTAATGAGAGTGTTTTCTGTGTATTGACTATAGAATAAAACTTGTGTACAGACACTGGAGGGACATGCCCAAAATGTGTCTTGTGCCAGTTTTCATCCTGAGCTGCCAATTATCATCACAGGTTCAGAAGATGGTAAGTTAGAAATGTATATTTATTCCTATGCTTATCATTCATTGTTAAGTGGATATTTAAGCCAGCTTAGTGCCCTGCATTTTTATTGGAAGTTTCAAAAGATTTTGA
Source organism: Muntiacus reevesi (assembly GCF_963930625.1). NCBI lineage: Eukaryota > Metazoa > Chordata > Mammalia > Artiodactyla > Cervidae > Muntiacus > Muntiacus reevesi. The sequence continues at coordinate 9,920,737 of NC_089256.1, forward strand.
TATTGTTTATTAGAGTAGATTACTTAAGCTATAAAACAGTACAAGGACATTGTTATTATCATTATCATCATCATGATTCTGATATGTTTTGACTCTGTTAGTTACATAAGAGGACACCTAGAAGTGCTAGCAGAAAACGGAAAAAGCCTGTGCTTTGGAGTCTAAAACCCAGGATCAGATTCAGGCTCTGCCACTTCATAGATGTGTGACTTGGGTACATTATGAAATGGGAATAGATATGCCTACCTTATAGGATTGTAGTGAAAGGATGTGGAGAAATAACATAGAAAGCATCTGGCATGTAATAGGCACTGTACCCAGGAATCTTGTCATTATTTCACACATAAAAATTACGTTTCTTTGTTTTAGCTTGTTATGCACTTTCTATTATATGTTTATGTTACTTTATAAAGTCACAGACTACAGATCAAAAATGAAGCTTCTAGGAAGTGTGTTGTGTTTGAATATAAAGACTTCCACATGGCTGGTTCACCTGACACTTCATTGTTGGGTATTCAAGTCAAATGGCTTATTCATATTGTTTTTTCAGGAACCGTGCGTATTTGGCATTCAAGCACCTATCGCCTTGAGAGTACTTTGAATTATGGAATGGAGAGAGTATGGTGTGTGGCCAGCCTGCGAGGGTCCAATAACGTTGCTTTGGGCTATGATGAAGGGAGCATCATTGTTAAGGTAATCTCTAATTCCACCGTCTCTGAATAGGGGTAAACGGGGAGCAGTTTTAAGTCACCAGTTTTGTTAAACTGGCACTCTGTCATTGAGCTATGTACCTAAAAGAGATTAGGTACTGTAGAGGAGAGTTACGTGGAAGAAAGGAGCCCTCCATTAAATGAAAATAGAAAATGTTTATTTTGTTGTAGTTTCATTTGTTTTCCTTTTTGCGGCTAAAAGTCATTTGTCATTCCTCTAGCTTGGTCGGGAGGAACCTGCCATGTCCATGGATGCCAATGGAAAGATAATCTGGGCCAAACATTCAGAAGTCCAACAGGCCAACCTAAAAGCAATGGGAGATGCTGAAATTAAAGATGGAGAAAGACTACCACTGGCAGTAAAAGATATGGGCAGTTGTGAAATATACCCTCAGACTATTCAGCACAATCCTAACGGGCGGTAAGCTACCACCAGAATCTCCCTCTGGGCCTCTGTGTGTGTTTGCATATCCACAGCTTGTCCCAGCACTGCCCTGTGATGCGCATTCCTCATTGAGCTTTTGCCCAGGCCTCACAGTCCTCAACACAGTGGCAGGCAGCCAGTCCTGTTGATCTTGTCTGCATGCACCGTGAAGCATAATTGCCTTCCTGGCCTTTCCCACTACACAGTCGTGAACAGTGGAATAGTTTTGTGTTGACTCTATTTCACATTTGTTGGTATGCGTCCTTATGACATGTCTTTATGCTCCTTCAAGGGCAAGAATCCTGTCTTATCTGAGACTTAGTAGGTGCTCTCTAAATATTTGCTGACTCATTGCTCTTAAGAAGAGTTGTGAGGTCTTTGTCTTGTGAAAAAGTTTTGGGAAAGGTAATAATTCTGCTGCTTCTCTATAATTTGTATCTCAGCTTTGTTTCTCCCTTAAGATTTGTCAAGCACTGAACATCTTGTGAAAGAAAAGTTTCTCATACAATGAGTTTAAATGTGTAAGCTTTAAAAATTATTTTACAGTAGATCTGAGCATTTTATAATGCTCTCCTGAGTATTAAAAAAGACCAAGTATATCAACCAAGTATGCTGCCTTGTTCAGTAAATGGTCTCCATAATTACTTGCAATAAAGTTTTCTTATGAAGAGTAAGAACACATTACATATTTTCCCCTTAATATCATAAAACATTTTTTGCTTAAGTTTTACATTTCACCTTTGGCAGTCTAATAACAGCCAATGTGTCTGTTGAGAAAGTTTTGACTATGCAACTTTCTTTTTTTCTTATCAAATGTTAAAAATGTCCTGTTTATTATGAATATCATAAATTTAACAGTCATTAAAACATGGGGTAAGATATTTTCATTTATTTGAATGATCAGCTTTAAAATGATGGTAGGCTTGCAAGAAGATCAGAAGATCATGTCTTCTTATGGTGTAGATGTAATGAGCAAAATGCCAGGTATCTGAGTACTCAGCAAATGCTAGTTGAATTATTGGAGTCCTCTCCTATATGTCTCCAGCCTTTCTTATCTTCCTGACCCTTTGTTTTAAGAGAGGCCATTGCAATAATATTTTCAGCAGTAACCCCATCTTCATAATCTGCTTTTGATTTGTTGGGTGTAATATTTGTCTAGCTCTGATTCCAAGAAATATAACTTTAAAGGATATTAGGTTCATTTGTAACAGTTAACTGAAATAATGTTTGTTATTAGAAATATTTCACCATATTAGAAACAAGATAAATCATTGTTTCTTATCTTCTGCATGTCATTGGTCCTCTGTACTTCCTCCCACCCGGCTTTCCTAACTTGCAGGTTTGTTGTGGTGTGTGGTGACGGCGAGTACATCATCTACACGGCGATGGCACTGAGGAACAAGAGCTTTGGGTCTGCCCAGGAGTTCGCGTGGGCCCACGATTCTTCAGAGTAAGTTTTGGCTGTGTCATATCAGCTGCCCCTGATTGCCAGTGGGCATTCTGTGTGCAGCTGTATTGAAGAGGTCTGCAAGGCTCAGTAGGCTGTGCTTCTCCATGTTGAAGACCAGTTCTCACCAGACCTGTGTTGGAGAATTAGTCAGGGGCAAATGTGCAGCATGAGCTGTTTAACTTTTTATACACAATTTGGAGCTGGCTCACTCAGTCTGACCCAGTAATAAACTGGGGAACACCTATTTTTCTTTGGTGGAGCCCACGGCAGGGCTGAAGACAGAGTAGGCTCTCAGATAAAGACCTTGGCAGGTCCCACCCCCACCCCAGAACCTGCATCCTGAGCTGCTGCTGCTGCCCTCATCTTAGCCACTTGGACAGATGCTAGATTCTAATGTAATCATGATAAAAACTTAATGAATCTGTGATAAAACATCACAAAAATGAGTTTTCATGATGTTACTTATTTCCCATTCTTAACAAATTCTGTCTGAATTCAAAATGTTCATAAAATTGTCTCACTAAAAACACTACCTCTCAATATTATACTAGACAGTTATTGACTGGTTCCTTGTTGATTCGTTTGGTGCATGTGATAAACATGGGGGCTTTGGTTTTTTCCAGACTACACACTGATTTACATCTACACAGTTTTCTTGGTTTTGTTTTCTCCATATTTTGTGTTGCCTCTTCTGCCAACAGTGGGTAACTTAGGCCTCAGCATTGCTCAGTAAGGTGCGTGCTTTTTAGTTTTTAACAAAAAGGTCACTGAGAGGTAAGATCTTTTTGTCAGTTTCCTAAATAAACTCATTTATGCACAGTTCCCATATACTAAAAAGTACTTTGTTACCGTGAGCACAGTTATAGTTCGTGAATTGCCATACCTCTGTCAGCACACGTCTCCCTCTGTTTTGATGGCTCCCTCTTTTCAGGTTTATCCAGCCCAGACCCTCCCTGTTCAGCATCTTTCCTGTTGGAGCAAAGTACTTGTTCCATCCCTTTCTCATATACTCTTAATTATCCAGCCATAGCCCCCTTTCAAGAGAGAGGCCTGAGTATACACAATTTAAGTTGTTGCTCAGCATGACTGACTAGTGAGCCACTTAGAAAAGTTTTTGTTTTTTTAAGTTACTTTTTATTGAGGAATAATTTATACAAAATAAAAGGCACTGTTTTAAGTGTATCTTTCAGCGAATTTGGACAAATGGATGTAACCTCTAACCACCAGCACAGTCAACATTTCTGTCACCTCAAAAACAATCCCCTTGTTTCTCTTATAGTCAGCACCCCATCCTTGTTCCCCACTAGACTAGATTTGTCTTCTTTAGGATTTCTTCAATGGAGTTGTGTGGTATATACTTGTCTGGCTTGTTTTGCTCAGCATAATGTATTTGAGGTGCATTCATGTTGTTACATGGGCTTCCCAGGTTGCTCAGTGGTAACAAATCTGCCTGCAATGCAGGATATGTGGCGGTTTTATCTCTTATCTGGGAAGATCCCCTGGAGGAGGAAATGGCTACCCACTCCAGGATTTTTGCCTGTGGAATCCCATGGACAGAGGAGCCTGGCAGGCTACAGTCCATAGGGTTGCAAAGAGTCAAACACGACTGAGCAACGAAACAGCAACTTGTTGCATGGATCAATAACTGGTTCCCTTTTTGGCAGAGTAGTATTCCATTGTATGCATAGACCACAGTCGGTTTACTCATTCACCTGCTGAAGGACATTTGGATCTTTTAAAATGGTTTGTAAGCCCTAGTAGTTTGTATAATAGACATTGTGAAGCCCATTCATTATTTGTCCAACTGTAAGCAGTTCACTGATCTCTTAGGAAAAAAATATATTAGTGAATCTTCAGATATTAATTTTATATTTTTGTGTAATTCACTACTCAAGTACATTTGAAGATATTTGTAATATTTGGTGGAATTACAGTTTAGTATATATGTAATAGGCTATGACTGCTTTCCTTTCCCCCCCAGATACGCAATAAGAGAGAGCAACAGTGTTGTAAAGATATTTAAGAACTTTAAGGAAAAAAAATCATTTAAACCAGACTTTGGAGCTGAAAGTAAGTGCTGTTTATATATGATACAATTTTAGAAACTTTGTAATGGCTCAAAAACATCTGAAGATCTGAAAATATTTTGTTGTTCTTTGTAGGTATCTATGGAGGCTTCTTACTGGGAGTCAGGTCTGTAAATGGCTTAGCTTTCTATGACTGGGAAAATACAGAACTCATACGCAGAATTGAAATTCAACCCAAACACGTGAGCTTCCGTCTTTGCTGTTTTTGGAATGTACTTCTTTGTGACAAACTCTGGGTCCCCGAGGCCAAGAAATACCCTGGTACCCCGCTGTCCCTGTCCCATTGTGCTGGACATAGGGCCATTTACCTCAGGATTGCTTTAAAAAGGAAGACTGGGGTATTTGAATAAGGCAGTAGATGTTAGGCTTTTTGAAAAGTATAAATAGTTGTACAAATGCCAAATGCTAGTCGTATTTTAAATGGCTTTAATGCTTTGAAGAGGAAAAGTCAATGAGTTCTTGGCGTGGCAAGACCTGCAAGTCTCCCACGCAGTTCAGAAAGCCTTTGCCTACGTTACCTGATAACGGCTGTTTAAACTTTAGGTGGCCGTTCACCAGTGACAGTTTTCTACCTTTAAATCTGCCTGCTTCTTTGAGAGCTTTCATTGTCAGGAAATTATCTCTGGAGACAGATATCTCCCAGGGTCCTGGCTCTGATTTCTAGAGTCTGCATTCTCAGCAAGGGGGGTGTCATCCTCAAGGGGGCAGACATCGGTTCCTGAAACCAATTGATGAGAAAAAGTACTCTGTCTTATCTGTAAAGCATAGATGTTCCTATGTTTATACCTGTTATGTGTCTGTGCACTGTGTGTGTGTTTATGTATTACACAATGTATAGATGGATAGTGGGCTATCCATCTCGTGGCTCAGTTGGTAAAGAACCTGCCTGCGACACAGGAGACCTGAGCTGAGCAACTTTCACTTTCAGATGTGTAGTATCTGTGACATTAAAACTTCATAAAGGAAAGTGATTGGGAAAAAATGCCTAAAAAGGGCTTGGGGTGGGGCTCATAATGGGGGTGGGAGGGAGGGAGAAACACTGTTGTAGAGCAGTTGGAAACAGTCTCGTGCTCCTCTGAATCTCAGTACACCTGGCACTTACTGCCCCGCTCCTTCCTGCCTCCCTCAGGGCTTTCCATTTCTGTAAATAAAATAGCGTCCTGTCCACCCTCCCAAATATGTGTGTGTGTGTGTGTGTGTGTATATATATGTGTGTGTGTGTATGTGTGTATATATATATCAGATTAAGTGCTTGCTTATTATCCTAATGTAAGAAGATAAATCTTGTAGGAAACAGCATATGCAGTTTGTCACATTCACATACACTCCAAAATCATTTATCTGTGTTTTTCTTTGTCATGTCGCAGATTTTCTGGTCTGACTCTGGAGAGCTAGTCTGTATTGCAACTGAGGAGTCATTTTTTATCCTTAAATATCTGTCGGAAAAAGTCTTGGCTGCACAGGAAACACATGAAGGAGTTACTGAAGATGGCATTGAAGATGGTTTTGAGGTAATTGCATCAGTAAAACTTTAGCTTTGTTTTTAAATGAATTATGTACTTACAGCTGAACTTCACTCATTGGAACATTTTATTATAAATTAGGTTTGGGAAGACTTAATAAACATTTACGGAGTTATGGTAAAATGTGAAAATTAAAGTCTTGGCTCAGAGATTAGGGTTTGAAAGTATTTGTTAAAAGAGATTTGTGCTTTGATTATAGGAAATCTTTAGACCAACTTTGACTGTTTTTCAGTAAGGAAGTTAGAAGTTCTTATGGTCCTAAGACAATTTAGCTAGAGTTATTTAAAATGGGTTTTCAAGCAGAGGGAACCTAGCCTGGTGCTCTGTGATGACTTAGAGGGGTAGAACTTGGTGGGGAAGGGATGGAGGCTCAAGAGGGAGAAGATATATTTATTAATTATGGCTGATTCACTTTGTTGTACTGCAAAAACCAATACAATATTGTAAAGCAATTTTCTTCCATTTAAAAAATAAAATAAGAGAGTCTATAATTATCTTTAAAAAAATAAATGGACTTTCAAATATAAAGATAAACTGTGGTGGAGGTGTCTTAGAAGATTTTATGAAATATTTATTATGCCAATCTCATGTATGTTAGGAATTTCAATCAGTATTTTCTTAGATTATAGCTTTGACTCAACAGTGAGACTTTACATTATAGATGCTCATCCAGGAATCTGTTCTTAAATGAAGAAAGAAGATAGACATTCCAAGAAAGATTTTCTTTCTTGAAATAGGATTCTTTTGTTGCATCTGTTTTTCTATCCATCACCCCTAATTATATTCAGTTTTTTGTTATTGACAGTTTGTTATTTGTTGTTGAATAAGATAATAACAGGCTTCATTTTCTTTCTGTAGGTTCTTGGTGAGATTCAGGAAATTGTGAAAACAGGGCTGTGGGTAGGCGATTGCTTCATTTACACAAGTTCTGTGAACAGATTAAATTATTACGTCGGAGGAGAAATAGTCACCATTGCCCACTTGGACAGGTAGCTGACTATTGTTTTGCTTTTGTTTTTAACATCCTAAATTTAAAAGTATACTTTAAAAATAAAACTAATTGCTGGCTTGTAACAATGATAGGCCTGGTTTTTCAGTGTTATCGTTTAAATAGGTGGCAATTGCTAACAAGCAGAGACATTACTTTGCCAACAAAGGTCCGTCTAGTCAAGGCTATGGTTTTTCCAGTAGTCATGTATGGATGTGAGAGTTTGACTATAAAGAAAGCTGAGTGCCAAAGAATTGATGCTTTTGAACTGTGGTGTTGGAGTAGACTCTTGAGAGTCCCTTGGACTGCAAGGAAATCCAACCAGTCCATCCTAAAGGAGATCAGTCCTGGGTGTTCATTGGAAGGACTGATGTTGAAGCTGAAACTCCAATACTTTGGCCACCTGATGCTAAGAGCTGACTCATTTGAAGAGACCCTGATGCTGGGAAAGATTGAGGGCAGGAGGAGAAGGGGACGACAGAACATGAGATGGTTGGATGGCATCATTGACTCGATGGACATGGGTTTGGGTGGACTCCAGGAGTTGGTGATGGAGAGGGAGGCCTGGCTTGCTGTGGCTCATGGGGTCGCAAAGGGTCGGATATGACTGAGCGATTGAATTGAACTGAACTGAATTGCTAACTAAAACTGCATCAATCAAATGAAAAGATTTTGAGCAAGAGGCAGAGTGAGGGAGGGAGGGAAAGAGTATGTACTGATTTGGGCTTAATTCTAAATTAGTTTCCATTTCTTTTACAGAACGATGTATCTCCTGGGCTATATTCCTAAAGACAACAGGCTTTATCTGGGGGATAAGGAACTAAACATCGTTAGCTACTCCCTGCTGGTTTCAGTGCTGGAGTACCAGACGGCCGTCATGCGGAGGGACTTCAGCATGGCCGATAAGGTCCTTCCAACCATCCCGAAAGAGCAGAGGACCAGAGTTGCACACTTCTTGGAAAAGCAGGTAAAGGGGGGTTGTTGGTTTATTTGTGTGTGTTTTTAAAGTCAGCAATTTGAAAGAATGGTTGTTAGAATTTGAAGAACTTTATTTCTTAACTATCACTGATTTCCTTATGGCAGTGGACTTCTCTCTTATAAATTTAAGTCACTTGTTAATATGCTTCCTTTTCCTTTCTCATTGTCCTTCATATCCCCTTTATATGTTGAAGGTGATTTATTAGTCTTCCCTTTCTGTAGATTTCTTTTACATTCTATCAGTATTTTCATTTTTATGCTGTATTTTTCTCTATCCTAGCTAGCTTCTCTCTTTCTGTAAAATACACATAAAATTTATCATTAGCGATGAGTATTTTCCTTTACGTAGCATTTTTATAATCAAAGCTTGTTTATTCTTGAAACATAGTTGATTTACAGTGTTGTGCCTGTCTGCTGCACAGCAGAGTGACTCAGTTACACACATGTATGCATTGTTCTTTATACTCTTTTCCATTGTGGTTTATCTCAGAATATTGAGTATAGTTCTCTGTGGTGTACAGTAGGGTGTTGTTTATCCATTGTATGCAAAATGTTTTCACCTACCAACCCCGAGCTTCTAGTCCATCTCTCTCCCTCTCCCCTCCTTGGCAACCATAAATCTGTTCTCTATGTCTATGAATCTGTTTCTGTTTCTTAAATAGGTTCATTTGTGCCATATTTTAAATTCCACATATAAGTGATACTATGTGATATTTGTCTTTGTCTTTGACTTAATTCACTTAGTATGATAATCTCTAGATCCATCTTTGTTGCTGCAAATGGCATTATTTCATTCTGTTTTATGGCTGTGTAGTGTATGTGTATCTATGTACCACATATTTATCTAGTCCTCTATCGGTGGACATTTCGGTTGTTTCTGACTTTTGTGAAAAGTGCTGCTTTAAAATCCAAGTTACGTATGTGCACAAAATATAAAGCTTTGCAAGGCTTAGGAGAAAACAGCCTCTCCCTTCTCTCATTTCTACTCCCTAGTGGTAATCACTTTTATTTCTTTTAGCTGGCTATTGGCATTTATTTCCACATGTCTAACATGCTTATTATATACTGTTTCTCAGTTTTAGGTATTTCTTGGTACTTCCCAGACTGGAGAAAATGAAGAATTTATTCTTTCTTTCATTCACCCTACTTCAACAACATACCTGCCACTTAAATCATTACATCATAATTTTGATTAGATCAGTATCCATTGTTTATATTATTATGACTATTTAAACCCTGTTCACAGCTGAGCAATATTATACCTTTGCCTTTTTTCAGTTGTTTTCCCTGAGTTAATAATTGATTCTTTTATTAAACCTTGCTAATTTTTCTATATGTTTAGGGTTATTCTTCCTACTCTGCTGCTTCTCCAGATTCCCTTGCTATCTCCTTTCAGTGTGTTCAGTCTACTTCAGGCTGAACTGATTCTTTCCCTCATCATGGGTATCCCCTCCCCATCATGTTGGGGCCTCTCTTTGGCTTGAGCCATTGTATCCTATATCCCCTGTCTTCTTTCCTGATTTACTCCCTCATTTTGCTGGAGTATGTCCTTCAGTAGTTTTCTGAGAAAAGGCTTTTTATTGATAGGAAGTAAATTTTTTTGTGACCTTGAATATCTGAAAGTGTCATTGTTCTACCCTAGAATATATTTGGCCACTTAACTGGATATAGAATTCTAAGTTGGAGATGGTTTTCTCTCAGAATTTTGAAGAAAAAATTCTATTTTGTATTCTAGTTTCTAGTTATTGTTGAAGTCTAAACCATTTATATTCCTGATTCTTGGTACCTGATCTATTTTTTCTCTTTGGAAGTTTTTTGGATCTTGTTCCTAATGTTCTGTAATGTTATCATGATAGTGGGCCCTGCTTTAAGGGTCAGTTATCATTCATTCTGCTGGGTATTAGATGAGCTCTCTTAATTGGAAGCTCATTCCTTCATTTTTGAGAGATTTTGTTGAATCATGTTTCTGTTGTTTTCCTTCCTATGTTTTCCATATTCTCTCTGTGGAACTGTTATTCAGATGTTGGACTTATCGCACTGGTTTTCTCATTTTGTTATTCTTGGACTTTTAAAATCTTGTTTATGGATTAAAGTTTCTCTTCATACCCTCTGTTAGGGTATAAGTGATAGTTGAAGTTTTCTTTTTCCCTTATTGGTATGCTTTCTTCAGATTACTGTTATTGGTTCTGCTATTGTTTGATTTCTGTCTTTCCTTTTAAAGATTTTCCTCAGGGGTCTGATGATCTTTGGGCACTTATTTAAGAGTGGAGGTCTAAGAAGCAGGTCAAAAGATCTGAGTTTATGGCTGAACTTATTGAGTATGAACTTAAAATATGTGATGTGGCTTGGCCATTTGATTGGGAAACCTCAGTGTCAGTATCTTCCTCTAATGAATTTGTTCATCTAGTAAATTTAATGAGCACTTACTATTGTACCAGGCACCGCTCAGGCTGGCATATAGCCCTCACTGACGTTTTAGTATTTTGAAGTCGAGCCCCTTTGACTGGTCAGTGTACAGAGACGCTCCGCAGTCACCGTCATTCTGGGGGGGCAGAGTACAGCCTGGTGTCTCCCCATTTAGTGTTTCAAACATTTAGTCGAGTATCCATTCTCATAATCTCCTGTTTTCCTTTTGCCACTCAGTATTCCTGCTGGGTGTGTGAGTATCCCTCAGGCTGGAGACCCTCTAGTTTACCTTCTCTAGAAAACAAGCCTTCTGTCTTCCATGTGTGTTGAGAGGATGGGGGGAGGCGTGAGGACCTGGGGTGTCTTAACTGCTTCTTAGATAGACCTAGGCAGTTTGATTTCTTTACTGGCTTTAATGCTGCCCTTCATGAGACACTGCTGAGGTGTGAACTGAGTTATTTCTATGCTGTCTTGACTCCTGATTTAGGGATTAGTCTTCTCTAGTGTTTTAACTGAATGTTTATTTCAGTGAGTTTAACTCCTTCACCAGCTTTCAAGCTTAACAACGTGTTGTTATTAATACTGATTTCTCCTCTGCCTTTTTATGTGTCCTTGGGAGTTTGTGCTTTAAAGAAGAATCCCTTTAGTGTCATTTCAGTGGGGATTTGGAGGAAAACAAAAGTAAACATATATAGTCCACCTCATTTCATTTGCTTTGCCCTCACCTACATCTGACTAGTTCTATAGATTGTCTATCCTCCACTCTTGGATTGTATATTGTCTGCATCAGTGCTCTGGGAGAGAAGGAGTAATGCAGATTATTCAGAATTCCTTGTTACATTTTACTCAGGAGTGAGTGGAGGGAGGATCAGCTTGTATAGTCTGGGAACTTATTTTGAACACAGTGATACAGCCATGCTGACTGAGTATCTAGTGAGACAAAACTGTCCAGTTTCTGCATCCTGACCTAACAGAGCATTCACCCTCAGTCTGAGGAAGTCTTCTGCAGCTTGAACTTTTTGTCTCATTTATACCAATCCCCTGGAGCTGAAGAACTTCCCCAAAGGGCAGACCCCATCAGTACTGACTTGAGGGAGAAGCTAATATAGTGATTATAGTGGTTGGCTTAAAATCTTGTTTCTGATGACTGACTGGAGCGTGGGAAGGAGGTTTTAGACTTCTGCCCTCTGGAATACTTGCTGATGAGTAAACTGGACATGAGCCCAACAGTAATGACACCTAATCAGTCTCTGGACCTGAAAGCAAAACGTTTGCTAAATGACCTGCGGATGATTGAAAATTGTGAAGTTTTACATTTGACTTTCCTTTCTGTGAGGCCCAGGACTAGATCTCTGAGGCTCAGCTTGGGCAATTAGACAGCTAAGGCAATGGCACCCCACTCCAGTACTCTTGCCTGGAAAATCCCATGGATGGAGGAGCCTGGTAGGCTGCAGTTCATGGGTTCGCTGAGAGTCAGACACAACTGAGCGACTTCACTTTCAGTTTTCACTTTCATGCATTGGAGAAGGAAATGGCAACCCACTCCACTATTCTTGTCTGGAGAATCCCAGGGACGGGGGAGCCTGGTGAGCTGCCGTCTATGGGGTCGCACAGAGTCGGACACAACTGAAGTGACTTAGCAGCAGCGGGTGTACACTACTGTGCCTTTTATTTGGAATGGTTTTTATTCAGTCAACTTTCCAGAATCATTTTTGATGTTTACTTTTATACTTCTAAATTTTACTAGTTGTTGTTTAACTTGAGTTTATCAAGCATTGGTCAGCGTTCATGCTTAAAAATCAGGCGTGCAACTGAATTTTGTCTGCCCTGTATGTTCTTAGCAGTTGATTTAATGGCTCCTTAATTTTTTTCTGTCTTCTTATTGAAGAGTAATTGTTGTTGTTGTTACTTTTGTTTAAGTAACGGGGCTTCCAGTGTCAGCAGCATATTTAGTTTTGAGGGGAAAACGATTATTTGCCGTGTGTGTGCATTGTATATGTAGACTATACACACAGGTTTTGCTGTACATAAACACACACATACATCTTATCTGTTCAGGGTTTCAAGCAGCAAGCTCTTACAGTATCCACAGACCCTGAGCATCGCTTTGAACTTGCTCTTCAGCTTGGAGAACTAAAAATTGCATACCAGTTAGCAGTGGAAGCAGAGGTATGTTCTAATTTATGATTTTTTGTAACTGATGGAAAGGTCAGTAGGTACTTGTATGTGTTTTGTGTAAGTTGTGTTATTAAAGTTTTCTGAAATGCAAATTAATAACTCATTTTAGTGAGGCTATTGCCTTTCTTTGGTCTTTTTTAAAATGATTAGTTACTTCTATATTAATATATTCTTAGCATTCTAATTAAAGCTAAAGTTTTTTTATTTTTTTAATCTTATATGGGATCTATTTTGGAAAAGAAGAAAAGCTGGAAGATAGTAGATAAAGGAGTCTGCAGACACAGTAGTAATGTGTCAGTAATCCAAACTAGTGAGGAAGATGTTGGTTTTAAAGAAGGATTCTGACATTTTGAGACAGTTTAATGACTTTTATGGATCATATATTGAGGGCTTCATTTATGGTTTCGGTCTAGCTTTTATGGGTAAATTCATTTCAGATGTACTAAAGAAATTTTAGCTGTGTTAAGATTATCCAAATGAGCAGCATTTCATTTGATTTCTGAGAAGCTACCAATGACAGAAATGATATTTATTATTAAATATTTAAGAACATAAAATCTTTTTTTCTATTCTTTTAAAAAATGGTTATAAATCATTCCTTAAATTACAATCTAATTACCTTAAAACTTATTAGTTTTAGTTTCACTATATAATTACAAAATAAAAATATAATGGGCTAATGATTATTCATACAGCATTAAAATTAATTTGTGTTTGAATTAATTTTGTATATGTGAATAATTTCCATTTCCTCATTATATATTTTGTCATTCCGTTCTTAGTTTGACTGACAGAACCAACTTAACAAGCACAGCTCAGTAGACATAAAACATGTATTTTATAATTATAGAAAATATAAAATTGTCAGCACAGTAATGCTCAGATTAACAGAATAATGTTGGTATTGGAAATTCAGATGTTTATTTAAAAGATATTTTAATGTGGAAACTCTTTCTTACAGTCAGAACAGAAGTGGAAACAGCTTGCTGAACTTGCCATTAGTAAATGCCAGTTTGGCCTCGCCCAGGAGTGCCTGCATCACGCACAGGACTATGGGGGTCTGTTGCTTTTGGCCACTGCCTCTGGTAATGCTAGTATGGTGAACAAGCTAGCGGAGGGCGCAGAGAGAGACGGCAAGAATAATGTGGCATTCATGAGCTACTTTTTACAGGGCAAGTAAGTATTAACCCAAGGTCTAAAGGTGGGCAGAGTAATGAGAAGCACTGTCTGCATTGACTTTTGAGGGTGTTCTTTGGAGAGGAACGTGAAGAGGAAACCCTGGAGAGTGCATGGATGCCTGACCAGGGGGTATTGCTGGTAGGAGCAGGCAGGGGGACCGGGCTGCTTCAGCAAAGGATGCTTTTACCACAGTTGGTCTAAATGTTTGAGCAGAGTTGAGCTTCAGGGAAGCTCAGCTGGGAGAAATGTTAAACCCCTTTCTCAATAGCCCTGCCAGTTCCTGGCTAAGGTATTTTATTTAATGACAGCAAGAGGCTGTCATTTGATACCTGAATGGCAGGTGATTTTGCCCAAATTGAGTAATTCTGATCTGCTTAACAACAAAAAATAAGGGGGATCAGGATTCTAGTTACTTTTAGATTTGCATTTAAAGCATTAAAATGTCATATATTTTCTAAAGTGTAGCAGTTAGTACATATCAGATAATTTCATTAGTTGACCATATTATGAAATAAAATGCAAAAGTATTCATTAATTTTGCCTTACAGACTTTCTAAACCTCAGTTAATCATAAAAATTGAATGTATGTGTATTTTATAGCATATGTATACATACATTTATATACCTGTGAGAAAAGGTCTGGGCTTCCCTGGTGGCTCAGCGGTAAAGAATCTGCTTGCCTATGCTGGAGACATGGGTTTGATCCCTCTGTTAGGAAGATCCCCTCGAGAAGGAAACGGCAACCCACTCCAGTATTTTTGCCTGGTAAATCCCAGAGGAACCTGGTGGGCTTCAGCCCATGGGGTTGCAAAAGAGTCAGACACGACTGAGCGACTTAACAAGAATAGGTCCACTATTTTTTATTTTCTGGCTGCACTGGGTCTGTTGCTGTTTAGGGGCTTTCTCCAGCTGCAGTGAGTGAGGGCCACTATAGTTGCGATGCACTAGCTTCTCACTGTGATGGCTTCTCTCACTAGGGAGCAGGGACTCTCGAGCATGGGGGCTTCAAGTTGTGGTGCATGGACTCAGCTGCCCTGCAACATGTGGAGTCAATCCTTCTGAATTCCTGTCCCCCCTGCATTGGCAGGCAGATTCTTAACCATTGGACCACCAGGGAAGTCTGGTCTGCTATTTCTTATCAGTAATTCAAAAACCCAAAAACATTCTGAAAAGAGTATTTTATTTGGTGGCATAATCAGACCTGAACTCTTGTTAGCTGTTTTTATGCCACTTGGTATGTTTTTATTGTATTTAGTAGTCACATGTTTTTTGCAGAATATTAACGTTTGTGACTTTGGTGTTGAGGATGTTATGTAATGTATGGCATATTACTTTGTAAAATCCAAGTATTACCTTTTTAAAATCAAAAAAATTCTTAATTGTAAAACACATTATCCACTTTATCAAACTTACACAGGAACAAACTGAAATAAAGAAAATGGACACTTGGGTACTTTTCTACTGGGCACCACTGCATTGTCCAGCACGGTTCATCTTAGAGATGCTGCCCTCAATAATATAGCTGTAAAACTGAGTTTCTCCTCTGTATCTCCTGAAGTCCTTAAATGTGTTCATCTCAGCTACCTTGTCTTAAAAAGCCCCTTTAGTCTGCCTAGGACAGTTAAGATTGAAAATGGTCACGAAAGCTGTCTTATTTCTCACGTTCCTGGAGTCCATTATGTAGCTCACTGGTGATAAGTTAATGGCTCAGTGACAGAAAAGAGGTATACGTGTGGGAGCTGGAGAGGGAATGCTGACTTTGCAGCACTAAATCCACATTTCTCTAATGTGCTAAGTGCCATTATTACAGCGTCTATTCTTGGTAACAGTGCCTCTCTAATCTGTAGGCTTGATGCTTGCCTGGAGCTCTTGATTAGAACTGGACGACTGCCAGAAGCTGCCTTCCTGGCACGGACTTACCTACCCAGTCAGGTTTCAAGGTACAGACTTTTCATTTTGGGAGGAAATATTTCGGATAAAAACTTCAGTCCTTACCAGTCTCCCTTTGGTTCCATATCTGTAACAGAGTGGTGAAACTCTGGAGAGAAAACCTCTCAAAAGTCAATCAGAAAGCAGCAGAATCCCTTGCTGATCCAACAGAATATGAAAACCTTTTCCCTGGATTAAAGGAAGCCTTTGTTGTAGAAGAATGGGTGAAGGAAACGCATGCTGACCTGTGGCCGGCCAAACAGTACCCACTTGTCACAGTGAGTGCCTGGGGCGCCTAATTTTGTATAACTACAAGTAGAAGGGCATTCACGACTTAAGGTTTTAAACTGTACTACATACGTTCTGGTTTGATTGAGAGCTAGTATTTGGGATTTGGGCCGAGTTCATAGATGAATTATGCTTTCAGAATATTTGATTTCATCATTGCTTCATTCCCTGATAGCCAAATGAAGAAAGAAATGTTATGGAAGAGGCAAAAGGCTTTCAGCCCTCAAGATCAGCAGCTCAGCAGGTCAGTAGACTACTACACAAGATAGTCTGGTTGAGATTTGTTGATTTTAAGTAACATCTCCTACTTCCTAATCCCAACCAGCCTTCCCTTTGGGAAAAACTTCGAATTTCTGAACAAATTCATTTGTTTTTACTTGTATCTCTACCTGGGTTTTCAGGAACTTGATGGGAAACCTGCTTCTCCTACTCCTGTTATTGTGACCTCCCAGACAGCAAACAAAGAAGAGAAGGTATTGACATCATACCCAGCTTCCCATCGGATCCCAGCCTCACCCTCTCTTCACGTGAATGTGTGCTAGCTATGCAGGCCTGTGTTTTAAGTGATGTAATCAGTTTCAGAGCAGGGGCTTTGAAATGGAAAGATATCCCTTTCTGACTGTTGGTTTAGTTCTCTTTGGATCATGAATCACAGGTAACTTAACACAGTACTATAGAACTAACTCACCCTCTTCCTTTTGTTTGCAGAGTTTACTTGAGCTGGAAGTAGATCTGGATAATTTGGAATTAGAAGATATTGACACAACAGATATCAACCTGGATGAAGATATTTTGGACGACTAAATAATGTTTCCCATTTACTCAACTAAACAGAGCATTATTATGGACAGGTATCGATCATCACCCTGACCACCATGCTTTGGACTCTGAGAAACTCCTTAAATTTTTTACATGTAGACGCTGCTGCCCACTAGGAACGCATGCCCTCATCCTTGGAGGGGTTTGTGTGCAGCATCTAAATCACTTCCCTTACTAACTAAAGCAGCTGCGAGCTTTGGTGTTTTTCATACTGTCATTGGACCATATCTCATAAAGTCTTTTGAATTAATGAAGATACTTCAGAGTTTCCTTTCTGCAAAATGAAAACAGGATTCCAGTTTGGCTGAGCCAAAACTACACCTCTTCTAGGTATCAGCCCATGTTCTCTTCTCTTTGAATAACTATTTTCAAATAGCATCACTCATATTTTTCTTAGAACTGAGTATCTGTGCTATAATTTTCTAAACTCTTTCCCTTGACCTCACTGCATTATTCCCCTCATTCTATGTAGCTTTCTTATGCCTTCCTCTGACTTTGTCTGGTAGTACCTATTTCTAGAATCAGCCCCCCTCACTCATTAAGCTGGGCTCTGTTTAACTTACCAACTACCCATTTGGTAACAGAGAGACATAGTACTTTTTTTCTTTCATTTTATGCTGTACTCATCTGATATGATTAGAGAAATTCATAACCAGGTATTTAAATATACTTCTCAGTTATCCTCTCATAGCCTCGGAAAGTGAGTGGAATAAACAGTTTTTTCTTTGTATTTCTGATACAGGTACTATTTGGAGTCTAAAAAACAATTTTATAAGGAACTCTCGATTTTGACATTTTTTTCAGTATTAACAGAAAACTAACTAGAATTTAGTAAAATGAAGTTTATTTAAACAATATTTTTAGGAAGCTGCAGAACTGCTAATGAATGCTTCTTGGTAAGCTTGCAGTGTTAATTCTATATATGCTCCCTTCTGTGCTTCTGTTTTTGCAAAGACCTGTTTAAAGTTAAAAAAACAAAGTTTTAAAATAGAGAATATACTATTGATAAAGTTCCTAGTGAAGTCCCAGTTTAAAAAGCCCTCCACATTTCACAGTATTTTTTTGATTACCAAACAATAAGCATACTACATGGACAGAAAAACAGTACAACAGTTAAAGCAACCTAATTCCAAACACCAGAAGTTTCCAAACGTGATTGTCATTTTTCAGAAAAAAATTAAGAAAACCTGACACTGCTGGATCAAAATGAGAAGCATTAGGTTCAAGAGAAATCCAGAGGATGAAAGTTAGCAAGATGATTTTTCACTTTAAAGAATGGGCTTTTCCTACTCCACCTGTAATGTCATCACTGGTTGTTTTCATCCTCAATAAGCTTTATAACTGCTTTGCAGTAGCATAAAGTAATACTGGGACAGAAGCCAGATCCACAAATACATGTCTATTCCGAGCGTTAGAAAAGATGAAAATTATACAATGATTTCCCCGCTTCCTGAAAAAAATCATCTCAGCACTTACAGAGAAATCTGTGTAAGCCCATAGTTTTGAGAGCCTTACGGTTCCACAATGAGAACGCACCACCCTCCCTGCTTCTGGAAACCTGGATGGGAATGTGACCGAGCTGGGCGGTGTGTGCTCCACAGAGCACTGAGTGGCTGCCCCACTATCTGAACTTCTTCGACTCCAGTGGCAGTTGTTTCTGTTGTCCAGGCTGAAGCAATACGGGGCTCTCAGCACTCTGCTTTAAGACCACAAATCTGTGTGCATTGTCACTCAGTTGTGTACTATTCTTTGCAACCCCCACGGCGTGTAGCCCTCTCTGTCTATGGGATTCTCCAAGTAAGAATACTGGAGTGGGCTACCATTCCCTTCTCCAGGGGATCTTCCTGACCCAGGGATCGAACCCTATGATTTCTTCACTCAGTCACTACATGATAATGAATGTGAAAGAAGTCCCTTTACCTTAATTAACTGTAATCCCTCAGCAGCCTGCTCCTTGGCCTCTTGAGCTGACTGGCCATCAGGATGGAGTATGTGATAGAGCTGGACCAAGCTGGTGGCATCATCAACTCTGGAGGGAAAGGGTTACTGTTTAAAAGGGTTTGTTTTCGTTTTCTTTTTACATTTTTTAGTTTATAGTTTCCTTCTTTGGCTTCACAGTTCTATAAAAGTATATGCTGATCTTTAAATTACATTTCAAACTTCCTTTGGGCCAGAAAAAAAAACTTTTTTACAGCCTTCAGTTTCATATTTTCAAAGCAATTTCAGGAATATTGGCTAGTTTAGGCTTCACAGGGCAAGAATCAATACAGGCGGGTACCCAGTTTATGAAAGTGAATATATTCAAAACGTGGCTCTATCCTTTCTGAATGCAGGGCATCATTTCTCATAGAAACCGTGTTCTAACACTGGATGATTTCCAGGCCGGCGCACATCACCAGCAGATAATAATACAACTCAGAGGGTGGGTCAGTACCGTCATCCCACGTAAGCCAGAGGCTGGTGGACATGGGGATGCTCAGTGCCACTGCCTTCAGGTGCACCAGCAGTGACATCTGCTGAGGAACTTTCATTGAGACTCTGAATTAGTGGATAAATGCCTCTGAGAGGCATCTAGAAGTCCAAGGAAAGACTCCCAAGCTACCTGTCAATTCACAGTTTCCCATTAGTTAAAAACCAGCATCCTAGGGAAGCAAATTTGAAATTACGCACTCTAGACAAGAGAAGTCAGGTTCTTCCTCAGCAGTCTGTCTTGTGTCTGTCAAGACAACTACCCATGATGAAGCCAGAACAAGAGCTCAATTCTTACAGTTTGTACTTAACCTTTTGAGAAACCTACAATCTTGATCAACATTAAAACTTAGCCTTCCCCAAACTAAATAACCTCTATCCTCTCACCCAGTCAACACCTTCCTACCATTTGCCACCTCAAAGCCCTTCTAGGGTGGAGTGGGAGTGGGGTAAAGAGTTTCTTAAGCCACAGTGACCTTAGAGAAATGCTCGGGGCTCATCCCAAAGCTCGTTCACCCTAAAGGTCATCTCCTGGTAAAACTGAGAAAACCAGAGCTGAGAAACCAAACTTTCCGGAGGAAAAATATTTGTTTAATGTTCATTATGAATCTGTTGTGTTTGTTGTACTCTAACAGTTCAACAAACGTGGCAGCAAAAGGTAACAATCATTCTCTTTAAGAGCATAAGCATGTGAGTCCATAAAGAGCTTAACTGGGTTTCTATATCTTGGTCACAGCAGGGCTTCTTTACGTTCATACTACTGTATAATAGCTGTTTCACAGAATGATTTAGCTTCACACCCAGCCTCTGTTTGAAATTAAAAGCAAGTTAATCCCCATGTAAAAAAGATTTTAAAGCACCCCAATTCACGACCAGCAGTGGAACTTGAGTGTGAAATAAATCTCTGCAGAATTCTGGCATGGGCTCCATTTGCTAAGGATATGCACCCTCTACTGTTTAAACTGGGATTTGCAGCAAACTGTCCTACTGAGAATTCCCACAGGAAGTTTTACTTACACAGAGCAGGAAGGGTTAAGTACTCAAAATTCCCTGCCAGTATGCAAATGAAATGCTTCAGATGTAAAGCTTACATGTGGTAAGTATTAACCATAATAACTTATGAGTATACCTTAACAAATAACTCATACATTCTGTGTTGCTCTAATTTCTTATAAAAAATGTTAAATAATTTCAGAACATTTACAGCTGAGAAGCTTTAAATTCATTCACGGCTAATGCACCTAAAGGCAAGTCATTTTTGAACATGCTCATGATCACCAGCAGCCTCCTGCTTACGTGGGATGAAGGCATATTTCTGCCCTCTGAATTGGATTACATGATTACACCACACATGCTGGTGAAGAGGGCTGGCCTGGAAATCATTTCCCATTATGAATGTTTCTATGAGAAATGATGCTGTTTCCATATGGACTTTTTTAAGACAATATGGAACTTTCTAGTTCCAAATGCCTTGCCTTTGTGTGAATGTTTCAGATTACATGGAGGATAGACAGACTGAGTCAAAACTTACGTTCAAGGTGACAGTAATCACTAACCCTTCCTGTGACCTTCTTACTACAGCCATGCTTGTTTCTTTTCCTTGCCATTTTGACCTTGACTCAACCAATGGAAAGATATTCAAAAGATAATTTTCTCTTCAGTGTCATCACAAATCATAAAGTGTTATTTCAGCTAGAAGGCAGGGCACACGCCAGTTGTATACTAAAATACAATAGACATTCTTTGTTTTATTCAACTTTGAAAAAACCTGTAACCTTTTTAACACCTTAAAAATCTTGCAAAAACAAGGAGGATCAAAAGCAGGAGTATTTTTATAAATGATGACTTTTACTGAAAAGTACCCCGCAGACCTTATGTCTACTTCTCTGCATTTCCTGTCTAATCCCCTTGTTCATTGGCAAGTTCACTGGTACCCAGAAGCACCAGCAAGCCTATGGATAAGTCAACATCCAGCGTACACAGCACAGCTCCAGAGTCATTCACTGTTTCAAAGACTCTAGCCATGTTTACATGACACAGAAGCAAAGACTGAGGAAACTGGGTTATACTGGAAAAACAAATCATAAATAAACTGAAGTGAGTGAAAGCTATCACCGGGTGTGCACATGCGCTCAGCTGCTTCCGTCGCGTCCAAATCTTTGAGACCCCACGGACCACAGCCTGCCAAGCTCTCTGTCCATGGTGTTCTCCAGACAAGAATACTGGAGTGAGTTGCCATTCCCTCCTCTAGGGGATTTTCCCACTCCTGGGATTGAACTCATGTCTCCTGTGTCTCCTACATTTCAGGCAGATTCTTTACCACTGAGCTACAAGGGAAGCCCTTATCACTGGGCAGTACACTGTTATCACTGGAAAAATATCACAGATTAAATACAGGTTTACTATAATGGTAGTAAGAATTTCTTTACTTACTAAGATCATACTTACAAATCTCTCTGAATCTGGTCAATCAATAAACCATCGATCTTTTTCTTATTTACAAAATACCAAGCCATTCCACCGAAGTGTCTTGTTGAACGTAAAAGGTCATACTTTCCATACTTATCTATATCTTCATAGGTCCGATGATGAATCTATCCACACAAAGTGCAATTTTTCAGAAATACAAAAATAAAAGTGAGCCAGCACTACTGGATATACATCTACTAGCATGCAAGCTGTCCAAGAAAGTATTAGTAAACCAGGTCTCCTGATCCTGCATCCACTATTGATCATTATCTAGCAGGTATCATTAAGTAAGGACAGCTTGCCACTGCAGAAGTGTGTGGAACCTGGAACAGGTCTGCCAGACATTTATAGCCAGATCAATTATTCTTCAGCAGCCATGCACTATATATGAAGCACCTATTATATATATGGACCACTGGGAATAATGGACCACCACTTCTTTCCTCTATCCAATCAACTATCCCATTCCATCTAACTAATTAATGTTCCTCAGTTCTTCCAGACTGATCTTAAATGAGGACTCTGATGAGGGCATTCCTATATTAAAAAGGCTGCTGACTGAAGTCCAGATTCGTCAACCTAGCGTCTGAGGTCACCTGTGATATGGCCCCATCTACCTTTCTAGCTTAATCTTGAACCACTTCCCTAGGTACTCACCACATATACAAGCAAACCAGATGACTGGCCATTTCTCAAGTCTACTTTTGTGTCCTGCCTGTTGTTCGTACTTTCCTCTCTACCTGAAATACTTCTCCATCCACTCGTCACAGTGTTCCCTATCCTCGTAGAGCCCTCTTAGGCCTTCTCTGAGAGCATGTTGCAACCTTCTCTTAGCACCTAACATCTTAGACCTATGGTGGTGATTATACTTCCCCACGATCTTTCCTGGACTGCAAGCTTTGACAAGGCTCCCTATCCTAGTTCATGTCATCACCTGTACCTCCACAGTAACACCTTACACACAGAAAGTACTATATGATTATTAAATTGCAATCTAAGGCACATATACTGCATTTTGGCAAACTTTAGAAATAACTTTCCTGTACAATAAACTGAAGAAAAAATCTCTGCCATCAAGTTTGGGTACTAACTCTACCACTTACTAGCTGTGCAACTTTCAACAAGTTACTTGACTCTCTAAGCTTAAGTTCTCTCATCCTTAAGTCAAGGGTTGTTGAAAGGATGAAAATATCTATTTGGTGTACATCCAGCACTTGACAGGTGTTCAGGCATTTCCCTTTTCCTCCCCCTGTATCAAAGCTTACAACCTAACTCATTGTGTTGGACTAAAAAATCTTACTAGTAACCATACTTACACCCATACTTTAGAAACTATAAAATATACTCACTTTGATATAGTCAGCAGAATCTGGCTCAAACTGGGCAACGCAGAGATTGAGGACATCAACATGCCGGTCCTGACTGTACATGGTCTAAACCCACATAGCAGAGTTGGAATTAGATGAGAAGAAAAGAAAGTGCAACACCTGTCCGGACGCCATGACAGCCCTGCCCATCCACATACAGGCCACATCTGCGCCCAGCATGAGGGATGCGGAAATCACACACACGCCACATGTCACACCTGAATTCAAATCCCAGCTAACCCAGTTACAAGACAAATGACCCTACTTATCATTAGAAATGCCTGTATTTATCAAAGCAAAATACCTAGCAGAACCAGAGCCAACTGGTTCAACAAAGAAATCATCACCACTGCCTCTGTGACCCCAAAGTCATCTTACCTGAAGATTTTCTTCCCTGAAAATTACTGGTGTTAAAACTCTACGGCCTTCTTTTGGGAAATAAATTTGAATCATACGGTCCCGTTCTTCCCAAGAGGCTTTGCGTAGTGTGCCACTTGGTTCTCTGACAACAATAAAACGCTCCTGAAATAGAAAACACAATCAAGGATAAGTTTGTGAGAGCTGAATTTTAGTTCCAGTGTCCCACCAAGCACCATTATAAAAATAATTTGCAATCAATATAAAATGCAACTGGCAAACAAAATGCAATCATGTATGATTTCAATAATTGTAAACCTCAGATTTGGCAAGATTTGATAGTTCCTTCACTAATCATTGCAGTGCCTGTGACAATCAGAAATCTAATGAAAGTATTTATTAAATGTGAACTACAGTCCTAAAGTGAGTTGAATGCATAAAATGGTTCAACTAAAAAAAGTTGACTTGAGAGTCATCTAAATCCATTTCAGAAAAAAAGAAGTGCTATAAACCTTTTTAAATTGTTTCCTCATCCTAAAGTCTCACCCAGATAAGACTTGACTATTTTACAGTCCACATTTAAAGTCACAGGGATAAAAATAATAATAAAGTCACAGGGATAAATGGAATAAACCCAAGAATGTGGAATCTTAATTCCACACGTCTGCGATTCCTCATTCTGGCAAGAGACAAATGCATCCGAGAGACTGACTGGTGCACCTGCCTCTGGTCTCTTCATTCTCTTAACTGCCAAATCCCAGGCCAAAGGATGCTTCCTTCACCCACTGGGTGAATTCCACCTACTGTCTGTACTACTCAACTGGCAATCTAATTTAGCATAGGCAGCATTCTTGACACCTGTTAGATACTTGTTAACATTGTGTCAAAACTAGAAAAGGTCAGGAACTGGATTATGATTCTTTACAAAACCCAGAATGACTTACACAGAGCTTTGCACACAGCTGATAAATGCTACATATCTCATTAATGCTTAAATTAACCAGATGGTAGTGACTCTCAACTCTTCAGAACTTTAAGAGTCTCTGAATGTATTTCAAGGATAATATAATTAAAACTTTCATCAAGCACTGCAAACAGAAAAAAAAAAAAAGAGCAGATGGTAAACTAACACAATTGTTCTTCAAACGGATTTGGCAATTTTGAATTCCAAGTTCCTTTGTCCCTTTCAGGTTATAGAATGCTCCCATAGCCAGCCTTCACAGCACTGCAAACATATAATGTATATTAAAATATTTCAAAGCAAAAATTCTAATAAAATGAAACTCTGATCCCATTCATTATGTCAGATATACAGGTGATTGACATACAGACATGGACACTGCTCACATCGTGTCTTCTAACCATAATCAATATGATAAGAAGATTAGCACAGGGTGGCCCTTTTTTCAACCCTATCACTATTCAATATTCTACTGAAGTTTGTGGGCTGAAATGTAAATTACTCTTTTCACTCATTACTTGAAAAGGCTCAAACACAAAACTAATATATTTTATTTTATAGGTGCTAGAGTGTTCTTTTGGAACTGCCAATCAAGGGAAGAGGAGCTAGACAATAAAAACTACATCAGATGAAGTGGTGCCTAAAAATTATCTGGGAGAGTGTGATATTCTTACTGCAAATTCTGAAAAGTGAAAATCCTTTGGGAAGTCTGAGCTTTCTGGGCATCAGCAAGCATTTCCATCTTCTCAAAAAGTTTGAGCTTTCTGAAGTTGATCTAACTTAGGCAGAATCATTTTGCAATTAGACATATACTTACTCGATGTGGTATGCTGTATGATATATCAGTAAACACATATTTGACTGTTTCGGTTCCTTCCAATATCTTATCTTCAGCTAACACGTCATTTATTGGTGTTCGCTCTTCCAGAACTGGTGGCATTTTTAATCTGACTTTAGCTGCCTCAATCGCCTGTCTTGTAGCCTAATGAAATAAAATATATCTTAGGGAAAGCCACAAGGTTACAGACCAAAAGGATCATCTGACAAAAGCAGATACTAATTTTAAAAAAAGTGCTAAAGACTGCAGAGAGAAGCTGTAGGTATAAGTGAGTGAGTGAAAAGCCAAACTTGGGCTCCTGGGCCCTGGCCCTTGTCTCTGTGATGAGAGCGCCAGTCACAGGCTCAACGACTCTCAAAACAGCAAAGGAAGGCTCTGAGACAGAGCCAGGCCACAAGAGCCACCCAAAACAGGACAGAGGACTTCACTTACTGGGTGCTTACTATGGTCCAGATATTGCTCCCTCTGAGTGCATCTGGCTCCTTTAATGCCACAACTACCCATACGAGCTAAGCGCTACGTTAGAGGTCATTTTATGAGAGAGAAAGTAGAGGCACACAAATATTAAGTAAATTGCTAAGAAGCTGCAGCACTACAATTTGAACCCAGGCAATTTAACTCCAGGGCCCATGCCCTTAACCACTGAGCACAGTGCTCCATGCCGTACCGCTGACAGTGGTTTACCTCTGAGAGATGAAAGGGGCCTTTCAGTCTTCACATGCTATGTACTTTTGGGTATTTGAACTCTGCTATGGTTCTCAATGATGTTCAAGTTGAAAGAAAAGCAACAATACTTTACATATTCATACATGAAAGTGTTTTCCACAAAGCACTCAATACCCATGACTCCAGGAGGACACCTGCCTGGAACAGAATACTGTTCAGAAGGATCTCATTATCTCACCAAGCCTCAGCCTTAAAGCAGCTCACAAAAAATGTTTCTGCAGTAAGAAGACTGGAGCAGGGAGGACAGAGGAAGGCTGCTAGGCTGGTTTTGGAGCAGAGGTGGTTCCGCCTGATAGCCAGACCTGACCCATGTGCACAGTCTGTCTAATTCTGGCCATCTTCCCTACTCCTCTCTGCCAGACTGCACACGTTTCTTTTCAACAGTTCTGTGCCTGGAACTCCACCTCATTAGTACCTGTAGAAGAGCAACTATCAGAATCTGGAGGGACCCTGAAAATTTTGTTTAATCTTTCAAAGAAAGATATTCTACCACTATTCGTGCATTCACATACCTCTTCCAACTGTGCCTGGGTCATTAGCTTGTAAGTTGGTGGCTTCGTTTCTCGTATTGCTGGCTTAAAAATCTTCAGTAAATCCAAGCCTGTCATCTTGATGAGTATGCTTTGGACTTCCTCATCCATAAAAGTAGGTTTCTTGATCTTTGGGCTACCAGATTCTGTTAAATGAATTTTAGTAAATAAGATGGCAAAAATGACAAGACAACAAGACATCTAAATGGAAAAAGTCAATGATAAAAATGATTAGCACCATGTCTATTCCACCTCAGTATGCATAATGCTAATACCTACAAGATTCATTCATTCATTTAAAATTTACTGGGCATTCACGATGACCAAGCTATAGTTTCTGCCAAAAAGGCATTCAAAGTCTAGTGAAGGAAGCAACAGGAAAAAAGTAGTTAATGCAATATTGATGACACTAACGGTTACTGCCAACCAAGGTATTGTTTCCTATCTGACAGGAGTTACACACATTTTCAGGAATGCTTACAACAAGCCACAAAGTATGTACTGATATCCCAGTTTTGTATATGAGAATACTGGAGCCTTGCTAAAGACAATTAACTATTAAATGATATACCCAGGATTTAAACCAAAGTTTATCTGATTCTAGAACCTAGACCAATTTTAACTTACCATCATGTTCCTCAAAGTAAGTGCTACATACAAGGGCGGTACAGGGGGTTGTGTGATAACAGAGACTGAAACTAAACTTAGCCTGGGAGCAGAGAAAGGCATGGTAGAGTCAAACAATGCTTCCCGGTGGTTCTGAATAGGGCAGAGAAAAAAAGGGAAGGAAATTCTAGGCTGAGGGGTTCCAGTTAGGGGAGAGGCCTGGATCACTGGACACGATACTGAAGAGGCCATGTGATGTTATAGAAGAAAGCTGGACAGGAGCGGACCCAGCTCTCAGCTCTGCCTTTCCTAGTATGCCGATCCCTCTGCCCCACCTCCATTTCCACTGGGGGTGGGGGAAGCCATTCCTTCCCACCACCTCTTCCTCTGCTGGTCCTATAAATGCTGGTGTCCCACAGGATTCTGAACTACATTCTTCTTCTCTCCCTGCTCACATTCTTGATGGATTATCTCCTAACCTCAGTAACTATTAATTACCTAAAAACTCTAAAAGCTGAATCTCCAGCCAGATCATCTTCCATCCAACTACCCAATGGACATCTCACACGTACTTCAATACTGCCAAAGCAGAACGCGTAATTTTTCTTCTGTCACAAACCTGCCTTTCCTCCTATCCTTAGCACCATCCAATAGGTCACATGGGCCAGAAACCTAGTCATTCTTGACTTCCCCACTACCCTCCACATCTAGTCAATAGCATCAGTAATAAAAACAGTAATGTTAACAGCTAACATCTGTTAGATACTTACTATATGCCAGTACTGACTAACACTTTTACATACTTGGTACATTTAATCCTCATAACAATCTCATAAATACTATGATTAGTCCCATTTTTACAAGAGGACACTGACACAAATCAATTGCCTGTTACATCTTATAAATCAGTCTATAACTCTCTATTTCCCACTGCCACTACCCTAGTCAAGGCCATCCTATCTCTTGCCTCAGCCTTCTAACCTGTCTCCTTGCCCCATTCTGACCATTCTCCACAGATCAATCACAGTCATCTATTAAACCTGTAATCCAAACAACAGAAAAGATTAACAAAATAAAGAAGTGGTTCTTTGAAAACATAAACAAAACTGACAAACCTTTAGCTAGACCAAGGGAAAAAGAGGACCCAAACTAACAAAATTATAACTAAAAAGCACATTACAACTGATACTACAGAATTACAAAGGATCATAAGGGGCTACTATGAGTAACAACATGCCAGCAAATTGGACAACCTAGAAGAAATGGAAAAATTCTTAGAAACATACAATCTACCAAGACGAAATCAGGAAGTAACAGAAAATCAAAGCAGACCAATTACTACTAAGAAGACTGAATCAATAATAAAAAAAAATCCTCCAGTGAAAACTGGCTCAGGACCAGATGGCTTCACAGGAGACTTTTACCAAACATTTAAAGATGAATTAATGCCAATCCTTCTCAAACTCTTCCAAAACAAATGGAAGAACAGGGAGCACTCTCAAACGCATTTTATAAGGCCAGCATTATCCTGATACTGAAATCAATAAAGGATACTAACAGAAATCTACAGGCCAATATCCCTGATGAATACAGATGCAAATATTCTCAATAAAATACTAGCAAACTGATTCAGCAGAACGTTAAAAAGATCGTTCACCATAATCAAATAAGATTTGGGATGTAAATATGGCTCAACATACTCAAACCAATCAATATGAAACATACTCATAGAAAGAAGGAAGAAGATTTCTTTGATAGATGCAAAAAAGCATGTGACAAAATTAATGATTTGAAACTTCTAACAAATTAGGTATAAAAGGAACACACCTCAACACAATAAAGACCATAAATGACAAACACACTGCTAACATACTCAGTGAGGAAAGGTTGAAAGTCTTTTCTCCAAGAACAGAACCAAGACAGGGCTGCCCACTCTCACCACTCCTGTACAACCCAGTATTGGAAGTTCTAGTCTGAGTACTCAGGCAAGAAAAAGAAATAAAAGGTATCAGAATTGAAAAGGAGTAAAATTGTCTCTGCAGACAACATGATATTATCTATAAAAATCCTAAAGACTCCATCAATAAACTATTAGATCAACAAATTCAGCAAAGTTGCAAGATACAAAATCAATATCCCAAAACCAATACCATTTCTATACACTAACAACAAATTATCTGAAAAAGGAATAAAGTATCAAATACAATATAATATTTATACTAAATTTAACCAAGGAGGTGAAAGATTGCTTTGCTGAAACCACAAAACACTGGTGAAAGAAATAAAACATATAATGAGTGGGCAGGTACCCTATGTTCATGGATTAGAGAATTAATACCATTAAAATGTCCATACTACCCAAAGCTATCTACAGATTCAATGCAACCCCTATTGAGAGTTCAACAGCATTTTTTACAGAAGTGGGAAAAAACAACAGTCAAATCTGTATGGAATCGAAATCACAAGAGACCCTATGATTGCCAAACCAATCCTAAGAAGAACAAAGCAGGAGGCATCACACTTTCCAGACTTAAAGCCATTAACATGTAATCAAAATAGTATGGTCCTGGCATAAAAAAAAGACACACAGACCAAGAGCATAGAGAGTGCAGAAGTAAACTCATGTATATACAGCCAACTAACAACTGAAACTGTGTCCTCAGTAGACTCTGTGCTCTCCCAAGGCGACCACCCTGTCTTGTACTGGTCTCTGGCACCCAAGGTCTCCTACAGTGCCTGCCACACAATAGCGCTCAGCACTACCTCTCGCCTCAGACAACCTCACCCATTCCCCCCAGCTTCTGTTAACATTTTTACTCCAGTGTTTCTCACCTTGTATGTAACGGCATATCTGACACCTCCACTTGAATTTCAAAGGCATTTCAAATTTAATGCATCCAAAACAGATGTTTAATTCCGCTTCCTTTCCCATCTCCTTACCTCATCCACTACTGCCTTTTCCTCACTTCTCCTCCTCTCATTCCCCTCTAAAAAACTGTCCTATAATTAATTTTCTCTCTCCAGGTACAAATAGGACTTACTTCCCACTCAACTGCTCAGGCCAGAAACCTGAGAAATATTAATAATATTGATCTCTCCTTTTATATCTAGATTCACAGTTATAACCAAAGTCATCAATCCTACCTCCAAAATGGGTTCCCAGTCTACCTGGGTTCAGTCTCATTTCTGGACTTTTGCTTATGCTGTTTCCTGCACTTGAAATGTTTCTTGTTTTCTCTTGAACACCGTTAACCAAGTTTCAACTGTGGTCATATTTTCTACGAAACCTCCCCTGCCCTTCCAGCCTAGTTTAAGTGAATGCCACTCTTCTCTCCACTGGAGAAGGAAATGGCAACCCACTCCAGTATTCTTGCCTGGATAATTCCACAGACATAGGAGCATGGCAGGCTACAGTCCATTCGGGCGAAAAGAGTCGGACACGACTGAGCGACTATCATTCATTCACTCCTCTCCATCCCCAATCACAGTCCAGGTCACACTGCACTGCCTCTTCCCACTGGACCACGACTTCCCTCAAGCAAAAACCCGTGTCAGTCTTAGTCCCCCTTAACCCCTAAACTTAGCTTAGTACTCTACAAAGAGCGGCGCTCAAGCAGTGCTGCTTAAGCGACGGAACGAATCAACAAACGCGGGCGACGTCCGAGACAGTGCGTACAGGCGAGAGCCGCCTGGGTCTAAGGGCGCGCCACGGGAAGAATAGGGGCCCCCGCGTGGGTCTCGTCATGTGAAGTGTTCTAGATCTCCCAGAAGAACGCCCCAGAGGACGCCTAGCAGGTCACTCACCGGCCTCGGAACAGAGCCCACGGCATGGCGTTCCCACCCTGCAGACCCCGGGCAGAGGCTGGAACAGGTCACCGGGCCGGGGCCGAGCGCGTGCCCGGAAATAGACTCGCTCGGCACCGCGAGAACCTGCATGGAGATTCCACAGCAATAAAGACACTCTGAGGGTCGCCATGATTATCCGGGCCACTTACGCCGGAAGCGGCTGAGAACGATTCTGGGTCTCACGCGGTTCGCACGGCACCCTGGGAAATGTAGTCTTCATGAAGGAGGAGGCGGCAGCGACGCAATTCCTATTTATAAAACAATAAACTTGTTTATAAAACAATAGATTGTTTCTTGTAAACCGCTCGTTCACACGGAAAAGGTGTTTATATGCTCTTTTTTCTGGACCTTTCCTTCATTTCCATGGCTCTATGTAACAAATTCCCATTTCCTGCCCAAACCTTTTCTCCCAGCCACAGTTTTAAACCCAGCTGCCTAAGCATCCTACTTCTCCATTCAAACTTCTCACGCCCCTCCCCATCCCGCCCCACTACTCCCGGCAAACAACACCTGATTCCAAACCCCGATTGCCACGGCACCTATCATTCCCCTTCAACTCACACACCTTTTTCTGTCTCAGAATCTTAAGTCTCTTTTACAGCTCTTTTCTCAATTTGTGCTCAATTATTTTGCTTATTTATCTGCTTGCTTATTTTTCTCATGCCATGAAATCAAAGACATTATATATTGTGTTATAAGATCACCTAGCCTGGTACATAAGAACACAGCAAACATTTGTTGAATAAATGACTGAGTGAACAATTAGAGGATCCTGTTATGTTCCTCCCAGTTGTCCAGGATGTGCAGGTTTTATCCCCTCCTAGACTGGTGCCTGTACTAACTTGTCCCAACGTCTGACTGAAAAGAGGCGTTAAGTAAACGACTATTTGAATTTGCTAGACAGATAAACTCATCTTCTAACCTCACCTCACCATTGCCCAGTTAAGAGCTCTGTTTATGAACTCATACCCTATTTGGACAGGGAAAGACAGAGCCCTAGGCTTTGTGCTATATTCAGGCATGACTGCTGTCCAGTATGTCCCAACACTTCCTCCTCTCACACCTACAAGATAAAAGGTGTCAGGGAGTGCTAGTGTGATGCATCCAAGTGTCTCCCAGCCGTGTCCTTTCTCTGAGAATATACCACCTACTTTCCCAGAGCATAGGCCTCTGTGGTTGTGTTTGTCTTATTAACATCCTCCTAGATAAAACTGATTGGACAATGAGTGGACATCTAATGCAGGAGAAATGACTCATTGGATGTTGCATTAGTTCCCTATAGCTTCTGTAGCAAATTATGACAAATTTGGTTACTTAAAACAACAGAAATTCTCTCACAGTTCTGGATACCAGTCACCTAAAGTCAGTGTCACTCAGCTAGGTCAAAGAATTAGCAGAGCTGTGCCTCTTTCAGAGGCTCCAGGGGAGAACCTGTCTCCCAGATTCTTGTGACTGCAAACACTCCTTGGTTTATGGCTGCATCACTATAATCTCTGCTTCACTGCACCTTCTGTTCTGTCTGTGCCCAACTGCCTTTTACCTCACTCTGTAAGTTTATACATATGATTGCATTTAGGGCCCACCCAGATAATCCAGGATAATCTTTCCATCTTCAAATGCTTAATCATTTTTGCAAAGATCCTGTTTCCATGTAACATTCATAGGTTACAGGAACTAGGAAATAAATATCCTTTCAGGAGGGAGAACATTTTCAGCCGACCCCAGCTGTCGAGGCACCAAGCAGATTTTATCTCAATATTTCAAACTCAGAAACACAGTTGATGGCAGAAGCTTAAAATGGGTAACTGTTTAGAAATGTTTGCAGCAGCCTTTTCCAGCAATATGCTCACTAATCAACAAGCAGAGAGAATGCCAGTCTACAGAGGAAGGCAGGAAAATGGATCAGAAACATAAATGGCAGACTAGGATGCTTAAGAAAGAGAGGGAGGGAGGGGTGTGCTGTCTTTCCCAGAGATGCTCCTACCTTCCTGTATTAACCTCCTTTTCTTGGGCTACACTAAATTACTGATGGGATTACCAAGACTCTTAATTTCAGCTGTAACCTCGGGCAGATGCCCACATCTTTCAGAGCCTCAGTTTCTCACCTGAAAACTGGGTATGATGATAGTACTTATCTTGCAGACTCTGAGGACAAAGTACCTTCAGGATCTAATGCCTGGTGTTTCCAAAGGGGACACAAGAAGGTCATGTGGCAGCAAGTTGGTGGCTTTCTGAAGATCTTCACGGGGAAAGCTTTACTGCATTATATGGTTATCAGTTAATATTCTCTGGTTGCAAGTGACAGAAATATTTCTTACAAAACAGAGATGGAAGTGATGGGAAGGATGCTTAATATCTCACAGAGTTAAAGAGAAAGCTGAACAGCCAAACCTCAAGAAAGACTTGAAGGATGGAAGCTCCAGCATCCCCAAAGGCAAGAACTTAAGAGAAATTGCTTCAGGAGGCTGATGTCAGTACTTGATTCCAACTCAGTTGGCCCTCTGAATCCACGGGTTAAAAATCCACAGGTTTAACCAACTATAGACTGAAAATATTAAAAGAAACAATTTAAAATTTCCATAAAGCAAAGCTTGAATCCGCCACATGTCAGCAAATATTTACATATCATTTACATTGTATTTACGAATATTTATATAGCTTTGGACAGCAAGGAGAGCCAACCAGTCAATCCTAAAGGAAATAAACCCTGAATATTCATTGGAAGGACTGATACTGAAGCTGAAACTCCAATACTTTGGCCACTTGATGCAATGAGTCAACTCACTGGAAAAGACCCTGATGCTGAGAAAGATTGAGGGCAGGAGGAGAAGGGGGCAACAGAGGATGACACAGTTGGATGGCATCGCCAACTCAATCAACATGAATTTGAGCAAACTCTGGAAGATAGTGAAGGACAGGGAAGCCTGGTGTGCTCCATGGGGTCACAAAGAGCTGGACACAACTTATCACAATACACAACAACAACATAGGATTTACATTGTACTGGGTATTATAAGTAATCTAGAGGTGATTTAAACAGTAACAGAGTGTGTGTGTATTATAAGCAAACAGAGTGCCATTTTATGTAAGAGACTGGAGCATCCTTATATTTTGGTGTCTGAGAGAGTCCTAAAACCAGCCCTCTGTGGATCTTGAGGGATGACTCTACATGCTTTCCACCAAATTCAAGTTCCTGGTGAGAGAAGCGGATTGCCCTGGTGGGGCTCTGTTTACTTGGAAATGGGAGGTTGATCCTCTGACAGTTCCAAGACAACGTGGCTGCATCTAGTAGTAGGTAAAATATGGGAGAGCGATCACCAGCTCTGTGGAGCAAGAATGAGTCTTATTATTTGTAAAGCAAAAGTATAGTGATGTTTCAATTACTCAATTGTGATTTTACAAGGTCTGGACTTTTCATTATTTCTCTAAAGGGACTGGGATTTTGCCCTGGTCTTTTAGAATTCTTCAAGACAAGGGTGTGAGGATAGATGTCAGTCAGGGAGAGGGATGACAGAGACTGAGAGAGAAGGGTAGCAGTCTGGGCAATCCAAGAGCCCTTTCAATCTTCAGGAACACCCTTGTAACTCCCACATAAACTTCAAAACCCTATCTTTGAAGCTGTCCCTAAGAGCCACATGTGCCCCCATTTTTATCCTCACCCAGAATGTTTTCCCCTGCTCCTGTTCAAGGTCCAAAGCTCCAAAAGGTTCCCACACACACAAATTCCAAGGCCAAAGCCCCTCTGTGCACTGAGAAGGAAGCATTAGCAAGGAAAAGAGTAAAGTGAGAAGAGGTACATGATGATGGGAGGTTCCCAAAGAAGCTGCAGCAAATAAGGTCTAAGTGGGGACAATGGCCATTGATGGGATGGGGCCTTTGTACCAGGAGGCAGGGAGGTAAAGATGGTGGAGTATGGATAGGTTTTGAGTGGAGAATCAGAGGGCCTTCCTGATTCTCAGCCTCTCTGCTCTGAGCAATGGAAAACAAAGTTATTGGCTGAGAAAAGACAAGGTTGTATTGGGAGCTGCAGGACTGAAAAGTCTAAAGTAGCTGGTGGGGGCTGTGCACAAGGGTCTGGTGCTAGAACGTGAATCCACACAGTCCACCAAGTAGTGGGAGG
The DNA here is from genome assembly GCF_963930625.1 of Muntiacus reevesi. Taxonomy (NCBI): domain Eukaryota; kingdom Metazoa; phylum Chordata; class Mammalia; order Artiodactyla; family Cervidae; genus Muntiacus; species Muntiacus reevesi. The sequence goes on from NC_089256.1 coordinate 9,955,985, forward strand.
GTCTGACGCAGTGCTAGAAAGGAATCAGGATCTGGAAGCCAGGAAACTATTCCTCCTAGTTCCGGAGGAAAGCGGAAAACATTTGAAGATGTGCCTGGAAGCCTGTGGAAGGCTGCATCTGAGCAGAAGAAACTTGAGCAATGTGAGGATGTTATCAGACATGACAAAGCACAACCACCTTCCCACTCACTCAGAGCACAGACTTCTTATTAGTCATGTGTGTCCTCATGGCAGACTGATGAAGGAGACAAGGCAGATACTGACATTCCCATCTTCTATACATAAGCTGAGATTCTGCAGAGTTAAGGGTCTTGCCTAGGGCCACCCAATTTAGAGACAAGGCTATAAACTTTGTGGTTCTTTGGCAGCTGTTACAATGGAAAAGCTCTGTTTCACATGTGTTTAGTAGGGTGAGGCAAAAACACTTGAGAGTTGCAGAAATAATAAAGACTGAACATGGCCCAAAAGAGAGTACGCGGGAGACTGTCCTCCCCCACAAGATGATGGGGTGGATGAGTCAGTTCTTCCAACCCTGGAATCATCTGTTTATCCTCAATTTTCCACATGACACTCTGTCTCTTTTCTTCCAACAGCACCTACTGAACTACAATTATACCCCAAACTGAACACTCAAAACAGAAAATGATCGCCCAAAGCCAAGGCTACATCTGTCTGTGATGACAGGCAGACTCTCTGTCCTATAGCACAAGGACACGGATATCAAAGACACTTAGGCCAGCTCCTTCCTGCCATTCTGGAGCCCCCACCATGATGCAGGCCCAGAGCATCACCGCCTGTCACAGCCACAGTGGATATGATCTATGATAGCCGACACTTGGCTCCCCTACTCGTGAGAGCTGGCTGCTGTCAGGTTTGGTATGTGGAACATTTTGTCTGAGGGATATGCTGGCCTGGGTTGAAAGTAATTCCCATCAGCTCAGAACCGGGTGGTCTGTCACAAGGTTATTTTTCAGTTTGATCTGGACTCAGGAAGTCTTTCAGACTGAGCTGATATTTTCAAAGGTTAACAAGCCCATCAGAGATGTCCTTCATGAGAAAATGTGATGCATCTGATTGCCCTGACTTGCATGCAGTTCCCAGATCAGGACCTGAGCATTATTTCACTCCAGACTCAGGCCTGCAGTGTCCTCAAGATGCTTGGGGCCCAGAATGGGAGAAGCACCGGCCACTACTAATGGAAATCCAGATAGGGCAGAATGTATGGTCTTAGGATGCCCTAAGTGTGTGCCCGTGTGTATGTGCGCATGCAGCATGTGTCTGGCTATATGTGTCACACAAATGTTTATGTGCATGTTTGTTTGTCTTCAAGGGACATGTGTTTGTGCATATGTGTATGTCAGGGTGGCCAATTGGTGTAAAAGTGCGTGTTCAAATGTGTGTGTACATGCATGCATGTATATGTTATTTTGAACACATGTGTGCATTTGTGTGGTCTTGTGTATGCACTGATGCACATTCAGTTCAGTTCAGTTCAGTTTCTCAACCCCGTCCAACTTTTTGCAACCCCATGGACTGTAGCATGCCAGGCTTCCCTGTCCATCACCAACTTCCGGCGTTTACTCAAACTCAGGTCCATCGATTTGGTGATGCCATCCAAACACCTCATCGCCTGTCATCCCCTTCCCCTCCTCCTTCAATCTTTCCCAGCATCAGGGTCTTTTCCAGTGAGTCACTTCTTCGCATCAGGTAGCCAAAGTATTGGAGTTTCAGCTTCAGCATCAGTCCCTCCAATGAATATTCAGGACTGATTTCTTTTAGGATTGACTGGTTGGATCTCCTTGTAGTCCAAGAGACTCTCAAGAGTCTTCTCCAACACCACAGTTCAAAAGCATCAATTCTTTGGCGCTCAGCTTTCTTTATAGTCTCAACTCTCACATACATACATGACTACTGGAAAACCATAGCTTTGACTAGATGGACCTTTGTTGGCAAAGTTCTGCTTTTTAATATGCTGTCTAGGCTGGTCATAGCTTTTCTTCCAAGGAGCAAGTGTCTTTTAATTTCATGGCTGCAATCACCATCTGCAGTGATTTTGGAGCCCCCCAAAATAAAGTCTGTCACTGTTTCCATTGTTTCTCCATCTATTTGCCATGAAGTGATGGGACTGGATGCCATGATCTTAGTTTTTTGAATGTTGAGTTTTTAAGTCAACTTTTTCACTCTCCTCTTTCTCTTTCATCAAGAGACTTTTTAGTTCCTCTTCCCTTTTTGCCATAAGGGTGGTGTCATCTGTGTATCTGAGGTTATTGATATTTCTCCTGGAAATTCTGATTCCAGCTTGTGCTTCATCCAGCCCAGGATTTTGCATGATGTATACTGCATATAAGTCAAATAAGCAGGGTGACAATATACAGCCTTGACATACTCCTTTCCCAATTTGGAACCAATCTGTTGTTCCATGTCTGGTTCTAACTATTGCTTCTTGACCTGCATACAGGTTTCTCAGGAGGCAGGTAAAGTGGTCTGGTATTTCCATCTCTTGAAGAGTTTTCCATAGTTTGTTGTGATCCACACAGTCAAAGGCTTTGGCATAGTTAATAAAGCAAAAGTAGATGTTTTCCTGGAATTCTCTTGCTTTTTTGATGATCCAACCGATGTTGTCAATTTGAGCTCTGCTTCCTCTGCCTTTTCTAAATCCAGTTTGAACATCTGGAAGTTCATGGTTCACGTACTGTTGAAGCCTGGCTTAGAGAATTTTGAGCATTACTTTGCTAGTGTGAGATGGCTGCAATATGTGGTAGTTTGAACATTCTTTGGCATTGCCTTTCTTTGGGGTTGGAATGAAAACTGACCTTTTCCAGTCCTGTGGCCACTGCTGAGTTTTCCAAATTTGCTGGCATATTGAGTGCAGCACTTTCACAGCATCATCTTTTGGGATTTGAAATAGCTCAACTGGAATTCATACATGTGTTCAAACATCTATGCTGGCCTGGAAATTGGGCAGTTAAATGGTTAGAGATTTGGAATCAGACAGATATGGGTTCAAATTCTAACTCTACAATTTATTAGCCACATGAGCTCTTGCTATTCACCACCTTGGCTTCCTCCTCTCAAAGTTGGGATTAGAACAGCTTCTTCACAGGCCCAGGGAGAGGGTTAACAGCCATAGAACAATACAGCCCTGGCACATAGTCAGTGCCTAGCAAGTGGTAGGTAATATTACTGCTATGACTATCATCACCACCACCATCATCATCATTCTTGCCTCTTGCCATTTGTTTCCTGGCTGTGTGGCATTTGTTTTGTCTCTTTAAAACCCACCCAGGGCTGCAAACATTTCAGTTGTACATGAACTAGCAGTCCAGAGAAATGAGTGACCACACCGATTCCACTCAGCCACTGTGACTTTGGCTACATCAGTAAATCACAACTCCCCTATCAGTCAACTGGCACAAGTAACAATGCTGCTCTCCAACTTTTTTTCCTATGCTGGTACATGTTGCAGAGATGAAAGTAATTAAATGGTTGTCAACTACTTTCTGCACACCCAGGCCTGGCATAGGCTCCATGGAACCTATGAGAAAAGAATACACACATCCCTGACCTTTAGAATTTCCAGTGGAGTTGCCCTGTTGTTTTTAAAAAATAAACAGTTAAACAGACTTATTCAGGAATAACTGGTGTACAATAAACTACACACAAATAAGCTATGATCTGATAAGTTTTAACCTATGTATGTACACATCACATAACCATCACCACAATCCAGATAATGAACGTGTCCATCAGCCCATTTCTTCCCCCCATTCTTCCTGTACAATACCTTACCCCTGGCGACCATGCCTTCTTTTCTCTACAGACTGGTGTGCATTTTCTAGAGTTCTAAAATCTCCAGATTATAATCATAAGCACAAATTCTCTTTTTGGATTTTTGCATTCGGCATAATTGTTTTAAGCTTCATCCATGTTATCATGTCAGCTTATTCCTTTTTATTGGCGAATAATATTCCATTATATGGATGTACCACAACTTGCTATCCATTCACCTGTTGAGGAACTTTAGGGTTGTTTTTCTCTGATTATTACAAATAAAATGCCTATGAACACATGTCTTTGGACATACGTTAATATTTCTCTTGGGAAAGTATCTAGGAGTGGGATGGTTGAATCATATGATAGGGATATATTTAACTTTTTGAGAAACACTCAAACTGTTTTCTAGGTAATTGTGCCATTTTACATCTCCATGAGCAGTGTATGAGGATTCTATCTCCTCCACATCCTCACCAACACTTGATATGATCAGCCTTTTCATTTTAGCCGTTTTCATACTGTGTTGTGGTATCTCATTGTGGTTTTTAATTTGTGCGACCTACTGACTAATGTTGTTGAATATACTTTCTTTCTTTCTAAAAAGATTTTATTGGAGTATAGTTGACTTAGGATATTGTGCTAGTTTCACATGCACAGCAAAGTGGCTCAGTTATGCATGCTCATATATTCATTCTTTTTCAGATTCTTTTCTCATATAGATCATTGCAGAATATTGGGTAGAGTCCCTGTGCTATACAGCAGTACCTTGTTGATTATCTTATATATAGTAGTAGTTGTTGTTTAGTCACTCAGTCATATCTGACTCTGTGACCCCATGGACTGTAATCAGCCAGACTCCTCTGTCCATGGGATTTCCTAGGCAAGAATACTGGAGTGGGTTGCCATTTCCTTCTCCAGGGGATCTTCCCAGCCCAGGGATCAAGCCTGCATCTCCTGTCTCAGCAGGCGGATTCTTTACCACTGAGTCACCTGGGAAGCCCATTTATAGTAGTGTCTGTATGTTAATGTGCATATTTGCTATCCATGTACCTTCTTTGATAATTTGTCTATTCAAATCTTATGCCTATATTTAAAGTTGGGTTATTTGTCTTCTTACTGAATTTCAGGAATTCTTATATATTCTTGATACAAGTCCTATATTTAAAATGTTTGCAAATATTTTTTTTGTGACTTTGTGACTTGCCTTTCTCGTAACAATTATCTTGTAAAGAGAAATTTAAAATTTATCACTGTGTTCTTTTATGGGTTATGCTTTGCCTAACCTAAGGTCATACTGTTTTCTTTTAGAAGGTTCATAGTTTTCTATTTCATGTTTAGGTCTATGGTCCATTTTGGGTTAATTTTTTAAATATAGCATAAGGATTGAAGCATATTTTTGCATATATATATATATATCAACAATTCCAGAATCATTGTCTTAAAGACTGTCCTTTCTGCACTAAACTGGCTTTGCAACATTTTAAAAAATCAATTGCCTGTATATGTGTAGGTCTATTTCTGGAACCTAGTCTATTGTGTTGATCTATTTTTATATTTTTATGTTAATACTACACTGATTATTACTATGGTTTTCTGATAAATCTTGAAAGCATGCAGAGTTATAATAGTTTTCCAATTTTGTTCTCTTTTCTTTCAAAGTTTTTTTTTTTTTTTTTTTGGCTGCCTTATGTCCTTTACATTCTCATATAAAATTCAGAATCAGGTATTTGATTTTTACCAAAATTCTTCCTGGAATTCTGATTGAGATTATATCAAATCTCAAATCAAATCTAAAGTTTCAAATCAAATTAAATATATTCTCTCCAAATAAATCAATTTGGAGAGAATTTAGATCTTAACAATACTGAGTCTTCTGATTTATGAACAAGGTTTATTTTTCCACTTACATAAATCTTATTTAATTTCTCTCAGCAATGTTTTGTAGTTTCAAATGTCACTCAGTTGTGTCTGACTCTTTTGCGACCCTATGGATGCGACCCCTTTTGCGACCCCACAAGGCTCCTCTATCCATGGAATTCTTCAGGCAAGAATACTGGAATGGGTAGCCATTCCCTTCTCCAGAGGATCTTCCAGACTCAGGGATCAAACCCGGGTCTCCTACATCACAGGCAGATACTTTACCATCTGAGACATCAGGAGTGGACTTTCAATGTATAGACTGCATCTTTTGTCAGACATATCCCTAGGGTTTTATATATTTGATGTTATTTATAAATGTTATTATTTTCATTTCAATTTATGATTGTTGCTAGTCTATAGAGATACTGTTGGTTTTTGTATATAATATCCTGAAAACCTGCTCAACTCACTTTTTTAGTTCCACTAGGTTGTAAATTCCATCAGGTGCTTTACATAAACAGTCACATTGTCTGTAAATCAAGATAGCTTTAGTTCTTCTTTTACAATCTGGAGAACATTTTCTTTCCTTTTCTTGCTTGATTGCAGTTGCTAGAACCACTAGTATGATGTCAAATATCAGTAGCAAGAGCTAACATCCTTATCTTGTTCCTTTGATCTTAGAGGGAAAGAATTATCCTTCATATTAAGTGTGATGTTAGCAGTAGGTTTTTCATATATGTCCTTTGTCAGTTTATAGAAGTTCTCTTCTATATACAGTCTACTGAGAATTTCTTTCAGAAATGAATACTGAAATTTTACAATTTTTTTTTCAAACCTGTTGAGATGATCATGGGACTTTATTTATATAGTCTAATACAGTGAATTACACTGATTGATTTTTGTATGTTAAACCAACCCTGCATTCCTGGAATAAACCCATTTGATAAGAATGTATCATACTTTCATAAATATTGTTGGATTGATTTAATAAACTCTAACAACTTTTACTCTATATTCATGAAGATATCAGTCTATTTTTACCTTTTCTTGAAGTGTTTGTCTGATTTTAGTATTTGTATGAGGGTAATGCTAGATGCCTAGAATGAGTGAGAAACCTTTTCAGTTCAGTTCAGTTGCTCAGTTGTGTCTGACTCTTTGCAACCCCATGGATTACAGCACGCCAGGCCTTCCTGTCCATCACCAACTTCAGAGTTTACTCAAACTCATGTCCATTGAGTCGATGATGCCATCCAAACATCTCACAATGGAGAAACCTTTTAGTCTCTTCAATTTTCTGGAAGAGTTTGTGTAGAATTTGTATCATTTCTCCCTTAAATGTTTGGTAGAATTCACCAATTAAGCCATCTGGGCCTGGAGTTTACAGTGAGGGAAGGTTTTTAATAAAATTTTAATTTCTTTAGTAGATATAGTGTTATTCAGGTAATCTTTTTATTTATTTTTTTTTTTTGAGTGAGCTTTGCTAGTTTGTATCTTTCAAGGAATGGTCCATTTCGTGTCAGTTTTCAAACTTATTAGTAAATACCATCCACAGTATTACTGGTAAATTTTTATTATCTATATATTCTATAATGATATTCCTTCTCTTATTCCTGATATTAGTAAGTTGTATATTCCCTTTTCTTTCTAATCAGTCTAACCAGAAGTTTATCAATTTTGATTTCTCAAAGACTCAGTTTTTGGTTCTTTTTTTGTTTTGTTTTGCTATTTTTCTTCTGTTTCATATTGATTTCTGGGTTGATCTTCTGTTTACTCTCTTTATTCTGCTTCTTTTTCGAGTTTCTTAAGGTGGAAACTGAGGTTGTTTTGAGATCTTTCTTTTTCTCCAATATAGCCATTTCATGCCATAAGTTTCCTCTTAAGAATTGCTTTGTCAGCATCCCATAAATTTTCATATGTTGTTTTCATTTTAATTCAAATCAAAGTAACTTAAGATTTTTCTTTTTAAAATTGCTTCTTTAATCCATGGGTTATTTACTAGTAAGTTACTTGGCTACTCCATATTTGGTATTTTTCCAGATATCTGTCTGTTATTAATTTCTAATTTAATTCTATTATGGTCAAAGAATATATTTTGTATGACTTGAAACTTTTAAAATTTATTGGACTTGTATTTTGTCCCAGAATACAGTCCATCTTGGTAAATATGCAGTGTACATTTAATTATCTTTCTGTTTTTAACTTCTAGTTTAATTCCACTGTGACCTGAGAGTAAGCATTGTAGGATTTCTATTCTTTTAAGTATGTTAAGGTGTGTTCTCCGGCCCAGAATGTGATCTATCTTGGTGAATGTTCCATGTGAGCTTGAGAAGAATGTGTATCCTGCTATTGTTGGAGGAAGTAGTCAACAGATGTCAACCATATATGTAAACTATAGCCAGTTGATGGATGGTGCTTTTGAGTACAACTATGTCCTTACTGATCCTCTGCCTACTGAATCTGTCCATTTTGTTAAAGGGGTGCTGAATTCGCCAACTGTAACAGTGGATTCATCCTATTTTTTCTTGCAGTTCTGTGTTTCGCTTCACACATTCTGACACACACACACACTAAGGATTATTATGACTTCTTGGAAAAATGACCGCTTTATCATATGCCATACCCTTTTTTACCCCTGATAACTTTTCTTGCTCTAAGTTCTGCTCGGTCTGAAATGTAGCTACTCTTACTTTCTTTTGATTAGTGTGAACAAGGTGTGGGGTCCCCAGGTGGCGCTAGTTGTAGAGAACCTGCCTGCCAATGCAGGAGACATAAGAGATGGGGTTCCATCCCTGGGTCAGGAAGAGCCCCTGGAGGAGGGTACAGCAGCCCACTCGAGCATTCTTGCCTGGAGAATCCCACGGACAGAGGAACCTGGCGGGCTACAGTCCATGGGGTCACAAAGAGTCAGAAACTTAGCAGTAGCAGCAGTGGCAAGGTGCATCTTTCTCCATACTTTTAATCTTTATGTGTCTTTATATACAATATAATGAGGGGTTTCTTATAGGCCACATACAGTTGTGTCTTGCTTTTTAATCTACTCTGACCATCTCTGTCTTTATTTAGTATATTTAAACCATTGCCATTTAAAGCATTTATTGATATTGCTGGATTAACATCAACCACATTTGTTACTATTTTCTATTTGTTGCCGTTGTTCTTTGTTCCTATTTTTGCCTTCCAGTCTTTTTCTGCCTTTAATGGTTTTAATTGAACACTTTATATGTTTCCATTTTCTTTCTAAGCATACAAGTTATATTTCTTTTTCCAGTGGCTGCCTTAGAGTCTGCAATATATAGTTACAACTAATCTAAATCCACTTTAAATTAACACCACACAACTTCATGGGTAATGTGAGTACAGTACAGTAACAAAGGTACTTCTTCCCATCCTTTGTATCAGAGCCAGCATTCACTTCACTTAATCCTTAAGTATATATAAATAACTCCATAATCATATATAATCTACTATATTGTTGCTTTATTTTGAACAAACTGTTACCTGTTAGATCAATTGAGAATAAGAAAAAAGAAAGTTTGTTTTTTTTTTTACCTTCACTTACTCTTTCTCCAATGCTCTTCCTTTTTTTATGTAGATCTAAGCTTCTGACCTAATTCATTTTACTTCTCTAAAGAACTTTTAACATTTCTTGCAAGGCAAGTCTACTGGCAACAAATTCCCTCAATTTTTGTTTTTCTGAAAAAGTCCTTATTTGCCTTCATTTTTGAAGGATAATTTTTCAGGGTACAAAATTCTAGATTTGTGCATTTTTCTTTTCCTCTTAACACAAATATGTAACTGCACTCTTTGTTTGTTTGCATGGTTTCTGAGGAGAAGTCTGCTGTAATTCTTACCTTTGCTTTCCCACTGGTAAGGTGTTTTTCCTCTGGCTTCATTCAAGACTTTATCTTCAGTTTCTGCAGTTTGCATATGACATAGTTCAGTGTTAATTGTTGGAATTTATCCTGCTTGGTGTTTTATGAGCTTCTTGGATCTGTGGTTTGGTGTCTGACATTAATTTGGGAGAAATGCTTAGTCATTATTGTGTCACATATTTCTTGTACTCCTTTCTTTTCTTGTCCTCCTGGTATTCCTGTGACACGTATGCTACATGCTTTGTAGTTTCTCCATAGTTCCTGGATAGTCTGTTCTGCTTTTTTTTTTCAGTCTCTCTTTTCTCCTTACTTTTCCATTCTGCAAGTTTCTATTGACATATTCTCAAGTGTAGAGACTCCTTCCTCAGCCATGATAAATCCAGTCTACTTAGTCATCAAAGGCATTCTTCATTTTTGTCTCAGATTTTTGATCTCTGGTATTTGTTTTTAATTTTTTCTTAGAATTTCCATCTCTCTCCCTACATTGCCCATCTATTCTTCATGCTGCCTACTTATCCATCAGAGGCCTCAACATGCTAATCATTGTTGTTTTAAATTCCTTTTCTAATAATCCCAACATTTCTGCTGTATCTGATTCTGGTTCTGATGCTTATATTGGTTCATCAAACTTTTTTCCTCTTTAGCGTGTTCTGTCATTTTTTCTTGATAGACATAACACACTGAGTAAAATGAATTGTTGTAAATAGGCCTTTAGTAATGTGGTGGTGAGGTGTGGAGGGAGAGGAAGTGTTCTAGAGTCCTGTGATTAGGGACTGGTCTCTAAGTGAGCCTCTGCCTCTGTGAACTTTACACGTACCTATCAGTTTCTCCTCTACACCATTTCCTGTGGCAGGATGGCTAGCAGGAAGTGGAGTTCCGTATTTTCCTTCGCTCAGTCATGTCCCACTCTTTGCAACCCCGTGGACTGTAGCCCACCAGGCTCTTCCCTCCATGGGATTCTCCAGGCAAGAGTACTGGAGTGGGTTGCCATTTCCTTCTCCAGGGGATCTTCCCAACTCAGGGATCAAACCCAGGTCTCCCGCATTGCAGGCAGATGTTTTAACCTCTGAGCCATCAGAGAAGCCAGATCATCTAGGCTCTGACAAAACCCTAGCAGGTTAGGTTCTGATAAAACTCTGAGCTCTCTTGAGCTCAGGCCTCATAATGAAAACAGTGGGACTTCCCTACTGGTTCAGTGGTTAAAAATCTGTCTGCCAATGCAGGGGGCCCAGGGCAACTAAGCCCGTACATCACAACAATTGTAGCCCATGTGCCCTAGAATCCATGCCCAGCAACAAAAGAAGCCACCACAATGAGAAGCTCATGCACCACAACTAGAGAGTAGCTCCTGCTCACCATAGAAAGGGCACAGAAAGGCCACAGAAAGGCCAAGTACAGAAATGAAGACCCAGTGCAACCATAAAGAAAGAAAGAAATTAAATTTAAAAAACTAAAGAACACAGTGTTCTGGTAGATTTCAAAATGGTTACTTTCCCCATACCCCTGAAGGAAACAGGTGGGGATTTTTCTCTGATATTTATTGTGAGAATGTAACAGAGAAGAACAAATCTGACTCCATATCAAGATCTATTTCGCTAGGGCCTACCTCTGTGCTCTCTTGCCTGGGCTTAGTCTGCTGGTTCTGCTGCTGCTGCTAAGTTGCACCAGTTGTGTTCGACTCTGTGCGACCCCATAGATGGCAGCCCACCAGGCTCCTCTGTCCCTGGGATTCTCCAGGCAAGAATTCAGAGTGGGTTGCCATTTCCTTCTCCAATGCATGAGAGTGAAAAGTGAAAGTGAAGTCGCTCAGTTGTGTCCGCCTTTGTAAAGGAATGTTGATTATAGTCTGAAACACATAGGATAGTCCCTTCTGGAGGCTCCATTTTCCAGGATTGACCTTTAAAAGAATAACACTTCATTCATTCAGAGATAAAAAGTTGCAGGTCTGAGAATAACATTTTTCTTGATGGAAGTTTACATGAACATCATGAACAGATCTATGTGGACATCTGCAAGAAAAAAGGATTATCACATCCTCTCTGAGTCTAGCTAGCATCAAGGAGTCTGCAACAACCAGCCACACCCCTCCCATTTTAGTACAAAAGAAACCTGAATTCTAACTCAGGTAAGATGTTTCATTGGGACACGAGTCTACCACCTTCTCAATCTGCTGGGTGTCCTGAAAAAGTCACTATTCCTTGTCCCAAGACCCTGTCTCTTGATTTATGGTGAGCAGTATGAGCTTGAACTTGTAACAAGAACCTGGTCCAACTGCTGGAGGTAAAACTCACAGAAGTCTGAAGGTCACCCTATGATTCTGTCCACCTAGAGTTTTTAACCTTCATGCTTGTCCACACTGAACCTCCAGCCATTTCTCTGACTTCCGTGCTGATTCCTACAGAAGCTGTGATTCCATGTATCCAACTGTCTCTCCAATTTGGGGGTAGCAATATGCCCTGTAACCTCACTTCTCTGACATACCTAAGAAGATCTGTTGATTTTCACTTTGTTCAGCCTTTTAATTGTTAGGATAGAGTAATGACTTCCAAACTCCTTACACACTAGACCAGAACCTGTTAGGTTTTATTTGTCTAAACTGTTCATGATCTTTCTTTTCTGCTTTTTTCCAAAGTAATTATTTTTTAATGATCCACTTTATATCCCTTGTTGGCTTATCATATTTTTATTTTAGTAATTGTTTTAGAATAGTATTTATCTATTACACAGCACATTCGTGTGATGTTACCTCAGAATATATTTGTTTTCTCCCCTGCAGTATTTATGCTATTCTAGCATATATTTTACATATGTATCTACATATGTTTTACATATAATACATGGTTACTATTTTTCTTTAAATTTAATTTTTAAAAATTTTTTTCCATTTATTTTTATTAGTTGGAGGCTAATTACTTTACAATATTGTATACTTTTCTTTAAATTTTAATACTTTAGTTTTGAAAGCATTTTTAGGCTTATAGAAAAACTGTACTAGAAAGTACAGAATTCCCATATGCCCTCTCTGGACTCCCACCACCAGTTTCCTCAATTATTAACATTTGTGTATGTTACCATTAATGAACCAATCTTGATAGATTTTTTAAAAGCTAATGCTCATAGTTTACTTTAAGGCTCATACTTTGAGTTGAAAATTCTATGGGTTTTGACAAATGCATGTTACACATCCACCATTACAGCATCATTTAGAATAGTTTCACTGACAAAAATGTTCTGTGCTCCACATCTCCTCCTCCTCCCCCTGCTGCTGCTGCTGCTAAGTCACTCCAGTCGTGTCCGACTCTGTGCGACCCCATAGACGGCAGCCCACCAGGCTCTGCCATCCCTGGGATTCTCCAGGCAAGAACACTGGAGTGGATTGCCATTTCCTTCTCCATCCTCCTCCCCCTAACCCTTAACAAACAATGCGTTTTTCACAGTGTCCCATAGTCGGAATCAAAGTATGTAGCTTTTTTAGACTGGCTTCTTTTACTTAGTAATATTCATTTAACATCCCTGCATGTCTTTTTGTGGTTTGATAGCTCATTTCTTGCACTGAAAAATAATTCTGTTGCATGGATGCATCATAGTTTTGTTTATCCATTCACCTATTTAAAGACATCTTAATTGCTTCCAATCAAGGATTCCGATATCAACATTCATATCCATATTTTTGTGTGGACATAAACTTCAACTACTTAGGTAAATACTTAGGAACATGATCGCCGGATAGTATGGTGAGAATATATTTAGTTTAATAAAAAAACTACCAAACTCTCTTACAGTGGCTATCCCACTTTTCATTCCCAACAACTATCTTTTAAATATATTTAAGTAGTAAGAATATATAGATATATATACACATATACCCATACATGCCATTTCTAGCGTTCTTCATTCATTTGTGGATGTCCACATTTTCATCTGGCCGGTAGGAGGTGCTCTGGGTTCCGGTCCAGCGCCCAGCTCTGCAGGATGACGGGATGCATGTTATCCCAGGACGACACGAGGTGGCGCTGTGGGACTGCTGTCGGGATCCAGGCCCGGGGCGATTGGTCTTCCCAGGCGGCACAGCCCTGGGGGAATCCTTTCCTACCTGGTCCTCTGGGAAGCCAGGGCGGTTCTCTCCCTGTTTTGCTTCTCTCGGAATGATATAGCTCATGTCTTCCCTTTTCATGCAGCTTCTTTGTTCCTTTTCCACCGGCACTGCGGGCAAAGAGGATCGCCACCCTCCCTCCTTCCCGCAGAGACATGAGGTCTCTGAGGATGGAGGCGACAGTGGGAGCAGACAGGAGCTGCGCTTCTGGAAAAGCCAGAGACACGTCTACTTGCTGCTAATTGCCCAAAGCCCACATCCAGGCATAAGAGCCCTCTTTCTAATTCTGGAGGCTTGGTGATTAAATCTCTGCAACCCTGTCTTTGGGGAGACTTGCTTTTCTAAAAGGGTCTGTTCTAGGGAGGCAGAGGGCCACCTCCTCCCACCTGGCGTCAGGGAACCCTACTTCCGCCCACAAGGCTTAGCTGTGGAGCTTTCAATGTGGATTAACAGAGAGAGCGGGGGTTGGGGAACGTCAGCCCTGGAAGCACGTGCAACCTCCACAAAGCGGGTCATTTAGAATCAGTCAGCATGACGACTCCTCTGAGGCTCCTGTGCAGAGCAGGGAGAGGAAGCCCTGTGCTGGAGGGCTGCAGTGAGGAGTGAGTGGTCGCCTGGACTGCTCTGTCCGCTGGGAAACTATGGGCACCTATGTGCTGTGGTTATCACAAAACAGTAACGAATTTGGACAGCCCTGAGACCGAACAAAATGGCTGGTGAGGGCAGCTGAGGGCCAGGGAGGCCACAGGAGGGTGGAAGGGAGAGGTGGGTCTTGAGCCAGGCAGTCAGGATGAAGGGGCTCGGGGTGAGTTCCCAGGAGCAGGGGGATTGCAATGTGCATGGTGAGTGGGGCCTGGTCCATGGGCTGGAAGGGGAGGACAGAGCCTGAGATGGGGCCTGAGTGCCTGGCTGCTGAATCTAAACCATCAGAGAACTTCTACCCAGGAAGGGCAGCCCTTGGAAAGTGCTGTCTGACAGCTGTGGAGTGAGGGATGGATGGGAAGGCAGCCTGGAGGCTATGGTGACCGGTGTGCTTTTACTCTTTTCTTAATTGTGATTTTGGAAACACTGTCCCTCCTCTAACCTTTCCTGACTACAGAAACAGGCTTCAGAGTCGAGGCTTGCTGGGCTTCTGTGTCTCTGAGGAACAGGACTGGCCAGGATGCGGCAGGCAGCCCTTGACAGATGACCCAGGGCTGTTCACGCACACATTCCCATCTGCACTGACTCACGGACAGTCTCTCTGAGGCTTTAGCCCTGCTTCCCAGCGAGGCAGAGAACCCAGCTGAGGCCTGTCTGGGATGTCTCAAGGAGACAGGCTGGTTATGGAACCCATGGCAGTGCACCCCAACACACACATACACACACACACACACACACACACGATGAAATTGGGCTATTTCTGCCCTGAGGGAAAGCCATACAAACCACAGGGCGTGATGTGCCAACACCCCTGGGCTTCCCCTCTTCTGCCACCTACCAGAAGAAGGCGCTGCAGCCACTGGCCCCTCCTGCGCAGTGTGGCGGGACAGCCTTCCTTGGTATCTCCTCCACAGCAACCTTATCGCCGAGCCTTGGAACTGTTGGCCACGAGACCTTGGCTGGCCAGAGGTCTGGGGCAGTAGGCTCTTCCCCTGGGAAGGCAAAGGAGGCACCTGAAATTGCTTGCCTTTCCCAGCCCACAGCTGATAATTTTTCTGAAAGACCAGCATTCCCACCACTGTTGGTGGCTTTGGGTGAAATGTCCCTTGAATGTTAACTCTGAAGCCCAGCAACCCTGACCACAGGAGGAGGGGCTGGGCTGGCCTGAGGATGTATTTGAGAGCTACCTCCCTGGAGGAAACCTCAAATCTCAGTTTCTTTCTGTGCATCCTGGGCCTGTCTCCTTCATGGAGAAGACAGAGAAAGGTGGCAGACTCAGGATGATGGGAGACTTGGTTAGTTGGGTTCTGGCTTAGTGAGACTTAGGTTCTGAGCTCTGGGAGCAACTCCCTGTGTCTTGTGACTTCCCCACCCCACCCCACCCCCAGGGGAGGAAGGCAAGACCAGAAAAGAGGCAGAGAAGCCTCTGTGTGCACGGGACAGCCCCCTACGAGCTCTGTGCTCAATTTTTCCATCTGTAATATGGGGATGACAGCACACAAAGGCACTTCATGAGGTCATCATGGGGCTGAATCAATAGATGTAAAATAACTTGGAAAAGTGCAATGCACCATTTAGTGAAGGTGGTATTTATGTTTTCCAGTGGAAAAAAGCAGCAGTATCTTCTCACTGCAGAGAAGTAAAACCTCAGTCCCTGGAGCCAAGTGAGTCCAAGAAATGAAGCCAAAAGCAAACCTGGAAGGCGGTGGCTGGCGTTCTCCATGAGGAGGCCTTTGAAGTGAGAGCTGTCCCTCCCTCCAAGGGCTCCGGCAGCTCCCCCCTCCGCACTTGATGAAAGGGGAGACGGGCTCTGTTGTGGTTTGACACATGCCCCAGATGTCAGGTTGCGACTCTACTTGGCAGTTAGCTCCCCGAGGTGGCAGCTGTGTGGAGAGGAAAGGCCTGGGCTTGGAATCGGAGTGCATGGTGTCAACGCCAGCCGTGCCCCACGCAACTCCTCTGTGCCGCCTTCTATAAAATGGGTGTGATACCTGCTCAGGCCACCTCAATAGGGCTGCCAGGTTTGGCAAATGCAAATCAAGGATACCCAGATCAATGTGAATTTCAGATAATGAACATATAATCTTTCAGTACAAGCATGTCCCATGCAATACTTGAGACATACTAACACTAAAAAAATTATCTGATATGTACCTGAGATTCAAATGTTCCTGTATTTTATTTGGCAACTCTAATCTCTTGGGAGACTTTACAGGGGTCACCTGGGTGAAAGCGCTTCAAGCTGTAAATGCTTTGAAAGTACATGCTGGGAGGTATTCTGAAAAGAGGGTGGACAGTTAACTTTGGTAACCAAAATGGCCTTTTATCTTGAAATTCCTAAGGCCTCCTTCCTGCAACCATAGCCACCCCCACTGCAGTGGAATCTCTTCCTCTCTAAAGGGCTCTCCTGCCCTTCTAACCCCTGCTGTCCTCTGCTTTCATGTCTCCTTCATCCCCACCCACTGGAGAGGCTCCTGGGTTCGTGGAAGCTGAAGTCATTTTCTGCTCTGGGTCCTGCCCACTGGGCTCAATCCACCTTGGGTTTGCTGTGACTTCAACCTTCATGGAGTGTGTGATGCAGTGAGAGGCTTCAGGGTTCATTCTATAACCCTGGCTGGACCATGTGCTCTGCGGTGGAAACAGACTGTGGACAAGGTGCTTCTGTCTCAGCTTCAGAGTCCTCATCGATCCAATGAGAAGATGCTAACCCGAGCTCACCTTTAAGACAGGAAAAGAAGATGATGACAGCAAAGCACTTAGGATGGAGCCAGGCCCCCAGTGGGTACACAGCAGGCTAGTTACCAATTCCACCTGTTCACTCTGCCCTCCCCCATGCCAGGCTGGCCTACTGGCAGTCCCCCAAGTGTTCCATTTGAGGGAAGGCTCTCACTCACCTCCCCTTATAAGTCTTCACACTCTCAAGGAGTCCAAGCCATCAGCTTTGCCAGCTTCTGTATCCCCAGTGCCCACCTGCCTGCCCTCCCCACTCATGATGGGAATCTGGCCACTGTTGTTGTCCCACACATGCAGCAGAGAAACAGACAAACTCAGCTGACACTGCCTCGTCACACCACCAAGACTATTCCCTTCCCTCCCCAACCAAGACCTTCCAGAAATTCAGTCACCTCAGGGAAGCAGGGCAGGTGCCCGAGGAGGAGGTGAGGCTCTCTCCTGCTTCCCTGTGGGATGCCAAGTGGCTTTCAGGACAGAGAGTATCTGGAATGGGGGTGGGTGAAGAATGATGACGAGAAGGAGGATTCGGGCTCTTCTGCCTTCTGTTCTCTCAGCCCCAAGTGCCGTTCTGTGCTAAGTCGCTTCAGTCGTGTCTGACTCTGCGACCCCATGGACTGCCAGGCTCCTCTGTCCTTGGGATTCTCCAGCAAGAATACTGGAGTGGGTTGCCATTTCCTCCTCCAGGGGATCTTCCTGATCCAGGGATTGAACCTGAGTCTCTTAAGTCTCCTGAAGTTGGGGCCAAGTATCCACTAGAAAGGGCAGGGTGAAGTGTTAGGAGCCATGGCCCATCTTTACCCGCACTGGGCTGCAGCATCTCCACACACATGGACTAACCTCCAGAACTGTTCACTCATTCACCCAACGCACAAACTTCTGGTGGGACTGGAGGTGAAGGAAATGTCACTGCTGTGGTGGGACCTCCAGGCCCCAGCGAGAGAAGGGGACGGAAATGAGGCAGATGCAATGCATGTGGGAAGAACCAGGATGGAGGGAGGCTCGGGTCCCTCAGGATAGTGTCGGGAGGATGGTGAGGCTCCCAATGGTGTACAGACCAGTGGGTGTGCAGACTAATAGAGAAGCTACATAGGCATCGATGAGTTGACAAAACTGTTGAAGTTGGCCATCACAAATGCTAGTAAAGATGTGGAGCAACAGGAATGTTCACACCTTGCCAGTGAGAGGCTAGTTTAATAGAACTACACAAAAACCACTGGAGATGCCCATTCCCAGGACTGTAGGAGAAATTCCTCTCCCAGGTCTGCGCACCAAGACGGCTGCATTAGGCCACTCCTGGCTGCACAGTACACCACAGCCTGAGATCCAAACAGCCACCAGGGCCATCAGTGCTAGTCACGTGTGGCAGGGCCACATGACGGAAGGCTGCAGAGCTATGAAAATGCACAGGCGATAACAAACACTTGCAGGGACGAACCTCACAGCACAGACACAAAACAGGACACGCGTGATTCCACTTTGAGATTTCAGCACAAGCAAAACAAAACCATATTGTTTCAAGGATACACAAATGGGTGTTACAATCCCACACATCGAAGCTGTGACTATCACTAGTCACAATGGCAGCTTCCTCCAGGGCAGAGGTTTTGCACTGGGGTGAATTTGCCCTCGCCTGCCCAGAGAAGTATTTGAATTTTGTGCAGGACGAGGGAGCGTGCTACCAGTCAGAGATGCTGCTAAACATAGGATGCACAGGACAGCCCCTCCCCCGCCAAACACATCCCCATAGAATTATCCTGCCCAAATCTCACCTTTCTGCTCTGGAGACACCCTGATCTAGGGGACCAGGGTGGTGGTGGGGGAAGAAGGGGCTCACCCAGGATTCTAAAACCCTGGCAATGTACAAGAGTGATCATTTTATATATAACCCAGATGGCGGTAGTGGTAAAGAACATGTCTGCCAACACAGGAGACTTAAGAGATGTGGGTTTGATGGCTGGATCGGGAAGATCCCCTGGAGGAGGACATGGCAACCCACCCCAGTATTCTTGCCTGGGAAGTCCCATGAACAGAGGAACCTGATGGTCTATAGTCCATGGGCTTACAAAGAGTCAGACACTCAGTTCAGTTCAGTCGCTTAGTCATATCCGACTCTTTGCAACACCGTGGACCACAGCACACCAGGCTTCCCTATCCATCACCAACTCCTGGAGCTTACTCAAACTCATGTCCATGGACTCGGTGATGCCATTCAACCATCTCATCCTCTGTTGTCCCCTTCTCCTCCTGCCTTCAATCATTCCCAGCATCAGGGTCTTTTTCAATGAATCAGTTCTTCACATCAGGTCACCAAATTATTGGAGTTTCAGCTTCAGCATCAGTCCTTTCAGTGAATATTCAGGACTGATTTCCTTTAGGATTGACTAGTTGGATCTCCTTGCAATCCAAGAGACTCTCAAGAGTCTTCTCCAACACCACAGTTCAAAAGCATCAATTCTTTGGCACTCAGCTTTCTTTATAGTCCCAGCTCTCACAGCCATACATGACTATTGGACAAACCATAGCTTTGACTAGATGGCCCTTTGTTGGCAAAGTAATGTCTCTGTTTTTTAATATGCTGTCTAGATTGGTCATAGCTTTTCTTCCAAGGAGCAAGCGTCTTTTAATTTCATGGCTTCAGTCACCATCTGCAGTGGTTTTGGAGCCCAAAAAAATAGTCTGTCACTGTTTCCATTGTTTCCCCATCTATTTGCCATGAAGTGATGGGACCAGATGCCATGATCTTAGTTTTCTGAATGTTGAGCTTTAAGCCAACTTTTTCACTTTCCTCTTTCACTTTCAGCAAGAGGCTCTTTAGTTCTTCACTTTCTGCCATAAGGGTGGTGTCATCTACTTATCTAAGGTTATTGATATTTCTCCCAGCAATCTTGATTACAGCTTGTGCTTCATCCAGCCCAGCATTTCTCATTATGTACTCGGCATTTAAGTCAAATAAGCAGAGTGACAATATACAGCCTTGACGTACTCCTTTCCCAATTTGGAACCAGTCTGTTGTTCCATATACAGTTCTAACTGTTGCTTCTTGACATGCATAGAGATTTCTCAGGAGTCAGGTAAGGTGGTCTGGTATTCACATCTTTTTAAGAATTTTCCACAGTTTGTTGTGATCCACACAGTCAAAGACTTTGGCGTAGTCAATAAAGAAGAAGTAGATGTTTTTCTGGAACTCTTGCTCTTTTGATGATCCAACGGATGTTGGCAATTTGATCTCTGGTTCCTCTGCCTTTTCTAAATCCAGCTTGAACATCTGGAAGTTCACAATCCACATACTGTTGAAGCCTGGCTTGGAGAATTTTGAGCATTACTTTGCTAGTGTGTGAGATGAGTGCAATTGTGCAGTAGTTTGAACATTCCTTGGCATTGCTTTTCTTTGGGATACTGAGTGACTAACACATTCATAAACTCTACATAATGGTTTATACCTTTAAAAGAAGCACTTCCTGTAAGCAATCTGCCTGCAGTGCAGAAATGAAGTGAAGTGAAGTCGCTCAGTCGGGTCCAACTCTTTGCAAACCCATGGACTGTAGATTGCAAGGCTCCTCCATCCATG
This sequence comes from Muntiacus reevesi, assembly GCF_963930625.1. Taxonomy (NCBI): domain Eukaryota; kingdom Metazoa; phylum Chordata; class Mammalia; order Artiodactyla; family Cervidae; genus Muntiacus; species Muntiacus reevesi. The sequence goes on from NC_089256.1 coordinate 9,976,527, forward strand.
GGATTTTCCAGGCAAGAATACTGGAGTGGGTTGCCATTTCCTTCTCCAGGGGATCTTCCGAACCCAGGGATCAAACCTGGGTCTCCCACATTGCAAGCAGACTCTACCGTCTAAGCCACAAGGGAAGCCACAGAAGACCTGGGTCCAATTCCCAGGTTAGGGAGATACCCTGGAGTCAGAAACGGCAACCCACTCCAGTAGGCTAGACTGGACAATTTCATGAACAGAGGATCCTGGCAGGCTACAGTCCATGGGGTTGCAAAGAGTCAGCCACAACTGAGTGACTAACACAACAACAATGGTTTATACAAGCCAAGAATAATTCCAGAGCATGCAGTTGGGCATTCGCAGGATGAGTGGGGAGGCCCATGAGATGAGGTCAGCCTTGTTCTCCAGATGAAACAGGAGGCCAGGGACCAGTACTGTTGCTGGGACACTCTTCAGAAGGCATTTCAAAGACCTGGGCAGTCTGACATGTGTCCTCAACACTCCTCCAAAAAAACTAGTACACAGAGGGGTTCCCCATGCTGAGGATGAGCACCCTGCCCAGTGAGGTGGGTTTTCTGGGCTCCACTGCACTGTGGGGTGCAGCAGGGGCAACAGGGGGCCAGGTGGACAGATCGCCTAGCCAGCTGCCTTCTTGCTACTCAGGAGGGTCTGGGTTTCCTGGGATTCATCAAGGCATTCCGGGGGCTGTCAGGAAGTAGATCTTTGTGGTCCTTGGATTCCCCCAGACAAGGTGTGAATGTTTACAACCCAAGATTAGTGAGGAAGGCAGCAGTAAAGTCTACTGGAATTCAGATTCAGACCTGGGTTTGAATCTGCGCTTGCCAGTTATAAGTGTGATGACCTTGGGCAAGCTACTTGATTTTGTTGAAATTCAGTTTCATCCTGTATAAAAAATGGAAAAAGAGGTGTTTCAGTCATAGTGTTCGCAGAAAAAAGGATGAAATAACGTAGGTAAGAAGGTCAGGTCATTGGAAAAGATCCTGATACTGGGAAAGACTGAAGGTAAAAGGAGAAGAGCGTGGCAGAGGATGAGATGGTTAGAGGATGAGATGGTTAGATAGCATCACCAACTCAATGGACATGAATGTGAGCAAACTCGGGAGATAGTGAAGGACAGAGAAGCCTGGTGTGCAGCAGTCCGTGGGGTCACAAAGACTTGGACACAACTTAGCAACTGAACAACAGCAACAAAGATGGCCAGACTAACTTCAAGGGCCCAGGTAGCAGCTGGCAAGTGGTAGCCGTGACTGTGGCAGGTGGGAACCACTGCCGCCATATTGAGTAGCACACAGGTGATGGCTGTTTTGGGCTCCACCAACCTGCTCTGTGTCAGCTGCCATAGTTCAGGCCTCTTGTGTCTGCCTGTTTTCCTGAGAATGTCCCTTTGTATTGACTAATTTAAAAACCACTAGCCCGGTTAGGAAATCAAGAAAGGAATCTGGCTCCAAACCTGAGCCAAGGCTTTGGAAGCAGACTGGGAGCCAACTCCAATGGGTGGTGGCATGAGGTCACACATTAATGGGAAATTTAGGGCCTCCTGGCTCTGCTTCCACCACCTTCACCTGCTCCCCAGACTCTAGCCAGTGTCAGAGCCTCTGTTTTGTTTTTACAGAAAAGATCTTGTGTTCCATCAGTCAAGATCCCAGCTGGCAAGATATAGAACACTCAAATTAAGATGATTTGAATGGACCACTCCAATGGACCATTCGAACATCAAACATCATGCACAGGTGTAGGGCCACCACAGAGACAGTGTAAACTCTGAAAGTGGGAGTGTGGAATGGTCACCAGAACCTGGAAGGGAGAGTAGTCCAGACAGGACTGCCTTGAGGAACCTGTGACCTAAGTCCCAAGGTGCCCCTAGCGTGCAGCAACCCTACAGGATCTGCCAAAGAAAGAAATGCTCCCACTAACCTTCCTCCTCCTGTCAATCTTCTGCTGGTGCCTGGCATTGGCCAAATCTAATAGGAAGACAACTGGCAAGGGTACGTCCATGCAGCTCATTCTGGTCAGCCTCCTGGATGGGGAAGACAGTACCCAGAGATATCCAGCAGAGGGGTGTGAGGGGCTCTACTTGGGGACTCTGGTGATGGGTCTCTGCCTGATTATGTAGATCTTGGGAAGACTCTGTTTCGAGTCTGAGGGATATCTTTAAAATCAACTTTCTAAAGGTATTAATTGAGACACAATAAAATGACCTCATCCATGTTAAGTAATACATTGTGATAATAATGTATATCCATTTACATACCCATGCAACCATTGCCATGATCAACACACAGAACATTATCATCCCTTTAAAGTCCTCTGTGCCTCTTCCCAGTGAATGCTCACTTCCACTTTGACTCTAAGCAACCAATGGTCTGCTTTGTATCATTACAAAAATTAGATTCATCTTTTTTAGAGATTCATAAATGGAAGAATACACTGTGTAATTTTCTGTGTCTGATTTCTTTCCCTCTGCATTATTTTGAGATTCATCCATGTTACTGTGTATACCAGCTGTTCATCAGTGTCATTCCTGAATTGGTATTCCATGTACTGATATGTCACAACTTATTCCTTCACCTGTTGATGGCCACTGAGGTTGTTACTGTGTGCAGGCTAAGTCGCTTAGTCGTGTCCAACTCTGTGCAACCTATGGACTGTCGCCTGCCAGTCTCCTCTGTCCATGGGATTCTCCAGGCAAGAATATGGAGTGGACTGCCATGCCCTTCTCCAAAGGATGTTGTTTTTAGGTTTTTACTATTGTGAATAAAGTTTCTATGAATGTTTGCATACATGAGAGACAGATATTTTCATTTCTCTCGGGTAAAAACCTGTGAATAGGATTGCTGGATCATTTTTTAAGTGTCATTAAACTTTATAAGAAACTGTCAAACTGTCTGCTAAAGTGGCTGTATCTTTTTGCAGACCACCAGCAAAGCAGAAGCATTCCAGCTGCTCCATATCCTCACCAACACTTGGTATCATCAGTCTTTTTAACTTTACGCATCCTAACCAGGCAGGGTTGGGGGGGTGCAGTGGTCTCTCACTGTGATTGAATTTGAATTTCTCTATGCCTAATGATATACAGCATCTTTCTGTGTGCCTGCTGGCTATTCAGATACCCTCTTTTGTGGTATCTATTGAAATCTCTTGCTCATTTCTTTTTTTGTGTACTTATTAGTGAGTTTGTTGCTCCCCATCTAGTTTGCTTTCTGGCCTCTTAACAATGCAGTTGAAGGTCAGAAGTTTTTTATTTTTCATTGAGACTCTTCTTAAACATGACTCTGATCTGGGTAAGAAGGTGGGTTTTCCTCAGCCGTGCTCTACTCCAAGGTGGAGAGACACACATGCCCAGGTCTTTCATTCCATCAGTTCTCACAGGACTGCCTGGCTGGAAAAATGGCTTCCTTGTCAGATGAGCGGAACCCAAGAGAACACTCTGCTTCCTCCTTCAGCTTAAAACAGACACAAGGTGCTACACTGGGGGCCCTCCGGTGCCGAGGCTGCGGCACCCAGACCAAGTCCTCCTTGGGCACTAGGCTTTGGTCCACGACACCCTTCACAGGCATCTCCTTCCTAAACCCTCACGACCACCTGTGTGTGGAGTCATTGTACCCAGTGGACAGATGCAGACCCTGAGGTATGAATGGCAATCCCACTCCTAGGCATACACCCTAAGGAAACCAAAATTGAAAAAGACACATGTATACCAGTGTTCATTGCAGCACTCTTTACAATAGCTAGAACATGGAAGCAACCTAGATGTCCATCGACAGATGAATGGATGAAGCAGCTGTGGTACATATACACAATGGAATACTACTCAGTCATAAAAAAGGAACACGTTTGAGTCAGTTCTAATGAAGTGGACAAACCTACAGCCTAGTATACAGAGTGAAGTAAGAAAGAGAAATATAAGTATCGTATACTGACTCATATTTATGGAATCTAGAAAGATGGTACTGATGAAATTATTTTTAGTACAGCAATGGAGAAACAGGCATAGAGAACAGACTTAGAGACCCAGGGGAGGGGAGGAGGGAGAGGGTGAGATGTATGGAGAGACTAACATGGAAACTTATATTACCATATGTAAAATAGATAGCCAATGGGAATGTGCCTGTATGACTCAGGGAATTCAAACAGGGGCTCTGTGACAATCTAGAAGGGTGGGATGGGGAAGGAGATGGGAGGGAGGCTCAGGAGGGAGGGACATGGGTGTACCTCTGGCTGATTTTTATTGATGTTGGACAGAAAACAACAAAACTCTGTAATTATCCTTCAATTAAAAAATAAATAAAGTGACAAAAAAAGAGAGATGAAAAACATCTTTTTTGACAGAGCCAATTTCACATAAGCATTGTTAACCAGGAACTGCAGAACTGAAAAGGCAAAAGGAAATGCTGAGATATCACAGAAGTGGTAACAGCAGGGATGTGTAAAGAACTCCTGCAACTCAATAACAAGAAAGCAATCCAATTTCTAAAAATAGGCAGAGGATTTCAACAGACACTGCAAGGAAAATATAGGAATGGCAAAGAAGCACATGAAAAAATGCTCAGTATTGGTCATAACCCCCAGGGCTGGGGAAACAAAGGTGACACTTTGGGGTTATAAAGACCTAGATACTTGGAGGAGGGGCCTCTGGGGTCGGGACCCCGATCTTAAGGGACACAAGGCCTGTGTCTGGGCCTGCGGAGGACACAGACAACTGGAACTAGCAGTTGCTGCTGGAGTGCAAGGCCACTACTGTTGGGAGTGGGGAGCAAGTCTTTTCTTCCTCCTCCAGATGGGCAGGCTCACTCTGGTGTCTGCTCTTGGCAGAGCCTAACCAAGAGCCTCTGGAAGGGCATAGACCTGACTTACAGCATCCCACAGGGCAGGTCTAGAGCTGAGAGACAAGAGCTTAACAAGCAGTAGCATAGATAAAGCCCCTTGTCCAGGGAATACAGCTAGTAAGTGATGGAGTTTTGACCCAGGAGCATCTGACTCAGGCCAATGACCAGCTGGAGGTGCCAGGTGCCAGTCCTGGAGGTCAGAGAAGACCCTGAAAAATGTGATGCATTGGGCAATGGGGCCGAGGCAGAGGGCTGGGCAGGTAGCCCCACAGAGCTCCCAGTGGGTACCTGGGACCTGCCCTGAGTCCTGATGCACAGAGCCAGGGCTGCTGGGGAGCCAAGTTGGAGCTCAGTTATGGGGCTGGGGACGCAGTAAACGCTTGTGAGCTAAGCCCCCATTCCAGCCTGGATGACGGTGACTCATGTCCTGGCTCTGGGCTCTACACCGGAGGGTCGTGGATGGCCCTGCCTGAGATGTCCTGATGGCCTGAGCCAGGGCCTCCACCGAGCAGCCAAAAAAGCAGAGAGCGCAGAGCTGGACAACCTAGTTCCCCAAGACACAGCACCCTCTTCAGCTGAAGACTTCCTGAGGCAAGGCTGTTAGGGGCCCTGATGGAATCTTTATTTGCAGTTTTCTCCTGAGACTAGCCTCTCTGTTGTAATGGCTGCAAACCAGCCACCACTCCCTCCACCTCTGTGAGTCCTTTATTCTCAGAAGTTTCCAGAGGGTGGGTCAGACCCCAGAATCCAGGGTGGGCGGAAGAGTTGTAAGATGGGGAGTATGGGCTGCTCTCCCCCAGTCATCCGCAGGCAGATCCAGCCTGGGCGGTCACTGGCAGGACACTCCCCCACCCGCCCACTTGCTCCACTCCTTCCCTTCTGATCCACACGGCCATGCAGCTGCTGAGCTGCACATATGGCGGTCTCTGAGCCAGCCTCCACTGCAAGCCCTGAACCCCAAGCTCTCAGGCCCTCTGACACCACCACATCTCTCTGCAATGAACTCACATGTGATCTGATCTGTGAAGACTCAGGTGGGGGGCCCCAACTTTGGGCTCAACAGCCTTGGGCTCAGATCCTAACTCTGCTGCAAGCTAGCTACGTGCAGGTGGGCACGGCACTCAGTCTCTCTGTGCTTCCTTATGGTACGTGTCACACTGGGCGACACTGGTATGTGTGGCCTGCTGGGAGGACGGCCCGAGGCCAGATGTCACAGCTCTGGTGCGGTGCCAGGTGTATGGTTGATGCTCACACAAGGGCACTGTGTAAGGGCTACCTTCAGATTTAGGACTTCCAGGGCCTCCGTTGGTCCTCTGCCCACCTCCTGGGTCTAAACACCAGGTATAAATGCTTTCCAGTTTCTCACCCAGCCCTGCAGTTGCCCCCTTGTCCACGGTTCCACACCATTCAGACCTGCCAGCCACAGACCAGATGAATTCCCTGGCCCAGCCTAAGCTGCTGTGGTCCAGTTCTAGACAAGAGTTACTGACCCATCACAGACACATCTTGGGCACAGGGCCTATCCAGGTGCCTACCTGGTCAGCAGCTCCTGGCCATCCCTCTCCCCACCATGACTCCGGGGCTGTCAGCCTGCAGCCCCGGCTGGCTCCTCCCTGCTTCCGCTCCAGCCCTCACGGGAAGCGGACGTCTGCCGCCTCCACTTTGATCAGGACAGGGGGGTGCTCGGCAGTTGGTTTGGGACCATCTCTATGATGCATTCTGACAGCCTTGGCCAAGCATATGCTTTAAATCCTCAAGAGAAGGGGTCTTTTTAAGTGGAGAGGAAGCCCACTGCATACAGCCTTCAAAGGGCTCCCTGGACAAATCAGGATGCGTGAAGAAGACCCCTGGCCCTGTGTCACCCGTTGCCTGTGTGCAAGTTCAAGGTGGCTCAAGAGAGAAGATTCGGGGCCTGTCTTCCAGCCCAAACGGCAGCACTGGGGTCAGGTCACAGCCCCAGGGTTCAGCTTCCTGAAACTGTCCCTATGCCCAGTTCCTTTGAGCTGACCCCCTGATTCTCCTCCATCATCTGCCTTAAGCAGAACTTGTATTTCTTCTAAAGGCTTCGGAAGGAGTTAGATAATTAGTTACTGACACACCCGGAAAAATGTAATGAGATTTCAACTCAGTACTTCTGAAAAATCAATGATTTCCAGCCACGAGGACTTGGACAGCAGAGAGAATATTGCAAACAAAGAGCTTTCACCCCATTCTTTTTCTGTTATTAGTTCCCCTGTTCCTGTCGATAGGAACGCATCATTGAGAGGCAACGCCACCTTGGGGTCATGGCTCTCCGGTGGACAGCAGGGTCAGCCTCTCCCCTGACGGTGCTCAGAGCCAGGCTGGGCCTCCAGGAAGGCAGGGAAGGAAACTTCCCTGGAGCTGGCGTGTCCTTCTGTGTTTAATTTTCCCACAAGTCAGCTCTGATTAAGGGGGACGGCCTCATGTTTCGTGCAGTCAGAGCCGAGTTCTGAGAGCACCTTGCGGGGGCGGGGGAAGCCCCCTGGCTGGCGGGTGGGGGCATGGGGGGGAGCTGCTCGCCGGGTCACCCCCGGCACACACGTCTGCTACCTATCAGAGCTCATCGGAGCAACGACCCTCCGGACGCTGAGATCATCTGACAGCTTCCTCCTAATGAGACCCAGGGCTGCTCCCAGGCTAGATTCGGGAGGCTGGGTGGAGAGGAACCCCCACCGACCTGGAGAAACATGTCCTCCCATAAGCCTGTTTCTTGTGTGAAATGGACCCAGCACCCCAGGAGCAGATGCCTTGTGTTCCACTTTCTACCTAGGGTAGATGCTCCTCAGGTCCCTCCAGGTGAAGACAGAACTCTCAAGGCCTATTCCTGACACTTGGCATCTTTGTTGCTGGTTCACTCCCAATGGCTTCGGGCGGCTGCAGGAGGAGGCAGGTTCAGTTCTCACCTCTGAGAACCTGCAGTCCTCCTGGAGAGTCATGATCAATGCCCAGAGAACCAGGAGAGCCCATGTCACCACAGAAAAGGGAGTTCTATGCACAGAGGTGCCCAGCTAAAAGCATACATCAGACCATGCACCTTCTTCCTGAAGATGCTCTCCTGCATCTCATTTCACCTGAGAAAAAAATCCAGACTCTTCCCCAAGACACTCCACTCCCTGCCCAGGTGGGTTCCGGCCAGGGTGATTTTCTTTAATTTTTCAAATGCAAACTCCAACCGCTGGGGTCAGCTCTATTGTCTGGAATTCCCTTTCTCCAGATCATCATAAGGCTATCATTATGATGATCTCATCATTAAAGTTTCAGCCCAAAGGCCATCTCCTCCAGGTATATTGTCACCCTGCTTATTTAACTTATATACAGAGCACATTATGTGAAATTCTGGGCCAGATGAATCACAAGTTGGAATCAAGATTGCCAGAAGAAATATCAAGAACCTCAGATACGCAGATGATAGCACTTTAAAGGCAGAAAGTGAAGAGGAACTTAAGAGCCTCTTGATGAGGGTGAAAGAGGAGAGTCAAATGCCTGGCCTAAAATACAACATTCAAAAACTAATATCATGGTCCCATCACTTCACGGCAAGTAAATGGGGAAAAAGTGGAAACAGGGTCAGATTTTATTTTCTTGGGCTCCAAAATCACTGCAGACAGTGACTTGACTGCAGCCACAAAATTAAAAGATGCTTGATCCTTGGAAGAAAGCTGTGACAAATCTAGACAGCATATTAAAAAGGCAGAGACATCACTTTACCAATAAAGGTCCATATAGTCAAAGCTATGGTTTTTCCAATAGTCATGTATGGATGTGAGAGTTGGACCATAAAGAAGGCTGAGCACTGAAGAACTGATGTGTTTGAACTATGGTGCTGGAGAACTCTTGAGAGTCCCTTGGACTGCAAGGAGATCAAACCAGTCAATCCTAAAGGAAATCAGTCCTGAATATTCATTACAAGGACTGATGCTGAAGCTGAAGCTCCAATATTTTGTCCACCTAATGCAGAGAGCCAACTCATTAGAAAATACCGTGATGCTGAGAAAGACTGAGGGGAGGAGGAGGGGGCGACAGAGGATGAGATGGTTGGATGGCATCACTGACTCAATGTACATGAGTTTTACCAAACTCCAGGAGATAGTGAAGAACAAGGAAGCCTGGTGTGCAGCAGTCCATGGGGTTGCAAAGAGTCAGACATGACTTAGTAAGTGAACAAAAGACCAACCCCTATATACAAGGCTCTCTCCCCAGGCACTCCTGGTAGCTCCAACTCAACCCAAAGGCCATGATATCTTTCCTACTGATTGCTTTCTGAATGATTTCATAGACTTCCCACTAGAATGTAGCTCCATGAGAGCAGGGACCCTGTCTATCTTGTTCTCCACCATATCCTAGAATGCAAGGATGTTTGATGAGTCTAACAGGGGAGACTCATTAAATACCCCATGAATATGTGATGGAAAATGGGATAAGGAATCTACATACAGTAGTTGTTTTGAAATGCTCCCAATCACCCACATCGGCACCCAGAGTACTGTAAAAGTGACCTCAGTTCCTCTATATGACAGCACATGGGAATAAGCCTCAATTCATTGTAAATAAATGGGAGTGTTTCAAGATTAAGCATGGACCACTTGGTAAGGATCAAGTGTGACACATAGTAAGCGTTCCACAACTTGGAGCTTCATCTCCACCCCATCACCACCAGCATCTAAGTGCAGTTCAGCATGGACCCACTTTAAATCCTCTTTGTTGTCTCCCCTGAGCATTTGCTATGTGAAGCTTCCTTTTCTGGCTGCCTCTCCTTGTTTCACCTCACTTGAACCACTAGCAAATACTGTTGGTTTCCTGGCCCAGCCTTTCTCCCTGCTAATAGGACCCTGACTATCTGACAATAGATGTCCTGATCTTAAGAAAAATGGATGCAGAAATCGGTCTGAGGAGTGGGCACATAAAGCCATCTCTGGTCAAGCTTCTGGAAGAAGTTTCCTTACCAGAAAAGAGAGGCACATGAGCTAGACTTAAATAAAGTTGAATGAGAATGTGATATCTGGAGTTGTAGCAGCTATCTTGTGACTGTGAGGCAACATGCATATGGGAACAAAAGTGTTAATAACCTGCTGAGGACAGGAAAACAGAGAGCTAGACAGAGCCTTCTTGCTTGATGACATCTTAAAGCTACTGAAACCACTCTGAATACATTTCTTCAGTCTTCCTGTTAAGTATCAACCTTTTCTAGGTCACCCTTAGGTAAGTTGTTGCTTCAGCCAAAAGATAAGATAGCAAATGTAGGTTTAGACCATCTACGGAGCTCTAACCTGGCAGTCCTTGCAGCAGTGTGTACTCCAGTGACCGCACGCCCTCTCTATGAGACACCAACCACCCTGGGCCTGCTGGAGAACCCATCCTTGCCTCCCTCCGCTCTCTCCCACTGAAGAAAGGAGGCACACTGGAGAATATACGGTAATCAGAAGAGGAGAATAGGGAGCACAGCACATCCTCCTCCCACTTGAAGGGAGAAGGATGTGGGGTATACCTGTCCTCAGGGGCCTCCTTCTGGGCATTTAAAATGATAAAATGATTTAAAATAATAAACGGTAAGTTCTCTGAGAGAAGAAAAGCAACTTCATATGTGAGATACTGTGCCTGAAGCATACATTTATGACCAAACCTGAGATTAATCTTGTTTCATGTTTACATGTTACACACTGGCCTAGAGCCCCAAAGTGAGACTTTTATATTTTCTGTAATAGATTTCCTCTAGCAGGATAGTGGAGGGAAACAGAGGTGATTGAGTTTAACAATGAGAGGAATCACAGTCTCTCAGTATATAGTCTTTATCCCTCTTTTTCTTCCTAAAGCAGCTTCTAAGAGTAGGAGAAAGCTTGTTTCCTCGTTTAGTGGAGGGAGGGTCCTCAGGAAAGAGAAATAAGGCCCGGGATTGTTCCCTCTACGTACTGCTGCCTTCTTCTGATGGTGCTTTGGGTTCAGAACTCATGGTTTTTCCTTCAGCATCATCAGTGCCTGCTGGGATTCCCTACCTCAGCCCCTGCTACTATTGTCAGTGATGCTGTGAGCCTGTGTCTCAGCCACATGCACCATGTGACCCCAGCTCAACCTCCCCATCCTGGTGTCTCCTCTGGGGTCACCTTGACCCTCACCATGGCAACCCTCTGGCCGCCCCCCACCCCCAATCTCCCACATCTCCCAGTGGGAGCTCGTGAACAACTCCAGATTCCTCTAGAGGAGGCGAAGGAGACCGTCCACCATTTGGGTATTTGCCCTAAGGGTGTGATCAACATGGCTGAACTAGACAAGAAAGGCTTCCTGGAGGAGGGCCTGGGGCTTAGCCCTGAAGGGTGGTAATCCTTGGCATGCTCAATGACTCAGAGGCAGGATGAGTTTGCTGAAAACATCCCCTTACCCTGGAGTCTCCCTGATGAGCCTCTACCTAAACCTCCAAGACTCAGATCCAAAGGTCTCTGACATTCTGTCAACAAAGCTGACATGGACTCTGTGCCAATCATGGGAAAACACAAGCCCTCCTCCATCAGAGACTCTGGACATCCCTACCAGCTTAGACCTGGCAGCCGCAGGTTTGCGCTGCAGTGACGCTAATGCCTTGTAGCTAAGGCCTGATCCTTTGGTTTTAAGTAAAAAAGACCTCCTCATGGCCCTTTAAAATCCATCCCTTGGGCTCTTTTTTTCCTTTAGCTGCAGCATGAGGAATCTAGTTTCTTAACCAGGGATCAAATCTAGGCCCTTTGCATTGGGAGGGTGGAATTCTAGCCACTGGACCGCCAGGGAAGTCTCCTCCAGGCTTTCAGTCAGTTGACCTTGCGCCACTCAGGAAGGCTGCACCTCCAATCCTTGGGAGGCAGACCCACCCTTGTCTTGATTCACGCTTCCATATTCATCTCTCTGCTGTGTGGCCTTGGCAAGCCTCTTCACCTCTCTAGGCCGGTTTCCTCACTTCTGCTGTCTCTCTCCCAAAGGTCTGACGATTATAAATGTTCACGCACGTACACATACAGCACAGAGTGAGTGTTCAGCTAATGGGAGTTATTACTGTATCTCTTCACACCACATCACTGAGGCAGGTCCTTGTCCTTTTCTCCCTATGAGCAAGCCTGTGCCAAGCTGCAAGCAGTCATGACAGGTATATCACAGAGGACAGTCTCTCTCTCGGTTTCCCGGGCAGCTCAGTGGTAAAGAATCTGCCTGGCAGTGCAGGAGATGTGGGTTTGATCCCGAAGTTGGAAAGATCCTCTGGAGGAGGAATTGGCAACCCACTCCAGTATTCGTGTCTGTGGAGAATCTCACGGACACGACTTGGCAACAGACACACATGCACATCTCTCTCACAGAGGCATTGCTGTCCCCAGACCTCCAGGCCCTCTGCACCCCTGCTGGGACGCCCCGGCTTGCTCTTTGTCCCTTGTGGGGAGCAGCAGGGCACTCTGGGAACACTCAGCTTATCTCGTCACCCAGAGTTCTGTTGTGCCCAGCACCCCCAGCTCCTCTGACTTGCCTCCCTGCTCTCGTCTCCCACCTCTCCCCACCAGCATGGGCACACAACCGCATGCACGCATGCTCTCGTACATGTACACAGATGCACGTGACCACTGGCTCTCTTGTGCATGGAGTGACCTTCCAGAACCCATGTGCTGAGGATTGCCCACACTAAGATGCCTCAAACACACAGCGGAGAATGGGTTTAAATGGCATCCAGAGATGAACAGGCCAGTTGCCTCACACCAGGAGAATGAGAGCCAGCCGTGTGGGTGGCTCAGCTCAGAACAGCGCAGAAGTGAGGGCTACTGGCTCCCCGCCATACACAGGAGGGTTCAGATCATGTCCCCTTCACTTCCTAGTCATGTGGCCTCCAGCAAGCTACTCACCCTCCCTGAGTTTCCACCACCGCCGCCTCTGAGCTCTGAAGACACGAGGACCCACCTCTGAGCAGGGTTTGCAGACTCACTCCAAATAATGTGTATAAAACACCGAGCACACAGCAGGCATATGGCGAGCAATCAACAAGCAGAACAGCTTTTTAATATCAGAATCAGGCCCTCCGAGAACAGGAAATAAATGAAGGCCAGAGGGGCCAACAAGAGCCGCGTGGAGGGCCTGGACACTGACCCCCCTTGCGAAGAGGTTAGGAGCTGGTGGAAACCATGCAGGTATGGGAAATGGAACTTACACACACACAGTACTGTTTGCAAAGGTTTGTCCTGCGGGTTGAAGGTCCTTCAGAGGATGTTCTAAGCCTGGAGGGAATGCTGTTTAAAACCCTCCTACCCCAAACTCCTTTGAAACTGGTCTGAGGCCTTGGTTTCAGGGAGCACATCTGGGAGTGTGACAAGGTCCAAGGCCACAGGGCATAGTCCTACTGAAAGGCCCAACACTGCCCACATCACAGGGAATGCAGAACAACGGACCCTGGGGCCCACAAACCTGGTCAGGATCCCAGCTCCCCACTTACTGGCCACCTGACCTTAGACAAAGCAATTCACCTCCTTGATGGGACAGGCAAACAGCAGGTGCTCAATGATGGTTGTCAGCGCCACCACTCCAGTACCAGCCCAGCTCCCGGCTCTGCTTCCCGCCGGGGATATAACCCCCACTCTGGGGATCGGGCCCCACGTGGTCACTGTCCGTGGTGTGCCTCCCCTCCATGTGAACGCTAACGTTCTACTCCTCTCCGGAAGAATTCAAAGGGCCCTGGAAACTTGTTTATTAGGAAAAGCTGTGGGAGTCTGTCCTGCTTGGTGGAGGCGCTGACCTCTCCCATCCTTCCCTGCATATTTCTCCCCAGCGACATCTTTTCATGTTCCCTGGCTCACTCTGGTGAGTCACAGATCTGTAAATCCCAACCACAGAAAGCTTGGCAAAGTATGTTAGGTGTTTATTGGAAGGGGAAGGAGGAAAATGATCAAAACATTGGCTGTGGCTCTCGTCTCTGAAATTTGCAAGAGCAAGTTTTAAAATCTCTGTTGGAAGCATCTAAACCAACTCATGGAGCACTTTTTTTTTTAAACCACAATAAGGATAAGACCGTATCTATTCTTTAGTTACAATCAGATCTTTAGGCTGCCTTTGTATAGTGCCAGATATCTGAGTGAAATACCAAGAAATGCAGTTCTGTTTTCAGTTTCCCCATTTAGACAGAACCCTGGTGATACAAACACAGGCTGTAGTTCTCTGCATACCCCCATGCCTTTGCTCATGCTGTTCTCACTGTCTGTAAGTCCCTTCCACAAACACCAGAGGGGAGTGTTTTTACTCTAGTTGTTGTTACTCTGTGTCAGGCCCTGGGCTGGGTCCTGGGACACAGAGATGAACCAGGCACTGATCTCAAGAATTAGTGAGGAAAAGAAGCTAATGGAGGAGGAGGCCCAATTTGGGCTTTGAGGGATGAATAGAAGTTCTCCAAACCAACAAAGAAGGGAAGACCCTTCTCATGTGAGCACATCAACTCATCCTCAAAGACCTGGATTCTGTCTCCTCCTTTGGGAAGTGTCTCCTCTTGCTGTGTTGGTGACCCCTCTCTGTATCTACACTGACCTGGCACACCCCCTCCGTTGCCCACTCCTTCCTGGGTTGTTAATCTGCCTGGTGGTCTGAACTGGGGGGTTGGCAAGTAGACATTATTTCCTCTCTGCATCTGATGGCCACTCCAGACCTGCCACAGGGTGGGTCATTAGGTGTTTGGTGGTGTTTTTAAGCTGAGCATAACCACTGTCAGGAGGCAAGAACTGACGCGGCCACAGGGCATTCTGAGAGCACTTGCTGTTTTGTCAGAGAATCTACACCTGAACCGCACCCGCCAAGCCCCCGTGGCTTCAAGCATCTGAGCCCTGAAGGGGTCTGGGTGGGATTAACCCCTGGATCCCAGCCTCATTCCAGCATCCGTGGTTTGGGGGTGGTAGTGGGGGGGTCCTACTCAATCAAGGAAGAAATATGCTTTGAAATGAAAACGCTTCTCTTTCTGATCTGCCTGGCTCTCCTTTCTCCTGCCTCCTTAGTATGCATGAATTCAGCCCCCATTTCGAGACGCCCCCTCAGCATCTTCTCCATGCGGATGGGGTTGGAGCAGGCTCCCTCCCCTTGCCCCCCTCTGGTTCTCTCCAAAGACAAATTGCTTACATCTGTCAAGGCTTTTCTGATTAATAGAAGAATACGCCATGGGATGTCATCAGGGGTTCAGAGGGTTTTGATCAAAGAGGGAGGGGGGCCGGGCCACACATCCCCGTTGGTTCATTTATCAGGTCAGTTCAGCACCTTTCCTCCTGAGTGCCCCTGGCAAAGGCCTGCCCACCAGGCCACCATCAGCTCCCACGCCCTCTCTGGAGCAGAGAGGGATGCAGAGAGGAAACAGCGCTACAGTAAGGTGGCCGGGGAGCCAGAGGCAAGGCGAGAGGAAGACGAACCAGTCTAGGGTGGCCTGGGTATTGACCAGGGCAGTGGGTCCCAAGATCTTCCTCATTTCCAGGCAGCCACTGGGATGAACATCTCCCAGGCGATTCCCCAAAGCAAGGGATGAGAGGGAGGGAGGGAAAAAGAAGGGGCCAGAGAATGAATGAATAAATCAGAGAGAGAATATGGGAATGAGGGATCTAAGAAAAGAACAAATGCAGGAGGGGAGGGAGGGTTGAATTAATGAGCATCTGAACGGGTGCAAGAATTTATAGTCCTCACAAAAGCTGGTTTTATAACATCTCTCATTCTTTCTTCCATTTACCCATTGGCTGGTGTCAACAAGACATGGCTTGGAGGAGCAACAGGAAAGCAACTTGGGAGAAATTCAGGCTTCCTCCTGGTCAATGTATCTAACAGCCCCTGGGAACTGGGTGAGGACAGATGATGGGGGGCGGCTGGGTGACGGATGCTCAAGTACGAGCAGCACAAGACCTGGGCCTGCCTCTCAGCTTAGCCCCCTCCTGCAGAGCCCGGTCCCCAAAGAGTGGCTGGTGTCCATCACAGGCTCCGCGCGGCCTCAGCTGCGAGGTCACTGGCCGCCATTCCCCCAAAGCTCACCTCTGCAGAGACTTTGCGATGGCAACCGCAGAGAGCCTTGTAGGGTAAGACTTCGGTCGACTTTGGAGGCTGCTAAATTAGGCTCTAAGGATTTAGATTAGCCTAATTTAATAACACGGATGACTGGCTGGATTGAAGTTCTTGCTATAGTTTTTTTTTTTTTCTTTCAACTTGCTCAACAATTATTCCCTCAAGTTAGTTGCAGATGCAGCCTGCCCAGCAATTATAATCCATTCCTTACTGAGCAGCAAGGAGACCCAAGATGCTGGCCACATCCACACACAGACCGCCCAGGCAGGGGGGCCACAGCTGGAGGGAGGGCAGTGCCACCAGCCGTGACTGTTCCACAACGTGGAACTTGGGAGGGAGGGCCCAGAGCATCCTGCTTGGCTGGGTTAGCTGTCCTGGAGGCTGGCAGGTGACAGATATAGCTGCATGGTTCGTGACTGGGGGGTGACTCTCTCTACCCCCTGCTCTCAGCCCAGAAGTAGCATCCCACACAGATAGGCAACACACCGGCACACAGTCACAAAAGACAGATGGACACAGCCAGGATGAGACACACACAGACACTCAGTCACGGACAGACACAGGCATATAGACCTACAGACACAGACTTAAACCTCAAGGCACATGGGTAAACAGGCCAGAGCATCATCTCATGTCAGGGCTGTGATGGAGGGGGCTGTGGAGTCTGGAGGAGACCAGAGTATCTCTGAGTTCTTCCCATAGAACGCATGCTAAATCATTTCAATCGTGTCTGACTCTTCACGATTCCATGGACTGTAGCCTTCCAGGCTTCTCTGTCCATGGAATTCTCTAGGCAAGAATACTGGAGTGGGTTGCCATGCCCTTCTTCAAGGGATCTTCCCAATCCAGGGGTTGAACCCATGTCTCTTATGTCTCCTGCATTGGCAGGCAGGTTCTTTACCACTAGTGCCACCTGGAAAGCCAGGGATTAGGTGAAAATAGCAGGAAGGCCCTTCCTGGTTTAAGGAGGAACCCAGGTCAAGACCCAAGTACAACAGGGAGAAGTTATGTTCAGAGAAGGGTGGTTCACGCAGTATGACCTGCCTGCAAAGAGGAGCCAGGAGCATGTGAAGGGAGTTGCATGCTGGTCCCACTGCCCCAGCAAGTCAGCCTCAACCTACAGGCCTCTGTGATTCACATTAAAAACACCATTTCCCTCTGAGTAGGGGGCCAACCAGGGGTTTCCCAGGACTGGCCAATCGCACTGGCTATGGCTGCCGACCTTCCTCACCACTGCTAGTTTCCAGTCCCTTCAGAGGCTGGATCAGCCCCCAGAGGAAGGGTGCTCTCTGGAAACACTCACTGCCATCTATGGGGCCATGGCCTCACACCCTACCTGAGCCCAGAATCGGGCTGCCAACAGGGTTTCAGAGTCTGCAGTCTTGACTTCATTTGTCCAGGGCACATGCAAGGGGCTCTGCCAGGTGTGAGGCCCTACATGATGGCCAGTTCTTAGAGGGATCTGTCACTCACATGCCAATTGGGCAAAGCCAGGCAACTCCCTGGCATCCATGTCCCAGGGACTCAACCCCTAGTCCAGGCTCTCCCTGGAGGGCCCACTCCCCACACTCTTCCCTACCTTCCATCCTCCCCCTAGAGAACTCTTACTTGCACTTCCAGGCCAAGCTGAAGTGTCATCTCTTCCAAAATGCTCCTCTGAATTCCCACCCTCACTGTCCCCAAGGTAGTTCCTCAATGCTTCCCTCTGTCCAGCTTTACCAAACAGCAGACTCATTGTCTGGTTACTTGGAGGTCTCTCCAGAGACCCTGAGAGCTCTTCCTCTCTGAAGTCACCTTCTTCCCTGCAGGGTCAGGAATTATGTATTAGCTATCTAGCGCTACATAACAAACTATCCCCAAACTTAGTGACTCAAAACAACAACGGTTATGGATCAGTTTGCAGGTTTCCAGAAGTGAGAAATTTAGCACAACAGGGATGTCTTGCCCACAGCACTTGGGGCCTCAGCTTGGGTCTGGAACTGTCAAAAGATCATTCACCATGGCTGGTGAGGACCAGCTGCACTTCCATGTGGCCTGGGCTTTCTCTCAATATCATGTCTGAGTGCCAAGGACCAGAGTCCCAGGAGAGACACAGAGACAGAAAGGAAGAAACTATATCATTTCTATGACCTAAAATTGGAAGTCATATAGCATCACTATTCTGTTGATTAATATGGCCTCACACATACATTCTGAGTCAAGGGGAATAAACACTTCTTGGTGGAAGGAGAAATAGTCACACTGTAGGAAAAGCAAGTGGGGTAGGATAAACATTGAGGTGTGGCTATGTTTGGAAAATACAATTTGTAGCAATTAGTGGCCAGCAGGTGCTAAATGCAGGGCTGGTGAGTGAATGAATGAGTGAAAGGAGTGAATGAGTGCCTCTTGTTCTGCACTTCACATCTCTTCTCTGTCTTCACGCAATGCTCAGTTAAGATGCCAACCAACTCTGACAAGCCTCAGGGCAAGTCACAGCCCCTTTCATTCTGGAAGCTAAGAGGCTGTGAAACCCCTTCCCGGTTCCAAGTTCTCAGAACGGTCCTGGAGCCTCAGTCACTGTGGCTTCAGGGGACAGGGCCGTGGAGAAGACGATTGGCAAGTCTGCTGGGGGTGGAGGGGGTGTAATTTCCTTGCTGGTCCACAGACAGGGTTTCAGGAAGCAGGTCTATAAAACTAAAATATTAGAAGAAAGTTCCCTTTGCAAGGTCTTCAAGGTTTTAATAACTGTCTCTAGTTACTTAATATTCTTAGGGAAAAAAGTGCTACTTGTACAAGTTGATTATATTTTCTGAGTTTGAATTTTTGTTTTTCTCTCTTATTTACCTTTCCATGCACTCTCTGTTTTCATCTTCCTAGAGGTAACCACTATTCTGATGGTGACAGAGGGAGTGGAGTGGGGTTGACTATTTTAGAAAGGAACATTCATAGTAAGATCTAAAGGAACAAGATGAAGCTATTCAAAGAGGCAAAGGAAAAGTGTAAAGTACACAGGCCCTGAGGCAGGAATAAGTTTGCTATGTTGAAGAAAAAATTTGGTATAATAATAGAATAAGTGGTATAGGACACAGCATGAGTTAAAGGAGGGGAGTTAGACAATCATAAAAAGTTCTATAGTATGGGCCACAGTGAACTTTGGATTTTACTCTAAGAGTGATCAGAAGGACAGAAGAATTTCAAACAGAAGGGCAATATTATTCAGCTTGAATTTTTATTACTTCCACAGCTTTTCTTATGAATAACAGAACGCACTGAGATCTTAAAAGGTCAGACTCTAGAGAAGGAAATGGCAACCAACTCCAGTATTCTTGCCTGGAACATCTCATGGACAGAGGAGCCTGGAGGGCTACAGTTAATGGAGTCGCAAAGAATCAGACATGACTTAGCAACCAAACCACAACACCGTGCTTTCTTTGAAGTCCTAACTCTATAATTACAATCACTGTATCATAACTAAACCTGCTGTCTTACTTGCTGCTGGCAGGTTGATACCACACCACTGCTCTCATCAGTGATATTTCTGATGCTATTTTCCTTAAGAGGCATATTGAAATAAATATGGGATCAGGATCCCTGGTGTAATGCCTTTGGGCAAGATTTGACCAGATCTTTGTTTTGGGGCTCTAGGTGACTAGGGAATGTAGGCAAGATCCCTCCCAACAATCAGCCAGCAATTCCGTCATGTAAGCTGGTTAAAAAATATTTTCTTGGGGGACTTCATTGATGGTTCAGTGGCTAAAACTCCGCACTCCCAATGCAGAGGGCCTGGGTCCAATCCTTGGTCAGGGAACTAGGTCCCACATGCCACAACTAAGAGTTCATATGGGGCAATTAAGACTCAGCAAGCCAAATGAATAAATATAAAAATATATATATATACATATACTTGGACATATTCTTAACCCATCAGAAACCTGGAACAAATAAAATATTTGACATTTAAAATAAGGCCAGACTCTAGGGCTTTACAAGCACTGTTTCTGTAACAGGGCAAATGTGATTCACGCATGGTCATCAGAGACTCGCTCCACCGCCATACTATGACGGTAACCAGTGGGAAAGAACAGAAAAGCCTTTGGTGAGGGAGGAGCAGGCTACTGGGAGGGTTGAGGGGAAGAGGAAAGCAACTTTGAGAATCTTTCTGGTGAGCTACGAAATAGATCTCCTGTGACATTCTTGAAGAGATACAACGGAGACTGAGATACCTTTCACAGTGACTTTTGGCTCTTGGACCAAGCGTCCTTGCACGTGACTGCACAGAATCTGAGCCACAGGGACACTGGAATTGTAAGGGTTGCATCTCACTTGGACCTCACGACAGTGAATGAAACAGAAACGCTCATCCTTTTCTTTCAACAGCTCAGAAAAGTCAGAGGCCAACCTTAAACAACATGCCTAAGGTCACAGTACTGAGGAGTGGCCAAGCCAGGGCTACACACCCAATCTCTCTGATCTGTAGGCTGATCTCTTAGTGATATGACCACCGTGTGAGACCACCTCTTAATCGCCCTAGGTAGGAACTGGAGGAGCACAAACATTCCACGAGAAAGCCAGGCCAGGGGTTATTTCCCCGGTGGGAGAGGAGGGGCTTCCAGTCCCTACCCTACTCAGGTGCCACCTTCTCTGGGAGCTACCTGTGAGCACCCCGGCTCACAACATATGGAAACAGGTGCTGACCTTGTCACCTGTGCCTGGACCTTATCTCCCTGTGTGCACGGACCACACCTGCCCCCCGCTTCCCCCCTCAGGAGCAGCCAGCCCAGCTCCAAGCACATGGAAAGGGTCCACTCTGGACTGAACTAAGGGGTAGGGGTAGGGATTAATCTGAGCTTTAGAGGGAGCTTTTAAGAAAGTCAAATCTGGTAAGACAAATTCCAACATCCCAAATTTAGTCTCAGCTGCCCTAATGTTCTCAGCTCTTCCTTTTGCATTTGCTTTGTTGAATGAAAGTCTGGGGAATCTGTAAAATGAACTAGGATCATCTGATAGAGCCAGGGTTCCTGTCCCTTCCAGACCCAGACCCCCTCTCAACTAATCATCACTCACACACACACACACACACACACACACACACACACACACACGTTCTAAGTCATGTTTCTGAGGGCCTCACACTCAGTAGCAACCCCCAAACTTGTTGGCCTGACACACAGAACAGTCTTCCCTGAGAAGTGGGATCTGGATCCACTTCTACCCATCCTCCATCCCCTCTCATCAGTCCTTGCTCTGAGTCCTGAAGTAAGTTGCTTAACCTCTCTGAGCCTCCATTGCTGCAACTTAGAACAGGGGTAATAAGAATGCCTGGCATGGGACTTCCCTGGTGGTCCAGCGGCTGATACTCTGCACTCCCAATGCAGGGGGCCCAGGTTCGATCCCTGGTCAGAGAACTATGTACACATGCTGAAACTAAGAGATTACACGCCACAGCTAAAAAAGAAAAATCCCACATGTTGAAAATCCCAAAAGTGGAAGATCCTGTGTGTGGCAACTGAGACCCAGCACAGTCTAAATCAATACATAAATATTTTAAAAACTTCCCTGGTGGTGCAGTGGATAAGAATCCTGCCAATGCAGGAGACATGGGTTCAATCCCTGGTCCAGGAAAATTTCACACGTGTTGGAGCAACTAAGCCCATGCGGCACAACGACGGAGCCCACGCAACAAGACAAGCCACCCGTGTGAGAAGCCCACATACCACAATGCAGAGTAGATGCGGCCTGTTGCAACCAGAGAAAGCCTGAGCAAAGCAACAGAGATGCAGTACAGTCAAAAATAAACAAATCCAAACAAAATGAATGCCTGGCACATGGTAATAACTCATTCAAGCGTTTTGGAATGAATGAAAAATATTACTGTCTACTTCATAGGGCCATTGAAGGGGCAGCGCATGCAGGGATCACTCAATAAGTGGTAGTTGCACTGTTATAAAAGATGTGGAAGGACCGAGAAGCACTGTACTGAGAGTCTGTGTTGCCCCAAGAGTCTTCATGCCTTTCACAGCCAACATTCCTTACTGTTTCTGCATAACCACATCTCCCTGTGATCTAAGCATTATGAAGAAACAGTAACAAACAAACAAAACACAAAACCAAAACAACCAGCACCAAGTAACTCCACAACTGTCCCCTGTGACCACACACATGCCAAGCATAGCTTAGCGAGGCCGGTCCAGCCACCATGGAGAGGGAGAAGTGGTGATGAGATCCAGCAAAGGAAACCTGAGACTGCTCCTGGGGGGGTGAGTCAGACTCCAGCGTGGGGACCAAGGCATCCAGGGTGAGTGGGGTGCCAGAGAGGCCTGCATGCACATCTGCCCAGCTAGTGCCAGGGATGCAACTCTGTCCCACGTGTCTGTGGGTAAGTGGGGCGGGGACTCGGGAGTGAGCTGAACAGGGAATCACTGCACCGGAAGAGGACCACGCAGAAGTCAGGTTTCCACCCCACGGAGCCCACCATCAACACCCCTACATGGTGGCTGCTGCTCCACTGACTCTCGGGGGTCTTCCTCTGCACCTGGGGCTCTCCTCCCTGCCCTGCCCCACTGCTCATGGTCAATTCCCCCAGGGGGCAGGCCAAGGGCTGGGGCAGGTCCCAGATGGGCTCCAACTGCTCATCCCACCAACATCTGTGTGTACATCTGAGTGGTTTCTGGGGCAGGACCCACCATGACAAGACAAGCACTCAACAGAAAGGTGCTACCATCACTGCTGATGCAGTCCAGCCCTTTTGGAGCCCACCCAGCTGGGGGTCACAATCTCCTGTGTGCAACCTCCGTCCACTCACTCCCTAAGCCAGGGCCTGCCTGGGGTACAAGTAGTTGGACCTTCAGCGCCACAAGAGGTGGGTGTCTGTGTTGGGGGTATAGTCTGGATTTGATGGACCTGCCAAACCCTGGTGCTCTGGACCCTGCCAAGCATCCTGGACCACACATGCAGGAGGCTTCTCCCAACTCTCCAGCCATCCCAATGGATCTCATCCTGAGACCTCAACTCAGACGGCTTCTAGCCTGCAGGCTTTGCTTTCTCCTACCTACTCAGCACAGCACTTTCTGGGCAACATGGACTTTATCTGGCTTTGCAGAAGGGACAAGGGGAAGGATAACTCTTGGCCAGCAGTGTCACCCTCTTGGTGGGCCTGCTCCTTCCTTGGGAGTCAACTTCGAGGCCTGGAAGGTCTAGGCCCTCCCTGAGTAACCGGCAAAGTTGGCTTGGCTGGGTGTATGCAAAAGTACCCACCAGAAAAGTAGCACCCCACACCCCCCCGCCCCACACACATAGCTCTCTCCAGTGAGGGTGGGCTGAAGTGCAGCCCCACGCCCCCCACACCAGGGCACAGAGTCTTCCAGGTCGGTTCAGCACCTGGGCATCTCTGACTGCTCCTGACCCCTCACCTCCCTGGGCCTGTGGGAGTGGAGAGGGCTTAGGGCTGCCTCATCCTCCCAGCCTGGACAGGCACCAACCCCAGAATGTTCACTTCTGTTCACTGTTGTGGCTGGTTGGTTGTTTTTTTTTTTTTTTTTTTTTTTTTTTTTTATCAACTATACAAGTAGAGCTAAATCTGTAGAAAATTATGTAATCAGAAAAGTGCAGAGAGAGGCAAACACCACTATGGGATTTTCCCTTCCAGTCTTTAACCGCACCCCCCGCCCCGTCCCTGCTGTTCTTTTTTTAAAACACAGTTGAAATCCTAAGTATTTCTCATTCTGCTCTTCTACACCTAGCTCCCCCTACCCGCATCCTTGGGCTTCACCTTATATCAGCAAGATTTCCCTCATCTCACCAAACTCTCTTTGTAAACACCATTTTTAGAGGTTGCATGTCTTCCTTCATTGGGCTGACCAGGGTATATACGGATATTCCCCTCATGTAAGCTTTGTTCGTTTGGTTTGTGGTATTGCAAAAGCAATGACACAGAAAGCTCTGCCTGCATTCCAAAATGTTTCCCGGGGATAGATTCCTCGAAGCGGCACTGTTGGGTAAGGTGTGAGAATATTTTTAGGGCTCTTGGTCTCGTTTGCCCAATCGCCTCCCAGTTTACACTTGATAAGCAGAGCTGTGCTTGGCGCCAGTGACCCAGGACCCCCGACCACAGACCTTGCTGCTCTGAACCCATCATCTTGCCACCACTATCAATTCTGGGATGTCTAAATCCCAAACAGCCTCCCTTCTCCCATACCCCCAAAGGACACCTTCCCCACCCGTGCTCCTCCACCCCCCGCCCCGCACACACACACAAAAAACTGTAAACGTGTTTGGAAAGCGTTCTGGGCCCAGGAGATTAGAATACCAGTTCCAAAACCCCTCTGTCACCAGTGAGCTGGGGACTCAGGCCTCAGATCTTCACAGGCCACAAAGGGTACCTGAACTGGATCGTCCCCAAGGCCCCCAGCCAGTGGCTCAGGCTGGAAGTACAGGAGTCAGGGGTCCTGACTGGGCTGTCCAGTGGCCTTGGCTCCTGTCCCAGCTTTCACCACTTGCCAGCAGCATGCTCTTAGGTAAATTATTTAGAAAGCCTCAATCCCATAATCTGTAAAATGGGAAGGAAGGAAATTAAATTATGTCTCAAGGTATTATGATGGTTGAGCATAATTATATACTGAAAAATTTTATATTGGGAAAATAAGAACAGTGCCTGGCAGAGAGGAAATACAACACAAAAGGTTTGATGCTATTGCATTTGCAGACATGAACACAACCAGAGGGGTCCTCTATGGTTGATATGAGCAGTCAGGAGAGGGTCAGTGCTCCCAGCCCACAGCGGCATGGTAACCTGGGACTGCCCTCCGCATCTCAGTCTGACCAGAGGTCTGGCTGCGCTGCGCCCCTCGGGCTCTGAAACACGATGCTTCCCTGGGAGGGGAGTTGAAGGCCACTACACCAGCTGGTTATCAAGGCCTAGGTCGCCAGGAGGCTTGGGAACATAATCTCCGGAAAGAGACTGAACTCACTCTCTGGGGAACAAGGACACCAGGCTCTGATAAGCCTGTTGAGCAGATGAGAGGAACTGTACCTGGGGGCTTGGGGAGGACCTGGCTGACACAGCCTGCAGGCGTCTCCCGGGGGCTTCAGCAAGTTGGAAGCCAGATCCTTAAACCTAGGTGGTGGAAGGTGGCAGGAAGGTGGGAACAGAAGGGCTGGGGATGGAGAGAAAGAGCCAGAATCAGAAACATGCCTTAACGCCAGGGTCCAGTCACAAGCCCAGCATCCAGCCATGGGCCACAGCCAGGGCCTTCCGAGTGACTGGGTGGCTGGATCAGCATGGCTCATGCTCTCAGGGGAAGGCATCATGGTTCCAGCCAATGGGTGTCCTAGGCATCCTAGTGAGTCTGCTCAGCAGCAACAGGAACGCTGCTTCCAGGACAGGACGTCCTCATGGGGGAGCCTGGGTGGGAGTGACCCTCCGCATTTTACAGATTCCAATGGGAAACTGAGGTTGAGAGCAGTCAGAAAAGGTGCCTGACCTGACAAAGTGAATCAGGGGTCAAACAGCATGTGAACACAAGTCTCCCACGCCTCCTTTTCCTGAGCAGGGCTCATGGCTTCACCAGCCTGTCACAAGAGGGAATAAGGACCCCGGAAGCAGTGGATGTGTTAGAGTTGGCGGCACAAATCAAGTGAAATGATTCTATGTCACAGGAATTAAGTTTCTGCGGGCAAACTCTGTTTCTTAGTGGGGAACGTCAGAAAGTAGCTGCTAGGAGGTATCTTCTTTCTTGCTGGCTGGAAACTCAACATTCAGGCAACAGCCATTAATGTTCACTTCAACGGGCCCTGTTTGCTAGGGAGATGCCACTTTCTCTCTCTTTCTCTTTCCCAAGAGAACCCTGGTTTTGCTCAAGGCTCTGTCTCCCTCATGTCTGGCTCCATCAAGGCACGATCATTAGTCTAAGCCAATGGTTCCCAAACCATGCACCAAGGCCCCTAAAGGAGGAGCAGTGAATTCACTCCAGCACCAAGTGATAACTTACATTTTTGAGGAAAATGCAGTGATGTCTGAGAGAATCACGAGAACTGCTAGCTCAAGGCACTTCCCAGTTTTCACATCAATAACACCATACCTTGTAAAGCCAGGTTCTCAGTGAGTCCTATCATAAAAAATACCACACAAAATCTACATAAATAGGAAAACAGGATGTGGTGTCCAATCTAACGCCTAGTTTGAGAAGGTATGCAGTGCTATCAGGCACACACAACCTACTAGTAAATAGTTGTGGTTAATTAGCCAAAAAGGACCTACTGTACGGCACATGGAATTCTATTCAATATTATGTGACAGTCTGGATGGGAAAGGGATTCAGGTGAGAATGGATGCATGTATACGTATGGATGAATCCCTTCACTGTTCACATGAAAACTACAACATTGTTAATTGGCTGAATACAAAACAAAAAGTTTGAAGCTTGAGACAAACAAAAACAAAAATAGTTGCAGTTAACTAGAAATGACATAAAAAGACTTTTTTCAGTTTAGTTTTCAAATGGCTACAGAGTTGTTAGGCCATAAATACTTATTAAATTGTTCAGACCTAATTAATAACGAAAACTGTTAGGTATTTCTTTATTTTTAAAAAAAATTTTAACCAAACCCATGGTATGTGGGATCTTAGGTCTCCAACCAGGGTTCACACCCATGACCCCTGCAATGGAAGCACGGAGTCTTAGCCACTGGACCACCAGGCAAGTCCCTATTTCTTTGTTTGGTTGTCTGGTTGGCTGGTTGGTTTAAGATGCCATGGAAAACTACTGAGGCACTACAGGTGCTATAATTGAGAAAGTCTGGAAGCCTCTGGGCTGTACTGTGCTTAGTCAGTCAGTCCTGTCCGACTCTGCAACCCCATGGACTGCAGCCCGCCAGGCTCCTCTGTCCATGGGATTCTCCAGGCAAGAATACTGGAGTGGGTTGCCATGCCCTCCTCCAGGGGATCTTCCCAACCCGGGGATCGAACCCAGGTCTCCAGCATCGTAGACAGGTTCTTTACTGTCTGAAACACCAGAGAAGCCCTGGAAGCCTCGGCCCTAAGCTAATAAGAATCGGCCACTTCTGCCTGGCCCCTGTCCATGGGGGCCACTGTCCCCACGAGACTGAAGATGAGGACACACGTGGTATGATTGGGGAGCTAACTCTCTCGCTTCCCCGCAGGCTGAGAACAGCCCAGAACACACACACGAGTGCCGCCGGGGAGCACCTTGTGAATTCAGGGAACCGCCCTCAGCCTGGCACCTGTGTGGAGGACAGCAGACAGAGGACAGGAGACCTGAGCCCCTGATACCGTCACTGAGCTGAGGGGCCTGTCCCCCCTGCCTCCAGGCTTCCTGTCGTGGGAAATAAGACATTTCCTACTGACCAAAGTATGTGAGTCAGACTGTGCTGCTTGCAGCCCGTAGCATTCCAAGGTATAAACACGGTCACAGTGATTCGGGCCATGTCGAGAGGACCTGGGGATGTGGAGAGGAGCAGCAGGGCCCTGCCCCTGAGTGGTCATGGGCCAGGGGAGTCGCCAGAAGACTCCCTGTGGTCAAGGTCTATACAAAGCTCTCCTGGGATGGGTCCCTGCTCTTCCCAGGGAAAGAGTGAGGGCAGCAGGTGCAGGAGTCTTTGGGGGGGCATTCTCTCCTGGCACCAATCATGTACGTGGCACTCTGCACTGCTCCCTGTTCCCACGTGTTTCCTCATTCACCAGAGCTCCTTGAGGGCAAGAACTGAGAACTCACATAGTGCAATCTCAGCCAATAAGCTCCTCTACAACAGTGCATTAAGCAAACAGAAAGAACTGTAAGAATTAAATGAAAAATGGGGTGAGGGGAGAGAGGGGGCTTCCAGGAGGAGAGATGAGCATGGGTAAATGCGTGGATATTTATTGACGTAACATAGTAAGGCCTGGCCGCTGCTGATGCTGACCATCATTCCCTTCCCTGGGGCAGCTCACAGCTTAGTGCCGAGAAGGCTTGATGGAGGCTGTATGTCTAATTCCAAACGCAGGGCAAAGGAGGATGCTCTGAGGGAAAATAACAGGGAGCCTGCTTTAGACTGGGAGGGTCAGGGAAGGCCTCCTGAGCAGGTGACACCCAAGCTTCAGTGTGAAAGCACGAGGAGGAGCCAGCCAGGTGGAGGGGAGAAGTACACTTCAGAGAGAGGGGAAAGGGCAGCGGAGGCCCCAAAGTGCCGACACTCAGCAAGTGGAAGAACAGAAGAGAACAAACCCAGAGCTGCCAGACTTAGTGGCACCCATGCACACAAGTCAAATGTGAATTTCAAGTCACAAGTCACAAGCCAAATGAGGAAGCAAACACTTCCCCATTTTAAGTATGGGTTGGTCAAAAAGTTTGCTCAGGTTTCTCTATACGATGTATCAGAAAAACCTGAATGAACTTTTTGGCTGACCTAATATGTCCCAGAAATGGCATGGACCTAATAGAAGCAGAAGATATTAAGAAGAGGTGTCAAGAATATGCAGAAGAACTATACAAAACAAGTTCTTAATGACCCAGATAACCATGATGGTGTGATCACTCACCTAGAGCCAGATATCCTGGAATGCAGTTAAGTAGGTTTTAGGAAGCATCACAACAAATAAAGCTAGTGGAGGTGATGGAATTCCAGCTAAGCTATTTCAAATCCTAAAAGATGACGCTGTGAAAGTGCTGCACTCAATATGCCAGCAAATTTGGAAAATGCAGCAGTGGCCACAGGAAAAGGTCAGTTTTCATTCCAACCCCAAAGAAAGTCTGCGCCAAAGAATGTTCAAACTACCACACAATTGCATTAATTTCACATGCTAGCAAAGTAACACTCAAAATTCTCTAAGCCAGGCTTCAACAGTACATTAACTAAGAACTTCCAGACAAGTTGGATTTAGAAAAGGCAGAGGAACCAGAGATCAAATTTCTAACATCCATTGGATCATAGAAAAAGCAAGAGAATTCCAGAAACATTTACTTCTGCTTCATTGACTACACTAAAGCCTTTGACTGTGTGGTCAATGACACAACAAACTGTGGAAAATTCTGAAAGAGATGGGAATACCAGACCACCTTACCTGCCCCCTGAGAAATCTGTATGCAGGTCAAGAAGCAACAGTTAGAACTGGACATGGAACAACAGACTGGTTCTAAATCGGGAAAGGAGTACGTCAAGGCTGTATACTGTCACCCTGCTTATTTAACTTATATGCAGAGTACATCATGCAAAATGCCAGGCTGGATAAAGATCAGTTTTAAGCAGAGTTGTGGCATCAGTAGAGTTAATATGGCAACACAGGGACCAAGATCCAGAAAAGCTGGTTCTGGTCTGGCTCCGCCACTGGAAGCTTCATAGTCTCCATTGAACTATCAACCATTCTGTGCGTCTATTTTCTTATCTGTAAAATAGGCATGATGCTACCTCCCCTCCACCGAGTTGACGTGGGCACACCCGTTAGAAGAGTTGCCAAATCTGTGTGCTCTCACTGGCACTGTCTCTAAAAGATCACCCTGACTCTGTAGGGAACATTGCAGGGAGAGGGAGGAGACCAGAAATGAGGCAGGGAGACCACGGAGGAGGCTGTCCTGGGGGAATGACGCTGACCGTAAGGTGGAGGAGTGGTGGAACAAGGCTCCACGTGCATATCAGGGAGGCATGAAACCAGGCGTTCCCTCTTCCCCCGACTGCCCTGGCAGCTCCAGGTAGGCAGAACAAAGCCGTCCTGCCCTTCCAATGGCCATTAGGGCGAAGGGGGGCCCTCACAGAGGCCAGGAGCCCTAGCCAGCCAGAGAGTGGCCTCTACCCTCCAGTGGCCTTCACGCTTCTCCCTTCCTACAGAGGCAGGAGTGGGCTCGGGGAGCGTCTGTCTCCATGGATCAAAAGGCACTCTACATGCAAATCAAGAAGGAAATTACAACAATGTGAAGCAGACTTGCCTTCTATTTCTGGCACCTTGGTAACTTTAGAAAGTCCTGAAAGATTTACATGGTTTGTCATTTAAGGAGAATTCCATCCCCCTTTCAGAGTGAGCCACGCCTGCCAAGCTCCTGCCCAAACACTCATGCATTTGAGACGTGCATGGCTGCCAGAGAAGGTGCAGATGGGAAACCACAGCTCACTGCTCACTGCAGAGCCTCAGGCCCGGAGACCTTGGCGGGCCTGCCAGTCCAGCCCCTCTGCTCCCTGTGGGTCGCGGCTGCACTCCAGCCATAGTGGCACTCTTATCTGGGATCCAACAGGGGGCGCCAGAGACTGCTTGGGACGGTGAACACAGAACAGCCAGGAAACTGGCGAGAAGGTTCCAGACCTGGGATCTGATCCCAGGAGCAGCAAAGATGAAGATCACGGGCACTCACAGTGAGCCCTTTCTCCCCATCTGCCTTACAACAAAAAGCAGAGAGATACACGCTCTCAAATGACTGGACGAACCCACCCTGGACACACATTCGTCCCCAAATACACAGAACATTACAAGAGCTTCCAGGTTGCCTCCCAGCTGAGATTGACTAGCAATGTCTGCTAGGGGACAGGAGCTGGGAGTATGCCAGGTTTTACTCATTCACAGACAGGACAAATCTTGGAAAAGAAAGTTATCGGTGTTCATTAGTTCAAAGAGTTACAGTAGTCCCTGCAGCTCCAAAAAAGCTAAGCCTGGTACTGAAGGCCCTGTGCAATCTGTACCCTACCTCCCTGGCAACCTTGATTCCCACCAGTCACCTGCTGGCCTTGCTGCCCCTTGGTGGACCTCCAACATGCCTTCCATAGACCCAGTGTAGCTCTGCTCTCTAGGGTCTGCCTGATGGGAACACATTCTCTTTCCCTTTCCAAAATCCACTAGCCCCAACTCAAGGCCAGGGATCCACCTGTGATCTGAAGGCCCAAGCAACCCACCTCTGATCGGCTTCTGTAGCACCTAACCACTTGTGGCTTTTCTAAGCCACCACTTGGTTAATGCCTGGAGAAGCACTTGTCTTTTGTGCACGTGAAGTTTGCTCATCTAGACCATAAGCTCCCTGACGACAGGAATGCTGCTTTGAACTTCCCTGAAGAAAGGAGGCAAAACACTTAACTCTGGGCCAAGAACATTCCTGGGGATTTTCACCCATCCTTCCATTCAAGTCTGCTAATAATCTCGTGATGTATGACCACCTTCATTTTATAAATGGGGAAATAAAGGTTACATGACTTGTCCAAGATCACATAGCTAAGAAATGCCAGGGGCATGGATTCAGACTCTGAACCACCTGATTTCAAATCCAGACCTCTTTTGTCCTGTTCCAGGATTCCTCCCACTAAGAACCACATTTCCACAGAGGACTCTGAATGGGGCAGTGCTGACGCCCAACCGAAGTGCCTGACACTCAAAAAATGGTTTTGGTCTGATACAGGTCTCATGGCAGAGTGGGACATGAGGAGGCAGATGGTGGAGGGGCTTATTGGGCGGTGGGATTTGCCCAGCTCTCCACCCATCTCACTTACCAGGTGTCTGCCAATTTCACCTGTTGAAGCCTAGCCTGGCTGGTAAGCCACCCAGACCGTGCATTTCCTTCTTACTTTCCATCTGCTCCCTCCCTCTGCTCCCAAGTTTCAGTCTTCCACCATCCTGGTGACTCAGCCTTGAACTGCCTAGGCCACACCACTGCTTCAACCACACGGACAAGCCAGAACTACCCGTCACTCGTGTCCTCGGTTTATCTTCAGAAGAAGAATGACTGAAAGGACCTCCACTGCCCAGGATGATTGTTTTGACAGTTTTTTATTGTGCATAAAATTGCATCATTGTTTTGTTTAACATTGAAAGGAGTTAAACTGCTATGAACTTAATGCGCCACCCCCCGTAAGCCATTAGGTCCCTTCTGTGTTCCTGACTTTATAAGTCTGTTTCACTCAGAGGAACATCTGTTGTATACTTAAATGACCTTAGTTCAAAGGCACGATCAACAAAAAATTCTTAACTCCACTAGGAAGCATTTGAGGGTATCCGTTACTCCACGCTGGTCGTGGTATTAGGGGCTTCTCCGCCAACAGCTGTGCACATCTGCCCGCGCGGGCCGAGGCCCCTCTCTTTCTGCACATCATTAAAGATGTTCAAGCCCGCTTTTCAGCCTCATTCCCGCTCTGACCCATGCAAGCAAGTCTCGCCAAAATCTCCATTTTATGGGCATCGATAGCCAGGCCTCTACTCACATATAATTTCTACCCTGCGTGCGGAGGGAGTGTGATGAAAGACGAGCAAGGGGTGTTCTGCTAATCCTTGGAAAGAACATGAATGAGCATTAGGAATTTCGAGCAACTTGACAAATGTAGGAAAAACAGATTGTCCTGAGCCAAACGCAGAGGAATTTGAGTAGAAAAACGAGCCCGTTGCCGAGAAAGATTACAAGGAGACACCATCTTGGAGGCCATAAAAATCCTGTTGGAAACAGAAATGGCCAGGCAGCGGGTTTTCTAGCTTTCTCGTTGATTAGCTCATCCTGAAGTTATCCCCATTTTCCAGATGAGTTGACGGACACTGAGCGCTCCTGACTTGAGCGGAGGGCCCAGGCATCTGCCTCCTGCCATCCTGTCTACGGTGGCTGCTGCGTAGGTAAAAAGGAACCTGGCCCAGCTTAGAGGGAGGAAGACAATGATGGTGAGGGACTTTAAACGTCCCTTCTTCCAGTTCATCTGCTTTGGGCTCAGCTCTCAGTGAGTCTCTATCAAGTGAGGTGACAGTCACTATTTTTCTTACTGTTTGGTCAAAGTTTCCAGGGAATGTGACTTTTTGAGGATGCGCTGATGGCCACTGCACTGAGTATCAGGGACATCTTAAACTGAGTGTCTACAGGAGGCTGAGGACCGGTGGGCTATGCAGGTTGGCCTTGCTCTGGGGCCGAGCTGTCCAGCCTGGCTGGGGACTTGTCCTGGAGAAGAGGCAATTGGGCGCCAGCTCGGGTTCCAAGCTTTGTCTGGGGGCCCTTCCCTAAAAGGGTCATCGGGTTTTTACACACATGGGAATCTTCATGGGTTGTTGAAACTTTTCTGGAAGTTGGTGGGTTTCTGCAAGGCTGGTTCATGGAATTATGCCTTCTTGCAGTTGGGAAAAACACTGCTAAAAATAAAG
Source organism: Muntiacus reevesi (assembly GCF_963930625.1). Classification (NCBI taxonomy): domain Eukaryota; kingdom Metazoa; phylum Chordata; class Mammalia; order Artiodactyla; family Cervidae; genus Muntiacus; species Muntiacus reevesi. The sequence continues at coordinate 10,009,461 of NC_089256.1, forward strand.
GAGAGTTTGGGTTTCACCTTATTTGGAAAGGCCTGGCCTGCACAACCTCCCTCTTCCTATGTTATCTTTTAGAGAAAGTTGAAGAGCTTTATTCACACACACACACACAGTGTCTTTAAAAGTATAGATCAAATTCCATTGCCAAGAGTTTCAGAGATTGCTGGAATCTCTTCACTGGACCACAATGTTACAATACTTATTCTCTGATGCTGGTAGCATGTGGACCCATCTGGGTCTGAGGAACCTCAAGGGGTTTGTCCGGTTTGGTCACTAAAATGTTAGTTGAAAGAGAATAGGACCCATAGCCCTGTTACTCATTAATTTGTCCATTCAATTTATCAGTCAGCCAGCCAAAGATGATTGAAACCCATCTATGTCAGGCCCCATGATGGGCTTTAAAGAAACAGAGATGAACTGGGTCAGGATTCTACTCTGAAGGAACCGAGATAACAGTGACTGGAAGTGGGGATGGAGAGGGGAAAGTTGCAGACCACAAAAGCCTCCTGACCTGGCCTGGGGATAAGAGACAGGCTGCCACAGCTGAGTTTTAGGATCCAGGTGAGAACATAGACAGAAGAAGAAGAGACTTCTGGAAAGAGGGAACAGCACTGCAAAGGCCTGGGGCACTTGGAGGACTGTAAGCAGCTCCCTGGGCTCAGTTGACTGATGCAGGATGAGATGGGCACATCCAGACACATGGCCAGCACTAGGGTGAGGCGAGTGAAGACTAAATAGATAGGACCTGACCCTGCCCTTGTACAATTTCCCTCACTCCCTTCTAATCCTGCCCCTGACCAATCTTTGTTCAAAATTTTATTTATCATGGATTTTTTTTGCATCAATTTTGATTCTAAAAGATGGCACTAAAACATTATTTATCTTGATTATTGGGCTTATGGGTGCTGTCTTAACTTTTGTTCCAGAGGTGAACATCTTTCTCTCCTCCCCCTAGTTCATTCAAGAGAAGAGGCTTGTGAAGTGGGCAGGACTGCGACCCAGAGTGGGCCCTCTCAGTTCAGAACTTGTCTTTCACCCTGAAGGCAGCAGGGAGTCACTGAAGATTGTAAAGCAGGGAAGGAATGCCATTGGATGTGATGTAGAAAATCTTCCATGAGACTTCCCTGGTGACGCAGTGGCTAAGACACTGTGCTCCCAATGCAGTGGGCCCGAGTTCGATCTTTGGTCAGCCACAATGCAGATGGAAGATTCCGTGTGCTGCAACTAAGATCGGGTGCAGCCAAAAAAATAAATATTTTTAACAAGGAAAGTAAATCTGCCAGCAGCAGCAAGGTGGAGGGGGGGCAAGGAGGTGGGGTGATTAGAAGCAAGAAGATGGCGAGGAGTGAGTCCTAGAATCCTAGGTGAGTGGGGATAAGGGCCCATGTCAAGGTTAGGGGAACGGGGTTTGAAAGGAGGACCTGGAGGGGAGCAACACACCCTGCAGACTCTCCAACAGTCCCAGCACCCAGCTTCCCTGGCTTCCCATGGACAAAAGAGCAGACAAAGAATTCCCAGGCTCTCTGATAGGGAGAGACCTATATGCAGGTCAGGAAGCAACAGTTAGAACTGGACATGGAACAACAGACTGGTTCCAAATAGGAAAAGGAGTACGTCAAGGCTGTGTATTGTCACCCTGCTTATTTAACTTATATGCAGAGTACATCAGGAGAAACGCTGGGCTGGAAGAAGCACAAGCTGGAATCAAGATTGCTGGGAGAAATATCAATAACCTCAGATATGCAGATAACACCACCCTTATGGCAGAAAGTGAAGAGGAACTAAAAAGCCTCTTGAAGAAAGTGAAAGAGGAGAGTGAAAAAGTTGGCTTAAAGTTCAACATTCAGAAAACTGAGATCATGGCATCTGGTCCCTTCACTTCATGGGCAATAGATGGGGAAACAGTGGAAACAGTGTCAGACTTTATTTTTTGGGGTTCCAAAATCACTGCAGATGGTGATTGCAGCCATGAAATTAAAAGACGCTTACTCCTTGAAAGGAAAGTTACGACCAATCTAGATAGCATATTAAAAAGCAGAGACATTACTTTGCCAAAAAAGGTCCGTCTAGTCAAGGCTATGGTTTTTCCAGTGGTCATGTATGGATTTGAGAGCTGGACTATAAAGAAAGCTGAGCACCGAAGAATTGATGCTTTTGAATTGTGGTGTTGGAGAAGACTCTTGAGAGTCCCTTGGCCTCAAGGAGATCCAACCAGTCCATCCTAAAGGAGATCAGTCCTGAGTATTCATTGGAAGGACTGATGCTGAAGCTGAAACTCCAATACTTTGGCCACCTGATGCGAAGAGTTGACTCACTGGAAAAGACCTTGATGCTGAGAGGGACTGGGGGCAGGAAGAGAAGGGGACGACAGAAGATGAGATGGCTGGATGGCATCACCGACTCAATGGACATGAGTGTGAGTAAACTCTGTGAGTTGGTGATGGACAGGGAGGCCTGGCATGCTGCGATTCATGGGGTCACAAAGAGTCGGACATGACTGAGCAACTGAACTGAACTGGTAGGGAGAGCATAGATGTGGGGCTTGGAGCAGCCTGATGACCTGGCTGTAGCTGCCTAGGGCTGCACCAGGCCCCTGCTATGCCCACCCCACAGGGGGCACTGCCCTGCTTCCTGTGGAGTAGGGGCCCCCAGTAGGGCTCCCCCCTCCCCCCCCACCCCCCACACCACACCCCACAGCCTACCCAGCAGGAGCCAGAGGCCCAGGGACTGAGAGCAGGACAGGGGTCCAGTGGCAAGGCTTTGAGCCCCACACACAGGCGTGCAGACACACAGGCAGGCAGGTGGGAAGAGGTCTGGTCCCCATTAGGAAACATTTGCTTGTGGTATCAGGCCAGTGGGGCTGTGGGCTGGTTAACAGGCATGGCTGCTCGCTGCTGGAAGGGGCTGCTGCCTTGAAATTGCACTGATTATGCTCTAATTTCCCCTGCTCCATGCAGGGGGCCCCGAGGGCAGCCTAATGCAGGGTGGCAGGCGTGGCAGCCCAAGACAGTACATCCCTCTCCACTAAACACACACACAGTTTCTTCTCTCCAGCCAGTTCCTACAGATAATGCAATTCACTGTCCCTGACGTCTGATTACATTTCACCTCCTCCAAGAAGCCTTCCTGCCCTGCCCCACTCTGACCCCAGAGCTCTGCCATCAGACACATCTGGGTCCCTTCCTTCTTTGTCTATGTCCCTCCCCCCACCACGAACCTCTCAGCCTCTCTCAGACTCAGTTTCTGTAGCAGGAGAGGACTCCGCAAGGCAGACATAGGGTGACAATGACAGGGTGACATAATGAAGGGGCACTTTGCTCAGGACAGCCCTGCCTTTCTAACAGCAGGCTTGGCCTTCACATCCAGATGGCCCCTCCACCCCACTCCCCACTGCCCTGCCAAGTTTGACTTATTTCTCTGAAACTACGGAGGAGAAACCTGTACTTTTCCCCACCACCCCCCACCATCCCCCTCCCCGCCCCACCCCGCCTCGACAAAGAATCCAGACTTCCAGACCGGCCTTGTAGTTCCCACCATACCCACTGGAGAGGAAAGTGGAGATAAAACCCGCTGGCTAGGCGATGACCTTGATGGCGCTCCCACTGGGGTAGCGGTGGGGGTGGCCTGGGTTTCCGAGGTGCCTGTTTGTAGCTGGGGAACTTGGGGCAAATCCACCACCCCTCCACCAGCCCAGTCCTCTTTGCTCAAGGGCCGGCTGCCTCTTTACTCTCTTCTGTCTCCCCATCTCCATCACTGACCTCCCAGTAGAACCTCACGGCCAGCTGTGTTCCCCTCTTCTCCCTTTGGCATTTCTCTGGCTGCTGCTTCTTCGTTTTCTCCACCAACACATACCTCCCAAGCTTCTAGCTTTTTTCCCTCTTCATTCAACAATACTCATTAAATAGTCAACATACTTTTTTTTTAAGGTCCTCCTATGTGTCATGGACTCTGCTCCGTGCTGGGCATGGAAGGGTGGGCTCACACAGGGGATGTTCTAGTGGGTGTTCTCCTGCCCTCTGCCATTTACTGACTTGTCTAAAGAGTCTTTCTTGGGCTAAGAGGGAGGTCAGGGCTACTCTATACCCCCAGAGAGGAGCAGACAAAGCCAGGCCTCTGGAAGACTATCTTTTCCTCTCTCCCATGTCTGCCCAGGGATGCAGAGGCCCCTGTCTGCCCTTCTCCTCCCCTTTGCCATCTTCCAGAGGTTGTTCCTGCCCCAATAAGGTTGGGAGTGAATGGGGAAGAGGAGACCTCCTTTCTCAGGCAACTGCTTCTTTGGGCTAGGATGCTGACTAGCCAGAGAGGAACACGAGGAGCAAGGGGCCGGGTCACCGTGGAGTCAGGCCCAGAAGGCACTGCTTCCCCCGCTGGCCTGGCCGCCAGCCGCCGACCGTTTCAAAGGGCCTGATAAACAGCTTGGCGGCCTTGTCTCCCCCACAGGCTGCTCAGGAGCACGGCTGGGAGAGGCAGCACCCAGGGTAAGGTGTTCCTCTGCTGGGTCAAGGTGCTCCACTCTGGGCCCCCAGAGCTGGCCGCCTTCTGGCAAACAGCTGCGATCCCCGCCTGACCCCACGAGGCCCATCTGTTCACAGTTAAGGGTCAGCGTGCATCCAGGAAGCGGGGCCCAGCAGCACATGCTCAGACCCCCATGCGTGTGTTCCCAGGCCTGGGTACACCCGGGTACATACGTGACTCCACACAGTCACCCACATGCGTCCACGGTCGCAGAAACACATATACATGCTCACATCACTGAGAACATGTTCAGTCCAGGAATTACACAGCCAAGTAGCCTGGAGGAGGCAGGAGGAGCTCTTTCAACTGAGAAATAAAATATAGGCTAAGGAGGTTCAGAAACAGCTTTGAAAGGAAAAAAAAAAAAAATTGGAAGGAGCTAAGCCAACATCTTAGTGCTCTTGATGCTATCGGGTTGAACTGAGCCAACACAGGGGCTCAGTCCTGCTCCTCAGAGGGGTGTTCCCTCAGGGGCAAACCGCCCTCCACCCTACAGGCCCCAGCCGTGCATTCTATGAAAATCAAGACCAAGCCTCAGCCTCCACTTCCTTCTTTTTTTAAAAAAAATTCATTTATTTTAATTGAAGGATAATTACACTATTGTATTGGTTTCTACCATACATCCACATGGATCAGCCATCACCATCTCCTTCTAAGGTCTGTGCCTCGGAGCCCAGGTGGAGTGAACATGGGCTTCGGGAAGAGGCCCAGGTGTCAAGAGGCCTGCCCAGCCCAAGGTGGCTAGTGCAGCCCCTTTAGGTCCCAGAGCAGGACAAAGCCTCTCCAGCTCCTCATTTCACAAAGGCAGAGGCTTCCCAGAGAGCAGTAGGGACTGTCAGCATAGCCCAGCAGGCCTGCAGCGGTTAGGATGGTAACCAGGACCTCCTCGCTCCTCACCTCTCACCCTCTCCTCCTATAATTCAGCTGGCCTTCGGGAGGCCCTGGCCTGGATCAGCAGCATCAGGGGGCAGAGGTGGCCCTGCCCCGGGCATGCCCACGTCCATCTTGACCCTTCCATGACCAGGCTCTGAACTAATCCCATGGTTGGTGGCCACTTACCTGAGTGTCCTGAGGCGTCCGGGAGTATGGTAGCCCAGCACACAGCCTCCAGGGCCAGACTGCCTGCATTCAAGTCCTAGTTCGCTGCTGGCCAGGGTGTGACTACCACCCTGGGTCAGTGTACCCTTCTTTAAAATGGGAGTGATAATCCCATTCGGCACAATCCTTGTAAGAACTCAATAAGAGAGAGTTCCCTGGTAGTCTAGAGGTTAGGACTCAGGGTTTTCACTGTAAGGGGCCAGGGTTCAAACCCCAGCCAGGGTTCAGTCCCTGGTCGGGGAACTGTTCCCGCAAACTGTGCAGTGGGCCAAAATTAAAAAAAAAAAAAAAAAAAAAAAAAACAATCAGTAAATTAATGTAGGTAAAGTGACTGGGACCCAATAAAAGCTCAGATGCCACTATAGTACTCCTAGATTCAACCCTGATTCAATCAATGTGAGCCCCCTTCACTTCCTTTAGTGTACACAGCCCAGCTCTTCCTGTTCCCCTGAGGGTGGAGAGCAAAAGGACTTCAGGCAGTGGTTTTAAAGTGTGAGCCCCAGACCAATGGCATCACCTGGGAACTAGTCAGAAATGCAAATTGTGGGTCCCACCGCAGACCTGTAACTTAGATGCTCTGGGATGGGGCCCAGTGTTATTTTAAAGAGCTCTCCAGGTGATCTGATGCCTACTCAAGGTTGAGAAGCCCTGGTGAAGGTGTACTTGCCACTTGTGCACAGGACCGACACCTGCCTTGTGTCAGCTTTTTACGACTTTGCTCACAAATACTCGCCACTGGGCCCTGTGGCTGATCCCAGCACTGTGATCTCCACACCCAGTGGCTGTCTGAGCCCCTCCTGGTCACCACACCTGCTCCCATCCTGCGGGCACCAGCCTTGCTCCACACCCCCCCCACCACCACCTCCACAGCCCATATGCTGGGGCCTTGCCTGCTCCTGCCTCTAGCCACGTGCACCCCAACCTCTGCCCCACACTCAGCCTGTGTCCAGCTGGGCCTGGCCCAGCCCTGGAGGGGGAGACTCAGGCACTTGACTTCAAAGCCTTGTCAGAGGGAGCCTGGTTTGCAGTGGAGGTCAAAGATAAACCAAGGAACAAATCGGCCAGAAAATGTGTGATGGGGGAAGCTGCCCAGAGCTCCGGGGGAGGCGAGGTGGGGCAGGGGGGCTGGGCTTGTTCCACAGCCATTCCTGCAGGAGGCCTTTCAGCAGTCCTGGCCACGCTGGACACCCTTCTGTGAGGCAACCTGCGGGGGAGCCTGGACCCAGCCGATCCCACCCCCATCCAACCCCCGTCTGAGTCTGAACTGCATTTGTTCTGGCCTGATCTCCTGCATCCCCACTAGACAGAAACATGTGCTCAGAGCTGGACCAACACTTGCCTGAACCCAGGAGCAACTTGGTGGAGGAAACACTGCTAGATGGGAGTAGAACAGAGTCCAGGTGGACCCAGGTGTCCAGGGCGGGCGCTGCCCTTTAGATGGCATGGAGCCGCCTGCACCACCCACTGCCCTCCCGGGTTTCAGGCATACATCCTTCCCCAGTGTGCGACAATGCCCTGTGCTGCCGTGGCTCTGTTCATAGCCCAGGCCCCCATCTATGTTCATCTACTACAGGGGTGGCCCTCAGGAGCATGTAAGTGGGGTGAAGTCCTGTGAGTTCCATCCTACACCACAGCAGGGCACAGTTGGGAGGGTGAGGGAACATGCTAGTGTTAACTGTCCCCTCCCCCAGAAATCTAACATGCTTGGCTATGGCTGGGGGCATGCCAGGGGCTGACCAGGACTCTGGGCTTGGTGGGGCCATCACAAGAAACAGGGCTTCCCCCCAACTATCAGCGGGGTCCAACCATGTACTGACACCTTTGTGAGCACAGGTTATTGTGCTTAACCCTGGGGGCCTGTTGTCAAGGTAGGTGTTGCTGTCCCCCTTTCATACAAAGGCCGTGGCTTGGTCAGAGAGCAGCTGGGAAGGAAGCCTCAGTGCTCCCACCAGCCTCTGCTATGGTTGAGTGGCAACAGAGCGTTCTCGCGTGCTGGCTCAGCCTGCAGCCTAAGCACTGACAGGGCTGGCACTGTCTTTGGCAGCTGCATGGAAGCACTGGACCTCTGGCTGCCCACAAAGCCCACGCGTGACTATCACGTCCAAGGTGAGCCAGTGAGGAGAGCTTATCATCACCACTGTTCCCACTTTCAAATGGGAAAGCAGGTTCAGGGAGGTGTCCTGCCCAGGTCTGCCCTACTGGCAAGCTGGGAAGCTGGAACGGGAGCCCAGCTGAGACAGACAGACACCCAGGGTTCAGATGAGCCAAGATGGGAGTAGGGGCCAGGGGTCCTGAGTGGGAGTGGGAGTGCATTTTCTGCCCTGAGAGTGTTAACTGATTTTATTTAATATAAACTATAAACCAAACAATGCAGCACAAGGCACATGACACGCACCGGGCCAAGTCCTCGCCCCTCTCCAGAGGTAACCACTGTCATCTGACGCCGCGGCGCCTTCCAGAGCTTTTCTCTGTACTTACAGACATCCACAAGTACCACAGGGCTTCCCGGGTGGCTCAGTGGTAAACAATCCACCTGCCAATGCAGGAGACGAGTTCAATCCCTGGGTCGGGAAGACCCCCTGGAGTAGGAAATGGCAACCCACTCCAGTATTCTTGCCTGGGACATCCCATGGACAGAGGAGCCTTCATCATGAGTCTGGCACCTTCTGAGGACTCTGCCGTCTCTCACTCCTCAGAACTGACCAGTGGACAGAGGAGGGAGACCAGTAAATTGGCTCAGAGGCCCTATCCAAAGTCCTGGATCAATTGAGTCAAGGAGCCAAGCTGAGAGCCTGTCCCACACCTCCTGCACCGAGCACTTCCCTTAAGAGGCCCACAACCCAGGGGAGAGATGGGCCCACAGGCATATCTCCCGTCCTGGCTGCCAGAGCTCCGGCAGGAAAGCCATCCAGAGCGGATGCCGCACACTCAGCATGCCAGCATCTGCCAGTGGCGTGACCTGGCCTGAATCCCCCCCAGTGAAGAAAAGAAAGACGGCCCCTATCCTCACCCACTCTGGCTGTCTTCCTGCAGGCCCAGAGAGGGAAACTGCCATGTTCTGCCAGGATCTTGCCTCCAGAAGGCTCCCAGGATCTTCCTCCAGGGTGAATGGCTTCCTCTGGCAGGGCCCACGGGGCATGTTGGAGGCTGCCGTTGGGTGAGGGGTGGGGTGAGTGGAGACAGCTGCCGCCCCTCTGTTGTGGGGCTGGCGGTGAAGAGCTGGCGCGCAGATAATTGGGGTGACGTCCTGGTACACTGACGAGACCCACTTCCAGATGGTGCTGAGGGCCCACTTAGAACAATTAGCCAGGGGAGATGACTCCACCTGCTATTTTTAGAGGGTACCACATCTGGAGGTGGTATCTTTCGACTGGAGACGTCTGCACCAAAGGCCGGGGGATTTGCATCATCTTCCGTGATGGACTCATCACGATTTCTCCGCCATGTTTTCAGGCCTTCAGATGACAGGTCATCCTGGTGTTGTGTGCCGGGGGCCTGGCCCTGGGGCAGACTCTAGAAATATTCTCCGATCACTGCTCAGTGCTGTGCTGAGAGCGAAGGACAGGACCTGGGCAGACCAGCTTCCTGTAGACATGAATTCCAGCTCTGTCCACAGGGGGTGGTGCTGAGCAGCTGGGCAATCAGGCCTACTGCGTGGCTAGGCGTGCTTGTCTGGGTTCACATGCTGGGGTCTGTATGTTGGGGAGGCAGCTGATATGTCATCCCAGGATCCCCAGGGAGCAGGCCACAGACAGTGAGACCCAGGGATCAGACGGGGACTTGGGGAGTCAGACAGATGGGAGCTGAAGCCCCAGCCCAGCTGTGGCCTTGGAGAGCAACGCCCACCCCCTGCACCTCACTCCCCACCTGTAACAGGGGAGGAGACCTGCTGCAGAGGAAAGTGCGAGTTCACACGCCCCGACCCCAGGGGGCAAAGTTGCGCCTTTCTTTATCTGACAATCTCATTTGGCTCTTGACTCCGGTGTTCATTGCTGGTAAGCAGTCATCCAGCCATTCCACAGGAGACTCAGTCTCTGTGGGACTCTCCTGCTCCATTCCCCGTCAGCACAGCAGTCCTCCCCTCTCTTCCTTCTTTGTCCTCGGGGCGGGGAGGGTGTGTGTGAAGGCCCCGCCCACCAGCTGCCTCTCTTGAAGGCTGCTACTGGCCCTGCAGTTTCCTTATCTAGTCCTTGTTCATTGGCCTCATGCTGTGACTGCTGCTGCCACCCGTCTCAGCTCACCGAATACATGTGGTCACTTAATGTCCTTCTTGTTCTGACTCAGGATATCTCCAGATCTGCCCGCCCTGCTCTCACCCACATGGGGCCCAGCAAATTCACAAATGCTCCCTCGCACCACCTCTGGCGTCTTTCCATGTCCCCTGCCCCACCTCTCTCCCCTTTCCCCCTCATCACCCTGCTAACCCTCACCCCTCAGAGCCACGCTTGTTCCCGGCAGCCTGCCCTGTCTGCCAGTCTACTCCAAACCACATCCTCCTCTGCAGCAGCCCGGCAGCAGACCCCACTCGGACAACCCATCATGCACAGGACTCTGGACGTCTGCGGGCATCCTCTCATGTCTCACACTGGTGGAACCTGTCCTGTCCTCCAACCTTCCAGGACTGGGCCCCCAGCTGTGCCCCCTATGGTGGAGCAAAGGGAGTGGTATTCTTCATACTCTCTGGTATTCTCTAAGGTTTATAAATCAACACAGATAACTCAATTTTTAAAAGTCTTTCTGATTTTTCTTAAAGATAAATATGTCTTTGACAAATAGGTATCCCTTCACTCCTTGGCCAGTAAGGTAGGACTGAGCAGTGGATAAAATTAAGTAGAGGATTTGATTAAACTTAGAAGGAAGGACATAACAAAGATAGGAGCAGAAATAAATAAACTAGAGATGCAAAAAAGCAACACAAAAGATCAATGAAACTGAGGACTAGTTCTGTGAAAAAATACAAAACAGACCTTTAACTTGACTCACCAAGAAAAAAATAAGAGAGGACTCAAATAAAATCAAAACTTTAAGAGGAGACATTGCAACTGACACACACAAAAACAGAGGATAATAAGAGACTACTATAAACAGTTATAAGCCAACAAATTGAACAATGTAGAAGAAACTGATAAATTCCTAGAAACATACAAACTACCAAGACAGAATCATGAAGAAACAGAAAATCTGGAAGACCAATTACTAGTAAGAGATTAAATCAGTAATCAAAAACCTTCCAACAAACAAAAGTCTAGGACCAGATGGCTTCACTGTTGAATTCTACCAAACATTTAAAGAACAATTAATACCAATCCTTCTCAAACTCTTCCAAAAAAAAAAGAGGAGGAGGGAATATTTCCAAACTCATTTTACGAGGCCAACATTACCCTGATACCAAAACCAGACAAGGACACTACAAGAAAAGAGAATTACAGGCCAATGTCCCTGATAAAGATAGATGCAAAAATCCTCAATAAAAACACTAGCAAATGGAATTTAACAACACACTAAAAGGATCATACGCCACAATCAAATGGGATGCATTCCAAGGCTGCAAGGATAGGCCACATCTGCAAATCAATCAATGTGATACACCACATAGAAAAAAGTGAAGGCTGAAAATCATGCAGTCATCTCAACAGACACAGAGAAAGCACCTGACAAAATTCAACATCTATTCATGATTTAAAGAAACTCTCACCAAACTGGGTACAGAGGGAAAATATCACAACTTAATAAGGGCCGGGTATAACATGACCACAGCTAACATCATATTAAAGCCAAGAGCTTTTCTTTTAAGATCAGGAACCAGACAAGGAGGCCCACTCTCACCAGATTTATTCACTACAGTCAGGAATTTCTAGCAAGAGTAATTAGGCAAGAAAAGTAAATAAATAAAAGACATCCAAATTGGAAAGGAAGAAGTAAAACTGTCTCTATTTGTAGATGACATATTATATATAGAAAACTCTATAAAGATGCAATATGTTAGAAATATTAATAATACATGAATTCATTAACATTGCAGGATACAAAATCAATATACAAAAATCACTTGTACGTCAACACAGTAACAATGAACTATCAAAAAGAGCAATTAAGAAAACAAACTCATTTAGAATTGCTTAAAATAATCAAATACCTAGGAATAAATTTAACCAAGGAAGTAAAAGGTATATACAGTGAAAATTATAAGGCAGTGATGAAATAAACTAAAGAAGATACAAATAAATGCAAAACTATTGTATGCTCATGAAGTGGAAGTTAATAGTTTATTAACTATTATTAATATTTTAATAGTTAAAATTTCCATACTACTCCAAACAATCTACAGATTAAATGCAATCCCTATCAAATTTCCAACGGCATTTTTCACAGAAACAGAACAATCCTAAAATTTGTATGGGACCTCAAAGACCCCAAACAGCCAAAGCAGTCTTGAGAAAGATGACCAAAGTTGGAGGAATGACCTTTCCTGATTTCAAACTACATTACAAAGCTACAGGAACCAAAATGGCATTGGCATAAAAACAGACAAATAGATCAGTGAAACAGATTAATGAACTGAGAAATAAAACTATTAATATATTTACAGTTTATTTACAACAAAGGAGCCAGGAATGTAGACAGGGGAAAGGACAGCCTCTGCAATAAATGGTTCTGGGAACACAGGATAGCCACATGCAAAAGAATGAAACTGGACACCATCTTATATGGCATGCAAAATCAACTCCAAATGGTTTAAAGACTTGAATGTATGGTTTAAAACCAAAAAAACTCACAAAAGAAAAGAGGGGTAAGGTGCTGGATATTGGTCTTGGTGATGATTTTTTGGATCTGACACCAAAAGAAATGGCAATAAAAGCAAAATTAAACAAGTGGAACTACATCAAGTTAAAAAGCTTCTACAGAGCAAAGGAAACCATCTGTAAGAGGTTAATATAAAAAACCTTATACAACTCAAGAGCAAAAAAATTTATGAAAAAAATTTAAATAAAAAAACACAAAAACAAAACAGTCAATTAATTAAAAATGATCAAAGGAAGTGAAAAGGCATTTTTCCAAAGAAGAAATATGAATGCAGCCCCAATGGAAAAGTGTGAAGTTTCCTCAAAAAAATTAAAAATAGAACTACTATATGATCCAGCAATTCTTCTAGGTATATATCAAAGAAAACAAAATCACTATCCCAAAGAGATTTCTTCAGGGTTCACTACAGCATTATTTATAATAGGCAAGACACTGAAGCAACCGAAGTGTCCATCAACAGATGAACGGATAACAAAAATGCAGCACACACACAATGGTACTCAGCTGAGCAGTACTCAGTCATATAAAGGGAGAAATCCTGCCGTTGAGACAGCACGGATGGACCTGGAGGGAAATATGCTAAGTGAGATAAGTCAGAGAAAGAGGAATACCATACAATTTCATTTATGTATAATCTAAAAAATAAAAGTAAAAAATTGAACTCATAGAAAAAGAAAACAGAGGCAGGGGTTGGGGGAAAATGGGTAAATATGCCCAAAGGTACAAACTTCCAGTTATGAGATTAAATTCTAGGGATGTAATGAACAGCATGGTGACTATGGTTAACAACATTATATTTATAGTTGAAGGTTGTTGAGAGTATACAGGAAAAGTTCTCATTATAAGAAAATAGTCTGTAACTATGTGAGGTAATGGATACTAAATAAACTTATTGTGGTGATCATTTTGTCATATATACATCAAATGATTATGCTATATACCTTAAACTAATACAATGTTGCATGTCAATTACATCTCAAGATTGGGAGAAATAAACAGGTTACTCAACAATCCCACTTTTATGAAAAGAAAAAAAAATGTGTATATTAGTTACATTGAATCTAAGGTATCATTGATGATTAAATGCACCATTTTTATTCACCGTGAAGATACAAACCAAAAAATGCTCCCAATTAAACCATAATGAACCATAGATTACAGGATACATCATGATTTCAGAGATGTTAAAATGAGATAGGTATCCTCAAATTGGTAAAATACTACACTGTGTCATTTTCCTTTCATTGTAAAATAAATGCCCTCCCCACTACCACCAAAAAAAGTGTGGAATTTCAATTCAAATCCCCACTTGGCTCCTTATGTTGACCTGGGTGGATTCTTACCCCTCGTCCGCTTCAGTGTGGCAGCTCTAAATGGGAATAATAACCATGCCCCCTCCTAGGACTGCTGGGAGAGCTAACTGCACTCAGCATAGCACCTTGCATTATAGAGGACTCAGCAGAGGACAAACAAGGCCGTCACTACTGTTGTGCCAGTCCCACTGCCTGGGCCAACCCAGATGGACTCATTCCCAGGAGAATACGGCCTCCCACACTCCCCACAACTAGACCCTGAGCACTCTCCATCCATTTTTCTGTAAAAAACGCCATTGTCCTCCAGATGAAATGGGTGCTTTAGGCCAGGGATTTGTCTTTGCAAGAGACAGAAGGGAGACAGGAGTCTAGACGCACCTCATTCCCAGGGCACCAAGACACACGACCAGGTTGTCAGAAGCAGCCTCCTGGGGGCTCAGGACCAGAGGCCACGGGCCTGCAGGGTGGCAAGAGGGGGTGCCAGGCAGGCGGCAGTGGGATCTATGCCCCATCAGGCTGCTACCCACAGTGGGTGCACAGCTGAGCCACCTCTGGGAGCCTGACATCATCCAAGCCAGGACCTGGCCCCAAACAGGAGGAAATAAAGAGTTACATTCTCACTCAAACCCACTGGCGCTGTCAAACTTGGGAAGAAGAGACCCGGAAGTGGGCAGCACAAGGTGGAAAGAACTTCCTCACCAGTTCACACTTGCCAGACACACCTGCTCTAATATCATCCGCTCTGGGGGTAGGTAGAGCTTGTGAGCCCTGTAATCAGATGAAAAATCAGAAGCTCAGAGACCTCCAATGATTTGTCTGTCACACTACAAGTGGGGGTGGGGGACTGGAGTCCACTGGCCTTTAGGGATGTAATTTTCCCATAGAAAAACCAGTCAGTAATGTGTCAGCAAGAAGGTGAGCATTCACTAAGAGGAATGTAAGAGATGGCCATTTTTGTCAGGCAAAACTTGCAAAATACCCAGTAGTTTCTTACGCTTTAACCAATATTTAGGGTGATGTGCACACTTTGGAGAGATCTCCTGCCTCCCCTCACATCTCTCCCAGCCCTGGTTCCTGCTATGCTCCCACTGGCAGTATGCCGTTTTAGCATCTATCTTTTACAAAGTACAGCTCCCTCCAAGTAGTAAACAGAAAGGCAAGAAGGGTCATTCACACCTTAGTATAAATTAGTTCATCAGGCTGGTCAGGAGGAATAGCACGAAAAACAAACCACTGAGGTTACAGGAGTTGCTAAGGGGAGAATGAAGGTGGAGATTTAAAAGAGAATAAGGCAGAAGTGACCATGAAAAAAGGGTCCAAGAGGGCTGCTGAGTTGGGCTATTTCACCATTATCCTCAGAATTCTTAGTGATGAACATTTGCGGAGCACCTCTGACCAGCCACCTAGTTCTCTGAGTCTAAGTTTCTCCTCTGCTGGGGGGAATGAATCGCCCTGCCCACTTAGCTCATACAGGATAGCCTCGGGAGGCCTGAACTCCGGGGATCCTCCCTCCTTGGACCTGTGCCTATGGCAGGTGGGACGTTCTACCCCAAGGGGAGGCAGCAGGCTGTCCACGCCCGTGAAGTTTTCACAAGTGTCTCTGCTCCCCCAGGGAGCTTCCTGTGTGTGTGTTACTAACTCAGTCATGTCCGACTCTTCGAGACCCCACGAACTGTAGCCCACCAGGCTTCTCTGTCCATGGAAGTCTCCAGGCAAGAATACTGGAGTGGACTGCCATTCCCTTCTCCAGAAGGGAGCTTCCTAAACTCCAATAATCAAAGTGCCCACTAACTGCACTTACTCTATCCCAGGTTCTGACATGGAGATCACTCTCCTCAGTTATTAGTGCACAGAGGAGGGAAGTAGCCTGCCTGGGGTCACACAGCCTGGAAGATTCAAAGCCGAATGCTAAGCCTCATGTGGCTGATTCCAAAGCTGTTGCTTCTACTCTTTGGTTCTGCCAGCCAAGGAGCTGCGGCTGGGGTCCCTGGAAGTGAGAAGGGGTACTGGGTACCCTTCTCCTTCGGGCCTCTGGGTACACCCAGCTCTGACCCCTTGGGTGAGACTCCCTGGGCACCCACAGCATGGAGGGTAGGCTCTGAACTCTCACAGATCACAGTCTCACAGGGCACTGGATGTGAACAAGCTGGGCCACATGACATGGTGCAAGGACCCCAGCCCACACCTCAGGTCTATGTGTCAGGGCAAGAGCTTCCGAGAAATGGTAGGATGGAGTCCAGGTTCTGAATGATCACAGACCTGGCTTGGAACTCTTCCTCCATGGCTGCATGACTTAAGGGGAAGTGGCTTAGCCTCTCTGGCCTACAGCTTCTCTGTTTCAAGCCCTCTGCAAGGCTCTTGTGAAAAAATGTGAACACACGTGCAGAAAACATTCAGCATTAAGCCTGGTTCCTACCGGGTGCTAAGTAGACAGTAATAATTTTTATTGAGCTTCAGGGCAGGTACAGTTTGGCTTGGCCAGAGAAACGAGGGCAATGAGGCTTCCTGAAGGGGCTGTGGAGGCCAGGTTCCTGGTCCGCTCACTGAGAAAGGGTTTTAGCTACACACTGCTAAGGTCTCCATGCCCAAGAATTCTTTGACTCTATGCCATCTCCTAAATACACCAACAGTGAATCATACTATCCTCATCTTATAAATGAGGAAATATATTAAAAGAGGTAAAGTAACTTACTAAGTATCATATACTTGAGAAGCAATAAAAACAGGTTTTAAAATTAGATCTTCTGACTTCAATTTGAAGTCCGTCCCCATACATCACACTAAGCTCGATGCTCCAAAACTGAATTCAGAGACACCTTTTAGCCACCTCAGTTTAGCCACATCCCTTGTTTTCAGAAGCTCAAAGGCACTGGTAATTCTTTATTGTGAAATATCTGTACAAAAGAGTGCATTAACACAAGTATATAACAACAGGAACAATAACAAATGTATATATACTTAAAAGTAATGTCTTTGACGTTCTGCAATTTTACCAAAATGTATGTGGTTGTGAATTTCTACTTGTTTGAAATTTATGTTTCTTAGATCTGAGTTTTGGTGTCTTTTAGCAATTCTTGGAACATGCCAGCCATTATTTCTTTGAAGACTGCCATTGGTGCTCGCTTCGGCAGCACATATACTAAAATTGGGAGACTGCCATTGCCCTATTATATTTACAATTATCTTCTTTTAGAACTCCATGGAAATATGTTTAGCTCTTCATACCTATTCTTTATGTCTCTTAACTTTGCTTTCCTCTTGTCCATTTCTTTGTCTGGATTGCATACTAGATTATTTCTTAAGAATTATCTTATCAGTGCATTCATTTTCTCTTCAGCTGTATCTAATTTTATTGTGGCTACTTCTGTCTCTATTGTAAATTCATCCACTGAATTTTCCACTTCGATTATCATGTTTTTTTCCTAGAAATTCTTTCTGATATTTTATAAATCTGCACTAAAAATAATAATGTCCTTGTATTTCCCTGATGGTTCAGGGATTAAGACGCTGTATTCTCACTGCCAAGGGCCTAGGTTCAATTCCTGGTTGGGGGACTAACACCCATGTGCTGCACAGTGTGGTTGGAAAAATAAATAAAAACCAAAAACAAAAAAACTGTCCTGTGCTAATATTCCAAACCTTTCTTTTATATCTTAAAACACATTAAGCATAGTTATTTTTCTTTTTCTTTTTTTTTTTTTTTAATATTATTTTATTAGTTGGAGGCCAATCACTTTACAACATTTCAGTGGGTTTTGTCATACATTGACAAGCATAGTTATTTTTCACATCTACTCATTTTAATATCTTTAGTCCTTGTAGGTCTGCTTTTGCAGTCTGTTGTACCCGCTGATTCTTATTCATGGTGCCTGTTTCCTGGTATGATTCTGGAACTTTTTGACTTGAACTGAAATGTTTCTTGGAACTATAATCTACCAAGAAATTTTTGAACCTGGGCTGAATTTGGCCTTCTGCAGAGAGAACCTGTCTTTGTTTTTGCTGGTCACTTGTGGGAAGCATTAACCAGAACTGTTTTAAACTAGATTCTCTACTTTAAGATTTCAGATTACACATGAATGTGTTGTGAGAGTCAGCTTTTAATTACTAGAAGAAGTACTTTCCCCTATCTGCACAGGGCCAGGTTGTCCTTGCTCTCACTTCTATAGAGTGGCGTTCATTTCCTGGTTACTCTTATACTGATGGTGTAGCCTTTGGGGCCCCGCTTTACATGGAGGTTTTTTAAAATGCCCACTTGGGCAGGCCCTAGGATTTACCTATATTCTCCCATTCCCCACTCAGCACCAACAGGAAGCCTTAAGACCCTGGAAAAAAAGCCAGCACTGTGACCCATGCCTATGTCCACACTCTTCATTCAGTTTCAATCTCTCTGATTCCTTACTTTCTTGCCAATTCAGTAGTATAATTTAAAAAACATTTTATCTGATATATTGCTGTTTTCATTTGAAAAGTTGTTCAGGACATTTAGGGACTTCCCTGGTGGCTCAGACGGTAAAGCATCTGCCTACAATGCAGGAGACCCAGGTTCAATCCCTGGGTCAGGAAGATCTCCTGGAGAAGGAAATGGCAACCCACTCCAGTATTCTTGCCTGGAAAATCCCATGGACAGAGAAGCCTGGTAGGCTACAGTCCATGGGGTCACAAGAGTCCGACATGACTGAGCGACTTCACTTCATTCAGGACATTTAAGCCATCACTGGGACTTCCCTGGCAGTCCAATGGTTAGGACTCCATGCTTCCACTGCAGTGGGCACAAGTTTGATTCTTGGTTGGGGAACTAAGATCTCTCAAGCTGCAAAGCAGCCCCCCCCGCCAAAAAAAAAGGCATCACTGCTTTAGAAATAAGACCTCCACAGATATTTTGGGTAAAATATAAAATATTCCCTGTCTCAAAGATAGATTTAAGCAAATTTTGGCTGCTGGCAAATATTTTTCTAAAATACCACTTTCCCTTCTCTTTCTTCTTTTCAGTAACTCTTCCCGATACTTAATTCTCATTGTTGCTCTTTCCCTCCCCTTGATAGAAATGAATGAAAAAACTAACTACTGCTAACGTATTAATGACTTAAAACAGTTGATCCCCATCCCTTGGAATGTCACATATCATACTTATTATGTTACATATTAGGAAGCATCTTAAATTTTTCCTTCCTTAAAGATTTACAATCTGATTTATTTATTTATTTGTTTAGGGGGACTTTCACTGCTTTTTAAATTTTATTTATTTATTTTAATTGGAGGCTAATTATTTTACAATATTGTAGTGGTTTTTGGCATACATTGACATGAATCAGCCATGAGTGTACATGTGTCCCCCATCCTGGACCCCCCTCCCACCCCCCTCCCCATCCCATCCCTCAGGGTTGTCCCAGTGCACACCGGCTTTGAGTACCCTATTTCATGCACTGAACTTGCACTGGTGACCTATTTCACATATGGTAATATACATGTTTCAATGCTATTCTCTCAAATCATCCCACCCTCACCTTTCTCCCACAGAGTCCAAAAGTCTGTTCTATATGATTTATTTTTAATTGAAGAAAATTGCTTCACAATATTGTGTTGGTCTCTGCCATACAAAAACATGAGTCAGCCAGTTATGCATATGTCCCCTCCCTCCCATCCCTCTAAGCTGTCACAGAGTCCCAGTTTGAGTTCCCTGAGTCATATAGCAAATATCCATTGGTTATCTATTTTACACATGGTAGTATATATGCTTCCATGTTACTCTCTCCATTTGTCCCACCTGGAAAGGACACAGTTTGGGTGAAGGAGTGACTCTGATTTCAATTACAGAATACCGTCAGTCAGGAACTCCCCACACACACACTCCCCTCCCCCTGCCCACAGGCATAAAGACCACTCCCTTGAGAGAGCCCCCTCTGTGTTCTAGAGACCAGGCTGTACAAGGTGGGTCAAGGAATGCATATGTTCAGCTGTGAGCTAGGCAGCCACAACCACAGGTTCCTGGGGGCATGCAGACCCCTCACCCAGCAGACCTGCCATGGCCATGGAACAGACCCGCCATGGCCATGGAAAGATGCACATTAGTGCACCAGATCTTGCCAAAGCTGCCAGCACAGTGGATGCTGAGCTCACAGCAGGTGGCTTTTCACAAGCCCATGTGCACAGCCTGCTCTCCTCCCCCAGGTCTGACCAGCGCTTCCCATCCTCTTGCTCCGGGCAGGGCCGGGCGGCATTAGAAAGGTAGAGTGACTGATGGATGCTGGAAGAAAAATGGATTCTAGTGTTCTCAACATGGAGAGGTTTTAACTCTAGCTTCTGAATCTTGCTTAAAGTACATGCGTGAATGTGAGAGCCAGGGAGAATGTACAAGGCCCTCACACAGCCTCTGGTCCACACAGTGATGAGAGCCCCCAGTACTCTCTGCCCATCCCTGCAGGGAGCTGCCCTCTCTTCCACCCTGGCTTCCTATACAAGGCAAACTTGCGGGTCCCAGACAGCTGCCCTATCTGCTCCTTCCCCAGTAGAAGGGATCCAGGGATGTAATCTTGGCAGACTTCCAGCATTCCCTTAAGGGACTTTAGCACTTCCTCTCATATGCACTGAAGCTGTTATATTTATATATTGCTGCATAATGAACCACCCCCAAACTTAGTGGCTTATAACAGCAATTATCATTAATTTTGCTTATGAATATGCAATATGGGTAGAACTTGGTGGGGAAAGTTCATATTTGCTCACCAGCCGGGGCAACACAACAAGGGCTGGAGGATCCACTTCCAAGATAACCTTCAAGGCTGGAAAGTCACTGCCACTTGTTGGCTGGGGCTTCCTCATGGCATGGTGGCTGGGTTCTGAGAATAAATGTTCCCAAACGTCCAGGCAGAGACTGCAAGACTTCCTATGATCTAGTCTCAGAAGTCCAGGACAACATCTCTGCTGTATCCTCAGTCACTAATGGCCAACCCAGACTCAAGGGAAAGGCAGTTAGACACCACTCTCAATTAGAACAGTAAGAAAGATGTGGCCATCTTTAATTTACTACACATGAGCCTGGGTGATTAGGACTGTTTCAGAATTTCAGTGTGTGTGTGTGTGTGTGTGTGTGTGTGTGTGAGAGAGAGAGAGAGAGAGAGAGAGAGAGAGAGAGAGAGAGAGAATTGTGAATAGGCAACATTTATCCATTTCTTCAACAAGGACTTTTGAGCATCTCCACAAGGTCATTCAAGACAAGTCCACACTCTCCAGGAGCTCCCAGTCATGTGGGAGCAGCAGATACAGATGGATGAATGTGGATATTTATCCATTCAACCTACATTGTTGGAGCACCTATTAAGTACCAGGCGTGGTGCTGGGCTACAGGGTGACTAAGTTGAGCAGGCCCTGTCCTTATGAAAGTCACAGTTTGTCAGAGCAGAGAGACTTAAAAGCTGTTATTACAATGAGTATTGTGAGGGCTTGGAGCAGAGCTTCATGGGGCAGGGATGGTCTCTGGCAGGCAGGTGTGGGGCTGTCTCGCTGGGAAAGAGGTGTTCAGCAGAAACCTTCAGCAGGTGTCTATGCAGATGAAGTAGGGGAAGCAAGTGGGTTGCTGGTAGGGGGAATCATCCACATGAAGGCTCAGAGGCAAGAAGGGGTGAGAAGCTCTTCAGGGCTTCAAAGATATTCATTGTGGTGTGTGCTTGCATGTGTACAGA
Organism: Muntiacus reevesi; assembly: GCF_963930625.1. Lineage (NCBI taxonomy): Eukaryota > Metazoa > Chordata > Mammalia > Artiodactyla > Cervidae > Muntiacus > Muntiacus reevesi. The sequence continues at coordinate 10,030,867 of NC_089256.1, forward strand.
GTGTATGTGCCTGGGTGTATATATCCACGTGTGTGCACATGGGAAGTATGTGAGAGTCTCTGTGTGTGCATGCACACATGAGTGCATGCATGTGTGTATTTGCAGGAACACCAGGACATCCTTCTCTGCAACCGGCCTAAGATGAGAGGTGTCCCCACTCTGCAGTTCAGAGGTCTAGGGAACAGCACTCCCACTCTGCTGCGATACATCTCAAGGGCACCCATGGTCCATCTCTTTTTACACTCTGGCCTGTAGTGGACAGATGCTACTAGCTTCCCACTCAGGCACATGTTGACATGCCATGATTGGCATGTAGCATAGAAAAGGGGAGGCAAGCTCTGGACCCAGCCTCCAGGTGACCAGTCCACCTTCTCCTCCAGCCTGCTGGGGCATCCTTGGGTCCTCCCCCCTCCTCTTTTGGAGCTGAATCTGACCCAAACTCATGGAAGTGACCATGTCTCTGATCAGACTGGCCTGCCAGTGGCAGCCTGGACCAGACCTTGTGCATCTCTGGGCTACAGAATTCTCCACTGTGAGAGAGGAGAACCTACCCTGTGAAGAAGAGGCTCATTCCCATGTTAGTCAGGCAACCCTACCCCAAAGTCATGTATATAAAAGCTCTTCAAGACCCACTCTCTAGTTTCAGGTCTATATCCCCCTTGTGAGTGGGGTGAGGAGCTAGAAAGGGGTAGGCAGAGGAGGTGGGAAGGTAAGGCACGAGGTTGGGTCTTCCTGGGCTCAGTCTGGTAGATAGCCTCAAGAGAAAGCTCTCCCAGTCACACGTTTCCAGTTTGCCTACTCCTCAAGCAGCACATCAGGGTGAGAAAGAAGAGGAGACAAATAATAATCAGAGTAGTAATAACAGTCTCAAAACTGTTCTAATCATTTTTCTTTTTTTGCCCTCTTATTAACCTACAGGCATTGTCCTTCTGTCTGGACTTGGTTCAACTGCATGCTGACCATGTGATCAACAGCAAACGTTAACATGACTTTCACAAAATAAAGGTTTCTCTCTCACACAAAAGAAACTCAGCATCAGGCAGCCTAGGTCTGGTAAAATGACTTCATAAAGTTGGCAGGGACCCAGGCTCCCTCTAGTTCACTGCTCTGCAATCATCTTCGTGTCTAAAGATGGCTGCTAGAGCTCCAGCCATCACATCTGTGAACAAGGCAGCTCTTTGTCTTTGTTGTTATTGTTAAAAAAAAAGATATACTGAGGTATAATTTATCTAAAATAAAATGCATATATGTTAAATAGTTTTGTAAATTCTGACAAATTTAAATACCCATGTAATCACCACTGCAGTTAAGACATAGAACATTCCCATCTCCCTAGAGGGCTTCCCTGGGTGGCTCAGATGGTAAAGAATATGCCTGCAATATAGGAGACCCAGGTTCAATCCCCAGGTTAGGAAGATCCCCTGGAGAAGGAAATAGCAACCCACTCCAATATTCTTGCCTGGAGAATTCCCTCAGACAAAGGAGCTTGGTGGGTTACAGTCCATGGGGTTGCAAAGAGTCAAACACAACTGAGCAATGAACACTTTCACTTTTACCTCCCTAGAAAGTTCTCTCATGTTCCTGTAGTCTGTGTCCCCTTTGACATTTCCTGTTTTAGAACTTCATACAAATGCAATAATTTACTATTTACTCTTCTGTGTCTGAATTCTTTCACTCAGCATAATGCTTTTGCGGTATATCCATGTTGTTGTTTATATCAGTGGCTTGTTCCTTTTTATTACAGTATTAATGGTCCATTATTTATTCACATGCTGGTAGACATTTGCTTCCTTCTTCTCCACCCTTTTTAGGAGACTTTCTAGAAGTTCCATGTAACATTTCCTTTGGATTTCAAAATAGTTATATGGTCACACCTAGAAATGCAGCTCTTCAGTTGGGTGGAAGTGGGATTTTTTTCTAAGAGGAAGAGAGGGTGGATATTGAAGACAGGAGTGGGCTCATTTGACAGACTGAGAAACCAAGATCCAAAGATGCAGTGATCCCCCTAAGGTCACCTTAGGTCCTCATGACACAGGTGGTTCAAAGCTCCAGATTTAGGGCCTTTTCAATCTGTCCCAAGAAGACCATTTCACATCTAGCAGGTATTCCCCATTGGCCAATGCCCACAGAATCTGGGGTATGGGGTGAGAGCACCATGAAGGAGCTGGCTGGTGTCAGGGAGAAGGGATGAACACTGATGTTAGGGAGCATTTAACTGGGCATTCAGTAACCGCCAGGCCCACATAATGGTAAAGTCATCCCGTAGGCTAGTCACTCCTGTTAGCCCCATTTCTCAGATGAGAAAACTACATTTAGAGAGGGTAAGCAACTTGTCTGAGGTCACACAGCTAGCAAATGACACCGATAGGTTCTAGACCTTCAGTTCTGTCAAAGGCAGGTCCCAACCACCAAGAGAAATATACTAGAGAGTTTCCCAACACCCTTTCCAAGAGGTAGAGGAGGTTCTATCTTGAGACCTGTAAACAAACAGCCCGTCCACAGCCCTGCCTATGGGCCTCAGGGGCCTGCCACAGACTCCTACTCTCCTAATTCACTCAGGACTTTTTCTCATAACTCTGCTTTCCTCCATTTCATGCCTATAACGTATTAACATAAACAACAGTGCTGACAGCAGCTCAGTTCTAACTGGCTCATGCTGGAATCTGACTGATGATTTTCATCAGGGAAAAAGACTAAACAGGTTAAGATGATTAAATTTTCTTAAACCTACAGCTAAGCCTAATCAAAGCCATTTGTGCAGAGGTGTGTGTGTGTGTTTTCCTTTGCTGGAAGGTTGATTGGCAGTTTCAAATAGACAAGAATGACTGCTGGGAGAACTGAGTTAAAATAAAGCATTTTCCACAACTTCCAGACATGAGTACAGGCCACTTCCACTTCCCTGTCTAGGCTGGAAATATCATTTTCCCTGAGAAACGTCTGATGATGAAAATGATGATGAAAATTCAGAGTCTACATTTCATCCTCTCCCTGTTTTCCCCCTCAAGTTGAATCCTTTCATAATTAGAGCTGTCTGTGTCTAAGGACCAGGGAAGGGCCATAGCTTCCTCATTTCCAGGAGCTGGAAGGGTAGGGAGCCTCCCACACAGCCTGCCCATATTGTCTTGGGTAAAGCCTTTCCCCTCTCTGGGCCCTAGCCACCCTGTCTATACAATGGGGAGGCTGGCCCTCAGGATCCCCTGTTTATCATGCCAAAGCAGTGGAGGAGGGGCACAGCAAACAGCAAAATCAACCCCCTTCTGTGTGATGATCTTTGTCACACAAAGTTCTTAAGAGGACTTACTAATTATGTCATAACCTACTTGGATATTGAAGGGGCTGAATGAGTCACAGGGCCCACATGGGTGACTGCAGAGAGGAGGAGCCTCTGTTTGTGGTTCTACCACATTACTGGCTGAATGTCTCACCTTCTATAATGTTAGACATCAAAATGCTAACCACCCCATCCACCCACTTGGAATGCTTCTGTAGGTGCTTATAGACACCCGCTCTCTGCACAGTATAGCTTCCTAAGGATGGCTATGAACCCCTGGCTGACCTCTTCAACCCCTTTCTCAGTGCCCCGTAAGGTGTCCTCGTCATAGTCTCTTACTGATCAGGTTCCCTTGTCCCAGAAGTCAGGTCAAGAAAGTTTGAGTCCTCGTACCTCCCTCTATGTCCACACGGCCTACAGGAAACTCTCATGTGAGGCTGCTATACTGCCACTGCCCCTCCCCCCGCCTCCATGGGTCCCTCCAGCCACCCTTGAAGTCTTTGGGAAAAAGCAGGCGGCAGTCTCCATGTTCAAAATCATCCCCCAACTCCAGGGGATGTACGCCATAATCACTCTCGCTGCCTTCCCTTTACTTCATGAAGCAAAATAGCCTATGGGTTTCTGAAACTTGGCAAATATTTCGCCAGGGACTGGTGTTGGACTTTCCCTCTGACAGATCATTCCTAATTTCTGCAAGTACTTCTGAAGTCCTATTAACCTGTTTGGGGAGGGCACACCCACTGCCCCCATGGAGTAGTAGACAGAAAGGACACAAAAACTCCTGAATTCCTTTCAGATCTAAATGCTCTTTTACATAGGCTGGAGGCAGATAATGAAGGTGAGTATTCACTGGACCATTTCTGCTACCTTTCAGTAATCTGCACAGGTGTGATTGCCATCTTACCTTGTAATGTATTTTTTTCAACTTTGGGACTTGAATCAATCTTCTAAAACATGTTATATTACATAGTTTTGAGGATATTTTCCAGTACTTTCTCCTGGAAAAAGAAGAGCAAACTAAATCTAAAGCAAGCAGAAGGAAATAAAGACAGTGAAGATAAATGAAATAGAGATTAGAAAAACAATAGAAAAAAATCAACAATCCAAAAGTTATTCCTTGGAAAGATCAACAAAATTGGCAAACTTTTAGCTAACCAGGCCAAGAAAAAAAGGGAGAAGGCTCAAATAACTAAAATCAGAAATGAAAGAGGAGAGAGACATCACTAACAACCTTACAGAAATAAAAAGGACTCTAAGTAAATACTACAAATGACCATATGCCAACAAATTAGATAATTTTATTGAAGCGAATTCCTAGAAAGACAATTATCCAAACTGACTCAAGAAGAAATAGAAATCTGAATAGACTGTAACAAAAAAAGAGAGTTAATCATTTTAACACTTCTCACAAAGAAACGCCCAGCTGAAGATGGCTTCACTGGCACATTCCACCAATTATTGAGAAGAATAATTAATATCAATCCTTCACAAACTCTTCCAAAAAATAGAAGAGGTGGGAACACTTCTCAATCATGTGAGACTAGAATTTCCTTAAAAACCAAAGGCATCACAAGAAAACTACAAATCACTATCTCTTATGAAAACAGATACAAAATCTCTCAACACAACACTAGCAAACTGAATCTAGCAATAAATAAAAAGGATTATACATGACAATCAAGTGGAATTTATTCTAGGAAAGCAAAGTTAAATATGTCAAAATCAATGAATGTAACACACCATATCAATATGGTAGAGGACCAAATTTAAAAAAAAAAACAAAAAACACATGACTACTCAACAGACACAGAAAAACAATTTGGTAAAATTCAAAAGTGAGGAGACAAAAAAGGTGATCCAGGCAGAGAAAATAATCTAAAAAGTCACATGGGAAAAAGTTTTATTGAGGAGATACACTAGAAGTAAAGGAGATATTTTCAGAAAGGAGATGAGAGGGCCAATCTATAGAGAATCTTAAAAGCCAGTTTAAGGGATCAAGTGGGGAGCCATGAGGATTTTGAGTAGAGCTCGGACATAATGCAAGTGGCATTCTAGTACGCTAATCTAGACCAAATTAATCAATGACAAATTTACATACACCAGTGTGACTCTAAGGTACAGAGCAATAATCACCAACATTTTCTGAAGGATGAGTTGCAATCTAATTTAGTCCCAGAGAGGATCCTTGCTTTGAGGCTGGAAGGATATAGAAGTTTTGAGGCCCTCTTTAGAAAAGGGAAATAAAACTACAAATCAAAATTAGGTACAAAAATGAATTTAGATTTAAAATGAACAAAGTAATTACAACATGTTCATGGTTACTCCAAGCCATCCAATACAAGCCAGGGTGATGAGGCAGGAATCTTAACCAATGCAGTTATTATATCTAACTTCTGAAAACTGTGCAAACCCATATGAAAATGAAAACACACTGTATTGGATCCCCACAAGTGAGACAACCTGGAAATTGAACCTCCTCTGCCTTGTGGTAAATTTGCCCACAGTGTGCTGCAGCCAGTGTGTGTGGGCTCCTGAGAAGCAGCTACTAGCACCCAACTTAATGTTCAGTGATATCAGCTTGGTAGCTTGTGATCAGCCTTGGTGGGAGTATTTATATCAGTGAAAGAGAAAGTCACTCAGTCCTGTCCAACTCTTTGCGACCCCATTGACTATACAGTCCATGGAATTCTCCAGGCCAGAATACTGGAGTGGGTAGCCATTCCCTTCTCCAGGGGATCTTCCCAACCCAGGGGTTGAATCCAGGTTTCCTGCATTGCCGGTGGATTCTTTACCAGCTGAGCCACCAGAAAAGCCCAAGAATACTGGAACGAGTAGCCTATCCCTTCTCCAGGGGATCTTCCCGACCCAGGAATAGAATTGGGGTCTCCTGCAATTGCAGGCAGATTCTTAACCAGCTGAGCTACCAGGGAAGCCCATTTACACCAGAGAAATTGCCAAATGCTACAAATTAGGGCATCTCCCTATCCTCAGAAAGTGGCTGTTAAACATTTCCCAGCACTCCACTGAATCTATTTCTATTTATAGCTAAAGTATACATCCAGATCTGGTCCTTGGCACAAAGTCTCTATCACTGGCCATCATAGCTGGACTATTCAGAGGTCAAAGTCATTAGATTTAGTATCAAATCAGGAGAGATCTCAGAGCCTTCCATTTGTGCAGACTATTCACCCCACTGGAGCCCCTACACTCATCATCTCTGTTCCTCACCCAACAGAACACCCCAAGGCAGCCCCATCAGCATCACCATGTAGGTGAAATGAGAATACTTCAGATCAGAAGTGTGAGCTTTTTCTCTAGGGTCAATAAGAGCAAGGAGACAGGATCACAAGGGAAGGAGACTCTTTAAGCTACTGGCCTTGGAGTTCTCCATGACAATGATCTAAAATTGAACCATGCCCTGACCCATCACAACACCACCATGGCCCTATGCCTGAGGTGACCTGTGTCTCCTGGGTTAGGTGACATTTCAAGCCTTCAGCATTATCAGAGCAGTGAGGCCCTAAGTTTCCACCTCTGTGCCCATATCTCCTCTCATTTTCCCTAAATATGCTCACCCCCAGTTCTAAGGAGCCCCTCATTCCAATATGATGGGCTAGGAAAGGAGTCCGTGCTCCCCTCTCTGTGCTCTGCAGAGTTCACAGAGTTCTCCCTACTCTCTATCCCTCTCCACAGAATGAGGCCTCAGGTTTTACTGGGCCTCCATACAGCCAGTCTTTTTCACCCTTCCTCTGGACCTGCAGGCCCCTTTCACAGTTAGGGAAACTGAGGCTCAGAAGTCAGAAGTCACACTGAGGCCTGTCTGACTCCCATGTCCATGCCCTTTCCATTTTACTAAGTTGCCTCTTGAACAGGTGTGAATTCTGTTTCCTGCCAGCATGGAGCCACATCCCTATGTAGAATGCATTCCCAACCTCACCACAGGGTGCAGAATGCCCACAATTCCCAGGGCAGTCACCCGCAGCTTAAGGGCTGTGAGATGAATAAGTGGGAAGGGGAGAGGCTTCCCAGGTGGAGCAGTGGTAAAAAACCCACCTGATAATGCAGCAGAGGCAAGAGATATGGTTTCAAACCCTGGGTCAGAAAGTTCCCCAGGAGGAGGGCAAGGAAACCCACTTCAGTATTCTTGCCTGGAAAATTCCATGGACAGAGGAGCCTGAAGGGCTACAGTCCATAGGGTCACAAAGAGTCGGATGTGACTGAGCACACACACACACAACCACACACACATGAACAAGTGGGAGAGCACGCAGGATAAAGACAAGGAAGAGAAGGGGTTGGGTAGGAATGGGGAAGCGTCCTGGGTGTATAGCCTGAAGACATAAATGAATGGTACTCAGTGGGCCATACCTGGTTCCTGCCCATCTCTAGGGATGCTCACATCTAGGTGTGTGCAGCATCTATCAGCCAGAGTTATGACTACCTGTGAGTACACCTTCCGAGGATCCTTTGAGAATAAGCACTCAATGCCAGCAGTAGTGGGGCTTCTCTGGTGGTCCAGTGGTTAAGAATCAGTCTTCCAATGCAGGGGATTTGGGTTCCATTCCTGGTCAGAGAACTAAGATCCCACATGCTGTGGGGTAACTAAGCCCACAGTCTGCAATGAAAAGATCTCACATGCTGCAACAAAGATCCCGTGTGCCACAAATAAGACCTGACATAGCCAAAATTTAAATTTAAAAAAAAAATTTTTTTTAAGTATCAGTGGTTAAGGGACTGTGTTTTGAGTCAAAAAATGTTTGAGACAGGTTTGAATCCTGTCTCCACTACTAACTGGCCATGGGACCAAGGGGAAGTCACCTAGCCTCTCTGAGGTTCAGTGTCACTCCCTGTAAGATGGAGACAATAGAAGCACCCACCTCATGGGTTATGGGGCAGGGGGGCAGGTTGAAGGGAGATAATGCACATAAAGTGCTTAAGACCTGGCATAAAGGAGCCATACACAGTGGTTATTACTATTATTACCAAGCAAGGAGTATACCTGACAAATGTTCGCTGGCTGAATGAACGGCAGTTATCCAGCAAGCCAGGAAGGAGAGGCCAGCTCACTCAAGGCAGTGTCTTCCAGTGGCTATGACGTCTAGGTCAGGTCATGACACACAAATTCAAACTCCCGGCTCAGCCTGGTCAAATTACTTAACCCCTGTGCTTCAGTCTCCTCATCTCTAAAACTGAGACAATAACAGTATCTGAGATAGAATCCGCCTGCCATGTGTGAGACCTGGGTTCGATCCCTGAATTGGGAAGACCCCCTGGAGAAGGGCATGGCAACACACTCCAGTATTCTTGCCTGGAGAATCCCAATGGACAGAGGAGCCTGGCTATAGTCCATGGGGTTGCAAAGAGTCGGACACGACTGAGCGACTAAGCACATCAACTAACAAGATAGAAAGATAGATAGGAAGGTGGATAGATATAGACAGGTACAAAGGAAATATGTTTAAGGATTAATTAACATTTGTAAAGAACTGAGAACAGTGTTTGGCACATTTCAAGTACTATTCGGTGTGAGATACTGCTGTGATCCAGGTGTCAGCCTATGGCTGTCGGCCAAGAGGACACTGGGCCTCAAGACAGAATTTCTCCCTCCAGAAACTCTGTCCCCATACAGAAGGTCTCCCACAGCTGCCAGACCTCTGTCATCCATACCACTGGCCCTACCACTCACCCTGCTCACATTTCCAATTATTTGTCCTGTTTTGAATTCAAGTGGGATATTAGTGGTGAGTCTGGCTTTATTAATGGCGGCGTCTTTAGTGTGATCGACTTTCTCCTTCACTCCTCGCTCTCACTCTAAGAAGCTCTGTTTCCTTTAATTAAGCCCCATGCTAAGTGCTGAGCAGGTGACGTGGGTCTGGAAAGGCCTTTGTTCTGGGCTTTGGCGCTTTCTCATGGGCTAGAGATTGGAGAGACAGTGCGCTGCAGCCTTTGAAGTCTGACATCCATCCCCACAATCAGAGGAGTGGGACAGTGTGGAGAACCAGGCCCAAAAGGCTGGAGCCCGGCTCTCTCCCCAGTCTGCCTCCTTAGATCTGAAAAGTGGGGGTGGGGTGCAGGAGAGTGTCTCTGCTTCCGCTCCCAGCACCATGGTACTTGGCATCTACTGAGGATTAGAAGATGACAAGAAGACAGGAGTTTCAATAGCCAAAGATATCCAAAAGGAAGTGAAGCATAGAGAAAGTAGCTCAAATGTTGCATTACCCAGCCTGGGGTTGAATCCTGGCCCTGCTGTGCCTTGACAAGTTGCTCAAGCATACTGAGCCTCAACTGCCTACTCTGTATAACGGGATGATGGAATCTACCTCACACAGAGAGCATTCAGAAGCCACCTTAATGTGACCTCTGCTGTGCAACAAGTTTCCTGTGTGAAGGACACCGTTATTTCCAGTCTCCCATGTCCTGCAGGGCTGTCAGCACCTCTGCTTCTCCTGATCACCAAGACAGAGTTAATCCTACTGTTCTTCACACATGTTTCTGTGCCTTTCATGGATAGATGTATGCCCATTTCATCACATGCATCCTACACTATCAAATGATGGCAGACATGTCTGTTTCTCCAGCCACAACCTGCTTCTCACACTATCTCTGGCAGCTGCATGAAGAGGGAGGCAGGCTCAGTAAACAGTAGGCACTTGGTGACTGAACCAGGGGAGTTGAGCCCTATTCGCTGTCCCGTAAGCCATCACCAGAGGTGCCAAAGCAGACTCTCTCACCTAGGTGAGACAGACCTGCGCTTGTTTTAGGGCTTTAAGCCTTTCTAAGCACCATTAGAAAAATGAGAGCCAAGGTGGGTGATTCACCGTTAAGTGAAGACACAAAGGTTGAGTGTAAAGCCCCCAGCACAGAAGTACTATAGAAATGTCACAAAACTGGTTTTGATGCCACAAAGGACTCAGATAATAATAAATGCCAAGGTGAACATGACTGGCTCATGCAGACGAGGATTGGCACCTGTGTCCCCTCCCTCACTGTATGGTAGGAAAGCTCCATCACCCTCAGCTGGCTCCCAAATGCCCACAGGTGTCCCCAGACAACCACAGCCTGCATCCACCTGATCTCCCAGCTGAGAGACCTGCTACAGAGTGGGCAGAAAGAGAGCAAGCCAGACCTCTGTCAGGTGCTAAAGAGCAGCTCTGGACCCTCTTTCCCAGAGGTCTGGGGTGAAGGGCCTCAATGCTCCTCACTCCGATGGTCCTGGCACTGCCACCAAGTTCACCATTCACCCCATCTCCCTCCCCTAGTGGCCTTTCTCATTGCCACCATGAAGTCCTGCCCACCCTTATATTTCCCGCCTGCTCCTGCACCAGAGGCTTCTGGAGCCCTGTGGTTGTAGTGATTCCCCATGGCACATGGTATTTCTTCCTCTCAGCCCCTGAGGGCAGTTTGCCACTGCTTCTCTTACCTTCCCTCCAAGATTGTGAGCTCCCTGGGGCTGGGTCTCCTCCAATTCTTCTGTGTGTCCCCAGCACCTAGAAGAGCCAACACAGAGCAGGCAGTTGGGAAGAAGCCAGGAAAACTGGCTTCAGTCACAGAACTATGCCTAGAAATATTCTTTAGGTTTTGACAGTCTACAAATTTCATTCAGTTCCAAAAGTGCTTTCTCATCTAGAAGTGCCTAGATACCAGTCCCGTGCCTATTGTGCAAGTTAGAATGACAGGTTTCTGTAAAAGACTGAGACTCAGATTGGCTGAAACAAATGAAAGGAGGTAGTTTCTGGATTAAAGTGTGTGTGAGTCACCCACCGCTGGATTCGGGTGCTTGACTGCAGATCTTCTACATTCCTCATTTCCATTTCCTATGGTACTGGCTTCATTTTCAGGGGAGCTTCTTCCATGGAATGACCAGATGGCCACCAAGAGCTTCAGCTTTTGATTCTACCAGTTTAGCAATTCCAGATAACTTACAACTCTCGTAATAGCTAAGAGTAGCCGCCATCCTAAAGGAGATCAGTCCTGGGTGTTCATTGGAAGTACTGATGCTGAAGCAGAAACTCCAATACTTTGGCCACCTCATGCGAAGAGTTGACTCATTGGAAAAGACCCTGATGCTGGGAGGGATTGGGGGCAGGAAAAGAAGGGGACAACAGAGGATGAGATGGCTGGATGGCATCACTGACTCAATGGATATGAGTTTGAGTAGCTCCGGGAGTTGGTGATGAACAGGGAGCCCTGGAGTGCTGCAATTCATGGGGTCACAAAGAGTCGAACGTCCACGACTGAGCGACTGAACTGACTGAACTGAACTGAAATGACCCACCATCCAAGGAAGCCTCTCATTGGCCCAGCATTGGCCCGTCCCTGAACAAATCATTGTGGCTGATGGAAGTGGTGCTCTGATTGGCTACATCTGAGTCATGTACCCACCTCTGACACCTGCTGCTGGGAGGACACTGGTCTGCCCTGCCCACGTGGACTGAAACTCGGATGGGCAGTTTCCCGAAGGGAAATCAGGTTACTCTTTCCATAAGGAGAATGAACCATTGTCAGGCAAAAGCAATTATTACTCACCAGAGTGCCTACATTAAATAAGGCAAGTAAAGTAACAAGTCTAGATTGCAAATTAACATTCAAAAAGCTTCAGGAAAGAGCACACGAGGCAAAAAAAAAAAAAAAAAAAAAGCCAAGCTAGTAAAAGTCTAAATAAGAGCCACCTCTATCTAATGGAAGCCTGACCATGTGTCACAGACCTTCAGAATTGTTGGAACTGAAGAGAAAGCTTCAGGCTGGAGCAGTCGGGAAGGCTTCCTGGAAGAAGAGGTGGGGCTTAAAGGACTGGCAGGCCCAAGATAAACAGGGGAATGCTGCTGGCCTTCCATGTCCTAGGAGGGTACTGAGCTGTCCCAGGATTGTGCTGGGGTGGGGGTGGGGGGGTGGGTGAAGGGTTAGAAGGGAAGTGGAGGGCTGGAGAGCCTCGCCCTCTCCAATGGGCTTGTCTCCACCCACAGGACCTGGGCCAGCGAGATCAAAATCTAATTTACCCATTAGGCGCGTTTCTTCTATACAAATCAAATCACGAGCTATTTTTCCACATCGTAAATATTGTTTTAAACTCTTGCTCATAGGCAATTAGATTACAAGCATCGCCTGGTGAGCTATACGCCAGTGCGTTTGGCGGGCCTCTGGTTGCTTTGCGAGCGCTTTCCTTTTGAAATGTTTCCCAATGATTTTTAAGGGTCTTTGAAATCCTCTCCCTAGTGATGCGTGAGGGCTCTTGTCTATGGCCATTAATCTCCATAACAGCCCAAGAGAGACTGTCTCATCTGTGTTCATTTCCAAATGGCTTCGTTGAACTCCACACCCTCCTTATTTCTCTCTGTGGAGAAGTAAGTTCCCTCACTCCTCACCCACCAGCTATGTCCCTCCCCCACCCCAGCCCCCCTACCCCCATCTTTGTGTGCCCAGGGAAGTACACACCTGAGCACCAGCCCACAGGAGACCTGCACTCCAGCGCCAAGATCTTCTCTCATTTTGAGCAAGTTATTCCACTTGCCTTCCCTGGCCTCAGTTTGACTTCTGTAGAGCGGGTTTTGGTGGTGGTATTCAGTGAGCTAAGTCATTTCCAACTCTTTGGGAGCCAGTGGACTGTAGCCCGTCAGGCTCCTCTGTCCATGGGATTTCGCAGGTAAAAATACTGGATTGGGTTGCCATTTCCTTCTCCAGGGGATCTTTCTAACCCAGGGCTCGAACCCTCACCTTCTGCATTGGCAGGTGTATTTCTTTACCACTGAGTCATCAGGGAAGCGTAGAAAGGAGTTAATTCTTGCCCCTAATAAGGGGCCTGCTGCTGCTGCTGCTGCTGCTAAGTCACTTCAGTCGTGTCCGACTCTGTGCGACCCCAAAGACGGCAGCCCAGCAGGCCCTGCCATCCCTGGGATTCTCCAGGCAAGAACACTGGAGTGGGTTGCCATTTCCTTCTCCAATGCATGAAAGTGAAAAGTGAAAGTGAAGTCGCTCAATCGTGTCCGACTCTTCACGACCCCATGGACTGCAGCCCACGAGGCTCCTCCATCCATGGGATTCTCCAGGCAAGAGTACTGGAGTGGGGTGAATAAGGGGCCCAGTGGCCCCTTATTCTCCTGTGCTGGCCTTACTAAGCTTGCACAGCTGACTAGGCTTTTGTTCTTTCTTTTCTCACCAGTGCTCCCTTCCTTTTCAGATCAGCCCCTCAACCCTTTATATGCCTTCCACCTTGGCTCCTCTTGGGCTCTGCCCCAGGGATGGTTGCTCCTTCCTTGAGACCCACATAATCCCAGCCTGACCTGGCTGAGCTCCCAGTCCACCTCCTCCAGAAGTGCAGAGTGATGACCTTGGCCCTCTGTTATCTATCTCTTTTCTGGACATCCACCCCACACAACACAGTTTAGTTCCTGAGGATAGTAATAGCTATAACCACCTTTTGCTGAGCACCTACTATGTGCCAGGCTCAATGGTAGAGACTATGTACACTACACCTTTCAGTCCTCCCAACAGTCCTGCACTGTGTGTGTTATTATTCCTATTAGGAAACTGAGGTTCAGAGAGGTAAAGTACCACCTCTAGTTCACACAATCTATAATGGCTGAGCCAGAAGTTTCTGCCTAAGAAGAATGATCTTGTACCGACCTTCTGCTGTGTCAGGCAAGGGCTGAGCCTCCTGTAACCCCTACAATAGCACCCCTAATGAAGTAGGTAGTGCTACCCTCATTTCACAGAAGAAAAAACAAAGTGGCATCTCCCATCCATAACTTCTCAGCTGCAGTGAGATTCACCCAAAGTCAAATCTGCTGACTCCTCCTTCTCCTATCCTCCCCCCAAACCACACAGAGCCCCAGAGGTGTAGTTGCCTTGTTCCCAGATGAGAGGACAGCCCCACCTCCCAAGGTGCTGGCCAACCTTCCCAGAGACAATGCACCTTCTCTGAGCTGGGAGGTCAGAAGCCCACACTCACAGAGAAGGGTTCAGAGAGCATGACAAAATGTGCGATCTGTTCCAAAGGGCTTTTCCTTCCTTCCTCCCTTCCTTCCATATCTACTAAAGGAGCAGCACTCTGGACAAGGGTATATCCGGTTCTGTGTCTCTCCGTGTTTCAGAAGGACAAAGTTCTATCTCCCAGCCAAGAGCTTTCTAGGGAAGTGCTCCCAGGGCTGCAGGTTCTCCTGGAGAAGATGTGTCTGAGAGGCAGCAGTGACACTGCTGTGACATCCGTGAGGCTGTACACCAGTGGGCCAGGCTGGGGATGGAGTCTTGGGGATCCCCAGCCCCTGCACTGAATGGAGGGACAGGAACAAGGGTTTCCGCAGTAATATCTGTCCCCAGGGAATGATGTCGGCCCAGTCCTAGAGGGAGGATGGACTGGACTTTGGGGGCTTTGTAAAGTTGTGAAAGCAATAAAGGGCCTCCCCTGCCCTGCTACTGCAGCAGTTCATGGGTCTCCCGTGTCCCTGCTGGGGCTCCTCTGTGTGCCTGAGCTTGCAGGATGACCTCCTTGTAGCAGAGGCAGCCTCTTCCCAAAGGTCTGACTCTCACTACCCTGTTTATCCCTCCCTGAAGTTGCTTTTCCTAAGCTGAGCTTTGACCTCCACTAAAGGGCACTGTGAGAAGCTGCGCCATGGAACTTCCTTTGGTCACTGTTGAGGGATGCTGTTGCTGAGGGTAACACAGATCACATCATCTCATCCTCACGATACTGACTTCCAACAGTCCTCTCAATCCCAACATCAGGAGCTTATAGTTTTTAATTTAGTGGAAATTATGAATCCCATGGGCTTCTCAGGTAACACTAGTGGTAAAGAACCCACCTGCCAATGCAGGAGACATAAGAGACCTGGGTTTGATCCTTGGGTCAGGAAGATCGCCTGGAGGAGGGCATGGCAACTCATTCCAGTATTCTTGCCTGGAGAATCCCATGGACAGAGGAGTCTGGAGGGCTGCAGTCCACTGTGTAGCAGAGAGTCAGACATGACTGAAGTGACTTAGCACACACGTGTGAATCCTATATCTAACGTTTCCCTCTTTGCTTTGGTTGCTAGGAAACTCAGTCAGTATTCATCTCACTCTCAGTGACTGTACAGGACATCATGTTATTGGGCCTTATTTTCTATTCCTTTCTCAGTTTCCCCCCTTATCTCCAATTTCCTCATGTATTTTTATTAAATTCGTTGGATTGAATATATATAAGGTTGTGAGCAAAGATCAGGAGCTAAGGAGTGGTTAGAATTTAAGGTGGGATTTAGCTCACACTGCAAACCACTGCACAGCTGGCCTCTCCTCATTCACAGTCCTTCACTTGGTGACTCCCATATTGAGCTAGAGTGTCCAGAGGCTGGACAGATTGGGGCTGACTGTGCTCCTTCCCTATGATGTTCTCACAGTGTGAACCCTGAATCTTGGTTTCTGGGCAATCTTTTAGGGGAGACAGTCTAAGAGGAAGTCATCCAGGTAGAGGAGACAGGTCCATGGAGGAGATGCAGGCATCCTGGAGCTCTTGGCTCCATTTCTCTCCAATTAGAATCAGAAAACAACAGAACCGGAAGGCACTGTTTAGATAGCATCTAGTCCAGCCCCTTTATTTTGCTCATGGGGTCCTGGAGGACCAGAAAGGGAAAGGGACTGGACTGTGGTCATGTAGCCATCTAAGAGTCTCCATGACTCCAGCTAAGACCTCTCTCCTCAAGTCCAGACTCATCTCTGACTTCCCACCTGACACATCCAGTTAGGTGGCTCAAATTGAGCATGTCTGAAATTGAAATCTTGATCTTTCCTTCAGACTTTTGCCTGATGCAGTCTTTCTGTCTCTCTTGTTAATATGAACTCTACATTTCCAATTGCAAAAATTGAAAAATTTGGCATCATCCTTAACTTACTCTCCTCCTTTCTCCTTCTTCTCCTTCCCCTTCCATCTCCTCTTCCCTCTCCTCTTTAGTCTCCCTCTGTCCCTCTCTCTTTCTTTCTCTCCCTTACCCGCAATCACCCCATTTGGTCTGTGATCAAATCCTATCATCCAGATTTTCACCACTTGTCACCCCCTGGCTCAGGCCACCATCTCCTCTTGCCTGAGTTGTCTCCTCACTGTTTCTTTTGCTTTTGCCCTCAGCCTCTCAATCTATTCTGAACATGAAAACCAGAGTGGAAACAGAAGTTGCCCTCTAATGCCTTCCAGTTTTGGTCAGGAAAATGCAGAGTCCTCTTGATGATCCACAGACCCTCTATGACTTGCCCTCTGCTTCCCTCACCTCTCTGACCTTATTTTGTACCCTTCTCCCCTCATCTACTCCACTCCAGCCAAACCTGCTCCTCCCGATGTCTCCCCTTTGCACCGGCTGTTCCCGCTGACAGATGTTCTTCCCCTAAGATCTACATGGCTAGCCTGCTTTCTTCTTCTAGGTCTTTACTCAGAATTTACCCTCTATCTCATATATATGGTAATACAACTTTCAACAAGCATCCCAAGACCATTCAATGAGGAAAGGGCAGTCTTTTCAACCAATGACACTAGGAGAGCTGGACATCCACAAGCAAGAGAATGAAGTTGGACTGTGACCTTACATCATATATTAAAAGTAACTTAAAATGGATCAAAGACCTAAGCCTAAGAGCTAAACACATAAAACAGAAGAAAATGAGGGAAAAGCTTCATGATGTTGAATTTGGCAATGATCTCTTGGATATGACACCAAAAGCATAGGCAACAAAAGAAAAACTAGATTAACTGGATTTTATCAAAATATAAAACTTGTGCATCAAAGGACACTATCAGTTGAGTGAAAAGATAACCCACAGAATGGGAGAAAATATTTGTAAGTACATATCTAATACGGGATTAATACCCAGAATATATAAAGAATTCCTAAAACTCTGCAATAAAAAAAGCAAAAAACTCAACTCAAAATGAGCATACAGCTTGAATAGACATTTCTCCAAAGAAAATATATGACTGGCCAATGAGCACACAAAAGATGTTCAATATCATTAATCGTTAAGGAAATCCATACCAAAGTCACAAAACCTACTTCATACCTATTAGGATGCCTCTCAGATAAATACACACATATTTTATAAAATTTATAAACTTCTAATATAAATATACATATATATTGTATATGTAGGTAAGTGAGAGTCACTCAGTTCAACTCTTTATGACCCCATGGACTGTAGCCCGCCAGACTCTTGTGTACATGGGATTTTTCTGGCCAGAATATTGGAGTGGGTTGTTATTTCCTCCTTAGGGGATCTTCCTGACTCAAAGATCAAACTGTCTCCTGTGGCTCCTGTATTGGCAGGCAGATTCTTTACCACTGAGCCATCTGGGAAGCCCCATATGACCAAGTAATTCTGCTTCCAGGTATATACACAAAAGAATTAAGATCAGGGACTCAAAGAGTTATTTGTACTCTCGTGTTCTTAGCAGCAGTATTCTCAGTAGCCAGAGGCGGAAACAACCCAAATGTCCATTGTTAGATGACTGGACAAAGAAAATGTGGTGTATCCACACCATGTAATACAAAGAGTTACCATTTAATGGATACAGAGTTTCAGTATAAGGTGACAAAAAAGCTCTGAAGATGGATGGTGGTACCATGTAAATGTACTGGATGCCACTGAACTGCACACTTAAAATAGTTAAAATTTTACTTTAGGTATATTTTACCTTAACAAACCAAATACATTTTAAAAACTACCTCCTCACTGAGGCACTCCCTGGCCACTCTCTCTAAAATTTCTACTCCTCCCCCGACAGGATATTTCACACCTCCTTTCCCTCCCTTATTTTTTCTTCTTAGTGCTTGTGACTATCAAATAATTATCATTTTACTTCTTTTGTTGTTTATTGCTACCTTCCCCTAGCCCCATCAGAAACTACTAGAATATAAGCTCGGTGTAGGCAGAGATGTTTGTCTGTTTACTGATGCATTCCAGCACCCAGACTGGTGTTTGGCAGATACATAAACATGTGTTGAATGAATGTGAGGCACCAAGGGTGTTGGAGGCCAAGAAGAAGATGCCTGTCTTTGTGCCAGTACCATACTGTCTTGATGACTGTGGCTTTGTAGTAGAACCTGAAGTCAGGCAGGTTGATTCCTCCATTTCCATTCTTCTTTCTCAAGATTGTTTTGGCTATTCGAGGTTATTTGTATTTCCATACAAATTGTGAAATTATTTGTTCTAGTTCTGTGAAAAATACCGTTGGTAGCTTGATAGGGATTGTATTGAATCTATAGATTGCTTTGGGTACTGTAGTCATTTTCACAATACTGATTCTTCCAGTCCATGAACACGGTATATTTCTCCACCTATTTGTGTCCTCTTTGATTTCTTTCATCAGTGTTTTATAGTTTTCCATGTATAGGTCTTTTGTTTCTTTAGGTAGATATACTCCTAAGTATTTTATTTTTTTTGTTGTTGCAATGGTGAATGGTATTGTTTCCTTAATTTCTCTTTCTGTTTTCTTATTGTTAGTGTATGGGAATGCAAGGGATTTCTGTGTGCTAATTTTATATCCTGCAACATTACTGTATTCATTGATTAGCTCTAGTAATTTTCTTGTAGAGTCTTTAGGGTTTTCTATGTAGAGGATCATGTCGTCTGCAAACAGTGAGAGTTTTACTTCTTCTTTTCCTATCTGGATTGTAGATCAACGGAACAGAATAGAAAGCCCAGAGATAAATCCATGTACCTATGAACACCTTATCTTCGACAAAGGAGGCAAGGATATACAATGGAAAAAAGACAACCTCTTTAACAAGTGGTGCTGGGAAAACTGGTCAACCACTTGTAAAAGAATGAAACTAGAACACTTTCTAACACCATACACAAAAATAAACTCAAAATGGATTAAAGATCTAAATGTAAGACCAGAAACTATAAAACTCCTAGAGGAGAACATAGGCAAAACACTCTCCGACATAAATCACAGCAGGATCCTCTATGACCCACCTCCCAGAATATTGGAAATAAAAGCAAAAATAAACAAATGGGACATAATTAAACTTAAAGCTTTCACACAACAAAGGAAACTATAAGCAAGGTGAAAAGACAGCCTTCAGAATGGGAGAAAACAATAGCAAATGAAGCAAAAGACAAAGGATTAATCTCAAAAATATACAAGCAACTCCTGCAGCTCAATTCCAGAAAGATAAATGACCCAATCAAAAAATGGGCCAAAGAACTAAACAGATATTTCTCCAAAGAAGACATACAGATGGCTAACAAACACATGAAAAGATGTTTGACATCACTCATTATCAGATAAATGCAAATCAAAACCACAATGAGGTATCATTACATGCCAGTCAGGATGGCTGCTATCCAAAAGTCTACAAGCAGTAAATGCTGGAGAGGGTGTGGAGAAAAGGGAACCCTCTTACACTGTTGGTGGGAATGCAAACTAGTACAGCCACTATGGAGAACAGTGTGGCGATTCCTTAAAAAACTGGAAATAGAACTGCCATACGACCCAGCAATCCCACTTCTGGGCATACACACCGAGGAAACCAGATCTGAAAGAGACACGTGCACCCCAATGTTCATCACAGCACTATTTATATTTGCCAGGACATGGAAGCAACCTAGATGCCCATCAGCAGATGAATGGATAAGGAAGCTATAGTACATATACACAATGGAATATTACTCAGCCATTAAAAAGAATTCATTCGAATCAGTTCTAATGAGATGGATGAAACTGGAGCCCATTATACAGAGTGAAGTAAGCCAGAAAGATAAAGACTAATACAGTATACTAATGCATATATATGGAATTTTAAAAGATGGTAACGATAACCCTATATGCAAAACAGAAAAAGAGACAGACGTACATAACAGAGTTTTGGATTCTGTGGGAGAAGGTGAGGGTGGGATGTTCTGAGAGAATAGCATTGAAACAAGTATACTATCAAGGGTGAAACAGATCACCAGCCCAGGTTGGATGCATGAGACAAGTGCTCATGGCTGGCACACTGGGAAGACCCAGATGGATGGGGTGGGGAGGGAGTTGGGAGGGGGGATCGGGATGGGGAACACATGTAAATCCATGGCTGATTCATGTCAATGTATGGCAAAAACCACTACAATATTGTAAAGTAATTAGCCTCCAACTAATAAAAATAAATGAAAAAGAAGAAGAAGATGCCTCAGCTCATTTCTAGCAAATTCACAATTCCCAGGAGGGGCTCTGACCCTAAAAAGAGGTCAGGACCCTGGAGGCACTTCCAAGCTTCCACTCCCCTCAACTCCTCCCTACCTAGGGGGCTCAGCTAGGAAACTATCTGTGTGATTGCCAGAAGTGGGGGGGTGGTTATGGGAACAGAGCTTATTGGAGCCTCAAGAGAAACCAGGACAGATCCTCCCCTCCTGCTAAAAAAACTTCCCAGTCCCCTGTAGGAGGTGGCTGATCAGCCAACCTCTGAGCCAACAAGATAGCTATGAGCATTTACTGGGCACTCACTGTGTGTCCAGTTCCTTACTGAGATTAGGGGACCAACAAGAAAACTATTCAGCTTCTCTTGTAGTACTGGAGGATGGACACACACGCGGACACACAGGTAACTGATACAGGTGAGAACTGAGTGCTCCACTGTAGGGTGTAGGCCAGGCAGTCTTTCCCATGGGTCTCATCCCCTTGTATGCAGTCAGAGCACATACACTCCTGTTTTAACTTGTCCACATCTGTTCCCAGGTAAACATGCTCTGCTGGCCATTTACACCTTAGTGAGAAGTTAACCTAAATGTTCTTTCTCACCAAGGGATTTCACATCTAATATTTATCTTCTCAGTAAAATTTCTCATGTCCTAAGAAATGAATTTTAGGCCTTAGGTGCAGCTGAGGAAAGAACTGTTCATGGAGCGTTATCCTTCTTGAAATGGGACCCTGAGGGACCTCTGGGTGCTGGTGCAGCCCTGTAGTCAGGGAAGAGGTGATCACCATGAACTGGGGCAGAGTGGGATGTACCCAAGGAGGAGGTTCCTGTCCGAGAACAAGGCAAATGAAGACAACTCGGTATAGCAGTGATAGGAGGTGAGATCGTAAGCCAGCTGGTTAAAGCCAAGATTTAAGGGAAGAGGCCATGTTTTCCTCCCAATAACTCAGGTTTCTGGCCTGATCAATGGACATCCATAGAGCCTTCTTGTACCAGGCCCTGAGCTAAGCGCTGGGGTCACCAACACATCAGATGTTGTCCCCACCCAGACATAGCCCTCAGCCCAGGCATAAGGGCCATAACCAAAGAGGAAGGCTGGGGCAGGAGGGCACTGGGGAGCCCAGAGAAGGACCTCCTTGTTCAGCCGTCAGGATCAGGGAGGACCTCTGGGAAGGGGGACAATGTCCAGGCTGGGTCCTGAAGGCTTAATGACAATTGGGCAGTTGCAGAGGTAAAGAAGGAAAATCCCAACCTGGGGTTGACATGTCCACAGGCCTCATGACCACTGCTTGGTTGCTGGGGGTCCAGCAGGGTGGGGGGAAGGAAAATGATGAGATAAAGAAGGGGGAGCAGGCGGCTAGACTGTGGGAACCTTGGGTGTAATGTTGATGATGTGAGCTTTCTGCTTGAGTCCAGAGTTTTAGGCAGGCATGTGCTATAGTCAGACGCATGACTTGCAAGATTTTTCCTACTGCTGTATGGAGATGGAGTGTGGAGTGGAGGTGGGAGAGGAGAATCGAGCTTATGGAATCATTTGGGAAGTTACGGAGCAATCTAGCCAAGAAGAAATCAGATATTGGAACCTGAAGTGGGGGAGACTGTCAAGGACAAGCCTGAGTTTGGGGGTTGGGCAGCTGAGTGAGTGACAGCATCAGTCCCTGGGTCTGAGGTGAGAAGGAATTGATGCAAATGCTTTTGAAGTGTGGTCAGATATCTGCTGGACACTCAGGTGGAAACCTATAAAGGTTTGGAGCTCAGAGGAGAGAGCTAAAATACAGGTTTGAGAGCAACCCGCACATCAAGGGTAACAGAAGCCAGGACTAGGAACGTGATCACACAGAGAAGGTGGAGCAATGGGAAGAGGGTGCAGGAAGCACTTCTAGGAACCACACAACTCAAGACTAAGCAAAGAAAGACGCCCAAAGCCAATGAAGAAAGAGCAGCCAGAAAGGCGAGTTCTGGGGGTGAAAAAACTGCACAGCCATTGGCAGGGCTGGTCATTCAGTCACTCAACAAACATGTATTTGGGAGCTTGTGATTGAAAGGCATGCAGAGCAGAGCTGAGAACTGCTTCCTGCTTAGGGATCTCAGTCATCCACTACAGCCCGCCTTGGTCAGAGATCACTCCAAACCCAGTAGCAAAGCGGCTCTCACAGTCCTTCAACCCACCGTCCTTCCTCCCCAGACCATTTATCCCCTTTGTGCCTGCAGATGGTGTAGGTTCTGGAGTTAGACTACATGGACTGAATCTCATCTCCATCACTTGCAAGTTCTGTGACCCTTGGCAAATTACTTAACTTCTCTGAACCCTGATGATCCCATCTATGAAATGAGGACCATGGCTGATTCTCCAAGTATTTAGAAGATCAAGAATTATATATATATATATAGCACCCAGTAGAGCTCCTGGCTTCATATCCTCTCTTCTTTATTTGAACAAACATCCACTGAGAGTCTCCTATGTTTCCAGACACTGGACCAAGCCTGGGAATACAAAGATGAAGACCAGGATTCCTTCTCCTAGAGAACTAGCAGTTCAGTGAAGAAAACAGTAAATAACCAACCATGGATGTCCAGTGAGATCAGTGCCCTGGAGCTGAAGCTTGGAGCAGAGGTAGGAGGGCCCTGGGCTCTACTCCAGTTCTCCTCTCACGTGCTGTGTGACCGTGAGCAATAACTTAGCCTCTCTAAGCTCCAGGTTCTTCTGTAAAATGGAGATAATCACACCTGCAAGGTACTGGCCATTGTGAAGAGATTCACAGGATGGGGAGGTGGTTGAAACGTCCAAAATTCAGGACATTTATTTCCACAGTTTCTGGGAACTGTGAGGAGAAGCTGAAATGGAGGCAGGAAGTAACAGAAACAATTGGAAAGACAGAAATGTAGCCAGCAAGAGAATAAGCCAGGGATCATTGCCCTCTGGCTCCCACGGCCTCTGTCCCCAGCTCTATCGACATTAAGGGGAGAGCTGAGGACTTCCCAAACCAAAAGGAAAAACAAGCGCATTCTTGAGATTAGCTGAGGCAAACAAGAGCCAGGAGAGCCTCACGTTCCCATGGACCCTGCCCGGGCAATCCCCAGAAGGTCTGGGGCAGCAGCAGGGTGGAGGGAGGCCAGAGGTGTGGTGGGGCCACACCGGTGAGAGGGTACCTCTGGCACCCACTCTGGCCCCAGGAGCCAGGCTCTGAGCTTCTATTCTGTTTTCCGTGGCCCAGGGGTCCATGCTTTTCTGGGCTCAGCAAGTATTTCCTGATAGCTAGACTCCTTCAGCCTCCAAATACCTGTCATGCCTGCCAGGGACCAGAGCAGAGCTGGCAACAGGCTAGGGGGACACAAATACGGTAACCAGAGTCATTGCTTTTCTTCAGTTCCCTGAGTCCTTGCATGCCTGCAAAGTGGGGTGGGTCTGGCCTGAGATGGGTTTAAGAACCTGGGATCAGAAGGAGCCCCAAGGCTTACTTCCCAGCAAGGGCAGTCACAGAGAAAACCCCCAGACCCCAGACCCCAAACAAGTAGAGGACTGCTGGACAAGATGGATGGTCAAGGAACTTTCCTGGTGGTCCAGTGGCTAGGACTCCGCACTCCCAGTGCAGGGGGCCTGGGCTCAATCCTTGGTCAGGCAACTAGATCCCCCATGCCACAATTAAAGATCCTGTGTGCCTCAATGAAGATCAAAGATTCTCAGTGCTGCTACTAAGACCCAACGCAGCCAAATATATGTATATATATATATATTTAAAAGATGGACAGTCAAGGGTCCTCTGCTGACCCAGAGGTCTGGCCACCTCTGGTCTCTGAAGACTGGGCTACTGCAATTTTCATCTCTGGCCATTTCTGGGCAGGGCACCCTGTCTGGGGTGGAAGGAAGCGGGCTGAAGTGGGGAGTTTTGACCCTGGCTCCTCTCACTTCTCCAGACTCCAGCAGTGCCCCGACTCAGCAGAAATGTCAGAACCATCATATTTCTTTCCCCATAAAAAGGGTTAAAGACTTCCTCAGTTCCCCTCTCAGGATGTGGTGTCTGAGAAGGAGACAGGCCCTTCTCTAAGGGCTGTCCTGGAAGGAAAGGCCACAATGACCCAAGGGCCAGGGGTGACCCCCATGTTAGGACACTGCCTGTTATTCTCCTGAGCCAGAATGGACCCATCAGAACCCCAGGAGAGAGCTGAAGGGGAAGCCCCATCCTTGAGTGACCAGGCAGGCGACAGACAACAGACCCAGGAGCTCCCCTACGTCTCTAGAAACAGCCTTGTGCCCATGGGAAGGTTGGGTGGGGCAGCCTGAAGCACATCTCCAAGACAACAATAGTAACAGCAGTGCCCCAGGAGAGTAATAGAGAATTGAGGGCATGCTACCTTGGCTGTGGTGAAGCCATTAAAAGGATTCTAGCATGCTTCTCCCAGGCAGGTGGCAAACCTTAAGCTTCTGAATGCTGGGTTTCTTGTCTCTTGGGGAATTTAGAGTTGTGTGGTAGGAAAAACAAAGAGAGAGACGTTGCCTGGAGTCAACATCAAATAGCTTTGTTTTTAAAGGTCTACATTTATGGAGATGGACATGGGATAAAGAGGAGGAGGGGAAAGAAGTATAGCAGAGGGGAGAAAGAAGAGGGAAGGAGGAGGAGGGGAGGAAATCAGGAAGGAGCAGGGTAGGAGAGGAAGGGAGAGGAAGAGGGGAAGGGAGTTGAGGAGGAGAGATTCTGAGACCTGGTGATCAGAGTTCTGTGGGTAGAAGAATGAAGGAGTTCAGTCCACCAGTGTGCAAAGCCCTTGTGACAGGCCATGGGGTGGCCATGGGCTGTCCAGACTTTGAGTTCTAAGTCCTGAGTCCTTGCCAAACACAGAGGAGGTCCCTGTGGCAAGGCTTGCTGGGGGAAATGGAAACAGCTGATAGAAGTGAGCAGAGCTGCTGCCTTTGAACTGATGTGGCGGGTCCTTTCCCAGGAGTGTCTGGGCAGCTGCCACGGGGTCTGCAGAAAATAGGCCTTGTCACCATAAACTTCTGGGGCTGCAGAGCCCTGGGGTCTGGCTTCTCTCAGGGGAGGGAGAAGGAGCCTGAACCCATAAAAAGTGATCTTTCTTGGTTCTCAGGTTTTGTGCATCAGTTCACAGCTGTTTTATACTTAGTGGTTACTGAGTTACTATTCTGTGCCGTTTCTATCTGCTGGATATTTAATAAAAATATTTTTAAACAATAAATTAATTTTTAATGACAAAATAATAATGGAGATTGCATCAAGATGGCACATTGAGCACATGTGTCTGCCTGTCCTTCCATAAATCCTTAAAATGATCAACACACACATGTGGACACATGTACATACACACACACACACATCACTAGAAGTGGTGCCAGTGATGACCAGAAATGAAGATAAATTTTTAAAAGGCAGAACACAGATTGGATTAGAACAGTGGAAAGAAAACTAGTCAAAGACATTCAATGGGGGAACACTATGGCACAATTTCAGGGTTGTTCGAAGCTCAAGATGAGTCTCGATGTTCCTGTCTGTTGTTGTTCAGTCGCTCAGTCATGTCTGAGTCTTTGCAACCCCATCAACTGTAACAGGTCAGACTTCCCTGTCCTTCACCATCTTCCAGAGCTTGCTCAAACTCATGTCCATTGAGTTGGTGAGGCCATCCTACCATCTCATCCTCTGTCATCCCCTTCTCCTCCTGCCTTCAATCTTTCCCAGCATCAGGGTCTTTTCCAATGAGTCAGCTCTTCACATCAGGTAGCCAAAGTACTGGAGCTTCAGCTTCAGCATCAGTCCTTCCAATGAATATTCAGGATTGATTTCCTTTAGTATTAACTGATTTGATCTCC
The DNA here is from genome assembly GCF_963930625.1 of Muntiacus reevesi. Classification (NCBI taxonomy): domain Eukaryota; kingdom Metazoa; phylum Chordata; class Mammalia; order Artiodactyla; family Cervidae; genus Muntiacus; species Muntiacus reevesi. The sequence goes on from NC_089256.1 coordinate 10,057,091, forward strand.
TTGCAGTTCAAAGGACTCTCAAGAGTCTTCTCTTTTGAACCACAGTTCAAAAGCATCAGTTCCTTGGAACTCAGCCTTTTTTATTGTCCAGCTCTCACATCTGTACATGACTACAGGTAAAACTGTGGTTTTGACTATATTGACCTTTGTAAAAGGCAAAGTAATGTCTCTGCTTTTTAATATTCTGTCTAGGTTTGTCATTGTTTTCCTTCCAAGGAGCAAGCATCTTTTAATTTCATGACTGCAGTCACTGTCCACAGTGATTTTGAAGCCCAAGAAAATAGTCTGTCACTGTTTTCATTTTTTCTACCATCTAGTTGCCATGAAGTGATGGGACAAAATGCCATGATCTTCATTTTTTGAATGCTGGCTTTTAAGCCAACTTTTTCACTCTCCTCTTTCACCTTCACCAAGAGATGCAGACCATTTCTACACACCTCTCTTCTCCATACTCACATTTATCCCTCCCTCTGAAAAGAAATTACCATAAGCAGAACAAACAGCATCTATAGGTCAGAAGACAGGAAATCTCAAAATCAAAAAAAAGTACACATAGAAGAATCACCAATATATGAAACAAAGACACCAAAGTCAACAAATGGTATGATATCTGAAGAAAGACAGTTAGCAAGCAATCTGAAAGCAGCTATAAAAGTATATAAATATCCTGAGGGATAAGAGAGGATGCCAATAATTGATTCAATGCAATCCCTATCAAGCTACCAACGGTATTTTTCACAGAACTAGAACAAATAATTTCACAATTTGTATGGAAATACAAAAAACCTCGAATAGCCAAAGTAATCTTGAGAAAGAAGAATGGAACTGGAGGAATCAACCTGCCTGACTTCAGACTCTACTACAAAGTCACAATAATTGAAAGCAAAGTATTGAAACATAAGCAACAAAAGCAATCATTAAAAAAGACAATCAAAGTTTTGGGAAATGAAAAATATGATCATCAAAGTTTTAAAACAATTAAACACACGAACTCTAAATCCAAAACGGACAAACCTGAGGAGTAAATTTGTATGCTAAAAGGATGTTCTAATTTCACAACTTAGGACCAAAGTACAAATGACCAGAAAGTATAAAAAGAATAATTATAATCAATTATTGTATTGCACACTTGAAAGTTGCTAAAAGAACAATCTAAAAAACTCTGGCAAGAAAAAGAATTTTTTTTGTAAAAATGTATGGTGATAAACAGATCACCAGCCCAGGTTGGATGCATGAGACAAGTGCTCGGGCCTGGTGCGCCGGGAAAACCCAGGGGGATCGGGTGGAGAGGGAGGTGGGAGGGGGGATCAGGATGGGGAATACATGTAACTCCCTGACTGATTCATGTCAATGTATGACAAAAACCACTACAATATTGTAAAGTAATTAGCCTCCAACTAATAAAAAAATAAATGGGAAAAAAAATGTATGGTGATGGATGTTAGTTAACTAGACTTACGGTGGTGATCATTTCACGCTGTGTTCAAATATCAATTCATTACCTTGTATACTTGAAGCTAATATAATATTATATGTGAATTAAGAAAGAATAATTAAGAAATATGTATAAATTCCAGTATCTAGTAAGAGTTCTAGGAGAAGAGAACAGAGGCAAAAAGGGGGCCGGGTTGGGGATGGGGGAATTATTGAGGAAGTAGAAGACAGAGCATCCTTCTAAAAAGGCAAACCAGCACAGATGCAGGCTCATGCTCTGGAACCCAGCCCTGGAAACACCCCAGAAGTCAAACAGCAGGTGGTAAGACTTCCAAACTGATTTATAAACTCTGAGATGACCACACCACTCCAGGGCAACAAAAGGCAGTTATATTATGATGTGTGTGTTGGGAGAAGGAGGATGAAAAATGGCAGCTCAGAGTATAAAACAGTGAAACAACATGAAAGGGAGACAGGATGGCCTAGGGGGCGGGGGGTGGCTGGATTGTCCTTTTCTTTCTCCCACACTTCTCTGGAAATAACATGTCTTTTCCTTCACTCCTATAAGGCAGAAAGACAGGAAAGTGAAAGTGAAAGTGTTAGTCACTGGGTCATTTCTGACTCTTTGCAAACCAGTGGACAATCCCACCAGGCTGCTCTATCCATGGAATTTTCCAGACAAGGCTACTGGAGTAGGTTCCCATTCCCTTCTTCTGGGAATCTTCCCGACCCAGGAATAGAACCTGAGTCTCTTGCTTTGCAGGTGGATTCTTTACACTCTGAGCCACCAGGGAAGCCCTGAAAAACAGGAACCAGGTACTACTGAACTGAGATGGCTTTCAAGTCCCAATGGGGTGCGGAGTAGTAGTAGAAATGGGTGAAGAAATACTGGCCGGCTTCTGCTTTCTCTCCTCCCCTTCTAACCTCCACAACCAAGTGGCCAGATGGTTGCAGGTTAATGGTCAGGTTGGCACAAACCAGCAGAGCCAGGGTACAGACGGAGACTGTAACCCCAGACATCCCGCACTCTGTGACTCACCCACCTCAACTCCCCCTGTCCAAACAATTAGGAGAAGGGACAGAACCACTCTCCTTAGTTACTATCTCCCCATTTCATCAGCGTAGGTAACTAGTACTCCCAGGGATTAATAAGGACAAATCAGAGGCATCTAAGGAGCATGACTGCTATAAGAAAAAGACTGACTGACCAATCTCTGCCAGTTACAACAAAATGATGGGAAAATAAAATAACTTGAAATAGGTATATTAAACTTCTTCAAAGACATGTGGAAGATAGTGGAAGCAACAAACAGGAACTAGATGTCACAAATGAAAATCACCTGAAAATCCTGGGTAAGAAGCACATAGTAATTGGAACAAAGAACTCAATGAACAGATGGGATAGCAGAATGGTTACGGCTGAAGAAAGAATTTGCACAATCAGTGATCAGGTTGAGGAGCTTGCCCAGAAGGTATCATGAAGGAATTGGCAAATATGAAAGAAAAGCTCAGAGAGAGTTGGTGATGGACAAGGAGGCCTGGAGTGCTACAATCCATGGGATCCCAAAGAGTTGGACCCAACTGAGTAACAGCAGGTTTTAGTTTCTGGCCATGTTTATAGTATCTGCATTTTAAAAAATTATTTTAGTGCATGTGTGTGTGTGTTTTACAATATTGACAAGACATTGGAAACAAAAGAGATGGCCAAAGATTTCCTAGTTTGCCAGTACACCAAGGAAGGACCAATTTTAGTTCTTGTTTATAATATGTTTGGAAAACACCTTGGTTTCAGAACCACATAGTGATATGTCTATTATCCCTTTAAAATTTTTCTTTTTCCTCCCCCTGTGTCATGAATAATTTCTATGCAAACTGTTTTGACTGGAGTTATTAGATAAAACTAACCAAGAGTGCATAAGTTGTGAAAAGATCAGCTCTGAACTGGGTGGAAGTCTCCAATTATAATGTAACAATACTATCATTTTATACACTTGAGCCCAAGAAACCCAGAATATGAAGAAATGTGGCACCCAGCAATCCAATGATCATATATTAGAGTTTCATCTCTGTCCTTGTCTAGTTAACAGTTATTCTCACAGGTCTATTCATACGGGTTGTAAAACTTCCCTTTTTATAACTAAATCCTTTTTTAAAAATTTGTAATAAAGACCTTCATTAAAGCATTTACTAGATACAGAAAAAAAAAAGTAAGAGGAAAAAATATCAACCTACACAACAAGTGAACTCCCATAAATAGGGACAAAAATAAAGAAAGAAAGAAATACTTGAAGAAATAATGACTGGGGATTTCACAGAATTAGAGAAAGACAAGATCTCAGATGGAAAGGACCTGCAAATTGAAAGCAATGTAAATAAGAAAAAAAATAATAATAACTCTTCACATTACAATGAAAATAAAGAACATCAAAGACAAAAAGAAAAAAATTTTAAGTAGCTAGAGAGAATAAACAAATTATCCACAAAGAAATAGCCTTCTCAACAACAACATGGAATGCAAGAAGATAAGAGACCATTATTTTCAAAGTGCTGACATCAAAGAACTTGAATCCAGAATAATATACCCAGCAAAATTATTATTTAAATGTGAGGGTAGGGACTTCCCTGGTGGTCTAGTGGTTAAGACTTCACCTTTCAATGCAGGGGTGTGGGTTCGCTACCTCATTGGTGTGCTAAGATCCCACATGCCTCATAGTCAAAAAACCAAAACATAAAACATAAACAGTATTGTAAAAAATTTTAAAAAGATTTTAAAATGGTTCACGTTAAAATAAAATATCTTAAAAAAAAAAAAAAAAAAACGTGATGGTCAGTCACACAAAAATCTGCATACTTTACCACAAACCCTCATTGAAATAACTCCTGGAGAACATGCTCAGAAATAGAGAAATAGATACTGGAGAATTCTATAAAATATGGATACAGTTGTAAGATATAAGAAAAAACACAGAAACAACACCACCACATCTGGCTAAATATGAATTTCAGATAAGCAATAAATATTTTTTAGTATAAATATCTCATACGCAGTATTCAAATTTAACAAGATATCCTGAAACCTAGGTATGGGACATGCTGCCGCTGCTGCTAAGCGCTTCAGTCGTGTCCGACTCTGTGCGACCCCATGGACTGTAGCCCACCAGGCTCCTCTGTCCATAGGATTCTCCAGGCAAGAATACTGGAGTGGGTTGCCATTTCCTTCTCCGATGCATGCATGCATGCTAAGTTGATTCAGTCGTGTCCGACTCTGTGCGACCCTATGGACAGCAGCCCACCAGGCTCCTCTGTCCACGGGATTATCTAGGCAAGAATATTGAAGTGGGTTGCCATTTCCTTCTCCAAGGTATGGGATATAAAGATGGATAAATAAATTAATAAGGTTAATTATAGTCTAAATAAGAAAAGCTCTAATAAGTCAAAAGAGGTATTCATGAAACTCCAGAATCAAAATTCTAGATGAAATATATGATGAGAGGTAGAGGGAGAAAACCAAAAGGTAGTAAAAGAGGACTAAGGAAATTGTCATATTCAGGGGAAAGATGGAGAAGGCTGACAATTAGCATAAGTTGATAAGTTAGGGGCAAACACATAAGGATAAATATAGGATGCACAATATTCACATCAGCAGAAGAAAATTCGACCTATTCAATGGAATTCAGGAAAGGAGAAAATAGAAACAATACAAAAGGAAAGTAAATAAAAAACAGGACACAAAAAAGTCAAAATAAGTCCCAACATAATATTAGTTGTAGTAAGCTGTTTACTCAGATAAATTCATCAATCAAAAGACAGACTATTAGAATGGATCTCTTAAAAAACATCAAAGAATATATTTCCCAGAAAAAAATATTTCAAACAGAAGAGTATATAAAATTTGAAAAAAAGGGGGTTGAAGAAGATACTATATGCAAATATGAACCAAAAGTAAAAGTAAATCAGACTGTCAACTTTAATATGAGATTAAATAGATGTTAACACAAAAATTCATAATGAGAAAAAAAAAACTACACCCTAGTAGAAGGACTATTACATCTATATGAAATTACATATATATATGTAGATAAAGATATATCCTCAAAATATACAATGACCAATAATAGAGAAAAATAGATGTCAACAATTTTAGTTGGGAGATTTTGATATACTCTTCTCAGAAACTGATATATCAAGCAGAAAGAAAAATATTAGTATAACTAAAGACTAAAATTTACAGTTAAATTTTATGAAAGACTTGTATCTGATTTCTACTATATGTAAAACCCAAAGACCAAAGCTAAATGGTACTTAGTGAAATTTTTATAGATTTAAATACATTCTTCAGACTACAAATGAAGTGTAGGCATTAAAATTAAGAAGCTTGAAGAATATATATGTACCTCCAAAGCAAAACTAAGAAAAAATAAGGGTAGAAATCAGTAATAGAAAACACAAATAAAACAATAGAAAATATTTAAGCTGGTTTTTAAAGACACAAGTAAAATGGACAAAATCATCAAGACTAATAAAGGAAAAAAAGACAAAATTATAAGCAAATGCAGGATGAAAGAGGAAGAAATAATTATAGTTACAACAGAGATTATTTTTTTTAACCTTTGGGCCACACCACATGGCATGCAGGATCTCAGTTCCCTGATCAGGAATCAAATCCTCAACCCCTGCATTGGCAGCATGGAGTCTTAATCACTGGACTGCTAGGGAAGTCTCCAAATAATCTTTTAATAATGAAAAATATAAGTGACAGCAATACAGAAAGCTTTGGAAAAAATTTACATTGCCAAATGTGGTAAAAGACAAACTGAAAATAAAATAAACATTAAAAAACAGAAATTATATAATGAAAGACTACTTTCGTTGCTACTGCCTTCTTCAACTACTAAGGAAAATCTGAGGCTTATATGACTTTAAGAAGAGGCCAACACAATTAAGAAATTGTTAAAGTCTGTATTATACAAGTCGTTCTAAAAAAATAGAAAGAGGGAAGGGCTATCTAACTCATTTTGTGAGACTGGAATCATTTATCCATAATTTCAAAGCCAGATATGGACCTTATAAGGAAAGAAAATAAGACAGTAATAGCTAGTACTCTGAATCCAAAAGTGTACTTAAAAGAATACAATATAGTGAAATAAAATTTTAAAATTAATGTACCCATACATTAATGGACTGAAGAAGAAAATTACATTATTCTGTATTTAGGTGCAAAAAAAAACATGGCCTAACAATTTACAATAAAAGTCCTCAGAAAACTAGGAAGAGCTGGAACTTCCTTACCCTGACAATTATTATAGATTATAACATGGAGTAAATCCTAAACTCCATTGAAAACATTTAGACACATCCTCTCTAATACCAGCAAGCAATTAAAGATGTCCACCATCACTGCTTTAACTAGGAATTACCTAGTACTGGCACTCCCAGCCTGCAGAGTAAAACAAGAAAAAGAAATGAGGTAAAAGACAGGAAGTGAAAAAATAAGACTCAGTATTTGCATATAACTTGATTACCAGCATAGAAAATGCAACAGAACTGAATAAACAATAGAAATAATAGGAGATTCTGGCAAGGTTGCCAGATACAAAATCAATTTTCAAAAAATCAATACTATTCTCTACAGCAGCAACAATCAACTAAACTACAATAATAACAAGATGCCATTCACAGTAGCAGCAGAAAGAGCAAAGTATCCAGGAATTATCCTGGCAAACAACATGCAGCAAAAGATACCCTGGAAAAAGTGAATATGCTGGAAAAAGTGAATATGCTGGAAAAAGTGGCAGGCTGGGAGGAGATATTTGCAAGAATTAATATCAGAATTTTAAAGGAACCCTTGCAAATTAAACAGAGCAATTAAAACCTGGTTGACTAACAATTTTATGAAAAGATATTTAACTTCATTAGTAATTAGAAAAAGATCAATCAAACAAGAGAGGCAACAGAGTAGTAAAAATCATAAGATTGAATAATAACAAATAACATAAATGGTGTACAGAGGAAGAAACTCAGTTTCAGCACTTACACGTGGGTAGTACAGTAATACTGGAGAACAATCTGGAAGCAATTAATGAAATTTGATATGCATATTCTCTATCAACTATCAGCTCCATTCCTGATGCTTCTCTGGCAAAATCGGTGCACAGCTCCATTACACATTATAAGAGTGTGTACACACTGCTATATTTAAAACATATAACCAACAAAGACCTACTGTATAGCATAGGGAACTCTGCTCAATATACTGTAATAACTTAAAAGAAAAAAGAATTTGAAAAAGAACAGACACTTGTACATGTATAACTGGATCACTTTGCTCTGCAACTGAAACTAATACAACATTGTTAATCAATACACCAATATAAAATAATTTTTTAAAAAATAAAGTAAAAAAAACATATATAAGGATGCTTTTTCACACCATTATTTCTCATAGGGGATAAACTAGGATTAAACCACTAAGAAAATGGACAAACAAAACATATGCAAATAGCAAAAGAAATCATGTTGAGATACATATGTTTGAAAATGTGTTGAATGACAAAAAAGAAAAGAAACTGAAAGAGGTCTCTGTACCTTATCACTTATGTAAATTTCAAACACACACACACACAACATACACAGCAACTATTAAATATTTCAAAAGCTTATCCTTCCAAAAGCCCCAAGCAAGGACAACCAATAGAAACAATAGACAAATATTAAAACTAAAGGAGAATTTAGCAAGTTAGATATAATATCAAGTTACAAAACTCAACAGCATTCTCTAAACTAGAAATATAACAATAAAATAAGACATCACTCAGGATTGTAACAAAAACTTTCCTTTAAGAATTATCTTAACAGGAAATGTACAATACCACCACTGAACGACATACAGAAGATTTGAATAAATAGACATCCCACACTTGGACTTGGAAAACTATAAGACAATGAAGAAAGAAACTGAAGATGACATAAACAGATGGAAAGACATACTGTGTTCAAACAAAAACTTTCCTTTAAGAATTATCTTAACAGGAAATGTACAATACCACCACTGAACGACATACAGAAGATTTGAATAAATAGACATCCCATACTTGGACTTGGAAAACTATAAGACAATGAAGAAAGAAACTGAAGATGACATAAACAGATGGAAAGACATATTGTGTTCATGGATTGGAAGAATTAATACTGTTAAAATACTGTAAAGATTCAATGCAATCCCTATCAAAATACCAATGGAATTTTTCATAAAACTAGAACAAATAATTTTAAAATATGTATGGAAACACAAAAGACCCTGAGTAGCCAAAACAATATTGAGAAAAAAGAACAGAGCTGGAGATATCACAGTCCCTGGCTTCAGACCAAACTACAAAGCTATAGTAATCAAAATAGCATGGTATGGAATAAAAACAGACACAAAGATCAATGGAATAGGATGGACAGTCCAGAAATAAGCCCATGCACTCTGGCCCAATAATCTATGAAAAAGGAAGCAAGAATATACAATGGAGAAAGACAGTCTCTTCAATAAATGATGCTGGGAAAGTTGGAAAGCTACATGTAAAAGAATGAAATTAGAACATTTTTTCTCACCATTTACAAAAATAAACTCAAAATGGATTAAAGACCTAAATATAAGAACTAAAACCAAAAAACTTCTAGAAGAAAACATAGGCAGAATAGTCTCTGACATAAATTGTAGCAATATTTTTTGGATCTGTCTCCCAAAGCAAAGCAACAAGCAAACATAAACAAACAAGACCTAATTAAACTTAAAATTTTTTGCACAGCAAAGAAAACCATTGACAAAAAGACAACCTACTGAATGGGAGAAAATATTTGAAAATTATGTGACTGACAAGGATTTAATATCCCAACATGTATACAGCTCATATAACTCAACATATAAAAAATAAACAACCCCATTGAAAATTTGGCAGAGGACCTGAATAGATATTTTTCCAAAGAAGATATACAGTTGGCAAACAGGCACATGAAAAGATTCTCAATGTTGTTAACCATCAGAGAAATGCAAATCAAAACAAAAATGCGATACTTGTCAGAATGGCTATCATTAAAAAGACAAACATTGGTGATGATAATAAACATTGGTGAGGACGTGGAGAAAAGGGAACCCTGTACTGTTGGTGAGAATGTGAAGAGGTATAGCCACTGTGAAAAACAGCATGGAGTCTCCTCAAAACACTAAAAAAGAGAATTACCATATGATCCAGCAGTTGTACTCCTGGATATAAATCCAAATAAAATGAAAACACTCATTTGAAAAGATACATGCACCCCCAGTGTTCATTGTAGTATTATTTACAATAGCCAAGATATGGAAGCAACCTAAGTGTCCATCAACGGATGAATTGATAAAGAAGATGTAATATATCTGTACAATAGAATACAATTAAGCCATAAAAAAAGAATGAGATGCTGCCATTTGCAATAACATAGAATGACTAGGCAAGTATTACACTAAGTGAAATAAATCAGAGACAGAAAGACAAATACTGTATGCTATCACTTATACCTGGAACCTAAAACATAAAGCCAACTAGTGAACATAACAAAAAAGAAACAGATTCACAGATATAGAGAACACACTAGTGGTTACCAGTGGGCCCAGGAAAGTGAGGAGGGGCAACATAGGGGCATGGGACTAAGGCACAAGCTAGTATGTATAAAAGAAATATGCTATAAGGATATATTGTACAGCAAAGGGAATATGGCCAATATAATAACTATAAATGCAGTATAATGTATAAAATTTTTGAGTCACTATGTTGTACACTTGAAACTAATATTGTAAATCAACTGCACCTCAATTAAAAAAAAATTAAAACACCAGTGCTCAGAGAAATTGAGACACACAAGCTCTGAAGTGTATAAGGGTATAAGTTGAAAACATCTTCACAGGTGAACAACCCTACACATTTTATAAGAGCACACAGAAATGTCCAAAGACGAGGAGAAAGGAGTTAAAGTAGTTGAGGGAACAAAATGGAATAAATAAAACAAGAGAGGTGCCCTGAACAGACAATAATGATAAGGTTCATGAACTGAGGAGCCTGATAAATTCACTCCTGCACTTGAGGCCTAGAAAAAGAGGGGAAAATATGTACATAAACAAAAACACTATATAGGGCAGGGAGACACACTAAAGCAGTGGAATATATGCCAGTGGAGAGCGGGGATGGAAGTGTAGATTAGTGATAGGAAGTGAAAGTGAAAGTCGTTCAGTTGTGTCCGACTCTTTGCGACCCCATGCATGGCCAGAATACTGAAGTGGGTAGCCTTTCCTTTCTCCAGGGGATCTTCCCAACCCAGGGATCTAACCCAGGTCTCCCACTTTGCAGGCAGATTCTTTACCAGAGGAGCCACAAGGGAAGCCCAAAAATACTGGGGTGGGTATCCTATCCCTTCTCCAGGGGATCTTCCCAACCCAGGAATTGAACCCAGGATCTCCTGTATTGCAGGAGATTCTTTACCAACTGACTTATCAGAGAAGCCCCCAGATTAGTGATAAGAGAGGGGGAAATGGTGAAACTAAACACCAAATGTTCAAAGAAAAGGAAGATATAATAAAAGACAATCTCCCAAAGTTAAAGACCCTAAAATTAAAAAGAGAAAGTAAGGGCTAAGTTGGCTGAAAATGAGTATCAGTGAATGCAATGATAAATCATAAATAAGTGGTAAATAATTTACACATCACAGTTTCACAAAGAATTCTTTTTATTTCTAGATACTCTCAGAGAAGAAGAAAATAATATGTAGAGAAATAAAAACTGTACTAAGAAAAGACTTCTTGCAAGCAACACTAAATGCAAGAAAATAATGGAGAAATAATGTTTTGAGGATTAAATTAAATTAAATAAAAGATGTTGAATCTAAAGTTCTATACCTAGCCAAACAATCATTCCAATGTGAAAGCAGAGTACAGGCACTTTCATATATCCAAGGATTCAGAAGGCATTTCATCTACAGAGCCCTCTCTAAATAATGGAGGATGGACTCCAGATCAAAAGAAAGATGTTACCAATTCTATACATGAATGGAATATCTTTCATTGACAATAAAAATTTATACACAACCACAGAATAAAAATGAAGCTAAGTAAACTTTATCGGTACAACAACAAATAATAAAGAAAAACACATAAAAAAGACAAGATGTTAGGAATGCATTCAGAAATTTAAATAATTTAATAAATTTTAATAATTTTAATAAATTAAAGTCTTTTCTTCAAAATCACAGATCAGATGGCAAAAAAAAAAAAAAAAAGGAAATTATCAAAGGAATAGAAAAATGACATTCCCCTCCACATACCCTGCCCCAAAAGAGGAAAGTTTAAAGGCCAATAAACATGTTCAACTCCATGGAAATGCAAATGAAAACAACAAACAATATTTTGTTTTTCATATGACAGATGGGCAAATATTTTAAAGTAGTAACAAAATCAAGTACTGATGAGGAAGTAGAGAGAAGGATCCTCTTTTGTTGGGGGGACAGTGGTACAGCCATTAGCATAATTCACTAAGAGTGCAAATACAAATATTATATGATTCAGAGATTCCACTTACTGGTACACACCAAAGAGATGCCTTCCCATGTGTAATCAGAGAGGTGAATGACGCAGTGTCTGGAGAAAGATCTGGCAATAATTAGTCATGTACAAGGATGTATCTGGCAGCATTGTTTGGAAGAGTAGGAAAATGAGAAACTACGAAAATGTCCATCAATGAGTAAATATACAAATAAAAGGTGGTGCTTTATTATAAGAGCATTCTGTGTGCTATGTGTTGTGCTAAGTCACTTCAGTCTACATAGCTGTTAAAAGAAAAGAAGATCTATATATACCAACAAGGTGAATTTTTTAAAAACACAGTGTGAGTTTAAAATGAAATGGGCAGAATCCTACATCAAATATAACAACACTTATGTAGGCTTAAAACTATAAAAATCTTACTGTATACTGTTTAGGAATGGCCAGGATACTGTAAAAGTGCAAGAAGTACATGGAAGGAGAATCCACCAAATTCATGATAGTGGGAGCTTCAGGTACTCTGGGGCAGACAGGGAATGTAAGTGAAGACACCCTTTAGGTCTAACTGTGAAGTTTTATTTCGTAACATAAGAGAAAAAGGAAGATGTCAATGGTTATTGATTCTGGGTTGTGTGAATGCAAGTGCCCTTTATATCTTTGTACTCTTCCATTTTCTTTTAAAAAAGAAACCTTCTCAAGAGAAAAAAATGTATAAAGCAAGTGATAAAGGAAACATACGTAAGAGTATTAATATCAGAAAACAGAATGCTTGCCCAAAAAGAAAAAAAAGAAGACATTTAAAGGGACAAAGAGGGATGTTTTATACTGATAAACAAACACCTTGAAGATTTATATCATGAATCTTTATACACCTGACTCAAAAATTAAAAACACATAAAGCCAAACCAGAAAGCAAAAGGAGAAACAGACAAATCTATCATCAAAATGGGAGACTTAGCACTTTGCCCTCAGAAATCAACAAATCAAGCAGAAAAAAGTAAGTAGAGGCATAAATGAATAACTTTCCTGCTCTAATAGCTATAAATAGAACTTAATAATCAACAAACTAACAATATCCATTATCCCCAAACACACATGAGCAATTAGAGGAAATTAACCATCATGGTACAGAAAATTTTTTCACAATTCCAAAAAGCAAAATCATATGGATTTAATTCATTGGTTTACTAGTTACTGGAAAAACAAAGTGAGGAATAACAGAAGACGGAAGAAGAGAGTAAAGAAGCAGGAAAGAGAAGCTACACCATAATTTAATATGGGTTCCAGGAGTTTCAAAGAGGAGGGCTGACGCTATGCACAACTTCACTATTCCTCCTGAGGAGCCCTCTCTTAGTGCCATCTTGGTCTGGGTTCTGGGGACACAAGAATGGACATGATACAGTCCCTGCCCTCAGGGAGCCCACAGGCTAGAGTAGGAAGAGAAAGCAGTACCCCACCTGGCACAGGGACCAAGAAAGCCATCTTTATTCCCTGAAATTGACAGCAGAAAAGCAACCGTAGAGATTCTGTTGTGGTCTTCACACAGGAGCTCCAAAATAAACAACTGGGGCTTGCCTAAACACTGCCTCCTCAGTTCTTTCTTAAGATGTAAATGGTTGTCGGAGAAAGGCAGAAAAGTTCCTAAACTCTTAATGAAAGTTAGACTTTCTAAGGGAAGGGGTTTGGAGGTGGAAGGGTGGAGAGAAAAGTGATAAGAGAAGAAACAGACTTATTGATACCCTAACAAGAAAGAAACAAAGATTTGGATTGGGCTCCATTCCAACCACCTCCCACTACACCTCTTCCTATTAGGGAGAATTTTCTGAGAAAATGTACCTGTAAACAGCTAACAATTTTGGTTCTGTTCTAAATGCCTGAAATATTCTCTCATTACTTCTCGACTGGTTCAAGAATCCCAAATACTTCACTGTGGTCTAAGATTCAGACATGATGGGAAGAGCACTTCATGGAAAGGACATTGGGCAACTTCTGGACTTAAAGAAAGTAGACCATTCCTTCAATTCTGGGACATCTATTCCACACTTCAGTTCAGTTAAGTCACACAGTCATGTCCAACTCTATACGACCCCATGGAGTGCAGCAGGCCAGGCTTCCCTGTCCATCGCCAGCTCCTGGAGCCTACTCAAACTCATGTGCATTGTGTCAGTGATGCCATCCAACCATCTCATCCTCTGTCACCCCCTTCTCCTCCCACCTTAAATCTTTCCCAGCATCACGGTCTTTTCCAAGGAGTTGGTTCTTCGCATCAGGTGGCCATAGTATTGGAGTTTCAGCTTCAACATCAATCCTTCCAATGAATATTCAGGACTCATTTCCTTTAGGATGGACTAGTTGGATCTCCTTGAAGTTCAAGAGACTCTCAAGAGTCTTCTCCAACACCACAGTTCAAAAGCATCAATTTTTTGGTGCTCAGCTTTCTTTATAGTCCAACTCTCACATCCATACATGACTATTGGAAAAACCATAGCTTTGACTAGACGGATCTTTGTTGGTAAAGTAATGTCTCCGCTTTTTAATATGCTGTATAGGTTGGTCATAGCTTTTCTTCCAAGGAGCAAGCGTCTTTTAATTTCATGGCTGCAGTCACCATCTGCAATAATTTTGAAACCCAAGAAAATAAAGCCTGTCACTGTTTCCATTGTTTCTCCATCTATTTGCCATGAAGTGATGGGACTGGATGCCATGATCTTAGTTTTCTGAATGTTGAGTTTTTAGTATATGTGCTGCTGAAGCGAGCACTGAATGTTGAGTTTTAAGCCAACTTTTTTACTCTCCTCTTTCACCTTCAAGAGGTTCTTCAGTTTTTTTTTCACTTTCTGCCATAAGGGTGGTGTCATTTGTGTATCTGAGGTTATTGACATTTTCCCCAGCAATCCTGATTCCAGTTTGTGCTTCATTCAGCTCAACAATTCGCATGATGTACTCTGCATGTAAGTTAAATAAGCAGGGTGACAATATACAGCCTTGACATACTCCTTTCCTGATTTGGAGCCAGTCTGTTGTTCCATGTCCAGTTCTGTTGCTTCTTGACCTGCATACAGATTTCTCAGGAGGCAGGTCAGGTGGTCTGGTATTTCCATCTTTTAAGAATTTTCCATGGGTTATTGTGATCCATACAGTCAAAGGCTTTGGTGTAGTCAATAAAGCAAAAGTAGATGTTTTTCTGAAGTTTGCTAATTCACAATAAGGCCCCATGGCATGAGGCCACATGTTCCTGGCATAGATTGACACAGAGACACAGAGTAGGTACTCATCAATGTTTTCTGTTGTTGCTTTTTTTTTTTTTGGTTGCACCACATGGTATGCAGGATCTTAGTTCCCCAACCAAGGATTGAACCCACACACCTGCACTGGAATTGCAGAGTCTTAACCACTGGACCCCAGGGAAGTCCCTCAATTTTTGTTGATAGAACAAGTGGAGGAAGGAATGAAGCACAGATTTCAGAAACAACAGTCTCTGACGTGGCCTAATGATTTGGCTGCAACCTAGTCTGTCTTTGTTTCCCAGGACATCTGTGCCACTAAGACTTTTGCTCCCTCTGACTTGAGCTCCGCATCAGAGACACTCACATCACTACAGAGACTGAAGGGCCAAGCTGATCTTAGAATGGGAAGATGGCATCAGGCTTGTAGGGTCATAACTTCTCTGGGAGGACCTTCCCATGAGGACAGACTCATGCTCTAAGTCTTGGTAAAAAATTATCTTGGTCATTGAGAGCCCAGGAGAAAGCAGTGGGTGAAACTGGAGGAGATTCTAATGGAGTCATGGGTCTTTAAGTGTTTCTCCATGGTCACGTTTTTTTGATATGGAATCACATGCTTTGATAAGGAACAGCCCCAGGAGGCACTGGGGCAATGAACTCATCTTGCTCTCAAGCTGCCTTTGCAGAAGAACCTTTATTTTCTTCTACCAAAGCAATGTTATATACATTGAACTAAAATATTTCTCTGCTGATGGAGCTAATGCCCTATCACAGACAAGATCCACCAGTCTGATTTGACAGAAGGTCAGTAAGTAGAGAATAGCTTACATGGCAATAAAGTTATGGGAGAAATTGATTAAAGTCAGTCCTACACATGTGCAGTTACAGACCAAAGTTTAAAAAGAAAAAAAAAACAACTCCCCTTGGAATGAAACCAAATGATCGCCTGGATCCTAAAGTGAAGCGATATTGTTCCAATTTTTCCTTTATCAGACAAAAGGAAAGGTCTTTCCACATAGCCTTTTGACATACAGCTAATTTAAAGAAGATTTGGGAGTATGATGCCGGATCAGATGCCTTTACCAAATTCCTTGCTGTTTTCATTTGAAATCTCTCATTTATGCTCAAATTTCCAATTGGAAATTTAATGACTTTTTCTTTAAGGGAAGTTGGCAAGCTGAGTTGGTTTAAATACAAATCTCCCAAAGGTAAAAGATCAGACATCATTATAAAAATAGAAAATATTCCCATTGTCCTTTCGAGATGTTTCTCCTAGAAGACGTGAGGATGTTTCTGAACAGCAGATGCGTTTTGGTAAAACAAAGTTGAAAAATATGTGAAACTCTTGACATTGGAACTACTTCCTGAACTGTGTCAAGTTATGTGGCTGCCCAGAGTAACTGAGACCATTCTCTTTGTGACCATCCTATTCTATTTATATAAACTCAATGGAAAATGCCCCAGTTCCCTGGTGGTTCATACGGTAAAAATTCTACCTGCAATGCAGGAGACCCAGGTTCCATCCCTAGGTCGGGAAGATCCCCTGGAGAGGGAAATGGCTACCCACTCCAGTATTCTTGCCTGGAGAATTCTATGGACAGAGGAGCCTGACAGGCTACAGACCATGGGGTCGCAAAGAGTTGTACATAACTGAGGAACTAACACACACGACAGAAACACTGTCATTTGCTGCCTGATGATTCACACTCCCACTCCTCAGAAGTCCTTTTCCTCCAGGTCTCAGCAGCCCCATCTGTCAAATGGGAAGGCTGGTCCATAACATTTAGGGGCTCTTTAAGCATGGACATTCTCTGAGTTCATGGCACTTAACATATAAATTGAGTTTTGCATTCATCTGTTATGGACCTTTTTATTTTCAACTAGCAAAATATCAAATTGTTCTATAAATAAACAAATATAAAAAAAACTTCAAAAGTCAAACTGTTGACTGTTTTCTCAAATTAGACATGGGTCATTCGGAGCAATCAAATAACAACCAGCCTTCCACTAGCAGCTCAAACTGTCCTGAAATGAAGTGCTTCTCCGCCTCTGTCCCAACCCAAGCTGGTTTACTGCTGCTGCTAAGTCGCTTCAGTCGTGTACGACTCTGTGTGACCCCATAGACAGCACCCACCAGGATCCCCCATCCATGGGATTCTCCAGGCAAGAACCCTGGAGTGGGTTGCCATTTCCTTCTCCAAAGCATGAAAGTGAAAAATGAAAATGAAGTCGCTCAGTCCTGCCCGACTCTTAGCGACCCCATGGACTGCAGCCTACCAGGCTCCTCCGTCCATGGGATTCTCCAGGCAAGAGTACTGGAGTGGGTTGCCATTGCCTTCTCCATAAGCTGGTTTAAGCCCAATTCAAAACCCTGATTATTTTAAAGAATAAGGAAATAAATGAGATATGTTGAAATGGTCACTCTAGCCCCTTGTTAGCAGAGACTGCATCAATGTTTATACAGAAGAGGATCAGGGCAGAAATTTGTTAAGAACACAGGGAAGTGGCTAGGAGATTTGCCTCAGAGCTAAGGTTGCTTAATAAGGACATGGAATTGCTTAGATTGTAATTTACTTCTTATTTTTATTATTTAGTTGACGTATTTATCTACCTGAGACTTTACTTCCGGTGGTTGGGAGGGAGGTGCTGATGGAAATTTGGAAAGTACTCTTCCCAAGCCTCCCCTTGACTCCACGCGTGACAATTGATGCTGAGATGGCTGAGGACTTCCTCGCAGGGTGTCCCACCCAGAGATATCTAGGACAGATAGGAAATGTCCTTTCTCTTCTGTCTGCACAGTTCCAGACGGCGCAGTCATCGAAGTCAAAGGGAGCGCCGCGTTGGGGGTGACTGTGCGCAGGGGCCCGTGCACAGGGCTTGCTTGGGGGGCTCAGTGGAGTAGAGGACAAAACAGAAGGAGGGCTGCAGCGGCGGGCAGAGCTGGGTTTTATCCTAGAGATCGGGGGCAGGTTCTTCTGAAGACCTTTATGATCCATGAGCCACTTAATCTCTCATCTGAAAGAAGGGAGGCCCCTCCCTCCCCCACAGGCTTGTCCGGTTACCTAGATCTCCACAAATGGTTGAAACGGGTCCCACGTTCCTCTCTTTGTTATATGGGCCCGTTTCATGCTGGCCTCCCCAGGCCCTCGTGGCAGGCTCTGATCTCCTCCCACAAACACAAGAACACATTTTCTCTGTCCTCCCAAAGCAGCCGAACAAGTCCATACAAGTGACCCCTGACTTTCCCCAAAGCGGAGCCAGGGGTAAGCACAGTCCCTCTGCACCTCCATAAGGGACACGGGGCACCCCTGCACAGAAGAGGGGAGAGTCAGTGAGGGCGGAGGAGTCCTGGGGCAAATGTTAGGGCAGGACAGACAGGACCTCAAATCGGTTTTGCCACTCAGACACTAAGGATCCTTGAGTCCTGACAAACCTGGCCTTTTCAGACCCTGCTGATGATGACTGGGGTTGGGAGAGTCAGGTTAAATTTCCTGACCTGCTTGTCCCAGCCTGACTGGGGCCCTTTCTCATTCAAACTGCAAGTCCCAGCGAGGGTCGTTGGTGTGTCCGCGAGAGTGTGTGTGTGTGTGCAAACACACATGTGCAGACACCCGTCTGCACACAGATATGACAAACGTGACAGCTTCTCAGGTCAAAGCTAGTTTCAACCTGTTAACAAAAGAGGGAAAACACAGCAAAGATAACCCAAAACACATTTGCACTTAGTGCTTATTTGAAATGAAATCAGAAAATCAGCTTTAAATATGAAAAACACCTTTATGAGACAAGAGCTTTTAAAAAAACCCTCAATTTTCAAGAAAATAATTCTCTGATAAACTGACCAAACAAGAATACTAGAAGCCATAAAACATAGCAATATATTGAAACGTTAGGGCAAATAATATGTTTAGAATATACTCACGTAATTTACCAATGTCATATATACCACATATTTACCAATTAAATACAATAGCTATTAAATAACACTGAGATCAATAATCACATCATCCCTTTCTTCTGTACTTTCATTTTGTGGGGTACCTTTTCATTCAGCATCTAGTAAACTTCTTCAGCCCTCCAAAATGCAAGCTGATCAAATTAATATGATGTAAAATGAATGCAATATCCTTATAAATATTTATATGTAAAGTCTGAACTTGGAGGCCAGAATAATGTTACATCGATTCTGAAAAACCACTGGGTTTGTATCTTCCCAGCTCATTCTAGTCTTCTAGCACCGTGTGACAGCAATGTGTTTTCTCAGAAAAGTCAACTAATTTTAGAGAAAATTCATCTTTTTTTATTTCTTAACCTGGCCCATGAGAGATAACAGTTCACCTAGGTTTCAACATCTGCTAAGAGGAAGATTAAAAACAAAATCCTAATTTCTGGTGTGTTCTTGCTATTGGAAAAAAATATCAGCTAGCGAGTATTATTAGCTATCTTCAAGTTGACAAGAATGCAGGATTAAGTTTCTTTAAGGCAATTACACTTTTGATGACCCCTCTGCATATAAAACATGTTAGCTAATGGGGGTGCAGAGGGGCAGCTTAAGTGTTTGATCAGGAAATCCTGCGTGAGCATATTGGATGGAAATTTGATTAGTAGCCTTAGTGACGGGCGATCAGATCCTCCAGGTCTGCACAATCAGAT
Organism: Muntiacus reevesi; assembly: GCF_963930625.1. Lineage (NCBI taxonomy): Eukaryota > Metazoa > Chordata > Mammalia > Artiodactyla > Cervidae > Muntiacus > Muntiacus reevesi. Next base: position 10,076,954 of record NC_089256.1, read on the forward strand.
CTGGCAGCACTTGCCTTCTTGCCTCTTTGAAGGAGGCGAACATTTGTACAGAATCAAGACAGTGCTGGGTCCTTCGGTTTTGGTTTTTTTTTTTTCTTCTGGGTCCTTTTCTTTAAGTTATTGCAGACTAAAGCCTGAAAAGTACCTTTTATTTTCTTTGAACAATATGTTTGCAGTTACCTTCATGTTGTAGAATAAAATAAAAATTGGCCTTTCTCTGAAAATTTGAGGTCAGAGGAAGCAGAAATGAAAAATTGAGAGTCAGAAGGGACCTCAAAGAACATCCTTGTAAGCAAAGCTAACACTCACACAGTACTCATTACACCTCACTGCCACCTTGATGCAAGGATATCCACACATTCAGTCTCACAACGCCTGTTTTACCAAGGAGGAAATTCACACAGTACAGTGAAGTAACCCAAGGTCACCTGGTAGGGATTCGAACCCGGGCAGCTGGGCTCCTGACCCGGGCTCTTGACCACTCCACACACTCTGCACTTCTGCCTCCCCAGTGCTATAAGTCGGAAAACTGAGCTCCCAGAGAAGATATGAATCTCCCAGAGTGAATCAGCTATGATTTAAACTACAATCTTTTTTAATCGCTGTTTGACGTTCTTCTCTTATGCCACCTAAACTTCTAAATTTCACCTTCCTCTGTTAACCTGGACAAAACAGAATCTGCGCTAGGTGCTTTCCATCCATCACGCCAGACAGTGTGCAAATGACCCCCAGAAATGGATACTATTTCTGTTTTACAGATCAGAGAAGCTGTGTCTTAGAGAGGTTAGGCGACTTGTCTGTGGTCACACAGCAAGAAACAGAAAAGAGATTTCATCTCACATTCGTCTCACTCCTTTCCACTTTCCTTCTGAGAAAAAACGAAGCTGGGAGGAAAGAATAATCCCAGCAATATTTGGGGGTCAAACAGGAGCTAAAACAGTTAGTTTGCATTGTGCAAATTTCATGCATTTGTTTAGCATGAGCAATAGGACTTCATGCTAGGTGTATTGTATTTAGTTAAACCAATAGGTATTCTCCATGTGCCTGAACCCCAGTCAGCCAGGTGAGGCATGGCATTAGCAAGAAGTCATGGCCAGATTCGACCTTTAAAAGATGCATTTTTTAAAATGCAGGGGAAAAAAGTCACATGTGCATAGGCACGCAGGAGCGTGCACACATAAACATCATACAGTCTATGTTTCACTCTTTTATTTTTCATATAGAGTCTAAGCTTCCCAGATCCCCCCCTCTGGTGTGAAGCATATAACTATGGATACTTTTACAAAGGAAATGAAACAAAACAATCCTGAAATCTCTCAGTAACAAAAACGATCAAGGTAGGTTCTGGCATCAGACTGACCCTGAGTCACAGAAAAGTCAATTAATTGTGATGGCCATAATGGATCGATTATTCTGGGAAATCTCCGACATGACTTCAGCCCAGCAGGCTGACAAGGAGACACACATCAAATGCGCTAGCCCTTTCCGAGGGAGCAACAGCAGGGGGTGGGGGACCCACGAGCACGGCCACTCACCTCAGACAGTGTGGTCCCGACACTCAGGGAGATCGGCGCATGTCCCTTCCTCAGCTTGGAGGCTGGATTCTGCCACTTTCAAATATCTTGCTTCTTGTCAGTTAATAATTATACAAGTGAAATATATTTTTAAAATACAATACGAAACTAAAACAGCAACTTGTATTTTTTGCAGAGGGATGGGGCAACATATATATTTTAATTCATGCCCAAATGAATCAAATTCATTTTCTTCAGGTTTCAATGTTTCACTTTTCTTTAATGTTTTTTTATCTACTATAAAAATAACTCAAAGAAGAGCAAAAGATGAAAGGCTCATCCATCTAGATACCCAGAGAGAATCACCATTAACATGAATAGTGCATTTTACTCTGGACATTTTCAGTCTAATATATAATTATAATCATTGGGCATAATCACAGATGCTACACTAATTTTTGAAAAAGCACTGTTGATATTTTTCCTGATTATAAAATCAATATAAGCCCTTAGAGGATGTTCGGGGTAAGTAAACCGAAGAGTATAAAGAAGATGAAAATTCCCTCTAGCCTACCCCTCCGCAAGAAGCCCTCCTAATGAGAATCCCTGGGCTCTGAACCGCTCCCCTCTCCAGCCCTTGGGTCCTCAGTTCCGGGGCCTGGCCCTGCCATCCGTCTCCATGTCCTGGGACAGGGGACGAGGGGGCTGTCCTCACACAGTGCTCCAAGCACCTCCACCAGGTCCAGGCTGCCAGCCCCTCAGCCCTGGGGCCACACACCCGCCCTGTGGTCGTTCATCTTCTTAGCTACCTTATGTCAAAATACTCATACTTGTTTTTGCCTTGTTAGCTAATGTCCTTTGCCGGCCACTACCCCCTCTGCCATCGCAGCCCATTTTAAATATTATGGTCCTAATTACAGCAGATGATTGTTGAATGACCAAACAGGGCGGACAGACCGTGATCACACTCCAGAGGCCCAGCCTCTCTCTTACAAAATGGGACTCTTTTTTTTTTTTTTAACACCATCCAATGATGTCACCCGTTTGCGGTTTCTCTGGGACTTTATTAAAATGTTTGTGACGGAGCCAATGTAAACCATCCTAAATCCAACACAGAGCTGAAAGGACTGATTTTAGGGAATGTGAAGATATGGATCATTGGGCCTGTCGAAGCCCCATCTTGAGCCAATTATTGGTGTCATCTTGAGCCAATTTAATCAATCCAAGAGGGATTGGGGGGTAGAAGGGGGCTCGGGCAGGGGTTGTGAGTGTTGGTCAAATGTGCTGGCTCAAAAGTGTGTGTCATGAAAGCAACTGGGCCCTCACTTTGTGGATTTCAGTCCCTGCTTTTCTTGCACTTTCATCCCAGGGTACCCACTGATGCCCAGTTTCAGCCTCATTATGGGGCTTGTTTGAAATCCTTGAGTAGTCCCGGCCCAGATTTGAGAAAGGAAGACCCCAAATCTTCAAGACCATTTCTCACTGGGGAGACAATGTCAGGGGTGCAGAACCCACTAGACACTACTGACATCCAAGTCACTGCTGACCCAACTGGACAACAAAAGGGCCTGTAGTGCTGAGTGGAAATGCTTAGAACCCAGCCTCTAAGCAGCCTTGAGTACTTACCTATTGTTGAACTGCTCTTTCTTTTTACCTTTTTTTTTAATTTTTATTGAGGTATAGTTGATTACAATGCTGTGTTAGTTTCAGCTGTACATACCCATAGATCCACTCTTTTTAAGATTCTTTCCCCATATAGGCCATTACAAAGTTTTGAGTAGAGTTCTCTGTACTGTATAGAGAGTCCTCATTAGTTATGTTTTATATGTAGTATTGTGTATATGTCAATCCCAATCTCCCAATTTACCCCTCCGTCCTTTACCCCAGTAACCATAATTTTATTTTCTATTGTCATACTGAGTGAAGTAAGTCAGACAGAGAAAGACAAATATCATCTGATATTGCTTATATGTGGAATCTAAAAAAAAGGCTACAAATGAACTTATCTAAAAAACAGAAATAGAGTCTCTTTTTATCTTTTAATTGAGTAGCCAGCACTACAAATCATCAACTGTATGGTTATCTTCACTTAAAAAAAATAAATAAACAAAAAAACATTGACTGGAAAGAAAAGACCCTGAGACACCAGCACCAGAAATATTTGGTGTCAGGAGCTAAAGCCACATCAGCCTCCAGTTTTACACTCTGTGCCTTGAGTGGGTGACACAAATACAGGTAAGACAATTTTATTTTTTTTCTTTACAAATCCACAGAGAATGATCAACATCTGTGGCATGCAATTATTACTCATATCTTATTTCTCCACAGATATATTTTTATTTTTCCATGCCCCAGAAAGGATGTAAAGAGGTGGTACCCAGACTTGACATATTTGATTAGCTGCCTCATCCTCTCACCTGAGTTCTCCTTCCATCTATCTAGGTTTCAAAGGGCTGCTTCTCCTTCTTCTCCAGAGGCAACTCTTCACGTTTTTTTATGATATAAAAAGAGTGCAGACTGTCTGGTGTGTGTACTTCTGTGTTTTGATGGCTAACATCCATGAGTATGCTCAGTCAGTTCTCCATAGCCGGCTATTTGTCTTGGATATAACGCTGTGCGAGGCTGCGCGGTTTGGAAAGGTTACCGCGGCAGTGAGCCTTCTCACAGTGCATCTCTGTGCAAGCTCGAGTCGATGGAGCGGAATGTGCACCAATAACACAATTGTTTTCAACCCACAAAATTGACGAGACAGGCCCTCTTCAGTTTTGGAATGCAGGCTTGCTGTCAGTTCACGAAGGAGGTATCCAAAATCTTACTCCAGGAACGAAAGAATACGAGTCAGACAATCTCCTTGATGTTCCCAAATTTAATTACTTTAAAGAACCCTGCTTCCCCACCACTGAATTATTTTTCAGAAAACAATGGATATTGGATTCATCTCTTCCCATCATATGCATTCTGAAAGCTGTTTGGATTAAAACTGACTTTCCTTCTATTTTTACTTGTTTCCAAAGAATTTGACTGCTAACCTTTTAATTTTTGTAAACCTAATGGGCTTCTGGAACAATCCAGGAGCATTGTTTACTCTGAACGTGCTCAAAACAAATCCCAAAGCAACTTTAATCGTTGCCACCTCCAAGGAAAGAAGAGGAAACGCAACTCTGGGATGGGCTGGCTTGGTTCATCAAGTCAGTATCTCCACTGGAGAATGTGTTAGTCTGTTTAGAAGTTAGGCTAATCCTACCTTTCAGTTATGGAAGGAAATGGATTTTAGATTCAAGACTCAAGGTAGGTCCTCTGAGTGTAAGATCAAATGTTCTGGTGCTTTCAACAAGCAAATGCTACTGCCTTTCTCAAGGCAGAGGCCAGCCGGGACTGCGGGCTTCATAAACAACACTCTGCTATTTATTGGAGCTGCCCACCCGAATCCAAATCTTCCTCTCTTCAATCGCAGCCTGTTTACCGCAGCTTAAACGGGGTTCTGCAGCCCTGCCTGGGTCTGCAATTTATTACTTGCTGAGAGAGCTCAGACCCAGAGTTTAAATGTCCCTAGTTGAAAGTTTATACCAGTCAGGACAGAAAATTATTCTCTCTGCCTAGGTTGAAGCACATTACTTCTTTATTGAATTAATTATGATAAGGATCATAACTTTAAACGAGGGGTGAGGTGCTGGCTTTCCGCTGGGATTGCTTGGAGCAATTTTCATCCAAGCATTTTTGTGGAGTTATTGAGTCTGGCAGGTCTGAACTTTGGAGAGGAGTAACTTTCTCCAGAACTTGAAAGGGCTTGGACATTGATCCAGGCAAAGCTGTACCAGATTCCATGTTTTGAGACAGGGAAATTTGCACTGCATGCTGAACAAATAACCGCGGGACCGGATGAAAGACAGCTCGGGAACTCCTCATGTGGCCTTGAGCTTGGCCTTTCCTTGACGGAGCTGGCCCGGGGAGGGCAAGGGATACACAGGGACAGGCAGGTCCCCAACAAGCCCATGTTCCCCTGCCTCTTAATTTTAGAAGGGCTGCAGGGCTGTGCAAGCAGTGGGCTGGTCCTGATGCATACAGGATGGTGGGCTGAGCAGCAAAGGACGCTTGCTCCAAGGTCAAGTGGACCTGGGTCTAATTCTTCTTTGGCCACTCTCTAGTGCCGGAATATGAAGAGCGACCCTTCCCTTCTTTGTTTCACCCCACATCGCTGGACTATTTAAAGAAGTAAGTTTGTTTATGTATAATATATGTTATTTAGAATATATGGGGCTTCCCAGGTGGCTCACTGGTAAAAAATCTGCCTACCAACACAGGAGACACAGATTCAATCACTGGGTCAGGAAGATGCCCTGGAGGAGGAAAGGGCAACCTGCTCCAGTATTCTTGTCTGGAAAATCACAAGGACAGGGGAGCCTAGCAGGCTACAGTCCATGGGGTCGCCAAGAGTCAGATACAACTGAGCACGAACACACACAATATAGAATACACAGATGTTTTGTATACACACACACACGCACACACACACACACACATCTAGTACTTAGTTGGGATTATTTAAAGGGAGTCATGATTACTACTCTCATTATGTTCAGGAAAATGGAAAAGTTCAGCCGGACCAACGTCTCATGTCTCTTCCAGCTAAAATCTTCCATCCCACCCAGGTGACAAAGCTGTGTGTGTCTCTGGCTCCCAGTCCAGGAACATGCTGTCCATAGTCCTCACCCTTGGGTCCCCGCCCTCAGTAGCTCGGGGCCTGGCCTTGAGTCCCAGTCTTCTCAGAAGCTCAGCTCTACTCTGAGAGAGAAGCCCGCCATCCCAGGAGCCCAAACCAGCAGATCTTGACCGAGGCAGTTCCATTTTGGAGAGGTTTTATTTCTGCTGCTTCTGAGGGGCGGTATATCTTCAAGTCCCACCCGGAGACCTGCCTGCCGCGGATCCACCAGTGTTGTCCAGACCAGGCCTACCAGGCAGTCGGTCAGTTAGCCAATCCAGGGGCCAGTGGGTGGAGCGATCTGGGGTTCTATCTGCTCAGCTGTGAACAAGTTCACCCCGAGGCCGCCTGCAGGCAGGACATACACTGTTGACACAACGGCTCTTCCCTATACCTCCCTCTATCTCCTCAAAGCGCACTTTTCATCCCACAATTCATGCCCCACTCTTTGGAGTCTACATGGCTTGGGTTATTGGAGCCTTCTCTGAATAGGGTGATCCATGGTTTTAACCTGTCAAAAGCAGGGTACCACAGCTGGGATCATGGCAAGGGCCAGGGACAGTGAACAGGGGCTGGGCTCAGGCACATTGGCCAGCAGCCTGACCAGCACCCCGCTCCCACTCCCTCAGGGCCAGGCCCTGGCTTCTCAGGCCTGCCCAAGCCAAGCCTCTGAAGGAGGGGGGTCCCTTCCCCTCCACAGGGTTAGCCAGGGGTGAGTGTGGGACAAATATCAGATTTCTCAGTTTCCTGCAGTGCGAGGCAGACGACAAGATTATTACCTCTCCAAGGGGATACAGGCTGAAAATACCAGCAGGTTCCAGGAGGGTTTTGAGAGTTTTGTGGAATGCAATAGAGTAGGAACATGACTGATCCTGGATGAGGGATCCTGCCCTGTCTTTCAGCACCTGTTCTCATTCAAGGGTCCAACCTTCTTTGAGAAAGAAACAGATAAAGGTGTTCACGCTAAAATGTAAACGATTCTTCCTGTGTTACACTGCACAAGGGTTTTTCACAGAAAACATATAAGTAGAAATTTTCATTATAATTCTTCAATCACTGCCTTCTCTGATATACAAATGCACAGAGATACACATGGACATACACAAACCACACACAAACACATATGCACATACAAACACACAAGACGCTCCATCCAAACCCTTACCCTAACCCTGAACACCCTGGACCCTCTCTCCCTACTGGCATTTACCCCATGGACTGTAGCCCACCAGGCTCCTCTGTCCAGAGAATTTCCCAGGCAAGAATACTTTAGCAGGTTGCTATTTCCTCCTTCAGGGGATCTTCCTGACCCAAGGATCAAACCCATGTCTCTTGCATTTCCTGCATTGGCAGGAACAATATGCCCTAAAATCCATTAAAGCATTCCCCCACTTTGTTTCCCTGATTTTCTTAAATGCATCCTTCAAATCCTAGCCCAGTTGCCATTTACTTCAGGAAGCTCTCGGAGACTCTCTCTCCCTCTCTCTGGGCTGCATTAGCAGCTGTTCCCAGTGTGTCCTCTGTGCTCCTCCAGCGCAGCCCTCCCCACCCTGCGCGATCATCATTTGGTTCCTGGCCTCACTCTCCCATGAAACTGTCAGTTCTTGAGGGCAGAACTGGGGTCTCATTCTGCATTTCATCCCTAATGCTTCTTTCTTTCTGAGAAATAAAGTCAGAGCCCCTGGCAGGGATGTGGAGCGAGGCACACACAGAGGCACTCCTGAGTGTGACACAGTTATGCACCCAGAGGCACACCAAAGACAAAAAGGCATTCACCAATTTCCTAAAAATCTTTCTGACCATAGCTTGGAAAAAAGACACAAAGAGAACCAAAGTTTGAAGAACTGGTGAAAGACACTGTTCCTCTCAGTCCTGAATGTTCATTGGAAGGACTAATGCTGAAGCTGAAACTCTAATACTTTGGCCATCTGATACAAAGAACTGACTCATTGGAAAAGACCCTGATGCTGGGAAAGATTGAAGGCAGGAGGAGAAGGGTATGAAAGAGGATGAGATGGTTGGATGGCATCACCGACTGGATGGACATCCATTTGAGCCGGCTCCAGGAGTTGGTGATGGACAGGGAAGCCTGGCGTGCTACAGTCCACGGAGTCCCAAAGAGTCAGACATGACTGAGTGACTGAACTGAACTGTGCCTCTCAGCATGTTACTGGGGATTCCCTGGTGGCTCAGACGATAAGGAATCCACCTGCAATGCAACAGACCAGGCTTTGAATTCCAGATTTGGAAGATCCCTTGGAGAAGGGAAAGGCAACCCACTCCAGTATTCTTGTCTGGATAATCCCACAGAGGAGCCTGGTAGATCACAGTCCATGGGGTCACAAAGAGTTGGACACAACTGAGCGACTAACATTTCACTTAAAAATACGTTAGCTGAAAAATGTGAAAATTGGCCAGTAAATAAATATGTGGTACCAAGCTGTGACCTCTCAGACCTGTGGCAGTTCCCACTACTGCAGACTGAGAGCTCCTAGCCCATCCACCTCACTAGGTATCCCTAGAGGCAGGCGGACAGCTTCTCAGGCCACGCGGGTTATTATTCATGGTTTCACAACAGCACATGCTGCCAGCCTCCCTTGTTCTGTCACCTGGATCTGAAACTTCAGCTCCTTCCTTTCTGCCACCCTCAGACCACAAGGCCTGCTCAGAGCCACAGCTCACTCAGGATGATGGGCTGCCCAGGACAGACCTGCCACAAGCCGCCCTTGGCCATGCCCACCTGCCCACACCCCACACACAGGCCTGGGAGACTGCAGGGTAAAAGGGCCAAGAGCATTGGCCCTGGCTCTGCTGCTGCTGCTAAGTCACTTCAGTCATGCCTGACTCTGTGCGACCCCATAGACGGCAGCCCACCAGGCTCCCCCGTCCCTGGGATTCTCCAGGCGAGAACACTGGAGTGGGTTGCTATCTCCTTCTCCAATGCGTGAAAGTGAAAAGTGAAAGTGAAGTCGCCCAGTCGTGTCAGACTCTTAGCGACCCCATGGACTGCAGCCCACCATGCTCCACCGCCCATGGGATTTTCCAGGCAAGAGTACTGGAGTGGGGTGCCATTGCCTTTTCCGGGAGGTGCTCTACCTGGGTTCAAATCCTGACTCCACCCACTTATAAGCTGGGTGATCTTACGCAAGATATTTAACCACTCTGAGCCTCTATTTCCTCATCTGAAAACTGGGGAAAATAATATTTTTAATACTTACCTTAATTTTCAGTTTTCTAATTTTATTTTGGTTGCACGGGGTCTTAATTGTGGTGCACAGGCTTTGCTTACTGCAGAGCATGAACTCTAGAGGGCGTGAGCTTCAGTAGTTGTGGCTCTCAGGCTCAAGAGCACAGTTCAGTAGTTGTGGTACACCAGTTGTGGTGCCCCTCAACATGCAGGATCTTCCTGGACCAGGAATCAAACCCATGTTCCCTGCATTGGCAAGAGGATTCTTAACCACTGGACCACCAAGGAAGTCTGGGAAAAATAATTTTTTTTTAATCCCATAGCTGTGGGCTGAGGTTTATATCCACCTAAAGAGCTCCTAACAGTGTCCAGCTATGGTAAATAACAAATGTCAGCGATTGTCAGCACACACACACATATACAGAAGTCTGCACTGCTCACCTGTGATTTCCCAATCAGTGATTCTCAGTCATAGGCTGAGAACTTCCCTTCTTAGACTCTGAGGAGCAGCCAAAGTCTCCTGAGCATTGGAAGTCTGGTAAAAACTCACAATCATTCATTCATTCAACAAACATCTAGTGAGCATCTACAGTATGTGGGGTGCTGAGGAACCAGAGATGGGACAAGGCCCGGTCTTGCCTTGAGAAGCACATAGCCAGGCTGAGATGCAGAGCAAGGAACTGATGGTGACAATGCTCTGGATGAATGCCATAATGAAGCATGGGAAGGGAGTGAGTGGTCAGTGGCCAGAGTAGGGAGAGAAATGATCCACTCTTGGGCAATCAGGGAAGGCTTCTTGTAGGAGGGAACACCTGTATACTGAAGGCTGAGCATGAGTTAGCCATGGGAAGGGGTAAGGAGGAGGGGAGATGGGCCCAGGCTGCACTAGGTCAGATTAATTAATTAACCATAACAAGTACCACAACCAATAACTACCGTCAGGGCGTTTTCTCTATGCCTGGACCAGTATCAAGCATTTGAGCCACGTTATCTCACTGAAGCTTCACTTTCAGCTCTGAATAAAGGCGGTCTGTATTTCATCTAGAGGTGTATTATCCTCAATGCTTAGAATAGTGCCTAGAACGTAAATGGTTCTCAGTGAATATCTGTAGAATAAATAAAGATCAAGCACTCCTATAAGGTTGGTTCTAATCTGATTCCCATTTTTCAGATGAGGAAACAGAGGTATAGAGAAATCAGGCACCTTGCTCAAGGATGTCCCACAGCTAGTTGTGAAACACAGCAAGGGCTGTCTGGACAAGACCCTCCCCACTTAGTCAAGATTGGCCCAGAGGGACCTCAAGAGCCAGAGCAGCTGCTCCTTCATATGCCTGTAAAGGACCAGGTCACAGACAATCAGTGGAAGCTCCCCTTAAAGTGAGCTCGGCAAGAAGTGAGCAGGGTGCCCTCTACCTCCTCCCCGCCCCCACCCATCCTCATGGCTCTTGGCCCAGCAGCCTGTGTTTACATTTCTCCCTCAATCTGGAGGCTGCAGATTGAAATTATCTCTTCTCGGCTATGTCAGCCTGTCCTGAGCCTTGCTCCCAGCCCCAGCACCTCCCAATAAGCCCAAGGCAGCCACAGCTGGGCTCTGATAAAGTCGGTTCTGTCTCATAGGTTTCTGATGGGTTGGGAGAAAGAAGACCCCCCTCTCCCCAGTACTGCAAATGGAACTTCTCAGCCAGCAGCCCTCCCTGCCAGGGGACTGGGGGGAAGCGGAGGGCCACCCACCCCACCCCCCAGCCCCAGCACCCTCTGGGAGCCACAGAGGTGCTCATCACAGGACCGTCAGGAGAGAGTCTGTGGCTGGCCCCAGGCCTCCATGCTGCAGCCCAGGTCACCTGGTGGGCAGGTGATTTCCAGGGAAGTGGGGAGATTCAGCGCCCCCTCATTTTAGATTCTCTTTTCTCATGACCTTTCTCACTATCTCTGTGATACAAGTACTTGCTCTGCAACCTGGAGGCAGTTCCCTCCCTTCTCTGGGCCTCAGTTACTTCATCTGAGGGACTAGGGTAGGTGTTTTGGGGGGATGTGAAGGGATCTGCCTTGAGCCAGGCTCTTTTAAGCTCCCTGAGGTTGGTCTTCATGCCCAACACCCAGCAGAACACCTGGCACTCAGTAGGTGCTCAAGGAGTGTTTGTTGATGGAATGAATGATGAATGCTCCCCTCCCCTGCCAGTGATGACTTCTCTTTCTCTTCTCAGCACTCTCATGAACCCCATTGTACCTTGGAACCCATCTCTAGGCCATATCTTGATCTATGGAAAGATCTTTCCCCATTTCTGTTCTCGGTATGGGGTCTCAATAAAAATCATTTATTGCACTGTGGGAACTTGATACACTCTGGCTGTTACCATCATTAAAATGTCAGATATGCTTGTCCATACTACAATTTTAATAGTTAATAGACAATGAGCAGGTCTCTCTTTTTTATTCTTAGTGTTTCATTCTTGTTGTAGAGTTTCCAAGTCAATTCTATAAATTCTCTTTTTTAAAAATTTTATTATTGGGGTATAACTGCTTTCAATTTTGTGTGGATTTCTGCTGAACAACAAAGTGAATCATCTGTATATATACATATATCCCCAACCCCTTCAGCTTCCCTCCCACCATGCCTCCATCCCACCCCTCTAGGTCACCACAGAGCACTGAGTTGAGGTCTGTTTTCTACAAGGGTTCTAAGAAGGCCTGTCCCAGAGAACAAGTCTCTAACCACACGTTTCATGTGCTACAGCAGGTTCTAGCCTGGTTCCCAGGTGTGGGAAGGAAGGCAGGCTGGTGTTCCAGCAGGAACACAGGTTCCTAAGGCTAAGGTCCATGTCTCAGGAAGCCAGAGGAGGCAGAGCAAGGGCAGAAACTTGTCAGCCAGCCAAGCTATAAGGAAACATCCCTGTGATGAGGGGCCACATACTCACCATCCCCTGAAACAGCAATGATAATAGAGCCAATGGTGGAGATGCAGGCAGAGGAGCCTAGGATAGGGTCAGCCCAGGTTAAGCCAGGCAAACAATTTGTAGCAGGAACCTATGCCTGACCTAGAACCAGGCACCAAGTCTGAGGAATTTGCAAAGAGTTAAACCAGGCTCCCCAAGGGCTTCTCAGGTGGCACAGTGGTAAAGAATCCGCTTGCCAATGCAGGAGACACAAGAGTTGCAGGGTTCAATCCCTGGGTCAGGAAGATTCCCTGGAGTAGGAAATGGCAACCCGCTCCAGTATTCTTGCCTGGAAAATCCCAGGAACAGAGAAGCCTGGTGGGCTACAGTCCATAGAGTAGCAGAGTCGGACACAGCTGAGCGTGAGCACACACACAAACCAGACCAGACTGTTTGCAGGGCTCAGCCCGGGCTGACCCCACCCCAGGCTTCTCTGCCTGCATTTCCACCACTGGCTCTATTACCATCACTGTTTCAGGGGATGGTGAGTATGTGGCTTTCTGAGATACGGGCCTCAGCCTTCGGAGGAAGGGCCATGGTGAGTAAGTGGCCCCTCAGCACACTGATGGCAATAGAGTCAATGGTGGAAATACAGAAAGCCATTCATTATAGCTTGGCTGGTTGGCAAGTTTCTGCCCTCGCTGTGCCTCCTCTGGCTTTCTGAGACACGGACCTCGGCCTTTGGACCCTGTGGTCCTGCTGGAACACTGAGCAACTTGTCCATAATATAAAACAATTACAGATGCAATGGTTGAGTGCTAGACTATGGCATGGTTGGTACTGAACTCCTACTCTTACTTCAAAATCCTGATAAGAATTCTTGCTCCTGGAGGTATTATGGATTTGACATTCTAAAGGTAAACAAACAAACTTCTAGTTTTACAAAATAAGTAATGGATGAAATATATCAAACAATCTTTTTTTAAAAGCAGAGCTAAACTCGACAAAAAGCAAAGACTCTCCAAAGGTCAAAGGTGAAGAGAGGCTTCCAGCCTGGAGAGCCAGGGCCACACCAGGCCAGCTCCCCAGCACTTGCTGATGCCAGCACCCTGGAACCTCAGAGTTTATTGGCAACAGAGGGGACAAGACCTTGGGCACATATCTGATTGGATCCCCTACGCCGCTCCTCTCCCACACACAGAAGTTGAGGTCTTTGAAGGGCCATACTCTCAGTGAAAGGTTAAACTAGAAAAAAAAAATCTGCCCACCATCAAAGGGAGACAAGATAGCTTTAGGTCCAAGATTTGATCTTAGGCTTGGATCCAAGTGGAAAAAAGGAAAAATAAAAGAATAAAGGCTGCTGACAATTCATAACTATATCCCTGAACTCCGCAGGTCTGGGTCAAATTTATACTATCTGCTTGGTCCAGGAAACCCCAAGTCAAGAAATTAAAGTAGTCCCAGACCAGCAGTGCTCTGTGGCATCTGGCAGAGCAAAGCAAATTCCTCTGGAGGAGCATCATCAGTCCAGGCCCCACAGGTTCCTCCCAGGTTTACAGTGGTCAACAGAGCTTGCAGTCATTCAGAAAGGTGTCAAGACACAGGAGAGTGGGGAGCATCAGAAAGAATCTGGAGTAGAATTATACTCAGAAGGACTTGAGACGTTGGAATGATTAGGTACAACAATGTGAAATAAATAAGTCTAAAATTTAAACAAAGTAAAACAAGGAATTGAAAACTCAAGCAGAGACTAATAAAAATGGCCAGTATATTTGATAAACAGATGGGTGAATAGACAGATAAAATTTCTTAAACTGGAAATTCAAATACTTGAAATTTAAAGCCCAATGGATTATTTAAACAGTTGAATGGAGAATTCCTGAGCTATAAGACAAATCTAAAGAAATGTTATTCTGAGTGATTTGTGGATATTGAAGAATCCTTGCATCCCTGGGATGAATCCCACTCAATCATGGTGTATGATCCTTTTAATGTATTATTGGACTTGGTTTGCTAGTATTTTTGTGTCTATGGACCTGTAATTATCTTTTCTTTTGTAGTATCTTTGCCGAGTTTTGATATCAGGGTGACGGTGGCCTCATAGAATGCCCTTGGGAGTGTTCCTTCCTTTGCAATTTTTGGGAAGAATTTCAGGATAGGTGTTAACTCTTCTGTAAATGTTTGACAGAATTTGTCTGTGAGGCATCTGGTCCTGGACTTTTGTTTCTTGGAAGTTTTCAAATCACTGTTTCAATTTCAGTACTTGTGATTAGTTTGTTCATATTTTCTATTTCTTCTTGCTTCAGTATTAAAAGGTTGTATCTTTCTAAGAATTTGCCCATTTCTTATAGGCTGTCCATTTTATTGGCATATAGTTGCTTGTAGTAGTCTGTATGATCCTTTGTATTTTCTGTGGTGTCAGTTGTAACTTCTCCTTTTTGATTTCTAATTTTATTGATTTGAGCCTTCTCTCTTTTTAACATCGCTAATTATTAGAGAAATGTAAATCAAAATTACAATGAGGTATCACTTCACACTGGTCAGAATAGCCATCATCAAAAGTCTACAAACAATAAACATTGGAAAAGGCGTAGAGAAAAGGGAACCCTCCTACACTGTTGGTGGGAATGTAAATTTGTACAACCACTATGGAGAAAAGTATGGAATTTCCTTTAAAAACTAAAAATAGAACTGCCTTATGATCTAGCAATCCCACCCCTAGGCATATATTCAGAGAAAACACTAACTTGAAAAAACACATGCACCCCAATGTTCATAGCAGGACATTCACAGTAGCTAAGACATGGAAGCAACCTAAATGTCCATCGACAGAGGAATGGATAAAGAAGATATTGGCTTCCCTGGTGGCTCAGGTGGGAATCTGTCTGCAATGCAGGAGACCCAGGTCCAATCCCTGGGTCAGGAAGACCCCCTGGAGAAGGAAATGGCAACCCACGCCAGTATTCCTGCCTGGAAAATCCTATGGACAGAGGAGCCTGGTGGGCTAAGTTCATTGGATCACAAGAATTGGACATGACTGAGCAATTAACACACACGAAGGAATATTACTCTGTCATAAAAAAGAATGCAGTAGATCTCCCTGGTGGTCCAGTGGTTAAGAATCACCTGCCAATGCAGGGAACACAGTTTCAATCCCTGGTCCGGGAAGCTTTTACACCCCTCAGGGCAGTGCACCACAGCTACGGAGCTTGTGCTTTAGAGCCTACAAGCCACAACTACTGAGCCTACATCCTAGAGCCCACGCTCTGCAACATGAAAAGCCATGGCAATGAAAAGCCTGCACGTGTATCAAAGGACAGCCGCCACCTGCTGCAACTAGAGAAAGCCCACGAGCAGCAACTGATTCACTGAAATAAAGGAAAAAAAGAATGAAGTAATGCCATTTGCAGTCACACGAATGGATCTAGAGATTGTCATATTAAATGAAGTCAGACAAAGATAAATATCATATGATATCACTCATATATGGAATCTAATTTTTAAAAATAATACAAAATAAACTTATTTTGAAAAAAGAAACAGAGTTATAGATTTTCAAAACAAACTTATTATTACCAAAGGAGAAATGTGGAGGGGGGAGAGATAAGTTAGAAGCTTGAGGTTAATGTACATACACTACTACATATGTACTAATGTACATACACTACTACATATATAATGTACATACACTACACCAACAAGGATCTATAGCACAAGAAACTTTACTCAATATTATGTTATAACCTATATGAGAAAATAATATGAAAAAGAATGAATATACATATACATATAACTGAATCACTTTGCTGTACACCTGAAACTAATACAACATTGTAAATCAACTATACTCCAATACAATTTTTTTAAAAAGAAATGTTACAGTGCAGCCCAGAGATTAAGAAAAATGAAAACTATAAGAGACACTAAGAGACATGGAGGACAAAATAAGAAGGTCTAAAGTATAGCTAATTACAGTTCCTGAAGATACAATGTAGGGGCAAGCAATCTTTGAAGAAATAATGGCTAAGAATTGTTTCAAGCTGATAAAGGACATGAGTCATCAGATTCAGGAATCACAATAAATCCAAGCAAGAAAAGTAAAAATCAATTCACATCATAGTGAAACTGAAGAAGACACAGAAAAGATCTTTTTAAAATGCCATAGGGAAAAAATAGCTTACTTATAAACGAACAAGAGGCAGACCAACAACCACAACAATGGAAGCCAGAAGGCAATGGAATAGCATCTTCAGCATGCTGAGGGAAAATAACTATCTACCTAGATTTCTAAACTCAGCTTAACCTTCACTCAAGAATAAGAGGGTAATACTGTCAACAGGTGAGTGGATAAAGAAGACATGAGATACCACACACACATTGGAATATTATTTAGCCTTAAAAAAGGAAATCTTGACATCTGCAGCAACACTACAGAGAGTAGAATGGTGGTTACAAGGGGCTGGGAGGGAGGAAGAAATAGGAAGATGTTGGTTAAGTGATACAAAGTTTCAGTTATGCAAGTTAAATACTGGAAATCTAATATACAACAATGTGTCTATAGTTAACAATGTACTGTATATTTGAAATTTGCTAACAGGACAGATCTTAAATGTTATCATCATGCACACACAGAAACAGTAGCTGTGTGATGGATATGTTAATTTGCTTGATAGTGGTGAATACCTCACAATGTTTACATATATCATCAAGTTGTACACCTTAAATAGATACAATTTTAAATTGTCAATTATACCTTAATAAAACTGCGATGGGGGAGAATTAGAGGAAAATAGCCTTTCAGACAAAGAACTGAATTTACAACTAAATGCCTCCTCTAAAAAACCAGAAGAAGAAAAATTAATCAGAAAGGTCTTGTATACAAGAAGGGATTGAGAATAAGAAAATAGTAAACATCTAGGTAAAGTAGATGGCACCAATTCTATTAAATGATACTAATGGCCATACTGAGAAAAAAAACTGGAACTGAATTAGTGGACAATAATAAGTACAGCATGAAAGATGGGATGAGGGTGATTACCTTCAAGCTAGGGTATGTGTTAAAAGTTTAAGAGTAGCCACTAAAATGACAGTTAAACTTCCTAAATCAATTGAGAAAGAAAGCAGAATTTTTTTTAAAAGTTTAAATAAATGTTAAGTAAGACACGACTAATCCTGACCTTGAGGAGTTCAGAGCCTCCTCAAGAGATTCTTGAGTACAAGGGACAAGCAAATAAGGACATAATTCTACTGATAACATTTTAAATGTGTAAGGTCAAGTGTTGATGAGAACATGGAAACTATGGGGAAGTAGGTTGCAACAGTCACAGCTCATGTGTGTATAAATTGTTCCAGTTGCTAGGGAGGGTCACTTGCCATTTCATCCCTGGAATCCTCCTCTCACTGCCTGGCCCCAAAGCCATTCACTCACTTGCAGGTGTCTGAAGGGGGCATACCCAGGCATTATGTAAATATCAAAGCCCCTGAAACAAGCTAAATACCCATGAACAAAGAATGGCTATAACATAGACTATTTCTCCACAGTGAAAAGGAAGACAGGATAGATCTACTATGGTCTAATATTAAATATCTAGTATCAAACACTTACCCTATACACACACACACACACACCCCACACACACACACCACATACCAAGCAGCACTCTCCCAGGCCCAGGACAGGACCCTAGCACTTCACAGCTGTGCAATAAATGTGGACTGAACTGAACTGAGTTGGGGGAAGTACCACAGAGAGGAATCAAGAGAAACAGATTATGAGCCAGGAGCAGCCTCCAGCAGCAAGAGAACAAGATAGAAGAAAGTCCCTGGCTGGCGCTACAAGGACGCTTCATCCTCAAGTGAAGGGGCAGAAGCAGAGGAGAAACCCACAGACCCAAGCACATCTGGTGCCCAGGAGCTTATACTCCCCCCAAGCCCACACCTGAGGTGACCTGGAGCTGGGGACGAGTCCCAAGCTGGCTGAGGCTGGGAGGAGAAGGCTGGAAGAGGCCCAGGCAGCAAGTCCCAGCCTTTCCTCCTCCCAGCACTATCAGCCCTTGTCTTCCTGTTTGACCAAACTTGTCAAGTATGTTTTTGAAAGCCCCTATCTTTGGGAAGACTTATGGGGAATGAGGGGATCCAAATCTCTCAGCGGGCCACAGTGACCACCCAGCCCACGGCTCTGCACCTCTGCTCTGAGCTCCCAGAGGCTGGAAAGTCTGCAGTACTTGGACCACAGTTCCTACCAGGCTTCTCTCCCAAGGGAAGCCTGCAGAGTTATATAAATAAGGCATGTGAACGTGAGCGTGCGTGTGAGATTGTGCATGGGCGTTCATGCACACTCTAACTTGGTTGCTGCCCAACCACATAGAAAATCATCCCGCATTATGTGCTGGGCATTCTTTTGGACAGTGGAGATGAATCAGCTCCTTTCCATGTTCCAGTCCTGACTACTGGGCATGACTTTTCACTCACTGTTCTGTACATTCTATGGAACACTATTATATACATACACAAAACAGACTGTTTCTCATGGCTAAGCTTTTACTCAGAGCTCTTTCTCCTGCCTGGAACTCCTTTCCTCTCTTACCTGGCTAGCATCTACCTGTCTTTCAGGTTTGGCTTCTGGGAGGTTTTCTTTTTCACCCTTCCATGCCTAGTTGGACTAGGTGTCTCTCTTTAGGATTTCCATCATGCCCTGGATTATGTCTACTGTGAAACTTACAGCAATACTAAAATCAACATTTATGTAGCACTTTCTATGTTCCAGGAGTGGTACTAAACAGTCAACATGCATTAGCATTTTCACTCTCCATAACATCCCTATCAAATGGGACAGCTTCTAGTTACCTTCCTGAGTCATTCTCTCTCCTTCTTTACTAACTTAACTGTAATTCTCTTGAGAATATGAATGTGCCCAGCTTAATAATCAGTTAATAATCACTAGTGCCATCACTTTGTGGCAAATAGATGGGGAAACAATGGAAACAGTGAGAGACTTTATTTTCTTGGGCTCCAAAATCACTGAAGATGGTGACTGCAGCCATGAAATTAAAAGACATTTGCTCCTTGTGAATAAAAGCTATGACAAGCTTAGATAGCATATTAAAAATCAGAGATGTTACTTGACAACAAAGGTCCATCTAGTCAAAGCTATGATTTTTCCAGTAGTCATGTATGGATGTGAGAGTTAGACCATAAAGAAACCTGAGCACCGAAGAATTGATGCTTTTTAACTG
Source organism: Muntiacus reevesi (assembly GCF_963930625.1). NCBI lineage: Eukaryota > Metazoa > Chordata > Mammalia > Artiodactyla > Cervidae > Muntiacus > Muntiacus reevesi. Next base: position 10,096,462 of record NC_089256.1, read on the forward strand.
TGATGTTGGAGAAGACTCTTGAGAGTTCCTTGGACTGCAAGGAGATCCAACCAGTCAATCCTAAAGGAAATTTAGTCCTGAATATTCATTGGAAGCACTGATGATGAAGTTGAAGCTCCAATACTTTGGCCTGATTGGAAGAACTGACTCACTGGAAAGGACCCTGATGCTGGGAGAGGTTGAAGGTAGGAGGAGAAGGGGATGACAGAGGATGAGATAGTTGGATGGAATCACTGACTTAATGCACCAAGCTCTGGGAGTAGGTGATGGACAGGGAAGCCTGGCATGCTGGAGTCCATGGGGTCTCAAAGAGTTGGACACGACTGAGCAACTGAACTGACTAGCTTAATAATAACATTTCATATTCATAACTCTGCAATTAAATTCTGACAATGAGATGCAGGTAGAAGTTGTTGGGGGAGAATTATGGGACTATCCTTTAAAGGCTGACTGCTGCAGCTGGAAAGCACATGTTGTCCTTCCTCTTTCATCGCCATTGCAGCGTGGAATGTTAACATGATGGCTCGGACCACCACAGTCATCTTGAAACCATGAGACAAACACTCCAAAAAAGGTGAAAGAGAAAAAGAGGACTTTCACCTTTGATACAACCAAGTGAACTCTTATTGGACCCAGTGATAATCCAATAACCATTAATTCTGGGCAAAATTTAAAATATTAATACAACTATCTAAAGGTACTAGAGAGTGACCAAAAGCAAGCAGATTCTAGAAGAGAGTTGGCATGTGGAAAAAAGGATGGGGCACAAGTAATTTCTCATTTTTATGACTTTTAGCTTGAAGACAATTCGAAGTCAACTTGAACAGACACTGAACCATGTCTGAGCTGTGATGAGCCATGAGCACCATGAGATGTGACCAAATTTCTTAAGGAAAATGCATAGTTTTCTAACTTAAAGAACCAGAAGATAAAGTTCAGGAAGACCTTAGCTGCTGCAAAGTGAAAGGAGAATCTCCTTTCTAAGGAAAGATCTGAAGATAAGGAGCCCTGAATTCTATACATAAATTCTGTCAAACTATGGGTCACTGCTGACCCATGCACTCATGGAGCAGGATCAAAGCTGCCTAGTTGAGGATAAAAGAACACAGTGAGATTTGTGTTGCTGCCCCAGAAAAAGAGTTTGCAGTTTGAATCCAACCTAGTTAATTACCAGCTAAAACAAAACAAAACAAAAAAATTAACATTCTTCATAAGAATATAACAAAATCGAGTGCCTCCACAATATTATTCTCACAGGGTGTACGATACAATTAAAAGCATATTACTCAACATATGAAGAACAGGAAAGTGTGATCAATTCACAAGAGAAAAGACAAATAATGGAGATGGATATGTTGGGATTAGCAGACAAGGATTTTTTTTCTTTAAATATTTAAAAAATTAGTTTTCCAAACCCCTAATCTCCTTTGTTTTTCATTTATTTTATTATTTGGAGGCTAATTACTTTACAATATTCTAGTGGTTTTTGCCATACATTGACATGAATCAGCCATGGATTTACATGTGTTCCCCATCCCGATCCCCCCTCCCACCTCCCTCCCCATCCCATCCCTCTGGGTCTTCCCAGTGCACCAGCCGTGAGCACTTGTCTCATGCATCCAACCTGGGCTGGTGATCTGTTTCACCCTTGATGTTATACTTGCTTCAATGCTATCCTCTCAGAACATCCCATCCTCGCCTTCTCCCACAGAGTCCAAAAGTAAGTTCTGTACATCTATGTCTCTTTTTCTGTTTTGCATATAGGGTTATCATTACCATCTTTTAAAATTCCACATATATGCGTTAGTATACTGTATTGGTCTTTATCTTTCTGGCTTACTTCACTCTGTATAATGGGCTCCAGTTTCATCCATCTCATTAGAACTGATTCAAATGCATTCTTTTTAACGACTGAGTAATATTCCATGGTGTATATGTACCACAGCTTCCTTATTCATTCATCTGCTGATGGGCATCTAGGTTGCTTCCATGTCCTGACAATTATAAACAGTGCTGTGATGAACATTGGGGTACATGTGTTTCTTTCAGATCTGGTTTCCTTGATGTGTATGCCCAGGAGTGGGATTGCTGGGTCATATGGCAGTTCTATTTCCAGTTTTTTAAGGAATCTCCACACTGTTCTCCATAGTGGCTGTACTAGTTTGCATTCCCACCAACAGTGTAAGAGGGTTCCCTTTTCTCCACACCCTCTGCAGCATTTACTGCTTGTAGACTTGGATAGCAGCCATCCTGACTGGTGTGTAATGATACCTCATTGTGGTTTTGATTTGCATTTCTCTGATAATGAGTGGTGTTGAGCATCTTTTCATGTGTTTGTTAGCCATCTGTATGTCTTCTTTGGAGAAGTGTCTGTTTAGTTCTTTGGCCCATTTTTTGATTGGGTCATTTATCTTTCTGGAATTGAGCTGCAGGAGTTGCTTGTATATTTTTGAGATTAACTCTTTATCAATTGCTTCATTTGCTATTATTTTCTCCCATTTTGAAGGCTTTCCTTTCACCTTGCTTATAGTTTCCTTTGTTGTGCAGAAGCTTTTAAGTTTAATAGGTCCCATTTGCTTATTTTTGCTTTTATTTCCAATATTCTGGGAGGTGGGTCATAGATGATCTTGATGTGATTTATGTCAGAGAGTGTTTTGCCTATGTTCTTCTCTAGGAGTTTTATGACGTAAATGTAAGTTTCTGATCTTACATTTAGATCTTTAATCCATTTTGAGTTTATTTTTGTGTATGGTGTTAGAAAGTGTTCTAGTTTCACTCTTTGACAAGTGGTTGACCAGTTTTCCCAGCACCACATGTTAAAGAGGTTGTCTTTTTTCCATTGTATATCCTTGCCTCCTTTGTCGAAGATAAGGTGTCCATAGGTACGTGGATTTATCTCTGGACTTTCTATTCTGTTCCATTGATCTATATTTCTGTCTTTGTGCCAGTACCATACTGTCTTGATGACTGTGGCTTTGTAGTAGAGCCTGAAGTCAGGCAGGTTGATTCCTTCAGTTCCAGTCTTCTTTCTCAAGATTACTTTGGCTATTCGAGGTTTTTTGTATTTCCATACAAATTGTGAAATTATTTATTCTAGTTCTGTGAAAAATACCATTGGTAGCTTGATAGGGATTGCACTGAATCTATAGATTGCTTTGGGTAGTGTAGTCATTTTCACAATATTGATTCTTCCAGTCCATGAACACGGTATATTTCTCCATCTATTTGTGTCCTCTTTGATTTCTTTCATCAGTGTTTTATAGTTTTCTATGTATAGGTCTTTCGTTTCTTTAGGTAGATATACTCCTAAGTATTTTATTTATTTTTTTGTTGTTGCAATGGTGAATGGCATTGTTTCCTTAATTTCTCTTTCTGTTTTCTCATTGTTAGTGTATAGGAATGCAAGGGATTTCTGTGTGTTAATTTTATATCCTGCAACATCACTGTATTCATTGATTAGCTCTAGTAATTTTCTGGTAGAGTCATTAGGGTTTTCTATGTAGAGGATCATGTCGTCTGCAAACAGTGAGAGTTTTACTTCTTCTTTTCCAATCTGGATACCTTTTATTTCTTTTTCTGCCCTGATTGCTGTGGCCAACACTTCCAAAACTATGTTGAATAGTAGTGGTGAGAGTTGGCACCCTTGTCTTGTTCCTGACTTTAAGGGAAATGCTTTCAATTTTTCAAATTGAGGATAATATTTGCTAAGGGTTTGTCATATATAGCTTTTATTATGTTGAGGTATGTTCCTTCTATTCCTGCTTTCTGGAGAGTTTTTATCATAAATGGATGTTGAATTTTGTCAAAGGCTTTTTCTGCATCTATTGAGATAATCATATGGTTTTTATCTTTCTGTTTGTTAACCTGGCATATTACATTGATTGATTTGTGGATATTAGAGAATCCTTGCATTTCTGGGATAAAGCCCACTTGGTCATGATGTATAATCTTTTTAATATGTTGTTGGATTCTGTTCGCTAGAATTTTGTTAAGGATTTTTGCATCTATGTTCATCAGTGATATTGGCCTGTAGTTTTCTTTTTTTGTGTGTGGCATCTTTGTCTGGTTTTGGTATTAGGGTGATGGTGGCCTCATAGAATGAATTTGGAAGTTTGCCTTCTGCAATTTTCTGGAAGAGTTTTAGTAAGATAGGTGTTAGCTCTTCTCTAAATATTTGGTAGAATTCAGCTGTGACGCCATCTGGTCCTGGGCTTTTGTTTGCTGGAAGATTTCTGATTACAGTTTCGATTTCCGTGCTTGTGATGGGTCTGTAAAGATTTTCTATTTCTTCCTGGTTCACTTTTGGAAAGTTATACTTTTCTAAGAATTTGTCCATTTCTTCCAAGTTGTCCATTTTATTGGCATAGAGCTGCTCGTAGTAGTCTCTTATGATCCTCTGCATTTCGGTGTTGCCTGTTGTGATCTCTCCATTTTCATTTCTAATTTTATTGACTTGGTTCTTCTCCTTTTGTTTCTTGATGAGTCTGGCTAATGGTTTGTCAATTTTATTTACCCTTTCAAAGAACCAGCTTTTAGCTTTGTTGATTTTTGCTATGGTCTCTTTTGTTTCTTTTGCATTTATTTCTGCCATAATTTTTAAGATTTCTTTCCTTCTAATAACCCTGGGGTTCTTCATTTCTTCCTTCCCTAGTTGCTTTAGGCGTAGAGTTAGGTTATTTATTTGACTTTTTTCTTGTTTCTTGAGGTAAGCCTGTAATGCTATGAACCTTCCCCTTAGCACTGCTTTTACAGTGCCCCATAGGTTTGGGGTTATTGTGTTTTCATTTTCATTCATTTCTATGCATATTTTTATTTCTTCTGTGATTTATTAGTTATTCAGAAGCATGTTATTTACCCTCCATATGTTGGAATTTTTAATAGTTTTTTTCCTGTAATTGAGATCTAATCTTACTGCATTGTGGTCAGAAAAGATGACTGGAATGATTTCAATTTTTTTTAATTTACCAAGGCTAGATTTATGGCCCAGGATGTGATCTATTCTGGAGAAGGTTCCGTGTGCACTTGAGAAAAAGGTGAAATTGATTGTTATGGGGTGAAATGTCCTATAGATATCAATTAGGTCTAGCTGGTCCATTGTGTCATTTAAAGTTTGTGTTTCCTTGTTAATTTTCTGTTTGGTTGATCTATCCAAAGGTGTGAGTGGGGTATTAAAGTCTCCCACTATTATTATGCTATTGTTAGTTTCCCCTTTCATTCTTGTTAGCATTTGCCTTACATATGTGGTGCTCCTATGTTGGGTGCATATATATTTATAATTGCTATATCTCATTCTTGGATTGATCCTTTGATCATTATGTAGTGTCCTTCTTTGTCTCTTTTCACAGCCTTTATTTGAAAGTCTATTTTATCTGATATGAGTATTGCGACTCCTGCTTTCTTTTGGTCTCCGTTTGCATTTTTTTTTCCACCCCTTCACTTTCAGTCTGTATGTGTCCCTTGTTTTGAGGTGGGTCTCTTGTAGACAACATATATAGGGGTATTACTTTGTATCCATTCAGCCAGTCTTTGTCTTTTGGTTGGGGCATTCAATCCATTTACATTTAAGGTAATTATTGATAAGAATGGTTCTGTTGGGATTTGCTTTATTGTTTTGGGTTTGCATTCATACAACCTTTCTGTGTTTCCTGTCTAGAGAAGATCCTTTAGCATTTGTTGAAGAGCTGGTTTGGTGGTGCTGAATTCTCTCAACTTTTGCTTGTCTGTAAAGCATTTGAATTCTCCTTCATATTTGAATGAGATCCTTGCTGGGTACAGTAATCTGGGCCGTAGGTTATTTTCTTTTATCACTTTAAGTATGTCCTGCCATTCCCTTCTGGTCTGAAGAGTTTCTATTGAAAGGTCAGCTGTTATCCTTATGGTAATCCCCTTGTGTGTTATTTGTTGTTTTTCCCTTACTGCTTTTTAATATTTGTTCTTTGTGTTTGATCTTTGTTAATTTGACTAATATGTGTCTTGGGGTGTTTCACCTTGGGTTTATCCTGTTTGGGACTCTCTGGGTTTCTTGAACTTGTGTCACTATTTCCTTCCCCATTTTGGGGAAGTTTTCAGCTTTTATCTCCTTGAGTATTTTCTCATGGGCTTTCTTTTTGTCTTCTTCTTCTGGGACTCCTATGATTTGAATGTTGAGGCATTTCACATTGTCCCAGAGGTCCCTGAGGTTGTCCTCATTTATTTTCATTCTTTTTTCTTTTTTCCTCTCTGCTTCATTTATTTCCACCATTTTATCTTCTTCCTCACTTATCCTATCTTCTGCCTCTGTTATTCTACTGCTGGTTCCCTCCAGAGTGTTTTTGATCTCATTTATTGCATTATTCATTTTTAATTGACTCTTTTTTATTTCTTCTAGGTTCTTGTTAAACATTTTTTGCATCTTCTCAATCCTTGTCTCCAGGTTATTTATCTGTAACTCTATTTTTGTTTTCAAGATTTTGGATCATTTTTATTATCATTATTCTAAATTCTTTTTCAGGTAGATTCCCTATCTCCTCCTCTTTTGTTTGGCTTGGTGGGCATTTTTCATGTTCCCTTACCTGCTGGGTATTTCTCTGCCTTTTCATCTTATTTATATTGCTGTGTTTGGGGTGACCTTTCTGTATTCTGGTAGTCTGTGGTTCCTTTTTATTGTGGAAGTATCTCCCAGTGGGTGGGGCTGGATGTTTGGCTTGTCCAGGTTTGCTGGTTAGGGAAGCTTGCATCGGTGTTGTGGTGGGTGGAGCTGGATTTATTCTCTCTGGAGTGCAATGGAGTGCAGACAAGGATTTTAAAACAACTATTATAATTAGCATCAAGGATGTAAAATGTATATGCTAGTAATGAATGAAGATGGGAACAGAAATTTGCACTGTTGCCTCTGGGCTGAGTGCCTCTGGAGACAGTGGAATACCTAAGCAGAGTTGGCACTGAGAGAAGACAAAGGGAGAGAGACAGGGGAAAGAAGAAGAAAAGTAAGGAAAATGAAAAAGGAGAGGTGAGGAGTAGAGAGAGTGGAGAGAAAAGTGCAAGGACAGCAAGTCCATCAGTTGCAGTGGCTAGAGAATAGTGTCCTGGGAAGGGACGGCCAGTCCTCCCCAGGTCTCCTGACCCCTGTGACCTGAGAGTCGCCCCTCATCAGGATGCCTCTGTCCTCATCCTGTCACCCTGTACCACGCTCAGGAGCATTGCTTACTCTGTGACCCTCCAACTCCACCTTCCTCTAATATTGCTACATCCAGGCAGGGACATTCCAATACTCATCCAAGTGCAGGGAGAGAAACAGGAAAACAAAGGCAGATTCTACTATGAACTATGCGAGCCACAGGACAGGACTCAATCTGTACGGCAGCAAAGCCCCTTCTCATCCTTGCTTCCTGCTCCCATCTATGAGGTGGGCACCATTAAACCTGAACTCATGTAGACTTGCTACCAGGAGGGCTCTACCTGGACAGCTGGACCACCAGCCAGCACTACCCAGCCATGCCATTGTGAAGTGCAACAAGACCACGGTGTTGACAGTGGTCTTGGGGTTCTGGGAAGACTCTGGGTATACTCAGAGTAATGAAGAACGTGAAGGTATGTTTTCTCCAAGGGCAGTCATAGCCCTTTGTTCACTGGCAGTAGCAAACAGAATAAACATAAACATCAGCATCTAAGCTATATTTGTATCCCTTTCTCCCAGGCAACTTCACAGCTGATTTCTGTCCCTCATAATTGTTTCAGAGGGTTGCCAGAACAGAGGGGTTCCCTCCCACTTTACATAGGTGAAAACTGAGGCCCTCAGAAGTTAAGAGGTGAATGTCAGTTTGCACAGCGATGTATAAAACATAGCAGATGTAGGCCTACAACCTAGAAGTCCTGTGCCCCAGCCTGAGCTCTGATCCCACTAACCAGAGAGGCAGGCACCTTCCCTCCATCCCACTACCCCACACTCCTACTACTACTGCATGCTCATTTCCAGTTAGCTATGAGCTCTTAGGGCTTCCCTGGTGGCTCAGTGGTAAAGAATTCGCCAACGCAGAAGATGCAGGTTCCAAGCCTGGGTCGGGAAGATCTCCTGGGGAAAAAAACGGCAATCCACTCCAGTATTCTTCCCAAGGAAATTCCATGGACTGTGGAGCCTGGTGGGCTACAGTCTACGGGGTTGCAAAAAGAGTCAGACACGACTTATCAACTAAATCACACCAACAACATGAGCTCTTAGAAGGTAGAGACTGTGTCCCCTCACCGCTATCTCCAGCAGCCAGCATGAAGCAGACTGAGGCTTTGGAAGAATGATATAAAAGCTGAAATCAGTCTTGGAAAGAGAAGACTAAACTATAGTGAAAGGCGGGCATTTTCCAGTAGTCACTCCTTCTCTCCAAACGAGAGACTGCAACCCACTCCAGCACTGGAGACCACCAGCATGAACACAACACATGACATCTTTAGGCAAAGGAAATTGAAACCAATTCATTCAGTTGGCCACTTTTTTTTTTAACATCCCTCTAAAAACAGGCAGGCAAAGCAATTGGCTCAGAACATGGGGAGCTGGAATGCATTTAGGGACTCTGAAATTGTCCGACCGGAACCTACACATTCAGAGACCCCACCTCGTTTCCCAGGCCCTGACAAGCTGATTGAGCTGCAACAGGAAGAGTAACTGGCGGGTGATTGCAGACTATCCAGTGTCAGCTCATTGTTCCGGGAGGAAGCTGTCAGGACCAGACCTCCCGGGAGTGCCTGGGGCCTCTGGTTCTTATTTTTCCCTTTGTAGGTGGGAAGATGCTAGAGGTGGCAGTGGGGCAGCCATCATCCTTTCTCCCACCCAACTGGACACTCCCAGTCAGATGTCATCAGGCCAGGGTCTCCACTCTCACAACTCCCAGAGACATCAGATAAGGGGAAGAGGGGTGACCTATGCTGTTTTCCCCTGGGGTTCCCTTAAAAACAAAAGCGGTGTGCTATTTTATTGTGGTAAGAACAAAACCACCCTCTTAAAATTTTAAGTGCACAATACTACATGGTTGACTATAGGTACAATGTTGTATAGCAGACCTTTAGAACTTGTTTATCTTGCTTAACAGAAATATTTATGACTGTTGATTAGTAATTCATTTCTCCTTCCTCAAGCCCCTGGCAATCTCCATTCCACTCTTTTGATTTAAGTGGAATCATGCAGCATTTGTCATTCTGTGACTGGTTTATTTCACTTTGCATAATGTCCCCAAGTTTCACCCATGTTGTTGCACACTGCAGGATTTCCTTTTTTGAGGCTGAATAATATTACATTGGATGTGTATACCATATTTTCTTTATTGATTTACCTATAAATGAACATTTACACTGTTTTCACATCTTGGCTATTGTGAATAGTGCTGTGGTAAACATGAAAGTGCTAATATCTGGTCAAGATCCTGATTTTAACTCTTGGATAAATACCAGAAGTGGGATTACTGGTTCTGTTTTTAAAATATTAAGGAACCTCCATATTATATCCCATAGTGGCTGCACTGTTTTGTACTTCCAGTAACAGTACGCAAGGGTTCCAATTTCTCCACATCCTCACCAATACTCAAATTGCCAACATTTGCTGGATCATAGAAAAGGCAAGAGAGTTACAGAAAAAATCTACTTCTGCTTTACTGACTACACCAAATCCTTTGACTGTGTGGATCACAATAAACTGTGGAAAATTCTTAAAGAGATGGAATACCAGACCACCTGACCTGCCTCCTAAGAAACCTGTATGCAGGTCAAGAAGCAACCGTTAGAACCGGACATGGAACAATGGCCTGGTTCCAAATTGGGAAAGGAGTACATCAAGGCTGTATATTGTCACCCTGCTTATTTAACTTATATGCAGAGTACATCATGTAAAATGCCAGGCTGGATGAAGCACAAGCTGGAATCAAGACTGCTGGGAGAAATATCAATAACCTCAGATATGCAGATGACACCACCCTTATGGCAGAAAGCAAAGAAGAATCGAAGAGCCTCTTGATGAAAGTGAAAGAGAGTAAAAAAACTAGCTTAAAACTCAACATTCAAAACATAAAAATCATGGCATCTGGTCCCATCACTTCATGACAAATAGATGGGGAAATAATGGAAACAGTGAGAGACTTTATTTTGGGGGGCTCTGAAATCACTGCAGATGGTGACTGCAGCCATGAAATCAAAAGACACTTGCTCTTTGGAAGAAAAGCTATGACCAATCTAGACAGCATATTAAAAAGCAAAAACATTACTTTGCCAACAAAGGTCCATTTAGTCAAAGCTACAGTTTTTCCAGTAGTCAAGTATGGATATGAGAGTTGGGACCATAAAGAAAGCTGTGTGCCGAAGAATTGATGCTTTTTCACTGTGATGTTGGAGAAGACTCTTGAGAGTCCCTTGGACTGCAAGGAGATCAAACCAGTCAATCCTCAAGGAAATCAGTCCTGAATATTCATTGGAAAGACTAATGCTGAAGCTGAAACTCCAATACTTTGGCCACCTGATGGGAAGAGCTGACTCATTGGGAAAGACCCTGATGCTGGGAAAGATCAATCTTTCAGGAGGAGAAGGGGACAACAGAGGATGAGATGGTTGGATGGCATCACCGATCCGATGGATGTGAGTTTGAGTAAGCTCCGGGAGTTGGTAATGGATAGGGAAGACTGGCATGCTGCAGTCCATGGGGTTGCAAAGAGTAGGACACAACTGAGCAACTGAACTGAACTCACCAATATCTTTTGTCTTTTTTTTTTTTAATATATATAATAGCCATCCTGAAGGTGTGTAGTGACATCTCATTGTGGGTTTGATTTACATTGATTAGTGATGTTGAGCATCTTTTCATATACCTGCTGACTATCTTTATGTCTTTCATATATAGCAAGAATACCCACTCTCACCACTTCTTTTTTTTTTTTTTTTTTTTGGAGAGTTAAAGATCAGATATTTATTTTCACTTCAATATTAAAACATTCTAGGTTCACAAAGTTTTAATGTATTTTTTAAACATTTCTCATTCTTTCTAAAAATTTTTTACTGGAGTAGTTGATTTACAAGGTTGTGTTAATTTCAGATGTATAGCAAAGTGAACCAGTTACCCACTCTCATCACTTCTATTCAACATAGTACTGGAAGTCCTCACCAGAGAAATTAGTCAATAAAAAAAAATAATCCAAGGCTTAAATGTTGGGGGTTTTGGACAAATAAGTTTTTTTGTAGTTTTCCGTGTCCTCTTTAAGAAACTTGTCCTATTCCAGGATCATGCAAATCTCTATTTTCTTCTAGAAGCTTTTGTTTTATTTTTATTGACTTATAATTGGCATGCAGTATTATATTAGTTTCAGGTGTACAACACAGTGATTCAATATTTTTCTATGTTATGAAGTGATCTCCACAAATCTAGTTACCATCTCTCACCATGAAAAATTATTACAATATTATTGACTATATTCCCTATGTTGTACATTATGTCCCTATGACTTCTTTACTTATTTTCTAACTGGAAGTTTGTATCTCTCAATCCCCTTCACCTATTTCACCTGTCTGCCTCCTTCTCTTCCCTCTGGCAACAACCCATTTGTTCTCTGTATCTATGAGTCTGTTTCTGTTCTCTTGTTTGTTCATTTGTGGTTTTTCTTTTATTCCACATATAAGTGAAATTGTATGTATCTGTCTTTCTCTGTCTGACTTATTTTACTGAGTACAATGCCCTCTGGGTCCACCTACATTGTCCCAAATGGCAAGATTTCATTCATTTTTATGGTTGAGTAATATTCCATTTTGTACATACCATAATTTCTTTATTCATTCATCTAATGAGAGACACATAGATTGTTTTCAAATCTTTGTAAATAATGCTACAATGGACATAGCTCTCTCTATATATATTTTTGAATTAGTGGTTTTGTTTTCCTTGGATAAAGTACCAGAAATAGAAATGCTAGATTGTATGGTAATTCTATTTTTAATTTTTTGAGAAACCTCCATACTGTTTTCCATGGCGGTTCCATCAATTTATGTTCTCATCGACAGTGCATGAAGGTTCCCTTTTCTCCACATCCTTGCCAACACTTGCTATTTCTTGTCTTTTTCATAACAGTTATCTGACAAGTGACATTGTGATATCTCATTGTGGTTTTGACTTGCATTTCTCTGATGATTAGTGACTTTGAACTTCTTTTCATGTGTCTGTTGGCTATCTATATATCTTCTTTGGAAAAATGTCTCTTTAGGTCTTCTGCTCATTTTTTAATTGGGGTGTTTGGTATTTTGCTATTGAATTGTATGAGTTCTTAAATATTTTGCATATCCATGCCTTATTGGATATATTGTTTGCAAATACTTCTCCCATTCAGTAGATTGCCTTTTCTTTTTTTTTTTTTTTTTGGTTCACTTTGCTTGCTTTATTGATTAACTTCCCATTTTTAGGTCTGTCTTCCTTCTTAATTTTATATGGTGTGGTGTGTTTTTTTCTTTTGCTTTTGTTTTAATTTTTGCTTTCTGTACAGATATTCAATTACTTTAGTATCAGTTTTGGCAAACACGATCCTTTCCACTACCAAATTGCAGTGGCACCTTTCTTGTAAATCAAGGAACCACATATTGGGTCTTTCTATTTTGTTCCATTAGTTAATTTTTCTATCCTTATACCTGAACTGGGCCTGAAGAAGAATCAGGAAAGAACCCCCCACCCCACCTCTCTCTTTTCTCCCAGCAGGTCCCTGGGACCTCCAGGTGTCCCCTTAGTATTCAGAATGGACTCTGCAAACACCATCCACCTACTTCCTCACCTCCCTTCACCCAGAGCAGGACATAGGAGATGGGCATCACTTCTGTGGGGTGGGAACAAGAGTGAGATGGGATGGTATACTGCCGAGTGATCTAGAGGTCAAGGAAAGCTGACCTCACAGGGTGCCCCTCCCAGTCCAGACCCAGGGACCTGACACTTTCTTCCCTGGGATCATGTCATACTTCACGGAACTTCAAAGAATCCTGTTTCAGGGCTCAAGAATTATAAACTAATAAACATTTAACACCTTCAGATGCTGTAGTCTGGGTATAAAGTGACAAATCAGAGCTCTTTTTTAGACCTTGCCAGTTCAAGGCCACCACTAGTTTCATTGAGGTAAGTCTGAGTGCTGATCTAAACTCACTCTGAGCCACTGGGAATTACCCCATAGCACTCACTCTATGTCCAGTAACTTCCAACTACACCCTTTGTCATCTTCATTAAGGCTTGACCTAAAAAGCCTATCCCTCCAGACACAGTTCAATACAATGCCTGGACCATGTGGATTCTACCTGGCTGTTACAGAAAAGAGCTTGGTATCCAAACTGAACCAAACCAGACAAGCTCCTTTTGGAGCTGATGGTCTTGCTGGTATGTTCCATATTTTCAACCGTGGAACCTGGGGCTGGGAATTATTCTCTCTTATCACCATCCCTTCTCCCAAATCCCAATCCCATACCTACACTGAACCAATGGTCCCAACTGGTAGCTGACCATCCTCAGCAACTGAGCCCTACTCCTTCACCCAGACATGGAAAAGTAGCCTATCCTTCAAATGTCTGTCTCCCCACAAAGCTTCTCTGATGACTTCAGTGGGGGCAGCAAGGCACTCCCTGAATTCAGGTACCATGATATTCCTTTTTCATAGTATACACTGTCCTGTAACTATCCTGTTTGTTTTGTTCTGTTTGTGCTTCTTGAGACTAGGGCCCAGGTTTTCCTATTCTTGGTAACAACTTCTACTCCTTGAACATTTCTTGGAACATTACGGGAAGACTGACAGACTAAGTGCTACCTCCTGGATCATTCCTGCCCCCTCACCATGCCTGCAAGGACCTGTGGGCCAGCACCTTGGATCCCCAGCAACCCTGGGTAGCAAGGTCCTTTGATAGTCAGTGGGAAGCTGCTAGTCTAACTCTGGGTGAGGAATACTTTTGCTTGGGCGCACACTCAAAGAGTGACTATTTGGATAAGCCTTTGTCCAGATCTGGCAACTCCAAGGAGCCGGGCCAGAGGAAACCCCCCAGGGGTGTGTGGCGTGGACATCGCATTTGGCACACGGCATGCTGGAGGAATCCAGCCAGAAAGGCAGCCTGCCTGCCTGCTCACTGGCCGCTCTCTCCTAAGTCCAGAACATTTGCAGAGTCAGGAGCTTTGGCACAAGCCTGCTCCCACCCTTGCCGACATGGGTTTATGGATATTAAAAATGTGCTGATGTGAATCACCATGCAAACATGCTTCACTAGAAGCGCTGCGTGCGGGAACACTGGTCCTTTTATCGTCTCCTCCACCTCTGTTGGAAACACTCACCCACGGATGATGCGGAGATTAGTGGGGCGTCAGGCTGCTGCGTGTATTTAGGCCGCCTGTCAGCTCCCATCAGCCACGGCTAGGATGGCAGAGAGGGTGGGACACACCTCAGTGCCCCTGCCCAGGCCCCGCAGGCAGAGTCTGGGGCCGGTGAGTGGCTTGGGAGTGGAGACGACATTCCTAGTCCAACATTTTCTCAGGTATCCGGGCTGCAGTCATTGACATAGTCACACGGTGGCCGGCACCTCTAAAACACAATCTGCCGCCGGCTTGGCAGAGAGCATCAGTGAAAGTTCAAACCCTTCTTCCTATGGGACAGGCACTCTGACCCTCCCCTCTCTGCGAGGTGGCCAGATACAACATAGTCCCGTGAGAAGGGTAGAAGATGGGCTAGACAGCCCTGCCCTCCAGGAGGCCTCAGTGTATGCCGAAAGGTGTCAGATCTGGACACAGACATTCTGAGAATGTCACAGTGAAGGATTTGGATGCTCAGAAGTCCCCTCTGCTGGGAAATCTGGGAAGGCAACATGGAAGAGGATGTGCTGGAACTGAGTCTTGATTCACAGCTAGGTTTTAAACATACTGAGACAGGGAGATGGCATTCCAGGTGGCAGGAAAGGCCTGAGCAAATGTGAGGAAGTGGGAGAGCACTGCATCAAGGACCAGGGGCTTTCCCCTCTCTGTGCATCTATTCTCAGTAGCACCTCGGCCCCAGGCCGCCCACCATCATCCCAAGCACCATATCCAAGCCCAATCATGACCAGAAGCAGAAGAGATTTCTCTTCCTATGCATCCAGGAGCTGCTCCACAAGGGCCTAGAGCTCCTTACCCGCACTGGGAAAGGAGACCAATCTGAAGGAAGAGTCATGGGCAGGGGGAAGGGGCCTGTCTGCACCTATCTCTGACCAGGGTGCTCCTGGACCATCTTGGACCAGGGTGCTCAGGGAAAATCTGGCCCACGCTGTCATGCCTTATCTAATGCCTTCCATGTTCACGCCGTGGTCCAGACTCCCCAGGTACCCTGCTGAGGGCAGAGACTGTGTCTCTTCCATTGTTGTTGCTGTTTTAGTCATGAAACCATGTAGTCTGAATCTTTTGTGACCCCATGGACTGTAGCCTGCCTGGCTCCTCTGTCCACAGGATTTCCCAAGCAAGAGTATTGGAGTGGGTTGCCATTTCCTTCTCCAGGAGATCTTTCCCACCCAGGAATCGAACTCCCATCTCCTTATTGGCATCTCCTTATTCCCACTAAGCCACCAGGGAAGCCAAGTCTTATACATATCTTCCCACAATCTAGCGTGCTGTTTGGCTCATAATAGATTCCAAGGACCTCATCTGGAAATCAGGGGGTTATGATGCCCATACCCATGGGGTTGCTGTTAGCCGCTACTTGGGGTCACTGTATCACATGGCTGCCAGAGACTGTATCCACATGGAGGACAATGGGAGCTGGGGTGTTTGCCACACACAGTGGTCAAGTGAGTGGAGGCCAACATTTATGGGACTCCTACCATGTTATATTGCAGCCGAATTATCTCAATCAACACTTCCAATCCTTAATCAGAGGTGGGGCTCTATATTATCACCACAAGAGGAAACTGGGGCACAGAGCACTAAATATCCAAATGTCACACTGGTAGCCAGGAGCAGGGTAGGATGAAAACCCTGTCAGTCAGCCTCAGAGCCTGTGTGCTAAGCCACTGTACTCCTCAGCCCCTGAGAAGACCACACACTGGGCATGTGTAAAAAGTACCTTCAAAACCCAGACCCTCAAAGAAGCAGACGTACAGCACAGCAGAGCCAGTGGGGGCATCTCCTCGCTTGCCTACCCTGCCACTCTGTTTCTCAAAGACCCCTCACACTGGTCCTGCCCAGCTATCTGTCCTAGGCCCAGTGCCCTTGCCCTGTGTCCCCCTGCCTTTCCGAGAGAGAGGCCCCACCTGCCCTCTGTGACAGACACAGGGATGGTTGGCAGCTGCATCAGGGAGGTGTCCACAGGATTTACACAACTCTGGGCATGAACCTGGACAACTCTCTTGGCCCTTTGCTGATGACTGGATACAAGCTGAACTGAGGGCTCTTTTTAGGATCTCCATATAGAGTGCCCCTTATAGGAAGCACTAACCAGACTCTAAAGCCCCTGCAGGGAAATGAATCTCCCTCTCACCACCCAAAAGGAGGGAAGAGGAGGAGCAAAGCCTCAGAGTCCAGAGGGGGTTCATCAAACATCCAGAACTCCCCCAAGGGCTTGCCCTGGGCCCAGGGACTGTAATGGGAAGACCAGGGCATCCAACATTCACCCTGTATGTGTTAAGTTGCTTAGTCACGTTCAACTCTTTCCAATCTCATGGACTGTAGCCTGCCAGGCTCCTCTGTCCATGAAATTCTCCGGGCAAGAATACTGGAGTGGGCTGCCATTTCCTTCTCCAGGAGATCTTCTGGATCCAGGGATCGAACCTGGGTCTCCTGTGCTGCAGGCAGATTCTTTACCATTTGAGCCATCAGGGAAGCCCTAACATCCACTCTTCAGTTCAGTTCAGTTTAGTCGCTCAGTCGTGTCCAACTCTTTGTGACCCCATGAATCGCAGCACGCCAGGCCTCCCTGTCCATCACCAACTCCCGGAGTTTACTCAGACTCATGCCCATCGAGTTGGTGATGCCATTCAGCCATCTCATCCTCTGTCGTCCCCTTCTCCTCCTGCCCCCAATCCCTCCCAGCATCAGGGTCTTTTCCAATGAGTCAACTCTTCGCATCAGGTGGCCAAAGTATTGGAGCTTCACCTTCAGCATCAGTCCTTCCAATGAACACCCAGGACTGATCTCCTTTAGGATGGACTGGTTGGATCTCCTTGAGTCCAAGGGACTCTCAAGAGTCTTCTCCAACATCACAGTTCAAAAGCATCAATTTTTTGGCACTCAGCTTTCTTCATAGTCCAACTCTCACATCCATACATGACCACTGGAAAAAACATAACCTTGACCAAATGGACCTTTGTTGGCAAAGTAATTTCTCTGCTTTTTAATATGCTATCTATGTTGGTCATAACTTTCCTTCCAAGGAGTAAGCATCTTTTAATTTCATGGTTGCAGTCACCATCTGATTTTGGAGCCCAAAAAAATAAAGTCTGACACTGTTTCCACTGTCTCTCCATCTATTTCCCATGAGGTGATGGGACCAGATGTCATGATCTTAGTTTTCTGAATGTTAAAAAAGAAAGGCACTCCCAAAGAATGCTCAAACTACTGCACAATTGCACGCATCTCACACGCTAGTAAAATAATGCTCAAAATTCTCCAAGCCAGGCTTCAGCAATACGTGAACCATGAACTTCCAGATGTTCAAGCTGGTTTTAGAAAAGGCAGAGAAACCAGAGATCAAATTGCCAATATCCGCTGGATCATCAAAAAAGCAAGAGAGTTCCATAAAAACATCTATTTCTGCTTTATTGACTACACTAAAGCCTTTGACTGTGTGGATCACAATAAACTATGGAAAATTCTGAAAGAGATGGGCATAGACCACCTGACCTGCCTCCTGAGAAACCTGTATGCAGGTCAGGAAACAACAGTTAGAACTGGACATGGAACAACAGACTGGTTCCAAATAGGAAAAGGAGTACGTCAAGGCTGTATATTATCACCCTGCTTATTTAACTTATATGCAGAGTACATCATGAAAAACGCTGGGCTGGAAGAAGCACAAGCTGGAATTAAGATTTCCAGGAGAAGTATCAATAACCTCAGATATGCAGATGACACCACCTTTATGGCAGAAAGTGATGAAAACCTCTTGATGAAAGTGAAAGAGGAGAGTGAAAAAGTTGACTTAGAGTTTAACATTCAGAAAACATCCACTGTACCTAGAGGTAAACACATACCCCTTGGTCTGCAGAGAGGAGGGGATGGGAAATTTCACTATGTGAAATTCTTTCCTTTGGATTAAACTCAATGCATATCAGTAAGGGTCTTTTCTTAAAGTAATTTTGAGAGGTTAGAGAAAAGGGCTTCCTAGGTGGCACTAGTGGTAAAGAACCCACCTGCCAATGCGGGAGACATAAGAGACATGGGTTCAATCCCTGAGTTGGGAAGATCCCTTGGAGGAGGGCATGGCAACCCACTACAGTATTCTTGCCTGGAGAATCCCATGGACAGAGGAGCCTGGCGGGCTATAGTCCATGGGGTCACAGAGAGTCAGTCGTGACTGAAGCAAGCTAGCACACATGCAGAGAAAAAGTGAAGGGCCAGTGTATTTATAAAAGGACAACAAGGTCTTCAAACATTCCAACGTAGAACTTGCGTTAAGTTTTAATAGAAAAATCATGTTTTTAATTACCGACTAGTTAATGAACTTTCAACCAGACATCTCCAGGTACATACGATGCCCTAGGCAGATGAGTCATGTTAATAACTCTTGGCTTCCAGAACCCCTCCACGCTTGGTTGTGCATCTCTGGTGGAGCGGTCAGAGTTCAGAACCAATTTTAGGACTCAGGATTTTGGAAACAGAAAGAATCCCAGGGGTCACTCAATAAAACAGTCATCATCTTGTCACCATTTTATTCCTGGGATCTGAGGACACCAATGCCGATCAGCACTGGTTGGACCAGGACGGGCTAATCCCTGGGACTGTGCAGAGCTGGGGTCCAATTGCAGCCAAACACCAAACTGCCTCAGATAACCTGGTGCTCCTCGTTTGGGTTAAACAAACCACTTAACTGATCAGGATTTCTGATCAGTTTTTCAAAACATTAATACTAAAAACAGTTTCATGCTACATTTATTTCCATCTAGCAACCCCAAAGCATCTTGGACCTGGCCTAACCAACCCCAGAGACTGCCCAGCAGCCCTGGAACAGGTCCAGACTGTGTATGGAAGTCCTGCAAACACACATCATGTGGCCGCATGTCCCACAGAAGGAGGTTGGTTTCAGGCCATCAGCCCCTGGCAGGGACAGGGCTGGCACTGGGCGTGGGGTCAGACACAGGCTTCCCCAGAGCTTTCTCACTCGACACCAGTTTTGGTCCGTTTGAAATCTATGACCGCTGAATTTCCCTCTTCATCTGGCTTCCTGGCCAGGCCACTGAGATAGACCAGGTGGTGGGGCTCTGGGACTGTCATCTGAGCCAACACCCAGCGGCCAGGGCCAAATGTAAGAGAACAGGCTGTGGAGGACCAAAATCAAAACTGCTTAGGGACCCAAGTGCAGCAAGGGGTATTCCTTTCATTCTAGGAGAGACAGCCGGTCTGGGATGGCTCAGAGACACATGGTGTCTCCAGGGAAGGGCCACCCGAGGCTAAGGGCGGACTGTGGGAAGGCCTCCTGAAAGGCAGGCCCAGGTGACACAAG
Organism: Muntiacus reevesi; assembly: GCF_963930625.1. Taxonomy (NCBI): domain Eukaryota; kingdom Metazoa; phylum Chordata; class Mammalia; order Artiodactyla; family Cervidae; genus Muntiacus; species Muntiacus reevesi. The sequence goes on from NC_089256.1 coordinate 10,116,099, forward strand.
TGTCTTCTCAGCCATTCCTGAGGCCCACTCCCCACCCTGCCCCCAGATGCTGCGGCAAGTGCCTCCGGTACTTCTGTAAGTTTCCCAGGCAGTTTGCTGTGCATATCCCAGGTCTTTGCCAGAAGCCAAGAAACCTGTGTCCAGGTCTTAGATTTGCCCCCACTCTTACCATGTGACCTTCAGAAACTCTCTTTTCACTCTCCAGGCCTCAGTTTCCTCAGGTATCAAATACAGGAGTGAAGGAAGCAGGTATTATACATATCAAAGTATATGTATACTTTGTTAGATGCATTCACTGTACCTGTTGCTTCATGTGCATTATTTTTTTTATCTTGATTAAACACTTTCTTTGTATTAAAAACAAAAGAGATCTTGTGACCCAGATAACCACGATGGCATAATTACTCACCTAGAGCCAGACATCCTGCCTCAAGCCACTGAGTCAAGCTTCCGAAATCAAGCAGGCCTTAGGAAGCATCACTAGGAACAAAGCTAGTGGAGGTGATAGAATTCCAGCTGAGCTATTTCAAATCCTAAAAGATGATGCTGTGAAAGTGCTGCACGCAATACGCCAGCAAATTTGGAAAACTCAGCAGTGGCCACAGGACTGGAAAAGGTCGGTTTTCATTCCAATCCCAAAGAAAGGCAGTGTCAAAGAATGTTCAAACTACCACACAATTGCACTCATTTCACATGCTAGCAAAGTAATGCTCAAAATTCTCCAAGCCAGGCTTCAACAGTACGTGAACCATGAACTTCCAGATGTTCAAGCTGGATTTAGAAAAGGCAGAGGAAGCAGATTTCAAATTGCCAACATTTTTTGGATCATAGAAAAAGCAAGGGAGTTCCAGAAAAACATCTACTTCTGCTTTATTGACTACGCCAAAGCCTTTGACTGACTGGATCACAACCACCTGTGGAAAACGCTTCAAGAGATGGGAATATCAGACCACCTTACCTGCCTCCTGAGAAACCTGTACGCAGGTCAAGAAGCAACAGTTAGAATCAGATATGGAACAACAGACTGCTTCCAAACTGGGAAAGGAGTACATCAGTTCAACATACTCCCAGCCAAGGCCAGAATTGTACCCCGTTACCTGTCTGCTTTCCTCATTTTCTACCCTTCTGCTTTGGAGATTCCTCCTGGGTTTACTCCCTCTCCCCAAGGTCAAAGACCCTTCCATCAAGGAGACACGTGATTACCACCCACTCTGGTAGAGCAGATCTCTACCAGACTGAACACAGCTTTGAGAGATCTCTCTATAGAAGCACATCAGTCCTGGAGAGAGGTATGGGGTGAAGTTCCAAGAGAGGGATCCCAGGAACAGGAAAGGCAGAGGTGATAGGGAGGTCTTCTGGGATCCTCCAGACCAGACCAGCTCCTGGGAATGTTGGTGACCAAGGCCATCATCTGAAAGCCCAGCAGTCCTTGAGCCTGGGAAAGCGTTTGGCTTCAGGGTTTTTGGTAGATGAGGATTTTACAGTTTGGGATTAAAAAAAAAACCAAAACCAACTCCTTTTGTGTTTGTGTATGTGTGTAGGCAGATATATTGTAATTGCTGTTTTTTAGTTGCTAAGTCATGTCTGACTCTTTGCAACCCCATGGACTGTAGACTGCCAGGCTCCCCTGTCCATGGGATTTCCCAGGCAAGAATACTGGAATGGGTTGCCATTCCCTTCTCCAGGGAATCTTCCCAACCCCCCTGGGGATCAAACCTGAGCCTCCTGCATTGGCAGGCGAATTCTTTACCACTGAGCCACCAAGGAAGCTCATATAGATACACATGCAGAGAGAGAGGGGAGAGAGATCTTAAAAATCACTATAATCTTCCTTAATATTATCATGTATATTCTCTCAGACTTGCTCCATGATAAAAAGGAAACCTCAAAAAATTAAAAATAGGACTACCATATATGACCTAGCAAGTCCACTTCTGGGTATTTATCTGAAGGACACAAAATTGCTGTCTTGAAATGACACCTGCATCTCCAAGTTCACTGCAGCATTATTTACAACAGCCAAGACATGAAAACAATCTAAGTGTCCACAGACTGATGAATAGATAAAGAAAATATGGTATTCATATACAAAGGAATATTATTTAGCCACAAAAGGAAGGACATCCGCCATTTGCAATCACATAGATAGAACTTGAGAGCATTAGGCTGAGTGAAATAAGTCAGAGAAGACAAATACTGTGTGATCTTACTTGTATGTGGAATCTAAAAATTAAAAAAAAAACTGAACTCCTAGAAACAGATTAGTGGTTGTCAGAGTTGGGAGTTGGGAGGTGGACAAAATGGGTGAAGGTGGTTGAAAGGTACAAACTTTCAGTTACAAAATAACTGAAAGTCCTTGGGATGCAATTACAGCACTGGTGACCACAGCTAACAATGTCATATTGTTGACTTCAGAGTTGCCAAGGAACTTTCCTGGTGGTCCAGTGGTTAAGAATTTGCTTTGCAATGCAGGAGACTCAGGTTTGACCCCTGCTCAGGGAACTAAGGTGTCACATGCTGCAGAGCAACTAAGCCCACACACCATAACCAAGGAGTCTGTGGGCCACAAAGAAGGATCCCACATGCCACAATTAAGACCTAACACAGCTGAATAATTAAATAATGTTTTTAAAAGTCTACAAACAATAAATGCGGAGTAAAGGGAACCCTCTTACACAGTTGGTAGAAATGCAAACTAGTACAGCCACTATTGGAGAACAGTGTGGAGATTCCTTAAAAAACTGGAAATAGAACTGCCATATGACCCAGCAATCCCACTGCTGGGCATACACACCGAGGAAACCAGAATTGAAAGAGACACATGCACCCCAATGTTCATCGCAGCACTGTTTACAATAGCTAGGACATGGAAGCAACCTAGATGTCCATCGGCAGGCAAATGGATAAGAAAGCTGTGGTACATATACACAATGGAATATTACTCAGTTATTAAAAAGAATGCATTTGAATCAGTTCTAATGAGGTGGATGAAACTGGATCCTATTATACAGAGCGAAGTAAGTCAGAAAGAAAAACACCAATACGGTATAATAACGCATCTATATGAAATTTAGTAAGATGGTAACGGCATCACAGCAACACAGATGTAAAGAAGAGACTTTTGGACTCAGTGGGAGAAGGCAGGGGTGGGATGATTTGAGAGAATAGCATTGAAACATGTATATTACCATATGTGAAATAGATCGCCTGTCCAGGTTTGATGCATGAGACAGGGCGCTCAGGGCTGGGTGCACTGGGATGGGATGAGGAGGGAGGCAGGAGTGGGGATCAGGATACGGGACACATGTATACCCACGGCTGATTCATGTCAATGTATGGCAAAAACCACTACAATATTATAAAGTAATTAGCCTCCAACTAAAGTAAGCAAATTAATTTATTTTAAAAAATAGTTGCCAAAAGAGTAGATCTTAAAAGTTTTCATCACAGGGGGAAAAAGTAACTATATGAAGTGACGGATGTTAACTAAACTTGCTGTGGTAATAATATTGCAATATATACATATATCAAATCATTATGCTGTATACCTGAAACTAATACACCATTATAAGTTAATTACATCTCAGTAGAATGGCGGGGGGGAATAAAGATATCATTTTTTTTTAAATTAGAATAATATTGTGGTTACAGTTTTGTGTCCAATTTTTTTCTTCAATAAATTTCACATTGCCTGAGATTTTTCGTACTACTTAACAATTTCTAGAGTCTGCTCTGTTGTGGCAGACTCTGCAGATTGGCTACTCAACAGTCACTTGGTTTAATGACTACCCCTCCACTCCCTTAACTTCCTCATTAAAGAATCTGGAAAGCCACAAATTCTTACCTTCCTAGACTCCTCTGCAGGTAGGATTGGCCATGTGACACAGTCTGGTCAATAGGAGTAAGCAGAACTCACTGAGGGGGTCCCTTATAAAAAAGAGGTAGACTCATTCCCATCTTTTTGCTGTTTCTTCTTTCTTCCTCTCTGGAATGCTAGTCATATCCGGAGGGGTGGTAACCATCCCATGACAATAAGGACGAAAAGAAGGGAACTAGATAGAGTCTGGTTTCTTAACCATACCCTTGGACTGCTGCATTAGCCTGGAACTGCCTACTTCTAGACTTCTTGTTATTGGGTGATGAAGACATCCTACGTGTTAAAGCTACTGTTAGTCACATTTTCAATTCCTGGCAGATGAATGCAACCCAAGTGCATAGCATTCTATCATATGATTGTATCACAAGGTAATATTAAAATTCCTGCTGATGTACTGCTACTATAAATAACTTTGTAACGAATAACTCTCAAAACATCTTTAGGTGTTTCTCCAATTATTTACTCTGGCTTTATTCCTAGAAAAGGAATTACTAGTCTAAGGGGCAGGCACAGTAGTCCCCGCTTATCTGCAGTTTCACTTCCCATGGTTTCAGTTACCTGTGGCCAACGGTGGTCCAAAAATATTAAATGGAAAATTCCAGAAACAATTCATATGTTTTAAATTTCGTGCCATTCTGAGCAGCGAAATGAAATCCCGCACCCTCGAGCTCCTTTCTACTGGGGATGTGAAACCTTCCTTTGTCAAGGATTTCTCTCCCATTAGAGATTTCCAGGTGGCACAGTGATAGAAAGTGAAGAGGAACTAAACAGCCTCTTGAGGAAGATAAAAGAAGCGAGTGAGAAAGCTGGCTTAAAACTCAACAATCAAAAAACGAAGATCATGGCATCCAGTCCTATCACTTCCTGGCAAATAGATGGGGGAAAAGTGGAAACTGTGTCAGATTTCATTTTCTTGAGCTCCAAAATCAAAGTGGACAGTGACTGCAGTCATGAAATTAAAAGACTCTTGCTCCTTGGAAGAAAAGCAATGACAAACCTAGACAGTGTATTAAAAAAGTAGAGACATCATGCCAGAAAAGGTCCTATAGTCAAAGTTATGGTTTTTCCAGTAGTCATGTATGAATGTGAGAGTTGGACCATAAAGAAGACTGAGCATCAAAGAATTGATGCTTTCAAACTGTGGTGCTGGAGAAGACTCTTGAGAGTCCCTTGGACTGCAAGGAGATCAAATCAGTCAATCCTAAGGGAAATCAACCCTGAATATTCATTGGAAAGACTGGTGCTAAAGCTGAAGCTCCAGTACTTTGGCCACCTGATTCAAAGAGCCAACTCTTTGGGAAAGACCCTGATGCTGGGAAAAATTGAGGGCAAGAGGACTGACAGAGAATGAGATGATTGAATGTTATCACTGACTCAGTGGACATGAGACTGAGCAAACTCAGTGAGATAGTGAAGGACAGGGAAGCCTGGCATGCTGCAGTTCACAGGGTCGCAAAGAGTCAGATATGACTGAGCAACTGAACAACAACAATACAGGAATGCAAGAGACGATCCTTGGGTCGGAAAGATCCCCTGGAGAAGGGAAGGGCAAGCCACTCCAGTATTCCTGCCTGGAAAATTCCATGGACAGAGGAGTCTGGCGGGCTACATCCCATGGGGTCACAAAGAGTTGAACAGAACTTAGAGTCTGAGCACACGCAGTCATTTAGCAGTCATCTTAGTTGTCAAGTCAACTGCCGTGGAATCACAGTGCTTGTGTTCAAGTAACACTTAATAATGGACCCAAAGTACAAAAGTAGTGATACTGACAATTTGGATATGCTAAAGAGAAGCTATAAAGAGCTTCCTTTAAGTAAAAAGGTGAAAATTCTAGACTTAATAAGGAAAGAAAAAAAATCCCATGCTGAGATTACTAAAATCCATGGTAAGAACAAGTCTTTTATCTGTGAAATTGTGAAGAAGGAAAAATGAATTTGTGCCAGTTTTGCTGTTTGCACCTCAAACAGAAAAGTCATGGCCATGGTGCATGATAAGTGTTTAGCTAAGAAGGAAAAGGTGGCGGGGGGGCACTTTTATTACAGTATATTGTTATATTGTTCTATTTTATAATCAGTTTGGTTGTTAGTCTCTTACTATGCCTAATTTATAAATTAAAGTTTATCATCGGTATGTATGTATAAGAAAAAAGCAGTGTGTGTGTAGGTTTCAGCACTATCTGAGGGTCCATGCATCCACTGAGGATCTTGGAAAGTATCTCTGTGGGTAAGGGGGGTTACTGTAGTTTGGGGGATACTTTGTTTGTTTGTTTTTACCTCTTAATCTTTCAAATGGCCATGCAGGCATATTGTGCCTGTGTGATTCCTACCAGTTGTAGGTCAGTCAGGATGACTTCTAGGCCACTTACTGAAGCAAGAATTAAGGCAGCCCTGCCTGTTAAAGGTGACTGTGCCCAGGATTGCCCTGGCAAGGAAACTTGCTCGTGATCTGAGTCTTAGATGGGCTGGTTCTGACTGTAGAAGGCCCCCTGCTCCTCCTGCTACTGCAGCTTCTGCTGAGGCTTCCATCCCCCCAAGGCTGAAAAATCCTAACCCAGGGTGTCTCAATCTCTGCACGTTGAGGTTTGAGCATGGATAACTTTGTTGCAGGGGCATCCCATATGTTATAGCATGCTTAACAGCATCTATGGCCTCTATGCAATAGATGCCAGGTGCTAACCTGCTTCCCAGGTATGGAAATCATAAATATCTCAATAATGTCAAACATCCCCTGGGGGTGCCAATTCAGCCCCGACTGAGAACCATTGGTCTAACCTATCACCCACGTGTGTGTTTGTGTGTGAGTGTGAGCACACGCGCGCGTTAAGTCACTTCAGTCATGTCCTACTCTTTGCGACTCTATGGACTGTAGCCCACCAAGCTCTCCTGTCCATGAGATTCTCCAGGCAACAATACTGGAGTGCATTGCCATGCCCTCCTCCAGGGGATCTTCCCGACCCAGGGACTGAACCCACACCTCTTACATATTCTGCATTGGCAGATGGGTTCTTTACCACTAGCACCATCTGGGAACCCCTAAGGAATAGCTCAATTCCCCAAAAGAAGAAAAACTGGCTCAGTGCAGAACTAGGTAGGTTGTACAGAGGTAGGAAGAGCCGTAAGAAGGTTATCTGGCAGGCTGGCATCAAAGAAAGATGGAGCATCCAATGACACCCACGGTAATTGTGCCTGAGACTAAGAGGTCCCCAAAAGTCCAGAGGAGTCTGTTCTGGGGCCCACACAAGGATTCGAGGACACCTCCATAGTGACTGATGGAGTTAATACTAGCATGTTTAGTGCGGTTTTGAATCTTTTAACACCTCCAATGTGTTGCCAAAGTTCTTGCATTTAAAAGCATATCACATTGAAAACCACAATTCCAGCTTGAGCTCTGCAAACCACCTTCCACCCTTTGTAATGAGGGGTTATCTTCATCAGGGAATCAACAAATGTTCATTAAGGGTTCTAAGCTGGGCTGCAGCACCGTACACACCTGACGTGATCCTTGCTTCCCCAAAGTCTACAGTCAGTTGAGGAAATTGGAATATTAAACAAGAGACTGCAAGGATGAGACATTTGATCTGGGCTTTGGTTTGCTCATTCATCAAATGGCAAGACAGGTCACAGTTCTCCACCTCATGGGGTTTCTGGGTTGCATGAGGGTGCTCTGAGACCTCAGTCAGGGATGCTATACCCTGAAGAAAGACAGACTGAGACACAGACAAGGCAGGAAGTGGCAAGAGACCACAGCTACCGAACTCTGCTAGCACAAAAAAAGGTCAGGCCTATTCTCCCCATAAAGCAAAGGAAGCGAAACCCAGATCTGTCCCTGATCCCTGGTGTTTAGGGTGTGACTAGGTGCATTTTCTGAGTATAAGCATCTCTCCAGAAACCTGAAGTCTAGTAGAATGATAAATTATAAGCAATTAGAGCAACAGAGTGTATTGAGACAGAAAATCAATGTTTGCCTGTCCCTCAATTTCTCCTTCCCCAGGCCTGGCCCTAAACCTGGTGTCCCCTTTCTACCTTCGAGAGAGGTGTGTGTTGCTAGATGCCAGATACCTAGTAGAGGCAGATGTCATCAAAGATTATCTCTCTTTCTGACTCTAAGGGCTCCTAGGTGAGTTACATTTCATACTTTTAGTTGTGCAAGAGAGCCTAAAATCTAAATGACTTAAATAAAATAGATGTTTATTTTGCTTTCATGTAAATGTCTGAACACAAATGGCCTCTTTGCTCCCCAAAGTCACTGGGACCCGAGCTGGTTTTCTCTTTTGGTCTATCACCCCTGGGGTGTTTCCACATCTACCTGGTACAAGACAGCTATTGACCATGTCTGCAATCCAGCCAGCTGGGAGGAAAAGGAGGGATGGACAGTACAACTGTCATTACCTTAAAGGAATGAGCCAGAAGCTGATCTAATGAAGTGCTCGAGCTGGATCCCACTGATTCCAAGAGATGACTGTGCATAGCTTGAGATCAGCCGTGGTGGGAGTATTTACACCACAGAAATTGGCAAACACTACAATCAGGGCTTTATTTTCCCTGAAGAACTGGTTATTAAACAATTACCAGCATAGCCCTCATTCATCTTTTCTGTTCACAATCCCCTGTTGAGAACTTAGTGACAAGGTCACTCCTTAGCTGCAAAGGAAGCTAAGAAATACAGTCTCCACCAGAAGAGTCATGCCCCCAGCTACAAATCTTACTGTTGTGGAATAAGGGTAGAGTAGATACTAAAAGCAACTAGCAGCCTCTGTCCCCAGGCTTGTTTAAGGGATTGTGCCCAGGAGATGAAGTCTGGATTCCACATGTGGAGCTGGTTTCAGAAACGCCTCCCAGGCAGACCTCTTGGGCAGCAGTCCAAATGGTTCCAGTCAGGTTCTCGTGCACATGGCACAATCTGGTCCATGGGAAGCACTCACAAATCCTGATCTGACACTTCCCAGACACAGACCCCTCTCACTGCCATAGGCCACATGGCCCTTCTAAGTTCACTCAGTGAGACTTGAAGCCCTCCCACCAGCTCCAGACATGCCCTACTATCCTGTTCAGGGTTCACTCACTCCAGCAGCCTTCTCCAAAATCTGCCATTTCAAAATCTCCCTTTCTTTTCCAACTTCCTCCAGGATGAAGTGTTTTAGAGCAATGAAACCAGTTCTCCAATTTCTTTTGAAAAACTCGTATACATCCTGGGCTGCCTCACACTCAGTTTGGTATTTTATCTCCTTCCTGGTCCTCTGCTATTGTTAGTGGTTCACTGAGACCCAGTTATTATGGACAAGGGTACATACACGATTCAAGCCCTAGACATCACTGGTAATACTGAATGGTAATGTATTTTGGGGGGGTCAACCCCCCAAACTGACAGTCGCCACAGTTTCTGAATCTCCCAGTCAGATTCTCTGCTTTCTGAGGGTCTCAGCTCTGTCACGCCAAGTCCATCCACCCACGTGAATAGACTGCTCTTAGACTCAGGCAAGGGAGTCTCCTGCCCTGCGCCCCACCCCCTATTTAGATGGCACTGCTCTGACCCTTCTTTGATAGCACCCCTGCTCCCTGAGTGAGGGGTCCACAGATTCAATAGGACATGACCTCCCACACGTGACTCCCTTTTAGAATACATTCTGGTCCCCTAGGACTCTGGAATTCTCTGAGCCTCCTTGCAGGGTCTGAGTAAGGGTTTTCCCTGGTTCTGTCCTCCAACAGTAAAATGAGCCTCTGGTCTGTATACCTCTTGGCCCATGAGATGACCAAAGGTGGCTGTGTGAAGGTGTCCATAGGTCCAGGTTCACCTGGATGCTGGAAGGTCCACAAAACTATACGCAAGGCCAGTCACAGAGCAAGGCCAAGCAAGGGTGGGGTGGGGTGGGGCTGGCTTGCCCTAGGCTGCTGCATTCCAATGCAGAATTCTAAGGAATCTGAAAGTTCTAAATTTAAATCCAGCCTTCTGGATCATTACAAAGGGGCAATTGTCAAGGTAGAGGAGAGAAACATATTTTATTTAACTTTGTTAGCTTGATTTATAACTTATAAACATAAAGACATGTGGAAGAAGGACCACCATTTGTACTCTGACCGTAGGCTTCCAAATGTTAGGAGCAGCCCACCCCTCAGAGCTCCTTTCTTTTGGCCCCATGTCATTCAAACCAGAAAACGGCATTTGCAAAGTACTGGGTTGCCCAAAAAGTTGGTTCAAGTTTTCCATAACATCTTATGGAAAAACCCAAACGAACTTTTTGGCCAACACAATACCTACATCTCCAAGTAACTTAGCTATCATCCTGGTGAAGGCAAGAACCAGTACCTGGTTTGTGCTTATACTAAAAGGGGTATTTCTTTTGCATCTGTAAGAATATTTGCAAAGCATGAAGCAGGTGGGTCCTTGAGAGTGAGGGAGGGCAGACTTGGGTCTGCCTTGACAGAGACATGAAAACCAGCAGATCACTTAGGAGATAAAGGGACAAGCCAGAGTCAAGACAATGGGAAAAGCTGGATTGAAGATTCACTATTTAAACGTGCCCCTCATTGAAGAAAAGTGTTCATTCTGGCATATAATCCATTAGAATATTCTAAATAGAAACCTTAGCCATAATCTTGTCCAATAGTTTCCAAGCTTTTACTTAAAATCAGCAAAATTTTAAAAAATTACCAAAATGAAAACTTAAGTGAAATCCTAATATTAAAGGAACCAAAAGTTCCTTGGATCATTTAAATCCTTATTGACTTTTGGAAAATCCTTTATTGCTTACAGATATTCCTGAAGTTCCTCCTCAAAGGTCTGGGCATCCCAGAGCAGAGATGCAAAACCACTAACCTAGCAGGGGTGGGTGCCAGTGGTTGGGCTGCCTAACCTAGGTCTGCTCACAGCCCTTCCTCCCTCCATCTGGTTCCGAAGGAGCATGTCTCCATAGCCCCCACTGCCCAGCCAATCAGAAGGCACATGACCCAGGCCTGGCCAATCATTATGTTCCACTCTTGACCACAGTTCAGAAAGAGAAAGTGATCATAGAAGGGTAAATTGGAGATATTCCCAAGACTTCTGCCATAGAGATAGGATAGGGAGAGTTGCTCTCTTTCCTATTAGGCCTTCTAAAAGGACAGGCAGTCAGAGGAAAGCAGACACAGAAATGGAGTGAGACCTGATCACATGTGGGAACCCCCAATCCATCCATGCTGGAAGCCGGACTGCCCTTGATTTGTCATTTACATCAGCCACTGCAATTTCCTTCTCCAGGCCAATTTGGTTGGACTTTGTCATTTGCCAACAAGATAGTCATGACTGACCCAATCCCTATGTTTTACACATGAAGATACTAAAGCCCAGAGTGGGGAAGGAGCATTCCCCAAGGCCAGCAGGATCTCAGCCAGGGCCAGGACCCAGCTTTCCACATAAATGATGACTTGTGCATATTTAACTTCTCCACGTCCTTTTTTATTTGCTAACTCTGACTATGAATTGTGCGTGTGAATGAGAACTCTAGGCAGGGGAGAAACAGTGAAAAGAAGCTTCCTGAAACTCAGCCAAAGGAGGCCAGCCCACACTCAGGAAAAGACTAAGCTTTCCATGAAGGTGGAATGCTTTGGTGTCATCTGAGAGCCTGGGTAAGTCACATGTCCACATCAATCTCTTCTACCCTTTCTGTTGCCTGAAGTTCCACCAATAAGATATCTTTCTAGTAGATTAAGCATTGCATCCTTCTTCAGACTTTTCTTTTAAAATGCTACTCTGCTGGGCAAGAGTGACATCATCTACCTCTGATTTCCCCCATGGGAAGAAGCTGCTCAATACCCTCCCAGACCAGAGGTCCCAGGGAAGCCTCAGATCTATCATGCTGGGGGAGAAAAGGCACCACAGAGGGTGCTCGCAAAACCCAGGTGAAGCAAACACAGACAACATGGAAGAAGACAGATTTCTCCATTTCTTCCCAAGTGACAGCTTGACAGGATATCATAGTCTCAAAGAAGCAACAAGGGATAAAGTGAGGCAGACCTGGGTTCAGATTTTATTCCAGCCAATGTCTTCTTAGATAATGCCAGGCAAATTATACATTTAACTTCTCTGAGCCTCGACTTTCTCACCCATGAATTAAAACACAAATGTCTGTTTGGTGAAGAATGAAATGAGTGTACAAATACCCAGAAGATAGAAGGTGTTTAATAAACGTGTTCCCTTTGCTCAAAAGAAGAAAGCAACCCTCTCCATTGTAGGGAGTCATCTCTGGAATTCTAGCATTTCTATTACACAAAAATGATGAGTTTTCAGGGTAAGAGCTGCTTCCCAACCAGCCCCAGTTCTGCACATCCCATGGACACCAGAGCAGCCAGTCTGGCCAGGGGCTTGTGGAAGGGGCTGGTGGTCACCACCATCCTCACATCAGCCTTCTTGCACACTCATCAGGCAGCATGCCTTCCCTCCAGCCCAGAAGGCAGAAGCGTTCCCCATCATAAGCAAGGGTACCCTAGGTCCATGTGTGCACACAGGTGGCATCCAAGGGTCCCAAGGCACAGACAGGAGGGGTCTTGGCATTGGCGATATGGTAGCTTGAGGAACTGCAGCTCAGAGAGGTTAAGGACTTGGTTGATTGCCATCCAGCAAGTAATAGCCAGGTAAGGCTTAAAAACAAACTTATCTATCCTTTCCCTGTTCACCCTATCTAGGGTGCCATTTTCAGTACTTCAAAATAGACCATCTGGGAAGGACCTTTTATAGATGGGTCTGTTGGAATCAGAAGTAAAAATAGGGTTGTGTTATGGAAAAATGAAAACCATAGAGCAGGCCTACTAGTCTCTTCCTTTCTAGAGCTCCCTCATCTTCCCACAGTTGGAGGAAATGACAGAAAATGCCTCTCGTGCTCTGATATTGAGAATTTCACATGTCACCCTCATCTGTTACTCTCCCAAGGAATCTGCATTTGGAAAAAAGAGCCAAGGACAGTGCTTAGGCCAAATGAGGGTGCCAGGGGCTTCAGGGGACAGTCCCCATGCCTCAGCACCTTCTCTTTCCGCTGAGGAACCAGCCTAGGGCTGAGCACTCCTCCAGAGCTCCCCTAGTATCTAGACAGCTCTGCGCCTGGGATGGGGCCTGAGCTGGGGCTGCAGGAATTGCAGCATGTTCAAAGATGTGTCACCGAAATAATGGAATGCCCCAGCCGCGGGCCAGGCTGACCTCCGAAAGTATGTGTTTGGGAGTTTGCAGCTGGAGCCCAACTGCTTGAAGAGAGCCAGGCCCACCCAGATGCAGGCGGGCGGCAGCCCTTTCTACTCCCGCCCCTGGGCCAGGAGCAGACGGGACAGGGGAGAGCAGGGGACCCGACCTAGGCTGGGGGCTGCAGTGGACATTGGACGGCACCACGTGGGACACCAACCAACCGGAGAAGACCCAGATCCTGAGTCAAGAAGGCTGGCTGAGAGGAGGATGCAGGGGGTGGGGGCCCAGGCCCACAGACAGCAGGGAGGACTGATGGGATAAGAAAGGACAAGAGGGCCCTCAATAGAGCTGAAGGCAGGCCTGCCCAAGATCACTGGGAGCCCCCACGTTCCTACTCCCAGCACCTCTCCTTCCCCACCTTCTATTTCTCCACAAGATGGCTCTCATTAAGTTTAAGTTCACGGCTGAATAAAGGGAGTTTACCTGGAAAATTCCATAGACAGAGGAGCCTGGCAGGCCACAGTCCATGGGGTGGCAAAGAGTCAGACACGACTGAGCAACTGAGGACACACATACGCACACACACTCCTAGGAAATGTTTTGGACAGTTGGTCATAGGCACTGGTTTTCTTGAGAAAGCAGGCTTCAACTGTGTGGGTCTTTGACCCAGCTGACCTCCATGTGGAACAGAGATTTGCTGACAGAGGTGACCTCAGGAGCCACTGCCTAGACCTGGGGGACTGAGGTGGGCTGTAGGGATATGACGCAACATGCAGTTCCACGGCTACTCTCCCTGCCCAGGGCCTTGGCACCAGGACCCCATAGATCTCATGTCCCACCAACACCATGCAGCTCGCTTCTGCCACAAAGGCCATGCAATTACTCAGACCACACTAGAGGCAGCCTTGGAGCCATTGGAGGAGCAAGGGCTGATGGGAAGGCGATGGTTTGAGTCACAGCCCAAAGATGGGCTCTACCCAAAGATGGTAGCTCTGAGCCCGTAGGCTGGCCTCTCTCCCTGCCCTGAGGTCCCCCAGTGTGTCCACCAGTCACTTAAAAGGCCAAGACTGCAGAGGCTCCCACTTCCCAGGCAGAATACAAGGCTCATCTGACCGAGCAGCCCTCCCCTCACTCCTAGCCCACAGCAGCACCTAAGCTCAGTGCCGGAAACATCAGGGCGCTCAGCCCTTCTTCCCAGGGACCAGCAGAGCCCACTCACCCTCCTGCCTGCCTGCCCGCAGCTGGCCTGCCCTTCCTGCCTCACCAGACAAGGACTCATACTGCTAAAGCCCCACAGAACCCCACAAACACATCTTCACACTTAACAAAGACTGACAGACACACTAACGTATCCATATACACTCACACACGTTCCCAGAGCTCACTCTAATGCTTAAACACATTCACACCAATGCCCATTCACACGAATACACAAATATTTGCGTGCTCTCACACAGACACATAACACATTCCCACCCAAGTGGTTATTTAGATGTTTGCATAGAATCTGGAAAAGGAAATGGCAGCCCACTCCACTGTTCTTGCCTGGAGAATCCCAGGGATGGGGGAGCCTGGTGGACTGCCGTCTATAGGATCGCACAGAGTCAGACACAACTGAAGCAACTTAGCAGCAGCAGCAGCATAGAATCTTGCACAGAAATACACACTCACACACATAAATATGCATGTTCACGCGTAAACACACACAAACTCATACCCTCACATGTTTGACCATTCAAGGTATCTACTGCTGTCTTCACAGAAAGGGGTCATGGAGGGCAGGAGCCACCAGCTCTTAGACCCCAACTTGGTAATGGTCCCTCCTCCCTTTCTCCTACGACTGCCTTCCCCGTGATTTCTTCCCTCCCCCAGTGGCTGTTAGTCTCGGTTCCTCTTTGGTATCCCCTCATTTCTGCCCCATCTCCCCTTCATCAAGCTGTTCCCCTTGCCTGAAAGCCCTCCCCGTGGAGTCCCACCTAGCCACTCCTACCCAAGCTGCAAGACCCCAGCACAGCCCTGTCCCATGAAGCACTGCCACCAGCACTAACCTTCTAGGAGGAACCTTGCACCCTGGGTGAGAGGGCTCCCCTCTGCAGGTGTGCCCTGCCCCCAGCTTCCCCACGTTTCCTGGCTGTGGATCCTGTGTCACTGATGAGACAGCAAGAGGGAAGAACTGTGCCCCACTCTTCCCACCCTCACTCTCTTGTGGGCCTGGAACATACAGTGGAGAGCTAGGCCCTCAGCTCAGCTCTGCCTGGGCGTGCTGCCCCTGACTCATTCTATTATCATTTAGGCCCCTCCAGTTGAAAGGCACCTACTCTGGGGACAGATATACCTGGGTTCAAATCCCAGCTCCACCACTTCTAACAGTATAACTTGGGCAACCTCCTTAATACCACTTGGCCTTAGCTTCCTCATCTAAAGAAGTATGAAGAGCAATTCCTCCTTTGTAGATGTGGGATGAGGAATGGCTATGAAGTACCCTGCATGATACACAATGGCTGGCACACAGGAGGTGATCCAACATGGCGCCCCCTTTGTTGTGCCTCTCAGCTCTCCTTGTTCTCAATCCAAGCGCCTTAACCCCTAGGATGGAGTGGTCAGGATGGGATGAGGAAAGCTAGGGGCACCTGGCTCCAGTCCACATTCCCCTTTCCTGGCTGTGTCTAGGTCTGCTCCCCTCATGTGGAGCCCCAGAGCTCCAGGACATCTTTGATTAATAAGAAGCGGAAAGATAAGTCTCATGATAATTAATAAATCATTAGCAGCGTTACTTTTCATCAGATAAGTCCATTAATTGTTCCCATTTCCTTACGAAAAGCCCAGACCCAGGGGCCTCTTGCAGTGAGTTGATTTTATGAGAAACCCAAACTTATAAAGAAAAGCAGGTCCCACCTGCAGGGGCACCAGGGACACTGTCTGCCCAATCCACACCTCTGCGTTTTGGGAAAGCAGAAATCAGAACACACACAACAACCCCCGTCCCATAGGAAGGGCCCCAAAGGAGCTCGAAGACCCCTAACCCGAGCTGGCACACAGCAGCAACTGATCACCAATGTTTGTTGCAGCCATACTCAACAACAACAACAGCAACAAAGCCACATTCTAAATGAGAGGGGGAAAGGTTCTAATTGATTAGCAATGCCTGGCAGGGCCACAGGACTAGGAATGAAGGCACAAGAGGTAAGTCCATCCATTCATCATTCATCCAGGAAATGAAGAGTGAATGCCAAATGCCGTGCAAGAGGCTGAGATACTGTGTGGATCAAGAAAAGACACAGCTCCTGCTTTTGTGGAGTTTATATCTGCCTTCTCTAAAATCCGTTGTCAGAAGAGGAAACTGAAACAGGGAAGGGACTTTCCAAAACCATACTAAGGGTCAGTGGCAAAACTGGCCAGAGCTTCTCACTGTCTCCTTCCCAGCCCATCCTTCCCTCAAAGAAGTAGCAAAGGGATCCTGGCTCTCTATTCCCCTGACACCCAAACACAGATGCTCTGCCAACTTCTCACGCACTGATCCCCAGACTCTGAGGATGGCAGTGTGTTCTCATTCACTTGGAGAAATGTTTTGAATACCAATCGTGTATAGGAACACTGAACTGAGGCACACAGAAACTGTCCCCAGAAGCTGGCTGGCTGGTGGGATGGAAAAGGCTTCCTTAAAAATAATAATAACAAAGCAAAACAATTAGGCACAATAGGAGCACTTAATAACGAGCTCTGAGAAATTAAAGGCAAAATGCTTCCTTGCAAGTTGGAGAATCTTAGAAGGCTCCCTGAAAGTGGTGATAGCTTAGGAAGGAATCAGAAAGAAGGTGTGAAGACAGATCCTAGAGGGCTTCCAAGACACTGATTGGAAGCTTAAATTTGTTCCTTAGGGCTTCACTTGTCCCCTCTGAAGTTGGATATAACATCAAGTTTACTCATAGATTTGAAAGTGTATGATTTTTAATTAGAAAGTTCTTAAAAGTTTTGTCATACTGACAAAAAATAAATTCCACATAAAGAGCTAAACATTGAAATGAATAAAACTATGAAAATACTAGAACAAAATATAAGCGCATGTTTATATACACTTTGGATAAGAAAACTTTCCAAGCATGGGACAAAATTAAGATGCCCTAAAGACAAAACCAAGAAGATTTATCTACATAAAAAGTTTAAATTCTCTAGTGCAAATGACATGAAAAATTGAATTAAATGTAAATATCAGATGGGGAAATACATACAATAAAAAAAAGGATTAAGACCTTCACAGCATAAGTGAAGTGAAGTGAAGTCGCTCAATCGTGTCTGACTCTTTGCAACCCTGTGGACTGTAGCCCACCAGGCTCCTCTGTCCATGGGATTCTCCAGGCAAGAATACTGAAGTGGGTTGCCATTTCCTTCTCCAGGGGATCTTCCCGACCCAGGGATCGAACCCAGGTCTCCCATGTTGCAGGCAGATGCTTTAACCTCTTAGCCACCAGGGAAGCCCATAAAGGGTTCCCCAAAAAAGATAATAGGTAATTCACAGAAGAAACACAAGTAACTAATAAAGCAGGATTTCTAAACCTCAACACTATTAACATTTGAGGCCAGTGTTTCTTCCTACATACTAAATGTCAATAGTAACCATGCCCCCACACCTGGGGGTCTTAAGAGTCAAAACACCTCCAGACATCACCAAATGTCCTGTGAGGCCAAAATCACCCCCAGTTGAGAACCATTGTTAAAAAATATATGAAAATAGACTCGATTTCTGAATGAACAGATCATCGCAAATTAAAATAACAATAATCTGTCATTTTGTTCTTATCAGATTGGGAAAATTTTTAAAATAGACAATAACTACAGATGGCAAGGGTTTGGGAAGAATGATGTTCTCATTCTATGTTGGTGGGACTATAAATAGATACAATGATTTCAGAAGACATTCTGGTGCATATATCAGTTTCTTAAATCTGCAAACTCAGTGACCTGGAAATTCCACTTTTGGACTCTATCCCACAGCAGGGGAAAGAATGCATAGAAGTACACAGGACATGCAGACAAAGGGTGTTCACTGGGGACTTTTCTGTAATAATGAAAACTTGGAAACAAGTGTCAATGAGTTTTTAAAAATGGTTAAATTCTGGTACACTGATACAAATCAGACAATAAAAAAGAGTTGCCAAGACACATAGCTGAGAAAAAGAAAAGAAAACTGCAAAATAATATGATCTTGTATTTGTTTTCTAAGTTAAAATGACATATTTGCACGTGTTTGTGTATACCATTAAAAAAGAGTGGAGTGATAGAAAGATCTGGGAAAATAAATAGCAAATTATTGATAGTGGTTAATCTTAAGGAGAAAGGTGGTGGGGAGAACGAGAGTAGTACGTATAAGGAGAGAGAGGAATTTCATTTTTTGCCATACAGAGTTCTGTATTGAATTTTAACAATGAGCATGTATTATTTTTCAAAAACTCCACTGTGTTTAAGTCATCTTTTCCAAAGGCTAGATAACAGAAAAGTGGCATGTGCAATGAGACACAGGATAATTTGGTTCTCTCAGTTAGCCTAGCTTTCTCCTGGAAAGCCAAAGCCTTCTAGTTAAAGTGTACCAAGTTCACTGCTGCGGCAAAACAGATTTGGCCAAAGTCTCAACCACAGGTTAGGCCGGGCAGGGCATGTGTTTTCTCAACAATTCTCTGAAATGTTCTGAAAAAACTTAAAACCAATTGTATTTTCACTTTGACTCTATAAATCCATGAACCTCCTAAATCTGTTCAGCTGCCTGCTATTGCTCCTCTTGATCACATATTCTGTTTACAAACAGCACTGGGCATCTTTCCACTTCCCACCACAGCAAACTTTTCCCAAACACAGAGAGACCAGAAGTTCTGGGGTGTTGGTTATTTCTTCATTTCTCTTTTTAAAGTATAGTAATTTTCAAATTATGTTTTCAACTTAGAACATGGCACTGTGGTTAAAAATAGGACAACAGAAGCATAAATGTATAACCAGTGAAACTATGAAGCTATCGAGACAAATTCAGAATAGAATGAGTCAAGACAAATGTGCTGCTGAGCTTGCAGTCCGCCACATGACCATGACAGCTATCAGGGCCAGAGCTCCGCCCCAGCTCCATCTAGTGAATTGGTGGCCAGCACCTCCCTAAAACAGGGAACAGTGGGAGTTGAGGGTTTTATTTTAGGGAGTTTTATTTTAATGGGGTTACAGATGAGCACATGAAATAAAGGACAAAAGCCAACTCCCTGCCATGACATTGAAAGTCAAGTATGTAATTTCAAAGAAAAAAAAAAATCACAAAATAATTCTAAAGCCTACAAGAAAAAAGACTGGACTAAGAACAATAATGAGAAACAAATGAAACAAAGTAAATTAAGGATCTCTTAAAGATTTCTCTATCAGCCTTTGTGGCCTAATGGATAAGGCATTGGCCTCCTAAGCCAGGGACTGTGGGTTCGAGTCCCAGCCAGAGTAGAAGGAGTTGTATTTTGGGGGCTTCCCTGATGGCTCAGATGGTAAAGAGTCTGCCTGCACTGCAGGAGATCCCTGGGTCAGGAAGATCCCCTGGAGAAGGAAACAGCAACCCACTCCATATTCTTGCCTGGAAAATCCCATGCATGGAAGAGGCTGTTGAGCTACAGTCCATGGGGTTGCAAAGAGTCGGACACAATTGAGCAACTTCACTTTCACTTTCAAAGATTTCTCTAGTCTGTTTCAGAAATGCCTCAGAAGTCACAGCTTGAATATAGGAGTGAAGTTAAGGGCTTCAATGTGGATAGAATCACACCTCTATTTGCATCAAAAGAAGCAGCCAATCTGGGAAAAGTGTCCTTCAGGCTGGCACTGTCTACCAGTGCATTTTGTGAGTGCTCAGTCACTCAGTGGTGTCCGACTCTTTGAGACCCCATGGACTGTAGCCTGCCAGGCTCTTCTGTCCATGAGGCTTCTCCAAGCAAGAATACTGGGGTGGGTTGTGCTTTTCTACTCCAGGAGAATCTTCCTGACCCAGGAATAGAACCTGCATCTCTTGCATTGGCAAGCATATTATTTAACACTGCACCACCTGGGAAGCCACACCAACATGTTTTAGTGGATTTAGGAGAGACTGTGGAGTTGTCTGGTAGTCCAAAATTGCCAGGAGAAATATCAATAAGCTCAGAAATGCAGAAGACACCACCCTTATGGCAGAAAGCAAAGAGGAACTAAAGAGCCTCTTGATGAAAGTGAAAGAGCAGAGGGAAAAAAGCTGTCTTAAAACTCAACATTCAAAAAACTAAGATCATGGCATCTGGTCCCATCACTTCATGGCAAATACACGGGGAAACAAGGAAACAGTAAGAGACTTTGTTTTCTTGGGCTCCAAAATCACTGTAGATGGTGACTGCAGCCCTGAAATCAAAAGACGCTTGTTCCTTGGAAGAAAAACTATGATAAACCTAGACAGCATATTAAAAAGCAGACATTACTTTGCTAACAAAGGTCCTTATAGTCAAAGCTATGGTTTTTCCAGTAGTCAAGTATGGATGTGAGAGTTGGACCATAAAGAAAGCTGAGTGCCAAAGAACTGATGCTTTTGAACTGTGGTGTTGGAGAAGACTCTTGAGAGTCCCTTGGACTGCAAGGAGAATCCAACCAGTCAATCCTCAAGGAAATCAGTCCTGAATATTCATTGAAATGACTGATGCTGAAACTGAAGCTCCAAAACTTTGGCCACCTGATGGGAAGAAATGACTCATTGGAAAAGACCCTGATACTGGGAAAGATTGAAGGCACGAGGAGAAGGGGGCAACACAGGATGAGATGGTAGGATGGCATCATTGACTCAATGGACATGAGTTTGAGCAAACTCCAGGAGATAATGTACTACAGGGAAGTCTGGCATGCTGCAGTCAATGGGGTCTCAAAGAGTCAGACACGAATGAGTGACTAAATGGAACTGTGGTTACAAAAACAGATACTGATGACTTGGTCCTTTTTGTCAATATCTTTCTTCACTAAAAAGTTAGTCAATGTCTGTGAAGACATGTCGGTTTCTAAAGTGGTTGATGGTAAAATAACAAGAGTAGATATTACATCAAAATATGTAAGTCCAAAAAGAACAATGTTCAGTAGCCAAGTGGTGTCCAACTCTTTGCATGGACTGCAGCATGCCAGGCTTCCCTGTCCTTCAGTATCTCCCAGAGTTTACTCAAACTCATATCCATTGAGTCAATGATGCCATCCCACCGTCTCATCCTCTGTCATCCCCTTTTCCTGTTGCCCTCAATATTTCCCAGCATCAGGGTCTTTTCCAATGAGTCAGCTCTTCAAATCAGGTGGCCAAAATACTAGAGCTTCAGCATCAGTACTTCCAATGAACATTAAGGGCTGATTTCCTTCAGGACTGATCTCCTTGCAACTCCAAGGAATTCTCAAGAGTCTTCTCCAGCACCACAGTTCAAAGCATCAATTCTTCAGCGCTCAGTCTTCTTTATGGTCCAACTCTCACATCTGTATGTGACTACTGGAAAAACCATAACTTTGACTGGACGAACCTTTGTCAGCAAAATGATGTCTCTACTTTTAAAAACACTAAGTTTGCCACAAAGTGAAAGAGGAGAGTTAAAAAGTCAGCTTAAAGCTCAACATTCAGAAAATTAAGATCATGGTATCTGGTCCCATCACTTCATGGCAAATGAGTGGGGAAACAATGGCTGACTTTATTTTGGGGGATCCAAAATAGCCGCAGATGGTAATGACAGCCATGAAATTAAAAAACGCTTACTCCTTGGAAGGAAAGTTATGACCAACCTAGACAGCATATTAAAAAGCAGAGACATTACTTTGTCAACAAAGGTCTGTCTAGTCAAGGCCATGGTTTTTCCAGTAGTCATGTATGGATGTCAGAGCTGGACTATAAAGAAAGCTGAGTGCAGAAGAATTGATGCTTTTGAACTGTGGTGTTGGAGAAGACTCTTGAGAGTTCCCTGGACAGCAAGGAGATCCACCCAGTCCATCCTAAAGGAGATCAGTCCTGGGTGTTCATTGGAAGGACTGATGTTGAAACTGAAACTCCAATACTTTGGCCACCTCATGTGAAGAGTTGACTCATTGGAAAAGACCCTGATGCTGGGAGTGATTGGGGGCAGGAGGAGAAGGGAACGACAGAGGATGAGATGGCTGGATGGCATCACCAACTCGATGAACTTGAGTTTGAGTAAACTCTGGGAGTTGGCAATGGACAGGGAGGCCTGGTGTACTGCAGTTCATGAGGTCGCAAAGAGTCAGACATAACTGAGTAACTGAACTGAACTGAACTGAAGTTTGCCACAGCATATTAACTGATATAAGTAACTCAGAGCCCTGCTCTAATAGGCAAAATGGCAGAAAACAGTGGTCCCAGGAACTACTGCACACAGTGAGATTCCTGGAACCCACATCACACACAGAGTGTTCTTTTGAAGGTCCACTCTTGAATACTAAGTGGTAAACTTTTCATCAAAATTTAGTTTATAAAGCCTGGCAGTTTGAATACTTGTCTCTGAGGGTTACTTTATAACAAAATGAAAAGGTTTGGTTTTGTTGTTGTTGTTTTTTTTGTTTGTTTGTTTGTTTTGTTTTTTTGCTTTACCGCAGGTATGTGTTGCTGGCTCAACAGGAAGGAGATACTGCTCTAGGTATTAAAAGTTGGTCTATGTTGATTTTTTTCATAGAGATAAATATCAACTGGGCCATGACTAAGGGCAAAAAAACTCATTAAGGTGAATAAAAGTCTATGTTCATACTGAAATGCCAAGTGGCTCTCAGAGACGTTTTATTTAGAATATTTTTTCAAAGTCAATACTCTTAACAACTGCAAGACAAAGCTGAGAAATTATTTTACTGCCACTATCACTGCCATTAAAAATGCAGTTGCATGCAGTCGCATGAAGAGAGATGAGGGGAACTAATTGTAATTGATCCTCTTGGTTTATTTGCAGGTATCAGTTCTCGGTGATGCAAGGGATGTTTTCAAAACTATTGGATCTATTTCAACAGGATCCTGAGCCAATGGAATTTGTATGAATTTTTTCTTTCCTGGTGGCAACAATTTAAAATATTATTTTATACTTGGACACAACCCCATGCATCTTTGATACCTTTATTCCTTCCAATATGGTTAAGATGATCCTGGGTCATCTTACTGTATTTCCTGTCCCAGATCTGAAATCAGTCATTACCCCAAGAGAACATGGTTCCTTCTCAGGAGATTCTTTAGAAAATTCGATACCTCTATGAAGTTCATTTGTCCATGGGGCATTCCAGAAAATTGGGCGCAAATCAGACTATTGTAATGGAAATGGCATTCCACCCAGGAGCAATATTAAAATTATGCTGGACTCATTAGCTAGAATCAATAACTAAAGACAAGACAGCCATAACCAACAATGAGTTGGAAAAAGTAGGACAGAACAACCATAGGCACTAAAGTAGTGGAAACAATACCCCAGTGATGGAATCTCAAACTCAGTTACCTGCCAATGAATGCGTGGGTGAAGACACTGACAAGTGGGTGTGGTAGACAGCTGTAGTGTAAAAAGGGGAGTTTTCTCTAATGTAGGGGCTCTGGGGTTGGGAGAAGACACTTGAGAGAAGAAAATTTAGGACAAAGTACAGGAAAGTCAGCTTCCCAAACTAACAGGTTTTCAACAAACAAACAGGGGTTTTGATATGAAGCAGGTCTAAAATTTCCCATTCCCAACCACTCTCTAGCTCTGTAACATCAAAGAAGCAGCCTCTCCTCTGAGAATTCGGATTTCCTTGTTGGTAAAAGGGCTTCCTTGGTAGTTCAGTTGGTAAAGAATTTGCCTGCAATGCAGGAGACCCAAGTTCAACTCTTGGGTCGGG
Organism: Muntiacus reevesi; assembly: GCF_963930625.1. Taxonomy (NCBI): domain Eukaryota; kingdom Metazoa; phylum Chordata; class Mammalia; order Artiodactyla; family Cervidae; genus Muntiacus; species Muntiacus reevesi. The sequence continues at coordinate 10,139,983 of NC_089256.1, forward strand.
AAGATCCACTGGAGAAGGGATAGGCTACCCACTCCAGTATTCCTGGGCTTTCCTGGTGGCTCAGCTGGTAAAGAATCTGCCTGAAATGTGAGAAACCTGGGTTCGATCCCTGGGTCAGGAAGATCCTCTGGAGAAGGGAAAGGCTACCCACTCCAGTAATTCTGGCCTGGAGAATTTCACAGACTATACAGTCCATGGGGTTGCAAAGAGTTGAACATGGTGAGAGATTTAATGGGAATAATTGTCAGAAATGGCAGAAAATCATGAGGAGCAGATGAGATGACTGGCATCTCAAACTTAACGTGTCCCAAGTAGCCACCAAACGCGTTATTTCCGTCATCTTTTCATCTGACTTAATGACCTCTCCATCCATTCACTTGTTCAGGATCCAATCACAGGCTCTATCTTCTAAATATATCTGAACTCTAACCACTTTTCTACCATTTCCATCACCACCACACTGGCCAAGTTACAAAGCTTGTTGCCCTCAGTTCAGTCATTTCAGTTGCCCAGTCATGTCCGACTCTTTGCAACCCCATGGACTGCAGCACGCCAGGCTTCCCTGTCCATCACCAACTCCTGGAGCTTGCTCAAACTCATGTCCATTGAGTCGGTGATGTCATCCAACCATCTCATCCTCTGTCATCCCCTTCTCCTCCTGCCTTCAATCTTTCCCAGTCATTATCAGGGTCTTTTCCAATGAGTCAGTTCTTCCCATCAGGTGGCCAAAGTTCTGGAGTTTCAGCTTCAGCATCAGTCCTTCCAAAGAATATTCAGGACTGACTTCCTTTAGGACGGACTGGTTGGATCTCCTTGCCATCCAAGGGACTCTCAAGAGTCTTTTCCAACATCACAATTCAAAAGCATCAATTCTTTGGCACTCAGCTTTCTTTATAGTTCAACTCTCACATCCATACATGACTACTGGAAAAACCGTAGCTTTGACTATAAGGACCTTTGCCAGCAAAGTAATGCCTTTGCTTTCTAATATGCTGTCTAGGTTTGTCATAGCTTTTCTGCCAAGGGGCAAGTATCTTTTAATTTCATGGCTGTAGTCACCATCTGCAGTGATTTCAGAGCCCAAAAGAATAAAGTCTCTTACTGTTTCCATTGTCTCCCTATCTATTTGCCATGAAGTGATGGGACTGGATGCCATGATCTTAGTTTTTTTAATGTTGTATTTTAAGCCAACGTTTTCCCTCTTCTCTTTCACTTTCATCAAGAGGCTCTTTAGTTCCTCTTCACTTTCTGCCTTAAGAATGGTGTCATCTGCATATCTGAAGTTATTGATATTTCTTCCAGCAATCTTGATTCCAGCTTGTGCTTCATCCAGTCCGGCATCTCGCATGATGTACTCTGCAAAGAAGTTAAATAAGCAGGGTGACAATATACAGCCTTGACCTACTCCTTTCCCAATTTGGAACCAGTCTGTTGTTGCATGTCCAGATCTAACTGTTGCTTATTGACCTACATACAGATTTCTCAGGAGGCAGGTCAGGTGGGCTGGTATTCCCATCTCTTTAAGAATTTTCCACAGTATCTTGTGATCCACACAGTCAAAGGCTTTGGCATAGTCAATAAAGTAGAGGTATATGTTTTTCTGGAACTCTCATACTTTTTTGATGATCCAACGGATATTGGCAATTTGATCTCTGGTTCCCCTGCCTTTTCTAAATCCACCTTGAACATCTGGAAGTTCACAGTCCACATACTGTTGAAGTTCAATATGAACTTCATATGAAATTCATATGAAGTATGAAGTTCAACATACTGTTGCTCCCCTGGATCATTGCAATTATCTCCAATTAGTCTCCCTCCCTCTACCCTTGACCCCTACAGTCTGAATGCACACATCAACACACAAATCCCATCAAATCATTCCTCTCTGCCCCAAACCCTTCCGTTGTTTCCATCTCAGCATAAAGCCTTATCCTTGAGCTAAAAGGCCCTACTGAGTCTGCTCCCTGCTTGCCTGCTGACACTGGAAAAGTCAAGGGATATGGATGTGACAAACTGTGTCTGCCACCCCCAGTAACAGGGAAAAGAGACTACAGGTGCGTGGCCCAACCAGAGCCAGAAGGGCTCTGAGCACCCTCCTGCCCCTCCTCATCCTCCTTGACATGAGAGGTCACCTTAGGACCCTCCCAGGATATTCTCCCTGAGCTCTCAGTCTTCCCAGAGCCAGAATCCTAACTTGTATCCAAGGAAACCTCTGCTTTTCTGTTATCTGCTGTTCAAAGTGGCAATTATCAGTCCCTTGGCAGTCAGGCCTCAGCCATCCCATCCTTAATATCTCTGCCCAAATGAGCTTTTCAACACTTACAATTTTAAAATTATATTCCCCAAGAGGATAGAATCATTTATCCTCTGAATTTTGAGCACCTCCCATATGCCCCACAACTGCTGGCTATCTTGGAGCAGGAGATGTTTCAAAAAGTCCCATCAGCAGATGAATGGATAAGGAAGCTGTGGTACATATACACCATGGAATATTACACAGCCGTTAAAAAGAATTCATTTGAATCAGTTCTAATGAGATGGATGAAACTGGAGCCCATTATACAGAGTGAAGTAAGCCAGAAAGATAAAGAACATTACAGTATACTAACACATATATACGGAATTTAGAAAGATGGTAACGATGGCCCTATATGCAGGGCAGAAGAAGAGATGCAGAAGTACAGAACAGACTTTTGAACTCTGTGGGAGAAGGTGAGGGTGGGATGTTTCGAAAGAACAGCATGTATATTATCTGTGGTGAAACAGATCACCAGCCCAGGTGGGAAGCATGAGTCAAGTGTTCGGGCCTGGTGGGCTGGGAAGACCCAGAGGAATCGGGTGGAGAGGGAGGTGGGATGGGGGACCAGGATGGGGAATTCATGTAACTCTATGGCTAATTCATGTCAATGTATGACAAAACCCACTGAAAAATAAAAAATTAAAAAAAAAAAAAAGGATAACTTTGGGGAAAGAATAGACCCAAAGGAGTATAAACAGTTAATTTGCATTACTTGGCAACTCCTGATTCTGGCAAACCATGTGCAAAGAATTAATGAGCTGGGTTGACTTCACTGGTAACCACATTCCGTAGTTGAAGGGGGTGGCAGGAATTTAGAATCAAAATGATTGCCTGGAAAGGCAGCAGGGACACAAGAAGACAGATAGCAGAGAAAAGGGAATGTGTTTTTCTGTACATTTACCAAATGTAATTAAGTACCTCCTTTTTTTTTTTTTAAACCAATGTTAGGTGTTTTTCAAAAAGAATCTCATTTAAACTTCTCACTAACTTTTGAAGATGAAGAAATCAGATATGAGAGAGAGAGAGAAACTTGACGAATGTAACACAGCCAGTAAGTTGGAGAGTAGAAATTTTTTTAAATAAAAAATTGTATTCTAATACAATTGTATGCTAATAAAATTTTAATTAAAAATTAAAAAAAAAAAGTAGAGGATAAGCTAGGCGGACAAGGGAAAGTAACTAAAGGTTTCTGTGCCTCAGGTATCTTATCTGAAAATGGGCTGACAGCTTCGTGGAGATGATCAAGGCACATTAAGCCTCTATAATGTCTGAAGAATGGGCTACTACTGATGGATGAACCAACCTCACTGGTACTCAAAAGGGATCATTTAGCTGCCAGGACAGGTCAGCCTCCTCAGGGGACAGGACACTTGGATCTGGAAAGACAAACCTACTTGCCCCTCACTCCCTCCTGGGAGAAGAGCCTGGGTGAAGGTAGGGTGGTATGAAGTGGCGCATAGGCAGAGGGAACCATGAGCAAGGAGTGGAGGGCCGAGGGTGAGGAGAAACAGAGTGAGGCCAAAATCCCAGGTACAGTTGGGTCATGAAGGGTTTGGCAAGGGGCGGCAAGCAGGCTAAAGAATTTGTGCATCAGTTTGAAGCTGTTGGGGAACGCTGGGGAGGCTTACACAGGAGTGGTTCCCAAGGAAATGGAAGTATTATACAACAGTTAAGACCACAGGTGCTGGTAGGACATATTTGGATTCAGATATTAGCTTGTGCCACCTACAAGCTGGGTGAACCTGAGAAAGTTATTCTGTGCCTTAGTTATCTTATTTGTAAAATGGGCATAATAATAGTATTTACCTCAAAGGGTTATTATCAGGACTAAACTAGTTGTATTCTTATAAAGTTGCTGACCTTAAAAATGTAGAGCATGAGAGCTGTGAATTAAGTTTTATTTGGGGAAAAATGAGGACTATAGCCCGGGAGACAGCATTTCAGATGTCTCTGAGAAACTCCAAAGAGGTAGGAGGGAAGGTCAGTATATACACGATTTTGGTTAAGGGAGAGTACATGTAATCAAGCACATACTTTTTGCAAGTTTCTGACAGTCACAAGGAGCAGTCATCACCATGAAGGATTTTAGTGCTTTTCTAGATATGAGAAGGTGCACGAATTGGGCTCATAAAAATGACCCCTTAAATATCTATCTGAAGACCTGTTCTGCCAGTTTTTCCCCAAGCACAGAGTGCCTCATTTCTGTTCTCTACCTTGAACTCCTTTCAGGGGTTGTTGAGGGTCAGCAGCTACAGCAGCATATGATTTAATCCTTGTAGAGGTAGACAGCAAGCGCCAATTTGTAGTCAACAAAGTGTTTAGAACTGTGCCTGGTATGTAGTAACCATTTAATACATTTTACTATTAGCATTGGGCTTCCCAGGTGGCTCAGTGGTAAAGAATCCACCTGCCAAGGCAGAAGATGCAGGAAATGCAGGTTTGACCCCTGGGTCAGGAAGGTCCCCTGGAGGAGGGCATTTCAACCCACTCCGGTATTCTTGCCTGAGACTCCCCATGGACGGAGAAGCCTGGCGGGCTGCAGTCCATGGGGCCCCACAGAGTCAGACACAACTGACCACAGCACAGCAGCAGTACTAGCATTATCATTTATTTAATTATCTAGCTCTCCTACTAGACTGCCAGCCAGTTCATCAGGACAAAAAACTGTTTGTCTTGCTTATCTCAGGGCCCCAGTGTCTAGCAAAGGGCCTGGCACATAGTATGTGTTCAATTAATGTTCAATTAATGAAAAGACAACAGGAAGACTGGATGGACTGGTCCCCCATGTGCCATGGGGCTTCTCAAGGCCCTAGAGGCCCCAGAGGCACATCCAGGTGAGGCTGTCACAAGGGAACAAGGTCACCCATTCATCCCCACAGACTATCTCAGCTGTAGATACACACCTACCAGGGCCTGCCTACCCCAGGACACAGCATTCATCTAGGCCAGAAGTCTGGCCCTCAGAGCCCTCAGATCACCCTACTGCCACCTACCTCCTCACTCAGGAGTCTAAAGACACATCATTCCCAGGAAACTTCTCCTTTCCAACAATCCTTGATCCTTTTGCAGTCAGTCCTTTTCCCTAGCTCTCCCCAAGTGGGTCTTTCACATCTAAATCTAGACAGGCCACTCCTGTACTTAAAACCCAATCCTGCTCTCATTTGTCTTGAAGATAAGGTCCAAACTAAGTACAGCTACTTAGCAAACCCTACACAGTCAGCCCGAGACCCATGTTCCCAGCCTCCCTCCTTCCCATTATCACCCCTAGTCCCCTCCCCACCCTAGCCAGGGCCTACATCTCCCCCAAACACTCCAGTCTATACACCTCTGCCTCCAGCTCCCTTCTCCCCTGTGCTCTCTGGAAAGCTCTTCATTCTGTAAAACCTGCTTCAGTTATGATCTGCTCTATGGCATGTCTCCCCAGACGCCCTGCTAACACTTAAGAAATCTGTCTCATAGCCTCTTACAGTTGTCTGTTTATATCTCTGTCTCTGCCACAGGACTGAGAGGCCTTGAGGGCTGGAACTGTCTTTTTTTTGGATCCTTAAGTCCCAGCCCAGAATCTGGGATGCAATATAAAAGTCCATCAGGAAATGTTTGTTAGTTGGTTAGTCCATTGGCAAAATGAATGAACAAATGAGTGAGTGGATGAACAGCAGGTTCTCTGTTCCCCAGTGATCCAGGCATGTAGTTGGGGCACAGGGAATTAATCTTGTGTGAATCCCTGAATAAGACACACCTCTACTGATCTTCTATATTTATTTTTTAAGCACCAGCTCCTCTCAACACAACACACACACACACACACACACACATACACACACACAACTTTTCCATCTCTCCTCCAATTTTTTCTAAAAGAAACTCTTCATAAGCATTGACTCATAAAACAAAAAATACATATATATATTCAAATTTATAAAGTTTCCAGAAGTTCTTCTCAAAAAAGCATGGACTAAGAATTGCCAAACAGTCCCATGAAATGCCACACCCGGACAGCCTCTGAGCAGATGTTCTTTCTGGGGAGACCCAGGTGTCCTGCCTCTCCCCATCTTGCTTTCTGCATGTGAGGCCCCAGTCCAGCTTCCCTTCCTTGGCATTGAGTGGACACCTGCGACTGTGCTGTAATCCCAGGTAAGCCGCCTGCACACAGCCCAGCACCACCCCCACTCCTGGTCACCGGGACTTGAATAGCCGGGTGCACCTGTGGGCCAGGCAGCCACTGATCCGAGGGTGGAGCCCAACAGGACCGAGGCCTCAGCTTTTGAAGCACTGACAGGGCTGCCCTGCCGAGCCTGACCTATGACCTACAGGTGGGCACAGCCATTGTCCCCACAGGTCCCGACTGCTGTCTGTCCTGCTGCAGGGACCCGTGAAAGTATCCATTTCAGGTCCGTGCAAAGCAAAACAAACAGAGGGGCCAAGGGGCAGGGGTTTGTGTGGAGGGCTTTGCCGGGTGGGAAGCCATTGTTGCAAGTACAGGTATAATCCACGCCAGGCGGGCCCCACCAGCTGGCAGGGCTCCACCTGCCACTGGGCTATTTATAAATACACGGCCAACTTGGAGCTCCAAAACAAGAGCCTCTGGAACTTAGGGGGCTTCACAGGATTGGGAAGAGGCCTCAGTATCAGAAACCAGCACCTGCCTCTCACTGAGCCTGTCAACCAGGAGGGATGAGGTGAGGGGTCCCTTCCTCCCTGCCATAGACTGGAGGCTGGGGCCAAGCACGGGTCGAGTGCGATAGAGCTGGTAGATTCCACAGGACCAACACTGGCAGACAACAGCACTGTCAGACCAGCTGCCACTAGCAGAGGCTGAGGCAGCTACAGTCATCACAGTTCTGGCAATCGAAGGTTGCTGCTGACAAACAGGAGCATTTGTGAATGGAGGCTTCAGGGGAGTTTGTGTTATTGTGTTACTGTGAACAGGCACAGACCTTGGTTAGATTCTAACGGTGGTATAGCTGCAGACTCACTGTGTGAACTCAGACAAATGATCTAACCTCTCTGAGACTCAGTTAATTCACCTACAAAATAGGCATGTTGATAACCAGCCTGGAGGGGTATTGTGAGGATCAATTTTGTGCTAAATCCCCTGGCCCCACCTCCAGCCTCTTACTTCCTACAGTCCACCTAGCTCAGGCAACCAAATAGGATTTTCTAAAACACTGAGACTTTTTTTTTTCATTTATTTTTATTAGTTGGAGGCTAATTAGTTTATAATATTGTAGTAGTTTTTGCCATACATTGACATGAATCAGCCATGGATTTACATGTGTTCCCCATTCTGAACCCCTCCCACCTCCCTCCCCATCCCATCCCTCTGGGTCATCCCAGTGCACCAGCCCCGAGCACTTGTAACACTGAGACTTTTAAAACATTTTTATTGTTAAATAAAATGCACATTCAGAAAATACTCCAAGCATCAGTGTATGACTTGACAAATTACTGTAAAAAGAATATCTATGTGCTCCTCACCCAAGTGAAAAAAAAGTGAACATCGTCTGGACTCCAGAGGCCATCACAGATCACTTTCCAAATATGAAAGTGAAGTGTTAGTCACTCAGTTGTGTCCAACTCTTTATGCAACCCCATGGCCTGTAGCCTGCCAGGCTCCTCTGTCCATGGAATTCTCCAGGCAAGAATACTGGAGTGGGTAGCCATTTCAATCACAGTCATCCCTTTCACCCTAATAGTATAAATATTTAGGATCACATAGTCTGTATGGCTTCTAAAGGCTGCCTTATATATTTTAAATTGATTGGTTGTTATGTGTAACTTAATTCTTTTTCATTGTTTTATAATATTCCAGTATATGGATTTACCATACACAGCTATTATAAGCATTCTTACCTCTATTGTAGAGCACAATGAAAGGAAAAACTATTTTTTCTCTACACAGTCCATAGAACATTTCTGGATACTCAACATGCAGGTGTTTTTCCCACACCAATCAATTCTCCAACACCAGCTTAGTGTCCTACAATTCAATTCTAACATTACTTACCTTGAGTTAGTATTCAGTCCCATAGGTTAAGGACCCAGTCCCACAAGACTGCGCCCACTTTAGACACCAAGTGGGTTACACTCACGTACGTCCAACTTGACTACAAAACAAAGGTTCCCAGGAACCCCTCCTCAGATTCAATAATTTGCTATAATGGCTCATAGAACTCAGGGAAATGCTTATGTTTATCAGTTTGTCATATGATAAAGGACACTGTGAAGGACACAGTCACTTCATGGCAAATAGATGGGGCAACAGTGGAAACAGTGTCAGACTTTATTTTTTTGGGCTCCAAAATCACTGCAGATGGTGATTGCAGCCATGAAATTAAAAGACGCTTGCTCCTTGGAAGGAAAGTTATGACCAACCTAGATAGCATATTAAAAAAACAGAGACATTACTTTGCCAACAAAGGTCTGTCTAGTCAAGGCCATGGTTTTTCCTGTGGTCATGTATGAATGTGAGAGTTGGACTGTGAAGAAAGCTGAGCACCAAAGAATTGATGCTTTTGAACTGTGGTGTTGGAGAAGACTCTTGAGAGTCCCTTGGACTGCAAGGAGGTCCAACCAGTCCATCCTGAAGGAGATCAGTCCTAGGTGTTCATTGGAAGGACTGATGATGAGCTGAAACTCCAATATTTTGGCCACCTGATGTGGAGAGCTGACTCATTGGAAAAGACCCTGATGCTGGGAGGGATTGGGGGCAGGAGGAGAAGGGGACGACAGAGGATGAGATGGCTGGATGGCATCACCAACTCAATGAACTTGAGTTTGAGTAAACTCCGGGAATTGGTGGTGGACAGGGAGGGCTGGTGTGCTGTGATTCATGGGGTCAAAAGAGTCAGACACAACTGAGTGACTGAACTTGACTGAAAGGATACAGATGAATAGCCAGATGGAAAAGTTTACAGGGCAAGGTCCAGAAGTGGCTGCACAAGTGCTGTTTCACTGCTGCTGGAGTGCCCCACTCTCACACCACAGACATGTGTTCACCAACCCAGAAGCTCTCCAAAGCCATTCAGAGACTTGTCCGTGGATTTTTATAGAAGTTTCCTCACAGAGGTATGATTGATTATTCACTCAACTGCTAGTCCCTCTCCCCTCCTCAGAGGATGGATGAGGGGTGGAGAGCTGAAAGTTCCAAGCTTCAAATCACAATTTGGTCTGTCTGGTGACCAGCTCCCATCCAGGAGCTCAACAAGAGTCACCTCGTTAGAATAAAAGATGCTGCTAATACCCAGGAAATGCCAAGGACTTAGAAGCTCTGTTATCAGGAACTTGGGTCAAAGACCAACTATTAGAACAAAAGATGCTCCTAACACCTTTATTGATTAGGAAATTATAAAGGTTTTAGGAGCTCTGGTCAGGAACCAAGGATGAAGACCAAAATAGGTATTTATTATATCACAATATCACACACAGGCACACCTTTATTTCAGAGATCTATGGGAAAGGAACTTCTAGGCCATAGGCTGAGTATCTTGCATTCTGCTGGATAATTCCTCACTCTTTTCCTCAGTGGTTATACCAATACATCACTCACTCGAGTGATATAAAGAGTTCCATTGTTCCACATCCTCACTAAGACTGATGTTGCCAGATAGCTTAATTTTAGCTATTCTGATTGAGTATCTAATTGTGGTTTAACTATCCATTTCCCTTATTATGAGTGAAATTTACCAGCTTTTAATACATGTATTAGACATTTAGATGTCAACATTTGTGAGGTACTTGTTTAAGTTCTTTGTTCAGTTTCCTACTGGGTTGTCTTTTTCTTATTGATTTGTAGAAGTCCTTTATCAGTTTTGGAGATGGACTGTTTGCTAGATGTATGTCAAGTATCTTCTTCTATTCTGTCACTGCATTGAGAGAATATTCTGTTTTTTACAGTATCTTTTGATGAACTGAGGTCCTTGATTTTACTATAGTTTTTCCTTTAATGTTTAGTGATTTTTATGGGCCATATAGAAAACTCTCCTTATCCTCAAAGTCATGAAGATATTGTCCCATTTTATCCTCCCAGAGTTTCTTTGTTTTGCACTTATCATTTAGATACACAGCACATCGAGATTTGATTTTTGTGTGTGATATGAAGTAAAGGTCTAGTTTCTTTCTTTTTTTTTTTTTTCATACAGATACCCAATTTCCCCAGCACCACTCTTTCTTGCTCTGCAGTATCACTCTTATCATAAATCAATGTCTACATATGCATGATCTGTTTCTGGATTCTCAAAATCTCTTCCATCACCATATTTGTTTATCCTTGTAACATTGTCTTATTATTACAGATTATTATTTTTTATTTATATTATATTTTATTTATTTTTATTATATTATAATTATTACAGATCGTAATAAGTGTCCAGGAAGTATTACACACTTGTTTCTTTCTATAAGATTGTGTTTGCTCCTCTTGTCCCTTTACATTTCCATATAAATTTCAGAATCACCTTGTAAAGCTCCACAAAAACAAAACACTTGGGACCTTCGTTGGGACTGCATTGGAGTCCATATATCACTTTGAGAACTGATTTGAGTCTTTCAATCCATGAACATTGTATGTCTCTATTTTTTATTCTTTACTTCTTTATTTTCTTTCAATAATATTTTCTAGCTTTCCCTATAGAAGTTCTGTCCATGTTTTGTTGGGGTTACTTTAGATATTTGAAATTTGTTGATATGTTTAAAGTTTAAACAGATATCATCTGTTTGTTGCTGGTACACAGAAATAGGACTGATTTTTTTTTTAATATTGTCTTTACGACCAGCTAAAATTTCTTATTAAGTCTAATATTTTATCTGCAGATTCATTTTGGATATTCTACATATACATTCCTATCCTCTTTAAATATTGAGAATTTTGTTTATTCCTTTCATTCACTCTATTTCTTTTCTTACCATTCTTCTCTGGCAGCATTTTCAAAACTTACTTGACTACAGATGCTTCAGTTATGGACCTCCTATTTAATCTCTAAAAAGCTTCCCACTAAACAAAGTCTTGGGAAAGGCAGAATAAGGGGAAAATAACAAGGAAATGACTTAGAACTCAAAGACCTAGGTCTGACTCACATTTAGTAGTTATGTGACCCAGGCAAGCTACTTAAGGACGTATCAGAGTAGACTTTTAACACAGATGAAAGCAAAAGGTGACAGCAATTGTGAGAAATTTCTCAAGAAATAAAATCAAGTTATGAAATCAGTGCTTTTATAAATCCTGGGCCCAACATTTGCAGAATGCATATTATTTTCAAGTATCCATGAGATATATATAAAAATTGTATACCCTGAGGCTTAAAGCAAGTCTGAAAATTTTTAAAGAATTGAATATTTACAAAATGCAATTAAGCTAAGAATCAACTTAGAAAAGGATAACTATATTTGTAAATTAAGTAATATTATTCTAGACAAAGTAAAATCCACAGTGGAAAGTAAACAAAATATCTTGAACTGAAAATAAAACTTGTGGAAGGCAATTAAACATACAATTATAGGGAAATATATCCTTAGAAACATATAAAGACTGAAATTAATGCACAACACCTATTTCAAGAAATTATGAAAACATCACCAATAGCAACATTAAAATAAACCCAAGATTCAGAAGGAAAACCTTGTATGTTAAAGATAAGAGTAGAAATGAATGAAAGAGAAACCAAAGATAAAATAGAAAGGATCGACAAAGTCAAATTTGGTTTATTGAAAAGACTAATAAAATCGATAGTGCCCTGGTTTTTAAGATGTAAAGCAATGTTAGGAATGAGAAAGAGGCAGCTGGCGCGCGGCTTTTGGCGTGTGCGCAAGGAATGAGAAAGAGGACATGAACTTCAGAGTCACAGACATTGGGGAAAACAAGAGAGAGGAAATCATAAATTCTATGACAAAATTTTGAAAATTTAACTGAAATAGATAAATTCTTATTAAAAACACAACTTTCAAATGCATATAAGAAATAAAATGCTAATGGTTCTATAATTATGAAAAAGTTGAATCCAAAATAAAAAACATGTCCAATAAGAAAACATTACAGACAATTTCTACCATTTAAGCTAGAAATTTCATTAATCCAATCAGAACACAGCTCTCTTTACAAGGTTAGCTGTAACTCTTTTACAAAATCTGCCTCCACACATCAGAAAAACCAAGCACACTTTTGAATGTAGAAGCAGAAATCCTCAATAATGTATTCTCAAATCTAATTTGGCAGAATACTAAGAGAATAACAAGCAATGAACTCTTGGCAAGCATGCAGGAGAGCTGGGGGAAGCTGAAATGAGAAGCTGATTTACCACTATCTATCCCAGTACCCTGGGCATAAGCTACTTTGTTTATAGGAAAAAGAGAGAATGTAAGCTAACCCACCTAGTCAGTTCAACTGAATGGTCAGTTAAGTGAAGGTCTATAAAGGCAGACTGACGGTGTGGATGTGTGTATGATGATGGAGGTGTGAGAGACACAGTTGAAAGAACTCATAGTACATACAGTGTTTTGTATCCTTTTTTAACTTAACATTTTCCCATAAGTCTATCTTTCATAAAGATCATTTGAAACAATTGACTACCATTTCTTTTTACAAATATACCACTTTTGAAATTAGTAACCTTTTCATGTTAGGCATTAAGTTTCTCTTTTCTAATGCTAAAAATTATATGGCAATGAACACACTCCTGCCTAATTCTTTGTCTACCTTTCTGATTTCTCCTTAGGAGATAGAAGTATTATACCAACTACTGCCACAATTTAAAGTTCTTAATACTTATGAAAAATCTTAATGCATTTGATATAAGTGCTCTCTAGAAAGTTGCCCCCACTTATAACTTCCACCAGCAATTCACAAGCACACCTTTCATCCTCAGTAGCCTTTAAGTTTTCTGTTTTCTTAACCTGTGTTAATGTAATGTGTTAAAAACGGTACATCACTGTTCTTTTAATTTAGCACGGTGTGATGAACAGTGATAGTAAATCTTTCCATTTGTCAGCCAGTTCCTTTGCTGTACATTGGCTTTACTTGAGTAAAGACAAACCCTGAATTCTCCTGCCTTATAGATATCTCTGAGGAGGGCATGGCAACCCACTCCAGTATTCTTGCCTGGAGAATCCCCATGGGCAGAGGAGCCTGGCGGGCTACAGTCCATGGGGTCACAATGAGTCGGACGTGAATGAGCGACTAAGCAGAGCACAGCACATAGATATCTCTACAGGGTGATTTTCTCAATACAAACTCTCCAGCACGTGTGCTATGGGACACACGGTCTGGGGCCGGCCATCAGCCGGGTACCTGGCTGGCCTAATGACGGAGATCTGGAAACCCGAGCATCTCCTTGCAAAACCACTTTCCTAATGACCAACCCTCTGAATAAGCCAAGAGAAGGATAAAGTGAAAAGGCCATATGTGAGGCCTCTGAATTGCCACAGGACTGGAAACACTATTACACTTGTCTTTAATCTCCCCACCCTCCATCCCTCTCTCCCCTTTTAATTTTCCTAAATGGCCCAGCCGCTGCTGTTGAGGAGAAGGTATTTAATATGGGTGAGGATTTAGCTGCTCTTCCAGGAATAGGCTGGGCCACTGCTTTTGAAATGTCATCTTGATTTGCTGCTTCCGCACTAAGTAAGAGACTTACCAGGGCTTAGGGGATGAATCTGGACACAAACCTCCCTAATGAAATGGCCTGGGGCCTCGCCCGTGGCTGTGGCTCTGGGGACAGCTGCCCGGAGCAGGAGCATCTGACAGGGAAGGGCTCTGGGACTTGAAGGTCCTCCCTCACAACCCCTTCTGCACCCCCCACCCCAGCTCCAGCCACTCGGAACCTCATCAAGTGCCCTTCGTTACCTCTTTCCCACCACCCCTCCCCACTCCCAAGTTCCCCCAGCACCCTACACTGACACCTCTGTTTTCATTATTCCTAGCACTAGTTGACTACCACTTTCCCTTCCTCCTACACCCATTCCACACTGAGCTTGACAACACAGGTTGGGTCTACTTTGCCCGGATAACCTGGTATTTGATAGTATCACTTCCAAAAAGTGAAAGTGTTAAGAGGCTCAAGTATGTCTAACTCTGCAACCCCATGAACCGTAGCCCTCTGTCCATGGAGTTCTCCAGGCAAGAATACTGGAGTCGGTTGCCATTCTCCTCTCCAGGGGATCTTCCCAACCCAGGGATAGAACCCAGGTCTCCTGCATTGTGCACAGATTCTTCACCATCAGAGCCACCAAGGAAGCCCTTGCTTCCAAAAGTTGCTCAGTAAATAATTGGTGAGTAAGTAGGTGCACAATTCACTAGATGATCCTTAAAGAAACTCTTAACATCTGTATGTTACAAGTCAGTTATGCCTCAATTTCCTTAGCTAAGTGGGAATGCAGATCTTGGCTGTACTCCCCTTACAGAGGTCTGTGAACAGCTAACTGAGGGCTGTGAGCACTTTGTATTCAGAGGATACAGTAGCATCTTTCACTGTACTTCTCAAGGGTGTCCAAATAAGAGTGTGAGTGGAATCTGGGATCAGACCTGAGCTCTGCCTACCAAGCCAGGTACCCTGGTTCATGACTGTGTCAGGCTCAGGGTGCTGCCAAAGAGTCAGTAAACAAACAAGTGGCAGAATTACTGGGCCATTTTTGCACCAGCCAGCCTCTGCCATCTGCTGCCCAACTGCTAGCTCCAGAGAATCTACCAGGTCAAATGTTCCAACTGGCAAGCCACTGGCCCCATAGCCTGGACCTGCTACAAAGCCCTTTCATGCTCTGCCCTCCTAAGATCTGTCAATTTTCTCTATCCCGCATAAATGGATCATGCTAGTCTCCACAAATGTACAGTATGCTACTTCCAGAAGCCACAGAAGCTCACCAAGCACTGTGCTGCTTTTTCTGGATACAAAAAGTGTCCTTTGGAAAAGATACTCCAACATGCCTCTTACCACTGAACCCTTAAGCACTTCACAGATACAGAAGTTCCTGTGTCTTCACAGGATTGATCTCCAACCATATGGAGAATACACATCATCCTAACACCTCCAATGTACCTGTCATTTCTTGATCATCTAGTTTCATTAACATGTTGTCATCAATCTAGTGAACAAATATGACATCCTTCAGAATGTCCAGAAAGAGATTTCCCTGGTGGTTCGGTGGGAAAGAGACCACCTGCCAACGCAGGGGACACAGGTTCTATACCCGGTCTGGGAAGATCCCACATGACAAGAAGCAACTAAGCCTGCGCTCCACAACAAGAGAAGCCACCACAATGAGAAGCCCACTCACTGTAACTAGAGAAAGTCCACTTGCAACAATGAAGACCCAGTACAGCCAAAATAAAGAAATAAAGAATGTCCAGAAAGTCCAGGTCCCCTTTATACTATATTGTAACATAAAGTAAGAGAAATAGCATCATTCTGTGGTGTACTGTTGCCTATCGTCCCACATGAATCTAAACTGATCCTGCTCCTGCTTCATGACGTGTATGGAAAAAGTGAAAGGGTTAGTTGCTCAGTCATGTCTGACTCTTTGGGACCCCATGGACTGTAGCTCCCCAGGCTCCTCTGTCCATGGGGATTCTCCAGGCAAGAATACTGGAGTGGGTTGCCATTCCCTTCTCCAGGAGATCTTCCCAACCCAGGGATCGAGCCCAGGTCTCCCGCATTGCAGGCAAATTCTTTACCATCTGTGCCACCAGGGTATGGACCAGAACACAATTGCCAGATTGATGCTCACGTATCACCTGCTGGAGATGGTGCTGATCTTCAACAAGGAGAGCACATCTGGTTCAGCACTGCACAGGGCCGTATCTCGGTGCCAAAATAAGGCTAATCAAGACCAGAACTTGATGGCTAGCTGTAAAGGCTTTACTGCCAAACAGGGAACCTGACTCAGCAGACATTCTATTTGAGAATAAGGTGCAAGGAAATAAGACATTCTTATTGAGAATAAGGTGCAAGGAAAGAGAATTAGGGAAACTCTGTCAAAAGCCAACCAACTGAGAGTTGGGTTTTGTCCCATATTGGGAAAGCAAAATCTGGGAGTGGAACTGATTCACTGACAATGATTGGACTTTTCTGTTGTGTGTGTGAGCAATGGATGTGGTCCGCTGTATACACGTGGTGCATGTTTTGGAATTACATCTTCCAGGTGCCTCTGCTGAGTATCTGCAGTTCCCGCCTCAGGACTATAGTGTCCAGCTGTTCTGTGATGTGTCTGAGTTAGAGTTATGTCACCCAGTCTGGTGAGAAGCATCAATAGGCCGGGTGGACAGCCTAACTGGCCAGGTCAGAGTCACCATTGATTGGTTAAGTATGGGACCATCCACTGTCGTCCATCGGAATCCAAGAAAGGGTTGCAGGTGCCAGGCTGCTGAAGGAAAAGGGAATGCAACACCCTTTAGATCTTAAAGGGTAACAATGAGTCATACATTTCCAGTAGTCATGTATGGATGTGAGAGTTGGACTATAAAGAAAGCTGAGCACTGAAGAACTGATACTTTTGAACTGTGGTGTTGGAGAAGACCCTTGAGAGTCCCTTGGACAGCAAGGAGATCCAATCAGTCCATCCTAAAGGAAATCGGTCCTGAATATTCATTGGAAGGACTAGTACTGAAGCTGAAACTCCAATGCTTTGGCCACCTGATGCAAAGAACTGACTCATTACAAAAGACCCTGATGCTGGGAAAGATTGAAGGCAGGAGGAGAAGAGGACAGCAGAGGATGAGATGGTTGGATGGTATCACCGACTAGATGGACATGAGTTTGAACAAGCTCCAGGAGTTGGTGATGGACAGGAAGGCCTGGCATGCTGCAGTCCATGGGGCTGCAAACTGTCAGACAAGACTGAGTGACTGAACTGAACTGAACTGATGAGTGTCTGCTGGCCCTCCCAGGAAGAGGTATGACTGTTTTAGGTGCCATCTCAGCTAGGAGGAAGGTGGTTTCAGAGCCTCCATTTAGCTTTGCTCACTGCAATTGCTCTTAGCCCACAGGACAAGGAGCTGATGTGAGGGTTCTGCAGGCTACCAAGCAAGTCCACTGCAACTGCACATGGAGGGCCTTGGGAAATGACCACCAGGTGGACCTGTGGGCCCATGGGATCCCCTGTGAGCTACATCAGGACCAGGAACCATCTATTATGTGGACCTCACATGCCCCCCTTCTAGGGAAGTCATGATAGCATTTTGGTTCTGGTGTCAATGTCAGCTCAGACTGTGAAAAGTCTGACGCTTCATTCATATTTTGGAACTATCAGAGTAGTGTCTCCTGTGTGTGGTTACCTAAGTAAATGACCATAAGCAACTCTGAGAAAGATCTGGGGTATTATTACTGATGACAGTTGCTTCAGAGTTCCAGGGTCCTTCCTCATGAAGACCTAGCCTCCCCTTGTTGACTGTCCATCTGTCTTGTAAGGAAGACTGAGGTCCTTTGACCATCTCCATAGTATTACACACGTGGTGCTCCACTACCTTCCTCAGACTTTAGTCATGCCCCACCCTTGCTCCTGAGATTTAAGCACTGTGTTTGGCCTCTGGCATTTGGGACTCTATCATTCCCCATTGCTACAGAAAGCCCAGGACTATTGGGCCAAAAAGTTCACAACATCTTACAGAATAACCTGAGTGAATTTTTTGGCCAACCCAACATAACAGCATTTCTTACTAACGCCGGCCCAAGTCCACTGATCTTTTCAACGATCTCAGGGCCTCTCTCAACGCCTTCCCGATAAACACTCCCAGCCCTCGTGGAACACAGCCAACTTTCTCCAACCTTATGCAGCACATCCACTCTACTCTCTGTGCCTTTCGGTTCTTTCCACACAGTCGGTCATGTCCACTTCACTTTGTGGGGACCGTCACTTTTGCCAAGTTTCCAAAAGCCATCCCAGCAGCATATTAGCACATTTCTCCTGAGGTTCTTGCCAGGATGTTAAATCCTATCTGTGTTTCTGTATCACTAAACACCTGTCTATCTAGCTTTCCAGTCTACCTCCTTTGATATAGCACCTTGACCCAATCCCACATGTACCCTCCCAACTCCTTCCACTCATATAACAGATAAACCAGGTTCTGCCCCCTGCATCAGGCCCAGTGCCTCCCCAGTCACATCCTCTGGGATTTGATGTTTGCTGTTAGTCTGGTTGCCTGGAAGAGAAGTGGGGATAAATCCCAAGATAGTTAAGCATCATTTTGTAAAGCACCTGCCTTATTTCCTTTGAGGCCTTCACTTGGTCTTCCCAAGAGGCAGTGGAGGTGGGGAGAGGACAACTGTCTTTTAAGAACGGGGAAGGGTTTGGGAGCTCAAGCTCCTCAAGAGTATCTCCCCAGACATCCCTCTCTCAAGTGCCCTCAACAAGTTGTGTATGGCTCTCTGGAGCTGAGAAGTCAGCTCTCAGGTTCTACTACTCTTAGTTAAGCCTAGTCTTCTGCTCTGTCTGGCCTCTGGGTACATAAGACTATAGTCTTTCCTTAAATGATGCCAACGATGACTCTGTAATTCTACCTCAGGGGACACTTGTTCAAACCCTAGCTGGGGGGGCTCTGAAAGATGGTGGAATAATAGGATGGGGAGACCACTTTCTCCCCCACAAATTCATTGAAAGAACATTTGACCACTGAGCAAACTCCACAAAACAACTTCTGATTGCTAGCAAAGGACATCAGGCACAGAGAAAAGCAGCCCATTGTCTTCAAAAGGAGGTAGGACAAAATATAAAAGATAAAAAGAGAGACAAAAGAGTTAGGGATGGAGATCCATCCCGGGAAGGGAGTCTTAATAGAGGAAGTTTCCAAACACCAGGAAACCCTCTCACTGGCAGGTCTGGGGGAAGTTTTCCAATCTCGGAGGGCAACCTAACCGGGAGGAAAAAAAAAAAAAAAAAAATAAAACCCACAAACTCTAGCTGGGGAACTAAGATCTCACACGCACTGTGAAGCCAAAAAAATTTAAAAAGAGAGGCAAAGGAGGCTCTCTTGCCTTCCCATTTTGCCTTAAATTAGTGACTAATTATCCAGAGCCAGCCAAGATCTCTTCTCGATAAATTGGTGATACTCAGCAATAGCCACCTCATCCTATAGTTACCATTTCCCTCTTACTTCCTTAAATGCCAGAGATAATATATCTGCCTGCATTGCCCCCCATCAGGATCCCCACCCAGTTCACAGAGTTTTAGCAACTGCACCTCTCCAGCACCACGGACCATCTGTGCTCACCTCCCACCAGGGATGGGTTCTCATTGCCAATCAGCTGGCAAGTCATCTTAGCTTAAAGCCTGATTCTCAAGACCATTCTGGATACCAACTTAGATTGGGCTCCCTAAAAACGGACTCTGAGACAGAGACCTATGTGCAGAAATTCTACTGTGGGTGCTCCGGAGAGAGACAGGAGTGGGAAGTAAGGAAGGCAGGAGGAGACAGGGGGAGAAACTGATCCTTAGTGCAGTTTGCAATTGAGACCTCGGCTGATCGTGCTGGTGGGTCCTCAGCACCCTCACACCTACCAGTCATTAGCCCATGGGCTGTCCCTAAGAGGGGCTATCACCTCGATGTGACACTTTTCTGCAAAGGGCAAGGCCCAGTGAGGGAGGTGGCTGTGAGCCATCAGCCAATATTCCTAGCAGCTGGAAGATGGCGATGTCCTCCCTGGAGAGGAGATCTGAGCAGAGCACCATGGTACCCAGTTTTTCCTCACTCCATTCCCTGAAGGCCCCACCCTCACTGCGACTCCTGGCACCAGAGGCCTTGCTCCGCCTACCACAGGATAACTGCAAACTTGGCTTTGAGGATGGATGGGACATCCTGAACGGATCCCTAAGCATTCACCACTCAAACAGGGATACCAAAGCCCAGTCCTCTCTGAGTTGAATCCGAGTGGGGAGTGGGGGTGAGTCCGTGCTTCCCCTCTGTCCATGGCGGAGGGCGAGTGGCAGCTCCTCCTCTAACCCCTTCCTACAGAAGATCCAGGCTAAGGACACCACTCGCTCGCCCGACGCCCACGCCTCTAATGCTGTCTGTGCTCTCCCTCTACTGTCTCCTGCCAAAGGACAGGGCGTACCATTCCCAAAGTGTCCAAGTTCCACTATTCACCAGGCAGTGCGTACCCGGCTCGCCGCTGACCCTGGGTTAAGTGCCCCACACGTGACCTCATTAAACTCCTGTAAGGACCTTTGCAAAGAACTCTGAAGGCAGTTATTACTGTTCCCATTTTAGGGATGAAAAAACTAAGATTCAGAGAGGTGAGACGACTTGCTTTACTGCTGCCAAGGCAGTAAGCTGCAGAGCCAGCATTTCAAGCCTGCTCTTTTCTCCCTGCTCCCTTCTGAAGCAAGCCTCAGCAAAGCCTTGGAGTGGAGTTTAAGAGCAGGCCAGGGGCCCCTTTCGTGGTGCCCACAGCAGCCTGCCCAGGATTGAGGGGTTCTCTGGGGATCTCGCCCAACTCTTGTTCTACTCTTGCTTCTGTTTTCAGGAGAAAGAGGGCAGCGGTAAGTCAGTGATCGTGCATGGAGTTGGCCTTGGCCATCAAGACCACTGATCCCCACTTCCATCACTGCTCTCCCTCCAACACCCTCCCTCTCTGCAGCCGGCCCCAAATCCAGCTCTGCCTTTAAGGTTCAACTCAAGTGTTGAACCGGGTGACTCTGCCATCTGTGCCCACGAAGCACCCGTGCTTCTGTCTACTCCAGCATGAGTCACACATCCACCCCAAGCTCCTCCGACCCATCTTCTCCACCCAGGCAGCCTTTGGCACACCTTACCTGTGCCAAAGCTGGGGTGCCGCTCGGGGCATTCAAGGGAGATCCCGTGGCTATGACTAGACTATGGTTGCCAGTAGGAAGTCCTGTTTCCCCTGTTTCCCTTGCCTGCTTGCCTATCGTGGTTGACTTGAGGGTTTGAAATGGGCCAGGCACCATGTCAGAAGCTTTAAACCCACCACATCATTTGGCGCTCAAGAGTTCACTGTGTATTGGCCCCATTTTGTAAATGAGATTGAGCCTCACAGAGGTTAAGTGACTTACCCAAAGGCACACACTGGTGAAACCAGGATTCAAACCAGGTCCTCCTGTCTCAATGCCTACTTTCTGGCTCATGCCCTAATTACATTAAACTTGACACATTATGGCCTTCACTGCCTTCTTGTCCATAAGACATGTTTACTTCCTCCCAGTTGTCCAAAGCCAGGTGGCAGCCTTGATCTTGACCCCTCCCACACCTCGGTCAGTCCCTGAGTCCTTTCCCACCACCTCCCCGGTTCCTCCCCCATCATTTCCCTTCTCTCCATTCCCAGTGACCCTCCCCTGCCCAGGAGTTCTCACCGTCCCTCACTGGATTCCTCTCCCAACCCTTCCAATCTCCTCCCCACAAAATCCCAACCTGCCTTTTGGTCATGGTTCTGCCCCTTCCTAAGTGAGCCTTGCTTTCTCATAACCCTGCATATGCCAACACTGCTGCCCCCACTCCCCGGCTGTGAGTTCCTGGTCAGCCTCAGAGACTCAGTTGAAATGTCACCTGTACTGAGAAGCCCTCCTAGACCGCCCCCTGGGCAGGAATAGGCGCCTTTCCTTTGACCTTTCACTGAACTTTACAACCTTCTTTCATGTCCGTTGTCACTCACTAGTGCAAGAGTTTATAGTGTGTGCATATATCTCCTCCACTAGTCTCTGAGCTTCCTGGAAGCAGGGACTGTCTCTTACTTATCTTTGTCATTTTGTTTTGTGTGTGTGTGCACATGTGTGTGAGTGTGTTTGTGAGTATGTATGTATGTGTTTAACCTAAGGTGCAGAGGGCTGCATGTGCTTCTCAGTTTCATGGAACTTCATCATCACTAGCCCACAAAGGCCTCTCTGCCTTATATCTCCATCCCCATTCCCTCTCCCCTCCTCTTCCTGTGTCTCTCTGCATGCCCAGAGCCTGGCACAAACACAGAGCACAAAGGATGCTCAGCAAATGTAGCTGAGTGCAGGAGATGGGTGACAAATTAATCATGAATCCTATGTAATTTCACTCTTTGCAGGCTACACTGGGCAGCCAAAGTGGAAAAAGATATGGTTTAGCTGCTGCAGTCTAGAAACCTCATATTGACAAGGAAATAAGAGTTACTGAAAGATGAAGTCTTCACTGTTGAGGGCCTGGCTGTGGCAGAGAGAAATAAAAAGCAGTATGTTTTAATACACCAGAGGCTGGTTTATCATCTGGGGACTGCAAGTTAAGATTTTCAATGCAAATTCAGTTCAATCCAACAAGTCCAAGGTGAAACTCTCATCTCTTCAACCAAAAAGGCACTGTCTTCCCCAGAAATCACCTCAGGGCTATACCCTTCCTTCTAAAGATGCCACTGTTGTCACAGATCATTTGGGAATTGTCCCCTCAGGCAATTGTCTGGAATGCTTGTCTGGGGCAGTTCACTGACTACCTAAAAGATCACTGTCAGATCTTGAATCCATGAAAAAAAAATTTAAAAATAAATAAAGTAGAAAGTCTCTTTGTTGTTGTTGTTTAGTTTCTAAGTCATGTCTGGCTCTGCAACTCCATGGACTGTAGCCCAACGAGCTCCTCTGTCCATGGGACTTCCCAGGCAAGAACACTGGAGTGGGTTGCCATTTATTTCTCCAGGGGATCTTCCTGACCCAGGGATCGAGCCTGCATCTCCTACACTGGTAGACCGATTCTTTACCACTGAGAAACCCAGAAAGTCTCCTTAGAAGATGTTGAAAAAAAATATATTGTCAGGATTTTGAGGCCACAACTCCCTCTGGTACAAAAATACGTTCCAATTTAATCACCGTGATAGACGACAAAAAAAAAAGTCAGTCTTCATTCCTCCTTATATCCATATCATTTGACTTATGACTTGCTTTGGCCAATGAGGTGTTGGCAGAAATGATGCACAGGCTTGAAATGGACTCGCAAACTGAAGTTTCTTTCTCTTTATGCCCCTGCCATCACCATGAGACTATGACCCAGCTAGCCTATTGGAGGGTGAAAGACAAGTCAGAGCTGGGGCCCCCAGGTATTCCAGATGAGGCCATTAAAGACTAGTCATCATCCAGCTGCTCTCTAGACATCAGAGGAAACTCAACTGAGATCAGCTGACCACGTACACTTGAGGAAGCCAAGATCAGCCAAACCTAGCCCAGATCAGCTGAACCTCTGCAGAGTCATAAGCTAAATTACATTCACAGTTGCAGGTCCCTGAGGTTTCTGCATTTGTTTGGCTCCTTTGCAGTAATACTGCAGCAACTGATAATATCTTCAATTATTTATACACACACATTTCATTGATCAGAGCTTGAATTGATTTGGGGATTTTCTAAAGGCCACATCTGCCCCTAAGAACAAAAAATTGCCTTAGAGACACTGAATGAACATGTATTTTGTTCTGAAGGCAAAATATCCGAAAGCAATGATAGCATCTCTGGAATAAGTGAAGAACCCTCTGGGGAAGTGCTTTTGAAAAGGCCACACACATGTGGACATGTAAATGCTGGCATATTTACCCCTTTACTTGTGGTCATAAATTTCACAGTTGCTGAGTATTTTCTAGTGTGACTGCTGGAAATGGCAATATTTTTTTCTGTACAGGAGACGGTCCCATTTAGAAGTTTTGTGAATTCAGCAAATGGATATTAACTATTTCCAAATCATGGGCTACTGTTTTTCTCTTTGGAAATGATAAATGCCTGTGAGTATCTCCAGAGAACTGTTGAATTCATGGAAAATTGTTTGAAGATCTGTTAGACTACCGTGAAGCTCAGACAAGCATTATCTTTGGGATTCCGGGCACAAGTGGCAGAAACCAAGGCATATGTTCATATGTTTTCCATCCCTACCCCAAATGCACACAAAAAGGGAAGGTCCTTGTGACCTAAAAATACAATTTGCAAATGTTCAAAGCCTGCTTGTCATTAATTCTCCTCTGAAGATGTGCAGAGCTTGTACTTTTAAGTGCAAATGTCTAACAGGTCTCCGGGTTGGGGAGAGTGACCTCTCCACCAGGCTGCAAGCACACACAGACTGGCACCTTCACCACTGGACAGCTGTCCCCATGAGCTGACCTGCCAGGGCCTCATGCCACCACACCAGGACTAGGTCCACACACTGGGGGCGGAGGGATGTGCATTTTCTAAGGAGCCAGGGATGCTTTATAGAATTGCACAGAACTTCTCCAAGGGAGGGCTGATGACCAAACAAAGGACATGGGCTTTGGTGTCATCACACCTGGTTCTATCCTAACTCAGCCACCTGCTTGCCTCAGTGCCCTCAGGAAGTCACCACATCCTTGCAGCCTCAGCTTCTTCATCTGTGATGGGGGACCAGCAGCACCTTCCTTGGAGGACTATCAGGGTAATTAAGTCAGACAAGGAATGTGGAGTGCTGAGCACAGTCCTTAGCACAGAGTAAACACTCAGTAACAACTGTTATTAGTGAATTAGAGGCAGTGGATTTTGGCTTGACTTGGGGAAGTTGTTGCAAGCAACAAAGTTGCTAAACTGCTAACAACTTCAGAACAAGCCAAAGAGTCACACATATGCCCTGTGGCTAATGACATGTTGACTGTGTCCATCGACGGGTTCTGTCTGCCCAATGTGTGCCCAACTATCTCCTGTCCATTTCTCAGTAGACACACAGACTAGGAAAACAGCAAAATGAACAAGAAACATGCTAGTAGAACTGTGTCTAAAGTAGGAGTAAAGTTGTTTTGAATGAAGGTCTGAACCTGTGAGGATGGTGCCCAGACCTCAGATGTGAACTCTGAGCTCCACCTGTTTTTTCTACTTCTTTCTCAAGTCCACTGATGTTTATTAAGCAGCTGGTATATTCCAGGTACTCACAGGGACACTTTAAGATGTACAGTAACATCCCAGTTCTGCAGATGAGGAGACAAGGCCCAGAGGAGGTAAGCCATTTGCCAGATGTCACATAGCCATTACATGACCAAGTCAGAATCGAAACATGGTATGTGTGTCTCAAAAGCCCAATTATGTCATGCCCCTCACACTGAATTTTCTAGATAAAGGGTCCCATAAAACAACATATACTCAGAGTAATAAACATGAGCCCTCTCTCATCAGAGTTCTAATGATATTTCTAAAACTTCAACAATTCAGTTCCCACCTCCATCATGTCTGACATATTCATGTGCTTCTTCCTCTCCCATTATCTTCTTAATTCCTTTCATCAAATCGACTTGATTTTTCTTTTTAACTTTATTTTAAAAGGAAACACTCTGCACTATCACAGCCCATATCACTTGTTATTATTAATTAAATTTTAAATTATTATTATTCAAACTTAAAAGTTCATTGGCATATCACTTAAAATCAGCTTGAGCACTCTTCCCATACATCATATCCAGTGAAGCCCTGCCATAAACACTACTTTCTCATATATAGATATACTTATACACATGCATATTATTTTTTCTTACTTTTTATCATGAAAAATTTCAAAAGTACAAAGAATAATATAATGAACACCTGTGTACCGATCACCCAGTTTTAGTAACTGTCAGCTATAGCTAGTCCTATTTCATCTGTACCCCAACCCACTTCCCAACATCCATGCTATTTTTGTTAATTGGAGGATAACTGCTTTACAACGTTGTTGGTTTCTGCCATACAACAATGTGATACAGCCGTACGTGTGTGTGTGTGTATACATATATGTATATCCCCTCCCTCTTGAGTCTCCCTCCCACCCCCTCCCATCCCATCCCTCTAGGTTGTCACAGAGCATGAGGCTGAGCTCCCTGTGTTATACAACAACTTCCCACCAGCTATCTATTTTACACATGGTAATGTATATATTTCAATGCTACTCGTAAAATAAGTCAGAAAGAGAAAAACAAGTATTGTATGTTAATGCATATATATGGAATCTAGAGAAATGGTACTGATGAACCTAAATTTGCAGGGCAGGAACAGAGAAGCAGGCATAGAGAAAGGACTTGTGGATACAGCAGGGGAAGACGAGGGTGGGACTAATTGAGAGCGTAGCATTGAAATATACATATCCATGTTATTTTAAGCACCACCACCATCAGCTTACCTAAGAGGCACTGCTGTCCACGAGGCAGGAAGGACAGGTCCCCAGGTACCCCTGGAGCCTCTGCTAAGGGCAGAGTGCAGGGCATCATTCACGGTATGAGCCTCCAGTACCCAGGACTAGGAGAAAGAAGACAGCATATTGCAGCTAAAGGAAGCCATATACAAGTCAACTCTTGACAATCATTCACAACGTGACATCCCATTGCTCTTCTTTTCAGCCTTCGGTGTCTTCACACAAGGCACTGATATCTCCTAGGCCTTGCTTCCCAGGAACACATCTACTGCTGAGGTTGACCTTGGCCACACTGGGACCAGGCAAGGAGGAATGTCTCTTGTCATGGTTGAAACCCTTCACCCATTTGCTTTAGCACAACAGGTTTAAAGAGGGGGTGAAAAGGCTGAAATGTCTCCAAAGGTTTCTGAAACATGGGATGTCTCAAGGGAGACATGGTGATTATTTCAAGGTAAATGAATCAAAAGCACATACACTGCCTTTCTCCGTGCACACAGATACTTAGCAATGAAGGGAGGAAAGCACTGGGGAAACAGTTTTGAGTTCTGTTGAATCGACATTAGAAAAATGCACAAGACAGCTTCCAAACAACTTCCCAAAGCAGAACCATGTCTTTCCGCCTTTTTGGTAAACTCTTCTGGTCTGGAAGTCAGGTCTCCTGGGGTTGCCAGAAGTCCCCTAGCCTCAGCACAGCACCCCCTACCCACTTCTTTCTGACCAGAAGCAGAGGGTCTCTCAGCCATCCTCTCCCACTCAAAATCCCAATGAAGGGTGAGTTGGAGATGATGCCAAGGCGGGTGATTCTCCTTGGCAGAATCTTCTCTCTCTGCTCATCTGTGGTGCCCAACAAAACCATCTCCAGCAGCAAGAATGCAGGTGGGCCCTTGTGTGGCTGGGCTCCACTAGGGAGCAAGAAGATAAACAAGTTCAAAGAACCTCCAGGGATGCATGTTTGAGTAAGGCTACTTGGAGACACGCAAGTGCTCAGCCGTGAGGAGCAGCAACTACCTTCAGGAGGCCAACGTTTCTCCAGGGATCTGACATTCTCATGACTCAGTTATCTCCTATCTCCTACTGTTACCAGCCAACCATCCTCTCAACAGTCCCTGCTATCCTGCTGTCCTAGGACTTCCAAGACTCTCTTGACTCCCTTTTCTCTGCCTGCCTGTTGGTGTCTATCCTTCCTCTCTGATACCCACAGAGGAGAAGCTCTGATTGGGCTCAGTGGCCATGATACCAAATCCTGAATCTCTATTGGTCAGTATCCTACAGAAGACCATCCCACACACCATATGGTAGCCTATGACAGGCTGTCTTTGGCTGAGCCTCAAACTCTGGTCCAATCACGCAGCCAGAGGGCAGGGACATATAGTTCAACTCTAGGCAACCAATGCAAAATGACCTGCCTTCAGCCACTCTGATTGGACCAGGGACTTGGGGATGGTGGAGTAAGGGGAGTTCATCTTGGAAGATGAATGTTCTTTGTTGCCCCAGACCTTGAAACTAAGGTTTCATGGTCCTGGGCAGAGCATGAGAGACTAGAAACAAAGTCTGCAGCCTGAAGGAGGCACCCACATATGTGAATGTTTCTGTGTGTGGGGGTGGGTGTGTGTGTATCACACGCTAAGAGCAATTCTAAGATTCATTAGGTTTCAAACCTGTTTTGTAACATGGCCTGGCCATTTAAATCCTGACTCTCACGGAGGCCTCTGCTTTCCAGGAAGGTATTCCCATCAGCAGTTGTTTCTGCAATCATGGTTGTTATGGAACCCTTTATTTTGAAAACATGTTTCAAAACAAGGCTTCTTACACACTCCACTTTCTCTGGTCCTTCTGAGCAAAACAGTGCAGATGTTTTCCTGTGGCCCATACACTTGTGTGTTATCCCTGCAGGCCAGTCAAGTCCCCAAACCCATCCTGCAGTCACCATGGAAAAATGCAGAGGAACACACCGCGGGGAACACATGTCAACTCACCCCAAACACTCCCCTCCAGTCTCCTCCCTGCCCAACATGTGGCTGAGCCATGACACAACGGCCTGCTCCTCAGAGAGTAATTCATTATGTAATTAAATTTTTTTCATCAAAGTCGATTTCTAAAGCAACTGCTGAGATAAAACCAATTAGCAAACACTAACAGACGAGGCACCGGCCCTGACGTCAGGGCTCACGTCCGTTAGAGTTTACATGACTTGTCAGATGGTTGTGCCAGGGACCCTGACGGAACGCTGGGTAAGACACAAACAGCACATGCTCTTCAGGCTGGAATGGACCTTTCTGGAGGGAGCTTGTTACCACAGACCAGACTTGCAAAGCCCTGGGAAGAGCCAGGAAAGAAACGGACTCTGAGACAAGACTGATATAAATTCTAATCTCTGCTCCAAAAGTTCCCAGGACTCTGGCAAGTCACTTAAGAATCTCGCTTCTTCTTTGGAAGGATGTTTTTATACTACCTACCTCACAGCGCTCTCATCTTAGAGATGGAAACCAGGGATGGCACATGGTACGTGCCCCATGTGGAAGCGCAGTGGCATCCCCATCTGCCTTCCCACACTAGCGTGTGTTTTGAGTCTATTGGCCCTTCAGTCATCTGGTCTGCCCAGGGGTCCCAGGAGAGGCAAAGGCAGAGATGGACAACATTCCTTTCCTCAGATCGCTCAGCGATCCCCTGCTGCAGAGGGCTTCCCCTGACCCTCCTTGGTCCCAGTCATGATGCGTCTGGTTCAGAAAACCCCTCCTAAGCCCCCATTCTTAAGGTGCTCACTCTGAACGGAGACAACAGACAGGTAACCCCAGTACCTCTGATCAGGGCAGTGTGTGTCCTGATGCTTGGGGAAGCACAGAGGAGAGATCAGGGACAGCTTCCTGGAGGAGGAGACAGAGGAGTGAGGGGAAATTTCTAGGCCAATAAGACGGGTTGAGCAAAAGTTCAGAGGTGGTGAGACACGAGCTGTGGACAGGAGCAGGTCTCCAGCTGCGGTGTTAAGGAGCTCACGCTTCCCAGTGTGTGTTTACTTTAGGAAGATGACTCCAGCCAGAGTGAGGAAGAGGGAGCCCACAGGTGAGACCCAGGACTCCAGAGACCAGAGGGAGGTGGAGGAAGCCATTCAAGGGAGAAGAGCAGCCTGGTGCCCTGCTGACAGCTGGGCCAGGCTTATCTTCACTCTGGAACCAGAGGAGAAAACCAATTTGACAAATGGAAAAAAGTCTCTCGTCCAGGAATCAAGTTACCTAAGAGGCAAGTTGGATAAGCCACAGCCTCCCCCTGGCCTGCTTCCTGAAGCAGGTTCCCTCTGAGGCCCCATGAGCCCAGCTCTGGGTGGACCCGGCTACACAGGCCCTGGCTGCAGACCCTCACCCTGGGCGGGAGCTGAGACGGGCCTCAGGAAACAGCAGAGGGTGGGTCACATCTCAGAAGTGATCCAGGACCCTCCTGTTCTCCTCCCACCTGCCACTCCTCTGGGCCAAGCAAGCCCCTAGCCTCTCCCCAGGTGTCAGCCCTGCTCCTGCCTGGTGACACAACTGCCATCCACAGCCATCCAGGCAGTACACTCGCCACTTGTGGACTTGGGGCTGGAGAGCAGTTTCCTGCTGTCAGTCTTCATGACTGGCCATCCAATGACTTCAGCTCCCTCTGAGGTCTCCATGGGTGCCCCTAACCATACCCAGATCCTGGAAGGTTGCCTTGGTGACAGGGGGTTTGCTTCAGGCATGGCCCAGGCCAAGAGGCCTTGGGGAGAGTGTCGGGTTACTGAGCCTGGATGGAGTTGTGCTGGCGGAGGCAACTCTCTCAATTGACCTGGGAGTCCTTCGCATCCTTCATCCCTGGTCTCATCTCTATGGAAGAGCTATGCCCCAACTACGATCACAAGAAGAGCTATCCCTGGGGATCCAAAGTCACCTGCCTCAACTTGTGATTCAAAACGAAAAGTGTACCCCCCACCCCCACTCCCTTAGAAACAGAAATGTATAATTTGTACATAGTAGACTTCAGAACCACTTCCCAGGTGGCACTAGTGGTAAAGAACCTGCCTGCCAATGCAGGAGATGCAGGAGGCATGGGTTCAATCCCTGGGTCGTGAAGATCCCCCAGGGAAGGAAGTGGCAACCCAGTCCAGTAATCTTGCTTAGAGGATCCCATGGACAGAGGAGCCTGGTGGGCTACAGTCCATGGGGTCGCGAAGAGTTGGACACGACTAAAGCAACTTAGCATGCACTCAGACTTAGAAGAATATATAAAGAAACAATACCTGATTTTGGCAGTTTACACACCCACACATATATGTACTCACTCCAAAAGCCTGTCTCTCCCTACCCACCACTCCTGGCTCAGTCCTTGTCTCCTGCCCCTCCCCCATCATGGACAACACCCCCTCTTCTTTTCCTTCATGAGCATTGGACAAGACTTACCTCAAGGTGCCCCTCCTACGTGAAGCATCCTTAACCCTCTAGTCCACACTACCCTGTACCTTCCCTAAGCTTCCAACCAAACCAATGTCTAATAATTGGGTGCCACCTGTAGGTGTCCTAACGTGTCCTTCATGAGAGTTGTTCTCCCTGTTCACCCTAAACTCGTTGCAGCTTCCCCTGCCCCCCAGCCCCAGAACCCAGCATAGTGACAGGCACATAGTAGGCGCTTCATGTAAATTTTGCTGACGTGCAACCCCCAACCCCAAGACTTTCCAACCATCAGGTAACAATTCCGAAAAACATCTCTGAGAACAGCCTAGTCAGCTGGAACCCAGCATCTTCCTGGAAGATGCAACAGTTCTTGGGGTGCCGGAGCCAGGGGGCAAGAAAGGGCTCTGAGCGCCATGGAAGGGCAGCCTTTGCGTGGCTCAAGTGCCCTGGCAGAGCTGTGGCATGGCAACTGAACTTGCCCAGTGCTACATTCCGAATCACCCACCCCTGAATCATGACCCCAAGCCCAGACCAACTTTGGGGCTCTATGCCAAGGGGCTGACAACGGCACCCCACAACCCCATTCAAGCTCGTGTTCATGAGATGAGCCATGAAAGTAAGAGGACTCGGGGGAGCAGGATGGGTGCCCCTAGGAAAAGGAGCCTAACAACCTTGAAAAGTCAGTGGCCCTGCCAAAACACTATCATCCCTTAACTGGTCCCCAAGCTAGAGGCCCGGCCTCCACCACCCTTGACTGCTTATCATACTGCACATGCTCAGTCGGTCAACCAGTATATCCCGTCCATGACATCCAGTTCTGTCCCCTCAACCAGAGCTCTGTGGCCACAGTCCTCTTTTCAGTGACCACCACAGTTGCCTCACGGCTGCTGGGCCCCAGCGTCACCCCATTCACTCCGCACTCTGCCCTCTCAAAAGCTTACAGCTGCCAGTACTGCTGCCCATAAACAGGGTCTAAATTACACTGGCATGTGCCCTGCACACCTCAGAGGCTGCTCTCTGTCCTGCCTCCCTCTGCCTCTCTTCTCCAAAACTCCAGGAGCCCACCACATTGAGCCGCTCACAGGGCTCTGACGGGGCCATGCTCTTTCTCGCTTCAGGGCCTTTGCAAAGGACACTGATGCAGACACTTAGACATGCACAACTTCACCTGACCATGACTGTCTCTTTGTCTTCCTCTCAAATGCCCTTCCCTGAATCC
Organism: Muntiacus reevesi; assembly: GCF_963930625.1. NCBI lineage: Eukaryota > Metazoa > Chordata > Mammalia > Artiodactyla > Cervidae > Muntiacus > Muntiacus reevesi. The sequence goes on from NC_089256.1 coordinate 10,171,935, forward strand.
CCAGGTGGCATGAGGGGCCTCTCTTCTATGCTCTCAGGGTTCCCCATGCTCCCACACCTAACTCTCAAGAGTTGAGCCTATGGGTGTAGATCTCCCCCTGGGACAGAAGACTAGTAGGCTGTGCTGGTCTCCACCAGATGGGACCCAGTTAAGCCTTTGATCAAAGGCATGGCATCTGTGTGGCCTGTCCAGTCTTCACTGGGCTCAGAGAACGAAAGACACTGGGACTGGGTTGTGCAGGCAAGGTTGTAAACATCTCCATTCCCTAGAGCCAACACCACAGCCAAAGTTCTTCTCCACTATTTAAGCCATCTTCTCCTGCCAAGGGGGCTCTGGTAACATTCCTGTAGAGGCCCCAGTCAGTCCTCACAAGAGCATACCAGAGCCAGAAGGGCATGCCCATCAGGAAGTCTTAGCAGACTCACAGCCACCAATAGGAAAGCCTAAGGAATATTCTGGGAAAAGGACATCCCAGGGCGAGAAATCTCATGTGCTTTTGGCCCTTTGTAGTCCAAGGACTCTACAGCATGCCTGCTCCTGGGAAGGGCTCTCCCTCCTGACCCCTGGTTACAGCCTAGCTCTGCCCTGAGCAGTGGAGGGTCAATATATCGTTTCACTTGCTGGGTTTTCGTTTGTAGGGGGAGTCCCCTCACAAAGAAGAGGCCACCTAAGACTTCCAATGACCAGGATGGAGAGAAGCCAGTTAGTCCCTGTGATGGTTCTTTTTGTTTTATTATACCTACATTTTTGACTGCATGGATGTTCAGTGCCCTTGACCCCCATGTTGTTCAAGGGTCACTTGTATTGAGAATGTCCAACTGGAAGCAATCAGGCTCTGCTAGGTACTCTATCTTGTTGAACTCTCCCAATAATCCTTTGAGACAGCTACTATAATTATTCTCATTTTCCAGAAGAAGTTGAGGCCAGAGAGGTCAAATCACATGTCTAAGAATGTACACTCAGTAAGTGGCAGGGAGATTAATCAACCAACTGCCTGCCCTCAAGGAGGTTGCCATCTGTAAATTAGCGTGAAGGAGGGCTGGCTTGGGGCACCCATTTGCAACCGTACATATTGTCTGGACTTATCTTAGGTGTCCTCAGTGAATTAGGGTTTTAAATTTACCCTGGTAGGGTCGGGGGTGTCATGTGCGTGTGTCACACGTGCACATGTGTTTTAGAAAATGATGCCCAAGGTAGAATCTTCCATGAAAGCAAGATAATCCCTGCATGGTACCCAAGCTGGAGACCAGACCTCCATCACCCCTGATGAACTGTATAATCAGGGTTCTCCAGAGATGTCAACAGGAGGTGGATATACATATATAATGCAGGTATAATTAACAAAACAAAAAGACAACCTACATAATGGGAGAAAACAACTGCAAATGATGCAACCAACAAGGGCTTAATTTCCAAAATATACAATTATCTTGTACCATTCAATATAAAAAAATTCAATCAAAAAATGGGCAGAAGACCTAAACAGACATTTCTTCAAAAGAGACATACAGATGGCCAACAGGCATGTGAAAAGATGCTTAACATCACTACTTACTAGAGAAATACAAATCAAAACTACAATGAAGCATCACCTCACACTGTCAGAATAGCCATCATTAAAAAAGACTACAAATAATAAATGCTGGAGAGGGTGTGGAGAAAAAGGAACCCTCCTGCACTGTTGGTAGGAATATAAGTTGGTGCAGCCACTATGGAAAACAGTATAGAGGTCCTTAAGAAACTAAAAATAGAGTTACCATATGATCCAGCAATCTTACTCCTGCGTATATGTCTGGAAAAGATGATAACTCTAATATGAAAAGATGCATGCACCCCAATGTTCACAGCACTACTATTTATACTGGCCAAGATATGGAAGCAACCTAAGTGTACATCAACAGTGAGTGCTCAGTCACTCAGTCATATCTGACTCTTTGCAATTCCATGGACTATAGCCCCCCAGGCTCTTCTGTCCATGGGATTTCCCAGGCAAGAATATTGGAGTGGGTTTCCATTTCCTCCTCCAGGGGATCTTCCCAACCCAGGGATCAAACCAGCATCTCCAGCATCTCCTGCATTGGCAGGTCAATTCTTTACCACTGAGCCACCTGGGAAGCCCAATACATCAACAGATGAGTGGATAAAGATGTGGTATATATGCCATATATATATATATGGGAATGTTACACAGCCATAAAAAATGAAATAATGCTATTTGCAGTAACATAGATGAACCCAGAGATGATCATACTAAATGACATAAGTCAAACAGACAAAGACAAATATCATATCACTTAGATGTGGAATCCTTCTCTCTTAAGATTTTTTTCCCACATTTAGCCCTACAATCTGCTGTGGCCAGAATCTACATGGAATACAACAAAGACATGAAAAGGAGACCTAACTTGGAGCCTTCTCTTGGCAATGAGGTCTAAAGACCCCAAAACACCAGACAAAAGAAGCTGATGTGGTGTTGGGGACCCTGTTTGAACACAGAACTGGATCAACTGGAAAGGCAGGGTGTGACCAGCAAGACACTGGCTCTGGTGATCAAAGACCCACCTTCTTTCTACACTAGCCATGTGTCTATGGGCAACTCATTATGTCTGTGGATGCCTCAGTTTCCCCATCTATGTAAAAAAATGAGTTGGATAATTTCTAAAGTCCTAAACATGTAGGATTCATTGACATACAGCTGCATCTTCATAGATAAGTGACCACTTACATCAAGAAAAAATGTCATGAGTGCTACTCTTGCCCCAAGCCACTGCAGGCATCACTGACCAAAAACAGCCTTCTTTCCTCCTGAAGCAGATCCAGCCCCAGAAGCCTTCTCAACATAATACTCCAATACCTACTACCAACCATTAGCATTAATAAATGTTATTAATACACAAGATAACATTTATTTATTTGCATTAGAAATATTCAAGCTTCTGAAAGTTTATCCCAATCCAAACCCCCAGTACTGTCCACCCAGGGCCTATCGGGGCTCTGCACTGTCTCTGGACATGGATTTCAGGAGAACTCCCCAGCTGTCCACAGATGGGTGGGCCTGAGGAGAAATGAACCTGACCTCGTCACGCTGGAACTCCCTAAGTTCAGGTACCTGCGTCCCGGGCCCACAGGAATCCTGAAAAATATCTCAGAAGTAATAATTTCTATTCTAAGGAACATTCAAGAGAAGCAGAGGCTTGGGGGTATTGGAAGACCCAAGTCAGGGATGCCCAACACACACACACACACACACACACACACACACACACACACACACCAGCTCAGGTATTCACTGGAGCGCATGCTCATAAAGGCACAGGACTCCTGCATGGAAACAACCTGCAACAGTGCCATCTAGTGGGAGCAGGGGCTGTCCTGCCCTCAGAGGTTCCAGAAGGAGTCCAGAGAGATGGTCCTGAGGTCAGAGCCCTGAGGGCCGGGCTGTGTCTCATGGGGACGTATACAAAGGAAGCTGTAACATGAGACTCTGTCCACTTGAGATTTCTCACCGACCGGCTCACCACCTCCACATGGTGCTAAGTGACCCCTGGCCCTACATACCCAAATGCCCGCAGCCCTGTCAAGTCCTGCCCCCCTTGGGTCCCGCTGCAGGATCTTCTACCCCAGCACACTGTCTCCAGCTCTGAAACACTTTTCCAACAAATGTGGGCAAGGCTCTAACCAGACTCTGGCTTGGTTATTCCCCGGCGCTTCGTTTCCTGCATCTGAACCTCAGTTGACTCCTCTGTATGATGGAAGAATCACCACACCTTCCCGACTGGCTGCTATCACCATGGTGCCCAGCAGCACCCAGGAAGGTCATGGCCCTGGGTGGCTGGGAAGGCCATCTGCTAGAGGCCAGAGGAGGACTCACTCCTGTAGGGTCTGGGAACACCTGGACTGTCCCTGTCCTCACTACAGGAGACTCTGCCCCACTCCTCTTCTGTGAGTAGGATGTCACATTTTAAATAATTAAATCTTACACGGGCTCCTGGCCAAGAGGACCACTCCTTCTTTTTAGCAATTTATTGACCAGAGATACATTATACATCTTTTGTTACCTAAACATTATGGACCAGAGATGGTTCAGTGTTCGCTTACAAAGAAATCGCCAGTCACAGGCATCAGTCTCTGTAAAACTCCTCCTGCCAATAATGTGTTAGAATCTGCAGGAAGAGTGGCTGTACCTTAACAATCTCTGGATCAGATATTCCATACAGTGTAACCAACAGAAACATAGTTAATGATCATGTAAGGGGACTCTGAGATGAGCAGGAGCATTACTGATCCTCTCTCAGCAAGGGGAGAGGGTGGAGCAGTTTCCCAGGGTTTCCCAGAGCCTGAGAGACACCAATAATGGAAGACTTTTGTAAGGAGATGGGACTAACCTGGTGGCTCAGATGGTAAAGCGTCTGCCTACGATGTGGGAGACCCAGGTTCAATCCCTGGGTCGGGAAGATCTCCTGGAGAAGGAAATGGCAACCCACTTCAGTATTCTTGCCTGGAAAATCCCATGGATGGAGGAACTTGGTAGGCTACAGTCCATGGGGTCACAAAGAGTCGGACACGACTGAGTGACTTCACTTTCACTTTTGTAAGAAGATGAGGGGACAAGGAGGTCCTGGAACCCAGGACACTGCTGGGGCTGAGCAGGAGATGCAAGGGCGCCCATGAGGCCCCAGCCAGGGGAGATGGACCCAGGCTGAGCACCTGGTCACTCAGCTTACTGCGAAGGCATGAAGGCCTGGCCACCCTTCAGCCTGTAAGGAAGGAAGCCCCAAATGGTGTCTGGAGTAGCAGCATGACCCAAGGCCCGGCCTTTTCCTATGCTGGGTCTCTGAACCTGGAGCGCACGGACTAGGTGGAGACTGGCTCTGATGACACCAGGGACCCCCCACCTCACTCAGAGACCCATTTAGCAGTGGCTCCTGATCCCTTCTCTTTGCCCTGGCCTCCAGACCTGCAGCTGCTGTCAGCCGAGCCTCTCCTCCAGCGACCAAGCTTCATGCACGTCCTCCACTTTCCTGTTCCTTGCACTTCGCTAAAATAGAAGGATCACTTCCGAGTGTCCCCTCATCATCACAGGGAGGCAGGACAGTTCCCTTTGGGGCTCCTTCCGGACCCATCCAGCCTCCTGCATCTAGTTCCCACCTGCTTGTCTCCCCATATTCCCACCTTCTTTGGGCCCAGACCCCAGCCACAGGAAGGCCAAGACCAAAGCAGGGGTCCAGTGAGAGGGCACCAGAACAGCACTGGCTGTCCCGGAGAAGGGTACAAAGATCCACTGAAGGGCAGAGTCACACAGGCATCCTTTGGAGAGGAAGGAGAAAGCAGGGTGGATGGGAGGGTCTGTGAACTGCTGGCCATGTTGCCTACCTCCTGTCTTTTTTAAATGGCACGAGGGGCTGTGAGTCAGGTTCCTAGATGCCTACCTCACAGGGATGACCCTCAAGATTAGGGGACTCACCTGGCCTGAAGCCACCAAGGTAGAGGACTTTGGAACCCAGGGACCCAAGTCTGTGTGGTCCTACGTCACTTCAAATATCACTCCAATTCTGTGGGCATGGTCATGGGGAGTGGTCTAAGCCGGAGGCCATGTTCATGGTAGTGAGGTGCCTAGGGGCAGAGGAGAACCATCAATGACAAATTCTGGCATGGGCTGGGTAAATGGATTGGAGACCTTTCTCTGCCCAAGAGACAAGGGGAGAGAAATGGACAATGACACCCTCGTTGATCTGTAAAGTTGGGTGGGGTAGAGCAGGGCAGGAGTGGGGGAGATCACTCCCCACCTCCCCCTCCCCTGGCTCACAATGGACCTGCTCTGGCCCCATGAGAAGATCAGAACTCCCAGCATCACCCCACCCACTGGAAAGCTGCACAGTGGGAGGAGGACGCCTATATCGTGGGAAATGGCACGAAGAGAAAGGACTCTTGGTTTGGTTTGGGAAAGGATTCAGGGACATCTCACAGCATCTGCAGGTAGAAAGCATAAGCAACCCTCAAAGGAACTAAAGTCATATCTGCCATATTGCTGGGGCCAGTGATAGCCTGTCTATGTCCATCTGTCTGTCTCGGCTTTTTCTGCTCACTTACTTTCTTGCACATGGCCCCATAATGGCCACACAGAATCTATCCTCGGTTCTGGAGTCTGCAGTTATACCACACCTTTCTCTGTATCTTAGTTCAAATATCAAGAGAGGATCTGAATAATTTAATCTAGTCTAGGATTTGAGTCCTCTGGAGTCAAGTGACCTTCCTTATCCAATCAGCTGTAAACTGGCCCCAGGGGGGTTGGAATGGGGAGGGTGTTTAAGGTTAGGTCACATGACAGAAACAGAGCAACTGGAGAGTGTGATGTGATTAGTGACGGGGGCAGGAGGAATATGATTAACATCTCTGTATAATATATAGATGTAAAGATGTTTCATGTGGAATTGTTCTTAATAACAAAAATCAGGCGTCTCACCTACTGGCTCAACATTGTTAATTCTCTATGCATTTGCTGAGCATGTGCAGCTTTTCAGACTCTGAACGGAACCCTGGACACTAAGACAAGGAAATCTAGCCTCTGCTCAGGAAAAAAGCACAATTATTGTATAAGTAGAGGACCAGACACAGGCTTCTCAAAGGGAAATGACAGGCAAAACCTGGAAGGCATCTCTGGAAAAATAAATAAATAAATAAATAACCAATGAATCAAATAAACTAAGCCCCAATGAGAAACCTGCAAAACAACCAAGATGATGTGACAAGCAATAAAGCCCCAGTGAGAAACCTGCAAAACCACCAAGATGATGTGACAAGCAATAGTCAGGCCCTTCCTGAACTGGAGGCAGATGACGATAGAATCAGAGCCCTCTGGGCCACTGGCCAGAGCACTGGAATCTGGCAAAAGAGGTGATTCCTCTCCAGAATTGGCAGGCCCAGTCGCCCAGTTTGAACCTGCATTTTGGCCTGAGAGTCAGCAGCCCCAGTCGACAGATACAGTGTCCTTGCCTCTACCTGAGCTTAATTCAAACCATTCTGTCTGCCCCTAATTCAGAGCTTTTATTGGGTTTTAGGTTACTCTATATATGGCACAATAGAAATATTTTTTTAATCTTAAATTAGAAACATACCACAGGAGGATTTTTTGAAGCTTTTTAACAACACTGCAGAGTGAAATGTCTTCAACTCTGCAACAGAAACCTACCCGAGGTAACCTTCCACCGGAGACACTTTGATATCAAGTGTGGCATGTGTCCTCTGGAATGTGCTTTTCTCCCCCTGGTCCAAAAGCAATCCAAAATGGTCCTCTAATTAGTCTGGGGTGTGTGAGTGCTGAAAGCAAGGCTACTCTGGGGGCATTCCTAGAAGGACCAGCAGTAGAGATGGACAGAACAAAATCACCACTTTGGCTGGCCTTTCCAATGGAGATGCCCATCACCACCATCTCTTGCTATATGATGAGGCCTAAAGACAGGACTGTGTCCAGATGGGTCAGGCCAAAATTCCTAGCTTGCCTGGTATATTTAGACACTTGAGGCAAGCTGTAAAGGTGACCATTCTCATGAGAGGAAGGGATTTTAGAGATCAAGATACTGGTCTGAGCTGGTCTGAGTTCCAGGTAGCCCAAAAGAACTCAAGTTAGAAAGTGCTTCTGATGGCCCTGCTAAGAACAGCTCTGCCACTGGGTACTCCTCCAGTGAACACACTGAGCTCACACCAGGAGCTCCTTTGCACTCTGGCTCTACCCCTGATGGACATCGTAAGAATGGCCTATTGAATGACCACAGACCCAGGCTCATGGCTTGTGCATGGCTTGGCACATGGCATAGCCCAATCCTTTAACATTTGGGGTCCTACGTAGAATTTTGGAATACATCTAATTGTTTTTTGGAAAGAAATCACAGCAATGAATAAGAGGCAGCCGATAAATGCCAGGAAAAAAATAGGACAATCATGAGACTATGCATATATTTGTCCTCTATGGGGTAATCTAATTTCCTTGAATTGTGCCAAGAAGCCCTAAAAACCAGAGCATCACTTTCCAAGGCTGCTCTCTGGCCCTGTGATCTGACCGCCATCTCAAGGTCAGAGCAGCTGGCCAGCTTGATGTCACTGTCACCACAATGGTGGGCAATGCAAGCCTTGGTTCTCCCTCTAGAGAACTGGGGAGGGTGCGTTCACTCTTGTTTTCAGTGGGGAAGGATGGGCTGGTGTTTGCTATCTACCCTCACTAGCCAGCCAGCTGGGTTGAGTGACAAATGCCAAATAGATTAAACCAATCCGGCTCCTCCAGGCTGTGGGGCCCAGGTTGCATGAAGCACCCCACCTCCATTCGAGGACAGCCCAAGCTCTGCCTGTGGTCCCTCTGATGCTGCGACTTCCTGCACACCTGCACCCAGCCCTGGGTCTGGTCGCTGCTCACCACTGTGCGTTGGGGAGGAAGTGACGTTGGTCCTGCAGGCTCCTGCCTAGAAGAGACTGAGCTTCATGCAGAATGGTGAGGGACTACACAGGCCGTGGGTCGGGATGGGGTGTCCTTTGGGCACACATTACAGGAGGAACTCTGAGGTGAAAAGGTGTTGTTGGATTGGAAAAGGCACAAAGGTTTTCCCAGAGAGACAGACCTGAAGTTGGGCCTTGAAGGATGTGCAGAAAGGGGGCAGGCATTTTAGGCAGGTGGTACAGCCAGTGATAAGACAGAGATGGGAACAAACACCATGTGTTCAGAAATGCCCAAAGCAGGAGAGAGGGCTTGGCCTGTGGAGGAGGAGGAATAAGCAAAGTTTCGTCCTCCTAGGTTTATTTCCCTTTTTGTCCTCATCTCTGAGAGTTCTCAAAGGTGGCTCTTCAGATCTAAAATGCCACCTGACTAAGAGAAAGCAGGTGGGGCTGCCTGGAGGAGTGATCGAACCCTTGGGGAAATTTGCTGGCCCTATTTCTCCCTCCCCAACATCTGGCCCCCACACTCTCAGGTGTCAGCTTCTACCATTGATAACTCCCCAAGATCAGGCTCAATCAGCCCCACCTGGGAATCTGGGGGTCCAAGTGAGCTCTGGGCCTTGGGTACAGCCCCCAGAGGCTGGGCAGGTTGAAGTCCAGACTGGGGCCCATCCCCAGCCTGCCCTCAGCCCTGGGGATATCACTCCACAGGACAGGACACTCAAGAAGCCTCGGTGCACTAAAGGGCGGGCCAAGGCAGCTTTGGACCTCCAACCTGGCTTTCAGCTGCCCTCTGGAAATGGAAAAGGTCACAGGCTTTTCTTGTCTGAAGCGGCCCACTGCAGGGCTTGCAGCCATCCAGCTTCTCAGCTCTGCCAGGCCTCTGGGCTTTCTCAGCAGCATGAATCTCCCTTAATCCATCTCCACCGCACGTCCATTAACTCAGCCCAGGTCCTTCTGTTCACTCCCTGTGATTTCCTCCTCTTTCAGTAGAAAGAGGTGCTAGGGGAGTTCCTCCGGATGCTGCCTCATAGGCTGGCTCCTGAAGCAGAGTCTGACCAGCCAACAGCTCCACCTGCCCCCTCTCTGCCCCAGGTCCCTTTGCACCAGGGGCCTGGTCTCACTCTGCTCAACAGGGAACTGAGAACTGCCCATGAACTAGCCTAGACCAGACCAGCCCCTGCCCCCAGTACAACCGATCCTGGAGAGCTGCTGTCCCTTATGTGGATAATCAAGGCTGAACAGGTTCCCCACCTCCCCTGACAGTCTGGTTTACACCCGTCTTCCCCACTCAATTCACTCTCAGAAGTCTTCCAGTTGAGACGATAAATTATATGGTCACCCTGTTTTACCAAGTCTAAGGGTAAGGGGTAAGTGAGTGGTCAAGACAGGACTGGAACTCAGACCTAGCTCTCAAGTACCAAGCTCTTATCCCCTCAAGCATTAGGACCAGCAAAGGCTTAAGGAAGGGAGCTGGTCAACAATGTGTGTGGTACTGTCATAAAGCAGCCCGCAAGCGGCACAAGCCAGGATAGAGAAGATCCCAGAAGATCTCCCGGTGGAGGAAATGTGTCCACAGGCTGTGACTGGTGAGTAGAAATAAAGAAGAGTGTGTACAAAGGTGGCTGCCAGCTTGACCCTGGTGGCTGGGAGAGATGACTCTGCCCATGGTCCCTGTTAAACACTAAGATGGCTGTGAAGACAGCATGGGTTTGCAAGGAAGGGTCTGGTTATCTAAAATATCTGCATTTGGCTTGAATGAAGAGGTTTGATCTCTGAATAGAATCTGGCTATCTGGGCCAGCAATCAAAGCCAGGCATCCAAAGTCAGACAGACAAGCGCTTAAAAAACCCAGGGGGGTGGAGGACGACTCGTTCTTTCCCTGAAGCATCAAGGACATCTGCTGGGCAGGTCACGGGCAGGCCAGGGCAGGGTGTGCAGCCGGGAGACATGGGGAGTTGGCGGCACAATCTCTGGGTAACACTAACAAGTGGCACCAGCAGTTTGTGTGTTAACCCCCAGAGTCCTGCAGCCTTCGACCGAGGTGTAAACTGGGAAGGCTCTGTGCAGGCAGGGGTACCATGCAGGCTCAACCCATCACAGACCTTGGCCTTGGCCTGTGATGAACAGTCACAGAGCCAAGGAAGGCATGCAAGCTTGGACATTTTTCCTGTCTGGCCCTGACTCCCCACCCAACTGTTTAGCTCCTCTGAAATGTCTTCCAAATTCTCACCCCTAAGTGGGAGCAGGATCCCATCAGTTTAATTAGGATCTCCTGTTATACCACATCACAGAATCTAAAATAATATTTGTCAAGGAATTGATCACAATTCATAAATAGAAATGTGTTTGTTTGCTTATTATCTGATTATCCCCACTACGCCAAAAGCTCCATGGCGAGAGGTGGGGGGTTGGGGGTAGCACTGTGGCTGTTTTATCCACTAATACATCCCCAATATCTGGCACACAAAATAAATGTTTGGATGCATGAGCACACAACTGAAAATCCATTAGAACATCATTCAGGTCCTTTCACTTATCCAAGCAACCAACTTTTACTGAGAATCTACTATATGTCAGACTCAAAGTTGGGGAAAGCAGAGTTTTACAAAATTCTTTTAAAATACCCATGGGAGAGCTAAACTCTAGGATATTATCAGTTATTCACAAACTGATGGGAATTTGATTGGCCAGTTCATTCCCAAGGTGATAGCTGGTTCAGAGAAGGTCTTGGAGGAGGACCCTGGCAGCAGGAATAAAGAGGACTGAGGGTCTGGAGAGACAAAAGAAAAGCCTGACTGAGGCTCTAGGTGAAGGGGAGAACTTGGGTGCCTGGCAAATAAAAGGGTGAATGCTAAGCAGCTGGGGGTGGGAGCATAAAAGGAGATCACATACAGGAGATCCAAATAGGAGGCCCATCTTCCTTTACACAATAGGCCCGTGTTATATGTTTATACACGTCAGCCCAATTCACTTCACAGCAACACCTAGAGGTAAGCAGTGTTACCCCATTTTAAGAAGAGGCAGCTGATGCCAGAGGGGCCAAGTAACCTGCCAAAGGACACACAGCGAATTGAGAGGCAGAACCTGTATTCAAAGGCAGGCCTACTGACTCACAACTTTTCATCAGCCCAGAGCTGCTTCTGCTGCAGGCCCTGTCCAGGCGCTATCCATGTGAGGGTCTCCATGATGGAATTACAGGCTGCAGAACAGCTCTGACACTGGGCAGAGGATCACGCTCGCCTCCTGCCACAGAAAGCGGAGGGAGCCACCCCCTCCAGTGCTAATCTCACCCGTCAAGGCCCCAAGCCTTGCTTCACAACCCAAGGACCTTGAGAATGAAGAGGCAGGGCTGAAGATAGTAGAGTTCACACACTTGCCAACCAACAGTTCTTACAGCTTGGGACAGGGCCCAGCACTGATCCTCAGCCATGTTAAAACCAAAGTTCTGGGGTGGTGGAGACCCCAAAGTAGAGGGCAGGGCCTGGGGCTCCCCTAATGAGAGAGGGAAGGTAGCCTAGCAAATCTCTGTGCAGTAAATAACAGCTGGCTCCACACCACGCCCTCCATAGGATACTTCCCCCCGGCCTCTAGTTCCCCAGCGACACAGAGGGAGCTCTAGGAGGCAGGGTCACAGTTGCACAGGGCAGCTCTCTGCTGTTCCACTCTGTCTCTAGACAGGAGCGCTCAACAGGGAGTAGGGAGAAGGGCTAGGCCTGAGGGGTGTCAGGAAGCACAGAAGGGATGTTTGCGGAGGAAGTTGGAGCTCAGTGAAATCAGCCCAGGGACTGGGCCATGCGACCTCACACTTTACCACTGGGGAAATCGAGGTCAGAGAGAGTCAGATTGTGCTCCAGACCACAGAGGGAGGGCTGCTCTGAAGCTGGGTTTCCAGGCCTGGATTTCCCCACACCTCTCTGAAATTTGTGAGTCTCTGTGGCTGGCGGTACACAAACCCCCGCCTCCCCCCGCAGAGACTGGACAGAATAACTGATCAGGACTGAACTGAAGCAGGTATTCGAGGACCTGAGGGTTTGAGCACCACCACCATCACCCCCCGACCCAACCAAGGGTGCGTCTCCCTCACCCCTCTGGGCCTGTGATTTGACCTCCTCCCACCCCTCAGGGATGTGATCACAGACCAGAACCCAAATTCCCTGAGTCCTTCTGGAGAAGCCATCCCCCATTTCTCAGGTTCTGACAGAGAACAAGTGGGGAGCCACAGGAGGGTGGAGAAAGTCAGGCTCTGGCGGTATGCAGACCTGCATTTATCTAAGCACACACTCAATACCTGCTGGCTCTCCAGCCTTCAGTCACCTCAGTGCTGTTTCCTCTTCTATAAAGTTAAAGCAGTGCCAGGGCCTCAGAGGACTGCGGGGAGGCCAAACAGGCCCACATGCAACCAGCACACAGCAGGGCTTCATTTGGGATGGGGTCCTTCTCTTACTGCCTCCGCCCCCACGCAATCCCTCAGCTTCCAGAAAACACCTCTATGGAGTCTTCCTTCCTTTATAACGTGGCTCCAGCATATGGAGTTGAGACCCAACATCCGGCACATCCTTGGAGAGCCCTTCTGTGTGTTGAGTCAGTGGGGACACCGTTGGGGAGGGGGGTATAGGATTCATAATCTGGCAAGGAGACTATAGCTTCAGCAGGCACATAGCAGCCCCTCAGTAAACAGCTGCCCAAAGAGCTGACAAACAGCTCATACAGTCAGTCAACAGCCACTATCATCCTCTTCTCCTGCTTTTACCATGGGTTGCCTGACCCAGAGGATGTGATGAGAACACAGAGATGTTCAGAGACTTGCTTTATATCACCGCAGTCAATGCCAGAGACCTGGCCAGGGGACGAGCAGAGCACATTTAGTCACAGAATAATCCCTGACTTGAAAATCAAATTGGCTTGAATCCCATTTCAAGCTCTGGCTTGACCACTTAAGGCTGTGAAACCTTGGGCAGGATACTTAACCTCTCTGAATATCCGTTTCTTCTGCTAAACGAGGTGACATTTTTTTCTCAGAGTAGAAGCAAGATGGATAAGAGCTCTCTGGATGTAAAGTATGGTGTGAGGCACCGGGAGGGGATCAGCACCCGCCCACCCTAAGCCCCTTAAAATAGTCACTGGACAGTAACAATGAAAGGCATGAAGTAACAGTGAGGCTCAGTTCTAGAATGTCCTTAGAAGAGCAGCAAGAAGATGGAAAACCACACAGGAGCTTGTTTTTAAAGACAAAGAAAAATATGATTAAGCCTGAGAATGATGTAATGAAAGAATGAAAATATTTTCCTTACCAGGGCATTTGTATGTCAACAGCTGATAGGGGGTGGGAACAGCCACCACAAGGCCACCAGGTGCTGCCAACAGCACCACATGAGGATCAACCAGCAGAGACGGAGTAGGCTATAGCTGCACAGTGGGGAAGGGAGGCCTTCCCAGGGCCTCAGTTCTCCAGCCTGTGAAATGGGACTGCCCAATCTTGGCTCAGTCTGGCCATGTGAAGTGAAAGTCGCTCAGTCATGTCCGATTCTTTGTGACCCCATAGATATACAGTCCATGGAATTCTCCAGGCCAGAATACTGGAGTGGGTAGCCTATCCCTTCTCCAGGGGATCTTCCCAACCCAGGAATCGAACCAGGGTCTCCTGCATTGCAGGTGGATTCTTTACCAGCTGAGCTACAAGGGAAGCCCCACGGCACCCTTCTTTTCTTTTTAAAATAAAAATTGTATGTGTGTAAGATGTACAACATGATGATTTGTTATATATAGTAAAATGACTACTACAGTCAAGCTAATTAACATATCACCTCCTCACACACTTACCTCTTAGTGTCTGTGAGAGCACCTGAAATCTACTCTCTTAGCAAGTTTCCAGTATTCAATACAGTTGTTTTTTTTTTTTGGCCACACAGCACAGCATGTGGGATCTTAGTTCCCCCACCAGGAACTGAACCTGTGCCCCCTTCAGTGGAAGCATGGAATCTTAACAACTGGACCACCAGGGAAGTCCCAATACAGCAGCATCAACTATAGCCATCATGCTGTACATTAGATTTCTAGTCTTATTCATTCTACAGAACTGCAGGTTTGGACCCTTTGACCTGCACCTCCCTATTTCCTTTATGTCCCTGCCTCTGGTAAGCACTGTTTCACGCTGTTCCTTTGAAATCGACTTTTTAAAATGCTACCTATAAGGGAGATCATGCACTATTTGTCCTTCTGTGACTGGTTTATTTTACTTAGCATAATGTCTTCCAGGTTCATTAATGTTGCAAATTGCAGGATCTCCTTCTTCTCTAAGGCTGAATAAAATTCCATTGTATATATCCCATCATTTCTTGATCCGTTCATCCGTAGCTCCTTTCTGTCTGCCCTCTTTTTGGTGATCCAGGCTGCAGCAGCTCTAGTTTGGTCTCAAGGTCCGGGAAAAGGAGCTGGTATGTTACAGTTAGGCTCAGAAAAGTTAGGGATTGCTCCTGAGGTCACACTGCTAAGAGTGGTGCGGTGAGGCTGGACCAAAGCCCCTGTGGTCTTACTCTGTCACACTGCCTCCCCGTCCTGGGTTGTGGGGAGGCCTCTGCGTTCAGTCACTTGAGCCCTGAGACAGCACTGACATGTGTCCCAGGCACCGTCTGGCCAAAGCATGCACTCTCAGCAGCCCCGCCACACGCTCTCACGGAGGGCCAGCCGCCTGGTCCCAGCAGCCCTGCCCTCTCCCCACACCCAGACACAACATCTGGGGGTTTTCTTTCGGGCTGTCCTCAACCTTGCTCCTCTCTGCTCAAGCGGCCATGACCCAAGTCCTATTCTCTGATTCCCTGCCTAGCCCTGTCGCCTTCCGTTCACCACAGTGGCCAGCCTAGTCCAACTTGTCCTCACTTGATCCTTGGGTCACAGACAGCGCCCTCCTAACCTTGCATATTCTAGCTTGTCGCCCCTCCCAAATGCCCCTATGGAAATCAGCCTCTGAGGAACACCAGTAAACCTAGCCCCTACCCTTCCATTCTGACTTTGAATCCTTCTACTCTGGCCATCTGCCTGATACAGTTCCCAGCTTTTCCTATGTACCTGTTTCTGGAGCCGCATTCTCCCCCGCTGCACACAGGAAGTGCTCAATAGATGTGTGTGGATGATACATATTTCTGGACAGTGGTTTGATTTATGTCACTAGGATCCCCTTTGACTTCCAGATTTCACCTACAGCTCCTGGAGTCTGTGATCCTACAGTGGGTGCTGCACCGGGTCCAGCCCTCGGTCTGCATCTTCCAAGGAGAACTCTCACAATGGACTCTCCATCCACCCTGGAAGCGGGCCCCGTCACGCCTTTCCCCAGCCTTATGCACTGACCTCAGAGGCCAGAGGGCATGAGGTGGTCCACCCCTAGTCCACCTGGGAACAGAGCCTTACAGGACTGAAAACACCTCCGTGTCCTCAGGATGGAGAACCCTAAATGAAGAAACTGAGGTTCTGAGGGGGATGTGCTTCAGTTGCCCAGAGCCCAGGCTCAAGCCCTGTCATTCTGTCCCTTTCCACTACCCCAGGCCATCCCTTCCCACCCAAATCCCCTGGGAGGGAGTCACACTAAAGCTTCATCCCCAGGGGACAGCCAGCTTCAGATCCTCCTCCTCTGGGCCTGAGGAGACAGCAGCTCCAACCAGGTCCACCTAGGAGGGAGTCTTTCACAACAGAACTGCCCAGGAGCAGGCACAAGTGCGGGGGGAGGTCTCCCCCAAGCCTTCTCACAGGCCGTCTGGGGTTGGGGTGATGACGACGAGGGAGACAGTAGAAGCAGCCCAGCTGGTTTCAGGACAGGCACTCCCTTCCACTCCCTGAAGGTGGCAGACAGAAAAGTCTGCAGTTCCTGGGTGCATTCTCAGAGCAAAAAGGGGTGTGTTTATGAGAAAGGCAGCTGCTTCCACCTCGCAAGCTGTGCTCTAGGGAGCGCGAGCTGGGGGCTTCCCGTGCCCACGGCCACAGGCAGGGCAGGGCCAGGGAAGCTTCTTCAATTAGCCCAGATCCTGCCCCTACTCTGATGGCAGGCACAGGGGTCAGCAGGCATTTGGAAAAACCAAATGGACTGACAAATAGTGCCACGCCAAGCAATGGGATTTTCCCGAACAATAAGTGCCACTTCTAAAGACTTCCTAGGCCCAGGCCCCATGCATCAGAGCCAGGCCTCTGACTGCTTACCGTCAGGTGGACCAGTCAAAAGCCGACTCTTCTGCCGAGCCACCATTTGGGTCTTTGTGAAACCAGCAGGAGAATGTGTGGCTCACCCTGCCATAGTTCTCAAACCACTGGTTGTCAACGTGGGCCAGGCCAGGTTCCAAGCACTGAAGATCCAGATGTAAACAAGATGTGGGCCCCACTTCCACAGACCTCAGGCTGGTGAGGGAAGACAGTCAGGTGAACGGCCCTGAGTCTGAGTGCTGAGGCTGTCCGCAGGAAAGAGACGCAGCCTCTGCCCCCTGGTGTGGGCCACATGACTCCACCAGCCCAGCTGATCAGGCCAGGTGCAGAGTGGCCCCAGAGTGACCAGTCCACAAGCTGGCTGGTGAAAAGATGAAGAGGGCCATGAAAAGTCTGGCTTTGGAGAACTGGAGCTTCAAAAGCTAATGAGTTAGGACTTCCCTGGAGGTCCAATGGTTGGGAATCTGCCTACCAATGCAGGAGACTCAGGTTTGATCCCTGGTCTGGAAAGATCCCACATGCTGAGGGGCAACTAAGCCCGAGCACCACAACTACTAAGCCTGTGCTCCAGAGCCCACGAGCCAAAACTACTGAAGCCTGAGCGCCCTAGTGCACATGCCCTGCAACAAGAGAAGCCACCACAATGAGAAGCCTGTGCACCACAAGAGTCACCCCACTTGCTGCAACTAGAGAAAGCCTGCATGTAGCAATGAAGACCCAGCAGACCCAAAAATAAATAAATAAAAGCAAGTGAGTTGGACTGGGAAGGACCACATGGCAGGGTTGAGGCCAGAGATGCCTTGACAGCCACACATAAGCTGAAGCAGCAGAAAACACACAAAGCCTGCAATTAGAGACACAGCGGGCCAGACAGTGCCAACTCTCAGATCAGAAGGGCTGGAGTGGGCAAGAAAGGCTGCCCAGGAGGCTGTTTAAACCTCAGCAAGTGGGTGACCAGACTGGGAACTTAAAGGACCTTCAGGCCACAGGACTGGGGCTCAAACTCACTAAGTTCATCCAAGAAACATTAATGGGCCACTTCCAGGCCCCATGTCAGGATGACAATGACTTCGTCTGTGTCCCCAAGGAGCTCACAGCATGAAGGAAAACATAAAGATTACTCAGATGACAGCAGCATGGGAGAAGCCCTGCTATTAAAGCAGGAAGCCGAGTAGGCTATGGGAGCTTTTTGCACACTGGTGACACAGCCTGGTTTTCACAGGGAATTCATCTCCAAGTTTGAAGCTACAGAGACGGTGGAGCAATTCTGGACAGGGACCAGCACCAGCAGGTAATAAGGGGCTCTGCTTGCCTGGGAAAGCCCCAGGATGCACTCATACAACTGATTTATTCTAGCCACAAGCAATCACAAAAAGCTGACTGTCCATTTGTCATGTCCATTCCCAGGGCAGTGGGTTCAGAGCAAAAAGATACTCTGCCTATATACACATAGAGGCAGAAGCCAGGGAAGCTTCTCCAATTAGCCCAGATCCTGCCCCTACTCTGATGGCAGGCACAGGGGTCAGCAGGCATTTGGAAAAACCAATCAGACCAGCTGGACAGGGTCTATAGAAAATGGAAGTAAACAACTGATCAGCACTCTTTGGCCTTGGATTCTTTTTTTTTTTTTTTAAGCCTATAAATAACAGACTGGAAACCTAAGATCGGGGTACCAGCATGGCCAAAATCACTTCGGACAGTAACTGCAATCATGAAATTAAAAGACTCTTGCTCCTTGAGGAAAACTAAAACAAACCTAGACATTATATTAAAAAGCAGAGACATCACTTTGCTGACAAAGGTCTGTATAGTTAAAGCCACGGTTTTTCCAATAGTCATGTACAGATATAAGAGGTGGACCATAAAGAAGGCTGAGCTCTGAAGAATTGATGCCTTCAAATTGTGATGCTGGAGAAGATCTTGAGAGCCCCTTGAACAGCAAGATGATCAAAGCAGTCAATCCTAAAAGAAATCAACCATGAATATTCATTGAAAGGACTGATGTTGATGCTGAAGTTCCAACTTCAATACTTTGACCACTTGATGGAAAGAGCCGACTCATTGGAAAAGGCCCTGATGCTGGGAAAGGTTGAGGGCGGAAGAAGGGGACAACAGAGGACGAGATGGTTGGATGGCATCACTGACTCAATGGACATGAGTTTGAGCAAACTCAGGGAGTTTGCTGTAGTAAAGGACAGGGTAAAGGATAGTAAAGGACAGGGAAGCCTGGTGTGCTGCAGTCCATGGAGTTGCAGAGTCCAACACGACTGAGTGACTGAACAATGAATAGTAACAATAGTTGGGTAAGGACCCTCTGAAGTGAAGTGAAGTGAAGTCGCTCAGTTGTGTCCGACTCTTTGCGACCACATGGATTGCAGTCTACCAGGCTTTTCTGTCGATGGGATTTTCCAGGCAAGAGTACCGGAGTGGGTTGCCATTTCCTTCTCCAACTTCCTTGTTGTATTGTCACATGCAGAAGAGGCTAGGAATCTCAGAGCTTCTTTTATCCTTTTTTTTTACTTTTTATTTTGCATTGGGATATAGCCGATTAGCAATGCTGTGAACAAGCTTCAGATGAACACCAAAGGGATTCAGCCATACATATACATATATCTATCCTCCCTTGGGCCTTGGATTCTTAATCTGAAAGGAAAACAATTTGCTCCATAAGGCTCATGTCAGGATTCAATGAGAGCACGCAGGTAGAGCTCTCTCCAGTAAGTGCCCCACTGCATTAGAGGGCTGGGTTTGCAGCACAGTCCTCCAGACCAGGAGCTGTGTTCTCTTCCCCTTGCCACCCCCACCCCAAAGAAGGCTTGCGGAGCTCTTGCATCAATGAAGCACTTTTATTCCCCTACCAAGGTATTCTGTTTATTTCCTGCCTTGTTTTAAAAACAATTGGTTAAACCAGTATTTCTTTTTTCCACACCCTCTTCAGCACTTATTGTTTGTAGAGTTTTTGATGATGGCCATTCTGACCCGTGTGAGATGATATTTCATTGTGGTTTTGATTTGCATTTCTTTATAATGAGTGATGCAGAACATCTTTTCATGTGTTTATTAGCCATCTGTATGTCTTCTTTGGAGAAATATCTGTTTATGTCTTTTGCCCACTTTTTGATTGAGCTGTTCATTTTTCTAGTATTGAGCTGCATGAGCTGCTTGTATACTTTGGAGATTAATTTTTCATCAGCTGTTTCATTTGCTATTATTTTCTCCCATTCTGAATGCTGTCTTTTCACCTTGCTTATAGTTTCCTTCATTGTGCAAAATCTTTTAAGTTTAATTAGGTCCCATTTGTTTATTTTTGTTTTGATACCATTAAATAAAATAGTGAGACAGAACATTCTGTACAGCACAGGGAACTCCACTCAATGTACTGTGGTACAAAGGAAGTCCAAAAGGGAAGGGATATATGTATATGTATGGCTGATTATTTTTCTGTACAGTAGAAACTATCACAACATTGTAAAGCAACTATACTCCAATAAAAATTAATTAAAAAAAAAAAACAATGCCTCTTAGGAGCAAGAGGTTACCAGTCTTTGGTTTCTTTATAGCTGTTTTTGTTTCAACTGACATGGAATTAACATTAATTGAGCAACTTTCATTGACAAGCTAGAGGATTTACAGATACTAACTTATTTGATTCTAGGATAAAGTGGAAAGAAACATATTACTTCAAAAAACATGATAAAATATCTTTTAGGAAGAGACTGTGTTGACGTTGACCAAGTGACTTAACCTCCCCAAGTCTCATTTCCTCAGTCTTCTCAGCACAAAAGTGATTGCAATCATACCTATCCCATGTGGCTGCTGTGAAAAGTAAATTAGATAATGCATGGGGTGCATGAAGCACAGTGTTGTGGGAAAGCTACCAAAGTACCTGGAAAGTATCAAACCTCCATTGCAGCAAGCATTAGGGACCAGAGAAATAAATGCACAGTACACATTGTAATCCACAGGATAACCTCTAAAGGAACAGGGGGGGGAAATAGCATAATTAAATAAATCCAAAGAGAAAGACAAGAAGAGGGAAAAAAATAAACAAGAAACCTCATGTGGGACAACTAGAAAGCATATAGTAAAATACATACAGATTTAAAGACATTAAATGTAAATGGACTAAAGATTCCAACTAAAGATTATCAGAAGCATTCTTTTAAGTAACTTAAACATTCTGCTTAAAAAGAGAAACATAGGGGAGGAGGAATAAATTAGGAGTTTGGAATTAACATATACACACTACTATATATAAAACAGATAACCACAAGGACTTACTGACTAGTAGAGAGAACTAGCTATACTCAGTATTTTGTAAAAACCTATAAGCAAAAAGAATCTGAAAAAATTCGGTATATAAGTACACTTAGTGTAATCACTTTGTTGTACACCTAAAACTAACACAACACTGTATATCAATTTTACTTCAATTTTTAAAAAGCTTAAAAAGAGAAACACCTAAAACAGAGGTATATAAAAAGGGGCTATGGTTTGAATGTTTGTATATCCCCAAAATTAATGTTGAAAAGTGATGGCATTAGGAGGTGGGGCATTTTCGTGAGGGCTCTGCCTTTATAAAAATTATCCCCTTTGAAAGAGATCCCATAGAGACTTCTACCATATGAAGTTACAGTGAGAAGACAATCATCTACTGAGGAATCAGGCCCTCATCACACCATCTAATCTGTCTGTACCATGATCTTGGACTTCCTAAACCATTAGAAATTCCTGTTGTTTATAAACAAGTCAGTCTATGATATCTCCTTATAGCAGACAAAATAAACTAAGACAGACAGTTTATAAGTAAAAGAATAGAAAAACACACGATGCAGTCAATAACCTAAAGAAGCAGCATGTCTACACTATTATTAGTCAGTCAAAGTTTTAAGGCAAAAAGGATTACTAGAAAATAAGAGCCAGCTCATGGTGACAAAAAGTTCAGCTCATCAGAAAGATAAAATAATTCTAAATTTGCACACACTTGATAATATGCCCTCAAAAATACAAAGCAAATATGGACACATCTACAAGAAAAAGAGACAAATTCTCAAAATGAAAGATTTAATAATTGGCAGCTGTTAAAAGAAGCAGATTTAAAAAATTAGTATGGATAAAGATATGTTAACAACACTTAACTAATGCAGAATTATAGAATACTGCACCCAAGATCTGTAGAATAAAATTTACTTTCAAGTATACACAAAACAATGATAAAACTAACACACTGGACCATGAAATAAGTCTCAAAAAATTGAAAACTGCTGAAATCATAGCAGTATATTCTCTAACTATATTAAATTAAATTATAATCAGTAAGAATAAAAGCAAACTCTAAAAACTATTTACATGTTTGGAAATCAAGAAATGTATTTTGAAATAACCAGTGGATTAAAGAAGTCCCAAGAGAAAAGAGACAATATTTTGAACTGAAGGATATAAAAAATACTATGCATCAAAATTTGTCAAATACAGCTAAAGCAGTGCTTAAAGGAAAGCTCATAGCCACAAATGCCTATGTTTGCAATGAAAAAGAAATGAAAATAAATGAATTAAGCATTATCCCCAAGTAATTAGTAAAAGAGATTTGGGGAACATGGCAGCAGCAGTGAGAGCCTTACTTTCTAACCTTTCTCTTCCCTACATAAAAACAGAAAGCATTCAATTAGCAAAACCAAAAACATTTACATGTACAATATTTACAACAAAAGGCATAAGACCTAAATAAATGAAGAGATATCCCATGTTCATGGATCAGAAGACTCAATCGTGTTAAGATGGCAAGTGTCCCCAAATTGGTTTATAGATTCAAAACAATCTCAATCAAAACCCAAGCAAGACTTGATTTTTTCAATTGCCAAAATGACTCTAAAATTTAGATGGAGATGCAGAATGACCTAGAACAGTCAAACAATTCTGAAAAAGAGAACAAATTTGGAGGACTTATACTTCCTAACTTCAAGACTCACTAAGAAACTATAGTAATCAAGGCAGAATGGCACTGGTATATAGACATATAGATCAAGGAACAGAATAGAAAGTTCAAAGATAGGTACACATATGCACAGCCAATTGATTTTTGACAAAGATACCATGGTAACTGGATAGAGAAACAAAATGTTTTCCACAAACAATGCTGGAGAAATCAAAAAGGAAGGAAGAGACAGAGCAGGCATCAGAAATCGTGCCTGTCCAGCACTAGATCCCCAAATCTAGACACTGTCAAACAAGGAAGAAAACTATAAAAGAGGGTAGAGAAAAACAAACATGGAAATCAGGCCCTCTAGGATGTCTTGTCCCTCACCAGAGAAGAGAAGCCAGAATCACTCAGCAGGCACAGGAACAAAGAGCTGGAAAAAGAAACTTTTTAGGAAGGTAGAGAGATGCCCTGAAAGACAGCTCCAAGAGAGGACCCCTGACCTGAGCAAACATTCCCCCTACCTGCAAGTCTAACAGTGGATTCAATGATGGCACCTTGGGCCAGAGGAGTGTGGGGCCAAGATGGGAGCACTGTTAATGTTCTCATACTCTCAAATGGAGCTACTAGCAGTCAGACAGCAGAATCTGTATAGCCGGAAGAGACAGCCTTCTACCTGAGTGTGTACGTGTTAAGTCACTTCAGTCATGTCCACCTCTTTGCAACCGTATGGGCTGTAGCCCGCCAGGCTCCTCTGTCCCTGGGATTTTCCAGGCAAGAAAGCTGGAGTTGGTTGGCATGCCCTCCTCCAGGGGATCTTCCCAACCCAGGGATCAAACCTCATCCTTTACACTTCCTGCATTGGGAGGCAGGTTCTTTACCACTAGCACCACCAGAGAAGTCCAGCATTCTACCTAAATGAGTATAACACCTACCTCACTGGGTTGTTGCATGAATTAACTGAACCTGGTATGGCACTAGCTGCTTTCTGTACATTACAGCAGTTAACTCCCTCCTCCCATTTCCCCAGTGCCCAAGAAGAAAGACTGGGGACATATGCTGTATGTTCCCTCTCCCTGCCTCCTCTACATCTATCCTGAACTGTGATATCTGGGTGGGAAACAGCTTCAGGCTGCAGATGCTATGACAGCGTTGCTTAAATTGAATTACGAGGAAACTAGAGAAGGCTTCAGCTCTCCCAGGGAGTTCAGAAGTGTTCACCCTGAGAGTAACTGCATACTGCACAGGAAAAGGCATTCAAGTTGATAAGAAGTCATTCGGATCACCATCTAAGGCAGATTTCGCCTTTGAAATAAACTCATTCCTTATTAGCACACACTTGGGATTTCCAGGACCGAATATTATTTCTATTACACAAAGGCCATTTTGAAGGCATTTTCTCATGCTGTCAGGGTCCTATGTAATTTCATCTCTC
This sequence comes from Muntiacus reevesi, assembly GCF_963930625.1. NCBI lineage: Eukaryota > Metazoa > Chordata > Mammalia > Artiodactyla > Cervidae > Muntiacus > Muntiacus reevesi. The sequence continues at coordinate 10,195,901 of NC_089256.1, forward strand.
CACAATGTTACTCTCTTTCACATATATGGAATCACTGGTCCTGATGAGAAAAGAGAGAAAATGAACAAGAGTCATGATTCAGCTAGGGCTAGAAGCAGGGCAGCAGTGTATATAGCAGGGCAGCAATATATAAGACAGGCAAGTTCATGTCATTGAGAGCCTTCTTGCCATGAAACAGATTTAGAAATTTTCCTGAAAGCAATAGGAAGTCACTGAAAGCCAACTAAGAATTTAAAATAGGAAATGACTGATAAATTTTTCTTTTAAAATGCTCACTTTGATTATAATGAAAAAGACAGATGTGAAGATGGCAGGCAGGGAAGAGTAGTTAAGAAGCTACTCAATTGGCTTCCCTGGTGGTATAGACATTAAAGAATCTGCCTGCAATGCAAGAGACCTGGGGTGGATCCCTGGGTCGGGAAGATCCCCTGGAGAAAGGAATGGCAACCCACTCCAATATTCCTGCCTGGAGAATTCCATGGATAGAAGAGCCTGGGAGGCTCCATGAGATCACAAAGAGTTGGACACAACTGAGCAACTAACACTTTCACTTAAATAGATAATACTGCACTGTAAATATGTAATATGATAAATATCATTACAATCACAACCCTATTACAATATATAAATGTACCAAAATAATATGCTTTACACCTTAAATTTACACAGCATTGCATACCAAATTCATCTCAAAAATTTGGAAAGAAAAAACTTTTAAATTTAAAAACAAACAGCTTACATAAACAAGGTGTTTTAGACTATTCTTGTTATGCAGTCGCTCAGTCAAGTGACCCCATGGCCTGCAACAGGCCAGGCTTCCCTGTCTTACACCATCTCCCAGAGCTTGCTCAAACTCATGTGCATTGAGTCGGTGAGCCATCCAACCATCTTGTCCTCTGTCATTCCCTTCTCCTTCTGCCTTCCACTGTTCCCATCATGATGGCCTTTTCTAAGGAGTCGGCTCTTTGCACCAGGTGGCTAAAGTATTGGAGCTTCAGCTTCAGCATCTGTCCTTCCAATGAATATTCAGGATTGCTTTCCTTTAGGATTGAGTGGTTTGACCTCCTTGCAGTCCAAGGGACTCTCAAGAGTCTTCTCCAACACCACAGTTCAAAAGCATCAATTCTTCAGCACTCAGCTGGTCCAACTCTCACATCCATACATGATTACTGAAAAAACCATACCGTTGAGCATACAGAACTTTGTTGACAAAGTAGTGTCTCTGCTTTTTAATATGCTGTCTATTTCTGTCACAGCTTTTCTTCCAAGGAGCAAGCATCTTTTAATTTCATGGCTGCAGTCACCATCTACAGTGATTTTGGAGCCCAAGAAAATAAAGTCTGTCACTGTTTCCATTGTTTCCCCATCTATTTGCATGAAGTGATAGAACCGGATGCCATGATCTTAGTTCTTGAAATGTTGAGTTTTAAGCCAGCTTTTTCACTCTCTTCTTTCACTTTCATCAAGAGGCTCTTTAGTTCCTCTTTACTTTCTGCCATAAGGGTGATGTCATCTGTGGTTATTGATATTTCTCCCGGCAATCTTGATTCTAGCTTGGGCTTTATCCAGCCCAGCATTTAGAATGATGTACTCTGCATTTAAGTTAAATAGGCAGGGTGACAATATACAGCCTTGACATACTCCTTTCCCAATTTTGAACCAGTCCATTGTTCCATGTCCGGTTCTAACTGTTTCTTCTTGACCTGCATACAGGTTTCTCAGGAGGCAGATAAGGTGGTCTGGTATTCCCATCTCTTTAAGGATTTTCCACAGCTTGTTGTGATCCACACAGTCAAATGCTTTAGCATAGTGTTTTCGAAATATTTTCTAATATTGATAATGTGTTTAAACATAAAAAAGAAACTATTCAAATGTTTGCTCAATTTAGATATGACACTAGAAAAATAAAAGTGATAAAAGAAAAGATAGGGAAACAAACTTGATCAAAATTAAAAGCTTTTGTGCTTCAAAGGAAAACATGGAGAAAATAAAAATAAAAAGACAGCCCATGGAGAAGGATCGGGGAATGGACATGTACACACTGCTATATTTAAAAATGGATAACCAACAAAGACCAACTGTATACCACATGGAACCCTGCTCAATGTTACGTGGCAACCTGGATGGGACAGGAGTTTGGGGGACAATGGATACATGTATATGTATGGCTGAGTCCCTTTTCTGTTTACCTGAAACTATCACAATGTTGTTTGTTAATCAGCTATCCCCTCAATACAACATAAAAAAGTTTAAAAAAGACAACCCAAGGAATAAAAGAAAATATTTGCAAATAATATATCGGATGAGAATTTCCTCAAAAATATAAAAATAACTCTTGCAACTCAACAATAAAAAGGCAAAGAACGCAATTAAAACGTAGGCAAAGGAACTGAGTATACATTTTTCTAAAGAAGATATGCAAATGACCAATAAGCATATGAAAAGGCGTTGAACATCATAAGTCACTAAAAAATGCAAATCAAAACTACAATGAGATTCTACTTGACACCATTCGCTATTGTTCAGTGGTATGAACAACATGACTAAGTTGTCTCTTTGTGACCCCACAAACTGCAGCTTGCCAGGCTTCCCTGTTCTTCACCATCTCCCACAGTCTCCTCATATTCATGTCCATTGAGTCAGTGATGCTATCTAACTATCTCATCCTCTGTCAGCCCCTTCTCCTTTATGTCTTCAATCTTTCCCAGCACCAGGGTATTTTCCAATAAGTCGGCTTTTCGAATCAGGTGGCTAAAGTATTGGAGCTTCAGCTTCAGCATCAATCATTCCAATGAATATTTAGAGTTGATTTCCTTCAGGATTGACTGGTTTAGTCCCCTTGCAGTCCAAGGGACTCTCAAGAGTCTTCTCCAGAGTCTTCACCACAATTAGAAAGCAGCAATTCTTTGGCACTCAGCCTTCATTATAGTCCAACTCTCACATCCATACATGACTACTGGAAAAACCATAGCTTTGACTAGATGGACCTTTGTCAGCAAAGTGATGTCTCTGCTTTTTAATATGCTGTCTAGATTTGTCATAGTTTTCCTTCCAAGGAGCAAGCATCTTTTAATTTCATGGCTGCAGTCACTGTCTTCAGTGATTTGGGAGCCCAAGAAAATAAAATGTCACTGTTTCCACTTTCTCCCCATCTATTTTCCATGAAGTGATAAGACCAGATGCCATCTTTGTTTTTTCAACATTGAGTTTTAAGCCAGCTTTTTCATTCTCTTCTTCTACTTTCAGCAAGAGGCTCTTTAGTTCCTCTTTACTTTCTGCCATTAGGGTGGTGCCATCTGCATATCAGAGGTTGTTCACATTTCTCCCACCAATCTTGATTCTAGCTTGGGCTTCATCCAACCCAACATTTTATATGATGTATTTACTTTGCATTTAAGTTAGATAAGCAGGGTGACAATATACAGCCTTGACATACTCCTTGCCCAATTTTGAACCATTCCATGTTCCATATCTGCTTCTAACTCTTGCTTCTTGACCCTCAAACAGGTCTTAGGAGACAGATAAGGATGATTTTGTATTCCCATCTCTTTAAGAATTTTCCACAGTTTGCTGTGATCCACGCAGTCAAAGGCTTTAGCATAGTCAATGAAGCAGAAGTAGATACTTTTCTGGAAACCCCTTGCTTTCTCTATGATTAAACTGATATTGGCAATTTGATCTCTAGTTCCTTGGTGGGAATATAGATTAGTGCAGACACTATGGGAAACCTTATGGAGGTTCTTAAAATTACTAAAAATAGAAATATCATATGATCCAGCAATTCTATTCCTGCTTATATATCTAAAGTAAACAAAAATGCTAACCCAAAAGAAATAGGCACCTCAATGTTCATAACAACACATTTACAACAGCCAAGATATGGAAGAAATTTAAGTGTCTATTGACAGATGAACAGATAAAGAAGATGTGGTATATATACACAGTGTAATATGACTCAGCCATAAGAAAGAATAAAATCCTGCAAGTTATAACAAGATGGATGAACACAGAGAGTATTATGCTTAGTGAAATAAGTCAGAAAGAAAAAGACAAATACTGTATGTTTTCACTAAATAAAACAAACAAGTGAATATAACAAAACAGAAACTGACTCAACTACATAGAGAATAAACTCATGGTTAACAGTGCAGAGAGAGAAAGGAGATGATCAAGATTGGGGTAGGGAATTTGAAGGCAAATTTGAAGCCAAAACTACTATATATAAAATAAATAAGCTATAAGAATAAAGTTACAGCACAGGGAATATAGCCAATATTTTATAATAACTTTCAATAGAATATAATCTATTAAAAATTGGATCACCATGTTGTACATCTGAAACTAATATAATATTGTAAATCAACTATTCTTCAATTTTTAAAAATCCAATCACAATACCACCCAAAATGATAAACTACATAGGAATAAATCTAACAAAACAAGTGTAAGGCTTATATACCACCAACAATAAAACATTAAGGAGATTAATTAAAGAAGATCTAAATAAATGGGGAGACATTTATGATTCATGGTTGAAATCATGCTCCTATTTAAAAGACTCAATACTGTCAATACAGAAATTCTTCCCAAAATTGATTTGTACATTTAGCATAATCCCTATGAAAATACAGCAGATATATATCAGAAATTGACAAACTGACCTTAAAATTCATATGTAAATACAAAGGACCTGGAATTACCACAATATTTTAAAAGAAAAAAGTTGAAGGACTTATACTACTGAATTTAAATCTTACTCAGAAGATACAATCAAGACAGTGCAGTACTAGCATAAGAACAGTCATACAACAATCTCTATAATAAAAGACGTAAAGACTCCACACAAAAACTTAAAATTAATTCAGCAAGGTAGCAGCATACAAGATTAACATACAGAAATCACTTCCATTTCTTTACACTAACAATGAAATATCAGAAAGGGAATGTAAAAAAATAAAATACCTTTAAAAATTGCACCAAAAAATAAATAAAATACCTAGGAATAAACCTGAGTCAAGGAGGTGGAAAAGTTACATGCTGAAAAATATAAAACATTAATAAAGAAAATTAAAGACAATTCAAAGAAATGGAAATATACCCCATGCTCTAGGACTAGAAGAAGCAATACTGTTAAACTGTCATACTATCAAAAGCAATATACATATTTAACAGTCCCTATCAAATTGTCCAGGACATTTATCAAAGAACTAGAACAAATAATCCTAAAATTTATATGGAAATATAAAAGATCAAGAATTGCCAAAGCAATCTTGAAGAAAAAAAACAAAGCAGGAAGCATAACCCTCCCAGATTTTGGATAATACTATAAAGCTACAATAATCAAAACAGTGTGGAGTTGGCACAAAATTAGACATACAGATCAATGGAACAGAATAGAGAGCACAGAAATAAACCCAAATACCAAGGGTCAGACACAACTTAGCGATACAACCACCACCTATGGTCACTGAACCTTTGACAAAGGAGGCAAGAATGGGAAAAAGATGGTCTCATCAGCAAGTGGTACTGGGAAAATTGGACAGTTGTATGTAAATCAATAAAGTTAAAACACACCCTTAAACCATGCACAAGAATAGTCAAAATGGCTTAAAGACTGAAAACATAAGACATAACACCATATACAAGAGTTCATAGGCAAAACATTCTCTGAAATAGACTATATGAACATTTTTCTTAGGTCAGCCTCCAAAGGGAATAGAAAAACTAAACAAACAAATGGGATCTAATCAAATTTATAAGCTTTTGCGCAGCAAAGGAACCATAAATTAAATTACAAGACAACTTACAGGATGGGAGAAAAGTACTTGCAAACAATATGACTGAGAAAATATACAAACAGCTCATACAGCTCAACAATAACAAAAAATAAGCAACGCAGTTGAAAAATGGGTGGAAGACCAAAGAAGACATGCAGATGGCCAAGAGGCACATAAAAAAATGCTCATCATTGCTAATTATTAGAGAAACACAAATCAAAACTACAGTGAGGTAGCAGCTCATACAGTCAAACTGGTCATCACCAAAAAGTCTACAAATAACAAAAGCTGGTGAGGGTGTGAAGAAAAGGGAACCCTCCTACACTGTTGGTGGGAATGTAAGTTGGTGCAGTCACTATAGAAAACAGTATGGAGGTTTCTCAGAAAATTCAAAGTAGAATTACCATATGATCCAGGTATCCCACTTCTGGCTATATATACCCAGACAAAACTGTAATTCAAAAAGATTCACGCAGGACTTCCCTGATAGGTACAGTGGTTAAGACTCTGCCTTTCAATACAGGGGGTGCAGATTCAATCCCTGGTCAGGGAACTAAGCTCCCACATGCTGTGGGGTGTGGCCAAAAAAAATTTTTTTAAAGCTACTCACACTCGTATGTTCATAGCATCACAATTCACAATAGGCAAGACATTGAAACAATGTAAATGTCCATCAACAAATAATGGATGCAGAAGATGTGGAATGGAATACCACACACACAATGGAATACTACTCAGCCATAAAAAAGAGTGAAATAATGTCAGTTGCAGCAACATAGATACAACTACAGATTATCATACTATGTGATCTAAGTCAGAAAGAGAAAGACAAATACCACATGATATCGCTTACACATAGAATCAATAAGATACAAATACAGAGAACAAACTTGCAATTGCCAAGGAGGAGGAAGATTAGGGGAGGGATGGATTGGGAGTTTAGGGTTAGTAGATACAAACAATTACATATAGAATAGATAAACAACAAGGTCCTGTTGTATAGCAGAGAGAACTATATTCAGTATCCTGAGATAAACCATAACAGAAAAGAATATTTAAAAAGTATAAATGTGCATAACTGAATCACTCTGTGGTACAGCAGAAGTTAACATAACATTGTAAGTCAACTATACATCAATAAAAAAATTTTTTTAATTCCATTCACAATACCACCAAAACAAATAAAGCACTTAGGAATAAATTTAACAAAATAGGTGTAAGGCTTATAAACTGACAACAATAAAACACTGAGATTAAGTAAAGGTGATCAGTTAAATGGGGAGACATTTATGATTCATGACTGAAGGCATGTTCATGATGGAAAGACTAAACATTGTCAAAATAGCAATTCTTCCCAAAATGATCTGTACATGAATCTAGCAGGCATTAATCAGAAAATAACAAACTGATTCTAAAATTCACATGAAAAGGCAAAGGACCTAGAATTGCAACAAAAATGTTTTTAAAAAAACAAAGTTGAGGGACTTACACTAGCTTCAAACCTTACTCAAAAGATACAATAATCAAAACAGTGTGGTATTAGCATAAGTATAGTCATACAACAGGTAAATTAAACTGAAATATGAGACAAAAACAAATCTTTACATTTATGGTGAATCTATTTCTGATAAAAGTTCCAAGACAATTAAATGTAAAAGGTATAGACTTTCTAACAACTGAATATATACATTCAAAAACTAAACTTAAACTATTAGTTCACACCATAGACAAAAAACTAACTCAAATTGAATCAGAGACCTATATGTAACAACTCAAACTTTTAATTTCTTAAAAAAGGCAATGGCAAGAATCTTTATGACTTTGGTTGAATAAGAGGTTCTTAGATACAATACCAAACTTACAATATATTTTTTATTTGGTATTTTGAGGGTCATCAAAATGTAAAATGCATGCACATCAAAAGTCACCAATAAGAATTTTGTGAAATACGCTTAACACTAATATGTCAATTATACCTCAATAAAACAAGGGAGGAAAGTCCATAAAATGAGATAAAAATAAGTGCAATTACATATAAGATAAAGGATTTGCATCCAGAATATATAAAGAAATTTTATAATTCAAAAATAAGGCAAAAAAGACAATTTTTAAATAGACAAAATATTTGAGCAGATATTTAACCACAGAAGATACATCATATGAGCTCAGCTTAATAAGCTCATGAAAAGATGTTCAACATCATTAGTCATTAGAGAAATGCAAGTTAAACCACAATAACATAGCACAACACACTCAACTAGAGTGACTGTAATCAAAAAAGACAGTATCAAGTGCTGGTGAGAATGAGGAAAGACAAGAACTACATGCATTGCTCATTGCAATGTAAAATGGTATCACCAACTTTGAAACCATTCCTTGCGAAAGTCACTCAGTTGTGTCCAACTCTTCATGACCCTGTGTACTACAGCCTGTCAGGGGCCTCTGTCCATGGAATTCTCCAGGCCAGAATACTAGAGTGGGTAGCTGTTCCCTCTCCAGAGGATCTTCCCAACTCAAGGATCAAACCCAGGTCTCCTGCATTGCAGGTGGATTCTTTTTACCATCAGAGCCACAGGGAAGCCCAAGAATATTGAAGTGGGTAGCCTATCCCCTCTCCAGTGGATCTTCCCAACCTAGGGATCAAACCCAGGTCTCCCACATTGCAAGTGGATTCTTTACTGTCTGAGCCACCAGGGAAGCCCACAGTTTGGGGGTTTTTTAAGTAAAACATTCCATAGTTTGTTTTTTTTAAGTGAATCATAAACCTGCCCTTTGACCCAAGAGTCACATTCCTTGGAATCTATGTACAATATCTGAAAATATATGTCCCCACAAAGACATGCATATGATTGCTCATAACAGCATTATTCATAAAAGCCCCAAATTAGAAATAACCCAATATCCAAATATTAGTGAGTGGACAAACAAATGTGGTATTTCCATACAATAGATACTATTCCTCAAGTAAAATGAAAGAACTAGTGATGAAACATCCTACAACATGGATAACAATGGCTAAAATAAAAAACAAACTTCTAAAACAGTATACTGACTGAAACAAGCCATAGAAAAAGACTACAAATAGTATGATTCTTTTTATGAAACATAGTAAAAAGGCAAATTTATAGAGACAGGACAGTCAGTGATTACCTTGGTCTGGGATTTTTGAGAGAGGATTTAATGAGAACAGGCATGAAGGAACTTTTTAGGTGAAGATGTTCTAAAACTGGCTATGTTGATGGCTGCCCAACTCCATAAGTTTATTAACAATCACTAAATTGAAAACAGAAAAATTAACATCACCTATAAGGAACAAATGACTACGATATATCTCCAGAGAAAGACATAGGATCACTTAGTAGTGTTCAAAAACATTTAACTTTAAATAATTGATTTTAAATATTCCTTATCTTGAGGAAACATCAGAGAATCCCAAATAACTACATATGATTTTCAAAAGTATTAATAGCTTGAAAAACATCAAAAGGCTAGCAACTGTCCCACATAAAAGTTAATGAAGGAGACATGACACCTGAAAGCAACACATGATCCTGACCTGCATCTTATAGGCCAACCTGCGGAGGGCAGACTGGACCAAAGCTGTCAAACGGCACAAACTTCCGGTTATAAGATAAATGAATACTATGGATGTAACGTATAACATGATAAATGTAATCAACACTGCTTATGTTATACATGAAAGTTGTTAGGCGAGAAAATTCAAAGAGTTCTCATTACAAAAAAAAAATTTTTTTTCTATTTCCTTAGTTTTGCATCAATAGGATACGAGGGATTTTTCTCTAAACTCACTGTGGCAATCATTTCATGATGTATATAAGTCAAATCACTATGCTATATACCTTAAACAATGTTGTGTCTCAATTAATATCTCAATAAAGTTGAGGGGGAAATACTAATAAAATTTGAAAATTTTAAAGTAGATACAAAGATATATAGATTGAGATATATTAAAAAAAAAAAAGGACATTATTGGTACAACTGACAAAACTGGAAAATGGACTGCAGATTAAAGTATGGCATCAATGTTAAATATCTCTAATTTGATAAATGTTCTAAAGATACATAAGAATACTCTTGTTAGCAAATATAAACTGAATTAACCTGAGGTAAAGAGTTCTAATGCATAAAACTTACTAATGATTCAAGGGGAAAAAAACATATGTATATCATCACCTCCTGTGATCTTTCTGAAAAACAGAAATAAAAACTAATAAAGCAAGTGAGGCAAAATGTTAAAAGTTAATAAAGGATAAATGGAAGTTTGTTATATTATTTTTGCAATGTTTCTGTAAGTTTGGGAATATTTCAAAATAAAGCATTAAAAGTTCAATAAAACAGCAAGAGACCAATACCTATTTGACATGACATTTATTTCTGAGCAACAGCCAGTATCATGCTGAATAGGCAGACACTGGAAGAGTCCCACCAAAGCCTAAAATAGAAAAAGATGCCATTTTCCACTAGCATTTGACATTGTATTGGAGATACTAGCCCACAAATTAGACAAGAGAGAGGAATTAGATGTTTACAGTTTTGAAAGGACGGAAAATAAGTCCACTTGCAGACCATATGATTGTAAATCTAAAAAATGAGAAAAAAAAAAAGAATCCCATAAGAAAGCTGAATACAAAATTAATATACAGAAATTACTGCCTTTCACTTAGAAAAGCCCAAGTATTCAGTTAAAAACAAGACAAACAATCGCCATTTAGCTCCAGTTTCAGTTTCAACCTCAAAATTTAAAAGGCCAAATAACTATTTTAAGGACAGTTTTGTCATTCTTAAAATGGTAAGATATTAATGATCTTGTGATCACATAGTCCATCATCATACCTAATCACTGGAATACTTCAATAATAACAATGCTATTCACTCCTCAGTAATGTGTTTGGGAATTAACAGAAAGCACAGCCTAATAAATCAGAATTACCCAGAATTACTGTCAGCTAAGCAGAAAGTGAGTGGGCCACTATCATCATTCTGCTTCAGGCATAGACAAAAGTATGTAAGAGATACTTGAAGTTGCCTTTTCTTATACAATGTTTTCACATAAAAGCCAGTACTGCACACTGGAAAAGGTCTCTCCAATAACAGGAAAAGAGTTAATGTACTTTGTGGAAACAATTCCAAATAGCAATAAGATCTAACATTTTTCAGGAAAAAAAAAAACACAATACTTTGCCATTTCAGGAAGAAAACAAATCCCCTGTGTTATGTGTGTAAATACATAAAAAAGATCTTGGCACTTCACCACTGGATTGGGAGCTGGTGGTGAGTTGAAGGGAGCTAGAGCTTTAACTATGTTATTTAGATTTTCTAAAATATGTAACCAGGTATTATTCCTAAAGTGAATAAAAATAAATAAGAATGTTTAAAAGCTAGCTATGCGTTCTTGGAGAATAACACAATGGCCCTCATTAGTGCCGATATCAAGAGAACTGTCAGACCTGGAGCTCTGGACCTGTGTGGCTCAGAGTCTCAAATGAAGGAAGAAAGCATTCACAGTGCTCAGATGCCCAATGTTGAGAAAACTCCAAAGTTCCACTTGGTGATGTCCATCTTTTGCCTGGCTTCCTGTACCCAAGTTCCCTCACTCTTCTTCCCCAAATGGGACAGCAGCCACCCATCCTGTACCCTACCCAGAACCAGGATTTATTTGCTAATTCTGCAGAGGTTGAAGCAGTTCATGCTGACTGAATATTCCATGTTGATTGATACCAAGAAAGCCCAACGAGTGGGCCTGATAATGTACCCCTTTAGGTCTCTTAAACAAAAATGAGACAGAAAGAAAGATATTTAATCTGGTGCAAGCCATTCCTGAATTATACAGATTTTATGCCATGAAAATACCTAGAAAAGTACTTTCTAACAGATCAGACCCTTTTTTAGGATGATGAAGAAGATGATGATATTATTTACCATGCATTACCATGTGTCAGGGATTGTTCAAGAGACTGAGAACAGCACTGACAATGTCGTGGGAAAGACATATTATAAACATTATTAACTATTCACTAAACACTCAACCAGGCTCCAAGAACATCTTATGTACATTATTTCACAACCCCTCTGCACAGCAGATGGCACTCTGCCCACTTCACATGTAAGGAAACTGAGGTTAGTGAAGGTGAAATGACTTGCCCATGATCGCTCACTTAGAAAGAGGCTGAGCAGAAGAGAAAATCGGGTGCATCTATGCCAGGTCTCCAGTAATTGTCTTTGTCTCGGTCCAGGTCCTCAATGCTTTGGAAGGGAAGCTCACAGTGAGGAGTCACAGAGGTCTGGACAATGAACCCAGATGTGAAATGGCTGAGGTCAGGAGAGCAGCAGACACAGGGTGGCACCAGCTAAGGACTGGTACCTCCACGTTCAGAACTGAAATACCCGTTATGCCAGGAGCCCCGAGCCCCACCAGATGTCCTGGCCAGCTTTCAGTTGTACCATCTGTCTCTTAGAACATGGAACATCCACTTTCACTCTCCTGAACGGAGTCCCCACTATTCCCAGACCATGGAGTATTCAAAGGTCACCAAAAGAACTCTCCAGGAGCAAAGTAGTTGTTCCCTGCAAGTTCCCACTCTTTCCCTCCCCACCTCCCCACCCCACCCTCTGTGCAAACAAAAGTAGCAGGGCAGATGCTCCTATTGCTGGGAACACAGAGGCTGGTGACAGTGGCATCCACCTTCACCTCAAGGGAACTCAGGAGGGTCCCTCAACACTGATGTAGAGCTGGCCCAGGTTCCACCAGCCACAGCCCAGACCTAAGTCACCACCACAAGGGAATTTCTTAGCCAGTAGCCAAGAACACCAGAAAGCCAGCCGTAAACTCAAATGCGGGCCGGAAGTGTAGAGAAAACCACTGAATTTAAGTCCAGGAAGTTTGAGTTCCCTTTATGCTTTGTCACCAACAAGCAGGGGCCTGACTTCAAGCACAAACTGCCCTCTACCTAAACACCTCAACTGCTGAATGAAAACAAGTTTAGTGATCTTAAACTTTGGCATAACACAGAATCTTTGTGGAGGTGCTTAAAAAGAATTCCTCCACCCATGGCTTCAAGAACTCTGTTCAGTGGTTCTGGGATGGGTAAAAGAATCTGCATTTCACAGTAATTGGCCAGGAAAGGCCAGAGTCAGCCAATTCACACACCAGTAGTTTAAATGAGCATCAAGAGAGGCCTAATTTAAATGCAATTCTGTATAAAGGACAGAGAAGGCAATGGCATCCCACTCCAGTACTCTTCCCTGGAAAATCCCATGGACGGAGGAGCCTGGTAGGTTGCAGTCCATGGAGTCGCTAAGAGTCTGACACAACCGAGCGAATTCACTTTCACTTTTCACTTCCATGCATTGGAGAAGGAAATGGCAACCCACGCCAGTGTTCTTGCCTGGAGAATCCCAGGGACAGGGGAGTCTGGTGGGCTGCCCTCTATGGGGTCGCACAGAGTCAGACACGACTGAAGCTACTTAGCAGCAGCAGTAGCAGCAGTATAAAGGAATGCTATGCAACCCTCAAAATGAGAACACATATGCTATTGTGTTTAAAAAAAAAAAAAAAAAGAGTAAGCGATCATGTGAACATGGGTGGAAGGAAATCCTTTGAAACTATATGACAGTGTTACCTATCCTGAAATCATTATTGGATGTTTTCATCCATTAATACTGGAGAAGCTGAGCCACACCTTCCCTTGGTCACCAAGATCCACTGCATAGACTCACCTTCAAACTGATCTTCAGATCAAAGGCACTGTCCTCTTCATTATCTTGAGGGGAGCCTGACGTCTCACACTCAGCTAGACTAGTTTCCGGCTCCTGAGTAAACTGGTTCATCCTTCGGCAAGACGTTTCATCGATAGAAAACGGCGCCAAAACCGATGCACCTCTCCCAAGTAGTTTACGTCAAAATTAGAGACAGTAAACTCGGTTTGGGCTTCCCCGCTGGCTTAGCAGTAAAGAATCCGCCTGCAATGCAGTAGCCGCAGGAGACATGGGTTCAATCCATAGGTGGGGACGTGGGGCATAGCACCTCATTCCAATGGAGAATCCCATGGACAGCGGAGCCTGGCGGGCTAGTCCACAGGGTCTCAAAGAGTCGGACACGACTGAAGCGACTTAGCATGCACACAAACTCTTGGTTCAGTTAATGGAAATGTAGATAACCATCGTCATGCTAGCTATATGTCGTGATAGATATATAAGCTGATCCTGCCGGAGTTGCTATTAAGATACTCAATTCTAACATCGCTTTCCCTTTCAATACCGCTGCAAGGAACTGGCAGTCATTGACAACACAGGCAAACAGAGGTTTAAGGATGTCATCCAAAACCTGCTTCCCTCCAGGCTCAGCTGGTAAAGAATCCGTCTGCTATGCGGGAAACCTGGGTTTGATCCCTGAGTTGGGAAGATCCCCTGAAGAAGAGAAAGGCTACCCACTCCAGTATTCTGCCCTAGAGAATTCCGTGAACTGTATAGTCCATGGGGTTGCAAAAAGTCGGACACGACTGAGTGACTTTCACTTTTTACTTTCCAAAACCTCACCTCACTATTGGACCAAAAGAAAATAAAAGGTCACTGAGCGAGGTCTCAGGGGATGGGGAACTACATCTCAGAGGCCTGGTGCAGCGTTGCTCTGGTGGGACTTGAAATTTAATCGGTTTTCCGCTTAAGGCTTTCCGCTTCTGAGGTCAACACGAGGAAAGTCTTGACCCAGGAAGCCTAGTCGTGGAGCGGCATGATTGCTCCGCCCCCTTCAGGCCTATAAAAGTATTTGTCTACCTCGAACTACCCACCACAGCTACAGCTCTTGCGCAACAGAGACGCCTCCATTTCTGTGGGCGGAGCCTAGGAAGGGGCAGGGCTTAGCGCGAGGCTGCGTTCCGACTCAAGTTCCGCCGGCGTCACTCACGACATCCTTGGCCCACTCCGGTGCAAACCCGTCCGTGTGAGGTGGGGAAGGCCCAAACACGCAAGGCCAAATCCAGCGGCTCCCCTAGACGCCAGGACTAAGTGACTCCCCAGAGGCAATCCCACAGTTCCGAAGACTCGTTCCTCGTCCCGCGGTCCTGTGCCTCACCGCCTCTCGTCGGCCTCGCCTGTTACGCAGATTGTCATTACCTGTAGGACAGAGCCCTTCTTCTCCCTAGGTCCGCGGCGACATTGAGATGATGGGCAGCCGGCCCCGCAGCCCCAGCGCTTCCTCTGCAGACCAGTGGGAACAGCAGGCCGAAGGACCCGACCCTGCCAAGCGCCGTCGAACGGAGGAGCCCACGGACCACGAGTTCGAGGTAGAGCCCAGACTGGACAATGTGATGGGGACCCCCGACATGGGAGCGCTCACCTCCCTGGTGGTTTTGGCCGACGGCTATGCCCTGCATCTGACCCTGGACGAGGTCGAGCTGGTGCTGGAGCCCGAGCCCACATCCGTGCTGCAAGTTTCTCTCGGGGATCACACCCTCGTGCTGATCCCCGGAGCCCTCCTGGGCTCTAGCATCGAATTCCTAGACGGGGAGAGTCACTCAGCCTTTGTTCTGGAACAGGGCTCTTTTCTGACCGCTCCTGGGGAATGCATCGCCCTCGAGCAGGGATTCTATGGACCTGTCCCAGAGATCGCTGGCCAAGAAGAGGTCTATGAGGAGGACGCAGAAGATGTGTTCCCGCCGGCTGGGATGAATGCAGCCACCAGCTCAGTTGCTGGGCTCCTCCTTTCCCCTAAGAGGGCATCCGACCCAGACCTCTTGGGCCTAGCCTCAGAGCCCTGGCCTCAGGCACCCAACCCAACTCCAGAGAGAGGCTCTCCTCACCACCAAGACAACCTGGACTTGCACGTTCCGGAGTTCTTCCCCGACTCACCACTCCAGCCTCTACCTCCCTCTCCTTGTCCAGGTTCTCACGAGCGCCCACAACACCCTCCTGTTCCTGCTCGAAAGGCCCAGAGACGCCTGTTTCAAGAATGAACTTCCTCTCACAATTCTTGGCCTCCGGCTGGGGACCAGGATGGAGTGTTCTGTTGACTGCTGTGTGTATGTTGCCCACCCAGCCAGGATCACAAGGCCTTGATGTGTTTTGGATGGACGCTGTGTTGCAGAATTTTGCAGCAGTTGCAAAATTTACAAGTAGCTGGCTGGATCCCTGGGAAGGAATCTCACTTGGGCAAAGAAAAGCTTCTTGAAACACAGGTGCTTTAAGACAGCTACTTAGGTTTTTCTCTAGGGAGGTCACCCCTAAGTAGCTCTACGCCCTCCCCCCCCCAACCAACCCCCATTTCTCTTCAAAGTCAAGTGCCAGCACTTTTCTTTAAAATGCCATCCTTTCCCAGGTACCCTAGGACTGCCCCTCCTCCTTGTTTTCCCCCCAGTAGAGTAATTAGTAGATGTCTTTTGTTCAATGACGTTTTTGGCCCTGGTGTTCCAACTTTTCTAGATGATGACTCTAGCCCCTTTGGGTGATCTAGCCAATAGTTGTATGTGCACAAATGTTTGTTGGATACAAAACACGGAATGGGGAACAATGAGTATGACCCTTCTTTTTGAATGACTAGGTTGGCAAGTGGTTTAAATCTATTGCTATCTTTGTAAGGGTAGTTTCCAAAAAGAAACAACTGTTTTTCATTTTTCTTACATACTTTTAATACAATTCTGTTGTCATGGAAAAGTTTCTAATTCTAAAGATTCTGTTTTTTGTATTTGTAAGATCCCAAAACTGTTTGTATATTGCTACTGGCATATAGAAAAAATTTGCTCTTATGTTGGTCTGGTATCCAGAAAAATTATTTAATTTCTGCAATCACTTATCTGTAAATTCTTATGCTTGACTGATAAAGATAATATCTTTATCAGATAATAATAAAGATATATCTATACTTATAGATATTTTTTGTGCTAAGTCGCTTCAGTCGTGTCCAATTCTTTGCGACCCTATGGACTGTAGCCCTCAAGGCTCCTCTGTCCTTGGGATTCTCCAGGCAAGAATACTGGAGTGGATTGCCGTGCCCTCCTCCAGGGGCTCTTCCCAACCTAGGGATCGAACTTAACATCTCTTTATGTCTCCTGCATTGACAGGAGGGTTCTTTACCACTAGCACCACTCTGGAAGCCCAAGAAAGAAAGTGTTAATCATTCAGTCGTGTCCAACTCTTTGCAACCCCAATGGACTGTAGCCTGGCAGGCTCCTCTGTCCATGGAATTCTCCAGGCAAGAATACTGGAGTGGGTTGCTATGCCCTCCTCCAGAGGATCTTCCAAACCCAGGGATCAAACTTGGGTTTCCTGCATTGTAGGCAGATTCTTTACCATCTAAGTCACCAGAGGGCTTATCTTTATAGATATATCAAATCTATATCTATCTTATATAGACATATCTCTGTATCTGTCTTTATGGGTGATAGTATCTCCAAATAATGATAGTACTGTCTCTTTTTTTATTTTTTGACAAGCTTCTTACATCTTATTTTTCCTTAATTTTTTTTATTGGCTATTACTTCAAATACAGATTGAATGGTATGGTAAATATGGCCATTCTTCTTTTTTTAAGGAAGTATAGTTGATTTACAATATTAGCTTCATATATATAACAAAATAATTCAGTATTTTTATGGATTATATTTCATGTGAAGTTCTTACAAAATAATGACCATATATCCTTGTGCTGTATAATATGTCCTGGCTGCTTATCTATTTTATACATAGTAGTTTGCTTCACTCTTTCTCTCTCTCTCTTTGGCTGCACTGGCCTTGTTGCTGTGAGAAGACTTTTCTCTAGTTGTGATGCTTGGACTTCTTATTGTAATGGCTTCTCTTGTTGCAAAGAATGGGCTTTAGGCACATGGGCTTCAGTAGTTGTGGTGCATGAGCTTGGTTGTTCCACAGTATATGGGATCTTCCCCGACCAGGGATTGAACCAGTGTCTCCTGCATTGCAAGGTGGATTCTTAAGCACTGGACCATCAGGGAAGCCCCACTTCGTTTCTCTCAATCTCATACCCTGTCTTTACCCTCTCCCCACTGTTAAACCAGTGGTTTGTTCTTTATATCTGTGAGTCTGTTTCTGTTTTATTATATATATTTAATAGTTTTAGTTTTATATTTTTAGATTCTACATATAAGTGATAACAGAGTATATGTCTTTCTCTATCTGATTTATTTTATTAAGCACAATGCTCTCTAGGTCCATCCACATTGTTGCAAATGGCAGAACTTCCTTCTGTTTGTGGCTGAGTGACATTCTCACATCTCCTTTATTAATTCATCTAAAATGGAGAGATGACAGAATGATTGAGCCCTGAAACATTAGATGGAGACAACTAAGTAGTTATATATTAATAACTTGAATTCCCAGATCTCTTTTAATCTTTGGCCTACAGAAGTGGCCTACCACTCTCTATGAAAACTTGCATATCCACCTTGCTCTAAGATGATGCAGAAGCCTCTGCCTGGCAAGACAACGTGCACAAACGCCATTAACCCCCATCCCCTCCCTTTGCCACCAGACAGTAACTAAAGTTAAGCATAATACGATACAATAGAAGATCAAAAGGCTCAAAGCAATGGGTATGGTACACTGATATAATACCTAAAGTAGAATAATACATCAGCTAGTGGGGGTGTGGAAGGGCCTACAGGGACACTGTGTAACTAACCAAAAGTAATGCACTGGGAAGGCACCAGCATCATGAGTTCAGTGGACCAGGGTTGGCCAGTGATGGCAGGAGATGCCATTAAGAAGCTAGACTCCTTGGTAGCCTTAGATCTGAGTGACTGAATATACAAACTAACAGTGGCCAGACCACTTATGACAACAAAATTCTGACCCACAAATTTTGTAGCAAGCAGCCCAGAAACAAAACCATAAGCCCTGTGGTAACTGGCCCCAGTGATCAGGATTTGGTCAACAACTGCCAGCTTCCCTAATTTTCACCCCTCTTTCTGGTAGTTCAAATGATAAAGAATCCCCCTGACAATACAGGAGAAGCAGGTTCAATTCCTGTGTCAGGAAGATTTTCCTGGAGGAGGGAATGGCTACCCACTCCAGTATTCTTGCCTGGAGATTTCTATGAGCAGAGGAGCCCAGCAGGCTACAGTCCATGGAGTTGCAAAGAGTCAGACACAACTGAACAACTAACACTTTCTTTTTTCTCTCCAACTCAGGACCATTTTAAGAAAGTCAAATATATTATGCTTAAAATGCAAAATCCACAAATTAAATCAATAGGATTCCCTGCCTCTAGTTAGCCTGCTTCTTGCTTTCCCGTGCCAACAACCTCTATTCAAACACAACAGAAGCCCCTCCTTTTTGCACTATAAACCTTTCTCACTCCCTTACCTGCCTATCAGCTCTCAAATGCAAGTGACAAGGCTGACTCTCTTGCTATATATCAAACTCTGAATAAGTAGCCCCTACTTGTCCTACTTTGAGCAGCCTTAGTTCATATTCAGTTTGCCTGGGGGTCCCAGTGAGGCAGTCTCCATTCCCCATGGCCATAAATCTCAGCCTTGGACTAAGTGTGGTACTCACAGAACACCTTGTGCTGTCAGCTACTGTTAGCTTATAGTGTCCATACCAATGTGTAAAGTCCATGCCATGTCTGAAGTTTCTCATTGCATTGAGTTCCTTAGCTATTTATTCTCAGTTTGGTACCAGGTTTTGTTACTGGTTCTGTTTATTTGCCATCATTGGTGACATCCAGACATTCATTTTAATGCCCTTTAGTTCTCTTTTGTGATTCCATTTTCTGCTATGCTGAATAAAAATCCTGTTTATCACAAGAAAGGGGATCACTGGGCAGAACACAAAACTGTGTCCTATAAGCCTGCTGTTCAAGTTGACCTCACAGTCTTGTGAGTTTGAAGTTCTCCTCAGACTGGCATCCATTTGCACATACTTGGCAGTGAGTCTTTAATAAAACCAGATGAGGGTCTTCTCATTTTCTTTTGCCTTGAATGTTTGGCTTTAATCCAAAAAGAAATTTTCTCTTTGGTGTCAGGTGGTAGAGTCTTCAGAGAAGTCACGTTGGGACTAAAGTCACAAGGTGCACAAACACCACATTTACCCACCATTACCAACTCTTACGGGGTAGTTGAAGTGTACAACTTCTACTCTTCCAGGAAAGATGTGTGCTTCTTCCACGTCATCTCATTCAATTCTTCATTCCTGTGCCTATCTCTAAGTGACATAACTTCACTAAAGATGACCTGACATGAACAAATTTGTTCGAGAGGCTCCTTCAATAAGATGGAAGATTTCTCAGTTTCAATGGGCAGCATATCCCTGGTGGTCTAGTGGTTAGGATTCGGCGCTCTCAATGGGCAGCATATTTTGATTTGGTATAAGGAGGTTTCCACACAAAACTCTGAATCAAAAGTTGCTTCATTAAAACATTCTCTAGCCAAAGCTAATGACCAATTAAAAAAAAAAAAAAACTAAACTTACTTCTCTATTAAGTTCTCTAGTTGCCTTTCCTAGATATCAGTCTACCTCTTCTCCTGCCATTCTCTCTCTTTCTGAACTTCCACTGACTCTTCTTTCCAATTCCCCTTGTCCAGGTCCCCAAAATGCGATCTGCCTCTTAAGATCCATGCACCAGGTATTCAGACAACTTCAGAGTTTAAACCTTGAACCTGAGCTTAATTAGGAGCTATTTGTAAAAGTGAAAGGCAAGTCGCTCAGTCGTGTCTGACTCTTTGCGACCCCATGGACTGTAGCCCAACAGGCTCCTCCATCTATGGAATTTTCTAGGCAAGAGTACTAGAGTGAGTTGCCACTTCCTTCTCCAGGGGACCTTCCGGACCCAAGGATCGAACCTGGGTCTCCCGCGTTGAGGGCAGACACTTTACCATCTGAGCCACCAGGGAATTCCTCTCTCTTAGGAGTTCCTCTAAATTATGACAAAACCAACAAACACTCAAGGAAGAATTTACCATTCTTTTGGATACATAAGCCCCAGGATTATCTGACACATATCACTTATGCATGTATTGGTCAGAGCTGCCAGTGCTCATTTCTGGGTTGCAGAGAAGACTGAATTGATCCAGGAAAGGATGTTAAGGATCTCTCTTACCACAGTAAATTTAAGGATTTGATAACAAGCTTGAAAAGCTGGGTAGAGTCTCCTAAAAAGAATACCTGAACCATTTCCAACAAAAATCAATACAACTGCTACTCTTTCTACATTAAACCCTGCTACCTTTGCTCAGCCACTTGCTTGACATAAATGTACAACACAGGTGGTTGGTATTTTAAATAAATCACAGACTTCCCTATCTCCCAGCCTGTATATGTAACCTTTCCTTCCTGCTCTGTGGTAACACTCTTGCAAATTTAAGAAGGTAAAACTTTCATTACTCAAAAAATTATTACATTAAAAGCACACCAAAGGGACTATTTCTTGAAATTTCAGAAGACCCTCTATTCATAACCAATTGTATTTGTTCTGAATATATCTTTTCTTTTCTCACTACATGACACATAGCCCTGATAAAGATCTGAACACCACACTTGAGCCTGCAAATCTAGCTAGAAATTTCACTGACATATGAAAAATAATTGGGGCAGAACCTATTAAAGTTCAGATACAGGGGGGCGGGTTGTGGCCGTGTGGCCGCAGGAAGCCCGGCCGCTGCCGGGGGTGGGGGGGGGGGAAGCCGCGGGCGCAGGCCGGGGCGCAGCGGGCCGAGGCGGGATGCTGTTCCCAGGGAGCGCCGTTGGCCACCGGTGAGGAAGGTCAAGCACAGAGCTGCCTTCCCGAGCCCCCCGGCGCCCCCTATGTACACCCCCGTCTGCTCGAGTGCGGTCGCCGCTTTGCCTACTTCGCTACCGCCCTGTGCTGTCGGGTCCGGAGCTCCGGCGGCGGCAGGGGCTGTGACCGGCAGGAGAGGAAGCGCCCGGGCTGCGTCCGTGCTTCTGTCCGCAGGGCGAGCGTCTGGCAGTCTCCACAGGACAGCCAGACTCCTCTGTCCATGGGACTTCTCCAGGCACGAATATTGGAGCAGGTTGCCATTTCCTCCTCCACAGGACCTTCCCGACCTAGGGATCAGAGCCACATCTCTTCTGTCTCCTGCGTTGGCAGGTCAAGACGCACAGCGCTGCCGCCACCCCAGAGCTCCTGCCCTTCTGGTTCCCAGTCTCCAAGAGGAAGCTTTCAGCATTTCCCTCCAGGCCTGTTTGCTCAAGTTCGTTTCGTTTTGTTTCTGTGAAACCCTTCATCATGTTTAAAGAAGTTCCCTTCTGTACCGGTTTACTAAGAATTTTGTGTTTTGTTCTGTTTGTTTGAATTTAATGCTTTTTGTTGTTGTTGTTGCAGCTTTTCATTACTGTATGACTTTTCTCCTTCACTATGTTAATATATTGAATTACATATTATTTAAAATCTTAAACCTAACCTGATTTCTGAGGTAAACCTAATTTGGTTTTACAGTATTACTCTTTTTATGTATTTCTGGATTCAGTTTGATATTCTGTTAATAGTTTTGTATCAGTGAGGTGGCCTATATTGTTCTTGTCAGGATTTGAAATCAGCGGTTATCTCATACTAGCCTTATAAAATGAGCTGACCCTCATTTTCTATTCTGAAAAAGTTTAAGTAGGACTGAATTGTTCCATTAAATTTCTGTGAGAATCTGGCCGAGAAGCCACCTGGGCTGGTAATTTTCTTTGTAGAAAGATTTTTAATTACTACTTTGATTTTTAATTTTTAACCTTCTCAGATTTTCTGTTGATTATTTTGGTAGTTTTCCCCCTAAGAAGTTGTCCTTTTCATCTAAACTTTTAAAATTTACTAGCATAAAATTATTTATAATAAATATTAGTATCCGTTTAAAAATAAATAAATAAATAAAGTTCAGATACATTTTACCAAGCCATTATGCAAACTCCTCCTAAGATACCCTGAATCCAAAGAAAGAGCTCAAACATATGGTTGAACGCTTTACATACCAAGGTCTTTCCATACACTGCCCTGTAACACTCTCTGTAAGAAAAGAACCCAAACAGATAAGGATATCAATTTGTTCAAGACCTTAAGACCATCCACAAAATAGGTATACCTCACTTTTTGACAGAAATTAACCCAAACACCAGCCTTTCACCAATTGCACCTGAGGCCCCTTGCTTCATTCTAATCAACCTGTGTCCTGCCTTTTTTCAGTGTGTGTCTGGACCGAAACAGTCAACACTTTTTTGCCTTTACCTGGAGAGGACAAAAATATACCTGGACAGTCATGCCCCTGGAGTACACTGGAGCCCCCTTCTATTTTTCCCTGGTCCTTGATCAAGACTTAAAAGATCAAAATTTCCCTTGTGATAGAGTCCTAACACAATGTGTAGATAATCAACTTTGTTCAAAGAACAAGAAAGCCTGTAAAAGGATTACACTGATTTGCCCCACCCTTAGCAAAAAAAGGGACATAATGTTCCAAATATAAGTTATTTTTGCCAAAACACAGCCCATTATTTAGAGTATGGTGCATCTCAGGAGAGAAAAACATTCTCTCCTCATAGACTAAAGACTATCAAAACATATCCTAGACTCCTTATCAAGAGACAACTGAGTGTATTTCTGCTTTGAACTGAGTACTGCAGACACTATGTGCCAAGTTTCACTGAGACAGAATGACCTCTTTATGAGTTTGCTAAGCATTAACAGACCTTCTGCTGTGGACTCCAATGTGAAGAGGGCATCTGAAACCTAAAGAAAGCTGTTTAACAGCCTCTTTCTCTAGTCAGGTCTGACTACTAAAAGCTCATGTCTATCTGTGCATAAGTAATCAGACACGCCATTGAGATTTTACCTCAACTTGATGAGACCTATCAAAAACCCATTGCTCCAAATACTGGAAGCACCTAAGATGCCCCTCAACAAGCAGATGAGCAGTTAAACTGGTGTATGTGCATGTGATGAACTATTACTCAGAGACAAAAAAGAAAAATAAAGAAACTACCAAGACATGAAAAGATGTGGAGGAAGCTTAAGTGAATGATCCAGTCTGGAAAGTCTATGTGAATCCAATTATATAACTATCTGAAAAATCTAAAAGGATCAGTGATGCCTGGGGTTTAAAGGGAGAGTAGTGAGTAGGTAGGGTACAAGGGACTTGTAGGATAAGGAAGCTACTCTGCATGTTTCTATCTGGATGGATGACATTATGCATGTGTTAAAATTCATAGGCTATACAACACAGTAAACCTTAATGTAAACTATGGACTTCAGTTAATTATAATGTACCTGATGATTTATCAGCTGTAACATGTGTACCATTGTAATACAACATATTAATAATGGGGGGAATGTGTGAGAGAGGAATGAGTGGTATATGGAAATTCTGTGGAATCTACTCAATTTTGTGTAAACATAAACTTGTCCTAGACATAAATATATTAATTCTTAAGGATAAGTAATAAGAATAAACCATTTGATCAGCTAACTTCAAATTTAATTTTTTAATGGACATACATTAAAAACAAGTTGATATCCTCACAATATAAAGGAATGGGGAAACTGCTTAATGCACAAAAAAGGAGGATTTTGTTAGTAGAAGTCTGTCAAAGGCAAGCTTTATACATCACTAAAATGGCCAGTTCAATGTTTATCTACTTCCCCAACCTCTAACAAGCATCCAAAACATCACTTACTATACCCCTACCCTTGACCCTGTTGGAATGGAATATTATTCAACCTTTAAAAAGGAAGAAAATTCTTACACACCTTGCAACAGGTAATAATACTGAGGACACCATGCTAAGTGAAATAACAGTCACAAAACGATAAATACTGTATGATTTCACTCACATGAGATATCAAGAATAGTCAAACCCCTAGAAGTAGAAAGTAGAATGGTAGTTTCCAGGAACTGGAGAGAGAAGGAAATGGGGGTGGGGTTGTTTTTGCTAGTTTTGCAAGATGAAAAAGTTATGGACACTGGCTACACAACAGTGCAAATATATTTAATACTACTAAACTGCACTTTATGGCAAATAGATGGGGAAACAGCAGAAACAGTAACTGACTTTATTTTTCTGGGCTCCAAAATCACTGCAGATGGTGATTCAGTTTAGTTCAGTTCAGTCGCTCAGTCATGTTTGACTCTTTGCAACCCCATGAACTGCAGCATGCCAGGCCTCGCTGTCCATCACCAACTCCCAGAGTCCACCCAAACCCATGTCCATCGAGTCGGTGATGCCATCCAACCATCTCATCCTCTGTCATCCCCTTCTCCTCCTGCCCTCAATCTTTCCCAGCATCAGGGTCTTTTCAAATGAGTCAGCTCTTCGAATCAGGAGGCCAAAGTATTGGAGTTTCAACTTCAACATCAGTCTTTCCAATGAACACCCAGGACTGATCTCCTTTAGGATGGACTGGTTGGATCTCCTTGCTATCCAGGGGACTCTCAAGAGTCTTCTCCAACACCACAGTTCAAAAGCATCAATTTTTTGGTGCTCAGCTTTCTTTATAGTCCAACTCTCACATCCATACATGACCACTGGAAAAATCATAGCCTTGACTAGACGGACTTTTGTTGGCAAAGTAATGTCTCTGCTTTTTAATATGCTATCTAGGTTGGTCATAACTTTCCTTCCAAGGAGCAAGCGTCTTTTAATTTCATGGCTGCAATCACCACCTACAGTGATTTTGGAGCCCAGAAAAATTAAGTCAGCCACTGCTTCCACTGTTTCCCCATCTATTTCCCATGAAGTGATGGGACCAGATGCCATGATCTTAGTTTTCTAAATGTTAAGCTTTAAGACAACTTTTTTCACTCTCCTCTTTCACTTTCATCAAGAGGCTCTTTAGTTCTTCTTCACTTTCTGCCATAAGGGTGGTGTCATCTGCATATCTGAGGTTATTGATATTTATCCAAGCAAGTTTGATTCCAGCTTGCTCTTCCTCCAGCCCAGCCTTTCTCATTATGTACTCTGCATATAAGTTAAATAAGCAGGGTGACAATATACAGCCTTGACATACTCCTTTTCCTATTTGGAACCAGTCTGTTGTTCCATGTATAGTTCTAACTGTTGCTTCCTGACCTGCATACAGGTTTCTCAAGAGGCAGGTCAGGTGGTCTGGTATTCCCATCTCTTTCAGAATTTTCCACAGTTTACTGTGATCCACACAGTCAAAGGCTTTGGCGTAGTCAATAAAACAGAAATAGATGTTTTTCTGGAACTCTCTTGCTTTTTCAATGTAGTTGACATCTAATCTTACCGCATTGTGATCAGAGAAGATGCTTGAGATGATTACAATTTTTTTGACTTTACCATATGGAGGCTAAACAACACACTTCTGAATAACCAACAAATCACAGAAGAAATCAGAAAATGAAAACACAACAACCCAAAACCTATGGGATTCAGTAAAAGCTAAGGGGAAGCTTCATGGCAATACAAGCCTACCTCAAGAAACAGGAGAGAAATCAAGTAAATAATCTAACTCTACACCTAAAGTAACTAGAAAAAGAAGAAATGAAGCACCCCAGGGTTAGTAGAAGGAAAGAAATTATAAAAATTAGGGCAGAAATAGATGCAAAAGAAACAAAGGAGACCATAGCCCAAATCAACAAAGCTAAAAGCTGTTCTTTGAGAAGATAATTAAAGTAAACAAACCATTAGCCAGACTCATCAAGAAACAAAGGGAGAAGAATCAAATCAACAAAATTAAAAATGAAAATGGAGAAATCACAACAGACAACACAGAAATACAAAGGATCATAAGAAACTACTATCAGCAATTATATGCTAATAAAATGGACAACTTGGAAGAAATGGACAAATTCTTAGAAAAGTATAATTTTCCAAAACTGAACCAAGAAGAAATAGAAAATCTTAACAGAGCCATCACAGGCACAGAAATTGAAACTGTAATCATAAATCTTCCAACAAACAAAAGCCTGGGACCAGATGGCTTCACAGCTGAATTCTACCAAAACTTTAGAGAAAAGCTAACACCTATCCTACTCAAGCTCTTCCAGGAAATTGCAGAGGAAGGTAAACTTCCAAACTCACTCTATGAGGCCACCATCACCCTAATACCAAAATCAGACAAAGATGCCACAAAAAAAGAAAACTACAGGCCAATAACACTGATGAATATAGATGCAAAAATCCTTAACAAAATTCTAGCAAACAGAATCCAACAACATATTAAAAAAATCATACATCATGACCAAGTGGGCTTTATCCCAGGGATGCAAAGATTCTTCAGTATTCCCAAATCAATCAATGTGATACACCACATTAACAAATTGAAAGATAAAAACCATATGACTATCTCAATAGATGCAGAAAAAGCCTTTGACAAAATTCAACATCCATCTATGATAAAAACTCTCCAGAAAGCAGGAATAGAAGGAACACATCTCAACACAATAAAAGCTATATATGACATACCCACAGCAAGCATTACCCTCAATGGTGAAAAATTGAAAGCATTTCCCTTAAAGTCAGGAACAAGACAAGGGTGCCCACTCTCACCACTACTATTCAACATAGTGTTGGAAGTGTTGGCCACAGCAATCAGAGCAGAAAAAGAAGTAAAAGGAATCCAGATAGGAAAAGAAGAAGTGAAACTCTCGCTGTTTGCAGATGACATGATCCTCTACATAGAAAACCCTAAAGACTCTACCAGAAAATTACTAGAGCTAATCAATGAATATAGTAAAGTTGCAGGATATAAAATTAACACACAGAAATCCCTTGCATCCCTATACACTAACAATGAGAAAACAGAAAGAGAAATTAAGGAAACAATACCATTCACCATTGCAACAAAAAGAATAAAATACTTAGGAGTTTATCTACCTAAAGAAACGAAAGACCTATACATAGAAAACTATAAAACACTGATGAAAGAAGTCAAAGAGGACAGAAATAGATGGAGAAATATACCGTGTTCATGGATTGGAAGAATCAGTATTGTCAAAATGGCTATACTACCCAAAGCAATCTATAGAATCAATGCAATCCCTATCAAGCTACCAACGGTATTTTTCACAGAACTAGAAGAAATAATTTCACAATTTGTATGGAAATATAAAAAAACCTCGAATAGCCAAAGTACTCTTGAGAAAGAAGAATAGAACTGGAGGAATCAGCCTGCCTGACTTCAGACTATACTACAAAGCAACAGTCATCAAGACAGTATGGTACTGGCACAAAGACAGAAATATAGATCAATGGAACAGAATAGAAAGCCCAGAGATAAATCCACACACCTATGGGCAACTTATCTTTGACAAAGGAGGCAAGGATATACAATGGAGAAAAGACAATCTCTTTAACATGTGGTGCTGGGAAAACTGGTCAACCACTTGTAAAAGAATGAAACTAGAATGCTTTCTAACACCATACACAAAAATAAACTCAAAATGGATTAAAGATCTAAATGTAAGACCAGAAACTATAAAACTCCTAGAGGAAAACATAGGTAAAACACTCTCTGACATAAAACACAGTAAGATCCTCTATGACCCACCTCCCAGATTAATGGAAATAAAAGCAAAAATAAACAAATGGGACCTAATTAAAATTAAAAGCTTCTGTGCAACAAAGGAAACTATAAGCAAGGTGAAAAGACAGCCTTCAGCATGGGAGACAACAATAGCAAATGAAGCAACAGACAAAGAATTAATCTCAAAAATATACAAGCAACTCCTGCAACTCAATTCTAGAAAAATAAGCGACCCAATCAAAAAATGGGCTAAAGAACTAAACAGACATTTCTCCAAAGAAGACATACAGATGGCTACCAAACACATGAAAAGATGCTCAACACCACTCATTATCAGAGAAATGCAAATCAAAACCAAAATGAGGTATCATCTCACTCTGGTCAGAATGGTTGCTATCAAAAAGTCTGCCGTGAATGCTGGAGAGGGTGTGGAGAAAAGGGAACCCTCTTACACTGTTGGTGGGAATGCAAACTAGTACAGTCACTTTGGAGAACAGTGTGGAGATTCCTTAAAAAACTGGAAATAGAACTCCCATATGACCCAGCAATCCCATTGCTGAGCATACTCACTGAGAAAACCAGAATTGAAAGAGACACGTGTACCCCAATGTTCATCACAGCACTGTTTAAAACAGCCAAGACATGGAAGCAACCTAGATGTCCATCAGCAGATGAATGGATAAGAAAGCTGCGGTACATATACACAATGGAATATTACTCAGCTATTAAAAAGAATGCATTTGAATCAGTTCTAATGAAGTGGATAAAACTGGAGCCTATTATACAGAGTGAAATAAGTCAGAAAGAAAAACACCAATACAGTATATTAATGCATACATAAGGAATTTAGAAAGGTGGTAATAATGACCGTATATGTGAGACAGCAAAAGAGACACAGATGTACAGAACAGACTTTTGGACTCTGTGGGAGAAGGTGAGGGTGGGATGATTTGAGAGAATAGCATTGAAACATGTATATTATCATATGTGAAATAGATAGCCAGTCCAGGTTCGATGTATGAGACAGGGTGTTCAGGGCTGGTGTACTGGGATAACCCTGAGGGATGGGATGGGGAGGGAGGGGGAAGCGGGCTTCAGGATGGGGAATACATGTACACTCATGACTGATTCATGTCAATGTATAGCAAAAATCACTACAATATTGTAAGGTAATTATCCTCCAATTAAAATAAATAATTTAATTTTTAAAAAATAATGGAAAAGAACATGAAAAAGAAGATATATACACACATATATATACATATCTGAATCACTTCGATGTACACCTGAAATTAACACAATGTAAATCAACTATGTGTTAAATAAAATTCAAAAATTTTTTTTCATTTTTAAAATAAATAAATGAAGGATAGAAAAGTGATTTTCCCAAACAAAATCTGAGGGAGTTCATCACCACCAGACCTGCCCTTTAAGAAGTGCTGAAGGAGTTTCTTTACATTGAAAAATATGATGTCACATAAAAACATTTGAAAGTAGAAATTTCACCATTAACTGTAAGAAAACCTATAACCACAGAAATTTGTTATTGAAAATCAATATAGAAAAAAGTAGTATCTGCCAGAGGGCAAAGTAAAGTATAGCATTTCTCCAAGCAATTGAACTTATATTGGCATTAGCTTAAAACAGACTGCTATAAGATGTTCAACGAAAACACTATGGTAACCACACACACACACACACACACACACACACACACATACACACACACAGAGTAGATACACAAAAGATACAAAAGAATCAAAGCACATTGCTACAAAAAAATTATCAGACCACAAGGAAAGACAAGACAAAAAGAAGAGAACTACAAAAACAGAAAACAGTTAACAAAATATCAATAGTAAGTCCTTATCTCTATAATTACTTTAAATGTAAATGAACTAAACTCCCCAATTAAAAATAAAAGACAGACTGGCTGAATGAACAAAAGAATAAGACCCAACAGTAAGTAGGATATAGAGACTCATCTTAGATTTAAGGAAATTCTTAACAAAAGTTGAAAGTAAACGGATATGAAAGATATTTCATCCAAATGGTAATCAAAAGACACAGGAGTAGCTATACCTTTGTCAGAAAAAAGACATTTTTAAAACACCCAACATCAAAGCACTTTAATATATAATGTAGATATTGACAAATCTGAAGGGAGAAATAGATAGTAAATAATAATAGTAAGAAACTTTAATATTTCTATCTCTATAACAGATAGACCATCCAGTCAGAAAATTAATAAGTAAACAGCAAACAGGGACAACACTATTGACCAAATGGCCTAATATACATATACAGAATTTTCCACCCAACAGCAGAATATATATCCATCTCAAGCACACATGGAACATTCTTTAGCACAGATCACATGTTAAGTCACAAAACAAGTCTTAAAAAAATTAAGCAGATAAAAATCATTCCAATCATGAAATAGCACTAGAAATCAATAAGAAAATGGGAAATTTTACAAATACATCAAAACGAAATTAAACACTCTTAAACAGTCATGGGTCAAAGAGGAAATCAAAATGAAAGTTTAAAAATACCTCAAGACAAAAGAAAACAAATCCACAACATATCAAAAATTCATGAAATTCAGCAAAAAACGGTACTAAGAGAGTTTATAGCAATAAACAGTTGCACCAAAATGAAAGCTCTCAAAGAAATATTCCCTACTTCACACACCTAAAAAACTCGAAAAAGAGCAAAGCCCAATGGTAGATGAAGGAAGGAAATAATAAAATTAGAGCAAAAATAAATCAAACAGAGAATAGAAAAACAAAAGAAAATCAACAATACTCAGTTGTTCTTTTCAAAAAACAAACAAAATCAACAAACCCTGAGCTTGACAAAGGAAAAAGAGAGAAGAGTCAGATAAACAAAATCATATATAAAAGAGGAGATGTTACAATAAATACTTTAGAAATAAAAAAGAACTTCAAATGTCTATTACAAATAATTATATACCAACAAATTACATAACCTAGAAGAAATGAATAAATTGCTAGAAACACACAGCACACCAAAAGTGAATCAGGGAGAAATTGAAGGGCTGAACAGACCGATAACAAATAAGGAGATTGAATCAGTAATCAGTACTCATAACAAAGAAAAGCCCAGTGTAGACAGCTTCACGTGTAAATTCTACTGAACATTCAAAGAATTATCACCAATCTTAAATTTTTTCAAAAAACAGAAGATGGGGGAATACTTTCAAACTAATCTATGAGACTAGCATCACCCTAATACCAAAGTTGGACAAAGACACCACAAGAAAAGAAAATTACATGCCAATATCCCTGATGGATACAGTTGCAAAGATCCTCAATAAAAGACTAACTTCAACAACACATTTAGAGGACTGTATACTATGACAGTGGGATTTATCCCTGGGATGCAATGATAGTTCAATATATCCAAATCAATCAGTGTGATACATCACATTAACAGAATGAAAGATAAAGCCATGGGATTATCTCAACAAGCACAGAAAAGCATTGAAAAAGTTCAGCATCCACTCATGATTTTTAAATCTCAATAATGTAGATGGAGAACCAACCTACCTTACCACAATAAAGACTAGATAAAAGCGTGCACAGCTAACATCATAAACAATGAAGGAAAACTGGAAGCTTTTCTTGGAAGACCCCACATAAGTCAAAGATGCTGATCTCATCACTTCTATTCAACACAGTACTATAAATCTTGAACGAACACAAAGCTAGAGGCATCAAAATTTCTGATTTCAAGAAATATTAAAAATCCACAGTAATAAAAATGGTACAAATGAACCTATTTACAAAACAGAAACAGAATCACAGATGTGGAAAACTAACTTTGATAGTTACCAAGGGAGAGAGGAGGGAATGATAAACTGGGAGATTGGGATTGACATACACACTACTATATTAAAATAGATGAGTAATAAAAGCCTACTGTATAGCACAGGGCACTCCACTAAATACTCTGTAATGATCTATATAGAAATAGGATCTAAACAAGAGTGGATATATGTACACGTATAACTGATTCACTTGGCTGTACAGCAGAAACTATCACAACATTGTAAATCAACTATAATCTGATATAAAATGAAAATTTTTAATATACACAATCAAATTATATTTACAGAAGGTAACAACTCTTTTTTTCTGCTTGTTTTTAACCCATGGAAGATGTATTAACCTTTTTTTGAAGTACAGTTGATTTACATTATATTAGTTTCAGAGGGAAAACAGTAATTCAAATTCTTCATAGACTATACTCCATTTAAAGTTGTTATAAAATATTGGCTATTATTCACCCTACTTTAAAATGTATCCTCGTAGTTACCTTATACATAGTAGTTTATACCCCTTAATCCTCTATCACTATCTTATCTGTAACTCTTTACCTAACACCACCAGTAACTACTAGTTTGTTCTCATATATGTGAGTCTGTTTTTGTTTTGTAATAGTCATTCATTTCACTTTTTTTTAGATTTCACATATAAGTGATAACATACAGTACTTGTCATTCTCTGTCTGACTTTTTCACTTAGTGTGATACATGCCAGGTCCATCCATGTTGCTGCAAATGGAAAAATTTCATTCTATTTTTTTTGATTGAGCAATATTCCATTATGTGTGCTTGTGTATATATACATATGTTTATATATGAATGTATATATATACATATCTTCTTTATTTATTCATCTTCTGATGGACACTTGGGTTGCTTCCATACCTTGTCATGGAAAGCAAATAATGTTGCCATGAACATGTATCATCCTTAGTCACAAAGAGTCTGATACAACTTGGCAACTGAAAAACAACAACAAAAATGAACATTGGGGTGCATGTATCTTTTTGAATTAATGTTTTTCTTTATTTCAGATATACACCCAGGATTAGAACTAATGAATCATACAGTAGCTCTATTTTTAGTTTTTTGAGGAAACTCCACACTGTTTTCTACAGTAGCTGCAACAGTTTACATTACCACCAACAGTGTAATAGAGTTCTCTTTTCTCCATATTCTCATCAACATTTGTTATTTGTAGTCATTTTGATGATAGCTAGTTTGACAGGTGTGAGCTGATATATCACTGTGGTTCTGATTTGCATTTCCCTGTTGATTAGTGATGTTGAGCACCATTTCAAGTTCATAATGAGTCATCTAATATACATTAAGTCATCTCTAGATTAAGTATAGTACCCAGTATAATGTAAATGCTATGTAAATAGTTGCAGGAGCATGGCAAATTTAAGTTTTTCTTTTAGGAAATTTCTGGAAATTTTTTTAATATTTTCAATTCCACAACTGGTTAAATCCAATTGTACTTGAAATTTACTAAGAGTGTCCTCACCCCCTTCAAAAAAAAAATTATGCAAGGTAACATATATTTTGATTACTTTGATTATTGTGATCATTTCACCCTTATACATATCAAAACATTAAGTTATATACCTTAAATTTATAAAATATTCATTTTTAAATTAGAGCTGGTTGTTAAAAAATAGAAGCAAACAGCTGACCAAAGACTTTCAGAACAAACAGGTAATCTCAGACAGCCCACAGTTTCTGCCCAAGACATCAGACCAAGACTCCTAATTCCTGTTTTATTTTGTGTTTTGCTTACTTATAATCAATTCTTTTCTCATTTTCTATAACCCCGGGTGTTGTCCACTCATCCTGGCCCTTTTTCTTTTTGCTTCCCTCCTTGTTATAATTGTTAGGTCAAAACACACCCATTCAAACACCATTCTTAGATTATCCCAAACAATAGTCACTGTCCTTAATCTTACTGATTGCTCTCTATGCCATCCATTGGGCTTCCCTCATAGCTCAGTTGGTAAATTATCTGCCTGCAATGCAGGAGACCTGGGTTCATTTCTTGGGTTGGGAAGATCCCCTGGAGAAGGAAATGGCAACCCATTTCAGCATTCTTGCCTGGAGAATCCCATGGACAGAGGAGTCGTACAGGCTACAGTCCATGGGGTTGCAAAGACATGACTGAGTGACTAACGCTTTCACTTTCACTTGGCACTTACCCTGTTCCAAGAACATTTTATATACATTATCTCACAACCCTCCTGCACAGTAGATGGCATTCTGTCCACTTCATGTGTAAGGAAACTGCAGTCAGAGAAGGTGAAATGACTGGCCCATGATCACCCACTTAGAAAGGGGCTGACCATGGAAATTCCTTGAAAGTCCAGTTGTTAGAACTAGGTGCTTCCACTGCAGGGGTCTTGGGATTGATCCCTGGTCCAGGAATTAGGATTTTGACAAGCTGAGTTACACAGCCAATTAAAAGAAAGAAAGAGGCTGTTCAGAAGAGAAAATCAGTTGCCTCTATGCCAGGCCCCCAGTAACTGCCTTTCTCTCAGGACAGGACCACATTCCCTTGGAAAGGGAGCTCACAGTGATGATTCATAGGACCCAGAACAATGAGGAGCCCAAATGTGAAACTACTGAGGTCAGGAGAGCAGTGGACAAGAGGTGGCACAAGGCAGAGACAGGAGCCACCTCATTCAGGGCTCCAATACCAGTTATTGCAAAAGTTGTGAGCCACACCTGGTGGCCTGGCCAGGTTTTGGCTCCTCCATCCATGTCTTAAAACACAGCATTTCCATATTCACTGTCCTGAAGATGGAGCTCCCACTGAACTATCCTTGACAATGGGATGTCCAAGCATCACCAACAGAATTCCAACAGTGTCATGATCGGAAGTACCCTAAAAGCAGTGTTCAGCCCCTGCATGTTCCCTCAGCAAGCCTCCTGATCTATATAGGGAATTTCTTAGCCCACAGGCAAGACACTGGAATGCAACCATGAGAGTGGATGCAGGAAGGAGTATAGGGGAAACCACTGAAGGCAGGGCCAGGAAGGTTGAATTTCCTTCATGACTTTGTCACCAACAGGCTGGGATGTCACGTCGATCATACACTGCCCTGTTCCTGAACCCCTCAAATGCTGAATGAAAACAAGTTCTGTCATCTTAAACTCGGGCCCCAAACAGAATCTTTGTGGAGCTGCTTAAGGAGAATTCCTATGCCCATGGCTCCCGGAAGTCTGATCAGTGGTTCTGGGATGTGGCACAGAATCTGCATTTTAGAATATTGGAAATAAAAGCAAAAATTAACAAATGGGACCTAATGAAACTTAAAAAGCTTTTGCACAACAAAGGAAACTATAAGCAAGGTGAAAAGACAGCCCTCAGATTGGGAGAAAATAATAGCAAATGAAGAAACAGACAAAGGATTAATCTCAAAAATATACAAGCAACTCCTGCAGCTCAATTCCAGAAAAATAAATGACCCAATCAAAAAATGGGCCAAAGAACTAAACAGACGTTTCTCCAAAGAAGACATACAGATGACTAACAAACACATGAAAAGATGCTCAACATCACTCATTATTAGAGAAATGCAAATCAAAACCACAATGAGGTACCATTACACGCCAGTCAGGATGGCTGCTATCCAAAAGTCTACAAGCAATAGATGCTGGAGAGGGTGTGGAGAAAAGGGAACCCTCTTACACTGTTGGTGGGAATGCAAACTAGTACAGCCACTATGGAAAACAGTGTGGAGATTTCTTAAAAAACTGGAAATAGAACTGCCATATGACCCAGCAATACCACTTCTGGGCATACACACTGAGGAAACCAGATCTGAAAGAGACACGTGCACCCCAATGTTCATCACAGCACTGTTTATAATAGCCAGGACATGGAAGCAACCTAGATGCCCATCAGCAGACGAATGGATAAGGAAGCTGTGGTACATATACACCATGGAATATTACTCAGCTGTTAAAAAGAATTCATTTGAATCAGTTCTAATGAGATGGATGAAACTGGAGCCCTTTATACAGAGTGAAGTAAGCCAGAAAGATAAAGAACATTACAGCATACTAACACATATATATGGAATTTAGAAAGATGGTAATGATAACCCTATATGCAAAACAGAAAAAGAGACACAGATGTAGAGAACAGACTTGAACTCTGTGGGAGAAGGTGAGGGTGGGATGTTTCCAAAGAACAGCAGGTATATTATCTATGGTGAAACAGATCACCAGCCCAGGTGGGATGCATGAGACAAGTGCTCGGGCCTGGTGCACTGGGAAGACCCAGAGGAATCGGGTGGAGAGGGAGGTGGGAGGGGGGATCGAGATGGGGAATACATGTAACTCCATCGCTGATTCATGTCAATGTATGACAAAACCCACTGCAATGTTGTGAAGTAATTAGCCTCCAACTAATAAAAATAATTGGAAAAAGAAAAGAATGTGCATTTTACACTAACTGGCCAGAGAAGGGCAGTGTCTGCCAATTCACAGATCACTAGCTTAAATGTCCATCAAGGGAAGCCTGATTTTAATGGAATTCTGAATGAAGGAATATTATGCGGCTCTAAAAATAACACCATTAAAGCTATTTTGTAAAAAGGGACAAAGTGAGCAATCACGTGGTAAAAGGACACAAGGGGAAGTATTTCACCTTCTTCTGAAACTGTATGAAAGAATTACCTATAGCAGTAGTAGTAGTGTTCCAAAGTAATTTTGAGGCTTCGCCTATTAACTTTGGATAAATTGTGGCAACCTTCACTTGGCAACCAGAATCTGTAGCATAGACGCGCCTTTAAAGTGACACCCACTTGTTAAAGGCTCTGCCGCCTGCAACACCTGGAGGGGAGCCTGACCGGTCAAAGAACCCTCTGCTACTTCCGGGCTCCTGGCCAATTGGTTCTTCCTTCGGCACGACAATTGAGCTGCAACAGATACACCTCTGAGTGTAGTGTAGGTCAAATTCAATACAATAAACTCCTGGTTTAGTGATGGAAGTGTAACAATGACCATCTTGCTAAACTGATACATACATAAGCTGATCGTGCAGCAGTTGCTAGTCAGACACTCACTTCTAACACCGCTTTCCCTTTCGATACCGCTGCAAGGATCTGGCAGTCATTGAGAACTCAGGCGTAGACTTAAGGATGTCATCCAAAACCTCACCTCACTATCTGGCCAAAAGAAGATATGAGGTCACTGCCAGGGCGAGGTCTCAGGGGATGAAGGAACTACATTTCAGGGTCCTGGTGCAGCGTTCCAGTGGTGGGACTTGAAATGTAATCGGCTTTCCGGTTAAGGTTTTCCGCATCTGAGGTCAACACGAGCAAAGCAAGCCAAGGACTTCACCCAGGAGTGGCACGATTGCTCCGCCCCCTTCAGGCCTATGAAAGAATCTACACTGAACTACGCACCAGGGCCAGGACTCTTGGCTTCACAGACTGCTCCATTTCTGTAGGCGGAGCCTAGGAAGGGGCGGGGCTTAGCGTGAGGCTGCTTTGCGACTCAGGTTCCGCCGGCTTCACTCACGACACGCTTGGCGCACTCCTGTGCAAACCCGTCCACGTGAGGAGCTGAAGCTTCAAACTCGCAAGTCTGAAGGCAGCAGCTCCCCTCGAAGCCACGACTGACTGACTCCCCAGAGGCAGCCCAGAGTTCCGAAGACTCATCCTGCGTTCCTGCGCCCCACCACCCCGCGTCGGCCTCACCTGTCAGGCCGACCTGTCACAGGTCTCTGTCGCCTTCCGCCATGTCCCAGACCCGCGGCGACACTCACATGATGGGCAGCCGACCGCGCAGTCCCACCGCCTACCCTGAGGACCCGTGGGACCCGCAGGACGGAGGACCCGGCCCTGCCAAGCGCCGCCGAACCGAGGAGCCCGCGCGCCCGAAGTCCGAGTCTGAGGCGGCGCCCAGCCGGGATAACCTGACCTGGTCGCCGACGGCGGACACCCTCATCTTCGTGGCTGTCCTGCCGGCGGGATGTGCTCTGCACGTGCTCCTGGACGACGTCGAACTGCTGCTGGAGCCCGAGCCAACGTCTGTGAGGCAAGTGTGTCTCGGAGGTCGCATCCTCATGCTGGTCCCCGAGGCTCTTGTGGGCTCGGGTGTGGAAGGGCCGTGGGGGCAGGGCCTAGAACCGGGCGCTCTCCTGAGCCCTCGCGGGGAGTACGTGGCTCTGGAGCCGGGATTCTCCTGTGCCGCTGTCCCAGAGATCGCCTGCCAGGGAGAGGCCAGCAAGGAGGATGCAAATGCTGACGCTGACTTCGTGCTGGGCGAGATGGATGCTGCCTCAGTCCCAGTCGCCGGGCTCCGCTCTTCTGCTGGAAGTTTGACTCACTTTGACCTGTTAGACCTAGTCTCAGAGCCCTCCCCACGGGCCTCCAATCCTAGTCCAGAGAGAGGCTCTCCTCAGCACGCCGACAGCCTGGACTTGCACCTTCTGGAGCCCTTTCCTGACTCACCACTCCAACCTCTACCTCCTTCTCCGAGTCCAAGTCCCCAGGAGCGCCCCTGTCGCCCTCCTGGTTCTCCTTGCAAGGCCCGGAGATGCCTGTTCCCTGAAGCCACTGCCTCCCACGATTCCTGGGCACGTGAACGGGCATCAGGACAGAGTCTTCCGATGTTGGTTGTGTATATACTGAACGCACCGGTAGAATCATACGAATAGATCCTTTTTGGATGCAGGCTGCTTTGCAGAATTTTGATCAGTGGCTGCCTGAACATCTGAAAGGAAGTTCAGCTGGGCAAATAAAATCCACTTGAAATGCAGCATACTTTCAGACAGCCAGACTGCTGGTAGGTTTTCCCTAAAGAGGTTACCCTTAAGCAGATCTGTTGTTTAGGCGCTGTTGTGTGGGCCTCTTTGCAACTCCGTGGACTGTAGCCCACCAAGCTCCTCTGTCCATGTGATTTCCCAGGCAAGAATACTAGAATAGGTCGCCATTTCCTTCTCCAGCGGATCTTCCTGACCCGGGGATGGAACCTGCCTCTCCTTCATTGC
The DNA here is from genome assembly GCF_963930625.1 of Muntiacus reevesi. Classification (NCBI taxonomy): domain Eukaryota; kingdom Metazoa; phylum Chordata; class Mammalia; order Artiodactyla; family Cervidae; genus Muntiacus; species Muntiacus reevesi. Next base: position 10,234,972 of record NC_089256.1, read on the forward strand.
AGGCAGATTCTTTACCACTGAGCCACTGGGGAAGCCTAAGGAGCTCTACCCACTTCCCATTCGCTTCAAACATAAGCAACAGCACTTTTCTCTAAAAAGCCATCCTTTCCCTGATACCCTACTACTGGCCCCTTCCCCTATTGTGCCCCACCCCACTCAACAGAAGAATTGCTAATTTCTATTATTTACACGGTTTTGGTCCTAGTGTTCATGCTGGTTTACAACAACCTCTACCCAGATGGGACTTTTTGGATGGAAGTTATGTGGACAAGTATTTGTTGAATACAAAACATAGAATGGGGAACAATGATTATGGCCCCTCCTCTTTTGAATAAGTAGGTTGGCAGATGGTTTAATTCTATTGCTGGGTTTTCCCAAAAGAACCAACAGTTTTCTGTTCTTATTATATGCTTTTAATGTTATATAATTTTCTTGCCCCGGCAAAGTTTGTAATTCTAAAGATTTTGTGTTTTTATATTTTATAAGCTCCAAAATGTGTTTTTTTACATTGCTAATATATAGAAATAATTTTTCTTATATTGTCTGACCACCAGCAAATTACTTAATTTCTGTAATCGCTTATCTGTAGATTCTCTTGCTTGACTAATAAAGAAAATATTTCCAAATAATGAGTATGTCTTTTTTTTTTTTTTACAAGCCTCTTACATCTTATTTTTCCATAATCCTTTTATTGGATATTACTTCAAATCCAGGTTGTCTCGTGTAGTTAATAGAGTCACCCCTTTCTTGAAGTATAGTTAGTTAGTGAAAGTGGCTCAGTCATGTCTGACTCTTTGCCACCCCGTGGACTATGCAGTCCATGGAATTCTCCAGGCCAGGACACTGGAGTAGGTAGTCTTTCCCTTCTCCAGGGGATCTTCCTAACCCAGGGATCAAACCCAGTTCCCCTGCATTGCAGGGGATTCTGTACAAGCTGAGCCACAAGGGAAGCCCAAGAATACTGGAGTGGGTAGCCTATCCCTTCTCCAGCAGATCTCCTGACCCAGGAATTGAACTGGGTCTCCTGCATTGTAGGCAGATTCTTTACCAACTGAGCTATAACCTGCCTTTTGAAGTATAGTTAACAATATTTTATTAAGTTTTGGGTGCACAATAAAATAATTCAATATTTTTGGGTTATATTCAAGATAAAGTAACTACCAAAAAATGGGTATATTTTCTTCTGCTGTACAATATGTCCTTGTTCCTTATTTACTTTATACATAGTAGTTTTAATCTCCTAATCCCCTACCCTATCTTGTTCCTCCCTCCTTCCCTCTCCTGAGTGACAACCACAGCTTTGTTCTCATCATATAAGAATCTTTTGTTTTATAATATGCATTAATTTGTTTTATTTTTAGATTCTATGCATAAGTGATAACACAAGAGTATATGTCTTTCTCTGAGTAATTTTATAAACCAGAATACACTCTAGGACCCTCCATGTTGTTGGAAAGAGTAGATATTCATTCTCATCAAACTAGCATCTATTTGGACATACTTTGCAGTTGGTCTTCAATAAAACCAGATGAGGTTCTCTGGATTTTCTTTTGCCCTGAAAGTTTGGCTTTAACCCAGAATAGTTTCTCTTTGGTGTCAGGTGGTGAAGGCAGTGGAGTCTGCATTCAGAGAAGTCATGTCAAGGCCTAAGTTATGAGATGCACAAACACCCCATTTACCCATGATTGCCAGCTCTTATGGGGTAGTTGAAGTGTAGAGCTTCTACTCTTCCAGGAAAGATGCCTGCTTCTTCCACATCACCTCATTCGACTCCTCATTCTTGTGCCTGTCTCTTTAAATGGCGTAATTTTACTAAGGATTTAACTGGAACAAAACTGTTCACTGGAGAGGCTCCTTCGATAAGAAGGGGAAAATATTTCTCAGTTTCAATGGGCAGTGTGTTTTGATTTGGTATAAGGGGGCTTCCACACAAAACTGAATCAAAAGCTGCTTCATTATTATAAGACACTAATGAAAGAAATCAAAGATGACATAAACAGATGGACAGCTATTCCATGTTCCTGGGTAGGAAGAATCAATATTGTGAAAATGACTATACTACCAAGTGCAAGCTACAGACTCAGTGCAATCCCTATCAAATTACCAATGGCATTTTTCACAGAACTAGAACAAAAAATTTCACAGTTCATATGGAAACACAAAAGAACCTGAATAGCCAAAGCAGTCTTGAGAAAGAAGAATAAAGCTGGGGGAATCAACCTTCCTGACTTCAGATTATACTACAAAGTTACAGTCATCAAGACAGTATGGTACTGGCACAAAAACAGAAATATAAACCAATGGAACAAGATAGAAAGCCCAGAAATAAACCCATGCACCGATGCACACCTTATTTTTGACAAAGGAGCCAAGAATATACAATGGAGCAAAGACAGCCTCTTCAATAAATGGTTCTGGGAAAACTGGACAGCTACATGTAAAATAATGAAATTAGAACACTTCCTAACACCATATACATAAATAAGCTCAAAATGGATTAAAGACCTAAATGTAAGAACAGAAACTATAAAACTCTTAGAGGAAAACATAGGCAGAACACTCAGTGACATAAATCAAAACAAGATCCTCTATGACCCACCTAGAGTAAGGGAAATAAAAACAAAAGTAAGCAAGTGGGACCTGATTAAGCTTAAAAGCTTTTGCACAGCAAAGGAAACTCTAAGCAAGGTGAAAAGACAGCCCTCAGAATGGTAGAAAATAATAACAAATGAAACAACTGACAATTAATTTCCAAAATATACAAGCAGTTCATACAACTCAATACCAGAAAAACAAACAACCCAATCAAAAGTGGGAAAAAGACCTAAACAGACATTTCTCCAAAGAAGATGTACAGATGGCTAATAAACACATGAAAAGATGCTCAACATCGCTCATTATTAGAGAAATGCAAATCAAAACTACAATGAGATATCACCTCACACCAGTCAGAATGGCCATTATCAAAAAGTCTACAAACTATTTAAATGCTGGAGAGGGTGTGGAGAAAAGGGAATACTCTTGCACTGTTGGTGGGAATGTAAATTGATACAGCCACTATGGAAGATGGTATGGAAATTCCTTAAAAAACTGGGAATAAAACCACCATATGATCCAGCAATCCCACTCCTAGGCATATACCCTGAAGAAACCAAAATTGAAAAAGACACATGTATTCCATTGTTCATTGCAGCACTATTTACAATAACTAGAACATGGAAGCAACTTAGATGTCCATCGACATATGAATGGATAAAGAAGTTGTGGTATATATACACAATGGAATATTACTCAGCCATAAAAAGGAATGCATTTGAGTCAGTTCTAATGAGGTGGATGAACCTAGAACCTATTAAACAAAGTGAAGTAAGTCAGAAAGAGAAAGATAAATATCATATTCTAATGCATATAAACAAAATCTGGAAAAATGGTACTGAAGAGTTTATTTACAGGGCAGCAATGGAGAAACAGACGTGGAGAATAGACTTATGGACATGGAGAGAGGGGAGGGGAGGGTGAGATGTATGGAAAGAGTAACACGGAAACTTACATTACCATATGTAAAATAGATAGTAAATGGGAATTTGCTATATGGCTCAGGAAACTCAAACAGAAGCTCTGTATCAACCTAGGGGATGGGATGGGGAGTGAGATGGGAGGGAGGTTCAAAAGGGAGAGGATATATATATACCTATGGCTGATTCATGTTGAGATTTGATAGAAAAAAAATTCTGTAAAGCAATTATCCTTCAATAAAATAAATAAAATTTTTTAAAAAGCTACTTCATTGAAGCATTATCTAGCCAAAGCTAATGACCATTTGAAAGACAACTAGACTTCTCTATTAAGTCCTCCAGTTGCCTTTCCTCGATCTCGGTCTACCTCTTCTCCTGCCATTCTGTCTCTTTCTGAACTTCTACTGACTTGTCTTCCCAATTCCCCTTGTCCAGGTCCCCTATCTTTTCCTAACAAACCTCCCAAGAACCCAAAATGCTAGCTGCCTCTGAAAATCCACCCCCATGTACCCCATATTCAGACAACTTCAGATTTTAAAACTTGGACTTGAGCTGAATTAGGAGTTATTTGTAAAAAAAAAAAATTCTAAATTCAGACAAAACCAAGAAACATTCAAAGAAGAATTTAACATTCTTTTGGATGCATAAGCCCCAAAATTATCTGACACATATCACTCATGCACGTATTGGTCAGAACTACCAATGCTCATTTCTAGATGGTAAAGCATACAGGACCAACCCAGGAAAGGACCTACAGGATCTCTCACCACAATAAACCTAAGGGTTTGATAACAAGTCTGAAAAGTTGGGCAGAGTCTCCTAAAAACCATACCTGAAACATTTACAACAAAAATGTTTCTGTATTAAACCCTGCCACCTTTGCTTAGCCACTTCCTTGGCATAAACATACCACACAGGGGGTTAGTATTTCAAGTAACTCACAGATTTTCCCTGTCTCCCACCCTTCATTCTTGGGCCCTTTGAGTGAAATCATTTTTTCTTGCTCTGTGACAACACACCCATAAAACTAAGATAAGGTGGAGTTTTCATTACACATAGAATTTTTATATTAAAAGCACACCAGATGAATTACTTCTTGAAGTTGCTGAGGACTTCCATTCATAACCAATTGTATCTGTTCTGAATATGCCTTTACATTCCCCATTATATTTGATACGTATCCCAGATAAATAGGCTTCCCAAGTGGCACTAGCAGTAAAGAACCTGCCTGCCAATGCAGCTGACATAAGAGATGTGGGTTCAGTCCCTGGGTTGGGAAGAATTCTTACCTGAAGAATCCCATGGACAGAGGAGCCTGGCGGGCTACAGACCATAGGGTTACAAAGAGTCGGACACACCTGAAGCAACTTAGCACACACCACTAAAATATCTTGACACCATATCTGACCCTTTATGGACTAGAAATTCCAGTGACATGGAAAAGATAATGGGTATACAACCTATTAAAGTTCAGGTACATTACGAAACCATTACCCAAACTTCCCCAATATCCCCTGAAGCCAAAGGAAGAGCTCAAACGTATAGCTGAGAGCCTTATATAGGAAGATCTTCCCATACACTGCCCTTGTAACACTCTCTTTCTGCAAGAAAAGAACCCAAACAGACAAGGATATCAATTTGTTCAAGACTGTAAGGCCATCGACAAACTTCCTGATAGAAATTAACACAAATACCATCCTTTCACCAATTCCACCTGAAACCACTTGCTTCACTCTAATAAATCTTTGTTCTACCTTTTTTCAGTGTGCCTCTAGACCAAGACAGTCAATACTTTTCGCCTTCACCTGGAGAGGACCACAACATACCTGAACAGTCATGCTCCTAGAATACACTGGAGTCCCCTTCTATTTTTCCCTGGTTCTTGATCATGACTTAAAATACTTATATTTACCTTGTGATTCAGTTCTTAATATAATGTGTAAGATAATCTGCTTTGTTCAAAGAACAAGGAATCCTGTACAAAGATTTCATTGGCTTGCCCCAGCCTTATCAAAAAGGAGGCATATAATTTCAAATATAAGTTATAATTTTGCCAAAATACAATCTATTATTTATAGTATGACATTTCAAGGGGGGAAAACCTTCTCTCCTGATAGAATAAGGACAATTCAAACATATCCTAAACACCTCACCAAAGATAGTTGAAAGTATTTCTGCTTTTATTAATAACTGGATATTGCAGACAATGGGTCCAAGTTTTATTATACTGAAACGCAATTTATGAATTGACAAAGTCCTATAAGAGACCCTTTCCTGGGGTACTCAAATATGAAGAGGGATTATTTTGTAACCAGAAGAAGACTGTCCAATGGCCTCTTTCTCTAGTCATCTCTAAGTACTAAAAGTTCTTATGTTATTTATAAATAAGCTATCTGACAAGTTTTTGAGGTTTTAACTTAACCTGATGAGAACTAGCAAAAACCCATTGCTCCTAAAAGCAGAAACAACTAAGATGTCTTTCATAGGCAGATGGAGAAAAATCTGTGATTATATATAATATATACACATAATCCATATATATTATATACCTATATAGGTATAACATATGGAATATTATTCACATTAAGAAAAAAAGGTAAATGAGTTACCAAACCAGGTAACAAATAATTTTAAATACATATTGTTAAGTTACAGGAGCCAATCTGGAAAGACCACATACTGTTTGAATCCAATTAAATACATTCTGAAAAAAAGCAAAACTAACAAGATAGTAAAAGGTCAGTGGTTATCAGGGCTTCAGAAGGAGCTGGGTGAATAGGTGGAGTGCACGTGATTTGTAGGGTGGGTATTTACTCTCTATGACATTATATGTAAAGGTTCATAAGGGAATTCTACAACATATTTAAGGAAAAGTAGTTCACAAACTACTCCAAAAAGTTGAAGTGGGGAAAATACTTTGAAACGCATTCTACAAGGTCAGCATTACCCTGGTACCAAAACGAGACTGGTAGACACTAAAAAAGATAAAATTATAGGTCAATATCACTGATGAACTATATACAAAAATCCTCCACACAATATCAGCAAACTGAATTCACCAATACATAAAAATGGTCTTACACCACAATCTAGTGAGATGTATTCCAGGGATTCAAGGATGAATTCATATTCAAGAATCAAGTGATGTGATACAACACATTAACAAAACAAAGAGTAAAAACTACATGTTCATCTCATACATGCATAAATAGCTTTTGGCAAAAGTCAACACCCATTCATGATAAAAAAAAAAACTCTCAACAAAATAAATATAGAGGGACTATGCATGCATGCTAAGTCGCTTCAGTTGTGTCTGACTCTTTGCGACCTCATGGACTGTAGCCCACAAGGCTCCTCTGTCCGAGGGATTCTCCAGGCAGGAATACTGGAGTGGGTTACCATGTGCTCCTCCAGGGGATCTTCCCAATCCAGGAATCAAATCCAAGTCTCCTGCATTCCTATATTGCTGGCTGATTCTTATCTGCTGGGCCACCAAGGAAGCTCTAAGGGACAATACCTCACCATAATAAAGGTCATACATGACTACGCCACAGCTCACATCATAATCATTGGCTAAAAAAACTGAAAATTTTTCCTCCAAGATCAGAAACAAGATGAGGATGCCCACTGCCACCATTCCTATTTAACATAGTATTAGAAGTCCAGCAACAGCAATCAGACAAGAAAAAGAAAAGGTATCCAAATTGAAAGGGAAAAAATAAAATTGTCATTATTTACAGACTACATGATACTATATATAAAAACCCTAAAGACATCAAAAAACTTTTAATAAATTCAGTAAAGTTGCAGGATACAAGATTAATATTTAGAAGTTGCCTTTCTATACACTGACAATAAACTATCAGGAATATAAATCATGAAAAAAATCCCATTTAAAATTGCATCAAAAAATAAATAAATAAAACACCTAGAAATAATTTTAGCCAAAGACGTGAAAGACCTATACTCTGAAAATTATAACACAATGATGAAGGCAACTGAAGTCAATATAAATAAATGGAAAGATATCATATGTTCATGGATTGGAAGAATTAATATTGTTAAAATGTCCCAACAACTCAAAATAATCTACAAATTTATTGCAATTCTATCAATATACACAATTTTTCACATAACTAGAAAAATAATTTAATACTTATATGAAATCACACACAAAAAAACTGGAGGTAGTATGCTCCTGACTTCAGACAACCCTGCACAGCTAGAGTTATCAAAACAGTATGGTACTGGCAGAAAAACAGATATATTGACCAATGGAGCAGAATAGAAGGCTTAGAAATAAACTCTTGCACACATGGTCAATTAACCTACAGTGAAGGAAGCAAGAATACATAATGAGGTCAAGCAATTTCTGCAACAAAGGCTATTAAGATAATTAGAAATTTATATGTAAAAGAACAAAATTAGAACATCATCACACACACAACATTTTTACATACTCCCTTCCAAATTTTGAACCAGTTCATTGTTCCATGTTCAGTTCTAACTGTTGCTTCCTGACCTACACACAGGTTTCTCAGGCGGCAGATAAGGTGGTCTGGATTCCCATCTCTGAGAATTGTCCACAGTTTGTTGTGAGCCACACAGTCAAAGGCGTAGCGTAGTCAATGAAGCAGAAGTAGATATTTTTCTAGCATTCCCTTGCTTTTTCTCTGATCCAACAGATGTTGGCAATTTGATCTCTGGTTCCTCTACCTTTCCTAAATCCAGCTTGAACATCTGGATGTTCTTGGTTCATGTACTGTTGAAGCCTAGCTTGGAGAATTTTGAGCATTACTTTGCTAGCATGTGAGATGAGTACAACTGTGCAGCAGTTTGAACATTCTTTGGAATGGTCTTTCTCTGGGATTGGAATGAAAACTGACCTTTTCCAGTCCTGTGACCACTGCTGAGTTTTCCAAATTTGCTGGCATATCGAGTGCAGCACTTTGTTATAGTATCAAATCAGTATGGTACTAAAATAATAAAGATAGATAATTGATTAGAATACATAGTCCAGAAACAAACTCTTGCATATATTGTACAATGAAATTCAGCAAGTCTACCCAACAGGGAAAGGATAATCTCTTCAAACAATTTTGTTGGGCAGAGGGGTTTTGAGATAGGTAAAGGGGATTAAGCAATGCAAACATCTCCAGTTATAAAATAAATAAGCCATGGAGATATAATATACAGCATAAAGAATATGATCAATAATATAATAATGTTGTATAGAAACAGATGATTGCTAGACTTATCATAGTGATTATTTTATTAAGTATGCAAATGTCAAATTACTGTTTAGTGTATCTGAAATGAACATAATGTCCTTCAATTATATTTCAATAAAAAATTTTTGTTATTGGAAAAAATTGGATATCCACATGTAAATTAATAAGTGAAATTGAACACTTATCTTACTCTTTATGTAAAAATTAACTCAAAATGAGGTTAAATACCTAAACATAAGACTTAAAACTAAAAAAAAAAAAGACTTAAAACTATAGAGCTCTTACATGAAAACATAAGGGGAAAGCTTCATTATATTGAAGTGAAAGTGATAGTTGCTCAGTCGTGTCCAACTCTTTGTGATCCTATGGACTGTAGCCTGCCAGGCTCCTCTGTCCATGGGATTTTGCAGACAAAGATAGTGGAGTGGTTGGCCATTTTCTTCTCCAGGGTATCTTCCCAACCCTGGAGATTGAACCTGGGTCTCCTGCATTGCAGCCAGATTCTTTACCATTTGAGCCACCAGGGAATCCCTCGTTATAATGAACTTGGCATTTATTTCTTCAATATGACACCAAAAGACAGAAAACAAAAGTAAAATAGATAAATTGGATTACATAAAAAAAATTTTAAAAGGACACAATTAATAGACTGAAAAACAACCTATAGCATAGGAAAATATTTGGAAAATACTTGCATATCTTCTATGTGGTTAATATCCAGACTACATTAAGAACTACAACTCAACAGGAAAAAAATACCTGACATTTAAATAGGCAAAAGACTTGATAGTCATTTCTCCAAGGAAAATATACAAATATTTGTATACATACAGGAAGCATATGAAAAAGTGTTCAACATCACGGCTACGGCTGCTGCTGCTGCTGCTGCTGCTAAGTTGCTTCAGTCGTGTCCAACGCTGTGCGACCCCATAGACGGCAGCCCACCAGGCTCCTCTGTCCCTGGGATTCTCCAGGCAAGAATACTGGAGTGGGTTACCGTTTCCTTCCCCAATTCATGAAAGCGAAAATGAAAGTGAAGTCGCTCAGTTGTGTCCGACTCTTCGCGACCCCTTGGACTGTAGCCTACCAGGCTCCTCCGCCCATGGGATTCTGCAGGCAAGAGTACTGGAGTGGGTTGCCCTTTCCTTCTCCATCAACATCACTAATCATCAGCAAAATGCAGACTACCATGAGATGTCACCTTAGAGGGTTTGCTATTTTTAAAAAAAGAAGAAGAAAAGAAAAAAACCAAGTGTTTGGCAAGCATGTGGAAAATTTAAAATTACTGTACATTGTTGGTCAGTATGAAAATAGCGCAGCCATTATAGGAGATAGTTGTCAATTCTTCAACAAATTAAAAATATTACTACTGTATAATCCAGGAATTCCACTTCTGACTATATAGCCAAAATAAAAAAAAAAAGGACCTCAAAGAGATATTTGTACACTCCTGTTGGTAGCGACATTATTCACAAAAACCAAAGGTGGAAGCAGCCCAAATGTCCATAGAAGGATGAATTGATTTTAAAAAGTGTAGATGCATACAATAGATCATTCATCCTTAAAAAAAAAAGGAAATTCTGACACACACCATAACATGGATGAATATTGAGGACATTATGCTAAGTGAAATAAACCAGTTACAACAAGTAAATACTGTATAATTTTACTTATATGAAGTATCCAGAGTAGTCAAATTCACAGAAACAAAAGTAGAATGGTGGTTTCCAGGGGCTGGGGAGAGGAGGCAATGGAGAATTATTCTAAAAGTACAGACTGTTCATTTTGCAATATAAAAAAGTTGTGGAGACTGGTTACACAATAGTGCAAATATATTTAGGACTACTAAACAGTACACTTAAAATGGGTAGGGTGGTAAGTTTTAAGTTATGTGTCTTTTGTGTTGTATTTATGTTATGTATATCACCACAATTTTACTTAAAACACATCTGAGATTATTTCCAAGTCATATGTAATCTGTCAAAAACATGGTCCTGTAAAAACTGTAAAAATGGAGAATTGGAGATAAGATCCCTAAATTTATGGACTTTCCAGTTACCAGTTAACAGGAGGACAAGTAATGTGTCCCCAAGGAAGTGGAAAGTATGGCTTCAAAAGTTTCAGCAGGAGTGCAACTAGCCAAGGGACACTTTCTTTAAGTGCTGCTAATTTTTATTTAAAGATGCCATTGGTTAACCTCTCTATGAGGTTGAGCCTGATATATATAGTTTTTGAGTAAGGGACAATGCCTTACAGAACTCTTTTATGATTGTTACTGTAAAATACATGCCTTGGTCACTGGTATGTTCCAAGTTGGAAACACAATATCGAGTAGCTTTTTAGCAACTGAAAAGACTGCAGATGTGCAAATTGGAAATGACTTAACCCATCCTACAGTAATCAAATCAGTATGATACTAGCATAAAAACAAGCATATAGACAAAAGGAAGAGACTAGATAATTCAGCAATAAACCCACACATTTATAATCAACTGATCTTCAACAAGGGTACAAAGAATACCTGATAGATAGTCTTTTGCCTCATTGATAAAGTTTTATTCCTAAGAATTTTATTCTTTCTGATGTTATTGTAATGAGTTAGGTTTTCAAAAAATATTTCCCCACTAACGCCGATTTAAGATAGTAACCCATTTGTTTATATCATTATGAGTAGTTTCTTGATAAAATCAGTTATACATATTTGAAATCACTTTGTTACAGCCAGCATCTCTCTTGAGAGCACCACAGATTATTCAAATGAAAAGTACCAGACTTTTTTTTTTTCATTTTTCCTTTTCAGAGACCAATAGTTAATATGATATAATGGCTGCTTTGAATTCCTCCAGAGATTTCATAGAAACTTAATTTGGGGTTAATTTTGAGTTAATCTCTTAAAATTTTGGGTTGGTCTCCCTTAGTTTCCATATTGTTTCTCTCTAGATGGGGTTCAACCTTTCCTGTAGCTACCTCAAGGAAGTGGAACTGCATCTAAAAGGTCCTTAACTTGTCCACTTTTGAGAGGTTACTGGCAGAGGCAAGAAACTCCCTTTATTTCCAAAGCAGCCCATAGTCACATACTACATATATATTTAGTTTCTGGTCTGATGGGTTGACAAGCTATAGTAAGCACAATAACTTCTGCTGTCTGGACTGATTTTACCTCAGATAGAAGCCTGTATAAAGTACTGGTAGGAATCTTGCTTGATAACCTCGTTTCAGCTTTGAGATATCATCGACAAACAGTATTAGGTCAGGGTCTCAGGAGGTGGTTGTTGTTCAGTCACTCAGTCATGTGCAACTCTTTGTGACTCCATGGACTACACAGCATGCCAAGCTTCCCTGTCCTTCACCACCTCCCAAGCCTTGCTCAAATTATGTCTATTGAGTCAGTGATGCCATCCAACCATCTCATCCCCTGTTGTCCACTTCTCCTGCCTTCAATCTTTCCCAGCATCAGGGTATTTTTCAATGAGTCGCATCAGGTGGCCAAAGTATTGGAGCTTCAGCTTCATTATCAGTCCTTCCAATGAATATTCAGGACTGATTTCCTTTAGGATGGACTGGTTTGATCTCTTTGCAGTCCAAGGGACTCCCAAGAGTCTTCTCCAACACAAAAGTTCAAAAGCAACAGTTCTTCAGTGCTCAGACTTCTTTATGGTTCAACTCTCACATCCATACATGACTACTGGAGAAACCATAGCTTTGCCAGATGGACCTTTGTTGGTAAAGTAATGTCTCTGCTTTTTAATATGCTGTCTAGGCTTGTCATAGCTTTTCTTCCAAGGAGCAAACGTCTTTTAATTTCATGGCTGCAGTCACCATCTGCAGTGATTTTAGAGCCCAAGAAAATAAAGTTTGTCATTGTTTCCATTGTTTCCCCATCTATTTGCCATGAAGTGATGGGGCCAGATGTCATGATCTCTGCTTTTTGAATGTTGAGTTTTTAAGCCAGCTTTTTCACTCTCTCTTTCACCTTCATCAAGAGGCTCTTTAGTCTCAGGAGGAGTCTCTAATAAATCTGAGTGAGGTACAGAGATTTTCCTAACTAAAGTAAGAGACAACCCCCTCAAAAGAGACAACCATGAGGTTCCCCCTTCTCTTGAAAGTGCAGGGAGAGTGGCCGGATTAAAAGTGTTGCAGTAAAGAACAGTAATGGGACAGGGTGAGAGTGATAGTACCTCAGAAGATATTAATTGGTTGGTTGAAAGTGTCTGCTCTGTCATTAGTAATATCTGTACTGAGTGAGCAGCCATGAAATCAAAAGAGGAGGCTAGAACTTATTCAGCAGAAATATCAACAAATTTGTTTGTTTGGGGGTTTTTTATTTTAATTAGAAGATAATTACTTTACAGTATTGGGATGGTTTTTGCTATACATTAACATGAATCAGCCATAGGCATACATATGTCCCCTCCCTCCTGAACCCCCCTCTTAACCTCTCTCCCCACCCCATCCCTCCAGATTGTCACAGAGCACTGGTTTTGGGGTGGTAATAGCTATTACTCTAGACATATGTGATAAACCATTCTAACAGGGTCAAGAGTGAGAATATAGTTAGTGACTTTAAGATTGATTGTTTTCAGAGGTTAGGGAAGCAGTTAAACACTACGCTAAACATTTTAGTGATGTATGCAACTTGTCTCCAACAGACTTCTAACAAAATCTTCATTTTTTACATCAAACAGGTTCTTCTTTCCTTTAGATCTTGAGGATATCAAACTTTTAAAAAATGTATATTCTTTTTAAAATCTTACTCTTGAAGTTAACTTTTCAAATGGATTTTCTTCCTTACCTTCTAAAAGTAATATATTTATTTTTAGGACAATTTTATGTTACTGAAAATTGAGCAAATAGCACACAGCTCCATATATCCCACCTCTCCCAAACACAGTTTCCCTATTACTATATCCTGGGGCAAGTCAATGAAGATCTTTGCACAGGCTTCCTTGTTCTTTGAACAAAGTAGATTATCTACACAGTGTATAGGACTAAATCACAAGGGAAAGTTAGATCTTTTAAGTCATGAATGAGACCAGGGAAAAATAGGAGTGGGCTCCAGCGTACTCCAGGGGCATGACTGTCCAGGTATGTTGTTATTCTCTCCAAGCGAAAGCAAAATCACATTGACTGTCTTGGTCTAGAGGCACACTGGAAAAAAGGCAGAGCAAAGATTCAATAGAATTGAAGCAAGTGGCTTCAGGTAGAATTGATAGTAGGATGGTATTTGGGTTAATTTTTGTCAGCTAGTGAGGTACACATATTTTGTTGATGCCCTTAAGGTCTTGAACATATCAAAATCCTTGTCTGTTTGCCTTCACTTCTTGGTGGATGAGAATGTTACAAAGGCAGTATATGGGAAGACCTTTTATATAAGGCATTCAACTCTATGTTTGAGCTCTTCCTTTTGGTGTCAAGGGATATTGGGGGAAGTTTGGTAATGACTTGGTAGAATGTATCTAAATTTTAATAGGTTGAAAGTGAAAGTGCTAGTTGCTCAGTCCTGTCTGACTCTTGGAGACCCCATAGACTGTAACCAGCCAGGCTCCTCTGTCCAATGAATTCTCCAGGCAAGAATACTGGGGTGAGTCACCATTCCCTTCTCCAGGGGATCTTCCTCAACCAGGGATCAAACCCGAGTCTCCCACATTGCAGGCAACTTCTTTACTGTGTTCTGCTTCCATTATTTTACCTGTTTTTTCTTTTTCCCAATTTTTCCTATGTCAATGAAATTTCTAGCCCATAGAGGGTCAGATATAGTGTCAAGAAATTTATATGGGGTATTTACCAATGAGAGAGTTCAGGAGAACAAGCAGAAGCTATTTAATCAGAGGCTGTTATATAGCAAGAATCAACCCCGTCACTTGTATTTGAGAGCTGAGAGTCAGGTAAGGGAGTGAGAAATGTTTATGGTGGAAAAAAGGAAAACTTCAGGTGTGTTTAAACAGAAGTTGTTGGCAGGGGAAAGCCAGAGGCAGGCTAACTAGACGGAGGGAATCTATGTAATTGATTTGATTTTGTGAACTCTGTGCCTTAAGCACAGTACATTTGACTTTCTTAGAATGGTCCTGAGTTGGAAGGAGGGATGAAAATTAGGGAAACTGGCAGTTATTGACCAAGTTCTGATCACTTGGGGCCAGTTACCACAGGGATTACAGTTTTGTTTCTGGGCTGCTTGCTGCAAAATTTGTGTGTCAGAATTCTTTTGTCATAAGTGGTCTGGTCATCCTTAGCTTGTATATTCAGTCTCTCAGATCCTGTGATCCTCAGGGCTACCAAGGACTCTAGCTGCTTAATGACATCTCCTGTTGGCCAACCATGGCCCACTGAACTCAATGATGCTGATGCCTCCCCAGTGCATTTCTTTTGCTTAGTTACACAGTGTCCCTCTAGGCCCTTCCACACTCTCACTAGCTGACACATTATTTAGCTTTAGGTATTATATCCAGTGTATCATCCCCATTACTCTGAACCTTTTGATCCTCTGTTGTATTAGATTATACTTAACTTCAGTTATTGTCTAGTGGCAAAGAGAGAAGATGGGGGTAAATCTTGAAGTTGGTGCGCTTTGCCTTGCCAGGCAGAGGCTTCTGCATCATCTTAGAGCAAGGTAGATGTGCAAGTTTTCATAGAGAGTGGTGGGCCACTTCTGGGGGCCAAGAGGATTAAAAAAGATCTGGGGGTTCAAGTTATTCATATCTATGTATCCAGTTGTCTCCACTTAATGTTTCAGGGCTCAATAAATCTGTGATCTCACTATTACAGATGAATGAATACAGAAGATGAGGGGACAACCTGGTGGGCTACAGTCCATGGGGTCGCAAAGAGCTGGACATGACTGAGTGACTAAACACACACAGTACAGGGGACTTACCAGGTGGTCTAGTGGTTAAGAATCTGCCTTGCAATACAAGGGATATGGGTTTGATCTCTGATTAGGGAACTAAGATCCCACATGTTGCAGAGAAACTAAGCCCCTGAGCCACAACTACTGAGTCCATGTGCTCCAGGATTGGCCCACAACCACTGAGCCTGGGCGCCACAGCTGGACAGTCCATGTGCTGCAAGGAAAGATCCCACACAGCACAGTGAAGGTCTCATGTGCTGCAACGAAGACCCAACGCAGACAAATCAATAAATGTATAGGTTTAAAAGAAAAAAAGATGTGAGGAATGTTACTCAGTCATAAAGAGAGTGAAGTTCTGCCATTTTCAACAATGTGCATGGACCTACAGTGTATTCTGCTTAATGAAATTAGTCAGACAGAGAAAGATATATACTCTCTATGTTATCATTCATATGTGGAAACTAAAAAATAAAACAAATGCATATAATAAAACAGAAAGAGATAGACAATGAGAAAAAAGAAGTGGCTAACAGTGAGGAGGAGAAGGAAGGGATAAGACAGGGTATAAGGTTAAGAGATTAAAAACTACACTATATAAAGTAGATAAGTAACAAGGACATATTATATAAGAAAACATTCTCATTATTTAATAATAACTTTAAAGTGAATATAATGCAAAAAAGTATTGAATTATTTTTGTATACCTGAAACTAATATAAAATCATATAAAATTATATATAACTATATTTCAAAAGAAGAGAAAGGGATAACCATATTAACTATATTGGTCACCCTGGATTTGAAGTAATGGTTATTACTTCAATAACCACTAAAAAAGATTAAGGAAAAATTCAATGTAAAAGCCTAGTAAAAGAAAAAGAGACAATACTCTCATTATTTGGAGATATTATCTTTATCAGTCAAGCAAGAGAATCCACAGAGAAGTGATTACTATAATTAATATTGCTGGATACCAGACCAATATAAGAAAAAATTACTTCTATAAGCTAGTAACGATGTACAAAATATATTGACTCACAAAAGTATAAAAACAAAAAAAATCTTTAGTATTATAAATTTTTTATGACAAGAGAATTATATTAAAAACATGTAAGAAAAAAGGATGGAAATAGTAAGTTCTTTTGGAAAATGATGGTGATTTAGTCTCTAAGTCATATCCAACTCTTGCGACCCCATGGACTATAGCCTGCCAGGCTCCTCTGTCCATGGGATTTTCCAGGCAAGAATACTGGGATGGGTTGCCATTTCCTTCTCCAGGGGATCTTCTGGACCCAGGAATCGAACCAGGGTCTCCTGCATTGCAGGTGGATTCCTCACCAAGTGAGCTACGAGGGGAGTCCATTTTTGGAAAATACTCCCACAAAAATAGCAATAGAGTTAATTTGCCAATCTAGTCATTCAAAAAGAGGAGAGCCTATAATCATTGTTCCCCATTCTGAGTCTTGTATCCAGTTACATTTGTCCCATAGAACCAGTAGTAAGATCCCCACAAAGGCCATCCAGAAAAGGTAAAACAGGGTAGAGGGTTGTCATATTATTAATTTAGATGGATACTAGGACCAAAACCTGTAGACAAAAGAAATTTATAAATTACTCTTGACAGGAAAAGAAGTGGAAGGGGCGATGGTAGGATGCTTGAGAAAAGATGGCTTTTAATACTTACTAGAAAAGTGCTGTGCTTTAGCTTTGAAGAAAACTGGGGGATAGAACTGCTTGAGTGTCCACCCTAGAGAAAACCTAACCAACAGTAAGTCTGCCTGAAACAATGCTACATTTGAAGGCGCCTTTTTTTTTTTTTTTTTTGCCCAGGTGAGTTCCTTTCAGGTGTTTTAGGCAGCCACTGGCCAAAATTAGACTGCGCATTCCCTGCAGCATTTATTGTTTGTAGATTTTTTGATGATGGCCATTCTGACTGGTGTGAGGTGGTATTTCACTGTAGTTTTTATTTGCATTTCTCTAATAATGAGTGATACAAAGCATCTTTTCATGTATTTATTGGCCATCTGTATGTCTTCTTTGGAAAATGTCTTTGTAGGTCTTCTGCCCATTTTTGATTGGGGTTGTTTATTTTTTCTGATACTGAGCTGTACGAACTGCTTATATATTCTGGAGATTAATCCTTTTTCTGTTCTTCATTGGCAATTATTTTATCCCATTCTGAGGGTTATCTTCTCATCCTGTTTATAGTTTCCTTTCCTATGGAAAAGCTTTTATGCCTTATTAGGTCCCTGGTCTTTATTTTTGTTTTTATTCCCATTAAATAGAACCCTACTGTACTTTGGTGGGAATGCAAACTGATACAGCCACTATGGAAAACAATGTGGATATTCCTTTAAAAACTAGGAATAAATCTACCACATGACCCAGCAATCCCACTACTGGGCATATACTCTGAGAAGACCACAATTCTAAAAGTCACTTGCACCCCAGTGTTCACTGCAGCAATATTTGCAACAGCCAGGACATGGAAGCAACCTATCTAGGTCCATCAACAAATGAATGGATAAAGAAGATGTGGTACATTTATACAATGGAATATTACTCAGATGTAAAAAAATAATAATGATGGATTTGAGTCAATTGCAGTGAGGTGGATGAACCTAGAGCACCGTACACAGAGTGAAGTAAGTCAGAAAGGGAAAAACAAGTATCCATATTAACAAATATATGGAATCTAGAAAAATGGCATTGACGAACCTAAAGAATGGACTTGTAATCACAGTGGGGGAAGGGGAGGGTGGGACGAATTGAGAAGGTAGCATTGACACATATACGCTATCATGTATAAAATAGATAAATAGTGGGAGGTTGCTAAATAACACAGGGAGCACAGCCTGGTGAACTAGAGGAGTGGGATGAGGGGAGGAAAGGGAGGTTCAGGTAGGAAGGAATACATATAAATATATGTAATTGTGACTGATTCACATTGTTGTATGTCAGAAACCAACACAAATTGTAAAGCAATATTCCACCAATTAAAAAATAAATTTAAAAATTTTTTTAAAAAGAAAAATCTGCAGCCTGCATCCAAAAAGGATCTATTCGTATGATTCTACCGGTGCGTTCAGTATATACACAACCAACATCGGAAGACTCTGTCCTGATGCCCGTTCACGTGCCCAGGAATCGTGGGAGGCAGTGGCTTCAGGGAACAGGCATCTCCGGGCCTTGCAAGGAGAACCAGGAGGGCGACAGGGGCGCTCCTGGGGACTTGGACTCGGAGAAGGAGGTAGAGGTTGGAGTGGTGAGTCAGGAAAGGGCTCCAGAAGGTGCAAGTCCAGGCTGTCGGCGTGCTGAGGAGAGCCTCTCTCTGGACTAGGATTGGAGGCCCGTGGGGAGGGCTCTGAGACTAGGTCTAACAGGTCAAAGTGAGTCAAACTTCCAGCAGAAGAGCGGAGCCCGGCGACTGGGACTGAGGCAGCATCCATCTCGCCCAGCACGAAGTCAGCGTCAGCATTTGCATCCTCCTTGCTGGCCTCTCCCTGGCAGGCGATCTCTGGGACAGCGGCACAGGAGAATCCCGGCTCCAGAGCCACGTACTCCCCGCGAGGGCTCAGGAGAGCGCCCGGTTCTAGGCCCTGCCCCCACGGCCCTTCCACACCCGAGCCCACAAGAGCCTCGGGGACCAGCATGAGGATGCGACCTCCGAGACACACTTGCCTCACAGACGTTGGCTCGGGCTCCAGCAGCAGTTCGACGTCGTCCAGGAGCACGTGCAGAGCACATCCCGCCGGCAGGACAGCCACGAAGATGAGGGTGTCCGCCGTCGGCGACCAGGTCAGGTTATCCCGGCTGGGCGCCGCCTCAGACTCGGACTTCGGGCGCGCGGGCTCCTCGGTTCGGCGGCGCTTGGCAGGGCCGGGTCCTCCGTCCTGCGGGTCCCACGGGTCCTCAGGGTAGGCGGTGGGACTGCGCGGTCGGCTGCCCATCATGTGAGTGTCGCCGCGGGTCTGGGACATGGCGGAAGGCGACAGAGACCTGTGACAGGTCGGCCTGACAGGTGAGGCCGACGCGGGGTGGTGGGGCGCAGGAACGCAGGATGAGTCTTCGGAACTCTGGGCTGCCTCTGGGGAGTCAGTCAGTCGTGGCTTCGAGGGGAGCTGCTGCCTTCAGACTTGCGAGTTTGAAGCTTCAGCTCCTCACGTGGACGGGTTTGCACAGGAGTGCGCCAAGCGTGTCGTGAGTGAAGCCGGCGGAACCTGAGTCGCAAAGCAGCCTCACGCTAAGCCCCGCCCCTTCCTAGGCTCCGCCTACAGAAATGGAGCAGTCTGTGAAGCCAAGAGTCCTGGCCCTGGTGCGTAGTTCAGTGTAGATTCTTTCATAGGCCTGAAGGGGGCGGAGCAATCGTGCCACTCCTGGGTGAAGTCCTTGGCTTGCTTTGCTCGTGTTGACCTCAGATGCGGAAAACCTTAACCGGAAAGCCGATTACATTTCAAGTCCCACCACTGGAACGCTGCACCAGGACCCTGAAATGTAGTTCCTTCATCCCCTGAGACCTCGCCCTGGCAGTGACCTCATATCTTCTTTTGGCCAGATAGTGAGGTGAGGTTTTGGATGACATCCTTAAGTCTACGCCTGAGTTCTCAATGACTGCCAGATCCTTGCAGCGGTATCGAAAGGGAAAGCGGTGTTAGAAGTGAGTGTCTGACTAGCAACTGCTGCACGATCAGCTTATGTATGTATCAGTTTAGCAAGATGGTCATTGTTACACTTCCATCACTAAACCAGGAGTTTATTGTATTGAATTTGACCTACACTACACTCAGAGGTGTATCTGTTGCAGCTCAATTGTCGTGCCGAAGGAAGAACCAGTTGGCCAGGAGCCCGGAAGTAGCAGAGGGTTCTTTGACCGGTCAGGCTCCCCTCCAGGTGTTGCAGGCGGCAGAGCCTTTAATGTGGGTGTCACTTTAAAGGCGCGTCTATGCTACAGATCCTGGTCGCCAAGTGAAGGTTGCCACAATTTATCCAAAGTAAATAGGAGAAAGCACTCAAAAATTACTTTGGAACACTGCTACTACTGCTATAGGTAATTCTTTCATACAGTTTCAGAAGAAGGTGAAATACTTCCCTTTGTGCCCTTTTACCACGTGATTGCTCACTTTGTCCCTTTTTACAAAATAGCTTTAATGGTGTTATTTTTAGAGCCGCATAATATTCCTTCATTCAGAATTCCATTAAAATCAGGCTTCCCTTGATGGACATTTAAGCTAGTGATCTGTGAATTGGCAGACACTGCCCTTCTCTGGCCAGTTAGTGTAAAATGCAGATTCTGTGCCACATCCCAGAACCACTGATCAGATTTCCAGGAGCCATGGGCACAGAAATTCTCCTCAAGCAGCTCCACAAAGATTCTGTTTGGGGCCCGAGTTTAAGATGACAGAACTTGTTTTCATTCAGCATTTGAGGGGTTCAGGAACAGGGCAGTGTATGATCGAGGTGATATCCCAGCCTGTTGGTGACAAAGTCATGAAGGAAATTCAACCTTCCTGGGCCTGCCTTCAGTGGTTTCTCCTATCCTCCTTCCTGCATCCACTCTCATGATTTCATTGCAGTGTCTTACCTGTGGGCTAAGAAATTCCCCATATAGATCAGGAGTCTTGCTGAGGGAACATGAAGGGGCTGTAGACAGTTTCCAGGGCATAGCCTACCAGGAACATGAGTTCTTATTGGGTGAACATGGATGCCACAGGCACCTACTTCTATATTCCCAGGTGATGGGAGCAGCTGCTGTTCTCCTGTTGTTTGCACAGAAGGCAGGATAGGAAGATGCGAGGAGATGTTGCGCAGCTTGCAGGAAACATCTGCTTTGGTCCTGGAGAATTCTTTTGACAGTGCTTGAACATCCCATGATCAGAGAACATTCAATGGGAACTCCATTCAGGACAGTCAGTGTGGACATGCTGTATTTTGAGGGACAGATGGAAGAGCCAAAATCTGGCCAGGACACCAGGTATGGTTTGGAGCTCTTGGCATAATGAGTATTGGGACTCTGAGCAGGGTGGCTTGTGCCCCAGCTGGTGCCACCTCTTATCCACTGCTGTCCTGACATCAGTAGGCTTATTATCAGAACCTGGGCTTATTATTGTCCAGGGTCCCATGAATCCTCACACTGAACTCCACTTAGAAGGGACTGTGGTCCTATCCTGAAACAAAGACAGTTATTGGGAGCCTGGCATAGACACTCCCCGTTTCTTCTTCTTGTCAGCCCCTTTATAACTTTGTGTGATCACAGGTAAGTCATTTCACCTTTGGTAACCTTATCTTCATTACATATGAAGAGGGGAGAATGCCATCTACTGTGTAGGGTGGTTGTGAGATAATGTAGGTAAAATGTTCTTGGAACATGGTAAGTGTCTAGTAAATACTAATTATTCATTCTTTATTATGTTTATAATCTGTCTTTCCCAATGATATCGTAGCCTTGTTCTCAGTATCTTGAAGAGTGCCCAGCATGTAGCCTACATTCAATGAATGAAATGGTAAACAGTATCCTCATCATCATCCTAAAAAGGGGTCAGATATGTTAGAATAACTTTTCCAGGACTTCCCTGGTGGTTCAGTGGAGAAGAATCTGAGTGCCAGTGTAGGAGACACGGTTTGGATCCCTGGTCCAGGAATATTCCACATGCCACAAGGCAACTATGCCCGTATGCCACAGTTATTGAGCCTGTGCCCTAGAGCCCCCATTCTGCAACTACTGAGCCCAAGTGCTGCAACAACTGAAGCCCGTGCACCTAGAGCCTGTGCTTCAAAACAAGAGAAGCCACCACAGTGAGAAGCTCACCCACCACAACTATAGAGTGGCCCCCATTCCCACAACTAGTGAAAAGTCCCCACAAAGCAATGAAACCCCAGTGCAACCAAAAATAAAATGAAAAACAATTTTAAAAGTTGTCCTGAAAATGATACCACCAAGAAAGTGAAAAGACAACCCAGAGACTGGGAGAAAATTTTTTAAAAATAATAAAGAAATTACTTTGCTAGGTGTTTTCACGACAGAACATCTATGTAATTCATAAATGACTTGCTGGGCACCAGATCAGTTGTCTCTTTTTACCTTATTTTTCTTTAAGATGCTCAATGACTGTCTGAGTGGATTTTCAGGCCCACTCATTGGTGTCAGTCAAAACAACTATTCAATATGTATGATCTTCTTCAACCACTGTGAGGCAGAATTAACAAATAAATTCCAGTTCTGGGTAGGGTACAAGATAGGGTACAAGATGGCTGCCAGTGGTCCAGTTAGGAGAAGAGTGAGGAAAGTTGAGTAGAGAAGCCAGGCAAAAGATAGACATCACGAAGTGGACTGAAGTTTTCTCAGCATTGAGCATCTGAGCATAGTGAATGCCTTCCTCCTTCATTTGACACTCTGAGGCACAGGTCCAGAGCTTTGGGACCTAGTGTGCTCTTGACATTAACATTAATGAGGGCCATTTGGTTATTCCCCAAATATGCGTAACTAGGATTTTAAATTCCTATTTATTTTTATTCACTTAAAAATAATACCTGGGTATATATTTTTTAAAATATAAACACCATATATAAAGCTATAGCTGACTTCAACTCCCAACTCCTAATCCAGTGTTGATGTGAGGCGATCCCTTTCAATCTATTAACACACGTAACACAGGGAATTTGTTTTCTTCCTGGAATGGCCATGTATTGTGCGTCTTTCTTTGCAATGTGTAAAACCTTATTGCAATTCATATTGTTATCAGCAAAGTACATTACCTATTCTGTCTTTTACTGAAGAGATATTCTCCAAAATGCACTATAGGCCTTTACAAGAAAATGCGGTATAAGAAAGGGAAATTTCAAAATTTTTTTGTATAGAAACACTGTTGTTCTTGCCTGAAGTAGAATTACAACACTGCCCCTGAACAGTTTCTCTATTTTAAAAAGTATTGGAAAAAACTAGTCTCAGCAGGCAGGCAAAATAAGAAATAAAAGGCACCCACACTGGATAAAAAGAAGGGAACCTATTAATATTTGCAGATGGCAAGAACTTTAAAAAAGAATATACTAACATCTTGACCACAAAAGAATAGGCACTAATAAATGAATTCCACAAATGTGGAGCATACAGATTAATACACAGGAAAATTTAGCTTTTTTTATACAGGAAGAAGATATTCACCGAAGGGAAAAGGAATATAGGAGAAGAAGAAAGCCATCTATAATCCAATCAAAAAGAATGCCAGTACTAATCCCATAAAAAGAATTAAATACCTCAAAATAAAACTGACTCATAGGAGAAAGACTTGAATTCTGAAAACTAAAACACTGACTAAGGCAATGAAAGATGACACAGAGAAATACAAAGATATCACAAGCTCTGGAACTAGAAGAATGGTTCAAATGGCCATACTGCCTGAAGCAATCAACAGACTGAAGGCAGTCCCTAGGAAAACACCCATGACCTTTTTCTCAAAGCAGTACAAATATTCCTAAAATTCATAGGGAGCCACACAAGACCCAACATGGCCAAAGCAAACATGGGGCGGAGGGGTGGGGAAACCAGGGTTGAAGCTACCACCCTCCTAGACTTCAGACCAAACTGCAAACAGCATGGTACTGGCACAGTAACAGACATAGGGCTCAATGGAACAGAATAGAGATCCCAGACATGAGCCCAGAAGTAAACCCAGGCACCTATAGTCAATGAATTCACAACATAAAAGGTACCAGTATACAACAGCAGAGTGTCTCTTCAACATGTGTTGCAGGAAAAACTGGACACCCACATGGACAACAAAGAGACCTGAATATTTCTACAGGCTTTCAAGAAACATAAAGTCAAAATGGGAAACAGACCTCCAAGTGAGACCTTAATCCATAAAACTCCTCAATGAGACATTGGTTCTTGGATATAAATCGAGGCAACATTTGTGTCAAGGCATATGTCTCCTCAGGCAAAAGTCATCTAAGCAAATCTGAATGCTTGGGACCTAGTTGAATTTCAAAGCTTTCATGGATCAAAGGAAACTACAGACAAGTCCAAAAGGCATCCTGTGGAATCAGACACAATATCTGCAAGTGATATGACCGATCCAAACCTATAAATAGTTCCTCCAGCTCTGTAGGATAAAAACAACCAAACAACTCAATCAGACTATAGGCAGACGTTCTGAATACACATCTTGGTCCAAAGAGGAGAGTCAGATGCATAGCAGACATGGGAGAAGATGCTCCACATAGCTCATCAATAGAAATGCAATTTCAAACAACCATGACATGTCACTTCACAATGTTAACAATGGATAGCATGTGAAAATCTTTTTAAAAGAAATAGTGTCTAGAAAGGGATGAATAGGGAATCCCCGGACACTGTTGTTGGGAATAACAATTGGGGCAACCATTAGGCAAAACAGAATAAAGTTTCCTCCAAACACTACAGGTAGAGACACCATGTTATCCAACCATTCTATTCCTGAGTATACATCCTGAAAACAACAAAAACTCTCATTAAAAGTGAATGAGGTGGTGGGAGGGGGGATCGGGATGGGGAATACGTGTAACTATATGGCTGATTCATGTCAATGTATGACAAAACCCACTGAAATGTTGTGAAGTGATTGGCCTCCAACTAATAAAATAATATTTAAAAAAAAAAAAAAGTGAATGAGGCACTGGATGTTTATAGCAGCAGTATTGACAACAGGCAAAACAAGGAGGCAACCCTAATGCCTTATCCACGGAATAACAGATACAGAAGAGGACTGACAAACACAAAAAACCGTACACACGAAATGCAGTGATACTCCACCAGAAAGAAGACTGAAATTCTGCCATTTTCAGGAACTTGGATGAACTTGGCCTATAACAGTCTAAGTGACAGAGGCCCAAACAAGAATAACAAGTACTGTATAATACCATGGACAAGGGAATGTTAGAAAAAGAATACAGACAAACGGTCGGCAACAGTGAAAGAGACTCGAACATAGAGTAAACAAGCTTATTGTTATTGTTCAGTCACTAAGTCGTGTCTGACTCTTGAGACCGCATAGAATGCAGCACGCCAAGCTTCCCTGTCCTTTACTATATCCCAAATTTGCTGAAACTCATGTTCATTGAATTGATGATGCCATCCAACCATCCCATCCTCTGTCGCTACCTACTCCTGCCCAAAATCTTTACCAACATCGGGTCTTTTCCAATGAGTTGGCTCTTCACATCAGGTATGCCAAGTATTGGAGCTTCAGCATCAGTCCTTCCAAAGAATATTCGGGGTTAAATTCCTTTAGTGTTGACTGGTTTGATCTCCTTGCCGTCCAATGGACCCTCAAGAGTCTTCTCCAACACCAAAATCGAAAGTGTCAATTCTTTGGTGCTCAGCCTTCTTTACAGTCCATCTCTCACATTTGTTCATGACTACTGGAAAAACCACAGCTTTGACTATACAGACCTTTGTCAGAAAAGTGATATCTTTGCTTTTTAATATGTTGTCTAGGTTTGTCATATCTTTCCTCCCTAGGGGCAAGCAGCTTTTAATTTTATGGCTGAAGACACTGTCTGCAGTTAGTTTGGAACCCAGGAAAATAAAATCTGTCACTGCTTCTACTTTTTTCCCTTCTATTTGCCATGAGGTGATGGAACCAAATGCCATGATCTTCGTTTTTTGAATGTTGAGTTTTAAGCCAGCTTTTCACTCTCCTCTTTGTCCCTCATCAAGAGACTCTTTAGTTCCTCTTCACTTTCTTCCATTAGAACGGTATCATCTGCATATCTGAGATTGTTGATATTTTCTTCCAGCAATCTTGATCCCAGCTTGTGAGTTATCTAGCTCAGCATTTCATATGATTACTCTGCAAATTAGTTAAATAAACAGAGTGATAATATACAGACTTGTCATACTCCTTCCCCAATTTTGAACCAGTCAGTTGTTCCATGTCCAGTTCTAACTGTTGCTTCTTGACCTACACACAGGTTTCTCAGGAGGCAGGTAAAGTGGTCTGGTATTCCCATCTCTTTGAGAATTTTCCAGTTTGTTGTGATCCACACAGTCAAAGGCTTTAATATAGTCAATGAAGCAGAAATAGATGCTTTTCTGGCATTCCCTTGCTTTCTCTATGAGCCAACCAATGTTGGAAATTTGATCTATGGTTCCTCGACCTTTTCTAAACCAAGCTTGTATATCTCTAAATTCTAGGTTCACATACTGCTGCAACCTTGCTTGAAGGATTTTGAACATCAACTTATTAGCATGTAAAATAAGCACAACTGTGCAGCAGTTTGAACATTTTTGGCATTGCCCTTCTTTGAAATTGGAATGAAAACTAATCTTTTCTAGTCCTGTGGCCACTATGGCTGAGTTTTCCAAATTTGCTGACATACTGAGTGCAGCACTTTAACAGCATCATCTTTTAGGATTTGAAATAGCTCAGCTGAAATCCATCATCTCCACAAGCTTTGTTCTCAGTAATGCTTCCTAAGGCCCACTTCACACTCCAGGATGTATGGATCTAGGGAGTGACCACATCATCATGGTTATCTGGGTCATTAAGACCTTTTTGTACAGTTTTTCTATGTATTCTTGCCACCTCTTCTTAATATTTTCTGCTTCTGTTAGGCCCTTACCATTTCTGTCCTTTATTGTGCCCATCCTTGCATGAAATACTCCCTTAATATCTCTGATTTTCTCAAAGAGATCTCTAGTCTTTCCCATTTGTTGCTTTCCTCTATTTCTTTGCATTGTTCACTTAAAAAGTTTTTCTTATCTCTCCTTGCTATCCTTTATCACTCTGCACTCAGATGGGTATATCTTTCCTTTTCTCCTTTGCCTTTTGTTTCTCTTCTTTTCTTTCTCCTTACAAATAAGGAGGCCTTATTTGTAAGGCCTCCTTGGAAAACTATTTTTCCCTCTTGCATTTCTTTTTCTTGGGGATGCCTTTGGTCATTGACTCCTATACAATGTTAAGAACCTCCATCCATAGTTCTTCAGGCACTCTGTCTATCAGATCTAATCCCTTGAATCTATTTGTCACCTCCACTGTATAATCATAAGGAATTTGATTTAGGTCAAACCTGAATAGCCTAGTGCTTTTCCCTACTTTTTTTTCAATTTAAGGCTAAATTTTGCAATAAGGAGCTCATGGTCTGAGCCACAGCTCAGATCTTGTTTTTGCTGATTATATAGAGCTTTTCTATCTTCAGCTACAAATAATATAATCAATCTGATTTCAGCATTGACCATTTGGTGATGTCCAAGTGTAGAGTCACCTCTTGTGTTGTTGGAAGAGGGTATTTGCTATAACCAGTGCATTCTCTTGACAAAACTCTGTAAACAAGCTAGTCCTTACCAAATAGGAGAGGGAAGGGGGCAAGTGCAAGAAGAGGTAGAGGGTGGAGTTATATAAAATATTAGGTATTGTTCAAAACAAGGAATGATTGCCTTAATCTTGTAATAAGTTGTACAGGCCTGGGATCAGTAAAGATATTGAACCACTGTCTATACATCTGAATCTAATCTGAAACTTTTAGTCACCTCCACTTCAATAAATAACCCAATCAAGCCCATCCATCCATCCAGCAGACTCTGCATGGGACCTTGCTGGGACTCTTCCTCTTACACTTTTAATCCCCTACTCTTCCCAGGGGCTTTCAAGGTTTTCAATCCCTGAAGCCTCAAGATTGCTCTCACTGGCTCTTTAATGAGGTTTCCCCTTGTACCCCCATGACCCCCAAATTCCAAGCAGTTGCTTTATGTCTCCCCACAAACCATAACATGCAATTTTGGGATGCTTCAGAGGGCCCCTGAGACCTCCCAAAGAGAGGTATTAAACAACATGAGTTCATTTGGCATGTTAAACTACACAGGAAGTGCTGTCAGAAGGAGCGATGAATCTTCCCAAGTTATATTATATGGTGGATGTTACTGTAAGGTATAGTTCGGGCCAAGGCAGAAAAGGAGAAAGAGATGGCATTTGTAGTTGGGCAGGGGGTGATAAGTCCCAGATAGATACAACCAGCCTGGAGTCTCAGGGCCGGACCTAAAGTTTGGGTTTATTTTCTCCGAAGTTAGATGATTCAGCAAGGGCCTTTGAGACTGTTGTTTTCTTTTCTAGGCCCAAAGACTCCTTCAGTTACTAATATAGGTATCCTAGAAATTATGTGACATCCATGAAAATCTGATATGTCCTGGTAAAATGCTGTCAGTTATAATTCTAGTTATCATATTAAAGTGTTTCAAGTCACAGCAAAAATAATAATAATAATAATTCGACAGAGTCTCTGTCTTCAAACACAAAACAACACTCCTACCTTTTCAGAATCAAAAAAACTGCAGACTAATATCTTTAGTACTAGAAAACTTACCCACAAACCACTGACGGAAAGTTCCTACTTCTTGGTAAACTTTAGGAGTACTTCAGTTAACACTAGGCTAGAGACATGGACATCCTCATCCAACCCACAATTCCACTTGGATAAAAGGAATATTAGAAGATTATTAAGTTAAAAGATGAGAGAAAGATAAAAGGCAGGTCAATGAAACAAAGACACAATACTCCCATGATTTGGAAACAGTTTTGTCTTTACTAGGATTCCCTGGTGGCTCAGATGATAAAGAATCTGACTGCAATGCAGGAGATCAGAGTTCAGTCCTTGGGTTGGGAAGATCTCCTGCAGAAGGGAATGGGAATACACTCCAGTACTCTCACTGGAGAATTCTATGGACAGAGGAGCCTGGCAGGCTACAGTTCATGGGATCCCAAAGAGTCAGAAATGACTGGGCCACTAACACTTTTCACTTATCTTTATTGGTCAGTCAGGAGAATCAACCCATAAGCCATGGCTGACATCAAGCTCTTTTGCAGGATACCAGATTAATCTAGGAATCACCTGTTTCTACATGCCAGTCACAACGGACAGAATTCATGTGGGGTCTTCTTTTTTTAATTTTTCACTGAAGGATAATTCTCCTGGAGAAGCACATGCAACCCACTCCAGTATTCTTGCCTGGACTGAGGAGCTACAGTCCATGGAGACGTGACTAAGCAACTGCTGCTGCTGCTAAGTCCCTTCAGTCATGTCTGACTCTGTGCAATCCCATAGACGGCAGCCCACGAGGCTTCCCCGTCCCTGGGATTCTCCAGGCAATAATACTGGAGTGGGTTGCCATTTCCTTCTCCAATGCATGAAAGTCAAAAGTGAAAGTGAAGTCGCTCAGTCGTGTCTGACTCCTAGCAACCCCATGGACTGCAGCCCACCAGGCTCCTCCATCCATGGGATTTTCCAGGCAAGAGTACTGGAGTGGGTTGCCATTGCCTTCTCAGGACTAAGCAACTAAGCAGCAGCAAAAATAATTGGATACTTAGTTTACAATATTGTCTTGGTTTCTGATATACATCGACATGAATCAGATATAGGTATACATATGTCCCCTCCCTCTTGAACCTCCCTTTCACCTCCAACCCTATTCCACCCCTCTAGGTTCTCACAGAGCACCAAATTTGTGCTCCCTGTGTCATGCAACAGATTGCCTATGTGGGATCTTAAGACAATTAAAAACACAGAATCTGGAGAATTAAAGACTTTTATGTGACAAGCAGATTTCTATTTTAAAAACATCAGAAAAAAGAAATGGAAATGGTTGGGAGGGGGAGGATGGCAAATTTTATTAAAAACCCACAAACTCAGCAACAGAGTTCAACCACTGCCAATCTCAGCATTCAGAAAGAGGAGGGAATACAATTTCTCTGACACTTCTGTGTTTTGTATTCACCAAACACTTTGTCCACACTCTTCAGTGGATATTGGCTAGATTCAACACATACACAAACATACACAGGAGACTACAGCAGCCATCCAGAAAAGCTCACACTGGGCAGAGTGCGGTCATAAACTAGCACTAAAAATCTAGTCAACAAAAGATTAAATAATTACTCTGTTGGTGGGAATATGAGGGGAAGAGGCAGAGGTAGGGTGCCTGGGAAAGGAGAGCTTTTGAGAGAAAAGCGCTGACAGGTGAGTTTGAAGGAAAATTAGGGGTGGAGGTGGGATAGAACTGCTTCAGGGTGGCCTCCCTAGAGAAAAACCTAAGCAGCTGTCTGAAACACGCTGTATTTCAGGAGGTTTTTCTTTGCCCAGGTGAGGTTCCTTGCTAGCAATCTAGTCACCTAGATGCTAATTTTCAACTGATGGCAAAATTCTGCAGCGCAGCATGCTTCCAATAATTGTCTGGCTCTTGTCATGCTTGTGAAGTGGGCCATGTACACACAGTCATCATCAGAAGACTGTCCTGATCCACACCATTGTTAGGCGGGTGGGCAGTTTACTGCAGAATCAGGCTTCTTCACTCCTTGCCAGGAGGACTGTGAGGGTGCTGGCAGCACTCGAGGGCACCCGGACTAGGAGAGGGTGGTAGAGGTTGGAGTGGTGAGTCCCGAAAGGCCTCCTGCAGCTCCACGTCCAGGTGGTCGTGATGGTGAGGAAGAACCTCTCTCCAGACTAGGGTTGGTTGCCCGAAGCCAGGACTCTGGGAAAGAGCACTGTGCATCTGGGTCACGGATAACAGTGCAGGCCGCCAGCAGCATCCATCCCATGGGGCAGGTACTTGGCATGCAGGTCCGTGTACTCCTCGTTGGCAGAAGAATCCTGGCTCCGGGGCTGTGTACTTGCCAGGAGAGCTCAGGACAGCAGCCTAGTTCCAGGATCTGTACCCACGTCCGAGCCCAGTAGGACCTCGGGGACTAGCATGAGGATGTGATCTCGGAGAGACCCTTGTACCAGGGACGTGGACTCCGGCTTCAGCAGCAGGTCGACGTGCTCCAGGGGCAAGAGCAAGGCACAGCCGGCGGGCACACCAGCTCAGCGGTGGGTTCGCTCTCGGCCCGGGGCTTCCTCCCGTCGTCCAGTTTGGGTGCCACCTAGGACTCGGGCTCAGGTTCAGACTCGGATTTGGACTCCAGGAGCTCCTGCACCTCCGTTCAACAGCGAGGAGCTCGGTCCTGCACGCTGTGACGGGTCTTGACCACAGGCTAGGCAAGCCAGGGCGGGCCGGCTGGACCGCAAGACAGAGCGCTGCTGGGGAGTCCTCAGAGGTCCCGAACCAACTCCTGGGAGACCCAGAACCCTCGCAAGTAGGGGAGCCACGTTCAGCGCTTCAGCTGTCTGGTCACGGAAGCCCACTCCTCGGAGCACGCGCCCAAGATGGCCAAAGCTGCTGCGAGTGAGGCCAGCGCAATAAATACAACCTGGCCCCTAGGCTCCGCCCCCTCTGAGGTTCCACGGGCTAGAACTCACCAGACCTGAGCAGCCTACTTGACAACCCTGGCTCTGGCTAGGAGGTCACCTTAGGGATCTATGTTGAGAACTACCCTATGTTTACAGGATCCCCGAATATTCCCGAGGCTCTAAGGCTGGGTTTCCAAGTCACATGCTCTGCTTCCCCAAAATAGACCTCAAAGACAGAAAACCTTAACCCAAAAACCCATTACCTATAGGGTCGCAAGGACCTGTAAGTCCCACTGACTCTCTCCACCCCCACCACCCCCACAAACCCCGCCAGGCATGTCCTGGCCTCTTTTATTTGGCTCCCAAACTAGCATGCTTAGTGACAGAAATGACAGATACTGTACGGCATTGCCTACATGGGCAGTGTAAAAAAACATATGGATGAAAGTATGTGCAACATTGAAACAGACTCAAATGTTAAGTAAACACACTAATCCTTACCAACTGGGAGAGGGAAGTGGGCAGGGGCAAAAAGAGGTAGGAGATGAAGTCATAGGAACTAGCAGGTATTGTTCCAAAGGGGAATGATTGTCTTGGGTAGTAAGTTGTAAAAACCTAGGAGTAGTCAAGTTGCTGAATCACTCCTCTGTACACCTAAATCTAATATGTAAGGGGAAATAATTAATAAATAACCCAATCAAATCATCAATCCATCCACCCATCCATCAAACTCTGGACACATCCTTACTGGGACTGCTTTTCTTCTTTCAACTTCAATTTCCAAGTCCTCT
The DNA here is from genome assembly GCF_963930625.1 of Muntiacus reevesi. Taxonomy (NCBI): domain Eukaryota; kingdom Metazoa; phylum Chordata; class Mammalia; order Artiodactyla; family Cervidae; genus Muntiacus; species Muntiacus reevesi. Next base: position 10,267,547 of record NC_089256.1, read on the forward strand.
GCAATGCCTGAAGCCCCCAAAATGCTCTCATTGGCCCTTCTGCCAGCTTTCTTGATGATGATGTGAAGTCGCTCAGTCATGTCCGAACCTTTGTGGCCCCCATGGACTGTAACCCACCAGGCTCCTTCATCCATGGGATTCTCCAAGCAAGAATACTGGAGTGGGTTGCCATTTCCTTCTTCAGGGGATCTTCCCGACCCAGGGATCGAACTCAGGTCTCCTGCATTGCAGACAGATGCTTTAACCTCTGAGCCACCAATGAAGCCCTAGCTTTTTTGATGGACCCCCCCAAAGATCCCCAAATTCCAAGTACCTGCTTTTTGTGTACCCACAAACTATGAAATGCCAACACTAGGAATAATAATTTGACAAAGTCTTTGTCATCACACAGACACACCAAACAACCTCCTAAGATTTCAGGATCAGAAAAACTGCAAACTAAGGTTTTCAGTACTAGAAGGGATACTGACAAACCACATACAGAAAAGTGCTACTTCATGGTAACATTGAAAAGCATTTCCTTTGACACCAGGCATGAGACTTCAAAGCCCCTATCTAACTGACAATTCCGCACTTGGCAAAGAATATCCAATCAAAAGATGAAAGAAAGATAAGAGGCAGGTAAATAGAGACAGTACTCTCATGATTTGAAGATTCTTTTGTATTTTTTGGTCAGGCAGGAGAACCTACCCATAAGCTATGACCAAAGTGAAGCTGTTTTGCAGTAGGTCAACCTAAGAACCATCTGTTTCTAGGTGCCAGTCACAATGGACAAAATACACCTGGGTTCTTCTTTCCCTAGGCTTTATTTTTAATTGGAGGACAATTACAATATTCTGTTTCCTTCTGCCAAACATCAACATGAATGAACCATAAATATACATATGTCCCCTCCTTCTTGAACCTCCCTCCCACCTCCCAACCCATCCCACCCTTCTAGCTTGTCAAAGGGCACTGGATTTGTGCTCCCTGTGTCATACAGTAAATTCCGCATGTGGGGTCTTAAAACATCTAAAAAATACAGAATCTGGAGAATTACAGACTTTTCCATGACAGCATATTACTATTTTAAAAACATATCATCAAAAAATATTCATTCAGAAGAAAAGAATGGGAAACAGTTGGCTTGGGTAGGGATCACAAATTTTATTAAAAAACCAGTAACTGAGTTCAACTATTTGCCAACTTCAGCACTCAGAAAGAGGAGAGCACATGATCTCTCTGAAAAATTCTGTGTTTGGTATCCAATAAACACTGTCCATATTCTTCAGTGGATATTGGCTAGATTCAACACACACAAGAGCTACACTGGCCATCCAGAAAAGCTTACAATGGGCAGAGTGTTGTCATAAACTAGCATGGACAATAGAGAAAAAATCCTGTCAACAAAAGATCAAGTAATTACTCTATTGGTGGGAATATGAGGGGAAGAGGCAGAGATAGGGTGCCTGGGAAAGAATGACTTTGAGAGAAAAGTGCTGGGAGTTAGATTAGAAGGGAAATCAGGGGTGGAGGTTGGATAGAGCTGCTCAGGGTGACCTCCCTAGAGAAAAACCTAAGCAGCTGTCCAAAAGCATGCTGTATTTCAGGAGGTTTTTCTTTGCCCAGGTGATCTCTACCAGTATTCTAGTCAGTTAGAGGCTAATTTTGCAACCAAGACAAGATTCTGGAAGGCAGCCGGCATCCAAGGTCATCTGGCTCTTGTGATGCTTGCCAGTGGGCAATGTACACAGAGCCGTCACCAGAAGGTTCTGCCCTGGTCCTCAGCCTGGTCGGGTGTGGAGATGGGGGGGAGGGGGCAGTTCAATGCAGGATCAGTCTTCTCCGGGCTTTGACAGGAGACCTTGAGGGCACTGGCGGCTTTCGTGGGGACCCGGACTAGAAGAGCGAGGCAGAGGTTGGAGTGGTGAATCAGGGAAGGCCTCCGGAAGGTGCACATCCAGGGGATAGTCATGGTGAGGCGAGCCTCTCTATGGACTAGAGCTGGGCGCCCAAGGCCAAGACTCAGGAGAAGCCCTGTGCGTGTGGGTCGCAGAGAACAGCGAGCGGGTCGCCTGCAGCATCAATCCCAGGTCCCAGGATGTCTGCCCTAGGGCAGCAATGAATTTCTTTTCATAGAATTCCATTTGCATCAGGCCTCTCTCCACGGGGCATTGAACCTAGTGGTCTGTGATTGGCCGGCACTGGCATCCTCTGGCCAGTGCAGAGGATTCCTGGCTGCATCCCAGAACAAGTCACAATTCCTGCAGCAAGGGCCCTGGAATCGATGTAAGTCCCTTACCAAAGATTCCACTGGATGTCAAAACTGAAGATCAAGCGACCTGTTTTCTTTCAGTGTTGGAGAGTTCGGGTACAAGGGTGGTGGATCCTCAAGGTCAGAACCCTGCTGGTTGCTGACAAAGGAAACAGGGGAACTCCACATTCCAGGGCCAGCCTTCAGGCGTTTGCCTTGCACTACTGGTCACCATCAGTTCTCAGGGCTGGAATTAACATTTCCCTGACCAAGTGCCAACAAGCTCCCCTGAGGAGGTGATTTAGGTGTACGTGTTGACAAGGTACACAGGTCCTGGGGGCACAGAGGCTCTGCGGGAAGCCTGAGTTCCCCTGGCATGAACCTGGACACCAGAGGCACCAACCTCTATGATTCTAGATAATGAAGCAGATGCAGTGCTTGTGCACTGGAGAAAGCGGGTACTGGGAGGTGGAGGAGGGGTTCTTAGGGGGAGGAAAAGTGGGGTCCATGGGGCCAGGGACAGAGGTGGGGTGGGGTAGGGTGTAGCTCTGGGGGAGGCTGGTGGTAGTTTTGACAGCTCCATTGGATAAAAACAAACAACCCAACCCAAACACAGGCAGAAGATCTGAATAAACTCCTTGGTCCAAAGAAGAAAGGTAGATGCCTAACAGACATGTGAAAAGATGCTTCAGTTCACTAGCTGTTAGAGAAAAACACTTTCAAAAAACCATGACTTATCACCTCACAGATGTCAGAATGGCTGACATCTGAAAGTCTTCCAAAAGAAATATTTTCTAGGATATAAGGAATAGGCAATCCCCAAATGCTGTTGGGAATGACAACTGGGACAGTCACTGTGCAAAAGAGAATAAATGCTCCTCCAAGCACTACAGGTAGAGACTCTGTACCATCCAGACATTCCATTCCTGAGTATACATCCAGAAAACAACAAAAACTTTCCTTAAAAGTGAGCCATGAACAGGATGTTGATAGCACGACTACAGAAAATAGCCAAAACATGGAAGCAACCTTAGTACCCATCCACAGAAAGAGATACAGGAGAGGAGCAACACACAAGTAAACTCACACACAGACACACACACACCCCAAATGGAACATTACGTTGCCAAAAATAAGAGTAGATTTCTATTTTCAGGAAACTGGGCGAACCTAGCATAACTAGCATGCTTAGTGACAAAAGGCTGACTGAGAATGACAGATACTGTATGACATCACCACCATGGACAGTGTAAAGAAAGAATATGGATTAATGCAGGTGCAACAGTGAAACAGACTCAAAAGTAGAGTAAACAAATTAGTCCATATAAACTAGGAGAGGAAAGGAAGCAGGGGCAAAAAGAGGTGGCGTGAAGTCCTGCCAACTATCATGTACTGTCCAAACAGGGAATGACTGCCTTGACTCTGTAATAAGTTGTACAGCCCCAAGATCAGGAAAGATGATGAACTGCCAGTAGTCCATCTTAATCTAATCTAAATGGCGAATCATTTCCACTTTAATAAATAATCCAATCAAACCATCAACACATTAACCCATCCATTAAACCCTAGACCAAACCTTTCTGGAATGCTCTTCTCATCCATCTTCAATTCCTAAGACCGACCAGGGGCATTCAAGGCTTCCAATTCCTGAAGCCCCAAATTCCTCCCATTGGCTCTTCTGCTAGGTTTCTCCATGGACTCCTAAAGACTTCAAATTCCCAGTAACTGCTTTATGTCCCCACAAATCAGGAAATGCCAACAGTTGAAATATTTTGATAAGGAAATGGCAACCCACTCCAGTATTCTTGCCTGGAGAATCCCATTGTCGGAGGAGCCTGATAGGCTACAGTCCACGGGGTCACAAATACTCGGACACGACTGAGTGACTTCATTATCCTCAAGCACAGAGACACAAAACAAGACTCTGAAATTTTCAGGATCAGAAACACTACAAACCATCATTTCAGTACTAGAACACTTACTTACAAATCACATAGAGAGAGCTGCTTCATGATAATGCTAAAAGCACCTCCATTGACACCAGGCATGAGACCCTGGAAGCCCCTACCCAACCCATAGTTCTGCCCTTGGCAAGGAATATCTAATCAAAAGATGAAGGAAAGATAAGAGGCAGCTAAACAATACAAAGACACAATACTCTCATGATTTGGAGATACTTTTGTCTTTATTGGTCAGGCAGGAGAATCTATGCATAAACCATGGCCAACATGAAGTTGTTTTTTAGGATACCAGGTCAATCTAAAAACCAACTGTCTCTAAGTGCCAGTCACAATGGATAAAATACATGTAGGGTTTTCTTTTTTATTTTTTATAGGAGGCTAATTACAATACTCTTTCATTCTCCCAAACATCAACATGAATCAGCCATAGGTATACATATGTCCTCTCCTTCTTGCACCTCCCTCCCACATCCCACCCATCCCACTCCTCTAGGTGGTAACACAGCCTGGGATTTGTGCTCCGTGTCATACAACAAATTTCCCATATGGGTGTTTTAAAACAATTCAAAACACAGAATCTGGAAAACTATAGACTTTTCCATGACAGCAGATTTCTATTATAAAAACAATGGGAAACAGTGAGCTTTAGGGGAGGGAGTCACAAATTTTATGAAAAACCCACAAACCCAGTACAGAATTCAACCATTGCCAACCTCAGCACTCAGAAAGAAGAGGGCACATGATCTCTCTTCACAGTTTTGTGTTTTGTATCCAAACACTTTGTCCACACTCTTCAGTGGATATTGCCTAGATTCAACAGACAGACACACACAGGGAACGACAGGGACCATCCAGAAAAGTTCACACTGCACAGATGTTCTCATAAATTAGAATGAACATTAGGGACAAAATGTTACCAAGAGATTAAATATTACTCCATTGGCTGGAATATGAGGGGAAGGGGCAGAGGCAGGTGTCTGAGAAAGTATGACTTTTGAGAGAAAACGCGTTGGCACTTGGGTTTGGAGGGAAATTGGGGGCGAGGTGGGGTGGGGTAGAGATACTTCAGAGTGACCTCCCTAGAGAAAAACCTAAGCATCTGTCTGATCTTATGAAAGGAAGCTGTATTTCAGGAGGCTTTTCTGTGTCCTGGTGAATTCCTTGCCAGTGTTCTACTCAGCTAGATGCTGATTTTGCAACTGATGGAAAATTCTGCAACACAGCAAGCATCCAAAACTCATCTGGCTCTTGAGATGCTTGCCAGCCGGCAACTGTACATGAAGCCCTCATTGGAAGACTCTGATCTGGTCCCCAGCCTGGCGGCGGGTGGGGATGGGGTCAGTTCATTGCAGTATCAGGCTTCTCCGTGCCTTGCAAGGAGGACCCTGAGGACGCTTCAGACGCTCCACAGGACCAGGACTCGGAGAAGGAGGTAGAGGTTGAAGTGGGGAGTCGTGGAAGGCCTCCCATAGGTGCAAGTCCAGGCGATCATCATGGTGAGAAGAGCCTTTCTCTGGACTAAGGTTGGTCTCTTGACACCAGGGCTCTAGGAAGGGGCCCTGCAGCTCTGGGTCATAGAGAACAGAGATGGGGCTGCCTGTAGCATCCATCCAAGGCCGCGGGAAGTTGGCGTGCTGGTCAGCGTCGTCCTCATTGGCCTCTTCTTGGAAGGCGATCCCTTGCACAGCCGGGCAGAATTCAGGCTCCAGGGCCATGTACTCGCCGGGAGAGTTCAGGACCGCAGCCGGTTCCAGGATCTGTACCCTCGGTGCTTCCACGTCCGAGTCCAGGAGAGACTCAGGGACCAGCATGAGGATTTGATCTCCGAGAGACACTTGCACCACGGACATGGACTCCGGCTCCAGCAGCAGGTCGACGTGCTCTAGAGGCAGGTGCAGGGCAAAGCCAGTGGGCACAACCAGCTGGGCCGTGGGCGGGCACTTTATGGGGGGCTCCGTCCCATCAGCCAGGCTGGGTGCCACATCGGACTCAGACTCAGGCTCGGACTCAGGCTCAGACTCGAATTCGGACTCGGACTCCAGAAACTCCAGCTCCTCGGTTCGGCGGCGTTTGGCTGGGCCGGGTCCTCCGGCCTGCGGTCCCCACAGATCGTCAGGGGAGGCGCTGGGACTGCGGGGTCGGTTGCCCATCACAAGGACCGAAGGACGGCGCACCCGAGACTTGACAGAGGGCAACGAGGCGCTCGGTCCTGCTTGCTGTGACAGGTCTCCAAGACCTGTAAGGCAAGCCGGAGCGGGCTGGCTGGGGCGCCGCAGAACCCGGTGATGCTGAGCGAGTCCTCAGATATCTGGGGCCAACTCCCGGGAGACTCACTGTCCATGCACGCAGGGCAGCTGCTCAGCGCTTCAGCTCCCTGGTCACCGAAGCCCACTCCTTGGCGCAACCACCGGTGATGGCCAATGTTGTTGCAAGTGAGGCCAGCGCATCCCGCGCCGCAATAAATACCTCACTGCCCCTAGGCTCCGCCCCCTTCCAGGCTCCGCCCCGAGAACTCGCTGGACCTAATCTGCCTGATTGACAGCCCTGACTATGACTGGTAATTCACCTTAGAGAACTACTGCTAGAGAACTGCCCTAGGAATACTGGGTCCCCAAATGATTCTGCTACTCTAAGGCTAGGCGTCCAGGGTCATGTGCTTTGGTTTCAAAAAACAAACCTTAGAAGCAGAAAAACTTAATCAGAACTCCCACTCACTATCAAGTCCCAAGGAACTCTAGGTCCCTACTCACACTGACTCTCCGCCTAGGCACGTCCTGGCCCCTTTTATTTCAGCCCCAGCCCGGGGTTGAGTCTGGGATGACATCCTGAAGTCTCTCTGGGCCGAACTAGTCAGGGGCGGTCAGATCCTTCAAGTAGGGTGCAAAGGGAAAAGGCTCTTAGAACAGAGGATGTTATCGGCATCTGCTGCAGGATCAACTTTTACTTCTATCCCTGGAGCAGGTCGGTGCTCATTGCAGAGAGTTCCAGCAACTGAACCAAAGGTTCACACCCTCTGCTAGGACAGAACCACACCCAAGAGGTGGAGCTTTTACAGCCCAAAGGACAGATGATGGAAACGTCAAGCACAAGGAAGAACCCATCTGCCCAGGATCCAGGAACCCGCACAACCGCACCTGATCAGTCAACACACTCAAAAGCAAAGCCTTTGATCCATATGTCACTGGAAAGGTTTGTCTATGGCACCCATCCTCCTGCCCAAGCATAGGTGTGGTTCAACTTTCTCTCAGTGTTCCCAGTGGGAAAACACCCCACATTGTCCTTGGAATGCAAAATACTGTCACAGGGTTGCAGACAAGAGGAAAAGACCTCCCTGCCCACTCCCTCTTCTTTCAGCACATGTTGGCTCACTTTTATCTTTTCACACCATAGCATTTCCTGTATACCCTCATTCTTAGAGTAGCACTGAACTCCTTTCCACAGAATTTTATCAGGCCTCTTTCCAAGGACATTGAACCTAGTGGTCTGTGATGGGTGGGCACAGGCATCTTCTGGCAAATCAGGATAAAGCTTCAGATTCCTGGCTGGCTACCCAGGAAAACAGAACAGAATTCCTGCAGTGAAGGACCCTGGAATTCAATGTAAGCCCCTCACCAAAGATGTCATTGGATGCCAGTGTTGAAAGTCAAAACACTTCTTTCCTTTCAGCATTGGAGTGTTTCAGGTACCAGGGTGGTGGCTCTTCAAAGTCAGAACCCTGCTGGATGGTAACAAAGGCAACAGAGATACTCCAAATTCCATGGCCAGCCTTCAGCGTTTGCCATGCACTACTGGTCATAATTGGGTCTCATGACTGAAACTCCACTATCCCTGGCCAAGGGTCAACAAATTCCCCTGAGGTGATGTTTCATGTGTAGGTGCTGGCCAGGTGCATGGGTGCTGGGTTCACAGAGGCTCTGCTGGGATCCCGAGTTCCCATGGGGTGAACCTGAACACAAAAGGCACCAAGCTCTATAATTCCAGGAGATGAAAGCAGACCTATGCTTGTATTCTTTAGAAAGAGATTACTGAGAGCTAGATGTGGGAGCTTTAAGCAAGGGAAAGTGGGGCCCATGGGGCCGGAAGCTGGGAACCAGAGTTTGGTTGTGGTTCCAAGGAGCAGGGAGGGAACATTTGCCTTAAACCTGAAGCATATTGCAAGCAACCTTTGAAAGTCCCATGCCTCTCAGCTCTCCTTCCTTTGGAGAAATATGGTTTCCATTCAGGAGACTGGAGGGTGCAAAAGCCACAAAGATGCCAAAGCTCCCCAGGACACACACAAGGGTTCAGAGCCTGTGATCTGGTGAGGAACAGGGCCCTCAACTCGATTGCTCCTGTCCCTGCTTGGTGCCATCTCAGGTGGGCTCTTCTCTCAACCTTAGCACTTTCACATCTGGGCTCATCATTTTCCTGGACCTGGGGAATCCTCACAGTGACTTCCCCTCCAGAGGGAATGTGGCCCTGTGTTGAGACAAAGACAGGCAGCAGGAGGGAGAGGAAACAACTACCTTGTGGAATAAAGACCATTGAGGACAAACATACAGCTAACATCACACTCAAAGGGAACACCTCAAATCCTTTATTCCCATCTCCCAAAACCACACAAGGATACCCCTCTCACCCCTTCAATTACACAGAGTATTGCAAGTTTTAACCCCAGCAATCAGCCAAAAACAAGAAAGAAAAGGTACCCACCATGTATGGGAATTACTAAAACAGCCAATGGTATGATTCCTTAGAGAAAAAACTCACAAGTCTCCACCCCAAAATGACAAGTGCTAACTAATGAATCCACAAGATTAAAGACAGAAAGTTGCTGCTTTTCTATACATTAGGAAGGAATTGTCTGAAATGGAAAAAAATAGAGGAGAAGAATCCCATCTCTGACTACCTCTAGAAAAACTTAACACCTTGGATACTGTATTCTAAAAACTTGAAAACACTGACCAAGGCAATGGAAGATGACAGAAAGATATTGAAAGACATCCCTAGCTCTGGGATTGTAGGGATTGCTATTGTTCAAATGACCATGCTACCTGAAGGAATCAAGAGGTTGAAGGGAATACCTAGAAAACACCCAGGATGTTTTTCTGAGACTAAGTACAAATATTCCAAATGTCATAGGGAGCCACGCAGGACCCAACCTGACAAGGCAAGTCAGGAAAGAATAAACAATGAAAAAGAAGGCTGAAGCCACAACACTCCCAAGCTTCAGACCAAATTGCAAAGCTACAGAAATTAAAACAGCATGGTACTGGCACAGAAACACATATGGAGGTCAACAGAACAGAATACAGATCCAAGACATGAGCCCAGAGTATATACAGGCAGCGACAGCCAATGAGTTTGCCATGTAAAAGGCATGAATACACAACAGGCAAGAGACAGTCTCTTCAGCACTTGTTGCAGGCACTAAAGCGGACACTTACATGGACAACAGTGAGACTAGAACACTACCACACACCTTCAACAAACATAAACTCAAAATGAGTTACAGGCTTATGAGAGAGAGCGGAATCCATTAAAATCTTCAGTGAGATACTGGCTGTTAGACATAAACGGGGGCAATATCTTTGTAAATGGATCTGGGACTGCTATTTTGGCAGGAAAAAAAAAACCCAGACTATTGTAAAATAATTAGGCTTCAATAAAAAGTGAAAAAGAAGACTTCACATGTGTTCTCTCCATTGTGACTGGCACTTAGAAACAGTTGGTTCTTAGGTTGACCTGTTGACATTCAACACACACACACACACACACACTAGGAACTATAGCAATCATCCAGAGAGGCTCACACCGGGCTGTGCTTGTCATAAACTAGCATGGACACTAGGGAGAAAAGTTATCTAAGCAAACCTAAACATATGGGACCTAGGTGAACTTCAAAGCTTTCACACTACCTAGGAAACCAGGGACAAACCCGAAAAGACATGCTATGGAAAGGGACACAAGATCTTCAAATGATATGATGAATCCAAACCTATAAACAGTTACTATATATCCATAGAATAAAAATAAACAAGCAAACAGCCCAATACAAACATAGACAGAAGATCTAAATACACTTTTTGGTCCAAAGAAGAGAGGCAGAGGCCTAAGAGGCCTGTTAAAAGATGTTCCAAATCAATAATAATTAGAGGAATGCAATTTCAAAACAGCATCACATATCACCTCACAACTGTCACAATGGCTAGAATATGAAAGTCTTCAAAAAAAGAAATATTCTTTAGGATGTGAGCAATAGAGAATCCCCAGACACTGTTGCTAGCAATGACAATTGGGACAGCCACTATGCAAAGCAGCATAATTGCTCCTCCAAGAACTACAGGAGAGACACTATGTTACCCAGACATTCCATTCCTGAGTATACATCCAGAAAACAACAAAAACTCTCCTTAGAAGTGAGCCATGAACCCAGATGTTGATAGTACCAGTACAGACAATAGCCAAACATGGAAGCAACCCTAGTACTCATCTACAGAAAAAAGATACAGAAGAGGAGGAACATACACACACACACATACACACCAAATGGAATATTACACTGCCAGGAATAAGAGTGAATTTCTGCCATCGGCAGGAACCTGGACAAACCTAGTATCAGTAACATGCTTAGTGATTTAAGGCTAACTGAAAACGACAAATACTGTATGATATCACCAACATGGAATATGTAAAAAAGAGTATGGATGAATGCAGGTGCAACAGTGAAACAGACTGAAAAATAAACAAACGAGTCCATAGCAACTAGGACAGGAAAGGGGGCAGGGACACAAATAGGTATGTAATGAAGATCTGCAAACTATTAGGTATTGTTCCAAACAGGCAATGACTGCCCTGACTTTGTAATAAGTTGTAAAGCCCCAGGATTGGGAAAGATGATGAATCACTTGTAGTCTATCTTAATCTAATCTAAAAAGGTGAATCACCTTCACTTTAATAAATAACCCAATCAAACCATCAATACATTGACCCATCCATCAAACCCTAGACCAAACCCTTCTGGAATGCTCTTCCTCATCCTTCCTCTTCTTCAATTCCTAGGACCTACTACGAGTGTTCAAGGTTTCCAATTCCTGAAGCCCCAAATTCCTCTCATTGGCTCTTTTGCTAGGTTTCTCCATGGACTCCTAAAGACCCTCAAATTACTAGTATGTGTATGTCCCCACAAACCATGAAATGCCAACATTTGGAATAATTTGACTAAGTCTCTGTCCTCAAGCGCAAAGACACAAAACAAGACTCTGAAGTTTCAGGATCACAAAGACTACAAACTATCATTTCAGTACTAGAACACTTACAAATCATCGAGAGAAAGGTCCTGCTTCATGGTAATCCTAGAAGCATTCCCACTGACATCAGGCACGAGGCCCAGAAGCCCCTACCTAACCCACTGTTCTGCCCTTGGCAAGGAGTGTCCAATCACAGGAAGAAAGAAAGACAAGAGGCAGGTAAACAGTACAAAGATACAACACTCATGATTTGGAGATACTTTTGTCTTTATCAGTCAGGCAGGAGAATCTATCCATAAGCCATGGCCAACATGAAGCTGTTTTGTAGGATACTATTTCAACCTAGGGCTTTCCTGGTAGCTCAGCTGATAAAGAATCTGCCTGCAATGCAGGAGACCCCTGTTCAACCCCTGGGTCAGGTAGATGCCCTGGAGAAGGGATAGGCTACCCACTCCAGTATTCTTGCTTGGAGAATCCCCATGGACAGAGGAGCATGACGGGCTACAGTCCATGGAGTCGCAAAGAGTCAGACATGACTGAGGGATTAAGTACAGGTCAACCTAAGAACCAACTGTTTCTAAGTGCCAGTCACAATGGAGAGAACACATGTGAAGTCTTCTTTTTCACTTTTTATTGAAGCCTAATTACTTTACAATAGTCTGGGTTTTTTTTTCCTGCCAAACATCAACATGATTCAGCCACAGGTAAACATATGTTCCCTCTCTCTTGAACCTGCCTCCCACTTCTCACCCGATCCCACCCCTCTAGATTGTAACAGAGCACTGGATTTGTGCTCCCTGTGTCATACTGAAAATTCCCCCATTGGGGTCTTAAAATGATTAAAAACACAGAATCTGGAGAATTACGGACTTTACATGAGGACAGATTTTTATTTTAAATATATATCAGAATAAAACAATGGGAAACAATTGGCTTCAGAGAGACAGGGTCACAAATTTTATGAAAAACCCACAAACCCAGTAACAGAGTTCAACCATTTGCCACCCTCAGCATTCACAAAGAGGAGGGCACGTGATCGCTCTTCACAATTCTGTGTTTGATATCCACCAGATACTGTGTCCACACTCATCAGTGGATATTGGCTACATTCAACACACACACACACACACACACACACACACACACACACACGGAACTATAGCAGTCATCCAGAGAAGCTCACACTGGCCTGTGGTTGTCATAAACTAGCATGGACACTAGGGAGAAAATCTGGTAAATGAGATTAAGCATTACTCTATTGATGGTAATATGAGGGGGAGGGGCAGAGGTAAAGTGCCTGGGAAAGGACAGCTTTTCAGAGAAAAGTTATGGGACTTGGGTTGAAGGGACATTAGGAATGGGAGTGGGGTAAAGCTACTTCAGGGTGACCTCTCTAGAGAAAAACCTAAGCAGCTGTCTGACTGTCTGAAAGCAGGCTGTATTTCAGGAGGTTTTTCTTTGCCCAGATGAGCTTCGTTACCAGCGTTCTAGTCAGCTAAATGCTGATTTTGCAACTGATGCAAAACCCTGCAATGTAGCATGCATCCAAAAGTCATCTGGCCCTTGCGATGCTTGCCGGTGAGCTATGTACAGAGAGCCATAATCAAAAGACTCAAATCTGGTCCCCAACCCTGTAGGGGGTGTAGTTTGAGAGGTCAGTTCATTTCAGGGTCAGGCTTCTCCGTGCCTTGGGGGGAGAAACTTGAGGGCACTGGAGGTGGTCCACAGGACCCGGAGTATGAAAGGGAGGTAGAGGTTGGAGTGTGGAATCATGGAAGACCTCCTGCAGGTGCAAGTCCAGGTGGTCATCATGGTGAGAAGAGCCTCTCTCTGGACTACGGTTGGTCGGCCGAGGCCAGGACTCTAGGAACGAGCCCTGTGGGTCTGGGTCACAGAGGACAGAGATGAGGCCTCCTGCAGCATCCATCCCAGACCACAGGAAGTCACCATGCAGGTCCATGTCATCTTCACGGCTACCTTCCTGGCTGAGAGTTCACTTTAGAGAACTACTTTACATTTACTGGGTCCCCAAATGAGCCTGCCACTCTAAGGCTAGGCATCCAGGTTCACAAGCTCTGGTTTCCCGAAGTGAACCTCAGAGGCAGAAAAACTTTACCAGAAAACCCACTCCCCATCGAGTCCCAAGGACCTGTAGATTACTATTCACACTGACACCTCAGGAGCGACCAGGCCTCTTTTATTTCAACCCCAGTCTGGGGTGAGTCCATGATGGCAACCTGAAGTCTACCTGGGCCAAAATAGTCAAGGATGGTCAGATCCTCTGAGCAGGGTGCAAAGGAAAAGGGCTCTTGGCACAGAGGATCTTATCAGCAGCCACTGCAGCATCAACTTTTACTTCTACCCCTGGAGTAGGTCAATGCTCATGGAGATAGTGCCATCAACTGAACCAAAAGTTCACTTTCTTCACTTGAACCAAAACTATACCCTAGAGCAGAGCTGTCAGAGCCCAATGGACTGATGATGGAAATGTCATGCACAAGGATGAACCCAGCAGCCCAGGAACACAGAACACATAAAGCTGAGTCAGACCAGCCAGGATCCCCTCCAGGTCATGCAGGTTGCAGTGCCTTTGATCTAAGTGTCACTGGAAAGGCATATCTATGCCGCCAATCTTGTGGCCAGGGGAAGGTGTGGCTCAGCTTTCTCTCCAGTGTTCATGGGGGGAACTCCCCATATTGACTTTGAAATTGGGAATTCTTGTGCATGGTTGCTGACAACAGTGAAACCACTCTATTTCCACCCCATCCTTTCAGCCCACACTGGTTCGCTTTGTCCCTTTTTACACCATTGAGTCATGTATACTCTTATTCTTAGGGCAACATCGAATTCCTTTCCACAGAATTCCATTTCCATGAGGCCTCTCTTCATGGCTATTGAAACTAGTGGTCTGTGATTGGCCGTCAGTGGCATCCTATGACCAATTGTGGTAAAGCTTCAGATTCTTAGCCCACATCCCAGAAAAATGCCTCAGAATTCCTTCAGCGAAGAACCTGGGAATTCAATGTAAGCCCCTATCAAAGATTTCATTGGATAGGAGTGGAAGATCATGCCACTTGTTTTCACTTATATTTGGAGGCATTCAGGTACAAGGGCAGTGGGTGATCAAGGTTGGAACCCACATGGTTGGTGACAAAGCAAACAGGGGAACTCAAATTTCCATGGCCAGCATTCAGGGGTTTGCCCTGCACTACTGGTCAAAATGAGTAGTTTTGCCTCAAGGGCTTCCCCTGTGGCTCAGCTGGTAAAGAATCCGCCTGCAATGTGGGAGAACTGGGTTTGATCCCTGGTTTGGGGAGTTCCCCTGGAGAAGGGAACGGCTACCCACTCCAGTATTCTGGCCTGGAGAATTCCATGGGGTCACAAAGAGTAGGACACGACTGAGTGACTTTCACTTTCACTGGTCAAAACTGGTTTGCACAGATGGAACTCCTGTGTTCCTGGCCAAGGGCAAACAAGTTCCCTTGAGGTGGTAATTTAGGTGTGGTGGTGGTGGTTTGGTCGCTAAGTCATGTGTGACCCTTGAGACCCCATGGACTGTAGCCCGCCAGGCTCCTCTGCCCATGGGATTCTCCAGGCAAGAATACTGGAGTGGGTTGCCATTTCCTTCTCCAGGGCATCTTCCCAACACAGGAATCGAACCCAGGTCTCCTGTTTTGCAGCAGATACTTTACTGACTGAGCTATGAGGAAAGCCCAAGGTGCTAGTAAAGTATGCAGGAGCTGGGGCACTGAGGCTAAGCTGGGAGCCTGAGTTTCCATAGGGTGAACATGGACACCAGAGGCACCAGCCTCTGTAATTCCAGGTGATGGAAGCAGACACCATGTTTGTGTTCTTGAGAAAGAGGGTACTGAGAGGTGGGGAAGTGGAGCTTAAAGCCAGAGAAAGTAGGGACCATGGGGTCAGGGGTGGGGTCTGGGGTAGGGGAGGCTGATGGTGCTTCCAAAAAATGGGAAAGAACACCTGCTTTAACCCAAAGCATACTGCAAGCCATCTTGAATGTTGCACCTCTCTCACTTCTGGCTCAGGGAGTAACAGGGATTCCATTCAGGAGACTGAGGGTGCATGTGCCAGATTGCAAAAGACACAAGGACAAACCTAAAGCTTTCCAGAACACAGACAGACATTCGGAGCTCCTGGCCTAGCCAGAATGTGGCCCTCCACCTGGTGACTTCTGTCCCTGCTTCTGCCATCTCAGTTGAGCTGTTCTCACAAACTCAGCACTTTCATATCCAGGCTCATCATCATTGCCCTGGACTCAGGGAATCCTCACAGCCAGTATCCCTCCCAAGGGAATGTGGTCCTCTCCCAAGACAAAGACAGATATGAGAAGAAGAGGCGAAACAAATACCTCTGTGGGAAAAGGTCATTGAGGACAAACACACAGCTAACATCAGACTCAAAGGAGAACACCTCAAAGGAGACCCTCCTTGCAGGGGTGCAAAAGGAAAGGGCTCTTGGTACAGAGGATCTTAGCAGCAGCTGCTGCAGGATCAACTTCTACATCGATCCCTGGAGCAGGTCAGCACTCATGGAGAGAGTTCCATCAATTGAACCAAAGGGTCACTTTCTCCTCTTGGACCAAAACTACACCAGAGAGGTTGAGCTGTTAATAGAGAGGTCACAATTTGGAGTAACTGTTACTGAATCATGTTCATTTGCCTTATAAACAGGAAGTCAAACTCTGAGACATGGGAGATTTGCAGCAGAAAGGGTTTATTTTCAAGGCATTCAAGCAAGGAGACAGGAGAATAAACCTCAAATCTATCTTGCCAAAGGTCAGGGGTTTGTAACATATATGGGATAAAGAATTAGGGTGACCTGAGTTGTAGAAAGCATGGCAAAAGGTGACTAGAAATAAGAAAAAGATGAGATTTCGTCATTTGGGGCAGGTGTAACTAAACTACATGGTGTTTCATAGGATGCATGTTCAGAAAATGGTGGCATTAGTATTTTCTGAGGGTGGAGTTTTTGGCCCTCTGACATCAAAAGGTCACTGGCCAAACACTCTCCCAAGCCAGGAGGAGAATGGGTAGTCCCAAACAGTCTTAATCAGCTGGAGTTCAAACAGGACAACAGCTGACTCCAAGTTCCAGAGAAAGAATATGGGGAAACATCTTAAAACTCTTACATCAAAGGCACCAATAAACAGGGGTCTTGAGGAGATCTTGCAGCTTATTCTTTAGGCTACATGATGCTTGGAGGATATGCAAGTTCTGTAAAAACAATTAAGGTGGTCTTGACCAGTGAAGGCAGATTACAGCTTACTATTAAGTTATAGTCTTATGCAGTGGTCCCCAATCTTTTTGCCACCAGGAATTTTTTTTAATTAATGTATTTATTTTAATTGGAGGCTAATTACTTTACAATATTGTGGTGGTTTTTGCCATACATTGACATGAATCAGCCACGGGTGTACATATGACCCCCATCCTCCCTCCCCATCCTGTCCCTCTGGGTCATCCCAGTGCACTGGCTTCGAGCGCCCTGTTTCATGCATCAAACTTGGACTGGTCATCTATTTCACATATGGTTAATATACATGTTTCAATGCTATTCTCTCAAATCACCCCACCCTCACCTTCTCCCACAGAGTCCAAAAGTCTGTTCTTTACATCTGTGTCTCTTTTGCTATTTTGCACATTGTGTTATCGTTACCATCTTTCTAAATTCCATATATATGCGTTAATATACTGTATTGATGTTTTTCTTTGTGACTTACTTCACTCTGTATAGGATCCAGTTTCATCCACCTCATTAGAACTGACTCAGATACATTCTTTTTAATAGCTGAGTAATATGCCATTGTGTATATGTACCACAACTTTCTTATCCATTTGTCTGCTGATGGACATCTAGGTTGCTTCCATGTCGTAGCTTTTGTAAACAGTGCTGCAAGGAACCGGTTTTGTGAAAGAAAATTTTTCCATGAGACGAGGTTGGTGGATGGCTTGGGGATGATTCAAGTGCATTACACTTATTGCGCACTTTATTTGTATTATTATCATATCAGATCATCAGGCATTGGATCTCAGAGGTTGAGGACCTATGGAATGGGTCTAATTGATGACTGCAAAATAGGTTTCATAATGACAATGTCAAGAGTTTGAGTCAATGAAGTAGGAAGGAAGACAAAAGTACTGAAGGGGAAGAGAACTAAGAAGCCAAGACTGGAGGAGAGGGGGTGGAAAGGGATGAGATCCATGAGAATATTAAACTCACCACAAATTACAACAGATGTGGAATGAGTGAGAATTACAGTGAATCAAGTGTTAACATCTTTGAAACTCTGATAAAGACACTTGTTACACTCACATTTGATAAGTGACTGGTATGTAGTATGACTGAGCCTCAGTTTTTTAAACAATATTTTGTTTATTTACAAATTATGGTACTACTATGAAGGCTATAGAGAGAAGGATGATATAAAGAGTAAGTCAAGAATGCCATTTCAAATAAAATGGCCAGAAATGCCCTTTTCAAGAAAGTGCTATCTGAATTGGTCTTTGAAGAAGAAAGAATCAGCACTGCATAAAGCTGGAGGAAGAGTTGAAACCTAATTTTTTAAAGGTTAAAAAAAATAGAAGATAGGAATACTTCAAAGAATTAGATATGATATTGACTAAGAATCGTGTGGAAAAATGATCCACCTTCATTTGCAATCATAAATGCAAAATGAAAATACAGTGAGATAACATTTTACTATACTAGGTTGGAAAACAGGTAAGAGTCTATTAATAAGAAATGTTCGCAAGGATGCGGTAAAATGGAAATATACTCTGCTCACAGGAATGTAAATTATGAAAAATATTTTGGGGGGAAAAAATGAAATCATTACCTGTTAGCTTGAAAAGGCACACATAGAATCAATTAGTACTGCAGTCCTAGGTGTATGTGATAAATATATGAGTTAAGAGTTTATGATTTAAAACCAGAGAAGTCTGCATTGGACACCTAAACATCTAACATAAATTTGGCACATACTAACTTTTAAAACTTATTTGACTACTCTGTTGTGAAGACCAAAAAAAAAATCATTTTTTCCCAAAGACGGCAGGAAGAAACTTGTGCCTTTCATAGATATTTGTTGTGCTACGCCAAGTCTCTCGGTCTCCTCGGACTCTTTGCGACCCCAATGAATTGCAGCCCGCCAAGTTCCTCTGTCTGTGGGGGTTATCCTGGCAAGAATACTGGAGTGGGTTGCCATGCCTTCCTCCAGGGGATCTTCCCAAACCAGGGATCGAACCCAGATCTCCCGCGTTATGAGCAGATCCTTTACCGACCGCACCACCAGAGAAGCCCGTTCGTTTACGGCTTAGATTGTGGTGATAGTTTCACCAGTGTACACTTACAAACTCAAGTTGTATATATTTTAAAAGTATAGCTTTTTGTATGTCAATCATACCTCAACAAAGTATTGAGCTCACATTTGAGAAAATGATTGTTTTTCAAAACTCAGTAGAATGAGTGATACATAATAAATACTCAATAAAACAATTTAATTATCCCAAGATAGTTTTAGTTTTTTAACAGGCTTTTACCTTTAGGAAGAAACTGCCACAAATATTTTATTTAATTTTAAGACAGAACTTTACCTAAACAGATATGAGTATTTTCTATTTACTCCTCAGAAAACAAGCTTTAAAGGATTTTCATGGAGCATTTAGATAGGTCTGTTTTATGCTGCCAAGGGGGTGGTCTATTTTGAGTGGTTGTCTTTCTCTGTGTGTGTGTTAGTCACTCAGTCATGTCCGACTCTTTGCAACCCCATGAACTGTAGCCCTCCAGGCTCCGCTGTCCGTGGGACAAGAATACTGGAGGGGATAGCCATGTCCTTCTCCAAAGGATCTTCCCGACCCAGGGATCGAACCCGGGTCTCCTGCATTGCAAGCAGATACTTCATTATCTGAGTTACCAAGGAAGCCTTCCATGGTTTTTTTTCTCTACCATGCCTGAAATCAAAGGAAAACGTTAATTTAAAGGTAACTATATTTACAGTTCTACTATTGGTGTATCTTTTTTCCTCTCTCTCTAAAAATGCGGCACACAAGTATTCTGCCCCCTGGAGGACTATAAAGGTAGTTCCCTACTGTGATCTACCAACTACAGCCCTGACCATTGGGCAGCACAGATACCGCGAGTTCTGAGAGGCGGGGCCTCCGAGGGGGCGGAGCCTCCGGGGGCAGGGCTCAGCGTGACATTTTACGACCAGGATTCCACTGGCGTCACTTGCAACATCTTTGGCCGTCTGGTGCGCTGACTAATCGGTGTGAGGTGCTGAAGACTAGAACGGGAGAGGCTCAGCCGAGCGCCTGACACCGATCCCCTAGAAGCCTGGACTGCAAGAAAACAGGGAGGCAGCCCGGGAGCTCTGAGGACTCGCCCACCGTCGCGCCGTCCTGCGCCCCAGCTGGCCCGCACCGCGTCACAGCGTGCAGGACTGAGCGCCTCGTTGCCCTCTGCCAGGCCCCAGAAGCGCCGTCCTTCGGTCGAACTGATGGGCAGCAGGCCCCGAAGCCCCGGTGCTTACTCCTCGGACCGATGCGGAAACCAGGCCGGAGAACCCGGCCCTGCCAAGCGCCGCCGAACGGAGGAGCGCGCGCGCCCGGAGTCGGAGTCCGAGTCCGAGACGGCGCCCAGCGTGGACAACCTGACAGGATCTACGGCTGCAGGCGCGCTCACACGCGTGCTGGTTCTGCCCGCTGGCTGTGCCCTGCATCTGCCCCTGGACGACGTAGATCTGGTACTGGAGCCCCAGCCCACGTCCGTGCTGCAGGTGGCTCTCGGAGATTTTATCCTCACACTGGTCCCCGAGGCTCTCTTGGGCTCGAGGGTGGAAGGCCCGTCGGGACAGGTCCTTGAACGGGCCGCTGTCCTGAGCCCTCCCGGGGAGTACACGGCTCTGGAACCGGGATTCTGCGCAGCTGTGCCAGAGGTCGCTTGCGAAGAAGAGGCCAACGCGGACGACGCCGACTCGGGCGCTGACTTCCTGTCACCTGGGATGGATGTGGCAGGCGACCTCATCGCTGGGCTCCGCAGCCCAGCCGCCAGGGTGTGGCGCTCCGACGCACAGGGCTTCTTCTCAGAGTTCTGGCCTCGAGCGCCTAACCCTAGTGCAGAGAGACGCTCTTCTCACCACGACGACCACCTGGACGTGCACCTTCTAGTGCCCTTTCCCGATTCACCACTCCAACCTCTACCGCCCTCTCCAAGTCCGAGCCCTCATGAGCGCCCCCAGCGCCCTCACGGTCCTGCGCGCAAGGCTCGGAGATGTCTGTTTCCAGAATGAACTACATTCCGGTCCACAAGCACACAATTCTAGCTACCATCCTGCCGGCCCAATGGATTTCCCAGTGTCCTTTACATTGAAAGTCCTACAACCTGGAAATGAAGCATCTCATGTGCTTTGTACCAACAATTTCTCTTCCCCTCCAGACAGGCTATAGTGGCAGGAGAAGGCCTCAAGAGAAAGCAGATTCTAGACTTCATCTTTGAAATGGAAAATCTGTCCAGGGATACCAGACAATGTGTTTTCAGACGTCTGGACTTTTTTACGCATCATTCTCAGACCTCTCCATTCCCTTTCCTTTCGCATCAGTTATTTTCTCTCAAATTCTACTCTCTCTTGCACCATACGGTTACTACCCTATTGCTCCCCCAAACAGGAAATTGCTGGATATTTCTCATGTTAATTTCCTTCCTTATATGTTTTCTCATGAATTTATAAAGATATTTAGCCAGAGCTTTTCTCTTGGCGTTTGGAGCTGCTCCCTTGGAAAACTGCAAAATAGTATGATGGCTGCCAAACATAATAGCATGATGTTTGTTCTTAGCTTCCTCTTAACCTGAGGAAGTTCTCTTCCAGTTAGAATTCTACCTCGAGTTTTTTCTTATATCAAAGTTCTTTTAAAACATTAATTTATTACTACATTTGCTTCACATTTTTATAAAAGATAAAATCTAATGGTATTTTTATATTAATACTATTTATATACACCAACATGCTTTACCATTTCTTCTCTACCATTTTATTGTTACATTCCACTCTCAGTCTAGCCTGTTTTCTCAGTGAAGAATATCCTTTAAAAATTGTTCTTTACACTGTATCATATTATAGTAAACTATCTTGGTTTTGTAACTCTCAACATGTTTTTGCATAGCATACTCTCCTAGTCTGTTACTGAAAATGTTTTATTATATATTCATTCCTAATTTTAATGTGACATTAAAGTACTTTAAAGATATTACTCCACTGTTCTGTCATTCTTTGTTGTTGTTGTTACAGGCAACAGGTCTCTGCCAATTAAGTTGTTACTCCTTTTCTATTTGATTCAGTTGTTCGTTTTAGCATTTTTAAAATTTTTGTTATTTTTATTGAAGTACAGTTGATTTACATTGTTGTGTTAGTTTCTGGCGTACAGCAAAGTGATTCAGATATATATATTGTTTTTCATATTCTTTTCCATTATGGTTTGGGGCTTCCCTGATAGTTCAGTTGGTAAAGAATCAGCCTGCAATGCAGGAGCCCCTGGTTCAATTCCTGGGTCAGGAAGATCTGCTGGAGAAGGGATAGGCTACCCATTCCAGTATTCTTGGACTTCCCTTGTGGATCAGCTGGTAAAGAATTTGCTCAGAACCCAGGAGACCTGGGTTCAGTCCCTCAGTTGGAAAGATCCCCTGGAGAAGGGAAAGGCTACCCACTCCAGTATTCTAGCCTGGAGAATTCCATGGGGTTGCAAAGAATTGGACATGACTGAGTGACTTTCACTTTTCCATTATGGTTTATTACAGGATATTGAACATAGTTCCCCATGCTATACAGTAGGACTTTATTGTTTATCTACTTTATATATATAGTAGTTTGTATCTGCTAGTCCCAAATTCCTAATTTATCCCTCCCCCACCCAATGTCCCCTTTGGTAAGCATAGATTGTTTTCTATGTCTCTGATTCTGTTTCTGTTTGTAAATCCATTCATTTGTATCATAGTTTAGATTCTACATATAAGTGATATCATGATATTTGTCTTTCTCTGACTTATTTAACTTCATATGATACTCTCAAGGTCCATCCATATTGCTGCAAATGGCATTATTTCATTCTTTTTATGGTTGAGTAGTATTCCATTGTATACATAAACCATATCTCTTTTATCCATTAATGTGTGGATGGACATTTAGACTGTTTCCATGTTTTGGCTATTTTAAATAGTGTTACCATGAACACTGGGGTGCATGTGTCTTTTCAAATCAGAGTTTTCTCTGGATATTTGCCCAGGAGTGAGATTGCTGGACCATATGGCAACTGTTCTTAATATTTTAAGAAACCTCCTGGGCTTCCCTGGGGGTTCAGTGGAAAAGAATCTGCCTGCCAATACAGGAGACATGGATTCAATCCCTGGTCCGGGAAGACCCACATGCAGCAGAGCAAGTAAGCCCTTGCACCATAATTACTGAGTGTGTGCTCTAGAGCCCAGGAACCACAACTACTGAGCCATGAGCCACGACTACTGAAGACCCTACACCCAGAGCCTGTGCTCCACAACAAGAGGAGCCACCAAATGAGAAGCCCACTCACCCCGACTAGAGAAAAGTCTGAGCAGCAACACAGACCCAGCACTGCCAATAAATAAATAAGTAAAGGAATCTCCATGCTGTTCTTCATGATAGCTGCACCAGTTTACATTCCTTTCAACACTGTAGGAGGGTTCCCTTTTCTCCACACCCTCTTCAGCATTTATTATATGTAGACTTTTTAATAATGGTCGTTTTCACTGGTATCAGGTGATACACCATTGTAGTTTTGATTTGCATTTCTCTAATAAGTAGTGATATTGAGCATCTTTTCATGTACTTCTGGCCTTCTGTATGTGTTCTTTGCAGAAATGTCTTTTTAGGTCTTCTGCCCATCTTTTGATTGGGTTGTTTGGGTTTTTGTTATTGAGTTGTATAGTATGTTTCTATATTTTGGAAATTAAGCCCTTGTCAGTGACATAAATTGCAAATATTTTCTCCCATTCTGTAGGTTTTCTTTTCATTTTCTTTATGGTTTCTTTTGCTATGCAAAAGCTTATATAAGTTTAATTAGGTCCCATTTGTCTATTTTTGCTCTCATTTCTATTGCCTTGGAAGACTGACCTATGAAAACACTGCTATGATTTATGTAAGAGAATATTTTGTCTATGTTCTTTTCTAGGAGTTTTATGGTGTCATATCTTAAATCTTTAAGCCATTTTGAGTTTGTGTACGGTGTGAGGGACTGTTTCAACACTGATTTACATATAGGTATCCTGCTTTCCCTAAGTCACTTGCTGCAGAAACTGTCTTTTCTATATTATATATGCTTGCCTTCTTTGTCAAAGAGTAACTGAACATATGTGTCTAGGTTTATTTCTAGGCTCTCTATTCTGTTCCATTGATCCATATGTCTGTTTGCCAACATGATGCTATTATGTGTTACTGTCTGAAGTCTGGGATGGTTATTCCTCCAACTTTGTTCTTTCTTCCTCAGGATTGCTTTGGCAATTCTGGGTTTTTTTATGGTTCCAAATAAATTTTAGGATTATGTATTCTAGTTCTGTAAAAAATGTCATGGGTCATTTAATAGGGCTCCCATTAAATCTGTACATTGCTTGGTAGTATGGCTGGTTTAACAATATTAATTTTTCCAGTCCAAGAACATGGGATATTTTTCCATTTCTTTCACTCACCTTAAATTTCCTTTATTAACGTTTTATAGTTCTCAGCATGTAAGTCTTTTACCTCCTTGACCAGGTTTATTCCTAAGTATTTTTTTTTACATTTTAGCCCATTTTAAAATGTTTTTTCCCTTTGGCATCCTGTAGCTTGACTGTAACATATCTAGAGGTAGATGCCATTTTTATTTGGCTTGATAGGTTTAGTTAACCATCAATATGAGAAATTATCTTGCCTGAACTTCCACAAAATCTTAGGCTCTGTCTCTTGCAATAACCCACATATACCCATATCTGGAAATCCAATCAGACAAATAATGGCACTGTTCAATCTCCCATGACTCTTAACATCTTAAGGTCATGTGCTGTATGCTTTATCAATTCCAACTTTCTATTTTTAAATCCAATTAATCCTTTCATCAAGTTTTCAGTATTCTGTTTATACTTCCACAAAAACTTTTATTTCAAAGAATTTTGTCAAGATTTTACTTCCTTTATTCTTTTTCAAAACTTGTCCATTTAGTATTATAAACTCCTATTTTTGTTTCATGGATATTATTCTACCCTTTATGCTTTGAAATTTTTAGAACATTAATCAATGACTCCTGTAATTCAATTTCCTCACAGATAAAATCTCCTATTATTTTTTCTTTACTTTGGATTGCCCCCATGTACTTGGTAATTTGACTGGTGGGTGCATTTTGAGTAAGAATTCATCTTCTACATCCCAGTTATATTTTCTTATAGTTTCCACTTTCTAGTGGACCACAACTCATAGTCAAGGCTTTTGGAATTCTAGAAAGTCATAGGTTTAATCCCCAAGCAATTATGTGTCACAAATCACAACTGGCCATTCAAAGTTTCAGTTATCTTTCCTGATCAACCACAGGTACAACCTTGAAATACTCATCACTGCCTCTTCAACCTCTCATGATTGGCAATGGGCTGATTTTCAGCCCCTTCGAAGTAACAGAAATCCCAGTTCCCATTATATATTTTAGTCTCAGTGCCACAAATACATCAAAATATCAGTTGTCCTTTTAGAGACTGGATTTTCTATTCTATTTCTGGTCCCTGAAAGCTTGTGTCTTTCTTTTTAAAGTAGACATCTCTATTTAATATGCTTTAATATTTTCCATCATTGCTCTCTGCCTCCAGTAGATGATATCTTCTGTACTATCATCTTGTCCCCAACTCAACAATCCATCCTTCTTATGCACTATAAGATAGCAGCTAATCAGACTCAAGTCCCAGCCTAATTATCTGATTATTGTAAAGAGGGAAAATGGCACGCTTTGCAAAACTGTATCTTCTATTGCAAGAGCCTCATAATCTACATTGGAAATAACTGCGGGCATCCATTTTTAGCAATATGTAAACCAAAGAGTCCAAAATATCCTCAAGAACACTCTTGAAACTAATGGATAAAACTTATTTTAATATTTTTATTTTTTATGATTTTTTAAAATATGACTTTTTTTTAGTTGCACTGAGTCTTCATCAGGGCATGTGGGCTATTTGTTGTGACACACAGGCTTTCTCTAGTTGCAGCACATGGGGAGCTTCTCTTTTGCAGTGCACAGGCTTAGTTACCCTGAAGCATATGGGATCTTACTTCCCCAACCAAGGATCAAATCTGCATCCCCTGTATTGGAGGGTGGATTCTTTTTTTTTTTTTTTTTTTCAGTGGGTTTTGTCATACATTGATGTGAATCAGCCATAGAGTTACACGAATTCCCCATCCCGGTCTCCCAACCCACCTCCCTCTCCACCCGATTCCTCTGGGTCCTCCCAGTGCACCAGGCCCGAGCACTTGACTCATGCCTCCCACCTGGGCTGGTGGTCTGTTTCACCACAGATAATATACATGGTGTTCTTTCGAAACATCCCACCCTCCCCTTCTCCCACAGAGTTCAAAAGTCTGTTCTGTACTTCTGCGTCTCTTCTTCTGCCCTGCATATAGGGCCATCGCTACCATCTTTCTAAATTCCGTATATATGTGTTAGTATACTGTAATGTTCTTTATCTTTCTGGCTCACCTCACTCTGTATAATGGGCTCCAGTTTCATCCATCTCATTAAAACTGATTCAAATGAATTCTTTTTAATGGCTGAGTAATATTCCATGGTGTATATGTACCACAGCTTCCTTATCCATTCATCTGCTGATGGGCATCTAGGTTGCTTCCATGTCCTGGCTATTATAAACAGTGCTGCGATGAACATTGGGGTGCACGTGTCTCTTTCAGATCTGGATTCCTCAGTGTGTATGCCCAGAAGTGGTATTGCTGGGTCATATGGTAGTTCTATTTCCAGTTTTTTAAGAAATCTCCACACTGTTTTCCATAGTGGCTGTACTAGTTTGCATTCCCACCAACAGTGTAAGAGGGTTCCCTTTTCTCCACACTGGAGGGTGGATTCTTAACCACTGGGCCAATAGGAAAGTCCCAGAAAAAAAAATGTCTTAATATTTTTAAAGGTATAACACAGCTAGTAAAAATGTAAGATGTCTTAAAACTCAACATTAAAAAAAACTGAGATCATGGCATCTGGTCCCATTACTTCATGGCAAATACATGGGGAAACAATGGAAACAGTGACAGACTTTATTTTCTTGGGTTCCAAAATCATTGCAGATAGTGACTGCAGTCATGAAATTAAAAGATGCTTGCTCCTTGGAAGAAAAGCTATAACCAACCTTGACAGCATATTAGAAAGCAGAGATATTACTTTGCGAACAAAGGTCCATCTAGTCAAAGCTATGGTTTTTCCAATAGTCATGTATGGATGTGAGAGCTGGACTATAATGAAGGCTGAGTGCCAAAGAACTGATGCTTTTGAACTGTGGTGTTTGAAAAGACTCTTGAGAGTCCCTTGGACAGCAAGGAGATCAAACCAGTCAATCTGAAAGGAAATCAGTCCTGAATAGTCATTGCAAGGACTGATGCTGAAGCTGAAGTTCCAATACTTTGGCTACCTGATGTGAAGAACTGACTCATTTGAAAAGACCCTGATGCTGGGAAGGATTGAAGGCAGGAGGAGAAGGGGATCACAGAGGACGAGATAGTTGGATGGCGTCACCAAATCGATAGACATGAGTTTGAGCAAGGTCCAGGAGATGGTGAAGGACAATGAAGCTTGGCGTGCTGCAGTCCATGGAATCACAAAAAGTCAGTCCCAACTGAGTGACTGAACAACAACAACAATGTAAGAGAAATCTTCCAAGGCCAAAAATGATGACATATCTGAAACCCAGGAAGGAAAGTAGATGCTAAAACAAGAAGGTACACAGGGGACACCTATCATTTATGCTGACTTAGAACTTTGGTTTTAATGGCCAACTAATGAGGGAGAGTGGTTACAAAAAACCAATAAAACCAATAAAAGTCAGTGGTTACAAAGCCCTGGAAAAAAAATCCCAGGCTTCAAAAAAAATACCTCCAGTAGGTAATTTAACAAGAAAAAGGAAAAAAAAAAAAAAAAAACACTTCATAATACAAAAGGAGATGGGACATAAATGTATCTGTCTCAGTCTTGGATCAAGGTAGAATCAAACAGAATAGCAGGTAGGGGAAGCTGACAGTTTATTAAAAACTGAAGATATTCTCTGGTAGATGGTTAACGTGGCAAATGTAAAACTAATTTTCTCAGAGAATATACCTTATACTCATGGCTAAGTATATTCTCAGAGATGACCTTCCAGTGATTCTAAACGCATAGTCCAAAATCAAAACTCATAGTCCAAAGAACACTTAATGAAATAAACTACCATAAGTAAGAAAAAATGAGAAATAATCCAAAACAAAGAAAAGGAAAACTAGTCCCTCAAATGACTGAGATTGATGAATTATCATATATGAAATATGTTAAATAAAATTGGTATGTTTTGAGGACACAAAAGAGAGCAACATAAGTGTAGCTAAGGAAAAAATATCAAAGATACAGCAAGTCTAAAAGGAAACCAAAGAAAATTTCTAGGGATTAAATATGTAAACATGGAAGTGAGAAATACAATGAATGAGTTAAACAATTTTAGACAGAATTGAAAATGGAAACACTAAACTAGATAAATCATCCATAAAGCTTCTGCACAGTAAAGGAAACCATACGCAAAATGAAAAGGCAACCCACAGAATAGGAGAAAATATTTTCAAACAAAGTGATTAACAAGGGATTAATCTACAAAATACAAATAGCTCATGCAGCTCAATACCAAAAAACAAACAACCGAACAAAAAAATGGGCATAAGATCTAAAAAGATATTTCTCCAAAGAAAAAATAACATGGCCAAAAAGCAAATGAAAAAATTCTCAATATCACTAATTATTAGATAAATGCAAATCAAAACTACGATGAGGTATCACTTCATATGGGTCAGAATGACCATCATTCAAAAGTCTACAAGTAATAAAAGCTGGAGAGGGTGTGGAGAAAGGGGAACTCTCCTATGGTTGCTGAGAATGTAAATTAGTACAACCACTATGGAGAACAGTATAGAGGTTCCTTAAAAAACTAAGAAAGAGTTTGGAAGTTTACCTTCCTCTGCAATTTTCTGGAAGAGTTTGAGTAGGATAGATGTTAGTTCTTCTCTAAAGTTTTGGTAGAATTCAGCTGTGAACCATCACCTTAATACCAAAACCTGACAAAGATGCCACAAAAAAAGAAAACTATAGGCCAATATCACTGATGAACATAGATGCAAAAATCTTTAACAAAATTCTAGCAAACAGAATCCAACAACATATTAAAAAGATCATACATCATGACCAAGTGGGCTTTATCCTAGGGATGCAAGGATTCTTCAATATCCACAAATCAATCAATGTAATACACTACATTAACAAATTGAAAAATAAAAACCATATGATTATCTCAATAGATGCAGAGAAAGCCTTTGACAAAATTCAACATCCATTTATGATTTAAAAAAAAAAACCCTCCAGAAAGCAGGAATAGAAGGAACATACCTCAACATAATAAAAGCTATATATGACAAATCCTCAGCAAACATTATCCTCAATGGTGAAAAATTGAAAGCATTTCCCCTAAAGTCAGGAACAAGACAAGGGTTCCCACTCTCACCACTACTATTCAATATAGTTTTGGAAGTTTTGGTCACAGCAATCAGAGCAGAAAAAGAAATAAAAGAAATTCAGATTAGAAAAGAAGTAAAACTCTCACTGTTTGCAGATGACATGATCCTCTATATAGAAAACCCTAAAGACTCCACCAGGAAATTACTACAGCTAATCAATGAATATAGTAAATTTGCAGGATATAAAATTAACACAGAGAAATCCCTTGCATTCCTATACACTAACAATGAGAAAACAGAAAGAGAAATTAAGGAAACAATGCCATTCACCATTGCAACGAAAAGAATAAAATACTTAAGAATAAATCTACCTCAAGAAACTAAAGACCTATATATAGAAAACTATAAAACACTGTTGAAAGAAATCAAAGAGGACACAAATAGATGAAGAAATATACCATGTTCATGGATGAGAAAAATCAATATAATGAAAATGAGTATACTACCCAAAGCAATCTATAGATTCCATGCAACCTCTATCAAGCTACCAACGGTATTTTTCAGAGAATTAGAACAAATAATTTCACAATTTGTACGGAAATACAAAAAACCTCGAATAGCCAAAGCAATCTTGAGAAAGAAGAATGGAACTGGAGGAATCAACCTGCCTGACTTCAGTCTCTACTACAAAGCCACAGTCATCAAGACAGTGTGGTACTGGCACAAAGACAGAAATATGGATCAGTGGAACAAAATAGAAAGCCCAGAGATAAATCCATGCACCTATGGACACGTTATCTTTGACAAAGGAGGCAAGGATATACAATGGAGAAAAGACAATCTCTCTAACAAGTGGTGCTGGGAAAACTGATCAGCCACTTGTAAAAGGATGAAACTAGAACACTTTCTAACACCATACACAAAAATAAACTCAAAATGGATTAAAGATCTAAATGTAAGACCGGAAACTATAAAACTCCTAGAGGAAAACATAGGCAAAACACTCTCTGACATAAACCACAGCAGGATCCTCTATGACCCACCTCCAAGAACATTGGAAATAAAAGCAAAAATAAACAAATGGGCCCTAATTAAAATTAAAACTTCTGCACAACAAAGGAAACTATAAGCAAGATGAAAAGACAGCCTTCAGCATGGAAGAAAATAATAGCAAATGAAGCAACGGGCAAAGAATTAATCTCAAAAAATATACAAGCAACTCTGGCAGCTCAATTCCAGAAAAATAGACGACCCAATCAAAAAATGGGCCAAAGAACTAAACAGACATTTCTCCAAAGAAGACATACAGATGGCTAACAAACACATGAAAAGATGCTCAACATCACTCATTATCAGAGAAATGCAAATCAAAACCACAATGAGGTACCATTACATGCCAGTTAGAATGGCTGCTATCCAAAAGTCTACAAGCAATAAATACTGGAGAGGGTGTGGAGAAAAGGGAACCTTCTTACACTGTTGGTGGGAATGCAAACTAGTACAGTCACTATGGAGAACAGTGTGGAGATTCCTTAAAAAACTGAAATAGAACTGCCATATGACCCAGCAATCCCACTGCTGGGCATACACACTGAGGAAACCAGAACTGAAAGAGACACATGTACCCCAATGTTCATCGCAGCACTGTTTATAATAGCCAGGACATGGAAGCAACCTAGATGTCCATCAGCAGACGAATGGATAAGAAAATTGTGGCACCAGCAGGATCCTCTATGACCCACCTCCCAGAATATTGGAAATAAAAGCAAAAACAAACAAATGGGACCTAATGAAACTTAAAAGCTTTTGCACAACAAAGGAAACTATAAGCAAGGTGAAAAGACAGCCCTCAGATTGGGAGAAAATAATAGCAAATGAAGCAACAGACAAAGGATCAATTTCAAAAATATACAAGCAACTCCTGCAGCTCAATTCCAGAAAAATAAGCGACCCAATCAAAAAATGGGCCAAAGAACTAAACAGACACTTCTCCAAAGAAGACATACAGATGGCTAACAAACACATGAAAAGATGCTCAACATCACTCATTATCAGAGAAATGCAAATCAAAACCACAATGAGGTATCATCTCACTCTGGTCAGAATGGCTGCTATCAAAAAGTCTACCATGAATGCTGGAGAGGGTGTGGAGAAAAGGGAACCCTCTTACACTGTTGGTGGGAATGCAAACTAGTACAGCCACTATGGAGAACAGTGTGGAAATTTCTTTTAAAAACTGCAAATAGAACTGCCATACAACCCAGCAATCCCACTTCTAGGCATACACACCGAGGAAACCAGATTGGAAAGAGACACATGCACCCCAATGTTCATCGCAGCACTCTTTACAATAGCCAGGACATGGAAGCAACCTAGATGCCCATCAGCAGACGAATGGATAAGGAAGCTATTGTACATATACACAATGGAATATTACTTAGCCATTAAAAAGAATTCATTTGAATCAATTCTAATGAGATGGATGAAACTGGAGCCCATTATACAGAGTGAAGTAAGCCAGAAAGATAAAGAACATTACAGTATACTAACACATATATATGAAATTTAGAAAGATGGTAATGATAACCCTATATGCAAAACAGAAAAAGAGACACAGATGTACAGAACAGACTTTTGGACTCTGTGGGAGAAGGCAAGGGTGGGATGTCTCGAGAGAACAGCATTGAAACATGTATATTATCTATGGTGAAACAGATCACCAGCCCAGGTTGGGTGCATGAGACAAGTGCTCGGGCCTGGTGCACTGCGAAGACCCAGAGGGATCGGGTAGAGAGGCAGGGGGGAGGGGGGATCGGGATGGGGAATACATGTAAATCCATGGCTGATTCATGTCAATGTATGACAAAAACCACTACAATATTGTAAAGTAATTAGCCTCCAACTAATAAAAATAAATTAAATAAATAAAAAGAAGATACAAATGAACTTACTTGCAAAGCAGAAACAGACATATAAACTTAGAAAACAGATTTATGGTTACCAAATGGAAAGGGGGAAGAAAGAAATTAGGAATTTGAGATTAACATATACATATTACTGTATAAAATAGATATTCAACAAAGACCTACTGTATAACACAGGGAGCTCTACTCAATACTCTGCAATAATCTATATGGGAAAAGATTCTGAAAAAGAATTGATACAGGCATATGTATGATTGAAACATTTTCCTGTACACTGCAAAATAATACAACATTGTAAATCAACTATACCCCAATATAAAATTTAAAGAAAATTTTAAAGAAACTGGAAACATTGAGCTAGATAAATCATTCATAAAGGTACGAAAGTCAAAAACATAAATAATATGAAAGAAAGACTAAGAGACACTATCAGAGAGGGAGTATTTCTACTATATGACTGTTGTAGACTGTTCTGAAAGAACCGAAAGCCCCATTATTCACAAAGATAATGAATGAGAAGTTCTCCAGATGTGATAGAAAAAAATTTAGTCACTCATTATTCATTCAACAAACATGTATTAAGTGCTTACTATGTATCAGGCACCTTCCAAACTCCAGGAGTACAGTCAAGAAGAAATAATTAAAAATCACTGCATTCATGGAGTACAGTAATTTATACAAGAAATAATGGTACCTTACATTAAAGTAACAGCAAGATATGAAGTGGCACATAGTTGGATACATTCTGAAGACAGAAAACAGGATTTCTTCATGTAACAGGTAAGAGAGATTCTATCATAACCTGAGGGTTTAGGACATGGGCAAAAAAAAAAAAATGGAATTGTTACTTTCTGAAATTGGAAAGACCTTGAGAATAGTATCTATAGAAAAAATACGTTCAATTTTGGACATATGTCATTTGAACTGCCTGTTACATATTCAGTGGAGATATTTACTAGGAAGTGAGCTATGGGTGTCTAGACTGTAGGAAAGTGGTTCAGGACAGATTTACATCAGTGTTTTGGAAGAACTGCCTATGTGTATTTTGAAACCACCAAAAATTGTGACAACATCAAGAAAGTGACTAAAAGTCAAGAGTAAAACACATTTAAGGAGTGAGGAAGAGGAATCCTAGAGTTTGAAAACAAGCCAGATTAGACAGTGGTTATACTCTGATGATGTGCAATTCAGGAAGAATGGAGAAATGATTGGAAAACATCAATGAAGAGCAAGAACACACACTGTACCTCCAGCTATGGATACTAAGCATGTGTGAAGAGACAAAGTCTCCACTTGTGAAGACTCCAGGGAAAAATGAGGTACTCAGAAGAAACAGGTTTCAGTTATAATAGAAAGTTAAAGGGAATATCAGGGAAGTTGAAGATTCTTTTTAGTTTTGTGATCAAGTATGACTTCCAGAGGGGCTTCCCAGGTGGCGTAAGCAGCAAAGATTCTGCTGCCAATGTAGGAGATGCAAGAGAAGTGAGTTCAATCCCTGGGTTGGGAAGGTCACTTGGAGTAGGAAATGGCAACCCACTCCAGTATTCTTGCCTGGAGAATTCCATGGACAGAGGGACCTGGTGCACTATAGTCCATGTGGCCACAAAGAGTCAGACACAACTGAGCACAACATGAGTTCCAGAAGGCAGTTCCAGAAGAAGGATATGAGGTAGTGAGAAAAGGCCATGTCCTGAGTGTCTGAAGATTTTTAATCTGAGATATTAGGGATGAATAGCTTCCTACAATTAACAGGAGCAAAAGGCATGCTGAGAAGATTCTTCATGACTTTATCATGGAAGAAAGGGAAAAGCAGCCTATTTGCAAGAATATATGTAGTTATGGAACACAGTTCAGTGTCCTCATTCAGGAAGCACAACAACTTCTAAGATTGATAAATTTTTTTAAAAATTACACATTTAGACAGATTATTGTAGGCCCACAAAATACCAGTCCAAAGACAGTACTTTTTATAGGCAGAAAGAAAAGACAACCACAATAAAAAAAACCATGACAACCAACTTCTCAGAAAGAACAATGGGAGACAGTAAACAGTGTAATAATAGCAGTATTGCTAGAAAACAAGTGTTTTGACCTGGAATTCTTTGCTTAATAAACCCATTTTTTCAAAAATGATCATAAACAAATATTTTGTCTACCAAAAACTTATTATGAAAATATACTAATGTAATTAGTATTGTATTATTATGTATTAAATGTCTTGCATCAAACAATATATTAAAGTATTATGTGAAATTCCTTCTGGTTAGACAATTACATCAATGCAACAAGAGATCAAAAACATATCCACACACAAACAAAGAACTATGTAACCCAGGAAATGATTCACGTCAAAGGAAAGAATTTTTTCTGGGGGCCACACTGCACAGTTTGTGAGCTCTTAGTTTCCTGACCAGGGATCAGACCCATATCCTCTGCAATGGAAACATGGAGTCTTTTTTTTAATTAGAAGATAATTACTTTACAATATTGTGATGGTTTTTGCCATACATCAACATAAATTGGCCATAGATATATGTGTCCCCTCCTTCTTGACTCCCCTCCCACCTCCTTCCCCACCTCATCCCTCCAGATTGTCACAGAGCACCAGATTTGAGCTCTCTGTATCATATATCAAACTATCTCTGGCTATCTATTTTATGTATGGTAACGTATATGGGAAATAGTCTTACTGCTGGACCACCAGGCAAATCTCAAGAAAGAACCTTTCAATAAAAGCACCAGGTTGACATGTTTTGCACAATGAGGAAAAAACTGAAATTGAATCATTGTCTTACCCATAGAGAACAATCTTTTCCAAATCTGGATTAGGATAGAGTTTAAATTTTGAAAAGTAAAGATTTAAATACTTTGAAGATACAAAAATTATCTTGGAATAGGGAGTATTTCCTAAACAATACACAAACTTACAAAGCATAAAGAACAAAACTAATACATCTGAAACTATATTAAAGTAAAGAAAATCTGTTTCCCAAAAAGCACTATAAAGAATGTGAATATAAACAAGCCACAAAATGGGAAAAGATTATATCAACACACATAAATAAAAAAGAAGTTCCCCCTCAAAAAAGTCCCAAAACTCAGTAACATCCAAAAAATGGGCAAAAGACATAAACACATAGTACACAGATGTTACATGAGAGACCAATACATATATGAAAACATGATCAACCTTATAAGTAATCAGAGAGCGTGAAAGTGAGAGTCGCTCAGTCCTGTCCAATTCTTTGCAACCTCATTGATTACAGCCCGCCAGGCTCTTCTGTCCATGGAATTCTCCAGGCAAGAATACTAGAGTGGGTAGCCATTGTCCTCTCCAGGGAATCTTCCCAACCCAGGGATCAAACCCAGGTCTCCTGCACTGCAGGCACAAAAGGGGAAATATAGAAGCAATGACAGATTTTCTCTTCTTGGGCTCTAAAATCACTGCAGACAGTGACCGAAGCCATGAAATTAGCTTGCTTTTTGGAAGGAAATCTATGACAAACCTAGATAGCATATTAAAAAGCAAAGATATCACTTTGCCAGCAAAGGTCCATATAGTCAAACTAGGGTATTTTCAGTAGTCATAGACAGATGTGAGAGTTGAACCATACAGAAGACTGAGAGCTGAAAAACTGATGCTTCAAAATTGTCGTGCTAGAGAAGGCTCTTGAGAGTTCCTTGGACTGCAAGGAGATCAAACCAGTCTATCATAAAGGAAATCAACCCTGAATATTCAATGGAAGGACTGATTCTGAAGTTGAAGCTACTATACTTTGTTCCCCTGATGTGAAGAGTCAACTCATTAGAAAAGACCTGGATGCTGGGAAAGATTGAAGGCAAAAGGAGAAGAGGGTGGCAGAGGATGAAATGGTTGGATTGCACCACTGACTCAATGGACATGAGTTTGAGCAACTCTGGGAGATAGTGAGGGGCAGGGAGGACAAATGTGCTGCAGTCCATGGGGTCGCAAAGAGTCAAACTCAACATAGCAACTGAACACTAACACAAAGGGAAAGAATCTGAAAAGGAATACACACAAACACACATATAACTGAGTCACTATGCTATACAACTGAAACACAATATTGTAAATCAACTATAATTCAATTTTAAAAAGACATGAGATACACACACACATATGAAATATCATTCAGCCATTAAGAAAGGAAAGAAATTCTTCCATTGGTGACATGAATGGATTTTGAGGACATTATGATAATTGAAATAAGTCAGATAAAGACAAATATTGTATGATTGTACTTGTATGCTGAATCTAAGAAAAAAAATAATAGTAACCCAGATACACAGAGAAGGTTGGTGGTTGCCAGGGGTAGGCAAGCAGGGAAGGGTTTTTGGAAAGAGACATCCAAAGGTACAAATTTCTGTTGTGATTGTTGTTCAGTCACTCAAGTCATTTCTGACTCCTTCTGACCCCATGGACTGCAGCACACCAGGCTTCCTGGTCCTTCACCACCTCCCAGAGTTTGTTCAAACTCATGTCCATTGACTCAGTGATGCCATCCAACCATCTCATCCTCTATCATCCCCTTCTCCTCCTGCCCTCAATCTTTCCCAGCATCAGGGTCTTTGCCAGTGAGTTGGCTCTTCACATCAGGTGGCCAAAGTATTGCACCTTCAGCCTCAGCATCAGTCCCTCCAATGAATATTCAAGATTGATTTCCTTTAGGATTGACTGGTTTGATCTCCTTGCTGTCCAAGGGACTCTCAAGAGTCTTCTCCAACACCACAATTCAAAAGCACCAGTTCTTCAGCACTCAGCCTTCTTTATGGTCCAACTCTCACATCTGTACATGACTACTGGAAAAACCATAGCTTTGACTATATGGACCTTTGTTAGCAAAGTAATGTCTGCTTTAATATGCTGCTTAGGTTTGTCATAGCTTTTCTTCCAAGGAGCAAACATCTTTTAATTTCATGGCTTCAGTCACCATCTGCGGTGATTCTGCAGACAAAGAAAAGAAAGTCTATCACTGTTTCCATTGTTTCCCCATCTATTTGCTATGAAGTGATGGGACCAGATGCCATGATCCTAGTTTTTTTAATGTTGAGTTTTAAGCAACAGGAAGCTTCCACAAGCCTCTTATCTTCATCCATCACAGGGCAGGCAGAATGAAAACCACAATCAGAGAAAACTAACCAAACTGACCACATGGATCACAGCATTGTCTAAGTCAATGAAACTATGAGCCATGCTATGTAGGGCCACCCAAAATGAATGGGTCATGGTGGAGAGTTCTGACAAAACAAGGTCCACTGGAGAAGGGAATGGCAAACCACTTCAGCATTCTTACCTTGAAAACTGCATGAACAGTATGAAAAGGCAACAAGATGTGACACTGAAAGATGAACTCCTCAAATCGGTAGGTGCCCAATACGCTACTGGAGAAGAGTGAAGAAATAGCTCCAGGGGAAATGAAGAGGCTAAGCCAAAGAGGAAGCAATGCCCAGTTGTGGATGTGTCTGGTGGTGAAAGTAAAGTCCAATGCTGTAAAGAATGATATTGCATAGGAAGCTGGAATGTTAGGTCCATGAACCAAGGTAAATTGGAAATGGTCAAACAGGAGATGGCAAGAGAGAACATCAACATTTTAGGAATCAGGGAACTAAAACAGATGGGAACGGGAGAATTTAATTCAGATGACCATTATATCTACTATTGTGGGCAAAAATCCCTTAGAAGAAATGGGAGTAGCCATCATAGTCAATAAAAGAGACCAAACTGCACTTGGATGCAATCTCAAAAATGACAGAATGATCTAGGTTCATTTCCAAGACAAACCATTCAATATCACAGTAATCCAAGTCTATGCCCCAACCACTAATGCCGAAGAAACAGAAGTTGAATGGTTCTATGAAGACCTACAAGACCTTCAGGAACTAACACCAAAAAAGGTGTCCTTTTCATCATAGGTGACTGGAATGCAAAAGTAGGAAGTCAAGAGATAGCTGGAGTAACAGGCAAGTTTGGCCTTGGAGTACAGAATGAGGCGGGGCGAGAGCTAACAGAGCCCTGCCGAGAGAACGCACTAGTCACAGCAACCAGCCTCTTCCAGCAACACAGGAGACGACTCTACACAGACATCGCCATGGACTCTACACACGGACAACACCGAAATCAAACTGATTATATTCTTTGCAGCCAAAGGTGGAGAAGCTCTATATAGTCAGCAAAAACAAGACCGGGAGCTGACTGTGGCTCAGATCATAAACTCCTTACTTCCAAATTCAGACTTAAATTGAAGAAAGTAGGGAAAACCACCAGGCAATTCAGGTATGACCTAAATCAAATCACTTACAATTATACAGAGGAAGTGATAAATAGATTCAAGGCATTAGATCTAATAGACAGAGTGCCAGAAGAACTATGGACGGAGGTTCGTGACACTGTACAGGATGCGGTGATCAAAACCATCCCCAAGAAAAAGAAATGCAGAAAGGCAAAATGGTTGTCTGAGGAGGCCTTACAAATAGGTGAGGAAAGAAGAGAAGCAAAAGGCAAAGAAGAAAAGGAAAAATATACCCATCTGAATGCAAACTTCCAAAGTATAGCAAGAAGAGATTAAAAAAAAGCCTTCCGAAGTGAACAAATTTCTAGTTATACAATAAATAAGTCCTGGGGATGTGGTGTAAAGCATGATGACTATAGTTAAAAATATTGTATTATATATTTGAAAGTTGCTAAGTGAGACTTTATTTTGGGGGGCTCCAAAATCACTGCAGATGGTGACTGCAGCCATGAAATTAAAAGACGCTTACTCCTTGAAAGGAAAGTTATGACCAACCTAGACAGCATATTAAAAAGTAGAGACATTACTTTGCTAACAAAGGTTCATCTAGTCAAGGCTGTGGTTTTTCCAGTTGTCATGTATGGATGTGAGAGTTGGACTGTGAAGAAAGCTGAGCGCTGAAAAATTGATGCTTTTGAACTGTGGTGTTGGAGAAGACTCTTGAGAGTCCCTTGGACTGGAAGGAGATTCAACCAGTCCATCCTAAAGGAAATCAGTCCTGGGTGTTCATTGGAAGAACTAACGCTGAAGCTGAAACTCCAATACTTTGGCCACCTCATGCGAAGAGTTTACTCATTGGAAAAGACCCTGATGCTGGGAGGGATTGGGGGCAGGAGTAGAAGGGGACGACAGAGGATGAGATGGCTGGGTGGCATCACCGACTCGATGGGCATGAGTTTGAGTAAACTCCGGGAGTTGGTAATGGACAGAGAGGCCTGGGGTGCTGCGATTCATGGGGTCGCAAAGAGTCAGACACGACTGAGTGACTGAACTGAACTGAACTGAACTGAAGGAGTAAGTCAAAAATTCTCAGCACAAGAAAAAAATGTGTAACTCTGTGTAGTGACAGATGTTAATTAGACTTATCATAATAATCATTTTGTAGTATATACATATATTGAATAATAATGTTGCACATATACACAGAAAAAGATACAAAAATGAACAAATAAAGTATTTGTTTTAGTTTTAGTTTTTTCTCCCAGTTTTATTGAGATATAATGACACAGCACTGTACACAGTTAAGGCACACAGTGTAATGGTTTGACTTACATACATCATGAAATGACTGCCACAATAAGTCTGGTGAACATCTATCATCTTACACACAAAATTATAGAAAAAGACAAAACAGTTTCTGTTGTGGTAAGAATTCTTAAAATTTTCTCTTTTAACAACTTTCATAAATAACAACATAATTGCATTAATCATGCCGTACATTGTATTTCTAGTACTGATTTGTCTTATAACTGAAAGTTGGTTCTTTTGACCACCTTCAAATACCCCTGCCTGCACCCCTACTTCTGAAATGAAAAGTGAAAATGTTAGTTGCTCAGTGGTATGCAACTCTTCGCGACTCCATGGACTGTCACCCACCAGGCTCCTCTGTCCAAGGGACTTCCCATGCAGGAACACTGGAGCCATTCCCTTCTCCAGGAGATCTTCCCCACCCAGTGATCAAACCTGGGTGTCCCGTGCTTTGGGCAGATTCTTTACTATCTGAGCGTACTTCTGATAACCACAAATCTGATCTCTTTTTCCTATGAGTTTGTTTGCTT
Source organism: Muntiacus reevesi (assembly GCF_963930625.1). NCBI lineage: Eukaryota > Metazoa > Chordata > Mammalia > Artiodactyla > Cervidae > Muntiacus > Muntiacus reevesi. Next base: position 10,307,729 of record NC_089256.1, read on the forward strand.
TGAAAGTGTTACTGACCTATAACACTATGTTAGTTCCTGGTGCACATCATAGTGATTGGATATTTCTATACATTTCAAAAATGATGACCATAATAAGTAGTTACCATCTGTCACCATACAAAGATATTACATTATTAATGATTATATTCCCCACACTGTACATTTCATCCGTGTTACATTTATTTTTTTAACTGGAAGTTTGTACCTGTTAATTTCCCTTACCTGTTTCACTCATTTCTCTACGCTCCTCCCCTCTAACAACCACGTCTTTGATCTCTGTATCTTTGACTCTGTTTTATTATTTTCTTTGATTCTACATATAAGTGAAATCATACAATCTTTGTATCTTTCTTTGTCTTATTTCACTTAGCAAAATATACTCTAGGTCTATCCATGTTGTAGCAAATGACAAGACTGACTTCTTTTTATGGCTAAGTAATATTTCAATAAAGGGCAGAAATGGTATGGACCTAACAGAAGCAGAAGATATTAAGAAGAGGTGGCAAGAATACACAGAGGAACTATACAAAAAAGATCTTCATGACCCAGATAATCATGATGGCGTGATCACTCACCTAGAACCAGACATCTTGGAATGCAAAGTCCAGTGGGCCTTAGGAAGCATCACTACAAACAAAGCTAGTGGAGTTGATGGAATTCGAGTTGAGCTATTTCAAATCCTGAAAGATGATGCTGTGGAAGTGCTGCACTCAATATGCCAGCAAATTTGGGAAACTCAGCAGTGGCCACAGGACTGGAACAGGTCAGTTTTCATTCCAATTCCAAAGAAAGGCAATGCCAAAGAATGCTCAAACTATCACACAATTGCACTCATCTCACATACTAGCAAAGTAATGCTCAAAATTCTTCAAGCCAGGCTTCAACAGTATGTGAACCACAAACTTCCAGATGTTCAAGCGGGATTTAGAAAAGGCAGAGGAACCAGAGATCAAATTGCCAACATCCGCTGGATCATGGAAAAAGCAAGAGAGTTCCAGAAAAACATCTACTTCTGCTTTATTGACTATGTCAAAGCATTTGACTGTGTGGATCACAACAAACTGTGGAAGATTCTGAAAGAGATGGGAATACCAGATCACCTGACCTGCCTCCTGAGAAATCTGTATGCAGGTCAAGAAGCAACAGTTAGAACTGGACATGGAACAGAATGGTTCCAAATAAGGAAAGGAGTACATCAAGGCTGTATACTGTCACCCTGCTTATTTAACTTATGTGCAGAATACATCATGAGAAATGCTGGAGAGGATGAAGGACAAGCTGGACAAGCTGCCGGGAGAAATATCAATAACCTCAGATATGCAGATGACACCACCCTTATGGCAGAAAGTGAAGAAGAGCTAAAGAGCCTCTTGATGAAAGTGAAACAGTAGAGTGAAAAAGCTGGCTTAAAACTCAACATTCAGAAAACTAAGATCATGGCATGCAGTCCCATCATTTCATGGCAAATAGATGGGGAAACAATGGAAACAGTGACAGACTTTATTTTGGGGGGCTCCAAAATCACTGCAGATGGTGACTGCAGCCATGAAATTCAAAGATGCTTGCTCCTTGGAAGAAAAGTTACAAACAACCTAGACAGCATATGAAAAAGCAGAGACATTACTTTGCCAACAAAGGTCCATCTAGTCAAAGCTATGGTTTTTCCAGTAGCCATTTATGGATGTGAGAGTTGGACTATAAAGAAAGCTGAGCACAGAATTGATGCTTTTGAACTGTGGTGTTGGAGAAGACTCTTGTGAGTCCCTTGGACAGCAAGGAGAAGGAAATCAGTCCTGAATATTCATTGGAAGGACTGATGCTGAAGCTGAAACTCCAATACTTTGGCCACCTGATGGGAAGAACTGACTCACTGAAAAAGACCCTGATGCTGGGAAAGATTGAAGGCAGGGGGAGAAGGAGATGACAGAGGATGAGATGGTTTATGGCATCACCGATTCGATGGACATGAGTTTGAGTTAACTCCGGGAGTTGGTGATGGACAGGGAGGCCTGGCGTGCTGCAGTCCATGGGATCGCAAAGAGTCAGACATGACTGAGGGACTGAGCTGAACTGAATATTCCATTATGTATATATGCATACATGTATACCCACATATACACACATGCATGCACACACACATACACACAAATCTTCTTTATCCACTCATCCACTGGTGAACACTGAGGTTGCTTCCATATCTTGGCTATTGTGAATAATGCTTCAATGAACATACGTGTGTATATATCTTTTCAAACTACTTTGGGGGAAAAAACAGAAGTGAAATTGCTGGATTGTACAATCGTTTCATTTTTAATTTTTTTAGGAACTACCATACTGTTTTCCATAGTAGCTGCACCAATGTTTATTCCCACCAACAGGGCATGAATAGTCCCTTCACTCCACATTCTTACCATTGATCTACATGTCTGTTTTTACGCCAGTACCACATTGTTTCAACTACTGTTGCCTTGTAGTATATTTTGAAATCAGGGTGTGTGATACTTATTTTGTTCTTCTTTTTCAAGACTCTTCTGACTTTTCAGGGTCTTTTGTGTTTCCATACAAATTTTAGAATTATTTGTTCTGGTTCTGTGGAAATTGCCATGGGTAGGATAATAAGGATTGCATTAAGTCTGTAGATTGCCTTGGCGATATTAACATTTTAACAACATTAATTCTTCTAATCCATGACATTATATCTTTCCATTTGTTTCTGTCATCTTCACTTTCTTTCTTTGACTGTCTTTTCTTTCAGTGTCTTATAGTCTTCCAAGTCTTTCAGCTCCTTGATTAGATTTATGTTTAAACAGCTTTTGATACAACTGCAAATGGGATACTTTTCTTAATTTCTCTTTCTGATAATTCACTGTTAATGTATAGAAATGCAACAGATATCTTTTAAAATTTATTTTATTGAAGTATAGTTTATTTACAATGCTATGTTAACTTCTGCTGGTAACACAGTTCAGCAAATTCAGTTTATATATATATATATATATATATATAACTGGAAAACAGTATGGTAGTTCCCAAAAAAATTTAAAATGAAATTATCATACAATCTAGCAATTTCACTTCTGGCTTTTTTCCCCAAAGTAAAGATAAGTGTGTGTATCCCCATCCATAAGTGTGTGATTCTATCTATCTATATATAGATAGAGATATATATATATATGTAACTGAATCACAGTGCTGTGATTATACGCATATGTGCATTATATATGTGTGTGTATATATATAACTGAATCATGTTTATACATATATAAATATATCATTATTATATCTCATATAAATAAATATTCACATCTATATACAAGTAATCATATATATGGGCTTTCATGGTGACTCAGCAGGAACGAATCACCTGCAATGCAGTAGCTTTAGGAGACATGGATGCAATCCCTGGGTGGGGAAGATTCCCTGGAGGAGGGCATGGGAATCCAATTTAGTATTCTTGCCTGGAGAATCCCATGGACAGAGTAGCTTGGCAGGCTACAGTCCATAAGGTCGCAAAGAGTCAGACATGACTGAAGCAACTTAGTACACACATATGTACAATTAGTACAATCATATATATATTCATATTTTTATATATTCATATATATGTACATTCTTTAGGTAATGATGTCATTGTTCAGTCGCTCAGTTACTTCTGACTCTTTGCGACCCCACGTGTTACAGCACGCCAGGCTTCCCTGTCCTTCACCATCTCCCAGAGCTTGCTCAAACTCATGTCCATTGAGTCAGTGAGGCCATTCAACCATCTCATCCTCTGTTGTCTCCTTCTCCTCCTACCTTCAGTCTTTTCAGCATCAGGGTCTTTTCTAAGGAGTTGGCTCTTTGCATCAGATGGCCAAAGTACTGGAGCTTCAGCTTCAGCATCAGTCCTTCCAATGAACATCCAGGACTGATTTCCTTTAGGATGGACTGGTTTGATCTCTTTGCAGTCCAAGGGACTCTCAAGAGTCTTCTCCAACACCAGTTCAAAAGCATCAATTCTTTGGCACTCAGCCTTCTTTATGGTCCAACTCTCACATCCATACATGGCTACTGGGAAAACCATAACTTTGACTAGACAGAATTTTCTTGGCAAAGTAATGTCTCTGCTTTTTAATATACTGTCTAGGTTTGTCATAGCTTTTCTTCCAAGGAGCAAGTGTCTTTTAATTTCACAGCTGCAGTCACCATCTGCAGTAATTTTGGAGCCCCAAAAAATAAAATCTGCCACTGTTTCCATTGTTTTCCCATCTGTTTGCCATGAAGTGATGGAACCAAATGCCATGATTATTATTTTTTTTGAAGGCTGAGTTTTAAACCAGCTTTTTCACTCTTCTCTTTCACCTTCATCAAGAGGCTCTTTAGTTCCTCTTTGCCTTCTGCCATAAGGGTGGGGTCATCTGCATATCTGTTGTTAGTATTTCTCTCTGCAATCCTGATTCTGGCTTGTGCTTCATCAAGCCTGGCATTTCGTATGATGTACTCTGCATATAAGTTAAATAAGCAGGGTGACAATATACAGCCTTGACAAACTCTTTTCCTAATTTGGAATCAGTCCATTGTTCCATGTTTAGCTCTAACTGCTGCTTCTGTTGTGGGTTATTTGAGGTTTTTCTTGTTCCCTTATAAGTTTTTGTTTTCACTATGTCCCATAGATTGGATTTTTGTGCTTTCATTTTCATCTTTTCATTTGTCTCCAGGTAGTTCTTTGTTTCCTCTTGGATTTTTTAATTTTAATCCAACATTTTTAACCCTTTTGGGGGGGATTTGTGTTTCTCTTCATGTTAAATTATAATCTAAAGACAGTTCTTTTGAAACACTAGATCATGATTTAGTTTCTTTACTCTATATAATAATGTCAAGCTATATATATAATTACATAACTCTATATATAATGTTGTAGTTTGAGGTTACCACATCTATTTGTGCTAGTTGTTGAGAAAGAAAACAGACTCTTCAAATTTGTTCTTTTTAAAAAGGATTATTTTCTGACTTGTTTTCCTTTGGCCAGAGTAAGGGAGCAGTAAGGACAATCTGCTGGGCAGGGGCAGGGAATGGAGATACTGTAGGACAGGATAACCATGCCATGGAGAAGCTGACAATCAGGACTATAGTAGCACACAGTCCATGTTAACAGTAAAGAAAGAATACTGTGCTGGATGGATAACCCTGTTGGGACTTTTAGTTCTGACGTCAGTCATAAGTACCTTGTCTACAAAACTCTTTTGCACCAAGAACCTTAGTACTTCATTTCCACAATGAATGCTTTCTGAGCATGACAATTACACACACACAACACTGTTAAAATAGTGTATTTTTAAAAGGACTCAACAATCCACTTTATGGCCTTCTTCAAATTAGTTTAGTTTTTAAAATCTAAGAGCATATAACAGTTAAAAAGGATTTAACTCTTTTAAATAGTTGTGCCCTTTATCTTACCTACTTTTGTTTTTTCTTTAAGAATAATTTGCTTCAGGGAGGAAGAAATATAGGTTTTTCTGACCTGGGGAAATGCAAGAGGATGGGAATAGAAATGCAAAGCAAGGTTTCTATCTTAAAAAAAGAAATTTGGCCCCACCCTCGCCCCCTGCAGTGGAAGCGTGGAGTCTTAACCACTGGACTGCCACGGAAGTCCCTCTATCTAAAAATTTTCAATTGAAAAAGTACTCTAAATGATTTTCTTATCAAGCAAAGAGTCGTAGAAAAATGTGGTAAGCTTCACAAAAAGTTCATTGTTTCGTTGAGGGGTATGGGAAGGAACGGACAAGGAAATGGCAACCCACTCCAGTATTCTTGCCTGGGAAATCCCATGGACAGAGAAGCCTGGCGGGCTACACTCCATGGGGTCGCTAAAGGGTCAGATGTGACTGGGCAACTACACAACACCAGGAGAAGCAAACTCCATTTTGTAGGAAAAATGAAAAAAAGAAAAAGACGGCTTTAGAGAAATCTAATTCAGTCAGAGAAAAAATAAAGGGTATTTTATGTTATGTGAAGTATATTTCAATAAAGCTATTTTAATGTAAACTGTATCATCTTACTCTCCAGCTTATAAATAATCGTTTCTCAGTTTTTAAATTAAAAATCAAATTCCTTACTAAACAAATAAACAAACAAAAAGGAGGCAGGAGAAAAGATGAATCCATAAACTCAGATTCTAGTCCAAGCCGCTCAACTAACAGATCAAGGGTCACAGATCAACATCTATGCTCAGATTCCCCTGCTCCAATGGGACATTTTATGAATATGTGCCTCTCCAGTAGCATCTGCTGGTGGGTGGATGTGTTCAAAGAATACAGCCAGGGAATCATTTGTCACCCTGTTTCCCTGAGACCTGGTTCTAACATGAACTCTATTCTGAGCTGGGGTCCTTTTAAATCCACTCATTAAGCTGAAGCTGTCACAGGCTCAAAGCCCTGCAAGCTAAGCCTATATGGAGACCACTGAAAACACAACCAGGATCAATGCCTGAACCATCAGCTCCTGTCATGCTCATTAGAAAGAAAGAGCCTTTGGACACCCCTTGGAGTTTTCTCCCTTTTCCCATCAAACTGGCAAAGAATCCAGGACATTATTGCTTATCAACCACTCCCATCTTTCCACAAACCTGTCTGTCAAAGTCAGGTAAGAGAGAGAAGACTCGCTTTGCAGAGGCCTCGTCAAAGTGCTCACTTTGACTCTGGAACAATACAAGTAACTAGCCATCATGTATCCTTGAGGGGCATGATTCTGTGCAAATCCCTCCCCCATAAAGACCTCACTATCCCCATCTGTCAAATGGGCAGGTATCAGACTAGATTTCTAAGGGCCCTCTTAGTTCTATTCCTTGAGGTTGAAGCTGGAAAATATCCACGAAAGGCCAGAGTAGAGGCTGAAGAACACTTGGGAAAGAGTGAGCAAACGGATAAGAGAAAGGGAAAGAAAATAAGCACCCTCTGACAAATTCCTTCCCAGCCCGACTCTCCCAGGAAGCCCTCCCTGAACCCCACCCACATGGCCTTCTTTCAGACTGCCCTTTAGCCCTCAGCCCAGGCCCAGAGCAAGGCCTGGTCCCGGGCTGAGGGCATGTGGTGAACTGAAGAAGCAAACTTCCGAGAGAGAATCTGTGAACAAAGTGAGCTGCCTCCCCTGTAGTGCCAGCTGGGAAAGCTCCGTGGAATCAAGTCGACATGGTGTGTGAATCAAAGACGTGTGAGTACATAAGCTAGTGAGTTGGTGAAAGAAGGACCAGGACTAGGCAGCTGCATCCCCAGAAGGGGGCTTGGGAAGGCACAGACCAGCTGGTTAGTTCTGGGGGTAACACCAGGGGCTGAGATCCACAAGCAGTTTGCAAAAATGGAGTTTTGAATACACACCAAATGCCCCTGATGCCTGAGTCAGGAGCTGAGGTTTGGAGGGAGTCAGGAAGAAGGTGAAAAGTCAAAGAGAATGGAGGAATTTATGAAGTGCTCCTGGACTCCCCAGCTCGGCACCTTGCTAATTCCTGCTCATCCTCCAATGGTCAGCTTACTAGCCTCTGACTGCCAGCACTAACTGCATTCTCCCCTTACAAACTCCCAAACCCCCAGTGTGGCCCCTTGGCCTGCTTCCATCATAACTGTAGCTAAATGACTATTCAGCATCTGACTGATCTCTCCACAGGGTCTGCTGCTGCTGCTGCTGCTACTGCTAAGTCGCTTCAGTTGTATCTGACTGTCCGTGCTACCAGGCTTCTCAGTCCATGGGATTTTCCAGGCAAGAGTACTGGAATGGGTTGCCATTGCCTTCTCCACCACAGGGTCTACTAGTTCTTTAAGGGCAGGAATAATGCCTTGTTCATCACTGAATGGACAGCTCCAGCCCTGGACCTGGCACCAGAGAGGTACTCAGGAAATATTTGTTGAATGCAAGAATGAATGAAAGTTACGGGAGCTCCCTGTGTTAGGGGCTCTGCCCTCTCACTGCCGAGGGCCTGGGTTTGATACCTGATCAGGGAACTAAGATCCCACAAGCCACGCAGCCAAAACAAAAACAAGAATAACCAAAAAAGGCAAAGAGAAAAGAATGAGTGCGAGAGATGGAGGAGGGGTGCAGGTCTGAAAGACCTCTAGAGACTAGGCAGTCCTCCCAGGGTCCCAGTGGGAGTCAGCCTGCTCAGGAAAGATGGATGAGGAGTAGTATGCAGGCTGGCACTCTCTGCCACATGGTCTATGTAGTTTAGCCCCAGATCCTTTGAGAAAGGGTGAAAACAGGCTGACAGACAGCTGTCTGGAAGCACTCCATATGTCACTGATTCTGTGCCCTGGCTTGAGGGCCACATTGAACGAAGCTTGGGAAATTGTTTCAACCAGTTTGCCTTGCTGGGGTCTGACATCATGCTGCCCTCTGCTGTGGTTTGGTGATTAAGGAGTTTGCCTGTGGCTCACTCTCCATCATACAAGTCCAAATGAGGCACGTTCTTACTCCAGTTCACACATGGAACCAAAACATCCTGGCCCTGGTTTTACTTTCTCTCATAAGCTCTTATGCTTCCCTGACTCAGGGTCCTTCTGAAATCCTAGAAGTTTGTTCCCAAGCAGTGTATTCCATACACAGCCTGCAGTGGGATTACAGTAGAGATAAATAAAAGATTAGTTTCCAAGTTTTGGGACTAAATAAAGGATCAGATTCTTAGTGATTGGGAGATAAAAGGAATTTTGGGGTTTGTTCATGGATGAACCAATTCAGAAGCAGTTTGGGGCAGTGGGTGGAACTAGAGCTCAATTTTCCCTGGGGTTTTTCTTTTGTTGGTCTCCCTCACTACCCACCCTGGCCATCTGGTTTCACTTCTGACACAGGCTGAGCAAGCTAGGGCAGCAGTGAGCCCAGTGAGGAGGCTGAGTAGAGCCCCTGACCAGGCTGGGTGTTGCATGGGAATGGAGGAACACAACTGGACCTTATGCTGGATTGGGAGGGTCTCTCCGGTCCCACTGGAGCATCATGTCCAAGAAACACTTGACTTCTCTGGAAGGCATTTTGCTTGACAAGCATAACTCCAAAACATCACTCACAACCTATGATATCCCTTAGGCGTTGGATATACTTATGCTTATCTGTCTTGCTTGTTCGTCCTTACAACCTGACAGATTTGGTGCAGCAAGTTACCAGGGAAAGTAGAATAAGATTCCTGAAAGCGGAGACAAATGAATATCTGAATGGGGAAGCGGCACCACAAAAAATGAAAGAGAGAGAAAAGGGGCAACTTGTAGGGACTGGAATGCAAAAGTAGGAAGTCAAGAAATACCTGTAGTAACAGGCAAACTTGGCCTTGGAGTACAAAATGAAGCAGGGCAAAGGCTAACAGAGTTTTGCCAAGAGAACACACTGGTCAAAGCAAACACCCTCTTTCAACAACACAAGAGATGACTCTACTCATGGACATCACCAGATGGTCAATACCAAAATCAGATTGATTATATTCTTTGCAGCCAAAGGTGGAGAAGCTCTATATAGCCAGCAAAAACAAGACCGGGAGCTGACTGTGGCTCAGATCATGAACTCCTTATTGCCAAATTCAGACTTAAGTTGAAGAAAGTAGGGAAAACAACTACGCCATTCAGGTATGACCTAAATCATATCCCTTACGATTATACAGTGGAAGTGAAAAATAGATTCAAGGGATCTAGACAGAATGCCTGAAGAACTATGAACAGAGGTTTGTGACATTGTATAGGAGGCAGTGACCAAGACCATCCCCAGGAAAAGAAATGCAAAAAGGCAAAATGATTGTCTGAGGAGGCCTTAAAAATAGCTGTGAAAAAAAGAGAAGTGAAAGGCAAAGGAGAAAAGGAAAGAAGTACCCATTTGAACGCAGAGTTCCAAAGAATAGCAAGGAGAGATAAGAAAGCCTTCCTCCATGATCAATGCAAAGAAATAAAGGAAAACAATGAAATGGGAAAGACTAGAGATCTCTTCAAGAAAATTAAGAGATACCAAGGAAACATTTCATGCAAAGATGGGTACAATAAAGAACAGAAATGGTATACACCTAACAGAAGCAGAAGATATTAAGAAGAGGTGGCAAGAATACACAGAAGAACTATACAAAAAAGATCATGACCCAGATAACCACGATGGCGTGATCACTCACCTAGAGCCAGACATCTTGGAATGCAAAGTCAAGTGGGCCTTAGGAAGCATCACTACAAACAAAGCTAGTGGAGTTGATGGAATTCGAGTTGAGCTATTTCAAATCCTGAAAGATGATGCTGTGGAAGTGCTGCACTCAATATGCCAGCAAATTTGGGAAACTCAGCAGTGGCCACAGGACTGGAACAGGTCAGTTTTCATTCCAATTCCAAAGAAAGGCAATGCCAAAGAATGCTCAAACTATCGCACAATTGCACTCATCTCACAACACTAGCAAAGTAATGCTCAAAATTCTTCAAGCCAGGCTTCAACAGTACATGAACCACAAACTTCCAGATGTTCAAGCGGGATTTAGAAAAGGCAGAGGAACCAGAGATCAAATTGCCAACATCCGTTGGATCATGGAAAAAGCAAGAGAGTTCCAGAAAAACATCTACTTCTGCTTTATTGACTATGCCAAAGTCTTTGACTGTGTGGATCACAACAAACTGTGGAAAATTCTGAAAGAGATGGGAATACCAGATCACCTGACCTGCCTCCTGAGAAATCTGTATGCAGGTCAAGAAGCAACAGTTAGAACTGGACATGGAACAGAATGGTTCCAAATAGGGAAAGGAGTACGTCAAGGCTGTACACTGCTTATTTAACTTATGTGCAGAATACATCATGAAAAATGCTGGAGAGGATGAAGGACAAGCTGGACAAGCTGCCGGGAGAAATATCAATAACCTCAGATATGCAGATGACACCACCCTTATGGCAGAAAGTGAAGAAGAACTAAAGAGCCTCTTGATGAAAGTGAAACAGCAGAGTGAAAAAGTTGGCTTAAAACTCAACATTCAGAAAACTAAGATCATGGCATGCAGTCCCATTATTTCATGGCAAATAGATGGGGAAACAGTGGAAACAGTGACAGACTTTATTTTGGGGGGCTCCAAAATCATTGCAGATGGTGACTGCAGCCATGAAATTCAAAGATGCCTGCTCCTTGGAAGAAAAGTTACAACCAACCTAGACAGTATATTAAAAAGCAGAGACATTACTTTGCCAAAGTCCATCTATTCAAAGCTATGGTTTTTCCAATAGCCATGTATGGATGTGAGAGTTGGACTATAAAGAAAGCTGAGCACAGAAGAATTGATGCTTTTGAACCATGGTATTGAAGAAGACTCTTGAGAGTCCCTTGGATAGTAAGGAGATCCAGTAAGTCCATCGTAAAGGAAATCAGTCCTGAATATTCATTGGAAGGACTGATGCTGAAGCTGAAACTCCAATACTTTGACCACCTGATGGGAAGAACTGACTCATTAGGAAAGACCCTGATGCTGGGAAAGATTGAAGGTAGGAGGAGAAGGGGATGACAGAGGATGAGATGGTTGGATGGCATCACTGACTCAATGGACACGCGTTTGAATAAGTTCCAGGAGTTGGTGATGGACAGGGAAGCCTGGCGTAATGCAGTCCACGGGGTCGCAAAGAGCTGGTCACAGCTGAGCAACTGAACTGAACTGAAAAAGCACTTCCCCTGTGCTATGCTGTGTCCTGACAATCCCTAGCTGTTTGTCAGCAGACCACAGGAAAAACAAGGATGTATCCACCAAATTTTATTTATAATGACAAGGGAGTCCAGCATGACCTCCATGTTCCAATGGCTAAAGCTACCAAGATCTCCCATTTTAAAGCATGAGAGTTCAGTTGGCTGAGAATTTAACGACTGTAGGACAAACAATTCCCCATTGGCTTGAAATAACTAAAGGTTGCTCTGGATGGATATATGTTAACAGAATACATCTAGAGTGGTAGTAGTAGCAGTTGTTTTTGTTTAGTCACTAAGTCGTGTCCAACTCTTTGTGACCCATGGACTGTAGCCTGTCAGGCTCCTCTATCCATGGGATTTCCCAGTCAAGAATACTGGAATAGGCTGGCATTTCCTTCTTCAGGGAATCGTCCTGACCCAGGGATCAAACTCACATCTCCTGTATTGACAAGCTGATTCTTTACCACTGAACCACCAGGGAAGCCCTGTAGTAGCTATAGTAGTAGTAACAGCCATGGCGGTGGTGTTGTAGTAAAGAAAGATGAGCGTCATTTTGTGAGAATTTATCAGGCACAGTTGTAAGTACATTTCATGTGTTAACTTGTCTAATCCTTATAAGAAGCACATGAAGTTAGCAGATATTGTTGACTGTGGGAAGAAGGCCCTGGGAATAAGAGGAAAGAACCATAATTTTTAAACTGGAGTTACTTTGAATCTTTAAGAAGAGCTCAAGGATGTCCCTATCGGTCCACCTTGCAGTGCAGGGGATATGGGTTTGATCCCTGGTTGGGAAGCTGATATGCCACATGCCACAGAGTAGCTAAGTCTGCGTGCCGCAACTAGAAAGTCCATGCACACAAACGTCCCACATGACACAATGAAGATCCTGCATGCCACAAATAAGACCCAACGCAATGAAATCAGTAAGGGTTTTAAAAAAAGAAAAACTTGAAAATCCTACTATCTCTTTAGAATTCATGGATGATGATGATGACAGGGATGAACTGTGACTGTGAAGTAAAGTAGGATGATCCAAAGATAAGTCGTAACCTATCATCTACTTGCAAGCTTCATTATCACACCCTAAAACATCAGGATAAAACATTTTAATTTCCATCTAACACATGAACGTTTGCAAAGATCTGTACGTTTAACAACATGCAGAGAAAAAATCCAAACATTTGGCTGTTTTTCACTTTCCACTCAGTTATTTTGGGAATCATGTAGTGTCTCTCTCTCTCTTCCTCTCTCTCTCTTTCACACACACCCACACACCCCACCACTATCTCAACCAGAGTATCCTGCCTAAGCCCCAGCCAACCTGATTCCTGGTTGCCCTTCCTCAAGGATCCTGGCCTGAGGTTTATGGAAGGAGCCGGGCAAAGTGACTTAGAATCTGCACCAGGATAATTGGTGATGAGCAGCCTTGGTAATCTAGACTCCCCCAAAATTCCCATTATACTTGAAATGAAAGAGGAAATGCTCATGACCTGGCTGCTTTCTATGTGGGCCTCACAGGTCAGAGCATTGAAACCTAAGAGCATCAACCAGATAAGGACTGGGCCTCTCCTCTGTTGTTGTTGTTCAGTCACTCAGTCATGTCCGACTCTTTGAAACCCCATGGACTGCAGCATGTCAGGCTTCCCTGTCCTTCACCAACTCCCAGAGCTTGCTCAAACTCATGTCCATTGAGTCAGTGATGCCATCCAACCATCTCATCCTCTGTTGTCTCCTTCTCCCACCTTCAGTTTTTCCTAGCATCAAGGTCTTTCCTAATATGCTGGCTCTTTGCATCAGATGGCCAAAGTATTGGAGCTTCAGCTTCAGCACCAGTCCTTCCAATGAATATTCAGGACTAATTTCCTTTAAGATGGACTGGTTGGATCTCCTCGCAGTCCAAGGGACTCTCAAGAGTCTTCTCCAACACCAGTTCAAAAGCATCAATTTTTCAGCGCTCAGCTTTCTTTATAGTCCAACTCTCACATCCACACAAGACTACTGGAAAAACCATAGATTTGACTATATGGACCTTTGTCAGCAAAATAATGCCTGCTTTTTAATACACTGTCTAGGTTTATCATAGCTTTCCTTCTGAGAAGTAAACATCTTTCAATTTCATGGCTGCAGTGATTTTGCAGACCAAGAAAATAAAGTCTGCCACTGTTTCCATTGTTTCCCCATCTATTTGTCATGAAGTGATGGGACCAGATGCCATGACCTTCATTTTTTGAATGTTGAGTTTTAAGCCAGCTTTTTCACTCTCCTCCTTCACTTTCATCAAGAGGCTCTTAGTTCCTCTTCACTTTCTGCCATAGGGTGGTGTCATCTGCATATCTGGGGTTATTGATATTTCTCTTGGCAATCTTGATTCCAGCTTGTGCTCCATTCAGCCCAGCATTTCGTATGATGTACTCTGCATATAAATTAAATAAACAGGGTGACAACATATAGCTTTAACAAACTCCTTTCCCAAATTTGAACCAGACCATTGTTCCATGTCCAGTTCCAACTGTTGCTTTTTGACCTGCATACAGGTTTCTCAAGAGGCAGGTAAAGTGGTCTGGTATTTTCTTTAAGAATTTTCCACAGTTTGTTGTGATCCACACAAAGGCTTTAATATAGTCAATGAAGCAGAAGTAGATGTTTTTCTGGAATTCTCTTGCTTTTTCTATGATCCACTGGACGCTGGCAATTTGACCTCTGGTTTTTCTGCCTTTTCTAAATCCAGCTCAAACATATAGAAGTTCTTGGTTCATGTGCTGTTGAAGCCTAGCATGAAGAATTTTGAGCATTACTCTGCTAGCGAGCATAGAAGCTTAACAGCATCAACCAGATGAAGATTGGGCCTCTCATGGTGGCAGCCAATGAGGAGAGGAGGGACCTGTCCTTCCAGATGACCCCCTCACAGATTCCCTGGCTCTGGGAACTCCAAAGTGGGAACTCAACTCCTAGAGAACAACTGGCAACAAGGTAAGGCCTCTCTATTTACTCTGAACTTCTCAATTCTGGAGCTATATTTCCCAGAGTGGGCACTGGACCACCTGCAGCAGAATTCCCAGGAAAGCTTGTTGAACCTCTGGATTCCTAAGCCCCATCTCAGACATCCTGGGTCAGATCCCTGCGCTAGGGACCAGGGATCTGCATGTTGAAAGGGCTCCATAATCAGCCTTATGCTCCATTAAGACTGAGAACCACTTCTTTTTTTTTTCCGGCTGCCCTGGGTCTTCATTGCTGCACCCAGGCTTTGTTGCAGCACATAGGTTTTCTCTAGTTGCAGCACGTGGAGGCTTCTCCAGTTGTGGAGTACAGGCTCTAGAGCACACTGTCTCAGTAGCTGCTGTGTGCAGGCTCTCCAGTTGCAGCACTCAAACTTAGCTGCTCCACGACATGTGGGAACATGGAGTTCCCAGACCTGGGATGGAACCTGCACCCCCTGCATTGGAAGGCGGATTCTTAACCACCAGACCACCAGGGAAGTCCCTGAGAACTACTTCTTCAGAGATGTATTTCACCCGGTTGTAGTTTCGTCCATTTCTACAGGTTTCAAATTTCACTCTGCTTTAGTTCAACAAAAATTCATGGAGAGCCTGCTCCAAACCAGACGCTGTTCCAGGCACAGAGTGGGCAGCACTGACAGGGACCCAGGTCCTGCCTTCATGGAGGCTGCAGTGATTTCAGTCTCATGACAATGCCAACAGTCACAGCATACCAGGACTCTTTTTTTTTTTAACAAATGAGAAAACAGCACTTAGAGTGTAAGCAACTTACACGGACTGCTAAGTGATGTTTCTAGAGCTATAATCCACTCCCCTCACTTCAGACCCACATTCTTTGCACTGCCCCTCAGAGCATTAAAGGCTCAGATAGTGGAGTGAGAGCTGCAAAGACCCTTATCAGACAACCAACTGGAATATCCAAGAGGTTTTAATTGTCATTTCAACACTAACCAGTTGCCCCTACATGTAAGGGAAGGCCCTGCAACTATCTCAAGATTATGGCACCCAGTCATGGAAAAGCCGACTCATTAGAGAACACCCTGATGCTGGGAAAGATTGAAGGCAGGAGAAGGAGACGACAGAGGACAAGATGGTTGGACTCACTGACTTGATGGACATGAGTCTGAGTAAGCTCCAGGAGTTGGTGATGGACAGGGAAGCCTGGCGTGCTACAGTCCATGGGGTCACAGAGTCAGACACGACTGAGCGACTGAACAACAATAACTGAACTACCAATACAACCAGGATCAATGAGAAAGCTGCTGCAATTGGTTAATCATGTCTACAGGGGGTATAGAACCAGGGAGTGGCTGCACGGACTACATATGCACACTGGTCCTGTATATGCACAAACCCTCCATTCTTATGTATGTATGTATGCATGTACATATTTTTGTATGTATTTATTTTTGGTTGCGCTGGGTCTTTGTTGCTGTGCACAGGCTTTCTCAAGTTGTGGTGAGGGGGCTACTCTCTAGTTGCAGTGTGCTGGCTTATCATAACAGTGGCTTCTCTTGTTGTGCAGCACAGACTCTAGGCTCTCATGCTTCAGCAGTTGCAGCACGCAGTCAGTAGTTGCGGCTCCTGGGCTTAGTTGCTCTGAGGCATGTGGAATCTTCCCAGGCCAGATCCAATCCAAGTCCTCTGCACTGGCAGATGGACTCTCATCCACAGTAGCAACAAGGAAGTCCAAACCCTCCATTCTATAGATGAGGAAATTGAGGTCCAGAGAGAAGTAAGTTATCCAGGCCTCAGACCTGGGACTGGACTTGAACCAAGGTCTCTAAAATTATAGTCAAGGGCACTTTATACTATCTAGTGCTGTCTTTCCCACGCAGCCAAGATAATTAAACTGAGAAATGGATCAAAGCGTCAGGAATCAAAGACTTTCTGGTACTGGTGCCAAGGGTCCTGTGGAGGCCAGAAGAGGGAGGAGAGGCTGAAATGGTGGGAGGTCCCAACAAGACCAGCAGGGAGGCTGCTGCTGCTGCAGCTCTTTAATCTCTCAGTCATGTCTGACTCTGTATGACCCCATGGACTGTAGCCTGCCAGGCCCCTCTTTCCATGGGATTCTCCAAGCAAGAATACCAGAGTGGGTTGCCATTTCCTTCTCCAGGGGATCTTCCTGACCCAAGAATTCAATCCGTGCCCCCTGCTTGGCAGGTGGACTCTTTACTGCTGAGTCACCTGGGAAGCCTAACTAGGGAGGCAGTCCCTCCCACTTCTGCCCTCCCAGCGAGGGAAGGAAGAAACCCACATTACTGAGCCCTCACCTGTGCGAAGCACTGTGCTAACTACATCATCCCCTTTAATCCTTTCAATGACCACATGAGGAAGCTCCAGTCAGAGGAGGAAACAGAGTGGAGGGGGTGGGGGGCAGGTTAAGTGACTGAGCCAAGCTCACATAACCCAAACCAGAGCAGGCTCCCAGGTATTAGTGACTCTACACCCCACCTATGACCACACAGGGGGGCTTAGAGCACATGCTTTGGGTCCAAAAATCTTATTTTGAGTCCCAACTCTACCACACGCTGGCTCTGTAACTTTGGCAAGTGCCTTGACCTCTCAGAGGAATTCCCTGGTGGCTCAGACGGTAAAGCGTCTGTGCCTACAATGCGGGAGACCTGGGTTCGATCCCTGGGTCAGGAAGATCTTCCGGAGAAGGAAATGGCAACCCACTCCAGTACTCTTGCCTGGAAAATCCCATGGACGGAGGAGCACGGTAGGCTACAGTCCATGGGGTCGCGGAGAGTCGGACACGACTAAGCGACTTCACTTCACTTCACTTGACCTCTCAGTCTTTTCATCTGTCAAATGGAGAGATAGCAAGCCTCAGCTGAGCGAGTTGTTGCTATAGTATTAAAATAAATCATACATAGGAAGCACTAAGCCATAGAATATAGTAAGTGCTCATTAAATGGTAGCCCTTACTGTTGCCCTCACCACTGCCCTGTTGAGGCATGTCAGCTGAACACCTGGCACCCAGTGCTGACCTGGATGTCTTTCGTGGAGAAGGTCTCATCTTAAGATCATCTTGTTCCTACAGCTGGAGTTAGCAGCCCCACTTGCAAATGTATTCAAGTATCATATAGATCACGAGGGAGTGAGTCTGTAGAGAAGTTAGGAAGCCCATTACCCACAGGCAGACTCACCTCAGAACAACTGCCACAAGATGGCAGCCTAAGAAGCGGCCGTAAGTCAGCAGAGCTCTTCCGGGTCAGGCCACAGCCTGTCAGATGGGGTCTCCCCGGGCTCTGTCACACTGACTACGGAGAGCAGGGACCGCTTCAGGGTACTTCCTGGGGTGGTCACTGCCTTCCTGACCTCACTAGGGACTGTTAGGACATCAAGGAAGGCTGTTTGGAGGTTTAACCTTAGACAGTGAAGCGTGGAGCTTCTATTCACTAAGAGCAAATAAAAGTGATGGGTTTCTTGTAGGTGACTCTTTTGATAAACTTATGGTTACCATGGGAGAAGCAGGATGGGGTGAGGGGTAAACTGGGAGAATGGGATTGACATATATACACTACTATGTATAAAATAGATAATTGATAAGGAACTACCGTACAGCAAAGGGAAATCTACTCAACACTCTGTAATGACCTGTATGGGAAAAGAATCTAAAAAAGAAGGGATAGATGTATAGGTATAACTGATTAACTTTTCTGTACACCTGAAACTAACACAACACTGTAAATCGATTACACTCCAATTTAAAAAAAAATTGATATAAACAATTAAATGCCTTTTTTGAATTAAGGTCCCCAATAATATACCTAAATAAAAAGTGTTACTAAAAGACAGTAGTCTCCACTTTGTTTTTGGAAATCAGACCCAAAGAAGTTGTGAACTTAGAAGGCCTGAGATGCACCAACCCCCCCCCCACACACACACAATAGGTCCCAGTATGTGCCACATCTCCTCTGACCCCCTGATTCAAGAGGAGGAGCACCCTCAGCCTCATTCATTGCACAAACTAACATTTATTGTGTTTTATATGCATTATCTCATTGAATCCTCCTCACAAAACCTTATACAAGTAAGATAAATGTTATTATGGTCCCCATGTTAGAGGTGAGAAACTAGGTTCAGTGATATTAAGTAACATGCACACAAAGTTCTCAAGTCACAAGTGGTAGGTCCAGAAGGCAGGCTTAGTCTTTCCTACTCCATTCAGTTCCATTCAGTTCACTCAGTCGTGTTCGACTCTTTGCGACCCTTTGAATCGCAGCACGCCAGGCCTCCCTGTCCATCACAAACTCCCAGAGTTTACTTAAACTCACGCCTATCGAGTCGGTGATGCCATCCAGCCATCTCATCCTCTGTCGTCCCCTTCTCCTCCTGCCCCCAATTCCTCCCAGCAGCAGGGTCTTTTCAAATGAGTCAGCTCTTCGCATCAGGTGGCCAAAGTATTGGAGCTTCAGCTTCAGCATCAGCTCTTCGCATCAGGTGGCCAAAGTATTGGAGCTTCAGCTTCAGCATTCATTGGAGCTTCATCAGCTTCCAATGAATATCCAGGACTGATTTCCTTTAGGATGGACTGGTTGGATCTCCTTGTATTCCAACGGACTCTCAAGAGTCTTCTCCAACACCAGTACAAAAGCATCAATTTTTCAGCGCTCAGCTTTCTTTATAGTCCAACTCTCACATCCATATACATGACTACTGGAAAAAACCATAGCTTTGACTAGATGGACCTTTGTTAGCAAAGTAATGTCTCTGCTTTTTAATATGCTGTCTAGGTTGGTCATAACTTTTCTTCCAAGGAGCAAGCATCTTTGAATTTCATGGCTGCAGTCACCATCTGCAGTGATTTTGGAGCCCCCAAAAATAAGGTCTGTTACTGTTTCCACTGTTTCCCCATCTATTTGCCATGAAGTGATGGGACCAGATGCCATGATCTTAGTTTTCTGAATGTTGAGTTTTAAGCCAACTTTTTCACTCTGCTGTTTCATCAAGAGGCTCTTTAGTTCTTCACTTTCTGCCATAAGGGTGCTGTCATCTGCATATCTTAAGTATGCATAAAGGCCTAGACAATGAAGGTGGGAAGTGGAAAAATGCATGATCTCAGACCTTGCGTGCTAAGTCACTTTAGTTGTGTGGGATTCTGCGACCCTATGGACTGGAGCCCACCAGGCTCCTGTGTCCACGGGATTCTCCAAGCAAGAATACTAGAGTGGGTTGCTATGCCCTTCTCCAGAGGATCTTCCTGACCCAGGGATCAAACCCAGGTCTCCCACATTGCAAGTGGATTCTTTACCATCTGAGCCACCAAGGAAGCCTCTGTCTGCCCTCAAGGGCCTTCAATCTACTGGGGGCAAGAACAAGTCAGAACTGCCACCATGCAGCTGGGATAGTTTTCTTGGAGAAGAATCTTAGCATTGGAAGTTCTGAAACAAAACTTTCACCAAAACCCCAGGGCCTAGGGCTTCTTTACATGACCCACTTCCTCCAGAATCCCAGAAACCCGTCATTTTGGCTAGTGCTTAACTGAAATAGGCAACGGGGGAGGGCTGGGCCATGCTCTGATGACCAAGCTGTCATGATGTAACCTTGACTTGACCTTGCTGTCTACCCACAGATGTCCTGGTCTGGAGGAAACACAATCTGTCACCTTAGGCAGGAGCCAATATCAAGAATGGGGCTGGAATCATCGTGTTTACCCCTGTGAAGTGCTGTCACATAGAAGCACTTTCAAAGGGCAGCTGATAAAATTGCTGTTTTGACCCTCCTTTTAGCTGAAAACCAGACACCGTCAAAATAGCTTTTCTTTTTATTAGCTACATTATTGGAGAAATGGTGAGGGATTGATTTCATAATTGATTCTCCAAATAAAGATAATGTCTGTGGAGTAAACAGGGCAAGAGCTGACCAAGGGTGGATACGTGTGTGTGTGTGTGTGTGTGTGTGTGTGTGTGTGTGTGTATCTGCCTGTCCTAATGTGAGGCTGTGTCTCATCTCAGAACATGTGGTCCGCTCAGACTCTGTTCATCCTCCATAGACAAGACCTCTTTGCCCCCAGACCTCACAGAGTGCAGTCAACCAGGCTGCCTGGAACCATCCCTGATTTCAGTCTGAAAAGTAGCAAGCTCTAATGGAGCAGCCATTATATCAACAGTCTCTAGAATGAATTAAAAGCTTAAAATAAAGTTATTCATTTAAGTATTCAACCAATAGTCACTGAGGCTAAGGTGCAGGGGATACAAAAGTCATCAAAAAAGCTAGTTCCTGCCACTGGATAAGCTAGTAAGGGAGGCAGACATAGAACAAATAACTCTGTAAGCAAATATAAAGTACCACTAAATTACAAATAAAAAGAGTAAATTATCAGAGATGATAGTAGCTTGGCTGAAATGGTGGCAACAGAGATGGGCAGGATGGACAGGCACATAGAGGGTGAGTCTGAGTGCTGACTGTAAAGCCAGTTCTCCCCTGTCCCTGACCTAGAACTGCAATATTCTGTGGTTTACATCTTCCTTGTGGGTCCACTGTTTATTCAGATTATTTTAAAAATAATAGAATCTTAAAGACCTGCAATCTTTAAAATCATGGGATCTTAGTCTTTTGTTTGGGTTGTTTCTTTTTTTCTTGTGGGGTCTTAGTCTCCTGACCAGGGATGGAACCCAGACCCTGGCAGTGAAAGCACCAACTCCTAACCACTGGACTGTCAGGGAATTCCCAAGGATTCTTGGCTTAACTGTTAAACTGTGACCGTAGGGCCTCAGGCTTCTATGGGATACCCTGACATGCTCTGAGAATCATGCTCTGGGAATCTGAGACCTGTGGTCCCCACTTTTAACCAGTGCAGCTCCACTCTCATCTATTGGGGAAATCACCAATTTTACAGAGGAGGAAACTTCCAGTTCCTTGGGGGCTGAAACCTCCTCTCTTCCCGGAAGGCACATTACTTTTCCAGCTCAGGGCACACTCCATCTTCCTAAGCCACCATTTTTGCAACCACAGGGCCCGTCCTCTGCCTGGTGGGCTGCCATTAGGGCCTGGGGGGCAAGCCCACCCCGCAGGCCATGAGGCCTCACTGTGCCGTTTGTACTCGCTTCTCAGGTCATCCCTGTCAAGCCTGTGGTGTCAGAAAGCACAGACAGGCACTGAGAGCCAGGTCATCCTGAGCTGTAGGGCCGCCTGCCGGAGCCCCCTGTTTATTTTCCTTCCTGGACACACCGGTGACGCGGTGTTTGAAAAGCTCCAATGAGGCTGGAATGAGAGTCCACAGGAGAATGGACAGTCACCTCACAGAGGCCTGCTGGTGATTTGGAATGTCCTTCAGAAGGCTTTTTAATAAACTTTGTTTGTGGTCCGCCTTGATGAGGAACACATTTGCCTGGGGTCGGCAGGGATGTTTGGTTTCTAGGCTTCCCTTTCTTGGCCTTAGAAGTTCTTGGTGGCAGTGGCGGCCTGCAGGCCCTGGGGACTCCCCTGTGGAGGGCTGACCTGCCTCCAGCTTCGTCCCAGTAACTTTAGTCCTGCTACACTCCTGGCCCCTGGTGTCCCTGATAAACTCCAGAGCTCAAAGTGCAGGGTCAGAAAGGTTTGAAAGTTCAACAGGAAAAAAAGGTCCCATTACCTTTTCTAAGAGGCTTCCAGGCTCAGCACTGGAATTTGTTTTTTTTTTTAACCCATCAAATAACGTCTCTTTGCCTCCTGGCTCTCCCTGTTCCCTGTTTTCCCAGCCTACATCAACTGTGAGAATTAGTTTCAGTAGCTTACACACATAACAGTTCCTGGCCAAGAATCCACACTAGAAAGAGAAAAACATTTACAGGCCTGCTCCTCCCACTAGGGTTATCTCCCAGGCAGGAGTAGGCAACAACCGGCTGCTTTCCCAGACACCCCATGTGTGGTAAGTGCCCTGAAACTCTGTGCTCAACTGTTCTATTGGACCAAAAAGGGATGAGCACTCAGCCCATGTGCTCTGTGGCCTGAGACACATGCACATAGATGAACCTCCTGGAGAAGGGGTACTTCGTATTCCCGTTTGACTCTGGGGTGCACAAAGCAAAAAGTGGTCCAGGTAAGACAGGTTTGCAGTAATTTGAGGTCAGGGGGCAGGAAGGAGGCAGCAGGGCCATATGCTCTTGCTCCATTTATTCAGGGTGACCTCCACACGGCCCAATGGAACAAATACCCACGCTGACTGAAACATTTGCCAAAAACAATAACAGCATGGAGTAGGGGCGACAAGAAGGAGAGCTGGTAAGAAGCACACTACAGTTGACTAACAGCAAAGTCTGTGACCTGCTAGGGGTTAGGGCGGTGCCCAGGATAAGGGTTTCCTGCTGCTCTCTGGAGTCACACAAACTACCAACATTGGATTTAAAACCCAGCTCTGCTGTGTGCCCTTGAGCAAGTTGCTTAGCCTCTCGTCTTCAGTTTTCTCCTCTATGCAATGGGGGATGACAGTGCTTTCCTTGAGGAGCTGTTGTTGCTCATTTTTTTAACTTGGCTGCTCTGGGTCTCAGTTGCGGTACATGGGATCATCAGTCTTCATTGTGACATGCGAGATTTGTAGTTGCAGTATGCAAACTCTTAGCTGTGGCATGTGGGATCTAGTTCCCTGATCAGGAATTGATCCCGGGCCCCTTGCACTGGGAGCACAAAGTTTTAGTCACTGCACCACCAGGGAGGTCCCAAAGAGCTGTTTATATGGTTAGAAAATAATATATGACATATATGTATACAAATGCATAGAAAGAAAACTGAAAGGATAAATCCCAAAGTTGGGAGACTGGTAAGAGAGTGGGGAGGGAACTGAAGGTGGAGAGAAGGAGAGGCTTTGGCTTTCTTTCATCAGGCAGATAAAGACAGTGTGGGGTAAGAGAGAGAGAGAGAAGAAAAACTGTGATTCATGTTATGATATGCTTAGTGCATTGCACACAGTAAATCCTTAGTAAACAGTAACTCTTGGTACTCACCTTTTTCTCTAAAGTCTTAGATCCTTATGTGGTAAAGGACCTGTCACCATGAAAAGTCCCTTGTTGTACTCCCTTTGGATTCTGACCTAGGGCAGAGGAAGGAGTGGCGGTCAAAGGGCCCTGATCCTTTTTTTATTTTGGTTCAAAACCACCAACAGGAGAGGAAGCTGGATGTGTGGACACCCCGTGGGTTACTTTCTTGTTATGAAATCCGAGCGAGAGCAGTTCCCGCCTGGCTAGAAAACGTGCGGCCTCCCTTCCGGCCTTGGCTGGAGCCCCTCTCAGGCTGCGTTCTTGCCAGACCCAGGCGGCCCCCCTCACAATACCATCCTGGAGGGGCAGCCCAAATATGCGGTACAAAAACACCCCCGCAGCAGCCCACTTCATAACATCACGTGTCCAAATAAATGGAGCTGTTGACTCAGGCTAATTCGATGAGGGGCCTTTCCTAAAGAGCAATCTGTGTGAGGCTAAGAAAAACAGGATTCTTGGTGGACTTAGGCTCCTAATCCCCAGCTTCCCCAGCAGAGCCATGGCCTGGAAGAGCTGGGGGGCCTCCCAGAGATGGCCTGTGACGAGAGGGCCAGAAGGCTGCCTTCTTGTTCTGCGGCCTGCCTCCAGGCTTGCTCATCCCTCCAGGTTGTTCATCCTGCCAGGGCAGGAGGATGGGGGCCCCAGGGCCGCAGTGGGGCCAGGACCCAGACTGAGGGCTTCCCTGGGGCTGCACACCTGACCTGCAGGCGGCTGGGGCTGGTGAAGGCACCCCACGAGCCCCTCACTGTCACCTCACACGGGCTTACTTTAACCCCAAGAGTTGGGTACCATTCAAGCTGTGATTACCCAGGCTTACTTTCCAAGGGGAAATTAAAGGGAGAGATGGGTTTATGGGGAACTCCCCCTCCACAAACACACACACCCCAGCATACAAAAGAAAAAGTAGGAAAACAAGAGGGGATGTGTTATAAGCATCTGCAAAGGGGCTGGCCTCCTGGCCAGGCCCACGCTATCTCACATCCACATCGCTTCTGTGAGTGCCTGTGAGCGGGGACCGTGTTCAAGACCTCTTTCCAAGTCACCTGGGGACAGTCAAGATCCAGGACTTACTGTGAGGAATCTGGAAACTTGTGCCAAGGGCGTGGCCCCTTGCCCAGCCTGCAGCAAATGTTTCATCAGTGGTCTAGCCCTGTCCGTGAGTCTTATGCGGCCAGCAAAGAGTGGGTAGGAGCTGTGGCTCCTGCCAGAACATGGGGAGTTTATAAATAGGGTAAATGAGACAGACATTAGAAAAGGGCCTGGGACCCTCTGCTAAGAACTAAGAGAACTGGAGTTCAGAGCATAGAGAGAGATTACAGAAAGGGCCAGAGAGAGCTTCCTGAAGGAGGTGAAATTCCCAGAGGGGCCATGAAGGGACAGGCAGGATTTGGGCCCATGGAGAAGCGAAAGGATGGCGTGCAAGTGCGGAAATAGCAAACACAAAGGTGGGAAACCAGAAAGGAGTCCAGCAGGAGCAGAATGTCTGCAGGGGGCCAGCGGGAGAAGAGGTTAACATTTCAGTGGAGATGCAGGACCTCGAGTGGCCGAACAAGACCCTTGATGCAGGGATGGGGCCCAAATAGGAAGTTGTGCAGGTAAAACAGGAAGCTTCACCTTACTGCCTGCCCTGTGCAGCCAGCCAGGGCCCGCCTCCACGCCTCCACCCATCCAGTTCCCTCACCTCTCTCTCATACCCTGGACTTACCCTCCCATCTGCCCTCATACACACTCAAAACTCGCCCTCCCCGAGAAGCCTTCTGTAAGAGTTTGGGAGTCAGATTGGGCTTGAGCAAGTCATTCAACTTCAACAGACCTCCTCTTTATACTCGCACTAGCTTATCTGTGAAATGGGAAAAGTACCTACTTCTGTGGCTATACTGAGATAAAATTAGATAACATACGTAAAGGGCCTCATAAGTGTCTGACACATAGTAAGAAGGTTCTCAGTAAACACTTGTGGTCTGAATGGATTTCAAGCCATGTAACCTCCAACCTTTCCACCCTGTGAAGCCCTCCCTAATCTTTTTTTTTCTCTTCACACCTGGCATAGGCTCCCCACTGGAACTCCACAGAGGCCCAGCTCACACAGTCCTAATTATATACACCACATTATTCACTATTCCCTCAGAGGTCAGACCTAGCTGTCCTTGGAGGCAGAGAACAGTCCGCCTTCCCTCCACAGTAACCAGGATAAAGCTGGGTACATGCTGCGTGCTGGGCAGGCACTGTGGCTGAAATATCTTCAGACCAGGCAGGTCACACAAATGAGGGATGCAAGCCTGGTGACGTACTATAGGGCAAGGTGGGGCCTGTGGCAACCTGGCCAAACTTGCTGTCTGTTGATTGGTTGACAAAGTCGCACAAGGAAGACGCTCTTTAGAGACAGAAGTCCTGGATCCCTTGGTGGACAGGTAACTGTAAGCCAAGTGGCTTCCCTCTCTCTAGACCATGGGGACACTATCTGTCCAGAAAAGCCAATAAACACTTTCAGGCAGTTCCTAAGCTATGAAAAAGATCAAATGAGTTGGTGTTTCTGAGAACACTTTGAAAGCCTGAGGCCCTGTGGGACCCTGAGGGACCATGTGCCGAAATCTTAACATTTTCCTCAAACTAGGCCCCACATCTCAGATGATCAGGAACGGGTGTGCAGTTAGGGGAGCTTAAAAGGCCCCTGCTGCCCAGCTGGGAGCCGCCTCCTATCTCCCCAAGATCTCTGGTGGCCCTGGCTCCACAAGAGGGTGGTAATTGGGTCCCTCTGGAAAACAGCAGAAGCGGCTTAAGGCAGCTGGAGGCGGCAGAAACCCTATCCCCTCCAGAGCCCTGACATTCTCATCAGCTCCCCTCCCACCCACCAGCCACGGCTGCAGCTTCCTGGGACCACCTGGCTTCCTGCCTGCCCCTGTTCCCATGGCTCCCCGCAGCTCTTCTTCACTGTCTTGGTTGAGGCCAGTGACTGGAGCTGCTCCAGGGCTGTCTTCACTCCAAGGTCTTGGTGGCGGCTGCCAAATGGCACAGTGACCTCCTCAACCCCAGTTCCAACGTCACTCACTTCCTGAGGCAGAGGGACACTGAGCCCCAATCTGTATCCCAGTCTGACCCCAGACACTGAGGCCAGCTGCCACTGGCCACAAGGAGCACAAGCTGCCCGTGAACAAGTGCGTTCCTGGCTTTGCATCAGAGACGTACTATGCTATTAGGTTGGTGCAATCTTAATTACGGTTTTGAACTGTGAATTTTAAATCATTATAACTAAGCACAAACACATATTTATTTATCAAAATAGGAGCCATTACAATTAACACTTTTTTTACAAATAAGAAATAGGTCTGTTTATTCCTGTAGCATAAAAATCTGTGCTTCAGAATTTGAAAAACTCTTGGAAAGCATTTTCTGCCTCCTGCTGGTTGTGGAAGCGTTTTTCCGGCAAAAAGTTGTCAAGATGTTTGGAAAAGTGGTTGTCAGTTGGCAAGAGGTCAGGCAGATGAGGCAAAACATCCAGCCCAATTCATTCAACTTCTGAAGTGTTGGTTGTGCGATGTGGTCAGGCATTGTTGTAGAGAAGAACTGGGCCCTTTCTGTTGATCAATACTGGCTGCAGGCATTGCAGTTTTTGGTGCATCTCATTGATTTGCTGAGCATACTTCTCAGATGTAATGGTTTCTCTGGAATTCAGAAAGCTATAGTGGATCAGATGGGCAGCAAACCACCAAACAGTGATCATGACATTTTTTTGGTGCAAGTTTGGCTTTAGGAAATGCTTTGGAGCTTCTTCTCGGTCTAATCGCTGAGTTGGTCTTTGCCAGTGGTCACATAAAATCACTTCTCATTGCACATCACAATCCAATTGAGAAGTGGTTCACTGTTGTTGCACAGAATAAGAGAAGACAACACTTCAAAACAACGACCTTTTTTTCCAGTCAGCTCATGAGGTGCCCACTTACCAAGCTTTTGCACCTTTCCATTTGCTTCAAATGCCGAATGACCATAGAATGGTCAACGCTGAGTTCTTCAGCAACTTCTTATGTAGTTGTAAGAGGATCAGCTTCAATGATGGCTCTCAATTGTCATTGTCAACTTCCAATGGCTGGCCACTCTGCTCCTCATCTTCAGCGCTCTCATCTCCTTTGCAAAATTTCTTAAAGCACCACTGTACTATTCCTTCGTTAGCAGTTCCTGGGCCAAATGCGTTGTTGATGTTGCTAGTCTTCTCCACTGATTTATAACCCATTTTGAACTCAAATAAGAAAATCGCTCAAATTTACTTTCTAACACCAATTCCATAATCTAATATAAAATAAACAGCAAGTAATAAATCATTAGGAAAAAAAACATAAAGCAAGAAAGCACATTAAAATGATGTATAACATAACCACATTTATTTAGAATGTATTCCAATAATGAATGGCAAATTTCAACAATGCAAAAACTGTTGATTACTTTTGCATCAACCTAATAGTTTCCAGGGCTCACCCATACATGCTAAGTCACTTCAGTCGTCTCCAACTCTTTGAGACCCTATGGACTGTAACCTGCCAGACTCCTCTGTCCACGGGATTCTCCAAGCAAGAATACCAGAGTGGGTTGCCATGCCCTCCTCCTCCAGGGGATCTTCCTAACCCAGGGATCGAACCTGTGGGTCTCTTACGTCTCCTGAATTGGCAGGCAGGTTCTTTACTACTAACGCCACCTGGGAAGTCCTTCCAGGCCTCAAGCACCAGCTATTTACCCAGGACTTTCCATGTCCCTTCAACAGCTCCAAGAGGCAGTATTATTACACCCATTTTTCAGAAGGGAGAACTTCAGCTTGGAGAGGTTAGGTAACTTGCCAAGATGCAGATATAGAATTTACCCCCAATTCTCACTAAAAGCTATTGTGTGTGTGTGTGTGTGTGTGTGTGTGTGTGTGTGTGTATGGTGTGTGTATACATATATATGTATACACACACACACACCATCCCTGACCCATGAACATCCCCCTAGTTACTGTTCTTCCTCTCCCCACTTTTTGTCTACTCATCTTAAGAAAATTATCTGGGGAATGCCCTGGTGAGACAGTGGTTAGGGCTTGGTGCTTTCACTGCCATGACCCGGGTTCAATCCCTAGTTAGGAACTAAGATCCTGCAAGCCACACAGTGTGACCAAGACAAAGAAAATTTTCTGTGCTCATTCTCTCCACTTCTTCATCTCCCTCAACTATCTTCAACCTGGCTGCTACACTATTTGCCTCACTCTCATATCATAAAATAATATTTGTAAAATGTTCCTAGCAGGAGCAATATAAGGGTAGGAGATTCAGAGGTAAAAAATGTTATATATAAAATAAGCTACAAGGATATATTGTACAACATGCAGCATATAACCAGTATTTTATATAATAACTGTAAGTGGAGTACATGGGCTTCCCAGGTGGCTCAGTTGGTAAAGAATCCACCTGCTGATGCAGAAGACACAAGTTCGATCCCTGGGTTGGGAAGATCCCCTGGAGAAGGAAATAGAAACCCACTCCAATATTCTTGCCTGGGAAATCCCATGGACTGAGGAGCCTGGTGGGCTACAGTCCACAGGGTTGCAAAAAGTCAGACAAAACTGAGTGAGCATAGCATGTAAGTGGAGTCCAAACTTTAAAAGTTGTGAATTACTCTGTTGTACACCTGTAACTTATATAATAGTGTGTATCAGCTATATTTCAAAAATAATAAGTAAATAAATAAATATAATCATTTTTAAATGTTCATATTAGTTTTATTAGGGCTTACCAGGTGGCTTAGTGGTAAAGAATCCATCTGCCAAGCAGGAAACGGAAGCTTGATCCCTGAATAAGGAAGATCCCCTGGAGAAGGAAATGGCAACCCACTTCAGTGTTCTTGTCTGGAAAATCCCGGACAGAGGAGCCTGGAGGGCTACAGTCCATGGGGTCACAAGAATCAGACATGACTGAGCAGGTAAACAACAATAACAAACTCATCAGGTTTATTACAATATCTAAAAACTGTATACAACTCAGGTGTCTAACAATAGGAGAATGGATAAACTGTGTTATAATCAAACAATGAAATATTACTCAGCAATGAAATATTACTCAGCAATAAAAATGAACAAAATACGATACACACACCCACAAAATGTAAGTGAATCTCAAGATTCTTTTCCTGAATGAAAGAATAATTACCCAAAAAAATACACCTGGTAAGAATTTCTAGAACAGGCAAAACTAGTCCATGAAGGAAACAACAAAAGAGTTGCCTCTGAGAGGGGGCAGGAGGGAACTTTCCTGCAGAGATGATGATATTCTATATCTTCATATTATACAGGTGTATACATCAGTCAAGACTCATGCGTGGTACAGTTAATATTAGCTCATTTGTACATAGGGGGAAGAACCACATATAAATATTTAACTCTGGTTAATCATATGTATGGGCTTCCCTGCTAGCTCAGATGGTAAAGAATCCAACTGCAATGCAGGAGACTGGGGTTCAATCCCTGGATTGGGAAGGTTCCCTGGAAAAGGGAATGGCTACCCACTCCAGTATTCCTGCCTGGAGAATTCCACGGACAGAGGAGCCTGGTGGGGTATAGTCATGCGGTTGCAAAGAGTTGGACATGACTGAGCAACTAACATTTTTACTTTCAATAATAGGTATGCCAGGTAATTCCCTGGTGGTCCAGTGGCTAGGACTCAGCATTCTCACTGCCAGGGGCCCAGGTTCCATCCCTGATTAAGAAACTAAGATCCTGGAAGCAACAAGGCACAGCCGTGTGTGTGTGTGTGTATATATATATATATATATATATATATATATATATATATATATATGCATGCTGAACAGGCTTCCCTGGTGGCTCAGACTATAAAGAATCCACCTGCAATGCAGAAGACCTGGGTTTGATTCCTGGATTGGGAAGAGCCCCTGAAGGAGGCCATGGCAACCCACTCCAGTATTCTGGCCTGTAGAATCCCCATGGACAGAGGAGCCTGGCGGGTTACAGTCCATGGGGTTGCAGAGTCAGACATGACTGAGCGACTAAGCACAGCACATGCATGCTGAACTGTTTAGAGATGAAGTATACTAATGCCTAAAACTTATCTTGAAACATCAAAATACAAAAGGAATAGATGAATGACTAGAAGGATGGGTAAATAAATAGACACATAATAAAGCAAATACAACAAAACAACAATTTTAAAATCTGGGTAGATAGTATGTATATGTATTATGTTTGAAGGTTTTTATAATGAAGTGATGGCGAAAGGTGATCATTACCAATAACTTCCTAAAGGCTACATTAAATGAAATCAGAAAAACTAGGTTCAAATCTTGACAAAGCCATTTCCTACCTGTCTGATCTAGGACAAGACTTAAATCTGCCAAGTCTCAACATGGTAGTGCATAAAAAGAAGTTGATAAATAAGGTCTGTGTCACACAGTACTTGTGAGGATGACGTGAGAGAACATATATGAAGATCCTGGAAAGGTTCATCATGACCTGAAGCTATAAGAGGAAGAAGGAGTAGAAGGAGGGAGTGGGGAGGGGAGGGAGAAAGAGGAAAAGGAGGGTCTTCTACTACCAACTCACAGAAACCCTAGATTTTTAAAAAAACTAATAAAAAAGATCCATTTTTTTCAACTTCTTGCTCTCAAGAAAGAAAAATCCCTAGACACCAGAATTAGAGGGAACTGAAAGCCAGAAGAGCAGCACAAGAGAAGACACTGAAGAAAGCCCAGATAAGGGGCAGAGGGCTTACAGACTGCAAAATATCTTTAAAGGTGGGGTGCTTCAGTTTGAACCTTTTTATGGACACAAGAGACAGAGCTTTGGGATCACTCAAGTTAAATTAGGAGTTAGAATACTACAGAAAGTCAGGACTTGTGAAGAGCTGCACCCTTAGTAAAAAGGTTAGAAAAACTTCCCCACCAGCCCAGAGACATGGCAATAAAACTTGTCTCTTCCTGATCTCCCATAAGAAATCAAAACACCATCCTTTCACCAGGTGATGGTTTAGAGGTGGACTTATACCACCCACACGTACAGCAATCCCAAGTCAAAAAATTAACAAATAAATTAAAAATAGATCCCAAGCTGCTGATGCCTCCAGGGTACCTAGCAAAACCAAAATAAAACCTCTTTTTGAGGTCATTCCTACAACTCAGGCAGTACAGAATTCTCACCAATGAAGAAATCACCAATGAAAATGGCAGAGAATACAAAGGAAAGGTTACCATGAGCAAGTTTTCGGACTCAAAAAAACAGGATAAATAGCATCCCAAGAGCTTCTCATAGATGAACATTCTGAAAGACTATAAAATAAGTGTGTTTAAAATAATAAAAGAGAAAATGAGAAGAAACCAGAAACCATAAAGAAATACCAGGCAGTTGTTTAAAGAACCAAGCAAAACCTGTATAAATGAAAAAATAGTCATAAAAATTAAAATTTACTGGATGAGTAAAATTATATTTTAGATGGAGCTGAAAAGAAAATTGCTGACTTAGAAAATAGCTATGAGGAGGTCACCCATAATATTGTACAAAGAGATAAAGCAATGGAAAGTATAAAAGATAATTATGTGAAAACGAAAAGAAAATGAAAAAATCCAGAAATTTATAATAGAAAAGAACAAACAATTGGAGAAAGGATAATATTAAAAGATATAACAGCCAGAAATTCTCAAAAATGATGAATAATACGAATCTTCATGAGGAAGAAGCACTCCAATCCTCAAACAGAATATACAAAAATAATTCCATGCCTAGGCATACCATATTAAAACTGCAAAACATCAAGATAAAATCTTAAAAACAGCTAGAGAGAACAGACACATTACCCACAAAGGAACAATTAGGCTTAGCTCAACTTCTCAGCAGACACCACAGATGCCAGAAAATAATAAAACATTCCAAGTATCTTCCATGTGATAAGGAAAAGTAACTGTCACCTTCAGTGTTCTATATCCAGTGATATTAACATTTAAGAGGGAGAATGAAATTTCTTAATTTCACCAGGATTTACTACTCACAAACTTCTGGTGACAGCACCATGAAACTATATACATCAGTAAAAAGGAAATTAAACTCAAAAGAAAGAAATGGGTAAACAAAGAAAACGCGAACATGTAAGTGACTCTAAAATAAGCATTAACTGTGAAAGCACACAGATAATTCGACAAAGTCTTAGCACATAACAAGTGCTTGACTGACGTTTATTGGTTGGTGGTGATTCTCGACTGCATGCACCTCTTCTGAGACCTAATTCTACATATATTTTGGGCACAAACTTAGAAGCACTTCAGCTTATGGCTGTCATATCCTATTCACTTCTTCATTCCAGGAGTATTTTATCACTTCTGATCTTCATTTATTATTTTTTTTTATTTTTTCCATCTTCTGTTGATGAGGGAGGGAATTCTGGTTTGAGTTCAGTCTACTATTTTGAAACTCCACTCGTTAAATTTTTATTGAGCTGAAAAAATTATTCCCACCCCTCTGATACTGCACCCAACAAGAACAATTCTCACTGCCTGCCAAACTTCAGAAGAGTTAGATTCTCACATGGCGACTTGGGGCTCCAAATACAGGTCTTTCTTTACTTACAGTGGAGTTACCTCTCAATAAATCCATCATAAGTTGAAAATATCGTCAGTCGAAAATGCATTTCATATACCTAATCTACTAAACATCATAGCTTAGCCTAGCCTACCTTAAACACACTCAGAAGACTACAGTTGGGCAAAGCCTGTTTTATAATAAAGGGTTGAATATCCCATGCAGTTTATTGAACACTATATAGAAATTGAAAAACAGAATGGTTGTACGGGTACAGAATGGTTGTTAGTATATCAGTTAGTTAATCTCGTGGTCTCGTAGCTGATTGAGAGCTGCAGCTTGCTACCACTGCCCAGTATCACAAGAGTGTTATCACCAGGAAAAGATCAAAATTCAAACTGTGAAGTTCAGTTTCTACTGAATTTGTATCACTTCCACACCACTGTAAAGTCTAAAAATCAGAATTAAGGGATCATCTGTATAAGTGTTCCAGCAACTAAAACAAAGTCATACAATGTCACTTCTACTGTACCGTACTGGTCAAGGTAATCACACGAACACCCAGATCCAAGGGGAGGGGACACAGACCCTACCCCTTAAAGTGAGCAATGCCAGAGTTTGGAGGTCTTATTTTAAAACTATCACCTGCAATCAGAACACAGCTGAAATTCGGTGCAACTAAAAGTAGGAGGCAGGCTTTACAGGTGACTCTAGTGGTAAAGAACCCATCTGCCAACACAGGAAACCTAAGAGGCACGGGTTCGATCCCTGGGTTGCCAAGATCTCCTGGAGGAGGGCTTGGCAACCCCTTCCAGTATTCTTGTCTGGAGAATCCCATGGACAGAAAAGCCTGGCAGGCTACAGTCCATAGGGTCGCAGAGTTGGACACGAATGAAGCGACTTAGAGTACACTCACACAGAAGTGAAAGGTAAATAACCAGTTAACAACAATGAGATCTGTAAGTTACTGAGCATATACCATGTTCCAGACACTTCCATATTTCACTTACCTTTATGCTAACCTATGATATAGGTAGGACTAATATGCCCCATCTTACAGAGGAGGATGTGCATTCATAGGGTCAATGTGAATGCCCAAGGTCCCAGAGCTAAAGAGTAGCCAGATTCAAATCCAGGAGAGACACAGGGCAAGGCCATCCTTTTACCCACTCTGCTAGGCTAACTCTTTAAGTAATTGAGCAGGGACAGCACACTCCAGTCCTGGCTGCCTATGAGGAATTTGAGCTTGGAGCCAGCCATGAGGAGAGGGAGGTGGCACCCCAGAGCAGGGCTTCCTGTATAAACAGGAGGCGCATGGGAAGCGGCACTGTGGTGCAGGGACAATGGGCAGTGAGCAGCCAGGGCCTCCTGTCTCCGGTGGGCGCTCAGGGCTGCGGGTGGCCGGGCAGGAACAGCTGGGGCCCTGCCTCCCTGATGCCTGGCCCAGGAGAGGAACTGCCCCTCTCATGGCTTCCCCAGGAGGAAGTTCCCTACTGATTCTCGGGAAGCCCTTCCCATCCCAGGCCTTGGCTGCGCCTAGACCTCCTCTTTCTTCTTCAGGAGCATGTTGTCTTTAGGGCTAATCTGGGATACAGGCCTCCTCTGAAGTCCCTGTGGGCTGGAGGCTTGGAGGGTGTGGGCGAGGCAGGCCAGGCTCAGATGCCAATCTAGGAGGCAGACACCTGTGAAACGTATGCTAAGGAAAAAAGTGTAGGGCAATTAAAGGAAAAAAAAAAACAAACTTGGAATATGTAAAGCAAAAAGACCTGACTCCACATCGCAGCTACAGTTCTTACAGCTGTGTGACCTTGGGCAAGACACTTAACCTCTCTGAGTCAGTTTCCTCACTTGTCAACTCTGAAAAAAGTCGTTTGAAGCTTAAATGAGATAATTTGTGTAAAGTTACCAACACACAGTAAGAGTTACATAAACAGTATCTGTGAGTATTTAAAGCACATAGAAGCTCCTCCAACCTCTGCCCAACAACCACTTTACTGTAGCATCTAAACTTTCACCATCAGAGAGGCTGTCACCACTAAAATCACCTCATAAGAGGCAAGGCACCCCTAGTCTGGGAAGCCAGAGAAGGTGGGCTTGATGGAGGGTCCCAACCAGCCCCTCGCCACTGCCTTCCCAAGGCTCCCCTTACACCACATTCTCTTGTCACCCCCTCTTCTCTGTCAACTCCTGCTTAGTTATTTTACTGGCTCCTCAACTCTACCCAATCTCTTTTCTCTCTCTCTCTCTCCGCCCTCCTTGGGTGTATTCATCCTGTCCCATCTATAGGTTAGTGACTCCCAAACCTCTCTCATGAGTCCACACCTGCGCATCGAACTGCCTCCCAAACATCTCAAGCTGGATGCCCCTTGGGCAGCTCCAACACAACTTGTTCCTCACAGATAATCATCTCGCCCAAGAAACCAGGGGGCCCTTCTCACCATCTTCCTGCTCCTTCCTTAGCAGGCCTATCACCTCTCCCCTGTGTGCCTGTCACATCCTTCCATCCTCTAAACCACAGTCAGAATAGACTTTGTAACATGCAAACCCTCCCTGGCCACAGGATAAAGTCCAAGTCCCTCTGGAAGGCACCCTTGACCCTCAATGATGTGTCAACCGGTAGAGCCTCATGATCCACTGCCTGCCACCTCTCCCCCACACTGAGCACTGCCAAACCCAGCCACTGGTGGTTCCCTGAGAACATCATTCCCTCCCCCAGCTCTGGGCCTTTATACACATGCTTTCTTACTGGAATGCCTTCCCTACATCTTTCCTTAAGACTTAACCCCAGTATCACCTCCTCCAAGAAGACTTCCTCCTCCTTCCCCTATCAGAACTTATTACACTATATTGTATTTGCCTGTTTACCTACACAACTCACCACAAAACTGTACTTCCTAAGGGCAAGAACAAGACCTTCCTCTCTAGATCCCCAGGTCCGGCACAGGACCAGTATGAAGGCAATGTCTGGATATGTTCATTTGAATGCATGAATGAATGACAAATTCTGCCCAACGAGGAATGGTACCTAAAGGTAATCCTTATGGGACAGTCAGTCTCAAGCAAACTCACATATGTAATAGAAGCTTCCTCCTCCCGGATGACTCATATAGTTTATTTTTATTTAATTTTTGGCCACGCAGCGCGGCATGCAAGATCTTAGTTTCCGGACCAGGGATGGAACCCATGGCCCTTGCAGTGGAATGGAAGCGTGGAGTCTTAACCACCGGACCACCAGGGAAATCCTAGATCATGTAGTTTAAAGCCTGAAAACAATTTTGAGCCACAGCCCCAGAAGTCACGGGAATGATAGACATTCTGCAATGGCACTTTTTTAAAGACGCAAACTGGAGAGAAAATGGGTGGGTGTGGGGGAGTGTGCGTGTTTGCACACACCAGTGAGGACACACGTAAACAACTGCATGTGAATGTGTGGGCGCACCTGTGCAGAATGTATGTGGAATGGTGGCACACACCCACCATCTGTGATTTGTTCTCCATTCATACACTCAAGATGAAAGAAGGACCACCCAGGACAGAAATAATGCCCCGAAACTTGCGAGCACCCATTTCTCAGAGAAAAGTAGAGCTCAGGCAGCCCCGCCGGTCCCGCATGAAGCTCCAGCTTCCCCGCACAGGGGCTCCCTCCGTCTGGACTTTACCTCGTCTCCAGTGTCGCCCCTGCCTAGAGACCGTCTTAGCTACGCCTTCTTGCGGCCACAGGAAGCTGCAGTGGGTCCCGCCGTCTCGGGGCGGATCCTCTCTTCCCTTCCCGGACGGGCCTCCGAGGCAGGGCTTAGCACAGGCAGACAGTGAGGGGCCAGAGTCTCCAAGGACTCGAGGAGACGGAGATGGCGGGGCGGCCGCAGGGCAGGCCCCAGGCTGCCCGGCCGCTCTGGGCGCGCGCGTCTGCGCTGAGAGCCGAGGGCCACGCACCACGCCGGGCGGAGGGCCCGCGCCCCAGGCCCCGGTGCGCTCCACACGGGCTTCCTGCGCCGCCGCGGGCAAGGATGACACGGTCAGGACGGCCCTGGCCCCCACCGCCGGCCGCCGCTTCCGGCGCTGCAATGCGAGGAAGCCCCCCGGCGGCGTCGGGCCAGCCGGCTTCCGGCCAGTGGGACGCGCAACGCGGGGTCAGCGTCCTGCACCCTCGGCACGCGGCGAGCCTGGCACACCCGGAAGCCGCACCTTCCTTCCTCCACCCGAGGGCCTGGCAAGACGGCCCACACAGCCGCTGCCTTCTAGTCCTCCGGGACCCTCTCTCATCCAGCATTCCCTCCTCTTCATCCTGGCACCTCACTGTCCATGAACATACACGTTCGGACCCCAAATGTTGTCCTAGAGTCCCTCCCATTTCCAGTTTCTACCTCTCTCAGAACTATCATGAAATCCTAGATTTATTCATACTGAAGTGTCAACGACTAAAAACGTTTGAAAGCCTCATCTTTTCCCAGACTAAATCTGCACCTAGGAGAAAGAAGCGCTAAACTTGGAATCTCAGACTTTCATTCAACATTCTCTGCACTGCAGAGACATCAGTAACTAAGAATACAAAGATAAGAACAGCAGTCACCACCCTCAGGGAGTTCACACTCTAGGAGGAGATAAACAAATTAAGAAATAATTTACAGCCGAGGGTAATAATTGCTGAGACAGAAGGAAGCACCAACAAAGTGCCATAGGAGCCCAAACACCCAGCCCAGCCTGCGGATGTAGATTTTTGCAGTGGTTCCCAGCCTTTCTGGAACCGGAGACCAATTTTGTGGAAGACAGCTTTTGCATGGACCAGGAGTGGTGGGGATGGTTTCAGGACAATTCAAGCACATTACATTTATTGTGCACTGTACTTCTAATCTAATGCCTCCACTGATCTGACAGAAGGTACCAGTCTGCGGCCTGGAGGTTGGGTACCCCTGGATTATTGAGCCAGGGAATACCTCCCAAGAGGAGCCTATACTTGAGCATACTTAAAGGATGAAGAGCAAGCAGCTGAGAGGACAAGCAAATCACTTTTACCAAGACCCACATGACCAAGGATGCACCCCTCATTTGGAGTGAGAGGAGGGGTGGATAGGAACATAAGAGCACCCAAAATGTGGACATGCTGAGAAGGCCACTCAGCCTGTTGAAGGCAGGGGGCATGTCCAACTCACCTTCAGAGCCCTCTTTCTGGCATAACATAAACACTTAAGAAACGTTTGTTGAATCACAGCCAAAAGCTGATCTATTGTGGAGTGAGTGTGTATTGTCTTTCTTCCCAATCAGACTTGAAGAAAACTCTTCATGCGTAGAAACTAGGTCTTTTCCATGTCCACCATACCACTTGGCACATACCTTGGCACCTGACAGGCACAAAGCTGAAAAGCACCCCTTGAGGCAGTAGCATGCTGTCTTCTGGCCCCCAGCCCCGGCAGTGGCAGGGGGATGGGGAGGGCAACACAGCCTCTCCTGGTGGCCTGACCTTTCCCTGCCAGGCCTGCTCAGATTACCCTGCCAGAAATCTCTCCTTTCTTCCTCTTGTCACCTATGGCATTTGCATCTTGGGTTGAGGGGATGTGTACAGACTGTGTACCTGTCACCTGGAACTCCCTGTGGGCAGAGATCACACGTGACTCCTCTCTGCATCCCCACACCTGGAACAGCCACTGCACAGAAAAGGGTCCAACACATGTGTGTGAAGAAGCAAATGAAGTGATTGGGGAGTT
Source organism: Muntiacus reevesi (assembly GCF_963930625.1). Taxonomy (NCBI): domain Eukaryota; kingdom Metazoa; phylum Chordata; class Mammalia; order Artiodactyla; family Cervidae; genus Muntiacus; species Muntiacus reevesi. The sequence continues at coordinate 10,346,575 of NC_089256.1, forward strand.
TGTGAATTTGCTCATTCTTTCTTTCTTTTCTTCCTTTCTTCTTTTGGGTGGAAGACACTCCTGATATCATTCAAGATGCACAAAAGCAGCTATTTCCTAAATGATCACTTAGCGTCCCATTGTCATTGTCATTAAATATAAGAAAAATCCATTATTCATTCTGCCTGTCCTTCACAGACACTACCTCAGGGCAATCAAATGGTTGATAAGGAGTTTCTCTTTATGGAAGAGTCCAGTTAATTAATGAAGAAGGAATGACAAGATTAGAATATCACCATCTTGCTAATGAACCCTAATGAATAAAGCCTCTAGACAGTGATCATCAATGGCTGTTAAAATCCAAAAGAGGAAAAACTAAATATGAGTGTGTTCTCATATTGAGAGTCCATTGAACTATGGACTTCCCTGGTGGTTCAGACAGTAAAGAATCTGCCCGTAATGTGGGAAACCTGGGTTCAATCCCTGGGTTGGAAAAATCCCCCGGAGGAGGAAATGGCAACCCATTCCAGTATTCTTGTCTGGAAAATCTCATGGGGAGGGGAGCCTGGCGGGCTATGAACTATGCAACACTATTGGTGTTCTTGCCAAAATACCAAACCTGATCTAACCAAGCCTCTAGATCTACCTGCACACAGGAAATATAGAGGACAGAGGGGCATGTTAAAGGATGTCACAGGGATGCAATCAGCAAAATCCAGGCTGTGAGAAGCCCTGTCCTAGAGGACGAGTGGCCCACTACTGTAGAGATATAATGCATGGAGAAAGAAAAGAGGCATGATATCTATGGGCAAAAAAACTTAAGAGACATATTAACCAAATGTAATAGTCCGTCTAGTCAAAGCTATGGTTTTTCCAGTAGTCATGTATGGATGTGAGAGTTGGACTATAAAGAAAGCTGAGCGCCGAAGAATTGATGCTTTTGAACTGTGGTGTTGGAGAAGACTTGAGAGTCCCTTGAACTGCAAGGAGATCCAACCAGTCCATCCTAAAGGAAATCAGTTCTAAATATTCATTGGAAGGACTGATGCTGAAGTTGAAACTCCAATACTTTGGCCACCTGACTCGAAGAACTGACTAATTGGAAAAGACCCTGATGCTGGGAAAGACTGAAGGCAGGAAGAGAAGGGGATGACTGAGGATGAGATGGTTTATGGCATCACCAATTTGATGGACATGAGTTTGAATAAGCTTTGGGAGTTGGTGATAGACAGGGAAGCTTGGCATGCTGCAGTCCATGGGGTCGCAAAGGGTCGGACACGACTGAATTGAACTGAATATATGGATAGGGCTTCCCTGATGGCTCAGCAGGTAAAGAATCTGCCTGCCAGTGCAGGAAATACAGGAGACCCAGGTTCGATCCCTGGGACGTGAAGATTCCCTGGAGGAGGAAAATGGTGACCCATTCCAGTATTCTTGCCTGAAAAATCACATGAACAGAGGAGACTGGTGGCCTACAGTCCAAAATGTCACAGAGTTGGACACAACTGAATGACTAAGCACAAAAAAAATATGGATATATGGATCTTATTTGGATCTTGGCACACACCAACTGTAAAATCCTTTTGAGATATTTAAGAAAATTTGAACATTAACTGTGTATTTGATATACTAAAAAAAATCACCCTCAATTTTTAGGTATGATGATGGTAGTGTGGCTATTTTTTTAAGTGCTTATATTTTAGGGATATTGACTCTCATATATACAAGTAAAGTAACAGATACGATGTCTCTATTTGGCTTCAAAAGAATGGTGGGGAAAGGGTAAAGAAATGGGTGGGGATATAGAGAAAACCAGATAAAGGTTCACTGTACTATTCTCTCTTCTATTTTATAGACTTGAAATGTGCCACAATAACAGGCTAAAAACAAAGAGATCAAAGACATTGTTATTATTGATACTATTACTACTATTATTATTACTGGGTTTTTTAGTGCTCCTTCTTTAACAGATCCTGTGCTAAATACTTTTCACACAGTATATTATTTAGTCTTCTCAAGAAGACTGTACCTGAATACTATTATTTCTGTTTGCAGATAAGGGAACTGAAGCACAGAGAGGCTGGATAATGGCCCAAAGTCACACAGCAAGTAGACCATAGAGCCAGGATTTAAGTATAGATCTACTGAGATCCAAGCGCACTCTCTCCCATTCCACCATCTCACTTACCGACACTGACTTCCCAGGCACCAGGCATCACTCTCTCTGTATAACAGATGAAGAAGCTGAGGCTCTGTTCAGTAGTAACTAGTAAAGTTGAAGACACCTGAATCCTTTGATCCAGCAGTCTCACTTCTTGGTAAACTGTAGCACATGAGCACTGGCAGACATACACATGGACATCCATAGCAGGCTAGTTGGTAACCTTAAAGAATAGGAAATAACCCAATGTCCCTCAACAAGAACATGGATAAATAAACTGTGCTGTGTCCATTCAATGGAATGGTGCAACCCAGTGAAAATGAATGGAGTTTGTCTTTGTGTATCAACCAGGAACTTTTCTCAAACATAAAGTTGAATGAAAAAGCAAGCAGGCATCTTTCTGCAACAGCAGGATACCATTTAAATAAAGTTGGGAAACAGCGATACTAAGTATTACTTAGAAATGGATACATGTCAAACAATATTAAAATAGCTGTGGGAATATTTAGCACCAAATTTACTGCAATCACATCAGGAGAGAGGGACAGAGAAGGATCAGAGAGGATTCAGGGGAGTCCTTGACTATACCTTCAAGATTTCTTGAAAAAAGTTGTGGAGAAGCAGGAATCCCATTTGGGAGTGCACACTGCTTCAATCTATAAAGAGGGTAATTTGGCAACATCTATCAAGGTTGCATATACCCTTGGACACAACTCTGCATATTTAGACATTTTTGTACAGATATATGCACACACCTACAAAATTAGATATATACAAGATTTCACATTACAGTATTTTTTCCTTTAATGAACCATCATAGGCTTTTGGTATTTTGTTTTTTTAATTTTTATTGAAATATAGTTGCTTTACGATGTTGTGCTAGTATCTATTGTACAGCAAACTGAGTCAGTCATACTTTTATATATACGTTTGTGTGTGTGTGTGCATGCTCAGTTCTGTCCGACTCTCTGTGACCCCATGGACTATAACCCACCAGGCTACTCTCTCTGTGGGATTTCCCAGGCAAGAATACTGGAGTGGGGTGCCATTTCCTACTACAGGGGATCTTCCCAACCCTCCGATCGAACCACGTCTCCTGCATTGGCAGGCGGATTCTTTACCTGCTGAGCCATAGACGAAGCCCATATTTACACATATCTCCTATTTTTCGGATTTCCTTCCCATTTACGTCACCATAGAGCACTGAGTAGAGTTCCCTGAGCTATAGAGTATGCTCTTATTAGTTGCCTACTTTATGCTCCGCTGTGCTTAGTCACACAGTCATGTACAGCTCTTTGTGACCCCATGGAGCCTGCCAGGTTCCTCTGTCCATGGGGCTTCTCCAGGCAAGAATACTGGAGTGGGTTGCCATGCCCTCCTCAAGGGGATCGTTCCAACCCAGGGATCAAACCCAGGTCTCCCACACTGCAGGCAGATTCTTTACCAGCTGAGCTACCAGTGAAGCCCTACCTATTTTATACACAGTATCAGTAGTGTATATATATTCAATTCCAATCTCCCAATTCATCCCATCTCCCTTTTCCCCCTTGGTATCTATATGTTTGTTCTCTACATCTGTGTCTCTATTTCTGCTTTGTAAGTAAAATCGTCTATACCAATTTTTTCAGATTTCACATATATGTGCTAACATACAGTATGGTTTATAAAAGCAAAGTATTTGAAACAAGCTAATATTATGCCGCTCTAAAAAGGGAATGCATTGATATGGAAAGATTTCTGAAGTGCAGAACACTGTGCACTCAGTGTTTCCATGTGCGAAAAAGTGAGGGAGGACCGGAAAATGTATGTAGTATGTTGCATATGTCCCAGAAGGCTATACCCTAAACTAGGGTCACTTGCTGCCTGTGAGATGGGTGACAGGGACAGAATTGAGAGACTTTTCATTGTAAGCATTCCATTCTTTTTAAATTTTGGTATATGTAAAGATATTGCCTGTTCAAAGAATGATAAAAATGTTAAATCTCTGAACCTGAGCAAGGTTTCATAATCTTCGAGGCTGATGTCAATAAGAATTAAGACAGAAGGGACTTCCCGGGTGGTCCAGTAGCTAAGACTCCTTGCTCCCAATGCAAGACCCCAGTTCAATCCCTGGTCAGGGAACTAGATCCCACATACTGCAACTAAGACCCAGCGCAGCCAAATAAATAAACAATTCTTTTTAAAAAAGAATTAGTACAGAGCTGTGTTAACCACTCCACTACGGTGCCTCCCAGCCTGCAGTGGGTGTGCATAGGTGACAGTACCATGCACCAGGACCTTCCTTCCATCTACACTACTTCTGGGGCCTACGTTGTGTATTTCTGAACCTTCGTTCCCATCACCCACTTGAGGGGGGCCTTTCTTGTTCAGACATGCTACCAGTTTCCATTCCTCAGAAGTACTGCTTCCTAGCAAAAGGTTAAGGCCAAGAGGTACCTGGATAGAGCACACAAGAATCCTGGACTGTTCCCACCCAAAGTCCCAAAATCCTGACCACAGTCTCCCCCAACAAAAGCCTCTTGTACCACCACCACAGCAGCCTGCCAGCAATTACCCCCAATTACAAACCCAGAGCCCAGCAAGGCCTCAATTAGTCTAAAAAGGGGCCTGAGGAGGGGCCAGCCACACAGTGCAGTGCCCACGTATCACCTCCACCCACAGGGTAGCACACTCCTCTCAGTGAAGCCCGGGGCCTCGGTTACTTGGTGAGCAAGTCCTCAGGATATGCTCCTGAGAAGGCATTTGGCTCTCCTCCGAGTGACCATTCCCTGCAGGGCCCTGTCAAGCACTCTGTCCTGAAGTGCAGCCCCTCCCTGCACAGACTGCACACATCCTTCCCACTCCCCACTATCCCAGGCAGGGTGTGACATTTCCAGGTTATCCTCCTCATCAACCCCGGATGAACATCCCTGGATGAACCTGCAGATAGAGGGATGCCCAGGGCTGATGCCTCTAAGTCACCATGGTTAGGGACTTGGCTCAATGTGTTGGGAGAAGGACCAAATGCCCATCTCTTCCCAGGAAAGGATGGCCTCTGAATCCTTCTTGGGAACGTCCAGAAACAAACTTGTCCCTGGTCTAATCTTTTCCTGAAAATTCCCTGAGATGAACACCATCAGGTTGCAGAGCCCTGGGCTTGGCAAACTTTGAGGTTTTCATGAATTAGCCCCCATGCCCATCTTCTTCACAGTGGGCGTGCATGGCTGTGAGAAGGTGTGAATATGTGTGTATACACAGATCTCAAGCTTAAGTGTGACTATGTATTCGGGGAGGACCAGAGGTTACAGGAAATAGGTCTCATAAATAATAGCTAGATTTGGTCAGATGGAAGGAAGGACTGCCTGACCTGGCAGTGACAGAGGCACACACTCAGAGGGGAAACTCAGCGCTCCAAAGTCAAAATGCCACTTAGTGACTGGGGGCCTCCAGCAACTTACTTAACTTCTCTGAGCCTCAGTTTCTTCATCTGTCAAATGGGAATAGTACCAACATGTCAGTTTGTCACAAAAATGAAATGAGAGAGAGACACAGTTTGGGAAAGATCCCTGGTGTTCTCCTACTTGCTGCAAGTAATAAATCCTTCCTTCTCTGGAAAAAAAAAAATGAAATGAGAAAATGCAGGTCAAGCCCCTGGTTCAAAATAAGTCTTTAATAAAAGATACCTACTTTAACCCTTTATTATGAGGACAATAATAGCTGGAGGTACAAAGAGGTCATCAGAGAACACTTTCCAGAAGGAAAAGGCCTTGTTACAGTATATCTGTCTGTCTATATAACACTGTAATTTTTTCTTTCACTTTGGAAAACTGGCAATTTCTGCTAAAACTAAACAGATGCCCACTCTCCTACATAGCCATTCAAGAGTGATTATGAAATGCCCTTCACAAAAAGACGTGTAAAAAAACATTGACAGCAGCTTTATTTATGATATCCCAAGACTGGAAACAACACCATCAATAGGTGAATGGATAAGCAAATTGTGGAATATTACACAGCAATAAAGAGAATGAATGTCTGATACATGCAACAAGATGAGTGAACAGCAAAAATATTTTATGCAGAAGAAACCAGACCCGAAGAGTACATATCATGTACCCCATTTATGAAGCTCAAAGTTAATTTGTGATGGTAGAAATCAGAATACACGTTACCTTTTGGAGTAGGTATTGATGAGGCTGGAATTTCTAAGAAAGGGAATACAGGTGAAGAACAGTGGCTCAGATCCTAAGCTGGCCCTGTGTGGTCCAGCCACTCTTCTTCACCTGTAGTCCCTTAGAAATTCCAGCCTCATAACTAGGGAAATGGCACTTCTCAATTCTCTGTGGAGCACAGCCATGTTCCAACTTCACTATAATGAATTAAACTCATGCTGGTGGGAAACACTGAGTGAGAAGTAGAGGACAGAGTTTCTGTCCATCGAGGTTTACAGTTTGGACATGGACAAAAGCAACTTTGGGTTTCCCTAGTAGCTCAGTCAGTAAAGAATCTGCCTGCAATGCAGGAGATGGGGATCAACACCTGGAGTCAGGAAGATGCCCTGGAGAAGGAAATGGCAACCCATTCCAGTATTCATGCCTGGAGAATTCCATGAACAGAGGAGCCTAGTGGGCTACAGTCCATGGGGTCGCAAGAGTTGAACACAACTCAGTGACTAAACCACCACCACCACCAAAAGCAACTTTAAACAACACATCAGCTCCTTCCACCCTAGACTTCTCTCTCTGGGGAGCATTCCAGAGGTCTTTGGAAGAGAGAGGTCCTGACATGGTCCAGGAACCAGCCCCCTCTGCCTTTTCAACTCTGAACTAGTCTCAACCAGGGAAAAGGTCTACAACTGCTCTGCAGTCTGCCTGATATAGGGGAGGGCATACACTCCTTGGGGCAAAGAGGGGCTGGTGGACTTGAGGTTCAACATCAGTAAGGTACGGAGGGACCCAGAACTCTGACCTGCTGCCTCCCAGCTCAGCTATCCACAGGGTAGGGTGGGCAGGGGGGTGGAGGTGGGGGAGATTCAGCAAGATACTTACCAACTGGAAACAACTCTCAGCTCTTGTCTGTAAGTTCTTCCCCAGAATGGGTAATGGTTTCCTCTCTCTCTCTCTCTCTCCATATCCTTACTCTTTCTCACTCACTCTCCCAAGCACTTATTTGGATAAGTGACTCTGCTAATCCTAACCAGGCAGAATAATACCTGGCCCACAGCCTGGTGCTGGGTGAATGTGTGCACAAGAGAGAACCGCAACCTCCTCTGCAGCCTGTTGCAGTAAGCTCAGCTACAGGACAGAGATGAAGCCTGTGTGAGGAGCTTGCGTGTGTTAAAGTGTGTCAGGGGTCTGTTCTGTATCTGAGCTTCTGTAAAGAATTCTTAACAGCGATCTTGCCATGGGAACATCCAAGTGGCAACCCAGTCACATTAAACACAGGCCAAGGACATCAGAGAATCAGCAGGCTTCTGGGAGTGTCAGACTTGCAGACAGGGAGCCAAGAGATCAGCCATGGGATAGCTGGGTGTGGGATTGCGTGAAGAGGCTTAGAGTGCCAGCATCGGATTGGCAGGTTTTCCACCAAAATGTGCAGGATCCGAACTAGTATATGTGACAGGTGAGCGTGAGAGAGTAGTGGGGGAAAGGAGAACTGAGCGGGCGCAGGGAGAATACAGGAGCTGACTGAGAGAGACAGATAGAGGAATGTGAGCTGGGTAGAGGGCCCTGGAGGCCGTGGGGCGGGAGGGACCTGGGTGGCTCCAACAGCTGCTGAGGCGTAGTGTCGCGTGGGGATGTGATAATCAACACGGATATTCAGGCTTCCCTTTTCCCGCCGGCGAGGCGCAGCAGTGGGGAGCGGAGGGTGTTGGAGAGCCCCGCTGGCTGTGGCGTGGGACCCGCCGAGCGGCGCGGGATTAGCTCTGCCGCCTCGGGCCGCCGCGCCGCTCGCGTGACTGTGGCCGGATTCCCGGCCGTGGGGAGAGGCGCGCCTCGCCCCATGAGAGCCGAGGGCGCCGCTCGCGCCGGCTGCCTGGGCCTCCACCGCGCGGCACGGGCGCGGGGCCCGCAGCCGTGTTCGGTCAGCGGTCTCTTCACCGCTCCGACAGCACTGCTCCGACGGGAAGACCGGAGGCGCAGCGGCGGGCCCCTGGGAAAACAGGACAGGAGAGGCTGGGAGCTCCGCCCGGCCCCTGGACGTGGGCACCGCCCCAGGGTCACCGAGCCGGAGCCCTGCGTCGCCGCGACGCCCTGGGGCCCCACACAAGCCTCGGCGAGGTCCGCCCAGCCGGCGGGATCCCGACCTCGCTCGGAAGCGGGGCCCTCCCCAGCCTGGCCAAGAGGGTCAGAAGGGAACCAAGGCGCGCCCCGCGGCTTCCTGGAGAGATCAATACCTGCAGGCAGGACTCCTCTTCCTGCCACTCACAAAATCCTTTAGAGGAACCCCTTCCTTTAACCTCAGCCCCTACACACACACACACACACACACACACACACACACACACACACACACACACACACACACACACACACACACTCCTCAAAGGCTGAAAGGGAGCTGAGTTTGGAATTCGGGGAAGTGATGACACACACAACAATGCTGTCACACCTGGCTGCTGCAGGCCAGCAGCGGAAATGCCTGCAAGGGGGAGAGAGACAGAGAAAGAGGACACCAGCCTGGGTGGTCAGAAAGAAACAGAGGACAGAGCACCCACCCCCAGGTAGGGACAGACCCAGCTGTTTTTGTCTCTGTCAAAGCCCTGGGGGAGGATGGGCAGTGGGGTCCATCTGCAGCAGCCCTAAGCCCAACTCACACCATTCCTACCCAGAGCCTGGCCACAAATGGGGGTAAGGAAGAAAAAAAACACCTTCACTCCAGCTCAGAAAACAACAACAAAAGTTCTGAAGAAGAGCCACTTGCCTCCGGTGTATGTTGGAAGCAGTGAAAGAAAACAAGACACTTTGGGATCTTTTCAGTGGCGGGTGGAGAATGGCATTTAGTGAGGTGAGTTTAGGAGAGCCCTGCTTCCTTTTACTGTGGTGCTCAGGCCACACTGCCCTGCTGACCTGCCTGGAGTCGTCTTCAAGGTGCTGAATTCCAGAGAGCCCGACCACACCCTGTCCTCTGTTCTTTTAATTGCAGAATGCAGATCAGGAGCCTAAGTGGCACGAAGCAACTCGTGAGGGTGGCTTGTGGATGCTGGGGGAAAGGCCCAGAGACCACCAATGGCTCTTCCCCAGAGATTGGGCAGCTTGGGAGGAAGAGGTAGCAACAGGCATTGGGGCCAGTCAATCCAGACGTGCTAACTAGTACACACAAAATTGCGTGCCATCCATTCAGTTCACCTTCCTGCACAAAGGACCCTGGCTCCGCCAGCGACAGGGAGTTTGGAGCATGAAGACTCAAAACACCGGCCATCTCTCTCACACTTTATGACTGCAGACTTTTTGTTAAGGCCGAGTTAACCATTAAAAGGCACACTTGAGTATTGTTTCAGCACTGATTTCCCCCAAGACAACCTCCATTCATGCAACTGGGTCCCAATCAGACTTCTGCTGAAAGTAGGTGAGAACTCAGCCCCCCAACACTTGAGAAAGATCAGAACAAAGGTCTTGTCTGGAGAGAGATTTGAACAAATGCCTCCCTCACAGCCTGTTGTTTTTCTTCCTAGGCTGTGACAGAATACACTGGCAGGCGGGCGGGCAGGAAGAATTGAGAAAGAAAAGAAAAGGGGGGAGAGGGAAGGAGTGAAGAAATAAAGGGGAGGAGAAAAGAGAAGAGGAAAAAGAAAGAAGATGCAATATTCATGAGTCACATTTACTCTGATCCATGATATACAAATGTCATTATGCATCTATAAAGTATAAACGTGTTTTACCCCATAAATATAAATCTCACATCTTGTATCTGTGCATACCTGTGTTTCTGCATACGCACATCCAAACAGCTATCTCACGTGTCACAAGGACAGACCCTCCCCATGACTTCTATTTGTGATACGAAGCACAGACGTAAACTGTCCCCCAAAGTCCCACGACAACGTTCGCGCCTGTGTCGGAGCAGAAGCAGAGTGGGGTCTACTTGGTGTTTTAAAGCATACGTCCAACCCGTAGGATTAAGACGCGGATACTGAGTAGGTATCATAGGGCCAGGAGCAGCGCGAGGAAGAGCGGGAGCTTCAGGCGGAGCCCCTGGGCGCCTCCTCCTAGCGATCCTCTTCGGCTCCGTCCCGGCCCAGGCACTCTGAGAGCGCGAGGGACAGGCCAGGCCAAGGTTTCTTCGTTCAGTGACACGCGTTTCTGGGCTGATTTTCCCAAAGCCACCGCGCAGCCCTCTCCACCCCACCCCCGGCCGGCCCCCTCGCCGTTCCGCCCCTCCCCCGGGCCCGAGCTAGAAGTTTAGCCCCGAACCAGCAGCGAAGGGCAGAGCAAAGGAGCCGTTTTCTTTCACCTGGACGCTACGAGGAGGCTTGGCGCGCCTCTCCGCGCTAGGGCCCGAATTCCTTGCGCGCGCGGGCCGAGGGCGGACGGACCTCGCCGGGGCCCTCGGCATCTCCCGGCCCAGTCCGCAGAGCGAGCACCGGCAGATTCAAGGGCTTGTGAAAGCGTGATCGCGGCTATCCGCCGGGCTCCCTAAGCTCGCTGGGAGGGGGCAGGCCGGTCCGGGCTGTGCGGGGCGTTTACAAAAAAGTGACTTGGAGATGAACTCTCCCGTGCGCGACTGGCCGCCCCGCTATAGGGGCGAAGGCGCCTGACGCAAGCGGAACTCGGTGGAGCCCATACGAATCAGAACAGAGCGAGGCTCCTGGCGCTCTGGAAACTCCAGGAGGCAGCTCCGCCAGAGACGCGGGTCGTGTCTCGGGAAACCGGGGGGTGGGGGGAGGGGAAGAGCGCAGAAAAGAAAACCCACCGAGGCGGGGACTGGCCTGGGCGGGGAGGGGCGGCGGAGCCGGAGCCCCTCTCTGTTAGGCGGACTCCCCATGGCCAGAGGCTAAGCTCCACTCCCGCCGGCCGCTCCTTTGGGGAAGGGAAAGAAGAGGAGCGAGGAGCGAGAGGCCGCCAGCGAGAGCGCGGGCGGCATACGCGAGTCTGCAGAAGTTTGAGAATCGGCCGTGAACGGACTTGTGCGCCCGGATTCTTTGCCGCGCCAGCGCCAGCGGAAAAGAGCAGGGATTGCCCGGCCGCGGCGCGCCGGCTTTGTCATGATGGCCAGCTACCCCGAGCCCGAGGACGCCTCGGGGGCCCTGCTGGCCCCGGAGACCGGCCGCGCAGCCAAGGAGCCCGAGGCGCCGCCGCCGCCCAGCCCGGGCAAGGGCGGCGGCGGCGGCGGTGCGGGGACAGCACCGGAGAAGCCGGACCCGGCGCAGAAGCCCCCGTACTCGTATGTGGCACTCATCGCCATGGCCATCCGCGAGAGCGCCGAGAAGAGGCTCACGCTGTCGGGCATCTACCAGTACATTATAGCCAAGTTCCCGTTCTACGAGAAGAACAAGAAGGGCTGGCAGAACAGCATCCGCCACAACCTCAGCCTCAACGAGTGCTTCATCAAGGTGCCGCGCGAGGGCGGCGGCGAGCGCAAGGGCAACTACTGGACGCTGGACCCGGCCTGCGAGGACATGTTCGAGAAGGGCAACTACCGGCGCCGCCGCCGCATGAAGCGGCCCTTCCGGCCGCCGCCCGCGCACTTCCAGCCGGGCAAGGGGCTCTTTGGGGCCGGAGGCGCTGCGGGTGGCTGCGGCGTGGCGGGCGCAGGGGCAGACGGCTACGGCTACCTGGCGCCCCCCAAGTACCTGCAGTCCGGCTTCCTCAACAACTCGTGGCCGCTGCCGCAGCCGCCTTCGCCCATGCCCTACGCCTCCTGCCAGATGGCGGCGGCCGCCGCGGCGGCTGCAGCGGCCGCGGCAGCCGCGGGCCCGGGCAGCCCCGGCGCGGCCGCGGTGGTCAAGGGGCTGGCGGGCCCGGCCGCCTCGTACGGGCCGTACTCGCGCGTGCAAAGCATGGCGCTGCCTCCCGGCGTAGTGAACTCGTACAACGGTCTGGGAGGCCCGCCCGCCGCGCCTCCGCCGCCGCCGCACCCCCACTCACACCCGCACGCACACCATCTGCACGCGGCCGCCGCACCCCCGCCGGCCCCGCCGCACCACGGGGCCGCCGCGCCGCCCCCGGGCCAGCTCAGCCCAGCCAGTCCGGCCACCGCCGCGCCCCCGGCGCCCGCGCCCACCAACGCACCCGGCCTGCAGTTCGCCTGCGCCCGGCAGCCCGAGCTCGCCATGATGCATTGCTCTTACTGGGACCACGACAGCAAGACCGGCGCGCTGCACTCGCGCCTCGACCTCTGAGAGTCCAGCGCACGAAGGCTGCGAGGATGCAGGGACGCGCGACGCCCGCCTTGGCCGCCGCAGCCGGCCAGACCGCGCGCCCGCTGGGGCCCCCTGAGCCAGCGCCCACCGCCCCTCTGCGCCTCCTAGCTCTCCTCGGCTCCTCTTGCTCCTCTTTGTCTCCGCTTCTCCCCCTGTGTCCGCCTCTCTGCCCTCTTTGCCCTTTCGTTCCCCTGGCCTGCAGGCCGCCTCTCCACGCGTTTTCCGCAGGCCTAGTCTTCTCCGGGCGCCCCAGCGTCGGGGCTGGACACCCGTCGCCAAAGTTCACGGCGGAGAGGAAGTGTCCGGGGCCGAGGTGCAGCCGGGCGTTGGCAGCGCAGACCTCCTGGCCTTTTCTCACAGGTCGGTGCACTCGCACTCGGCTCTCTCCGCCGGGCTGCCGCGCCATCCTTGGCTAGAAGCGCCGGCGTGGGCCGGCAACAAAACCCGCGCCGCCCGAGAAAGGGACAACGGGTGTTCGCTCCGCGTACCCTTTTGGAGCTATTCAGAAGCCCCTTCCTGGGGCCCACTGGGCAGGGCGGGGGTTGGGCTGGATCAGGGGGCCGGGTCTGCCTCGCTTGGCGGCCTGTGCCCGGGTTTACACAGCATCCCGGCTCGGAGAGAGACTGCGTTTCCTCCGCTCTCCATCCCGGCGCTTGGGGCCCCTTCAGGCCCAGGCGGCTGGCTCATGTTTTGCTAAAAAGATCGCGAGGGCTATTTTAGATAATATCAAAAGAATCATTTTTTAAAGAAAAAAATTCACCGGAAAACCGGCGAAGCATTGTGGCCTTGGAGTTTGCTAAAGCGAAACATGAAAATCTTTTGCAGGAGATTTGAAGGAGAATTCCTGTCGGGCCTTCAAAAAGCTATGTTCAGAGAGGTAGGAGTATATGCCCAGTATCAGATGGTTTCCTCTACAAATTATAGAGTATTTCACCCCTCAACCTATGTTTTTTTAAAAAGTCGAAAACAAATTTCCCCTTATCTTCCGATGCCAGCCCTGAGCGCGGGGAGATCACTGTCTGCCTGGCGGAAGCTGCAGGGTCGACTCATCCCCTCCCTGATTTTTGTTTTTCAAACGTCTTGCTTCTCCCACTGTGGGCAAGAGAAATGTGAAACCCGGCAGCAGTCGGACCAGGCGGGCTTGTGGCTCCGAGCCTGCCGGCCCACGACTCTAGACCTGGTTGTTTAGTAGTGTGTCGTTCGGAGGACCAAATTTTTCTAGAAAGAACTAGAGCACTTTTGTTGTTTTGTTGTTTGTTTGTTGTTGTTGTTTTGTCTTGTCAATTCTCGAATAAATTTTTTGTTCTTTCTTTTAACACGGACTTACATTCTTTACAGCGCGCCTAAGTTTGTTCTGCAGCTAGTTAAAACAGGGAGCTTTTCAGCAAAAATGTATCCTTTCCCAGATAAACGAGGGGTGAGGACGGCCAGAGTGGGGGCCCTTTGTGGTGGTTGCTGCTTTGTTTTCCCGGAATTGTTTGTTTTGTGTGTCATCGCTGGCCTGTTGCTGCGGCTGTTTCACGTCATGGGAGAGACTTTATCTGCCGTGGTTCTTTCACAAGGCCCACTCTAGGTAGGATTTGTTCTATTCTTTGCATCTATGCAAGTTTGAACTTTATCTCTTACACAGCCATGCTAGGTGTATGGGTCATGTTTATATTATATTGTCTTTATGCTATTCAATTTTTCCAGTTATATCTAACAGAAGAGTTTATTCCAAATAGATAAAATCCTCGTTGTGGTCATGCTTTGTAAGCTGCAGACCTCTGTACAAATGTAATGAGTGACTGGTTGCCTTATCTTTAATAGTCAGAATTCATTTACCTTGACATATGTTTAAGAAATATGGGGATATCAGAGAGAGGTAGCTATAGAAATTTAATCTTTTCTCTCTCTTTTTCTTTACTGAGACTCTTCGAATAACAAATTAAGACTGGCACTTCTGTGCAGGCACACAGGCAGGCGTTTGACTGGATTGCAGACTGCTAGGGGGATGAGAGGTGGTCAGCGGTGAGTTCTCTGGTGGGATGACAAGTATTATCCTGCTCTCGCCCCCTCTGCGGTTCAGCTTGAGCGGGACCTGGTGCCCAGCCACGTGTTGCTCTCTGCCCCCGACTCAGCCTGTACAGCAGTAGCCACAGATCTAGGCCAACCAGTAACCTGGGAGGGGCTGCCGGCATCTTCCTTGGGCATCCTGGGGAGGCTGGAAGGTGGAGGATGAAGCTGTGGGGCTTCTGAAAGGCATCACGCTGAGACCAGGACTGGAGTCTGCCAGGACCAGGAGGACCAGAGCACACTGCAAATACGACTCAGCCAGCTGGGGCAGGCAAGAAGCCCAAGAGGCTGGTCAGACTTGGTGTCAGGGTTTCTGGCAACCTGTTGCAATTTTGTCTGGCTGACTAAGGTAAGTAGCGGAAAAGAAATTGGACTGCTGCATGCTTGTCTTTGCTTTTTGTGGTGTGAACGATCTCATGGGCAGTTGTATAGTCTATACCTCCTGTAAATGAGTGTGTATATGGTGTAAGTCGTGTCCTGGTTACAGGGAGTGGGGTGTCTATGTCTGACACTCACCTTCGGAGAAGGCATGTATTTTAGGCATTGTACTCATCATATCACTAATTCAGGGAATGCTTCCTGGGACCACAGTGTGTGTTGCATTCATAAGTCATTGGTAACATGTGCAGTTATGTTCTTGGTATGTAACCTTGGTTTGCTGAATGAAAACAGAGTACACACAGAGCCTTTGCTTTAGCCGGTTGAGACTCTCTGTTCCAAGACTGACTCCCAGCACCCCACAACTGCTATTCCAAGCAGAGAAAACAGAGGCGGGAAATCTGGGTAAAGCCCCTGATGAGATGGGAAAGTTGTCCTAGGCCAGCACTGGAGGACAGACCTTCTCTCATTTCCCCAAGAACTGAAAGGCGAGAGGCACCCATAACTGGGGAAAGAGCAGTAGCCTCTCCCAGTTTGGAGGATGAGATGAAAGAATCTGGGAGGAATTCCTGGTCTACACAGGGATTGGAGGAGTTGAGAGAAAGAAGCCAAATCATACCCCACTTCCCCATGGATGCCCGCAGGAAGACATCTGTCTCTAATTCCAGCCCCAGGAGTTTCTGCAAAACTCTATAGTTTGGTCATTTCCCCCCAGTGTTACAAGTTCGGGGCAATGGTTGACTTTCTTCATCTCTCATTTCCTTTCTTTCCTCTCCCTCTTTGCACTTTTGAGTTTCTGTTAGAGAAGATGATCTAAGGAATTCCCTAAGCAAGGACAAAACTATTTAAGAGCGTTCTTGGTGCATAGCAATTATGCCTTAGCATATACAGTCTGGTCTAGATGGCCAGACCACGTGGGTATATGTATATATGTCTGCCAGAGTATATTGTAAATACTATGTAAATAGTTTGATACAAATACGCTGACAATTTCAGCATGTCCTGGATAATGAGTTGCTACACATGGCCTTGAATGAGGAGTACGTGTGTACTTGTATGCATGTAAACATCCTCACACTCAGCACTGACAAGATGAGGGCCCCCCCCCCATCACATTTACACACAAATTCTTGGTCCATCCCACACCCTAGAACTGCTCCGCTAGAGTACTTGGGTTCTGGTGGGGAGTGTCCTATTCTCAGAGGGACCTGGGAGAAATCTTTTCCAGTGCAGTATATGTACCTGTAAGGTGAGGACCTAAGGGATTCCCTGAGATGGCCCTGCACCCTACTCTAGAGGCTGTTCTGGACCTGTTTCCTCCTTTACTAAATAAAGCATTCACTGCCATGCATCCTGGCTTTAGGTGGGCAGGAGGCCCAAGACCTTTCACCTTAGGGTTAGGTGCCCTTGGATCCTTGTCTGCGCCTCTCACCTTCTGAGGCTAGAGCTACAGATTGGGAAGAGCCCCCTGGTGGTGGGTGGAAACCAGGGGCAGACCAGGGCTTCTTGGAGCCACAAGGGCAGGAGAGGATGGGCCAGGAAATTGGGTCAGACCCAACACCATCTGCCTGTGAATAAGCTCTTCCCTTAATGGAGCTTTGGAGTACTGGAACTGCTGAGCCAGGCTCGTGGTCTCCAGGAGCGGGTCAGGGGCCAGGAAGTGGCTTGGTCAGGCTCAGGAGTCCTGCAGTGCTCCCACTCTGTAAGCTGATGGTGACTATGCCTTCTCTGTCTTGCTGCCTCCACAGGTCAGCCCCTACTTCTGGGAGTAGCCTGTGGAACCTATAGGAAGAGATGGGCCCAGGAGCCTTCACCTCTCCTCTGTGGTGGGGACCAGAGGCCTGGAGTGGTTGGAAAGGGTCTTCATGCCCCCAAGTGTGTGTTAGGGAGTGCCAGAAGTGAAGGATTCTTGAAACTAAATGGTCTGATTGGCTTTCTGCTTTCTGGAGAGAGGGCTCCACTGTGTCACAAGAGTGTCTGGGCCCCAGAAACCCCAAATCTTGTTTACATTTAAGGAATCTGGGGTCCTGAGACGAGAAGGGGCCAGCCAGAGGTCACCCAGCTGTCTGTGGGACAAACAGCCTCAGAAATTTTAAGGAGAGACCTGAGAGTTTCGAGCCCAGTTCAGCCCTGCTGACTGTGTTGGAGAGCTAAGTGGATAAAGGGGAAGCCAGCCAGAGGAGAAGGAAGCACAGGGTTGGATCTGAGCCGTGGACTGACTGTACTCTGGAAACTTCTGTTCTGCCAGCTGTTTGCTGGCAGGCTCCAGCTCGGTGGTAAGCTCTCACAAACCTGCCCTGGGACCAGGTCACCCCAGGGAAGTGCAGGATGAGGCAATGACAGAGGCTGTTCAGCCTGGAAGGACTAGTGTGGAGGCCACTGACCTCTTTTAATAACTGTGGGATGTTAGTCAAAAAATAATAATAATTCTAAATTTCAGTTTTCTCATCTGTAAAATAGAAAAATATATATACCTTGCAGGGTTATTAAAATAATTAAATGTTCTACTGTCAAAGCGCCCAGTTTACAGTAGATGGTCAATATGGTTTTCCTTCCCCTACTGAAAGAAGAAGGAAAGAAAGAGAATGGATGGAGAAAAGGAAGAAAAGGAGAGGGGAGGAGGAGGGAGGGAGGAAGAAGGAAAAGCCTTAGGTAGTAACTGTGGGGTCTGACCTTCAAACGAAGCGGCTATGGCCACCCACACGTGCCCCAAGAGCCCGGGCCACCGATCACCTTCCCGCGGCGGGGCTCCGCGGACTGCTTCCACCCTGACCCAGCCCCTTAACCCTAGGTCTGAGCTGCGTGCTGTTGCAGGGAATACCCGAGTCCTGGAGGCACAGACCGAGAGCCCAGTTCAGGGCTCCCCCAACCGCCCTCTCGCTTCTCCTAAGGCGCTCTTCGATGCATGAGGTTTTCTCTGAGAAAGGCCCGCTGACCTGCGAAATGACACTGACTCAGGCGCTTGGTTCCGGACACAGCCGCCACTCTAAAGCTCTGGGGCAGACGCCTCCCGCCCTCAGGCACCTCCCTCTGGAACGCGATGCTGTTAGAAATTTTCTCCCCTTTTTCAGAAAAACAATACGTAGCCACCTGGCGGGAGCTGACGAAGATCAGCTTGCGGGAGAGGGTGCCATCGGTCTTTGCGGAGAATCGGGAAACCTGAGGGTAAACGCAGGAAGCGGGTTGGTCGAGCTTCGGCGGGCAGACACGCTGCCCGCAGGTGGCAGCGAGGACCGCATGGTGCCGCGGCTCCGCACACCCACCTGGGCGCCGGAGCCTCCTTGTTTGCGGGCCTGGTGGCGGCGCTGCAAGCGCGGATAGTCAGGAGCGGATCTGACTCCACCTAGCAGTTCGAAACCAAATTCGGGGAGAAGGGTTAGACCCATCCGATCTCAGGGTGCCCCCGACGGCAGAGCCGGCAGGGTTCGAAGGAGGCCCTGATGGTCCCCGGAGGTGGTGGAGCGCACCCGGCATTGGCCGCCAGAGTCCCCGCCACGTTGGGAGACCGACTCCGCTTCTCCTCGTTAGGAGCACAACCTGACCCCTCGTCCTTATTAATGGCCCTATCAAACCGAACAAAATAAAACCTTTCCCAAATTCTCCACGGAAAGTATTCTTTAGGCAGAGGAAGAAAAGGACAGGATCCCGGGAATCTTAATGGACGAGCAGGAAAGGGGAATGTGCTTCTTGCTTTTTTGTTTGTTTCTAGGGAGAAAGAAGGAAATTCGACACATATTTTTAAAAGTCTCCCCGCAACAAGTCCTAAAAGTCTGAGTGTGAACAGAGTCAGGAAACCGAGCCCCCGCCCGCAGTGACACCGGGCCTTTGTCTTCTTTCCTGAAGCCCCTACGACTGCTGACCGCGCCAAGATAAAGGCCGGGTCAGAGCCCTGTGGAATCCCGAGGGAGGGGGCCGCGGGGCCGTCCACTGGCCACTTCCAACAGGCCGGCCTTGCTGGAATGGGGCTACTCGGCCACGGGCTGCTCCCCAACCCCCAGGCCCAACTGAGGCACGGACCCGCGTTTCTCAACTTGCCCAGCGTCTTCAGCCACTAAATTTCCTGGACCCAGCCCCACCAGCATTAGATTTTCCTACTTAAGGACTCCAGGAGCGAGGTGAGGGCCATGCCCGCTCCCCACCCTGACGGACTTCTCCTGACTTGATCCTCTGGAGTGGAGTTATGAGCAACTTCTGCTGCATCTCTGGCGCTTGCGACCGCTGGGCTCGGTTGACCAACAGGATCCGAACTCGTGCCCTGCCTTCGCGGCGGAGCCACTGTGCCACTCTCTCAGGTCCTCTAGCTCTTGGCCTCAAATTTTCTGCGTCATGCCCTCCTGTCGGCGGAACGGTCTGCGGTGGTGATGGGAGAGCGTTTGTGACCTTATCCTACCGCTCTCTCTGTGATTTGAAATGTGGGTCGCAGAGGAGCTCAAGCCGCGGCGGTACTGACTTTGCAAGGCGGCAGCCTCTGGCATTCCAGGGTACTTGCCTGGGGCCCTTTCTCCGCAGACACACGCAGGTGATGGGAGTGCCGCGCAGCTTAGAACTTTTCCTAAGAAAGAAGGGGAAGATGAGCCCGGCGACTGCATGAGCAGATGGAGGGGTCTCCAGCAGCCACGCTGCACACCTCCCAGGAACACCTGGTTGTGCCCTGGGGCCCCCGGCCAGCGCTGCAGCCGCACGTTTTCCCAAGCTGATGACGAATCTTCGATTCCCCTCCCTTCATGATGGCTTGTGGAATAGGGACCTGGGCCGCCTTCCCAGAGCCGAATGGAAGATCCGGGCCCCACTTTTATCTTCCACAGAGACGCGACCTGGAGAGGAAAAGGAAAGGCGACAGACCAGGGAAGTGAGGTCCCCCGGCTTCGCGTGCAGGAGCGCCCTCCACCTCTTCCTTCTCTCCACCCATGCTCCCTCCAGCCGACTCGGGGATCCTGGTCCTTATCGAAACTGGAGCTGGCCAGCGGCCGTCTGATGAGAGATAAAGGAGCTCAGCGGCGCCGAAGCGCTGACCGGATCCGGGCTTTCTCGCACCCAGGAGCAGTACCTGAGATCCTACTTCCCCAGGTGGCACTGACTCAGTTTGAGAGAAACGGTCAGCTTAACAGTTTGCACATTCTGTCTTCAGACACAAACAGTAGCGTCTGCATGTGGAATGTGCATAGACACATCTATGCGAGAGAATCCCGTATCTGCGTGCATATACATGCACACGTGTGTGCATCTGAACCTAGAGAGACAGACACATCTACACACGTGTGATATACCTGTGCATATATCTGAACATTCATCTTGCCTCTGTCCTGTTCGCGGGCTATCTAGACGCTGACGGAGCCGGCTGCTGGTGAGTGGCAATTATACCTCACATTTACACAGGCACTGACGGTTTCTAATCTCGATTTTTACAACTCAGGTGGAGAATACTGTCCTTCCGAATTTTCAATGGGGAAACAAGCCCAGGCAAGTTAATGGGTGACGTTTTCACAGACCCTGAGAGCCCCGGGCCAGCCAAAGACCTGGCCAGTTTGTTAAAGGTGGATGTGTTTGCTAGACACTCACCAGGTTGACCTGTTTAGCTCACTAAGCTACCCCCAGGCCCAGCTGGCCTTGGCCCTTGGCCAGGCTTCCCGAGAAACCCACCACGCCGGGTGTCTGGTCTCAATTCGTTTGATGATAAGCGCGCTCTGCCGGAGCTCGGTGACCCCGGTGCCCAGGGCAGGGGAGCTTAGGGCTCGCCGGAGTACCGTGGGAGGGGCGCCGAAGATTCCAGAAGTGTGACCGCCCACGCCCAGCTGGGTCCCCAAAGCCTGGCGGGCCTACGTCCTCGCGATAGCCAGGACAAGCAAATGCGCGATCCTTTCACCCCACCCGCAAGCCCAGGAGCCCTGAGTTGTGCCAGAGCAGGAACAGTAACGAACGAATTCTGCTGTCTCAAATCTCAAATAGCCCTGCAAAGCCCGGAGCCCACCATGCCCATTTTACAGAAGTAATTAGTCGGAGGCAAGAAAGGTACAGTAAGTTGCCCCAAATTCAACAGCCGAGAAGTGGCCGGGGTCGGAGCGGGAAACCCCAGTCAGCCGAGTCTGGATCCTAAACTGCGGCTCCTCTGCCTCCAACCCGGATCGCCAGGTCCCTCCTTGCGCCGTCTCCTGCGCGCGGTTCGGAGTCGCCCGGCTCTTAGCCTCTGACTTCCCTCACCAAGGACGCGAAGACTATTCTAGCTCTCACCCACATCACTAAAAAGGTTCCTACACGCTTGCAACGTCTTGCTTATATAGCAACCTCTCTGTGTGTGTTGGGCTTTGCTTCTCCTGGGTTATCTGGTTTCCCGGCCCCAAGCCTTCGCACTCCTGAGACTGGAGTTGTCCGAGGGCTGCAGCTTGACCACGTCTCTCCGGGTGCCCTTGGGCCCCGGAGCCCGACTCCGGCAGGCTGAGGTCGCTGGGCTCCGGGCTCCAAGGCCGCCCGCACCCCGCCGAGCCGGGGCGCTGGCAGGGAGCCTGCGGCGTGGCGAGGTCGCCCGGCGGCCTCACAGCCTCGAGGCTGCCCTCTGCTGGCCTTACACGACATAATCGCCGCTTCCCTCGGCGGCCCCGGAGCTGAGCCGACGAGAGGGTTTCGCGCAAGACAAGACAACCCCACTGCGCCGAGTGGGTGACACCACTCTCGCCGGATCCCGGGAGTGGCCGACGCGCCTTCAACCACTGCCGGTACCTCTCAGCTTCTGGTCCCTGCTCCCCGCTGGCACCGGACACTGCGTGCTCCAAGCCGGAGTAGCTCAGAAAGCCAAAGCTCTGTGCTGGCAATCTAACTGACCTGGGGTTTCTGTCCGGATCCCGAACTCACCGGGGAGTGGGGCGGGACGCCACAATCTACAGGCGCCCACCAGGCGCGTCACAGCAGGCCATTGGCGGACTCCGAAGAGAACCCCAGACTGTGCTCAGGCTCCTTTATTTTCGGCATCATGGCATTCATTGGCACCCCTGGGTCAAGACCCAGAAAACACTGCCCTCCACTCCGCTCGACTTCCAGCTCCACTGGATGGTCGCCCTGGCGCCAGGCTACCTCTGTCTCTCGCAGTACACTCGTCTCCTCAACCAGATTAGGGGTGCTTCAAAGATCCGCAAGGACCGGTCCCCAGTCTATACAGCTCGCGGCCTTGCCCGGAGTCTGCCGAGCGGAGACGGAGCAGCCATCCTTCCTCTTGAAAATAAGCCCTGGGCAGTGCGGTGGGAAGACTCTTCCGCCTGCTGAAGTCCAAGGTGGGATAAAAATTATTCAGTAATCATACCTGTGCCCTTCCAGTGCTACATATCAGGACTTTGTATTTTTTTCTCTCATTTATAAAGCTAATGCAGATTAAAGAAAATTGAGAAAAAGAGAATAAAAATTACAGTGATCGCACCCCTCCTCCACTGTGTAACCACAGTTAATATTTTGATGACTTTCCTCTGATCTTCTATTTTAATAAATCTAATTTACATAATTACAAGAATATGTTTTATATGGAATTTGCCATTTTGTATACTACTTCTTTTTACCTTTCACTACGAGGGTTTCTCCACATATGATCCTTTGAAAGATGATTTTCAATGAATGTTTAATAATCCATCAGATAGGTGAGCCATAATCTTTTAATATAACGGCACTAATCCACTTTGTTTCAGGTCTAGGAAACACACTCTCTTGGTCATTAAATATAAAATCAATAGTTGATTAAAAAAAAATTTTGAGTCCTTTGCTAGCCCAAAAAGGAATGTTGTGGTCCCACTCTCAGGGCACAAAGGATCCACCCAGAAATTTGAAATTGCCTTGAGCTGGGAGAGAGCCTTCCACACCCTGCTGACAGCTATTCCCCTCTGCCAGAGACCAGTGGAGCTGGGGTGCTGGTTGAAATGTCCTGAAAGAAAACAGGGATGAGGAATGTGCCTGAAAAGCTGCCCCGGACTGCTTCTAGGACCAAAGCGCTGAATCCCCAGCTAGCACTCAAGAAGGTAGCTGAGACCTGGGTTTCTGTGTGCAGTATCTTATAACAGGAGTCAAACATGCATTTATCTGGATCCTGGATCTTCCTTTAGAAGCTGTGTGACCTCATAAAAACTGCTCAATCTCTCTGAACCTCATTCAAAAAATTGCAATAATAATGCTACCACACTGAGATTTTTTTTTTTTAAGTATTCCACTAAATGATTACATCATTTAGCTTGGTACCTGAACCAAGAAATTCTCAATGCATAATAGCTACTGCCTCTGCAGCTGCTGCTGCTATTGCTTCAGGCATTTACTTTGGTCTCAGGGATCACTGCAGTTGCCCTCTCCCTCAACTCCTGACCCCACTGCTACTGTTAAACACAAGGCTGAATCCTGGCACTAAGCCGGGTCCAGGTTCTCAGGGCTGGAGTCATTTCCAGCACTCTGGTTGGGCTGCTCAGGACCTACTGACAATCAGGCCTGGGCTTGGGCTGTTTATACTAGAACCGTTAAAACAGGAAAATATGCAAACCCTTCATTCACAGGGATCCGGCTATTGTTGGGTCAGAAATGATATTTTTGTTTCTAAAATAAAAAGTACATTTGCTGCTTTACTCACACATACAAATGCTGTGTGTGTGTGTGTGTGTGTGTGTGTGTGTTGGTGGGGAGGGAGTTGTGTCTACAGGCAAAGTAAATGATCTAATTCATTTGACCAGTTCAACAAGCCTGAACTTCACTGGGCTCTATTCTATCCGTATAGAATCTTATCCATCCCTCAAACAAAATGACTTCAAAAGACGTCTCCCAGACATGATAGGGGGATACAACCTCCAATTAGAAAAGAGGTTAAAAGGGAATTTCATAAATTACATTAATTCAGTCAGCCTGATCCCAGTAGGTGCAAATACATATCAAAATCTCACAAAGATTTTAAAGGGCAGATTTCATGATCCTCTTCATACGGGGCAGCTTTTGCTTCTCTGTGGCTGGTGCTTGGTGATCTATGTATGTGCATCTCTAAGTCATTTTCTCCAGGTGATTCTGATGAAGCCCATGGAGCCACATTACGGAACCACTGCTGTTCCCAATTGAATTGAAAGCTGAGGTTTCTCCTAGTGGACACCGGAAAATACAGATTCCAAAGAATCTTCCATTGGGACCACATGGAGTTACAAAGAGCCTGATTCAAACACCGGATGTGTGTGTGAGAGTGTGTGTGTGCGTACGTGGTGGGAGTTGGGGGTGTGAATACATGTTTGTTTCTGTGTGCTTTTGTTGTACTGTTGCCTGTGCGTGTGTCGGGCCTCTTTGGTCATAAGTAACATAAGCCCACTAGAGCTGGCTTAAACCAAACAGAGAGGGTGGGGTGAGATTGTCAAGAAAGAGGCAGAGGTGATGGCACGAACCCAGGTAGATTTCCTGTACAGACTGACTTTTCTTGTTGCTCTGAACAGGCCTCTCCTCTGCTGCATTCTAGGGAGGAGCCTAGTCATAGCTCAAATCTCTGAATCCCAATTCTCTTTTCCTTTGAAAGAGAGAGAAACTGGCCTACCAGGGTTCGGTCCTGTCAACTGGAACTGTTGGTGAGGGACGGGGTAGGGGGTGGGGGTATCTTATAATTTTGGATGGCTCCTCCCTACAGGGAGAGAGCAGTCATGGTGCTCATTGTAGGCTAAGCAGACACCCCCAAAAGCCTAATTTGTTTCAGCTCGGCCCCTCCAACTACTCAGTCAGTAACTCAGGGCTTCTTGATGCTAGCTGCACTCCAAAAATCACCCGGGGAGCCTTAAAAAACATTGTGTCCAGGCTCCATATATGGGATGTAAGCAGGGCATCAGGATTTTTCAAAGCAACCCTGGTGATTCCAACACACAATAGCGATAACTAAATAAAGAACCTAGAGCTAATTTAGCCATTTCCTAAATACACAGTTTCAAAGTACAACTAATTAAGAGGAAAAGTATGAAAACCTAATGGGTTGCACATGGCTTATTTTCATCTAAATTGGAGACTGACATCCTAATCCCAATGTTAAATGCCATGATTATTCACATTTGACATTCTCTAAACCTCTTGGTGCAAATGTTGTTACATTCCTAAAGAAACTTGCCTTTTCTGGAGATCCTGAGCAACAAAAACCAACAGATGCCTCCCTGTGGCTTTGGTTGACCCCTGCCCCCCAAGGACTAACCTACCCTTTCTTTTCCAAGGTCTCCAGCTTGCTGGGGTAGTCCCAAAGCTCCCAGCACCGAAGCACACTGACCTTGCTGGCTCCCACCCCACGTCTGTGCTTCAGGGTTCCCACCCAGGAGCCTCTGACACAGGAGACTAAAAAGGAGAGACCTTGCCTCCTTAGCCAAGCTGAAGGATGCTGATCAAAACCTTGTCCTAGGGAATTCCCTGATGGGCCAGTGGTTAAGACTTGGTGCTTTCACTGCAGTGGGCCTGGGTTCAATCCCTGGGCCAGAAACTAAAATCCCACAAGGTGTGCAAGATGACCAAAAATATACCAAACAAACACCTGGTCCTAGTCCATGGAAAACTTGAGGAAGGTCTTCATTTTGTTTTGTTTCCCCTTCTGCTAAGTTTCCCTAAACAGTTAATTAGCTGAACAGCAAATATTTCATAAATCGCTATAATGTACAAAGCAGGGGAGGGGAAGGCATCACTCCCCAGACATTCTGTTGCTGGCAGAAGAGCAACAGTGACCCCTCTAGGCCTGGCCTTGCATGGATCCAAAGCGGTACATTAAAGGGTCCTTTCCAGCCCCTGCCTCCACCCCAACTAGGATTCAAGCACACCTAGAGGGTGAGGGATAGCAGGAAGGAGAAGGGAGCTGTCGTCCCTGGGTGTGGGCAAGAATGGGAGTGGGGAATGCTGCTCTTCCCATGCCTGAATCACCCTGAGAGCTGTTCCTGCCCCAAGAACCAGACAGCACAGAGAGCAAGACCAAACTGCTTCTGAAAGCTGGAAAGGTAGTCAACACAAAGGCCAGTGACTGATGAAGGATGTACGGAGGGTGGGGCTGAGCACACACACCATGACCACTTTGCAGCTACACTAAGGGCTTTGTTGCTGTTATTGTTCAGTCGATGTCACATCCAACTTTTTTGCAACCCCATGGACATGTAGCCTGCCTGGCTCCTCTGTCCATGGAATTTCCCAAGCAATAATACTGGAGTGGGTTGCCATTTCCTTCTCCAGAGGATCTTCCCCACCCAGGGATTGACCCTGTGTTCTTTACCACTGGGGATTCTTTACCACTGAGCCACCTGGGAAGCCCCTACACTAAGGGCTTCTCTCTCTCTCTCTCTCTCTCTCTCTCTCTCTCTCTCTCTCTCTCTCTCTCTCTCTCTCTCTTAGTCGCTAAGTCATGTCTGACTCTTGAAACCACATGGATTGTAGCCTGCCAGGCTCCTCTGTCCTTGGGGTTCTCCAGGCAAGAATACTGGAATGGGTTACCATTTCCTACACTATGGGTTTAAAGATGCCAAATAAAGCCTGGTGTAATTGTTTTCAAAGTGTGGAACCCAGATCATCAGCATCACCTAGGACCTTATTGAAAAACCCATTGAATCAGCAACTCAGGGGTGGGAGGTGGGGGTGGGAAGCAATCCAAGTCCTCCAGGTGACTGTGGTGCACACTGGAGTTGGAGAATCAGTGGGGGTGTAGGCACTCCTTCCAGACGTGGTAAGTCTAACTCTTCCAGGTCTCTCAGTGGGTTCCATGAAGCCAGGCAGGACCTCAGAGATATCACCCCAGCAGGAATTACTGCTCCTCCTCTCCAGTACCCACCTGATCACCCCGCATACTCCACTCCCCTCCCCCCCACACACACTCCCTACTAGGAACCTCGGGCCCAGGCAGGACAACACAGAGGCCAGGAACTTCTCTAGAGGCCAAGAAGCTGGAACAGAAGCATCACCCAGAGAAGCTGCCTAGAAAGCCAGAACTGGTATCAATTTTCTTCAGGCCTTTGGCAGTTGCCCACTTACCCTCACAGGCTGCTGGGAAATTCCAGCCAGGGAGCTTTGGAGCAGGACTTGGTTGGTTCACTTTTGGACAGATGTCCTTTGAGCAGTTCCTGGATAGTTGACCCCCTGTAGACCTCTGGGGGACTCAGTCATCTGAATGCCATATTTGTCCGATGGTTCTCAAAGTGGTGTGCCTGGACGAGCAGCACCAGCATTACCTGGGACGTGCAAATTATCAAACCCCATCCTACCGCACCTAGGAATCTGAAATTGTGCGGTAGGGCTTGGCTATATGCTTTTTAACAAGCCTTCTGGAAGATTCTGGGATTCCCTAGCCCAAGTTGGAAGACCACTGGCCTGAGAGCGATTTCGGCTCAACCGGCAGCCCACCCAGAAGCAGGGTGCTCAAATGACATGAAGGATTCGGAGCCCCGCGGGCCAGGACCCCGCTATTCCCATCCCCGCCGCGGTGCAGGGGGCGAGTAGCCCCCCAGCGCACCGTCCCTGCGAAGCTTTGCGGGGTCGTCAGGCCCCACGGCCGCCGGCAGACGCCTTGCGGGTTGGAATGACGGCCGTGAGACTCCACTCTGACTTGTTTTGTTCCATTCCGGGAGGAATAATTTGTTTCGTATTGGAATCAAAGCGCCTCTTGCGGCGCTTCCGTTTTATCTCAGAGGCTCTCGTCCGGGGCGCGGCGGCTGCTTCGCATTAGGGCGGGCATGGTCCCCATTACGCGCTGAGCCCGTCCCGCCGAGGGTACTGACGCTGACCCGCCCCTGCGCCGCGACAACCAGAGACCCACCCTCTCCCCCGTTACAGATGGCCCCAGAGAGAAGCTGGAGCCGACCCTGGCTGTCCCAAGAGCGGGCCCCCGCTGCCTGGCTGCCCCGCGCCTGCGGCTACACCGTTGGGGCCCTCTTGGGCTCAGGCTGTGAGTTAGCCGCTTAGCCGTGTCCCACCCTTCGCGACCCCGTGGACTGAGCCCGCCAGGCTTCCCCGTCCATGGGGATTCTGCAGGCCAGAACACTGGAGTGGGTTGCCATTCCCTTCTCCAGGGGATCTTCCCAACCCAGGGATTGAACCCAGGTCTCCTGCATTCTGGGCGGATTCTTTACCTTCTAAATCACCAGGGCTCAGGTCGCCGTCCAAAACTGCAGGTACAGGCCCCTCGCTCTTCAGTGGAAGTAAGTTCAAAGGGCTCTCCGATTTCGGACATGGGCCTAGCGAAAGTGTTCCCTGAAGGGGGAAAGCATCACAGGGATTCCCTAGGTGGAGAGGAAAAGGTTTCCAGTTTACCTGTTGACACAGCACCTAAGCCCAGGCCCTACACAGCTGCTCAGGGAAAACAGGTCGACCTGGTTTTCTCCTACTTTAGCATTCAGTTTTCCCTGGTGGCTCAACTGGTAAAGAATCCGCCTGCAATGCCAGAGACCTGGGTTCGATCCCTGGGTTGGGAAGATCCCCTGAAGAAGGGAAGAGTTACCTACTCCAGTATTTTGGCCTGAAGAATTCCATGGGGTCTCAGAGTCGGACATAACTGAGCGACTTAAACTTAACAAACAGTATAGAACCTCACTGATGAGAAGATTAAGAAAGAAAAGCCACAATCAGTCCTCCTGCCTTAATATCCTCTGCAGACAAGGGGGACTCTGAAGCTTACCACCACCTACTCAAGAAGGGATGGTAGCCGAATGAAGCGGTTGTGCCTGCCACATCCTGGTGTCCCCAGGGTGACAAAAGGTCTGTGCTGGGGACCTGCCAGTGCCTAAGAAAGAGCTGGACACCCCGGCAACCAGTCCCGTTCAACTTCCCACTTCTTTTCCTTTCTTTTTTCCCGCACACTTATTTTCTTTCATCTCACAATATTCTAATAATCACGACAACTTTAAAATAGGATGAAAAGCCAACAGTCATCCAAAGTCTGACCACTAACAAATCAATTCCTTTCATTTTTCCATTTTGCTACACATTTCACAACTATTTAACAAGTGTGTGATATTCAGCCATGTGGATGTGGTCTAAATTATTTAACTCTGCCATTTAGGATGGGCCCAAGTTTTTCACCATTATAAAAAGAGAACACTGGTTGAAGAATAATAAAATAAAATAATAAAATGTATAATGTATTTTAGTAACTTTTATGCAATTAGGCAATGGATTTTTTGAGGGCATTTGAAAAGTTTAGAACGTTATAAAAATCAACTATTGGGAGTTCCCTGGTGGCCTAGTAGTTAGGATTCCAAGCTTTCACTGTCATGGCCTGGGTTCAATCCCTGGTCAAGGAACTAAGATCCCAAAAGATGGGGAGCTCAGCCAAAAAAAAATCAGTTGCAATTCCAACTCCCCTTTTGTTCATCAAGCTTTTCTCACCACTGAGCACATGTCCCTGTACTCCTACAACTTCATGCCCTTTCATTTGTCAGGTCTTGCTTTGTATTTAATGGATGTTTGTCTTTTCCATAGTCTTTGATTGTAATGCTACTGAGGCAAAGATTATACCCTTTTCATCTCAATGATAATCATAAGAGCTAGTTTTTACTGGGTGCCCAGTCTGAGCCAGGGAGGCTGAACCCTAAAGAACTGACTCTTTTGAATTGTGGTGCTAAAGAAGACTCTTGAGAGTCCCTTGGACTGCTAGGAGTTCAAGCCAGTCAATCCTAAAGGGAATCAACCCTGAATATTTACTGGAAGGGCTGATGCTGAAACTGAAGCTCCACTACTTTGGCCACCTGATGTGAAAAGCTGACTCATTGGAAAAGACCCTGATGCTGGGAAAGATTGAAGGCAAAAGGAGAAAGGGGAAGCAGAGGGTGAGATGGTTAGATAGCATCACCAACTCAGTGGATATGAATTTTAGCAAACTCTGGGAGACTGTGGAGGACAGAGGAGCTTGGCGTGCTACCGTCCACGGGGTCACAAAGAGTTGTACATGACTTAGCAACTGAACAATAAAAAAGTCTGTGCCAGACATAATACAACATTATCTTACTGAATTCCCATTTCTATATTTTATTTCCTTTTACTCTATGAAGAAGGTGAGGCTGAGCAAGATTAAATAATTTATGCAGGGTCACCCAGCTTGTAAATAGCAGCCCTGGGAGAGAAACACTTCACATTCATGCCCTTTCCATTGTATGAACTTAAGAGCAGAATTGTATTGGTAGACAGCTTCTAAAATCTTTACTGGTTCAGGATTATAGTAATCTGGTTGTTATTAATAATAACCTGTTGTATCTTTGCATCAATTACAATGTTTTTGGATTTTTTTAAAAAAGAACTTTTACAATGAGGTTTTTATTATCTCATGAAAGAGAAGACTCGGAGAATAGTGGCTCCTAGCTATGAGTAGCTACTCAAAGATTTGGGTGTGAGTCCTGCTCCTTGTCATCTTTCTCCTTTGTAGACTGTAGCTGTTATTTTTAAAAGTCCATGGGAAAAGGAACCATTTCTTCCAGGTTCTTTCTTAGGAATCTGGACCACTTACCCGGAAACCCTCAGCAGACTCCCCACTCATCTCATGGGCCAGGACTGAGCCACATGCTTATTCCTATTTGCTGACAAAAAGATGAGAGCACTGTGACTGGCTCAGACTAACTGTGGTCTGCCCAGGAGTGGGGCCAGGGTCTCAGCAGTATCTGAGTTACCTGTATCACTGAAGAAAATTAGGATTCTTTGAAGAAGGAAGAGAGGGAGAGATGGCTGTTAGAGAGGCAGCTAACACAATACTCTTAAAGGGAAATGTAGGACTTTCCTGGTGGTATAGTGGATAAGTATTCACCTGCCAATGCAGGGGGTACGGGTTCAGCCCCTAGTTCGGGAAGACCCCACACTCCATAAAGCAACTAAAGCCCCCGTGCCACAACTACTGAAGCCTGTGGGCCTACAGCTAGTGCTCGGTAACAAGAGAAGCCACTGCACTGAGAAGCCTGTGCACCGCAAAGAGGAGGAACCGCCACCTGTCGCAACTAGAGAAAGCCCGCCTGATGCAGTGAAGATCCAATGCAACCAAATAAAAAACTAATTTTTTAAAAAGAAAAGAAAACACTGAAGAGGGGGCTTCTTCTTCCTCATTGTTTAAAAAAGGGAGAAGTATACATTAATATAAATTAATGTATGTGAGCTAAAGTGAAATTAATTTGAAAAGTTCCTCCCTCCACTTGGAATATTATTATCTCTTTTTAAATTTGTAAGTATTAACAAAGCAATTAAGCATAAACTGTCCAATGACTGTGTTTTAGTTAGACTGTGTGACCAGGGAAAGAAAAGGGGTTCAGTTGTGTGGTCTTGAGACTGAACTGCTGTCCGGATCAGAGGTTCCACTGGTCTCTGGTCCTGTCTCTCTCCTCAGCTGCCTAATCTCTCCCAGCATCCCCACCACCGCTACTCTGGCTTCCTTTGCAAGTCCCCCGTCCCTCTGCTTTATCAACTGCTCCCTTGGGCCACTGGTTTGCCTCCTGGATTTGGTGGCCACCCCCACTGCAAATTAACAGCCTCTCTTGAAAATTCCTACTCCCAATTTCCAAGAGAGTGACTGTTGGGCTGCTCATCCTGTCAAGACAGCTACCGCAGAGGTTGCTGACCTGGCCAGCATCTGGAGTGACCACCGTGGGGTCATGAGCTACCCTAGGTCCAACTGGCTGACCAAGGAAGGGATCAGGGTCACTTGTTACAAAAGCTGACTGCTGAGATCAGCACCTATGGGAAGGCCTCAGCCGTGGGGATGCAGGAGTGATGCAGGTGGGATGGTGAGGCTGGGCACACCCCATTAGAAGGTTTGACCCTTGGAGTTCATTTTGCTTTTCTGTGGCCAAACCTACACTCCTGGTAAGTCAGCTCCTTATTCAAATCTGAGCACACAGTAGGTGCTCCAAAAATGCAAGTTGGTTGGTCTCCTCATCCTAAAGGGCTGTTACGTGCTGTGCTTAGTCACTCAGTCATGTCCAACTCTTTGCCACCCCATGGATTGTAGCCCACCAGGCTCCTCTGCCCATGGGGATTCTCCAGGCAAGAATACTGGAGTGGGTTGCCATGCCCTCCTCCAGGGGATCTTCCCAACTCAGGGACTGAACCCAGGTCTCCCACATTGCAGGCAGAGTCTTTACCGTCTAAGCCACCAGGGAAGCCCAAAAGTACTGGAGTGTAACCTATCCCTTCTCCAGGGGATCTTCCTGACCCAGGAATTGAATCAGGGTCTCCCGCATTGCAGGTAGATTCTTTACCAGCTGAGCTATCAGGGAAGGGGCTGTTATAGGTCACTCTGTATCCAACTTTCATGTGCAGGCAAATGACCTGGGACTTGTTAAAAATGCAGACTTTAATTCAGAAAAGCTGCGGTGGGGCCTAAGTGCTGCATTTCTTACAGTCTCTTCTTCAGGCTCACAGGAGGCAGATCCAGCACATCTAGGGCGCAAGGTTGTAGATGACTTCAGGATTTCCTGAAAGGAAACCCAGATATCCATGGTTTTAGGGCTATTAACATGTACCCTCCCCTCCTGCCAGGCTGCCTATGACCTGCCCCCATTGACCAGATACTTTCTCCTGCAGTACCTTCACTTGGCCACATCCTCTGCTAGGAATGCCCTCCCATGGTTCTGTGAGCTCCAGTCTACCTCAGCACTACTGACATTCTGGACCAGGTAATTCTTGGTTGTGAAGCGCTGACCTGTATGCTGGAGGGGGTTAAGCAGCGGCCCTGGTCTCCACCCATTAGATGCCAAGAGTCCCCTTCCTCAGTTGTGACAACGAAAAAGGTCTCTGGGTACTGCCAAAGTCACCCCTGGTTGAGAAGCACTGACCTAAGACCTTGAGTCAGAATGTACATTTTAACAGGGTCCCAAGTGATTCACATGTATGTTCACTCACTCCTCTGAGCTCTCACAGTCCTTGCTCTCTGTGCCTCTCATCTGAGGGGTCCTCATCCCTCATCTCTAATGGGACCCCAGCATGACCCTCAGTTGCTCCCAATGCAGGGATGCAGATGGGCCTAGATGTAGAACACATCTGAAATTTTGGTCCTTCCTGGCATTTGTTCTCCTTTCTCCTAAGAGAACTTTGATTTTTCTGGGGGAGCCAACTCTCCCTCACTCTCATTCCAGTAATTCAGATGGAGCCATACACACTCCCGCCTCCACTCTCATGGGAGGGCATGTATATTTCACCCCCCATCTCCCACAGGGGTTACTTCAATGGCAGACAAGTGACTTAAGGCAAGGAAACCCAATTCCAGAAATGTGCGGGCACTGAGCGCAAAGAGAAGCTTTCTTTCCACCAAGACTGACAGCTCTAGAGAAGACATAAACCTGGAACTTACGAGGACACCCAACTGGAGAAAGTCTGCTTGAGAGTGAAACCAACACACTGGAAAGCAGAATAAACAGAAGAGACCGAATTCCAACCACATTGTTTGAGTTCCTGGTTCAAGCCATACCTGAAGACCTGCGATGAGTTTTCAGTGACATAAACCAATAAATTTCTTTTAAAAACCAAGGAGGCAGCTTCAGTTGAGTTTCCATCAATTGTGAACCGCAGACTCATGACTAATATGTGACTAACAGCAGTTCAGTTCAGTTCAGCCGCTCAGTCGTGTCTGACTCTTTGCGACCCCATGAACCACAGCACGCCAGGCCTCCCTGTCCATCACCAACTCCTGGAGTCTACCCAAACCCATGTCCACTGATTCAGTGATGCCATCCAACCATCTCATCCTCTGTCGTCCCCTTCTCCTCCTGCCCTCAATCTTTCCCAGCATCAGGGTCTTTTCAAATGAGTCTAACAGCAGACTCGTAACTAATATGACCTAACTTTCTTAAGAGTTAGGTCATCGTGAATGTATGGCAGGGTCCTATGGAACCATAGACTGAGGCATAAGAGTCCTCCTCAGGAGGGTCCTAAGAGCCCAGGACAACAGGCAGCACTACATCTGTGCCCAGGTCACCAGGTCCAGTGCAGAGAAAGCGAGGGGGCAACCTCCCACCTCTGCTGAGGTCGCTGTCTGGCTGCAAGGAGACCACAACTATGTGGACCCCTGGATCCTCAAGGTCTGCAGCTTTGAGAGGCTGGCTGATGCCCCCTGGACAGGAGAAGAGCCTCCCAGTCATCACAGACCTGGGCAGCAATGGCCGTGAAGAGTTGCCACTCTCAAGTGGTTTCTCTGGCAGCCAAATTCCACCAGGGGGCGGGGCAGACCGGAGTATAAGGTGAAAGCAATGTGTGAGCTCTCCTGAAATGTTGCCTGGCAACCCCAGCAACAAGAAAAACCAGCAGTTTTGCAGCAAGTCAAGGTCTTGCATCCTGCAGATGGAGAATGTAGCCATCCAAGTTGGAGTCAGAGCTGGGTACCCTTAGCTCCCACACACAGGAAAGGCTCCGTGACTCTAAGTTTCAGTAAGTTTCCCTGAAGGAGGCAGCAGATAGATGCTCAGAGGAGATGACCACAGGCTACATCTGTGACCTGGAAACAGGTTCCCAGATTCACCAACATGGCAACGACAAAGCAAAGATGTCAGACCCAAAGGGACCATGCAGCCTGGGAGAGCAAGCAATTTGGCGGTAACTTCTGAGAACTGATGTGCCAAGACCCCAGACATTAGGCAAGGTGCGGGATTAGACAGAACTGAAGAGGACCACCAGTTGTGCTGTTTCTTTCACACCTGAATTTGTGGAAGAGCATTCAGTTCTGTGTGGTCTCTGCCTGTTCAGGGCAAACTGTCAGAGAAAGAAAGGTCCCTGAGCACCTGAGCAGACTTGGTAAGGGGATCCCAGCAGGAGAGACCCCTAGAAGTCCAGTTTTCCCTTATGCCAGGACCCCTGTCCCTAGAGGCCTGGATGTGAGATCTGAAGCATCCTTTTTAGCCGGGATGGGGCAGCCATGACTCAGTCACTCAGTCTCTCTCCTGAGCAAAAGGGCAAGTGCCCCAACCTACAACTACTGAGGAAGCAGAAACCAAACTCCAGTAATAAATTAACAGGGTGGTAGGAAACCTGCTCTGCACATGAAAGCATCAGAGGAAATTCTAGATTCAGAGGCTCTGAGATAGAAACCTTCTCATGCATCATCAAGCCCAACCCACTTAGGAAGCTAAAACCCAAAGAAGGCAAGGGACTTGCCTAAGATCACACAGTGAGTTGGTGGCACAGCCAGGAGCCAAAACCAGGCCTCCCAGCCCCAGATCTGGGGCTCTTTGCCCCATGATTCGGGACACCTCCGCCCCACACCAGGGAATCTCCATGTTTCAGGAGAATAAAGAGATAACGCCATCTAACAGTTCTGGCTAAGGCTGGTTTCAGGCAATAAATAGCCAGAATTCAATTACATGGTAACAACAGTACCTATCATTAATTGAGCACTCGTATTAGTCAGAATTCTTCAGCGAAATAGAACCAACAGGGAGAAAGAAGGAGAGGGAGGAAGAGAGATTGATTTTAAGGAATTGGGGGCTGGCAAATCTGAAATCCTGATATGCACAAGGCATGACAGCAGGCTGAAAATTTCAGCAGGAATCCACGCTGCAGTCTTCAGTCCAAAGACAGAATTGCTTCCTCTCAGGAGGACTTCATTTCCCCCCAAGGCCTTCAACTGTTTCAAGGCCACTCAGACAATGAGAGGTAATCTGCTTTACACAATGCTACTGATTTAAAGGTTGACCACATCTAAAAAATAACTTCATATCAACATCTAGACTGGTGTTGAACCAAAAAAATTGGTACCATCACCTAGACCGTGACACATAAAACCAACCATCACAAGCACTTACTCTGTGCCAGGCACTCAGATATTTCAAACAACCCTATGAGACAGCCAGCATCATCCCCATCTCACAGAAGAAAAGCCAAGAAAAGCCAGGCCATGCCTGGAACCCCAGTCTCCCTTCCTTGTTCACAACTTCCCTCTACCTCATCGTTTCCTCTCAGTTGCTAGAGCACAAAAAGGTGCCTCTAGGCTTCAGGTTGTCAGTCACTGATGCACTTTAGAATCACTGGGGAAAACCACTTTAAAAACTGAAGATACACACTACGATATATAAAGCACATAAATGAGAAGGACCTACTGTACAGCACAGGGAACTACATTCAACATCTTATAATAACCTAGAGTGGAAAAGAATCCGAAAAATAATTGGCATATATATCACATATGTGTATCACGAAATAATAATTGAATCACTTTGCTGTACAGACGAAACACTGTAAATCAACTACACCTCAATTTTAAAAAAGAAAGATACCACATTGTAAATTAACTATACTCCAATAAAAAATTAATTAAGAAAGAGCTTTAGGGATTTCCCTGGTGGTCCAGTGGTTAAGAATCCAACTTGCATGCAAGCAACACTCTGTGGCAGATAATCAAAATTGTCTGACACAATTTGAGCTTGCTATAGCAAGAAAGTCTAACCTATTCCGGTGTTCTCCTCTCTGTGAGACTAGCCGTTATGTAGACTTAAACACTGTTCTAATTTTTGGCTGAAGCATAGCTGAGAATACCTTTGTTTATAAGTTTATGAGGAGTGGGGAGAGAGGGCCGTGAGTGCCAACTTTTAGCTTTAAGTACTTGATTCACTGAGGTCACCTTGTGGTCTTAATTTTAAGTGGTGTCCAACTCTTAGTTTTACTAAAATAGCTAATACCACTGATATTTACTGGCTTTTCTTTGACTGACTGACGTACCTGTGAAACAGTGGGTGAATTTGATTTATGAACCCTTTTAGAATTATGGGTAGTGTTTTCTTAGGGGAGGGTTTTAAATGTTAATGGTGGGCAATAAGGTGTAATATAACTCACAGTACTAAACTTTCTTTCCTCTTAAAAAAATAAAAAAATAAAAAAAAAAAGAATCCAGCTTGCAGTGAAGGGGATGCAGGTTCGATCCCTGATCAGGGAACTAAGATGCCACAGGGCACACCCCAAAAATACTGAACTTGTTCACCACAGCTTGAGAGACCGTGTGTCACAATGAAAGATCTCATGTGATGCAGCAGAGATCCTGTGTCCTGCAACTAAGATCTGGTGCAGCAAAATAAAATTTTTAAAGAAAAAATTTTTAATTTTTAAATTATTTTTAAAAACTAGAAAAATTTCTCTAAAAAATTAGAAAAAAGAAACTGTGGAGCTGCACTTATATTCCAGATTTCCTCTTCTGTTTCCCTGTTATGTGTATTTCTTAGTACCTCTGAGAGCTAATCATAAAAAAAGAAAGTAAAAATAAATAATTTTTAAAAATTTGAAACAAATTAAACAAAACCAGAAAAAATAAGAAGGAAGGAGTCAAAGTAAACACAGTTGTTGCTTGGGAGGTTGGAATAGTGAATACAGTATTGACAAAAACAGAATGGCTAGCAAACAGAGATGATTGTTAAAATAGAATCAATATATGTAAAAAACTAATAAGTACAATATAACTAAAAAAAAAAAAAAAGGCAATGCTCAGACCCCATTCTGGTTCCATTGGTCAGAAGTAAGCCGGAGAACCAATATTTTAACCCCTTCCTATTGGTTCTAATGTGCAGCAAGGCTGAGAATCCCTGTTCTAAAAGGTGTCACAATGAAAGGCATGAGTTCCTCTCATTTTTGGAGTATAGGTTGCCCAACAGAAAATATACAGCCTAAAAGGAAATCAAGTAGCTATAAAATAGCCTGTGGGGAAAACTAGCAACTATATTTCCTCTCTCAGCATGAAATTAGCCATTTCCCCTCTGATTTTGAAGTAGCTTACAGTGAGGACTTCCTTAATTATTTAATTGGAAATACAAAAGAGTGAAATGGAGTATAATTCATTCAGGCAATAAGCATTTGGTCAGCACCTGCTGAGTGCTGGGCACAGCGCCTGGCAGCCAGCAGCCAGATCTAAAGCAGTTCCTGTCTTTAGCCAGCAAGCCTTTGAGTGGGGCCGTCAGAACAGCAAAACAGTGTGGCAAGGGCAGTGACAGACACCTGTCCCGAAGGTCCCAGAGTCCAGAGATGGTGGGTGAACTGCCACAGACCTGGCAGGTGGAACACTGCATTTTAGAGAGTGGTGTCTGTGTTCTCAGAGACTTACACCCTGGATGGATATCCCTTCTAGATCAGCAAGACCGCAGGGGCTCAGGGCAGCCAGCCCCTATGAATGCAGTCGGCCTGGGCTCCCAGATGCCCGAGAGGACGCTTGCTGCCCTTTTCTGTTTCACTGGTCCTTGGTGAAATGAGAAAAACTTCACGTTTCGAGTTTTCTCAAAACTCTTGGGGTTAAAATATCCTTTCTTTTCTAAACTGATCATAGAATTTGGTTTTGCCAATATCAACTTTAAAAAAAGCACAGCATGAGAGTTGTGAGTTAAGTTTTATTTGGAGCAAAATAAGGACTGTAGCCCAGGAGACAGAACCTCAGATAGCTCTGAGAAACTGCTCCAAATAGGCAAGGGAGACAGTTTAGTATATATATGATTTTTGTGAAGGGGGAATACATGCAATCAAGCACTTTTTTTTCCAAAAGTTTTTTTACTAGTCTCATGTGGCTTTTGCTAGTCACGAGGAACAGTCATTACCATGAAGGATTTTAGTGGTTTTCTAGATATGAGGAGATACAGGAATTGGGCTCATAAAATCAGCTCCTGAAAATATCTATCTGAAGACCTGTCTTGCCAGTTTTTCCCTGAGCAGAGTGCCTCATTTCAGCTCTCCACCCTGAACTCCTTTCAGGGGGTATTGAAAATCAGCAGCTGCAGCACATGATTTAATCCTTGTAGAGGCAGATGGCAATTGCCAATTGTAGTTGACACTAATGTCTTGATGTACCAAAACAGCAGGCTTCCCAGGTGGCACTAGAGG
The DNA here is from genome assembly GCF_963930625.1 of Muntiacus reevesi. NCBI lineage: Eukaryota > Metazoa > Chordata > Mammalia > Artiodactyla > Cervidae > Muntiacus > Muntiacus reevesi. The sequence continues at coordinate 10,385,241 of NC_089256.1, forward strand.
AAAGAATTCACCTGCCAATGCAGGAGACACAAGAGACACGAGTTCCACCCCTAGGTCAGGAAGATCCCCTGGAGTAAGGAAATGGCAACCCGCTCCAGTTTTCGTGCCTGGGAAATTCCAAGGACAGTCAAGTCTATATTGTTTCCCTAATAACTTTGGGGGGATATTTCACTGGTTTCCAAAACCTGGGAACAACCACTCTAGGACAATGACCTGGGGCCACATATGAGCAGCTATCTCTGGAAATGTCACCTTCTGCACCCAGACATGTCCCCACCCTGTCCACCCATAGGCTCCTGAATGAACCACATGACACACATAAGCTGTCAGCTCTTTGAAAGAGGATACCTGTGTTTTGGAGCATTGTTGTTGCTGTTCAGTTGCTTTGCAACCCCTGGACCACAGCACGCCAGGCTTCCCTGACCTTTACTATCTCCTAGAGTTTGCTCAAACTCATGTCTATTGAGTCGGTGATGCCATCCAACCATCTCATCCTCTGCTGCCCCCTTCTCCTGCCCTCAATCTTTCCCAGCATCAGGGTCTTTTCCAATGAGTCAGCTCTTTACGTCAGGTGGCCAAAGTATTGAAGCTTTTGCTTCAGCATCAGTCCCTCCAATGAATATTCAGGACTAATTTCCTTTAGGACTGACTGGTTGGATCTCCTTGCAATCCAAAGGACTCTCCAGAGTCTCCTCCAACACCACAGCACAGTTCGAAGCATCAATTCTTCAGCGCTCAGCCTTCTTTATGGTCCAACTCTCACATCCACACCTGACTGCTGGAAAAAACCATAGCTTTGACTAGACAGAACTTTGTTGACAAAGTGATGCTTTTTAATACACTATCCGGGTCGGTCATAGCATTTCTTCCAAGGAGCAAGCATCTTTTAATTTCATGGCTGCAGTCACTGTTGGCAGTGATTTTGAAGCCCAAGAAAATAAAGTCCATTGCTGTTTCCATTTTTCCCCCACCTATTTGCCATGAAGTGATGGGATCAGATGTCATGATCTTAGTTTTTCCATGTTGAATTTTAAGCCAGCTTTTTTACTCTCCTCTTTCACCTTCATCAAGAAGCTCTTTAGTTCCACTTCACTTTCTGCCATTATCTGTTCAGAATTGCTGAACTGGATATTTTCAGGTGCTTAATGGGAACAAATAAATACAATTTTGTACTATGTAAGGTAGAAAATGAGTATAACTTTGCAACTAACGGAACCTGGACTTCTGGGACTGGACACCCTTGATCAAACCAGGAGAGAGGGGTACAGAGTTGGCCTCTGCCACCCTAGATATGCATCACTGACGTGGCCCTTTGTAAGCAATTCAGATCAACTGAGAAAGGGGCTCACCATGGCAATTGTAGCTACTAGTATATCAAAGTAACACTACTTCAATAAAATAAAATTGTCCTTGAGTAGGTAAGAACCTGACAAGGACAAAAAATATTATAATCAAGTTATGAAAAAAGAGAACAGTAAGAAACCCTAAGAGACGCCCCTGACTTTTCTTTGACTGCCACTAGGCTCTTTCAGTTCTACCTTCTACCCTCTTTTTTGTGTGGCCACTTCTCCAGTTCCAAAACTGCCTCCAGTGTAGTTTCCAGCCCTGGGGGCAGATGGACCAACCCTGCCAACATCTGGAGTAACAGGCAAGTTTGACCTTGGAGTACAAAGTGAAGCAGGGCAAAGGCTAACAGAGTTTTGTCAAGAGAACACACTGGTGATAGCATACACCCTTCTTCCAACAAGACAAGAGACAGCTCTACACATGGACACCACCAGATGGTCAATACTGAAGTCAGATTGATTATATTCTTTGCAGACAAAGATGGAGAAACTCTATACAGTCAGCAAAAACAAGACCTGGAGCTGACTGTGGCTCAGATCATGAGCTCCTTATTTTAAAATTCTGCCTTAAATTGACAAAAGTAGGGAAAACCACTAGGTCATTCAGGAATGAGCTAAATCAAATCCCTTACAATTATACAGTGGAAGTGACGAATAGATTCAAGGGATTACATCTGTTAGACAGAGTACCTGAAGAACTAGGGACAGAGGTTCATAATATTGTATGAGAGGCTGTGACCAAAATCATTCCAAAGAAGAAGAAATGCAAGGAGGCAATGTGGTTGTCTGAAGAGGGTATACAAATAGCTGAGAAAGAAGAGAAGCAAAAAGCAAGGAAGAAAGAGAAAGATATACCCAACTGAATGCAGAGTTCCAGAGAATAGCAAGGAGAAATAAGAAAGCCTTCTTAAGGGAACAACAAAAAAAAACAGGAAAACAACAGAATGGGAAAACTAGAGATCTCTTCAAGAAAATTGGAGATACCACAGGAACATTTCATGCAAAGATGGGTATGACAAAGACAGAATCAGTAAGGATCTAACAGAAGTAGAAAAGATTGAGAAGAAGTGGCAAGAATACAGAGAGAAACTATACAAAAAAGGCCATAATGACCCAGATAACCACAATGGGATGGTCACTCACTTAGAGCCAGACATCTGGGAGTGTGAAGTCAAGTGGGTCTTAGGAAGCATTACTACGAACAAAGCTAGTGGAGGTGATGGAATTCCAGCTGAGCTTTTTCAAATCCTAAAAGATGATACTGTTAAAGTTATATACTCAATGTGTCAACAAATTTGGAAAACTCAGCAGTGGCCACAGGACTGGAACAGGTCAGGTTTCATTACAATCCCAAAGGACGATGCCATAGAATGTTCAAACTACTGTACAATTGAACTCTTTTCACATGGTAGCAAGATCATGTTCAAAATCCTCCAAGCTAGACTTCAGAAGGACATGAACTGAAAACTTCCAGAGGTACAAACTGGGTTTAGAAAAGGCAGAGGAACCAGAGATCAAATTGCCAACATCCATTGGATCATAGAGAAAGGAAGGGAGTTCCAGAAAAACATCTGCTTCATTGACTATGTGAAAGCTTTTGACTGCGGATCACAACAAACCATTGAAAATTCTTAACAAGATGGGAATACCAGACCACCTTACCTGTCCCCTGAGAAACCTGTATGCAAGTCAAGAAGAATTAGTTAGGGACCTCCCTGGCAGTCTAGTAGTTAAGACTTTACCTTCCAATACAGGGGGTGCATGTTCGATCCCTGGTTGGGGAGCAAAGATCCCACATGCCTCGCGGCCAAGAAACCAAAACATAGACCAGAAACAATATTGCTAACAAATTCAATAAAGACTTTGAAAATGGTTCTCACACACACACAAAAATATTAAAAAAAAGAAGACGAAGAAATCGTTAGAACTGGATATAGAACAATGGACTGGTTCAAAATTGGGAAAGGAGTATGTCAAGGCTGTATATTGTCCCCCTGCTTATTTAACTTACATGCAGAGTACATCATGTGTAATGCCAGGCTGGATGAATCACAAGCTGGAATCATGATTGCCAGGGAAATATCAACAATCTCAGATGAAACCATGCTAATGGAAGAAAGTGAAGAGGAACTAAAGAGCCTCTTGATGAGGGTGAAAGAGAAGAGTAAAAAAAGCTGGCTTAAAACCCAACATTCAAAAAACAAAGATCATGGCATCTGATCCCATCACTTTATGGCAAATAGATGGGAAACAGTGGAAACAGTGACAGATTTTCTTTTCTTGGGCTCAAAAATCACTGCAGACAGTGACTATAGCCATGACTACAGTGACTGTAGCTTGCTCCTTGAAAGGAAAGGTATGACAAACTCAGACATACTGAAAGCAGAAACATCACTTTGCAACAAAGGTCTGTCTATTCAAAAAGCTATAGTTTTTCCAGTATTCATGTATGGATGTGAGAGTTGGACCATAAAGATGACTAAGTGCTGAAGAACTGATGCTTTCAAATTGCTAGAGAAGACTCTTGAGGGACAGTTGGACTGCAAGGAGATCAAAATAGTCAAACCTGAAGGAAATCAACCCTGAATACTCATTGGAAGGAATGATGCTGAAGCTGAAGCTCCAATACTTTGGCCACCTGACATGAAGAAGAGGTGATTCATTGGAAAAGACCCTGAAAAGACCCTTTCCCAGAAAGATTGAGGGCAGGAGGAGAAGGGGGTGACAGAGGATGAGATGGCTTGATAGTATCACCGACTCAATGGACATGAGTTTGAGCAAACTTCAGGAGATAGTGTAGGGCAAGGAAGCCTGGTATGCTGCAGTCCGTGGGGCCGCAAAGAATCAGACACGACCTAACAACAACAACAGCCCCTAATATCACCTTAACATGACTATTCCAAATGATCCAATCGCCAAGTGAAATGGACCCAGGGATCCTGTGTTAAGGGCAGGAGGGCAGAGCCTGGGAAGTGACGCCAACACCGGGATCCCTGTGCTCAAGGAGCCCCTAAAGGCGCTGGTGGCGCCAGTGGTAAAGAACCCGGCTGCCAGTGCAGGAAAGGTAAGAGACATCCCTGGCTACGGAAGATGCCCTGGAGGAGGGCATGGCAACCCACTCCAGTATTCTTGCCTGGGGAATCAAGTCAGAGAAGGCTGAAGCGACTTAGCATGCACGTCCAAGGCGCACCTGGGCTGCGGGACACGGGCTTCGGCCGCCAGGTGGCGTCCTGACCTCGGCTCGGGCAGGGCTTCCACCAAACCAAGCCCGAAGGGACGCGCCCAGTGCCCGCCGATCGTGGAGCCTGAACGCAAACACGGAAGCCCCGCCTGCTTGGTCTGAAAGCCCAGGACAATGCCGAGGGACTTCGTGTCCCAGGAGGACGTAAGCACGGCACTCGTCTCTGCCTTCTGACCTCGCAGCCCCTCGCCTCGCGAGACGTGGGAGGAAGGGAACGAAGATAAGACTCGAAGGGGTCCGGAGGAAAAGCAAGGATATCCCAAAATAAGGGGACCTCGAAACTGAATAAACATGTCATGCGTATGACGCGGAGGAAGAAGCCGTCAAGATTCTGACCTCCCTCCTAATTCCCTGTCGGCCCCGCCCCTCACTTCGCCCTTCCCCAGTCCTCCTTCCTCTTTCCGCCCCGGCCGAAAACAGAAGTATCTGAAAGTCGGGAAGAAGCGGCCGGAGAGCTCGCCAGGTTTCCAGTGCGCAAGCCGGGGGGCGGTCCCTCCGCCGCCCCGCGCGGCTCCTGCTCCGCCCGCAGGGAGGCCGCCAGGAGGCGCTGTGGGGCGGGCGGGCCGCGTCTCTGAGAGCTTTTGCTGCCTCTTCTAGATTTCCTTTAGAGATGCAAGTGACCTTCAGCCCATCGCCGAGAGCATCTCCACGCTCCTAGGCTGGGTCAGGTTTCCAGTCGGGCCTTGAGGGCAGGTCCTCTGTCCCACTGGCTGCTGCAGTTCCAGCTCCTGGAACAGAGAAGAATAAACGCCGTCTTCACCAAATATTGTCTGAACTTCTGGTAAGACCAGGAAATGTCCTTGGCTCTGATGATAAATGAGTGATCAAAACAGACAAAGTCACTACCATTGTGAAGCTTATATTCTATTGTGGAAGAGAGAAGGGGAGACCAAGGAGATAAGCAACAAAATAGAAGTGGTAAAAGCAGTAAATAGGTGTCAGAAAGGGATAGGTGCTATGGAGAAAAAGCAGAGTAAGAGGAATATGGAGCTGTAGGGTGATGTGGGGATTCTTGTTTTATACAGGATGGTCACAGAAGGCCTTTCTTATCAGAAGGAAACACTTCATCAGGGCCGGAGAGCAGCCACTCTGAGGTAAGAAGAGAAAAATAAGGAACACTTCACACTTGTATAAAATGAATTAATATTCAAGGCAGGATTCCCTGGCGGTCCAGTGGTTAAGATTTCCCCTTCCAGTGCAGGGGGTGCAGGTTCAATCCCTGGTCTGGGAGCTAACCTCCTGCCAAAAAGCCAAAAGGCAAAAAAAAAAAAAAAAAAAAAAAAACCAGAAGCAATATTGTAACAAATTCAGTAAAGACCTTAAAAATGATCCACATCAAGGTAAGACCCCACACTGGGCAATGTGATGTGACATAGGTCAGACCTGTCTGCCCCACTTCATCCATCCAATCCTTTTATTTTTTTTTAATTGATTTATTTGGAAGTGTTGGGGATCTTAGTTCCCCAACCAGATACCAAACCTCTGCCTTGCAAGGTGGATTCTTAACCACTGGACCACCAGGGAAGTCTCAACTATTCCTTTGGTCAGCAGCCTTCAGTCACCTACCTTCTTTATGGTGGACCTTATGCTGGGTGTATTGCATTTCTATATACCCAAACCCAGGATATGGAAATGAAGAAAACATACTCCTTGGAGGGGAAAGAGACCTTCACACTCCCTCTGGTAGGATCAGAGTATGACACAACCTTCTTGGGAAGTAATTTAGCAGCATCTCACTTTGAACCAAATCCTCTGGAACTCCAAGCCAGGCCTCTCAGCATGGTGATCAGGACCACTGACTGGAACTAGGCCGACTGGGCTTTAACTCCAGCAGCATCTCACATCAGCTTCCCAGGTGGTTCACTGGGGAAGAACCTGCCTGCCAGTGCAAGAGACACAGGAGACATAGGTTCAACCCCTGGGTTAGGAAGAGCCCCTGGAGGAGGAAATGGCAACCCACTCCAGTATTCTTACTCAGGGAAATGCCATAGACAGAGGATCCAGGTGGGATACAGTCCATGGGGTCGCAAAGAGTTGGCCACAACTAAGCTCTACACACTAACGTCTCTTATCAGCCCTAGGACCCTGAAGATATTCACCTGTGCTTGAACTTTCACATCTGTAACACTAAGCTAATAATGATATTAGCTAGCCTTTAGTAGTTTTGAGAAAGTACATCACAAAGGGCTTAGAGCAGTACCTGTCTCATTGCAAGTGTAATAAATGTTAGCTATTATTTGCTTAGGCAACTGTTTGCACAAAAATGCAGGGTTTGTTTGTTTTTTTAAGTCTTTATTGAATTTGTTGCATTGTTGCTTCTGTTCCATGTCTTGGTTTTCTGCCCAAGAGGTATGTGGGATCTTAGCTCCCTGACCAGGGATCGAACACTCACCCCCTGCATTGGGATATGAAGTCTTAATCACTGGACCACCAGGGAAGTCCCAAAAGTGCAAGGTGACTTGTTCACCACAATGCTGTCTGCAGTGAGCTCCAGATTAGAGCAACCTCAGTGAATATCCAACCGTAGGGAGATGACTAAGCAGATTACAGTACATCCATTCTATAGAAGAAAATGTAATTTTAGAAAGATTGTGTCAAAGAGAGACATCATATCAGATCAAATGTCAAAAAGTGTTGAGTCTCCTGGAATGCTGGGATGTGTATCATGGGAGGACTGGGGAACACTTGCTCTGGGGATCTTAGTTCCTCTGATAAGAGCTAATTTGATCTGTTACATGAAGAGTCCATCAATATCAATCCAAAATTTTAAATGCAAATATCTTTTGACCCAGAAATTCAACTTCCAGGAGCTTATCCTAAAGGTATAGTTGCACATTTACACAAATACTCATCAGCAAGAACATTTGTGGAGCATTATCAAAGACGGAAACAGCCTTATTGTCCATCAACAGAGGATTAGTTAAATAAATTATGATGCATCCATCCTGTGAGAGATTGAACAGTTGTTAAAGTTAATGAAGCAGATCTATATGTGCTGATGTGGAAAAATCTCCAAGATGCACTAATTTAAAAACACACCATGATAACAATGAGATACCACTTCATATCCATTTAAATAGCTGAAATTTTAAAAACTGACTACATGAAACATTTGTAAAACTGTGGTACAACTAGAACTTACACACTCTGCCAGTGGTTGTATAAAATGACACAACCATTTTAGAAAACACTGTTTGTTTGTTCTTAAATAAAGTTAAATATACACGTAAGCAGAGATCTACCAAATTCACTCCTAGGTATTATCCAAGAGAAATAAAAATTTATACATATATTGTACAAAAATGTTGATAGCAACTTTATTTGTAATAGCCCCAAACTAGAAACAACTCAAAAGATCATCAGGAGATAAGTAGGTAAATGGATTGTGGTAAAACTACTCAACTATAAAAATGGTATTCTGCCTCCAGAATTTCACCACTGTGAACTTACATCACCCAGTCAACAACAACAACAACAAAAAAAACTGCTCATATGCAACTGCATGCAAGTGTTTGTCGTTCGGTTGTGTTCAACTTTTTGAGACCCCGTGGACTGCAGCCTGCCAGGCTCCTCTGTCCGTGGAATTCTCCAGGCAAGAATACTGGAGTGGGCAGCCATTCCCTTCTCCAGGGCATCTTCCCGACCCAGAGATAGAATGCAAGTCTCTTGTATTGCAGGCAGATTTTTTACTGTCTAAACCACCAGGGAAGCCCATGCAAATGAATCTCAAAATCATTATTCTGAGTGAAAGAAGCTAACACAAAAACAATTCCATTTTTTTTTAAGTTCTGTAACAGGCAAAACTAAGCTAAGGTGATAGAAAGCTAACCAGTGAATTGGGGTTGGGGATGTTTAACTGGACTTCCCTGGTAGCTCAGATGGTAAAGAATCTGCCTGCAACGTGGAAGACCTGGGTTCGATCCTGGGTCAGGAAGATTCTCTGGAAAAGGGAATGACAAGCCACTCTAGTATTCTTGCCTGGAGGATGACAACTCACCCCAGTATTCTGCCTGGAGAATCCCATGGACAGGGGAGGCTGGTGGGCTACAGTCCATGAGTTCACAGAGTGGGACACAACTGAGTGACTAAGCAGCAGAGCATGTTTAACTGGAAGATCAACTGATTACTTTCCGTGGTGACTTTGTGTGTGTGTGTGTGTGTGGTGACTTTTTTAACTAGAAGATCAGCTGATTACTTTCTGTGGTGATTTTTTTTTTTTTAATTTTATTTTATTAGTTGGAGGTGTGGTGATTTTTTTAACTGGAAGATCAACTGATTACTTTCTGTGGTGACTTTTTTAACTGGAAGATCAACTGAGAACTTTCTGTGGGATTTGGATTATAAGGGTGTACACGTTATCAAAAGTCAGAAAACTCTCAAGAATTGTTCGTTTTATTGAATGTAAAATTATTCCTCAGTTTGAGAAAAAGAGAGGAAAGAACAGCCTAGGCCCTCACAATGAGAGTCATGAAGCATTTGAGGGGGCTGCCCTGGGGACCCCTGGAGGCGGTGTGCTCTCATAGTGGTGAGCTCCCGGGGGCAGAACCCATCAAATTCTGCTCCGTTGTTCTCTCCACCCTCAGTGCCCAGAATAGAACTGGGCAGGACAGGCATTTACTGAGCACCCCAGGAAAAGGTGGGGGCATGAGACAGGGCTTCAGGTCCTCTGAGCCTCACAATAAGCAGACAGCACAGAATCCGACAGGGCGCCCCCTGGACTGATGCCAAGGTGAGCCCTGTGAGCCTGCGAGCTGGCTGGGGATGCAGACCCCAGGGTTCCTGTTCCTTGTCCCTGCTGGTGCTTGGGGCTGGGCTGCAGCAGCTAGTTCTGGTAGATTTGGAGCAAACACAAGAGCAAGAGCTTAGAGGTGGCCTAGTAAGGCACAATGATCCATTCTTTCATGGCTAGCCCAGCCCTAGGGTTTTTTAGGCTTTCTCAACACACATATGCTTTGAAGCTTCTTGTTGTCGTTCAGTCTCTCAGTTATGTCTGAGAGACATGCAATCCCATGTATTGCAGGCTTCCCTGTCCTTCACCATCTCCTGGAGTTTGCTCAGACTCATGTCCGTTGAGTCGTTGATGCCATCCAACCATCTCATTCTCTGTCACCCCCTTCTCCTTCTTAACTGTTTGCTATAAGTCTTGGCCTCCAGCTCATAGCCTGGCAGAGTCATCTCAGTTCCAAACACCCAGAATTTTCCCCCTCTATATCCTAAAGTCCATGAGCTTTAAATGAAGTGAGGCAGATCCCTTGCTGCTGCAGTTTCCAGTCCCAGAGCAGTGATTGCTGAAATGACTGACTTCACCCAGTATACCTGCCCCAGTACGAGAAGCAATCACAACAAAATTCCCATATGATCTTGGAGGAAAAAAAGAAAAGCATTGCTAATGTTGACTAAAAAATAAAGTCACAACCTGAAAATAGAGACTTGTTTTATTTGGTGGGAATGTTTAGGACTCCAAGCAGGAGAGAGGGAATCTCAGTAGCTCTGAGAAGACTGCTCCAAGGAGGCAGAGGGAAGTCAGGCTATAAACAAGTTTGCAAAAAAGGGAGCAGGCAGTCTGAACATCAAAGATCAGGTAACAAGTTAAGGAATTTAACATTCTGTGTATGGGAAGATGCAAGCCTCTGGGCTCACAGAATTCATTCCTTTCTTATGCACCTCAGCTATCTGGGGCCAATCCTGTTTTCTTGTTCACCTTGCTTCTTGCATTCCCCTCGCACCTCAGCACTCACCATGGGGGTTAGCAGCATTTTCCGGATCACAGTTTTGGGAGCCCTCATTCACATTTGGAGGCCAGAAATCACTGATGGCTGTGACATTTCTTGTTGATTAATATGGCAGGAGATATTTTCATTTCACACTAACTATGATTTGAATCCAGAATCCATAAAACAGAAGATTGATAAATTCAACTAAAACTTTTAAAAATTTTAATTCTTTTTTTTTTTTTTTTTTTTTTTTTGTGACCCATGGACTGTAGCCTACCAGGCTCCTCCGTCCATGGAATTTTCCAAGCAAGGGTACTGGAGTGGGTTGCCATTTCCTTCTCCATAAAAAATTTTAATTCTTGATTGTAAAACCTCTGTAAACAAACTCAGAAGACAAATAGCAAACTGGGAAAATATTTTTTAATTCATATAACAGAAGAAGAGCTTAATTTCTCTAATATGAAAAGAGATCCTCTAAATTGGTAAAGGGCAACCCCTATATTTTAAAATGGCAAAAGTTCTGAAAAAAGGTATAGATAAATGACTTTTTTTAAACTGGGGTATAGTTGCTCTATAATGTTGTGTTAGTTTCTGCCGTATATCAGAGTAAATCAGCTGTGCATATACACATATCCCCTCTTTTTTAAAATTTCCTTTCCATCAGGTCACCACTGACCGCTGAGTAGAGGTCCCTGTGTTACACAGTAGGTTCTCATTACACACCTATTTTACATGTGGTGGTGGTGGTGATTTAGTTGCTAAGTCGTGTCCAACTCTTTGCAATCCCATGGGCTGTGTAGCTCACCAGGCTTCTCTGTCTACGGGATTTCCCAGGCAAGACTACTGGAATGGGCTGCCATTTCCTTCTCTGGGGGATCTTCCCAACCCAGGGATTGAACTCCCGTCTCCTGCATTGGCAGGCAGACTCTTTACCGCTGAGCCCCCAGGGAAGCCCTTTTTATACACACTAGTGTATATATGTCAATCTCCATCTCCCAATCCATTCCATCCCCCATAAATAACTCAAAGTTTAAAATATTCTCAATCTTACATTGAGAGAAGTAAAACCACATAAAATTGCCAAGAGTCGACAATTATTTTTACCTAAAGATCACAACCATTTCATACAGCTAATATTAATGCAAATTAAAACAAGATAGAGATACAGTTTTATCCTTTCAGTCTGGCAAAGATGAAAAAGATTTGTAAACATCTTAGCTGGCAAAACTCTGAAATAACATGGACTTTGAAGGCAGAAGGCTAACTTGTGCAGTCTCTATGGAAGTAGCTGTCTCTCAAATGACAAATGTAAATACCCTTTGATGCAGTTATTGCTCCACTAGGAAATTATTCTACACATACCTGAAATGTACACAGTTATTTACCACACTCTTTGCAATCTCAAATGATTACAAAACAACTAAATGCCCATCAATTGGTAGACTGGGTAAATAAATTACGACACATTCACACACACAAAAACAAAGCATCGATAAATATACAATGAAATGATCCCTAAAATACAGTGATAGATTTTTAAAACTGTACACACAAGGTTCAGAACAATGTGTATTGTATGTTACCATCTTGGTAAACAAATATAAATGTGTGCATTACAGAATCTGGAAAAACTGAAGGCATTTGTTCTGCCTGGAAAGGGGAACTTGGGTGGTTGAAAAATAGAGGTAGTAGGGAAACAGTTCACTGGATATTGTTTTGTAGCTTTTGGATTCGGAACCCTGTGAATAATTACCTATTCAAAACAAACAACAAACATAACAACCAGCCCTGGCAGGGCTCTCAGTGTGTTTCTATCAAATACCTCACTCTGACCAAAGTATTAACATAACAAGACTCAGACAGATAGATGATCTCAGCAACGGGGGGTCCCCTCTCCCAAAGTCTGCTCTATCCTTGTTTTGTGTATTGTCCCAGGACATTTTGACTGGCAAAGTTCTGTGGAGCTGTTGGGTGATACTAGACTTAAGGTCTTAAACAGGTGCTAGTCTGAGCTTCCTGAGTTCCTGCTGGGCTGGGCCTGCCCTAAGGAATCAGGTAGGCAGGAAGCCAGGGGCCTGGCGGTGGGCTTAGAGGCAACCTGATTGAGGGGAGACGGAGTTAGCAGGCTCATGAGACTAGGGTGCAGGTTGCCAGGAGATAACAGACCAGCCAAGCCGGAGAAAGTGGTCTGTGGTGGACCAGGGAGTTCTGGGTCTGGGCCCCAAAGCGGGGAAGCAAGAGTGGTCCTTCCTACTCACCATCCCTCCCAGGACCCATGCCCGCAACTCTGGGCTCTATAGGTTCTGACCCCCAAGAGGCTACACTCTTGCCAGGGTACATGACCAGGGTCTCACTGAACTACAAGCTACAGTTCCTCCTCCTGCAGTTCCAATGAGAGGAGGAGTCACCATACTGGCAAGAGACATTGACCCTGATGAGCAGAAGGAGGTAGAACTGCCTTTATACAATGATAGGCAGGTGGGGTGGGGAACATGGAACCCACGCGATTCGCCCCTTGGTACTCCCTATGAATGGACACATATAGCAACCCCAGCCTGAGATGGTTATGATTATATCGACTGGGAAAAAAATGCAAAAAATCTTCAGCCCCAAAGTTGAGACTTATATACTATTTGGTAAACTTTGAGGACTTCAAGCCCAGGAGGCAGCTTCTCAGACAGCTCTGAGGGATTGCTCAGAAGAGGGAGGGGAGGAGCCAGGACATATGGGGGTTTTGCAACAGAAACCAGATAATCAGAACATCAAAAGATCACTATTCATTAAAGAAAACCAGACATCAAGTTAATGAATTTAGTGCTTTTATTTGTAAGGGAAGATGCAAGAGTCAGGACTCTGAAATCATTCCTTTGATATGCACCTTATCTATCTAGGGCATATATCCTGTTTTTCCCATCCTGGTTTCCCTCAGGGTGCCACTTTGAGGGCTGCTGCAGTGGTGGACGGCTTGCTTTATGATTCTGTGTTCACCCTGAGTTCCTTCGGGGTTCACCTTAGGGGGTGGGAGTACGTGTGGCAGCTGTAGTGACTGGGGGCTTGATGGAGCAACAATCTTTGTTGACTGATATGGCAAGTGGCATTCTTTGTCCACAGTTAACAAGAGTCATACAACCAGGTAAGCTGCAACCTGCAGAGATGACCAGTGAGCGCGAGTGAAAGTTAGAGGAAGTAGTGAGCAGAGAGAAGATAAGTGCCGGTTGTAAACCAGAAATCAGCTCCATGAATGGGGCTGTAGTTGGCAGATAAGCTCCCTTCTGTTTACCCCCAGAAACAGAGGCTTGAAGGAGCCATGCGGGAGCTGCCCACTGGACCTCTGGGAAAGCATATTTGTGCAGTGCAAGGATGTAGACTGAAGCAGCAAGGAGACAGTGCCTCTCGGGTCTCCACCTGCAGGAGTGTGTTTGACCGTAACAACTCCCCTCAGGCTGCTCACAATCAATTACTAAGCACAACAGGGACCTCCAGGCAGGGCTGTACCCTGGAAACAGGGAACTCTTCTGACAGGCAGCTCTGGCTCAAGAACTAAAACTTTTTTAGCAGAGCTAAAACTTTTTTAGAAGTGCACTGCACTCTAAGACTTCCTGTCTACCCTTCCCTCCCTTTCCCCTCTCCTCCACAAGGCCTGAGGCTCTCTCAGCCTCCTCTGGCTTCCTCACCATTTCCCTCTCACGTCTTTTCCTGGCGAAATCTCTTGGGATCTAACCTCATCTTAGCATCTACTTGGAAGACCTGAACTAACACAAATGCCATCACCATTGTGTGTAAAACATTGTTCCAAAAATTCTCTGCAACCAAAGGAAAAGGCCTGTGTTATTGTGCGATAGTCACTAGTGTTTTTCATCAAATTATGTTTTTCATCCACTTCCCCTACCTCTGGGCACACTGGTAAGATTGCTTCCTTGAACTAAGTTGCTCCAAGTCAATAAAGTTCAAGGAATCCTTTTTAGAACCCTAACAATTTCCTAACTAAAACACATTGATTCTTTTACCTAATTCAGTGTTTCCCAATAGACACACTATTGCCACTGTGGATCAGATCACTCTTTGCTGTGAGAGAAGGAAATTTGCATTACAGGAGGTTTAGCAAGCTCACTGGTCTTCACTTATTGGATGTCACAGTTGTGATGCCCAAAAATGTTTCCAGCTATTGTCAGAGGTCACCTAGGGAGCAAACTCACTGTCAATTGAGAATCACTAATGTAACTAATGGCAGCAAAGATTTTCTTCAAAAAGGGATAAAGTTTAAAATGGAATTATATAAAATGCTCAGTTAATACCAGACAGTAGGGACTTCCCTGGTGGTCCAGTGGTTAAGACACTGACCTTCTACTGCAGGGGACACGGGTTTGATCCCTGGTTGGGGACCTAAGATCCCAGATGCCGCATGGCAGTTAAGCCCCCATGCTGCAGCTACAAAGCCTGAGTGCCTGGAGCCTGTGATCTGTAACAATAGAAGTCACCACAATGAGAAGCCCTCAAAATGTAAAATAAAGTGTAGCCCCCACTTGTCACAACTAGAGAAAGCCCACACACAGCAAAGATCCAGTGCAGTCATAAATAAAATTAACAAAAAGAAAATCCCAAAACAACTTCTGGAGCTAATAAACATGTATAGCAAGATGACAGTTCATTCTGATATAGATAAATGATTAAATAAATAAACATGGATGGGCCTAGAGATTACCACACTAAATGAATTAAGTCAAACATAGAAAGACAAATACCGTACGATGTTACTTATATGTTGAATCTAAAATATGATGCAAATGAACTTATTTACAAAACAGAAACAGACACACAGACTTAGAAAATAAATTTATGGTTACCAAAGGGGAAAGTTGGGAGTTGGGATAAATTAGGAGTTGGGATTAACATATACACACTACCATACATAAAATGGGGCTTCGCTGATGGCTCAGACACTGAAGAATCCATCTGCAATGCAGGAGACTAGGGTTCAATCCCTAGGTTGGGAAGATCCCCTGGAGAAGGGAATGGCTACCCACTCCAGTATTCTTACCTGGAGAATCCCATGGAGAGAGAAGCCTGGCTGGTTACAGTCATGGGATCACAAAGAGTTGGACATGACTAAGTGACTAACACTTTCACATACATAAAATCAATAATCAACAAGGACCTACTATATAACACGAGGAACTCCACTCAATATTCTGTAATAACCTATATGGGAAAATAACCCAAAAAAGAATGAATATATGTATAACTGAATCACTTTGATATACACCAGAAACTAGCACTACATTGTATTTATAGTCAATAAAATTGAATTTATATTCAATAAAAATAAAACAAAATAAATACTTAATAAGTAGGAAAAAAGTGATAAATCTTCTAGGCAGAAGAATTTCAGATAATTTATATATAATAGATACTGCCCTGTCGTTATGAGTTGAATTGTGTCCCTCAAAAAATTATGTTTAAGTCCTAAAGCCCAGTACTTGTGACCGTGGCTTTATTTGGAAACAGTGTTTCAGATGCAATCCAGTTAAGATGAGGTCATTAGGGTGGGCCCCCATCCAACATAACTGGTGTTCTTGTAAGAGGGACACAAAGACAGCGTGGGTGAGGGGAGAACACTGTGTGCTGACGGAGGAGATGCTGGATTAATCTGTCTACAAGCCCGGCAACATCAAGGTTGCCGGCAGCGCCAGATGCAAGGACAGAGGCTTGAAGCAAGTGCTCCCTTAGAAGTTTCAAAGAGATCATAGTTTGGCTGACAACTTGATTTCAAACTTCTAGCCTCCAGAACTGCGGGAGAATAAGTTTCTGTCACTTAAAGCCACCCATTTGTGGTACTTTGTTATACAAACCTAGGAAACTAAGGCATTCCTCAAGGAGCTACAGCATAATTCCCCAGTCCATAAGTGGGCTTTGGGCATAGTGATTTCCTTCCAAGGAGCACAGGGGAGAGGGGGGAAAAGAGTAACTTTCCAACAGAGTAACCTGATAGACACAACCTCATGATCAAGGTCACGTCAGTGGGGAGGGAGGTGGGAAGGGGGGTTCAGGATGGGGAACACATGTAAATTCATGGCTGATTCATGTCAATGTATGGCAAAAACCACTACAATACTGTAATTAGCCTCCAACTAATTAAAATAAAGAAAAAAAAAAAAAGGTCATGTCAGTAGTGATCACTCAGGTTGGTAGTGTACACAATGTTATGATACAGTGAATATAGGACTTGATGTTTGTGGTCCTCTCAAAAACCTATAACTCCTGTCTAACCTTGAGAAAAATGACAGACAAATTCCAATAAAGGAACATTGTATGAAGGGAACAAATGCTCCTGAAAACTGTCAAGGTCATCAAAACCAAGGAGAGTCTGAGAAACTCTCACAGCCAACGAGAGCCTTATGGAGATATGATAACTCAATGTAATGTGATGTCTTGAATGGGATCCTGGATCAGAAAAAGGACATTGGGTAAAAATTAAGAAAATTCTCCATTAACAGAGGAATGGATAAAGAAGATGTGGTACAAATATATGGTGGATTATTACTCAGCCATTAAAAGGAAAAAAATTGTGTCATTTGCAAAGACATGGATAGACCTAGTCATACAGAATGAAGTAAGTGAGAAAGAGAATATATATATAATGGTGCTTATATGTGAAATCTAGCAAAAGAATACAGATTAATTTATTTGCAAAGCAGAAATAGAATTACAGATGTAGAGAACAAACTTATAGTTATCAAGGGGGAAGGGGAATGGGGTGAACTGGGAGACTGGAATTGACATATACACACTGCTATGTATAAACTACTATGTATAAAATAGATAACTAATGAGAACCTATTGTGTAGCACAGGGAACTCTACTCGGTGATCTGTGATGACAGAAATGGGAAGGAAATCTAAAAAAGAGGGGGTATAAATATACATATAATTGATTCATTTTGCTGTACAGCAAAAACTAACACAACATTGTAAAGCAACTATAGACTCCAGTAAAAAATGTTTAAGAAAATATGAATAAAGCATAGTTAATGATTAATGATTATATATCAATATTTGTTTATTAATTGGAACAAACACAGCATATTAATATAAGATGTTAATAATAGAGGAAACTGGGGGTGTGGGCTGTATGGGAACTCTCTGTGGGCTGTATGGGAAAATCTCAATTTTTATATAAATCCACAACTGCTATAAAAAAATAACATCTAAAAAAATGATAATAACATCTATTTTTAAAAGAAATTTAATGACAAAAAAGTCAATTCTGCAAATATGTCAGTATTCTCCAAAGTTATAAAAGTTGACAGATTTTTTTTTAAAAAAGAGATCAGATTTATTCTGGCGCTTATGCCCAGAAAGTTTAGCATTGGCTCTTTATGCCAGTGCTGGTGGTTGCCGTAAGAAGCCATTTGTTTCCTATGGAAGTTTTGTGATTTGAGGCACAGGATTGTTCCCTGGGTGACTGCCTCTCTTGATGACTGCAGATGAAAGGTAAGGGTCAGAAAACCAGTCTGGCCTTGTGATCTCTTAGGAATATACAGAAATAATAAGCAATCCAGCTAACACATAGCACTTGCTATGTAAGCATTTTGAGGCATCCCTGGTGGCTCTGCAGAAAAGAATCCACCTACAATACAGGAGACACTGGTTCGATCCCTGGGTAGGAAAGATCCCCTGAATGAGGGAATGGCAAGTCACTCCAGTATTCTTGCCTTGGAAATCTCTTGGACAGAGGAACCTTGCAAGCTACAATTCATGCAGTCACAAAGAGACCCGAGACATGACTCAGGCATGACTGACAGTGTAAACATTTTAATTATAATGACTTTATCCTCACAACATACTCATAGAATAAATATCATTAATTCTCCACATTATATTATGAAAATTAGGGCACAGAGAACTTTAATAATGAGCCCAAATCATGCAGCAAGTAAATGACTTAATCCAGCTAGCTCCAGACTTGATCTAGATAAGCTAGCATACTGTGGGAAGTCAAACTGCAATAGGGAATTTCATGATAACTTATGAAATCAGGGGAAGAGGGTATTTGGAGGGATTTTACAAGTCATAATAAATTATTCCAAACCTGTTACTTAGTACATTTGCATAGGAAGTATAATATACAGGGATCAAATTAATTATACTTCAGTAAAAAATAAAAAGCAAAACATGCAAATTAAAAATATAGGCCCTGGAATCAGTCTTCCAGAGCCTAAACCCCATCTCAGCTTCTTACTAACTGTGTGATGAAAGAAATTTACTTACCTTCTGTGGTAGCAAAAATTAAGGCCTGTCCAAAGATGTCTATGCCCTAATTTCCAGATACTGTGAGTATATTAGGTTATATAAACAAAGGGGAATTAAGGTTGCAAGTGGAGTTAAGGTGACTAATCAACTGGCGATAAGACAGGGAGGTTTTCTGAATTATGCAGGTAGATCCAATGTAATCCCACGGGTCCTTAACAGTGGATGAAGGAGGAACTTCCCTGGTATGTCCAGTGACTCTGACTCTGCTCCCAATGCAGGGATCCAGATTCGATCCCTTGTCAGGGAACTAGATCCCACATGCCTCAATTAAGAGATCGTGTGCCACAGCTAAAAATCCCCCATACTGCAAGTAGAAAGATCCACATGCTGCAGTGAAGATCAAAGAGTCCAGGTGCTGCTATATAAATATGTAAAATGGATGAGGGAAACTGAAGGAGATTCAGTCAAACTCAGGAAAGATGTGATAAAAGAAGCAAGCTCAGAGTTCTGCTATATGAGAACTCAACCCATCACTGCTGGCTTTGAAGCTGGAAGGGGACCATAGGCCAAGCAATGCAGACCCTTAGAAGAGAGCCCAGTACATAGTAAGTTGCTCAATAAATGCTAAATATAAACAGTTGAGGGAAGGCACCACAATGGAAGCTGAAAATATTGGGTGAAATGTTATTCAGGAACAGGATGTCAGGATGGTGACCAAGAGTTACTCCACAGTTTACATACTCATTGCAAAAGGGGGAAGTGCCTTTACAGTGGAGACATCTGCAGCCACCATCTGAGCTCAGTCTTCAAACATAGTATCACAGGAGGTGGGAGCCTGGGCCTCTGATTGGATGCAGTATAAAGTATGACATCATGTTTGAAAAACTGCTTACCAAAATAGTAACCTGAATGGAGCCACACTACAGAGCTGGGTTTCCA
This sequence comes from Muntiacus reevesi, assembly GCF_963930625.1. NCBI lineage: Eukaryota > Metazoa > Chordata > Mammalia > Artiodactyla > Cervidae > Muntiacus > Muntiacus reevesi. Next base: position 10,404,730 of record NC_089256.1, read on the forward strand.
TTTGCAGAAAACACAAAGAATTGAAGAGGAAGTTAAACAACATGAAGAAACACTGAGACAAATCCTGAATGTGGCGGTATTCTACGACTGTCCTGGTCTCTTCAAAACTGCTGTGTCGTGAATTTAAAAAGGTTATGAAGAAAATAAATAAATAAATATTAAAAAATAGGAAGGTTATGAAGAGGTGGTTCTCTATTCTACTTGTCATGCAGGAACCCAGGCCTCTCTCATTCGTGATGCTGCCATGGTTCACACGCTTCCTATAAGGAAGGGAAAGAGGATATGCAGGATCTTGCGGATTGGCTTTTAATCCATGCCTGACAGTGACATACTTCAGCTTCAGCTGGCCCCTACCCAACTGCAAGAGAGTTGGGAGATGAACCTGGAAGCTTGGGAGGAACAAGACAGGAGTGTGGTGAGCGTCCAGCTAGACTTGGCACACATGTAACACCCCTTACCCCTCTAGTAACGCAAGGCTCAGCGTGGCCTCTGCGAGGGAACCCTAAGCCACAAACACCCCAGTTTCATGCAGTTCCTCGCTTTAAGATAGACCAGCAACCTAGTGTCCTCCCTTTCCCCTCATCCCCTGTGTGCATGTTCAGTCACTAAGTCGTGTACGACTCTATGCAACCCTTTGGACTATAGCCTGCCAGGCTTCTCTGTCCATAGGATTTCTCAGACGAGAATACTGTGTGGGCGTGCTATTGGCAACCCCATGAACTGTAGCCCCCCAGATTCCTCTGTCCATGGGATTCTCTAGGCAAGAATATTGGAGTGGATTGCTATTTCCTTTTCCAGGGGATCTTCCTGACTCAGGGACCAAACCCATGTCTCCTGCATTGGCAGGCGGATTCTTTACTGCTGAGCCACCAGGGAAGCCCCCTCACCCCCTACATCCTCAATCAAAAATACCAATGTCTCCACCTCTACATATCTTGAAATAGACTTTACCTCTCTGACTGCATGTACCAGAGCCTAATGCAACAGCCTCTGGTCTGGCATCCCTTCATGCAAGGATCCTGTTTTGAGGTGGGAGATGTGGGGGCTATATTCTTATAATAGGCTGCACATGAGCCAACAATGGGCAAAATAACTTAATGTGCTATGAAGTCACCAGAGACTGCAGTGGTAAAGAATGATTATTTGGGGTGAGGAGGAGGAGCTAATTTATATAGGACTGTCAGAGAAGGCTGCACTGAGGAGGTAACAGCAGATAGAATCATCCAGAAAAGTGATATTCCTATTGCTGTGTTCTGTTGCAGAACTCTGCCACTCTTCCTCTTGGTAGAGTCTGTTTCCTCCACTTGAACTTGTACAGGTGTTTCAGTTTGCAAAATTAATAACCAAGTACAATGTTAGTGATGCTGTGTGACTTCTTAGTCTGTCATAAAAAGACAGCACAGCTTTCACCTGACTTCTTTGAGACCCAACCAAGATCCGTTGCCCTCAACCCTGGTTTAACTACAGGTCCCAGTCCCAGTGGGCCAGCCATGGAAGTGAGCCACTTTAGAAGCAGTTTCTCAACTGATTTGCCCCCGCTGATGCTGAGTGGAACAAAAATACATCTTCCTCTTGAAGCCCTGCCCGAATTACAGAGAGATGATAAGTGAAATAGATAGCTGCTCTTCTGAAGCCACTGAGTTCAGAGGCATTTCATTAGGAAGCAATAGTGCTGAGCTCAGTTCTAAATACTAAGGAGACACTCATGAAGAAATCTTCACAAAGCATTTTAAGCATTGCCAGCAACAATGGCAATCGATCGCATGGCTCTAAGGCACACTGAAGGAGCAGGCAAGGCCATGAGGCCGAGGAGCAGTAAGACGGGTGGCTACAGAGGAAGGCTGGAGACTCATCATGCAGCGCCTCCTGCACCATGGTAAGAAGTTTGAAATGTGCCAAAAGTTCTCTGGGAGCCCCTGGAGGGTTATGAGCAAAATAGTGGGGGTGGTTTGTCCCTGAGAGATGGCTCTTGCTGCTCTGGAGAGGGTGATCTGGAGCAAGACGTGTAGAAGCAGGAAGACCGGTTTGCACATCACTGCAGCTGTTCAACTTGAATGCGAAGGTCACTAAGTGGTGAGGAGAAGAAAGTAGATTCTGGGCTTGTTTTGTAGACAATAGGTCTTGTTTTTTGTTTGTTTTTGTTTGTTTTGTTTTTAATCAATTTTTTAATGGAAGTATAGTTGATTTACAATGTTACATTAATTACTGCTATTCAGCAAAGTGATTTAGTTATACATGTATATATACATTTCTTTTTTATATATTTTTTTCCATTATGGCTTATCATAGGATACTGAACATAGTACTCTGTTATACAGTTGAACCTTGTTGTTTATGCATTCTATATATAAAAGCTTATATCTGCCAGCCCCAGCCTCCCACTCCACCCCTCCCCCAGCCCCTTCCCCTTGACAACCACCCGTCTGTTCTTTACATTCCTGATTCTGTTTGTTTCATAGATAGGTTCTTTTGTGCACATTTTATTTTATTTTATTTTTGGCTGCGCTGGGTCTTTGTTGCTGCACGCAAGCTTTCTCCACTTGCAGTGAGTGGGGGCTACTCTCTTGTTGCAGAGCACGGGCTCTAGAGCACACAGGCTTCAGTAGTTGTGGCACGTGGGCTCAGTAGTTGCATCACATGGGCTTAGCTGCTCCTCAGCATGTGAGATCTTCCGAGACCAGGGATCGAACTCGTGTTCCCTGAATTAGCAGGGGGATTCTTGACCACTAGACCACCAGGGAAGTCCTGGGCCATATTTTATATTCCACATGTAAGTGACACCATACGGTGCTTGTCACTTACTCACTTAGTGTGATACTCTCTAGTTACATACACAATAGGCCTTGTTGATAGACAGGATGAGAGGTGAGGAATAAGGAAGAATGAAGGTAAACTTTTAGGTTTTTCTCTCAAGCAGTCAGGTGAGTAACAGTGTTACTGGCTGGAAGGGGAAGGCTTGGGAAGGAGCAGGGTTGGGGTGGGAAACTTCCCTTTCCCTCAGGATATCCTATTTCAATGTGGTTGTAGAAAGAATTTCAAGCTGCTTAAATAAGCCTCACCAAGCAGCTATTGGCAGGCGAGTACAAAGCTTCTGGGTCTGGTGGAGTTGGAGATTCTGACAACTACTTGACTTTCCTTAAGAATTCCTTTCTGGGGACTTCACTGGTAGTCCAGTGGCTTAGACCCCATTCTCCCAATGCAGGGGGCCCGGGTTTGATCCCTGGTCAGGGAACTAGATCCCACATGTCATAATTAAAGATCTCCCATGCCACAACTAAGACCTGATGCAGCCAAATAAATAAATACTAAGAAGAAAAAAAAAAAAAGAATCCCTTTATGTTTGTTTGTCTACATAGCTTTAAGATCCTCTATGCAGAGTGTGGTTGTTATAATTACCATGGCAAAGATCCCAGTTGGAAGCTAAAACACACCCAAGGGAGGAAATGGAACTCACATGTAGAGGACCAAGCCAAGCACTTTCCCTGAAGCATAATCCATTAGCCAGTAGTCTGAAGACAAGTCTCTGAGTGACCAAGAGGACGGGACCACACCTTAGCTGCCTACTGGAAGAATGACTAAGAAGAGTTAAGGGAAAGAAGGATAAACTTCTGGAAGGACTCAACATAGGCAGAAGACCTAGACTGCTGGAAGCAGCTGCTGGATCTCCTATAGGAACGGGGAGAAGAAAGGGTCATAGGGCTCCCCAGGAGGAGAGGAAGCAATCCTAGGTGAAGCCATACCAAGATGTCTCCCTTACCTTTCTCTCCAGCCCCAGTTTCGAGATCTTGCTTGATCCACTCAATTCCCTCCCTCTAGAGAAAGCATCTCTGAAGCTCAGAAGGAAACTTGCTCTTCACCTGATCTTCAGCGAGGGTCATTCACCTGTCCAGGCTTCATGGAGATCACCTCACAGACCCCAGGTTGAATGGGTGAGCAGGCAGAAGCCGGTATCCAGTCAGGTTCTCTATACATGCAAAGAACAGGCAGAGACAGGGGCACTCAGTGACCTGGATTGTCTTTGCTGGTTCCCACTCAGGCTCCCAATTCCACCGACTCCTCCTGTATTTTTTAAAATAAATTTATTCATTTTAATTGGATGCTAATTACTTTACAATATTGTAGTGGTTTTGCCATACATTGCCATGAATCAGTCTCCTGTATTTTTCATGCTTTCTTCAACTTTCCTCCCTGTTGTCTCCTCCATGGGCCCACAGTACTCACTGCCCAAATATACTTCTTCCTGTTCTCGCTCCAAAATATGGCAAAGGGTCTCTAAAGTAACTGTGAGCCATCAAACCATCAAAGATTACTCATACCTGGGAATTGCTTCACTTATTCATTCAACAATTATTTGTTCAGGTCCTACCATGAGTGATTGTTAGGGAGGTTATTGCAGTAATCCAAGTAAGACATGATGGAGGGTTTCTCTGGTGGCTCAGTGGTAAAGAATCTGCCTACCAAGCAGGAGACATGGGTACGAGTCCACTCCAGGAAGATCCCACATGCCTCGGAGCAAGTAAGCCTGTGTGCCACAGCTGTTGAGCCTGTGCGTTCGAGAGCCCAGGAACTGCAACTAGTGAGCCCATGTGCCCCAAGTACTGAAGCCCGTGCACCTAGAGCCCAGGCTTCACACCAAGAGAAACCACTGCAGTGAGAAGCCCACACACTGCAACTAGAGAATAGCCCTTGCTTTCTACAACTAGAGAAGAGCCTGTGTAGCAACCAAGACCCAGTAAAGTCAGAAAAATAAAGAAAAAAAAAAAAGACTTGGACCGGTATGATCGTAGTGGAGGTGACGAGAAGTGGGTGGACTCTGGATGTATTTTGAAAGATAGAGCCAACAGAATTCCCTGAAGTGGTGGACATAAAGTATGAGAGACGAAAGCAGAGAAAGATGCTTCCAAGTGTTGGGCCTCAGCATCTGAAAGGGTGTTGTTGCCATTTTCTGAAAGGAAAATCAGCAAGACAAGCCAGTTGAAACTATTAAATCAAGGGCTTGATATTTGGACATATTAAATTTGAGACGCTTCTTTAGACATTCTAATGGAAGTATTCAATTAGCAGTCTGGGGTTTCTGAGAAAGGTCCAAACTGCAGATAAAAATTTTTCAAAACCTATCCTACCTTGCTCTGCTCACAAGCAAAAAGAAATGTTGGAAACATAGGGAATCTGCAAAATTTCAAGCAACACATATCAGAAAATATAGACCAACCAAGATATCTAGAAGTATTGTGGTTGGCATTGTCTGACAGAGTTGGTGAATGACTTCTCTCAGAGATGATCATGTGTCTAGAGTTCTAAGCTCCCATAAATGGGCACCATCATTGTAACTGTCTGCAGGGGTCCCCTGCCCCATAGAGACTGAAGTAGGATGAATTTTACCCCCCTAAATGAAAATAGACCAATGGCCTTTCTGGATCTCTTCTCTCCCAAGATCAATATCACTATTTAAAACCAAACACCCTTTCCTCCTTGAATAAACTTTCTCCTCTCTTCCTGCACCTTGGCCTATTCCTTCTTCTACTTACAAAATAAAAGCTATCATCCACATTAATGAAGACAAACAGAGGGTAGGAGGAAGGGAGCAGGGAATAGGGCATGACCATACCTAGCAATAACCAACCTTTTTAAAGTATATTAAAATTTTTTTAAATTTCTTTTTAATGTGTATTAAATTTTTTTCACAGCTTTTCAAATTTAGATAATAAACATACTTGCTTCTTTTTTTAATTTATGAAGTAGAGTTGATTTACACTGTTGTGTTAATTTCTGCTTTTCAGCAAAGCGATTCAGTTATACATATATAAATTCTTTTTCTTATTCTTTTCCATTATGTTTATCACAGGATATTGAATATAGTTCCTTATGCTATACAGTAGGACCTTGTTGTTCATCCATTTTATATATAATGGTTTGCATCTACTAATCCCAAACTCCCAATATATCCCTCTCCCACCCTTCTCCCCTTGGCAACTTCAAGTCTGTTTATGAAAAAAAATTTTTTTGTCATGTCCTGTATGCAGACCTTAGTTCTCCCAACCAGGGATCAAACATTCACCCCCTGCTGCAGAAGCATTGGAAGTGCTGAGTCAACCACTGGACTTCCAGGAAGTATGATAGCTCATTTCTTTTTAACACTAAATATTTCATGCACTGATGTACAATGTATGATGTACCACTGCCTATTTACCCATTTACCTACTGCCTTCACTAGTTGATCACTCATCTGGGTAGCTCTCAAGATGCTTTTAGTATAGTCTCCCTGACTTTAATATTCTGTAGTTTCCTTATGAAAAGTGTAGATGTGGACTTATTTTTATTCTTGAGATTCATTCTTTTCTAAATCAGAGGATTCATCATCAATTCTGGAAAATTTCTCAAGCATTTTGTCTTTGAATAATATTTCTTTTTCATTTTCTCTATTCTTTTCTGCTGAAACACAGTGGTCTATATATTAGACTTTCTCATTGCATAGTTCATGTTTCCTAACATCTGTTCCTCTGTCTTGCATTCTGAATAATTTCAGCAGGTGTATCTTCTAGTTTATTAATTCCCTTTTCAATTACATTTAATTTGCTTTTTGACCTGTTCATTTAGTGTTTTATGTATTTGTTTGTTTTGTTTTGTGGGATCTTGGTTTCCCAACCAGGGACTGTACCTGGGGTCTCGGCCATGAAATCATGGAGTCCTAACCATTGGACTGCCAGGGAATTCCATATATTTCTTAACTGTAAAGAAACATCACATAATTGAAAATTTACCATCTCATCCATTCTTAGTACATGTCAGTAATGTTAAGCATATTCACATTACTGGTGCAACCAGTCTCCAGAAATTTTTCATTCTGTAAAACTGAAACTCTATACCCATTAAACAACTCCCCATTTTCTCCTTCCCTTGGCAGCCACCTTTCAACTTTCTAAAACTATAAATTTGACTAATTTAAATATCTAATATAGGTAGAATCACATATACAGTGTTTGTCTTTTTGTGATTGGTTTATTTCACATAGGATGATGTCCTCAAAGTTTATCCATGTTCTCCTGGGCATATACCTGGAGAAAACCATAATTTGAAAATATACATGCCCTCCAATGTTCATTGCAGCACTATTTACAATAGCCAGGACATGGAAGCAATCTAAATGTCCATCAACAGAGGAATGGATAAAGGTGATGTGGTACGTGTATACAATGGAACATTACTGATCCATAAAAAAGAAAAAAATAATGCCATTCGGAGCAACATGAATGGACCTAGAGATTGTCATAGTGAGTGAAGTAAGTCAGACACAGAAAGACTAACATCATATGACATCTTTTATATGTGGAATCTTTTTTTAAAAAAGGGTACAAATAGCTTATTTACAAAATAAAAGTAGAACAAAACAAACATTTTTATGGGGGGAGGGGAGGAGAGATAAATTGGGAGATTGGGATTGACATGTACACACTACTATATATAAAATAGGTAATTAATAAGAACCAGCTATACAGCACAAGGACCTCCACTCAATACTTTGTAATAGCCTATATGGAAAAAGAGTCTAAAAATAAAAAGTGGATATATGTATATGTATAACTTATTTACTTTGCTGTATACCTGAAGCTAATACAACATTGTATATCAACTATACTCCAATAAAATTTTATAAAGAAAAAAATTCATCCATGTTGTAGCATGTGACAGGATTTCTTCCTTTTTAAAGCTAAATAATCTTTCATTATATGTATATACCACACTTTGTTTATTCATTCATCCATTAGTGGATGCTTGGGTTACTTCCACATTTTAGCTATTGTGAATAATGCTGCTGTAAATATGGGTATGAAAATATCTCTTTGATACCTTGCTTTCAATTCTTCCAAGTGTATACCCAGAAGTAGGTTTGCTGGATCATATAATTCTAGTTTTAATTTTTTGAGGAACTATCTTACTGTTTTCCACAGAGGCTGTAACATTTTACATTCTTAGCAACAATGCACAAAGCTTCCAATTTCTCCACATCATCAGCACTTGTTATTTGCTGCGTTTGGAGTTGTATGAAGTTTGTTTGAGGAAGAATAAAGCACAGTTTTCCCGGATCAATAAACAAGACAATTTTGAGATTCCTCGTTTTTTAGGAAAGTCTCCAACTACCTCATTCTGCTTAAGTTTTCACTGGCCAATCTGAGCTCTTGGCTCCTAAAGGGGAGGTTTCCCAGACATGTGAGAATAACTAGTGGGAGAGTATTTCCCCACAGCTTCTGGAGATCAGTCTCCAGAGAAACTTGAAAACTTTTCTCTGGAGAAAAGTTGGGGGAAGAAGGAGTTTCTGAGTGACTAAGGAATATTCAGCCGTGTGGAATACACAACTACTTCCTCAGGGTTGAATAACTTTCCTTATGCCCTTCCCTTCAAAGGACAAGAATTCCTCTACCCTTGTCATAAAATTAATACCTGCTGTGTTCACCTGGAGGAGGATCCTAATCAGAGAATATTCAGTCTATATAAAATGGAGACTTCTTTGATGGAAAGAAAGCTGCACTGAGAATCTGCAGCTCAGAACCCTGGATTTCAATTCTGGTGCTTTAGCTCAGAGATTTGTGATGTGACATTCCTCCAGGAATTTCCTTGTTCATGGAATGCGGCTCACTCACCTGCTCTGCATCCAAAGCAGAGACAACAGCTCTCAGAATGCTTTGAATGGCTATTCTGGTTCAATGATGCCTTGCTCTTTTATCATTCTTATACAGCACTGAAATGTCCACCTGTTTGTGAAACTGTATGATTCTTTCCATCACAGCAAGCCAGGCTGTGTGTGATCCCCACTCAGGGAAGTACATAGAAATAAAATGACTTGTGCTAAGGTAGTGAGACTACTGGGTGGGAAGGGATGAAGGTATGAATGGCATACCTTTTAAAAAGCTAGTTCAACATCCTTGTTAGATTTTCTATTTAATGGTAATATTTAAACACAAAATAAAAATTATTCAAGTATCATAAATAAATTATTCCAGTTTAAGTAAGAGAGCAAAATATGAAGAAAAACACCCACCTACCCTTCACCACTCAATAATGTATTGCCCATTGTTGTAGGCTGGGTATCCCAAGATAGAGACTGTCAAGGAAACTTGTGTGCAAGTTATTGGGAAGTACTCTCAGAAACATCTGGGAGGGAAAGAGAGGAGCAACATGAAGCCAAGAGAAAACTTAGGTTGCCAAGTAGTTGCAGGTCGCAACAGAGGTTGCAGCAATCCCTGGGGGGAGCTCTGAAGCTAGGATTGCCCTTTATCACTGAGCCAAACTGAAGCAAAGGGCACATGCATTTGTACTACATAAGAACCAGCCACTGGATGCAATCTGTCCCCAGGGAGGAACTTCAGCTTGGCAAGGTAGCTACATGCAGCTGAGGGCAGTGTCTGGAGAGGCACTCTGTATAAGCCGGCAATAGGCAACATTTCTCGCAACTGGGTGAAGTGTGCTGGTACTAAGAAAGGGCATCCACAGAACACCACGCAGTATTCAGGACATCCCTACGCTCTTAATCTCTCCCCAGAAACAAAAGCCATGACATTTAAACATGTATCCCTCCAGACCTGTGTTTTGGAATTCATATATATTTTCATACACAAGCATATATGTATGTAACTTTTCTTTAATTCAAGAGATTCATAAGATGCATTGTTTTATTGCTTCCTTCACTTGTATTAGAGTTCTTTCCATTAAGGTACAAATAGCTCTTTTTCTTGCTCTGTGTCTCTCTTTGTCTTAGACAACTGCATATTTCATATTATAGATTTTCAATTTTATCAAATGCTATTTTGACATCTATTGGAATGACCATAGGGTCATCCTCAAGCTTTGAGTCTCAAAGGTTGTTCAAATTGAAAATCAAGAGTACAGAAAAGAACATTTAAAAAAAATGATCAATAATGAGGAGAGCTGCCTTATCGAATAGCAAATCACAGTAAAAAGCTGGTGTTGGAGGGGCTTCCTTGGTGGTTAAAAATCTCCCTTGCAACACGAGGGACACCGGTTCAATCCCTGGTCCTGGAAAATCCCACATGCCATGAAGCAACTAAACCTGTCTGCCGCAACTACTGAGCCCACACGTTTCTGAAGCCCGTGCACTTAGAGCCTGTGCTTCTCAACAAGAGAATTCACCACAATGAGAAGCCCACACACCACAACAAAGAGTAGCCCCCACTTGCCATAACTAGACACAACTAGAAAAAGTCTACTTGAAGCAACGAAGACCCACCGCAGCCAATAAATAAATAAATAAATCTTAAAAAAAAAAAAAACTGGTGTTAGAAAACTGAATATTTAGAAATTATGTTCTACCTCACACTACATGTCAATAAAAATTATTTTAAAAGTTCAATATAAAAACCCAAGAAAGTATTAAAGGGATTCCCTGCCAGTCTGATAATTAAGACTCCATGCTTCCACTTGAGGGGTGCAGGTTTCATCCCTCCTTGAGGAACTGAGATCCCATATGCCTTGTGGCCAAAAAACCAAAACTTAAAACAGAAGGAAGGACTTCCCAGGTGGTGCAGGGGATAAGAATCCTGCCAATGGAGAGGATATTGGTTTGATTCCTGGTCTAGGAAGATTCCACATGCCACAGAGCAACTGAGTCCATGTCTCACAACTTTTTAGTCAGCCCTCTAGAGTGTGGGACTTCCCTAGTAGCTCAGCTGGTAAAGAATCCATCTGCAATTCAGAAAAGTCCAATTTGATACCTGGGTCAGGAAGATCCCCTGGAGAAGGGATAGATTACTCACTCCAATGTTCTTGGGTTTCCCTGGTGGCTCAGACAGTAAAGAATCCACCTGTCAAGGCTATATATTGTTATCCTGCTTATTTAAGTTACATGAGAGTACATCATATGAAATGTCAGACTGGATGAATCACAAGCTGGAATTAGGACTGCCAGGAGAAATATCAACATCTCTGATATGTATATGATACCACTCTAATGGAAGAAAGTGAAGAGGAACCAAAGAGCCTCTTGATGAAGGTGAAAGAGGAGAGTGAAAAAGCCGGCTTAAAACTCAACATTCAAAAACTAAGATCATGGCATCCAGTCCCATCACTTCATGGCAAATAGATGGGGAAATGTGGAAACAGTGGCAGATCTTATGTTCTTGGGCTCCAAAATCACTGTGGACAGTGAATGATTACAGCCATAAAATCAAAAGATGCTTGCTCCTTGGAAGGAAAGTTATGACAAACCTGCATGGCAGAGATATCACTTTGCTGACAAAAGTCGATATAGTCAAAATTATGTTTTTTCCAGTAGTCATATATAGATCTGAGAATTGGACTATAAAGAGGCCTGAGAATTGATGCTTTCAAATTGTGGTGCTGGAGAAGACGCTTGAGGTTCCCTTGGACAGCAAGGAGATAAAATCAGTCAATCCTTAAGGAAATGAACCCTGAATATTCATTGGAAGGACTGATGCTGAAGCTGAAGCTCCACTACTTTGCCCACCTGACGTGAAGAGCTGATTCACGGAGAAAGACCCTGAGGCTGGGAAAGATTGAAGGCAAAAGGAGAATGAGCAGCAGAGGATGAGATGATTAGATAGCATCACCAACTCAGTGGACAGGAATCTGAGCACACTTCTGGAGATAGTGGAGGACAGAGAAGCCTGACGTGCTGCAGTCCATGGGGTTGCAGAGTTGGACATAATTTAGCAACTGAATAACAACAATCTGTAGGAGAGATATAAACATCCAATAAAGATATGAAAAGTTACTCAACCTTCTTAGGAATCAGAGAAATGTGAATTAAAACAGCATAAAATGATTTGGGGGGAGGAGGACAGCAAGGAGATCCAACCAGTCCATCCTAAAGGAGATCAATCCTGGGTGGTCATTGGAAGGACTGATGCTGAAGCTGAAACTCCAATACTTTGGCCATCTCATGCGAAGATTTGACTCATTGGAAAAGACCCTGATGCTGGGAGGGAGTGGGGGCAGGAGCAGAAGGGGATGACAGAGGTTGACATGGCTGGATGGCATCACCGACTCAATGGACATGAGTTTGGGTAAGCTCCGGGAGTTGGTGATGGACAGGGAGGCCTGGCATGCTGCGATTCATGGGGTCGCAAAGTGTCAGACACGACTGAGCAACTGAACTGAACTGAACTGAAACATGCAATAATGTCCATTACTGGCAAAGCTATGGAAAAATGGGTGCTCTGTTTTATTCTTGAGCAGAAAATAAATTGGTAAGTCTTTTTGAAGGCAGTTTAGCAGGTTCTATCCAGAATTTAAGTGAACAGATCTTTAGCCCATAAATTCTTTGTCCCTAAATTGATCCTAAAGATACATAGATGTACACAGGTTAGTACATGCAATGATGCTGAATGCAATAGAATTTGTAATTGAAAAATATTTTTTTGAAATAAACTAAACATTAAAGAGACTATTTAGTCAAATTACAATATTCATTTATGAAATACAGCAATTTAAAAGGGACAGACCTAACATTGAGAAGTCTTCAATACACATGTTAAGAGAACAAATTTTGATCATACTTTTAAATATACATACCTATAAGTGAGTACCAAGTAGTTTCAGTCGTGTCCAACTCTTTGCAACTCTATGGACTGTGGTGTGACAGGGTCCTCTGTCTGTGGAATACTCCAGCAAGAATACTGGAGTTGCCATTACTCCAGGGGATCCTCCCGACCCAGAGATCGAACCTGGTCTAGTACAACTGCATTTTGCAGGTGGGTTCTTTACCATTAGCACCAACTGGGAAGGGCCCATATATACCCATGCATGTATACAGTAAAATTTTATCAGTGGTTATAAATTGGGGGGGGTGGGGGGGACTGGTATTGATTGGGTGGCGTGACCCTTTCCTTTTTTATATTCAGTTATCTGTGTGATCTGAACACTTTACAATGATCCTCCATTACTTTCGTGATTTAAAAAACAATTTAAGGGAATTTCCTGGAGGTCCAGTGGTTAGAACTCGGTGCTCTCACTGTCAATCCCTAGTCATGAACTAAAACCCCATAAACAGAGCAGCAAAATAAGAAAACTTTATAAAAGGAAAAGCTAACACCTACTGATAGAAAAAATATAAAGAATAAAGGGGAATCACTTTGCTTTATAGCAGAAGTTAACATAACATTGTCAATCAAGGACATTTCAATAAAAATAATTATTTAAAAAAAAGAAAAATTAGCTGTAATCGCATATTAAAAGATGAATCTGTTAACAAGCTAATGTTAATCTTTTCAGTTCCTTCTCTTCCTAACTAATTTTTTAACCTAGGAGACTGAGTGGTATTTAAATTTTGTTTACCATTCTTGCTTTAACTTTCTCTAGAGTTTATCTCTAGTGTGGAATTTTCCCTCTTCCTTTGAAGTCACTATCTTCATTCAGGCTCTGCCAGGACTCTGTCTTGCTGACAACTTGAAACTCCAGATCCAGCCCCAGGGCACAGGAATGGCCCGGCAGGAACCATAGTCTTCATACTCTCCTGAGGCCCCTGGGAAGTAAAGGCATTCCAAGGTGCAGGACTGGTGGCGTGGGGATCAGAATACAGAACTGAGGACACCATGGATGTGGCTAACTCTGATTACTGAAAAGAACTACTCAAAAAACAACAACTGGTAAAAGAAGTATCCCCAGGAGAGACTGGGCACTGCTTCTGCCAGGATCAGGACCCCACACAAACTGAACTTTGCTTCCTCTATTCAGGTTATTCCTCTATTCAGAACCAGGGTAAAGGTCTTGACTGCATCACATGCTCTGGCAGTCGGCGATTCCTTAACACTGAGCCTAATTCGGGGGCAAAGTGTTTACTTAGACCACAAGGGCAAATCTATATTTCTGATTTTAAAAAGACCCTTGGAAAGTGCTCTGTTAGACTTAACTACAGGAAGCAGACCAAGCTTGGCCAGTCTTAGCCAGAAGGCTAGTCCTTCAGGGTCCCAGCTGCAGCTGCCCAGGATCGCATCAGCTAGGGATGAGCAAAGTCTGTGCCTGTGTGAGCCTGTCCCGGTGTCCAGAGAAGGAGTTATGTTAGCATCTGAACTTTATCTAATTGTGATCCTGTATGCTGTGGGATAAGAATCCATAGGCAGGTCATCCCTGGTGGTCCATTGGGTAAGACTTCGTGCACCTATGCAGCGTGCCTGGGTTTCAACCCTGGTCAGGGAACTAGATGCCACATGCCAAAACGAAGACTGAAGATCCCTCCTGCCTCAATTAAGACCTGGGATAGCCAAATAAATAAATATTAAAATAGAAAAAAAAAAAAAAAAAGACAGAGTTTGGGGCTCTTAAAAAGAAATCCATGGATAAATTTATAATCAGAGGAAATTTAGTGTACAAGAGTCAATAAGAAGATGAAAATCAATTACAGATCCAAAAATGAAAGTTATCCAGATTGTTTCAAATTCAGTTAACAGTAATCATTTTGCAATAGCTATATATATCAAATCATTATGTTGTACACCTTAATGTAATATAATGTCAGTTATAGCACAACAAGCGTGGGGGGAAAGTAAAAAATAAAATCCTCTTTGGGAATTCCCTGTAGGACTCAGCACTTTCACTGCTGAGGGTGCAGGTCGAATCTCTGGTCAAGTAACTGAGATCCTGCAAGCTGCCTGGTGTGGCCAAAACAACAACAACAACAATTTGATCTTCTGCTGTCCCAATCTAGACCCTAAAAGATTTTAGATGTTCCTTTAGCAAACATATTTGCTGATTTACAAATGAACACTACTGCAGAAATATTGTCTCTGGAACGGGCAAGGTCTTCATGATTAAAGTTTGGACCTGCCACCTCTTTACATCCCCTGCTCTTCTACCACAGTGAAAAGTGTCATATTAATAAATTTTAGTTGATGGCAAAGCTGTTGACTTTCTGTATTCAAATCTGATTATTCTCTTAGAGGAGTGGGGAAAAGGCACGAATAATTGACTCTGTGAATATATTTGATTTGGTGGTGTGATATTTTTATGGTAAGTTCACCTTGGTATTCTGAGCATAAATTAATTAGCAGGAAGTGGCAAGTGTCTGGGGAAGATTCTTTCAACAGGAAATTCCCCTTACTGTCCCCTTGGGGCATGTGACTCTAGTGCTTTATCTACTATACCACACAGTTTAGGCCAAGGCTTGCCTACACCCAGTTGTAGGGATAAAATGAAAGAAAAACACCAACAGATTATTTTTAAATAAATGAGGGTGAATCAAAAAGTAGAATTAATTTTATTTCAAGTAAATGAGTATTAAAACTTATGTATAGTCCCTGAAAACACATTGCTGGAAGGGGAAGAGCCTAGAAGGGAGATTTCCCAGGAGAGAATGGTGGGGCCTCACAAACACACACACACCAGACACACAGAACAGAATTCTCCCCTATCAGAGAGGATGAACCTCAGTCAAAAGAAAGCTGATGGCTGAGGTGTTTGGAATGAAAAAGTAAACAGTCAGCCTCTTGGCTGCAAGTGAAAGAAACCCAGTTCTACTAGCTTAGATGACCACAGAAAGAGCCTCAAGGGCAATGACAACTAAGACTGGCTCTCTCTTTCTCCCCTTCCTTTTCTTGTCTGTGCATCTCTCTGTATGTCAACCATTCTCTCGCAGACAAGTTACTGCAAGTGAATGTAATAATAGCTGTTGGCAGTTTTCAGACTACACCTTCCAGCTACTCCACCCAAGAACATTACTCCTTCCCCTAATGCCAAGTGAAACATCCTGGTGTAGAACTAGAGTGAGTGCGGCAGGTGAGGTGGGGGGGAGGAGGCTGGTTCAGTTCAGTTCAGTCACTCAGTCATTTCTGACCCTTTGCGACTCCATGGACTGCAGCACACCAGGCCCCCCTGTCCATTATCAACTCCCAGAGTTTATTCAAACTCATGTCCATTGAGTCGGTGATGCCATCCAACAATTTCATCCTTTGTTGTCCCCTTCCCTCCTGCCTTCAATCTTTCCCAGAATAAGGGTCTTTTCAAAAGGGGGGCGAGTTAGCAGAGGGGAAGAGGAGGCAACTTACTCCAAAAGAAATGGGAACATATTGATTCTGTGATGAAAACATTTACTGTCCTCTGCATGGAGTTATAATTCTAATTTGCCTCAGTTCTTTCTGGTTATAAATGCCTCATTGACCCCACAAATTCAGAAAAGGTTTGGCTGAAACAAGAGGTAAATGGGCTCAAATGTTATCTCTCATCTACATTAGTAGCATCATTATTTTTATTTATGGGTATATTCTTTTGATTGCTTTTATGGCTATTGGCTTTGATGGACTGCGACATTTGTAAATTTGAGTGTGCTGATCATCTTTAATAACTATTCTAGACTTTTCTGTAGATTTTCGTGACTCTTAACTTCTATTTCAGTATTTGGCCCATTAACAAGAATAATTCTAAAGACTTAAACTTACATTTCAGAATTAATTAAGCATTTTTAAGTAGGTAGATTCAAACCAATATTTACTTGCAAAAGAATTCATTAGTGCTCGCTTCGGCAGCACATATACTAAAATTGGAACGATACAGAGAAGATTAGCATGGCCCCTGCGCAAGGATGACACGCAAATTCGTGAAGCGTTCCATATTTTTTGGTACATATACACCATGGAATATTACTCAGCTGTTAAAAAGAATTCATTTGAATCAGTTCTAATGAGATGGATGAAACTGGAGCCCATTATACAGAGTGAAGTAAGCCAGAAAGATAAAGAACATTACAGCATACTAACACATATATATGGAATTTAGAAAGATGGTAACGATAACCCTATATGCAAAAAAGAAAAAGAGACACAGAAGTACAGAACAGACTTTTGAACTCTGTGGGAGAAGGTGAGGGTGGGATGTTTCAAAAGAACAGCATGTATATTATCTATGGTGAAACAGATCACCAGCCCAGGTGGGATGCATGAGACAGGTGCTCGGGCCTGGTGCATTGGGAGGACCCAGAGGAGTCGGGTGGAGGGGGAGGTGGGAGGGGGGATTGGGATGGGGAATACGTGTAACTCTATGGCTGATTCATATCAATGTATGACAAAACCCACTGGAAAAAAAAAAAAGAATTCATTAGACTGTATAGCACAGGGTACTATATACAATCTCCTGGGATAAACCATAATGGAAAAGAACATTTTAAGATATATATGTGTGTGTATGAGCTTCCCTTGTGGCTCAGCTCGTAAAGAATCCACCTGCAATGCGGGAGACCTGGGTTGGGAAGATCCCCTGGAGAAGGGAAAGGCTAGCCACTCCAGTATTCTGGCCTAGAGAATTCCATGAACTGTATATGTATAGCCCATGGGGTTGGAAAGAGTCAGATACAACTGAGCGACTTTCACTTTCAGTTTCATGGATTCCCAGGTGGCGCTGATGGTAAAGAACCTGCCTACTAATACTGGAGGAGACACCGGTTTGATCCCTGGTTTGGGAAGATCCCCCGGAGGAGGGCATGGAAACCCATTCCAGTATTCTTGCCTGGAGAATCCCATGGATAGAGAAGCCTGGCGGACCGAAATCCATAAGGTCACAAAGAGTTAGACACAAGTGAAGCGACTCAGCAACAACAGGTGTGTGTATAACTGAATCTATATGGCAGAAATTAGCATGACATTGTAAATCAACCATACTTTAATTTTAAAAAAATACATTAGAGGACTTCCCTGGTAGTTCACTGGTTAAAACTCCACGCTTCCCACATACTGCACGTTGCTGCCAGAAAGGAAAAAAAAAAAAAAATTAGAGCCCTATGTTTGCATTTTCCACCTCATTTAATATAGAAAAAAAATAGGGGGAGCAAACTGGGGTGGGAGTGTGGGCTGGATTCCCTCCCTGCCTTTTCATGCACCCTGTGACCCTAGTTAGGTCCTTTAGTCATTTAAAATTCTATTTCATTCTCTCTGAAATGGTTAACATCACCTACTTAGGGATTAGAAGCAGAAGTAGAGATAACAGATGCTTAATACAGAGTATAGGAAGCTTAATAAGTGGTGCTTATCAATTTTAACCAAAGCCATTCCCCCTCAACACCCTGAGAGATCTTTATCCCAGGTTGGGAGGACTCAGAAGTGCTCCACTACACACTCATCTCCCCAAGGCACAGAGAAAGCCATCAGTCACCAGTTTACTGGGATCTTCTCTCTCTCCAAACCTGCGTGGATTATAGTCTATTTGATCTTTCTATTGCACTGCTGTGCATGTCTTACATTGTTAACTCGGACTATTAGCTCTCACATTGTTCAGTGTTTCACTACCAGTTGCCAAACTGACCTCATTTCCTGCCAAGTTAACCTCATTTCCGTTTTTGATAAGGCTACTAAATAAATAGATTCTAAGAATACTGCAGGCGCAGTATTATCTGGGTTCTGCAAGGGGGACGATAAGGTCCTGTGGTGTCTCTGTGGCCAGGATGGCCAAAAAATGGAACAGACCGTAGATAGAAGGAATCATAAATAGCTAGACAAATACCTCCAACAGCTCTTTGATGAAACTGAGGAGAGGTTGGTTGTGGGAAGTAGATGGATACAAAGGGGTCAACCTGGGAGTAAGAACTGATGTGGTCATAAAAAATATCTTCCAAGATCTAGAGTAGGAAGCCCACTCCCTCATTCACATACCAAATATTTATTGAGTGCATGGGCAGGGCATTGAGTAAGACCCTGGCGATAGAAGAGAACAAAACAGATCTGACTTCTGCCTTTTTGGAACTTACATTCTAGTGGTAGGGAGAAAGACAAGAAACACACATATCATCAAGGAGTTTCTAAAACAGATGTGATACCAAGAAAGCAGCATTACTTGGGGCAGGAGAAGGGTGGTCCTTTAGGCAAGATCATCAAGTGAGCTAGGGAATGAGTAGCCAGTTGTGTGAACTTCTGGGGCCACAGCCAGCTAGGCAGAGGGAAGAGCAAATGCAAAGATCCTAAAAAGAGAATATGGGACCTCCCTGGTGGTCCAGTGGTTAAAAATCTGCCTGCTAATGCAGGGGACAAGGGTTTGATCCCTGGTCAGGGAAGATTCCACATGGTGAGGGCCAACTAAGCCTGTGGGCCACAGCTACTTAGCCCACAAGCCCTAGAGCTGGTGAAACTAGAGAGTAGACCCCACTTGCTGCAACAAGAGAAAGCCTGCTCACAAAACAAAGACCCAGCTCAGCCACACACACAAAAAAAGAAAGAAAGAAACAGAAAGTGCTTGGTATATTTAGGTCTAGAAAGAAAAGCAAATCTGGGGAGCAGAAATGAAGTGAGAGAGGTGGAGAGGGGAGAGGAGTGAACCTTCTAGTGAAGAGTTTCCCAGATAATGTGCCCCAGTGGGGGTTCACTGTGTCCCAGCTGTGGCTCCCTCAGCCCCCACATCAGAAGTAGGGCCTGGAGTAGCCTGATTTGCTCCCTACCACCGCCATCACCTTGGACTGAAAAGGCTTCATCTACTTACCCCAGTGTTCCACACACATATTATGAATACCTTTTGATTCTGAAAGTTTAGCTTCTCTGTTGCTGTTCAGTGGGCTAGTTGTGTCTGACTCTTGACGACCTCATGGACTACAGCATGCCAGGACTCCCTGTCCCTCCCCATCTCCTGGAATTTGCCCAAGTTCATGTTCACTGTATCAGTGATACCATCTAGCCATCTCTTCTTCTGATGCCCTCTTCTCCTTCTACCCTCAATATCTTTCCCAGCATTAGGGACTTTTCCAATGAGTTGGCTGTTCGCATCAGGTGACCAAAATACTGGAGCTTCAACTTCAGCATCAGTCCTTCCAATGAGTATTCAGGATTGATTTCCATTAAGATTGACTGGTTTGGTCTCTAAGGTACTCTCAGGAGTCTTCTCCGGCACCACAGTTAGAAGGCATCAATTCTTTGGCACTCTGTCTTCTTTAAGGTCCAGCTCTCACAACCATATGTGACCACTTGGAAGACCGTAGACTTGACTAACTGGACCTTTGTCAGCAGAGTGATGCCTCTGTTTTCAACACACTGTCTGGGTTTGTCATAACTTTCCTGCCAAGAAGCAACTGTCTTCTGATTTTGTGGCTGCAGTCACTATTTGCAGTGATTTTAGAGCCCAAGAAGAGGAAATCTGTCACCACTTTCACCTTTCTCCTGCTATTTGCCATAAAGTAATGGGGCCAGATGCCATGATCTTAGTTTTCTTTATATTTATGCTGACTTTTCCACTCTCCTCCTTCACCCTCATCAAGAGGTTCTTCAGTTCCTCTTTGCTTTCTCCCATTAGAGTGGTATCATCCACATATCTGAGGTTGTTGATGTTTCTCCCACCTATCTTGATCCCAACTTATAACTCATCCAGCCCAGCATTTCTCATGATGTGCTTGGCGTATAAGTTATATCTGTGTCAAATCAAATCTCAGAGACAGAGTTTTGGGGACAGTAGAAAAAGATCGCTTTGTTGCTATGCCAGGCAAAGGGGGACACAGCAGGCTAATGCCTTCAAAATCATGTGTCCCACCTTGGGGAAGATAGTGACAAGTTTTATAGTGAAAGAGGGCATGATCAGCTCGTGGACATTCTTCTGATGGGTTGGTGGTGAGGTAAGTAGGAATCAACATCGTCAACCTTCAGGTTTAACTGGTCTAGGGTCTACATGCTTGTGAACAGCATACCTTAACTTCTCCCACCTGGAGGCAGTTTCAGTATCCACAAAATAGCTCAAAGCTATTGTGCTCAAAAATAGCTCAAAGCTATTGTGCTCAAAAAATAGCACAAAATCCATAAAATAACTGGGGAAAAAAGATGACCATATCTTCTAGGAATTAAACATATTAAGTATAGAATAACAAAAACAGTATGGTAAGTGACATGAGGAAAGTTAAAAGAAAAATCATAGTCCTAAAAATGGCATCACTGCTCTTAAAAGTCCATGATACAAAACCTAAATTTAATACCTGATTTAATGTCCTGCCAGTCACGGCCTGACAAAAGGTGGTCCACTAGAGAAGGGAATGGCAAATCACTTCAGTATTCTTGCCTTGAGAGCCCTATGAACACAATGAAAAGAAAAAAATATGACACTGGAAGAGAAGCCGACCACGTCGGTAGGTGTCCAATGTGCTACTGGGGAAGAATGGAGAAACAGCTCCATGAAGAGTGAAGGAGCTAGGCTAAAGAGGAAACCTTGCTGAGCTCCGGACGTGTCTGGTCCCCAGGTGGCAACAGTGGTGAAGAACCCGCCTGCCAATGCAGGAGACTGTAAGAGATGTCGGTTCAGTCCCTAGGTTGGGAAGATACCTGGAGGAGTGCATGACAACCCACTCCAGTATTCTTCACTAGAGAGCCTGGCAGGCTGCAGTCCATGGCGTCACAAAGAGTCAGACACCACTGAAGCGACTTAGCACGCACGCTGATGGTGAAAGTAGAGTCCAATGCTGTAAAGAACGGTATTGCATAGGGACCTGGAATGTTAGGTCCGTGAATCAGGTAAATTGGATATGGTCAAGCAGGAGATGGCAAGAGTGGACATGGACAGTTTAGGAATCTGTGACCTAAAATGAACGGGAATGGGCAAGTTTAATTCAAATGACCAATATAGCTACTACTGTAGGCAAGAATTCCTTAGAAGAAATGGACTAGCCCTCATAGTCAACAAAAGAGTCCGAAATGCAGTATTTGCATGCAATCTCAAAAATGACATAATGATCTTGGTTCATTTCCAAGGCAAACCATTCAACATCACAGTAATCCAAATCTATGCTCCAACCATTAATGCTGAAGAAGCTGAAGGCGAACAGTTCTATGAAGACCTACAAGACCTAGAACTAAAACCAAAAAAAGATGTCATTTACATCATAGGGTATTGAAATGCAAAAACAGGATGTGAAGATACATGGATTAACAGGCAAATTTGGCCTTGGAATATAAAATGAAGCAGGGCAAAGGCTAACAGTTTTGTCAAGAGAACACACTGGTCATAGCAAACAGCCTCTTCCAATAACACATGAGAGAACTCTACACATGGACATCACCAGATGGTCAATACTGAAATCAGATTGATTATATTCTTTGTAGCTGAAGATCAAGAAGCACTAAACATTCGGCAAAAACAAGACCGGGAGCTGATTATGGCACAGATAATGAGCTCCTTATTCAGCCTTAACTTGAAGAAAGTAGGGAAAACCACTAAACCATTGAGGAAGGGGCTAAATCAAATCCTTTGTGATTATATAGTGAAAGTGACAAATAGATTCAAGGGATTAGCTCTGTTAGAGTGCCTGAAGAACTATGGATAAAGGTTCATGACATTGTATAAGGGGTGGTGACCAAAACCATCCCAAAGGGTGGAAAAAAATGCAAGAAGGCAAAGTGGTTGTCTGAGGAGGTCTTACAAATAACTGAGAAAAGGCAAAGAGAAGATAATCAAAAGGCAAAGGAGAAAGGGAAAGATATACCCAACTGAATGCACAGTTCCAGAGAATAGCAAGAAGAGATTTTAAAAAACCTTCTTAAGTGAACAATACAAAGAAATAGAGGAAAACAATAGAATAAGAAACACTAGAGATCTCTTTAAGAAAACTAGAGATACCAAGGGAACATTCTGTACAAAGATGGGCATAATAAAGGACAGAAACAGCAAGGACCTAACAGAAGCAAAAGAGATTAAGAAGAGGTGGCAAGAATACGCAGAAGAACTATACAAAAAACGATCTTAATGACCTGGATAATCACCGTGGTGTGGTCACTCACCTAGAGCCAGATATCTTCAAGTGTGAAGTCAAGTGGACCTTAGGAAATATTACTAGAAACACAGCTAGTGGAGGTGATGGAATTCCAGCTGAGCTATTTCAAATCCTAAAAGGTGATGCTGTAAAAGTGCTGCACTCAATATGCCAACAAATTTGAAAGACTCAGCAGTGGCCACAGGACTGGAAAAGATCAGTTTTCATTCAATCCCAAAAAAAGGCAATGCCAAAGAATGTTCAAATTACCATACAATTAGACTTATTTCACATGCTAGCAAGATTATACTCAAAATCCTTCAATTTAGGCTTCAGCAGTGCATGAACTGAGAACTTCCAGATATACAAGCTGGGTTTAGAAAAGGCAGAGAAACCAGAGATCAAACTGCCAACATCCATTGGATCATAGAGAAAGCAAGGGAATTCCAGAAAAGCATCTACTTTTGCTTCATTGACTACGCTGAAGCCTTTATGTTGATCACAACAAACTGGAAAATTCTTTTTTTTTTTTTGGAAAATTCTTAAAAAGAGATGGAAATACCAGACTACCTTACTTGTCTCCTGAGAAACCTGTATGCAGGACAAGAATTCACAGTTATAACCTTATATGGAACAACGGATTGGTTCAAACTTGGGAAAGGAGTACGTCGTACGTCAAGGCTATATATTATCACTCTGCTTATTTAACTTTTATGAAGGGCACATCATGTGAAAAGTCGGGCTGAATGACTCACAAGCTGGAATCAAGATTGTCAGGAGAAATATCAATAACCACAGATATGCAGATAATATACCCCTTAATGGCAGAAAGGGAAGGGGAACTAGAGAGCCTTTTGATGAGGGTGAAAGAGGAGAGTGAAAAAGATGGCTTAAAACTCAAAATTTAAAACACTAAGGTCATGGCAGCTGGTTCTGTCACTTCATGCAAATAGATGAGGAAAAAGTGAAAACAGTCACAGACTTTGTTTTCTTGGGCTCCAAAATCACTGCAGATGGTGACTGCAGCCATGAAATTAAAAGATGCTTACTCCTTGGAAGAAAAGCTATGACCAACCTAGACAGCGTATTAAAAAGCAGAGACATTTGCAGCCAATTAAGCCGACTGTGCTCTTTTCCCCATGGGGGCCCGGTGTGCAGTGGCTGCAAACAGCAGCCTCCTTGGTAGTGTATGCAGCCTGTTGCCTGTGCAGGTAGCCCTAAGGGACCTTGGCCACAACTCTTCCTAGTGGGCATTCATGACTGGCCTGCTGTTTCTCAATCTAGACTCCAGACAGGTATGCGCGGTGCCTTTGGAAAGCCCCAGGGCACAGTGGCCAGGGTCCACACTGGCCAGGTCATAATGTCCATCCGCACCAAGCTGCAGAACAAGGAGCATGTGATTGAAGCCCTCCGCCGGGCCAAGTTCAAGTTCCCCGGCCGTCAGAAGATCCACATCTCCAAGAAGTGGGGATTTACCAAGTTTAATGCGGATGAATTTGAGAACATGGTGGCAGAAAAGCGACTCATCCCGGACGGCTGTGGGGTCAAATACATCCCTAATCGTGGTCCCCTGGACAAATGGCGGGCCCTGCACTCATGAGCATCAGCTCTGTTCCCTCCTTAATCACGCTCACCAATAAATGCTATTTCCTGTCAAAAAAAAAAAAAGAAAGAAAGAAAAAGCAGAGACATCTCTTTGCCTACAAATTTCCGTCTACTCAAAGCTATGGTTTTTTCACTAGTCATGTGAAGATGTGAGAGTTAGACCACAAAGAAGGCTGTGTGCCAAAGATTTGATGCTTTCAAATTGTGGTGCTAGAAACTCTTGAGAATCCCTTGGACAGCAAGGAAATCAAACCAGTCAATCGTAGAGGAAATTAATTCTGAATATTCTTTGGAAGGACTGATGCTGAAGCTGAAGCTCCAATGCTTTGACACCTGATGTGAAGAGCCGACTCACTGGATCCTGACACTGGGAATGATTGAGAGCAAAAGAAGAGGTCGACAAAGGATGAGACGGTTATATAGCATCACTGACTCAATGGACATGATTTTGAGCAAACTCTAGTTGATAATGAAGGACAGGGAAGCCTGGCTTGATGCAGTTCATTGGGTTGCAAAAAGTTGGATATGTCTTAGTGACTGAACAATAAAAACAAAACTGAAGTTTCACCCTCTTCCAGAAATGTAATCTGAACCAACCAGCCTGGAATTTTCAGATCCAGCACCAATAAAGTAATCTGTCACGTTGGCCCTCTCCCTTTCCACCCCTCTTCCTCCATTCAAGAAGTACCAATCTGCATGATAAAGCCTTTGCCATTCCTTTTCTTCTAAAATAGATGCCCTGGCCTAAAAACAATCCTTTCTTTTCTTTTGCTAATAGCTCTCTTTCCCCAGCATGGGGCTTCCAGGTGTGCTAGTGGTAGAGAACCTGCCTACCAAAGCAGGAGACTTAACAGCTAGGGATGATCCCTGGGTTGGGAAGTACCCCTGGAGTAAGAAATGGGAACCCACTCCAGTATTCTTGCCCGGAGAATCCCATGGACAGAGGAGTCTGGTGGACTACAGTCCATGGGGTCTCAAGGAGTCAGACACCACTGAAGCGACTAAGCACGTAACCCTTTCCCCACCCTTCTTTCTATAAAAACCTTCCATTTTGTACAAATCCTTGGAGGTTCTTCTAGTTGCTAGATGAGGTTCTACCCAAATCATGAAGCGCCCAATGAAGCCAATTGTAATTCTTCAAATTTACTTGGTTGAATTTTGTTTTTTTAAACACTAGGCAGATAGATTAAGGAAACAAAATTAAGAGCCCAGAAACTTATATATGCGAAAATTTGTATATAATATATATATATACATATATATTTATAGTTTATTATTGAGATGGTATTCTAAAAATGGATTATTCAGGGAATTCCCTGTAGGTCCAGTGATTACCACTTGGCACTTCTGAAACAGGAGGGAAGGGGGCAGGGCACAACCTTAAAAAGAATAACATAGCTTGAGAACTCGACATAAACTGATTAGAACCATACAAGTCCAAGATGGCAGACAAGTGGACTTCCACTAGACCTTGAGCCTCAGCTTATGCTTATTGTAACACATCAACAAACTAAATGACACACTTGCATGTGCCAAGACAATTCAAAGGCCAATCAAAAAGTTCAAAAAGTAGGCAGTGGTCCAATTCCTGGGCACCTCCCCCAGCTAGCTGGAATACTCTCCCCACTCATTAGCCTATGAAATTACCTACTCCTATGAAAACTGATAGGCTTCCCAGGCAATGCAGGACATACAAGAGATAGGGGTTCGATCCCAGAGTCAGGAAGATCCTCTGGAGAAGGAAATGGGAACCCACTCCAGTATTTTTGCCTAGAGAATCCCATGGACAGATTCTGGGGGGCTACAGTTCATGGGGTTGCCAATAGTCAAACATGACTGAGCATGCCCACACACGTAAAAAAAGACAACCTCATACCTTGGTGCTGCTCTCACATTCTGACATGGCCCACACTGTGAAGTGTGTTTTTCTATAAATAAATCTACCTATCACTTTGTCTCTCACTGAATTCTTTTGGTGATGAGAAATCAAGAACCTAAGCTTTGGGCTTCCCTGATGACTCAGTGGTAAAGAATCTCCTGCCAATGCTGGAGACACAGGTTCAAACCCTGGTCTGGGAAGACCCCACATGCTACAGGGCAACTAAGTCCGTGTGCCACAACTACTGAACCTGTGCTCTAGAGCTGGTGCTCTGTAGCAAGAAAAGTCATAGCAATGACAGGCCCAAGCACCTCAACTAGAGAGTAGCTTCGGCTCGCAGCAATGAAGCACCAGCACACCCAAAAATACATAAATAAATAAAATTATTTTTAAAAAGAGAGAGAGAGAATCTGAGCTTTTTTTTTTCTGCTTTATTTTTTTAATTGAAGGATAATTGCCTTACAGAATTTTGTGGTTTTCTGTCCTAGGTACACTGATGTCCCCACCCTCCCAAGCCTCTCTCCCATCTCCCTCCCTATCCCACCCTTCTGGATTGTCACAGAACCCCTGTTTGAGTTCCCTGAGTCATACACCAAATTCCCATTGGCTATCTATTTTACATAGGGGACTGGAATGCAAAAGTAGGAGGTCAAGAGAAACCTGGAGTAACAGGAAAATTTGGCCTTGGAATATAAAATGAAGCAGGGCAAAGGCTAATGCTAACAGAGCTTTGCCAAGAGAACACACTGGTCATAGCAAATACCCTCTTCCAATAACATAAGAGATGACTCTACACATGGACATCACCAGATGGTCAATACCGAAATCAGATTGATTATATTCTTTGTAGCTAGAGATGGAGAAGCTCTATACAGCCAGCAAAAACAAGACTGGGAGCTGACTGTGGCTCAGATCATGAACTCCTTATTGCCAAATTCAGACTTAAATTGAAGAAAATAGGGAAAACCACTAGACCATTCAGGTATGACCCAAATCAAATCCCTTATGATTATATAGTTGAATAGATTCAAAGGATTAGATCTGATAGACTTAAATTGAAGAAAATAGGGAAAACCACTAGACCATTCAGGTATGACCCAAATCAAATCCCTTATGATTATATAGTTGAATAGATTCAAAGGATTAGGTCTGATAGAGTACCTGAAGAACTATGGACAGAGGTTTGTGACATTGTATAGGAGGCAGTGATCAAGACCACCCCAAGTAAAAGAAATGCAAAAAGGAAAAATGGTTGTCTGAGGAGGCCTTACATATAGCTGAGAAAAGAAGAAAAGTAAAAGGCAAAGGAGAAAAGGAAAGACATACCCATCTGAATGTAGAGTTCCAAAGAATAGCAAGGAGAGATAAGAATGCCTTCCTAAGAGATTAATGAAAAAAAAAAATAGAGAAAAATAACAGAATGGGAAAAGCTAGAGATCTCTTCAAGAAAATTAGAGATAACAAGGAAACATTTCATGCAAAGATGGGCTCAATAAACGACAGAAACAGCAAGACCTAACAGAAGCAGAAGATATTTAGAAGAGGTGGCAAGAATACACAGAAGATCTATACAAAAAAGATCTTAATGATCCAGAAAATCACAATGGTGTGATCACTCACCTAGAGCCAAACATCCTGGAATGTGAAGTCAAGGGGGCCTTACGAAGCATAACTACAAACAAAGCAAATGAAGGTGATGGCATTCCAGCTGAGCTACTTCAAGCACTGTGAAAGTGCTGCACTCAATATGCCAGCAAATTTGAAAAACTCAGCAGTGGCCACAGGACTGGAAAAGTTCACTTTTCATTCCAATCTTAAAGAAAGGCAATGCCAAAGAATGTTCAAACTACCGTACAATTGCACTCATCTCACACTCTAGCAAAGTAATGCTCAAAATTTTCCAACCCAGGCTTCAACAGTACATGAATTGAGAACTTCCAGATGTTCAAGCTGGATTTAGAAAAGGCAGAGGAACCAGAGATCAAATTGCCAACATCTGTTGGATCATAGAAAGAGCAAGAGAGTTTCCAAAAAACATCTACTTCTGCTTTATTGACTATGCCAAAGCCTTTGACTGTGTGGATCATGACAAACTGTGGAAAATTCTGAAAGAGATGGGAATACCAGACCACCTTACCTACCTCTTGAGAAGTCTGTATGCAGGTCAAGAAGCAACAGTTAGAACTGGACATGGAACAATGGACTGGTTTCAAAATGGGAAAGGAGTATGTCAAAGCTGTTATTGTCACCCCATTCATTTAACTTATATGCAGAGTACACCATGCAAAATGCTGGGCTGGATGATGTACAAACTGGAATCAAGATTGCCAGGAGAAATATCAATAACCTCTTTTATGCAGATGATACCACCCTTATGGCAGAAAGCAAAGAAGAACTAAAGAGCCTCTTGATGAAAGTGAAATAGGAGAGTGAAAAAGATGGCTTAAAACTCATCATTCAAAAAACAAAGATCATGGCATCCAGCCCCATCATTTCATGGCAAATAGATGGGGGAAAAGTGAAAACAGTGACAGACTTTATTTTCTTGAGCTCCAAAATCACTGTAGATGTGACTGCAGCCATGAAATTAAAAGATGCTTGCTCCTTGGAAGAAAAGCTATTAAAAAGCAGAGACATTACTTTGATGACAAAGGTCAGTCTAGTCAAAGCTATGGTTTTTCCAGTAGTCATATATTGATGTGAGATTTGGAGCATAAAGAAAGCTGAGCGCCAAAGAATTTATGTTTCTGAACTGTGGTGTTGGAGAAGACTCTTCAGAGTCCCTTGGATTGCAAGAAGATCAAACCAGTCAATCTGAAAGGAAATCAGTCCAGAATGTAGATTGGAAAGACTGATGC
The DNA here is from genome assembly GCF_963930625.1 of Muntiacus reevesi. Classification (NCBI taxonomy): domain Eukaryota; kingdom Metazoa; phylum Chordata; class Mammalia; order Artiodactyla; family Cervidae; genus Muntiacus; species Muntiacus reevesi. The sequence continues at coordinate 10,433,738 of NC_089256.1, forward strand.
TGAAGCTGAAGCTCCAATACTTTGGTCACCTGACGGGAAGAACTGACTCATTGGAAAGGACCCTGAGGCAAGGAAAGATTGAAGGCCGGAGGAGAAGGGAACCACAGAGGATGAGATGGTTAGAGGGCGTCACTGAGCCGATGGATGTGAGTTTGAGCAAGCTCTGGGAGTTGGTGATGGACTGGGAGCATGCTGCAGTCCGTGGGGTCACAAAGAATCTGACATGACTAAGGGACTGAACTAACTGACCCCCTTCCTATCTCAGCACTAGAAGAGAATATGGTAGGATTTTTGTATTTTGCTATAGACAAGCCTCACTCAGTATGGTGAAACAAATGCAAAAATAAATAGATAAAAGCAAAACACTGTAAAACAAAATGATAACAAATTCCAAAGGAGCCTGGCAGGCTATAGTCCACAGGGTCGCAAGGAACCCAACATGATTAAGGGCAGGAGCAACAGGGGGTGAAAGAGGATTAGATGGTTGGATGGCATTACTGACTCAATGGACATGAGTTTGAGCAAACTCCAAGAGATAGTGAAAGGCAGGGAGGTCTGGCATGCTGCAGTCCATGGGGTGGCGAAGAGTTGGACACAACTTAGCACCTAAAAAGAAAACAGTAGAAAATGGTACATCTGTTGAGAAGAACTGGCAATGTCTATCAAAACAACAGGAACATCTGCCCTTTGATCCAGAAATTCTGCTTTTAAATATTTATTCAGCAACCTTGCATGAAAAAAAATGTGATGCAGCCAAAGTTATTCTTTGCAGCCTTGTTTCTAATAGCAAAAGGGCAGGAACACCAAAATATTGATAATAAATTGATTTGTTAGATTATGAGTTATCTTTAAAATGAAATGCTGTGTACCTGTTAGAAGGAATGAAGGAGCTGACTCCAAGTAATAGTATGGAATAATTTCTAAGATATGTCATTAAGGGGAAAAAAATGTATTTAATCTGCTAACACTTGTGCTTTTTTTTAAAAAAAAGAATGACATATATGCTTGGAAAATGCACAGACTATTTCTGGAAGGATGTATATAAAGATAGTAACAGTGACTGCCTTTGTGGATCAGAACTGAGGTGCTAGAGGGAAAGGGATAGAAGAGATTTTGTTTTCACTGTATATTCTTTTTTTTGTTTGATTGTTTTTGTCTTTTTCTTTTTCAATTTTTTTTCTTTTTCTGTTTTCCTTTTTCTAAACTTTTTTTTTCATTTTTTTCCTTTTTGAAAAAAATTTTTTTTTTACCGTATTCTTTTAAACTCTTTTGGTTTTTATATTGTACATGTTATCTTATTTTAAAAATAGATTATAATTGAAAGTATGGGATGGAATTTTTATGTATGTGCTTGTGCAAGTATAGAAATAGCCATTCTCATCATCCGGTAACAAATGGTGGATGAGGCGATTTGAGCTGAGGCTTTATTTTTTACTGTGATACTCTGCCATATTGTTTCAATGTGCTACATTAAGCATATACAGCTTTCCTAATTAAAAAAATTAATAACAGTTTCTTCACAGAAAAATGTTGGTACAAAGCTGAAAAGACTATTTGCAGAATCCAAAGTACTTTGTCAGGGGTGTTCCACCTTGGTAGGGAATTTCAGACCAGATGGGTCTTTAGACAGCTTTCAACATATCACATCCCTTAGATCTATGATCTGTAATCTTGGTAGACTGACCTTAATTTCTCACCTGGATTATAAACTCCTTAAGGCCAGAGAGTCTCAGTTTCGCTTTAAAACAAGCAAACAAACAAAAATTTCCCTCATCTCTTAATACAAAGTTACATAAACTTACCAAATAGTCTCACTTGAATGCTGGGATGTCTGTTTTTTCACAGCTGACAAAGTGCAGACTCAGTGCCCAGAGCTGTTAAGGTCGCATATTGTTTTTCTAACCTTTGCTATCACAAAGAGAAGTATAATACAATTTTCCTGGTAAAGAAGGCTTAGTCAGCACATCTTGCTTTGGGTTTGGTAACACAAGAATTTATTTGTTCAAAGTCAGTGGACCAAGAAGGGTTGGCCGGTGCATTGCCATGATCTCAATTTACATAACACCAACAACAGGACTGCAGGTCTGGGCCTGGGGCTTTTCCCTGGGCACCCATTTGGGTCTCTGAATATCATTGATTCCTCTGGTAACAAAGTAAAAAGTTGTAACTTTTTTGGGGGCTGTTCCACGTGGCACTCAGGATCTTAGTTCCCAGTTATTATTGTTGGTCAGTCACTAAGTCATGTCCAACTCTTTGTCACCCCATGGACTGCAGCATGCTAGGCTTCCCTGTCCTCCACTATCTCCCAAAGTTTGTTCAAACTCATGTCCATTGAGTCAGTGATGCTATCTAACCTCTGCTGCCCCCTTCTCATTTTGCCTTCAATCTTTCCCAGCATCAAGCTCTTTTCCAATGAGTTAGCTCTTCACATCAGGTGACCAAAGTATTGGAGCTTCAGCTTCAGCATCAGTCCTTCCAATGAATATTCAAGGTTGATTTCCTTTAGTATTGACTGGTTTGATCTCCTTGCTGTCCAAGAGACTCTCAAGAATCTTCTCTAGCACCACAATTTGAAGGCACAGTTCTTCAGCACTCAGCCTTTTTTATGGTCCAACTCTCACATCGGTAGTTCCCAGACTAAGGATCAAACCCACACCAACTGCAGTGGAAGTGCAGAATTAACCACTGGACTGCCAGGGAATTCCCACAGAACTTACACTTAATGTGTACTGAATGAATGACTGCAGTAGTGTACAAATACATGCTCAAATGAATAGAGGGGTAAATAAATGCATAAATATATGCATTAATTAATGACACACTTTCTCATGGGGGCAGACAGACATACTATGTATGGGTCATGGATACCGATAGACGGAGAAAGTAGAGATAGGATGTATTGAATGACAGGCATTCGGAGCAGTTCTAATGATGGTTCACAACCTGCAACTATTTGGCCAGAATGGAGTGTGTCTGCATTACAGCAAGTGGCCTGCAAGAAACAAGTGGGGATCCCCAAGGAGGCAGCATACAAGCTGACATGTGGGATGCTCTTCTCTACCCACTCCTTTGTTTGCAAGATGTCCCTGCCAGACATGAAGGACAGCTTTCTGGATTTCCAAACTAGTTGTTACAAGTTCCACTACTATAAGACACTCACTGGGATCAAGGGTTGTCATGAGTACTGACTGGGTGTGGGGCCCAGCCGAGATGTGCCTTGCCACACCCGCAGTGTGCTGTGGGTTCAGCTGGTGGTAAAGAATCCCCTGCGCCCTCTGGGCCAAACTGTGCCAAGTGAGCACTTCCTCTTGGACTGGTCTCCCACGTCCATCTACTCTCTGCCCTTCTCTGCCAGGTTGGGTGAAGGCAGCACTCGACATCACCCTTCAGAAGAATTCCTGTCCATTCCCAGCCCTCTCTAAGCTGTTTCACTTGAGGGCCCCCTACTGAAAGCCCTGCCCCGCCTCAGACCCCTCTAGCCCTCCAGGAAAACAGCCGTAAGCCCTCCCTAGTACCGTCCGGCACAGAAAGGACGCCTACTGGGGTTCCTACACCTCCAAACCAGGCCCTCTCTCCAGGTTTATCCCCTACCTGATGCTGCGCGAAACACCAAATAAATTTTCCATCACCCTAAAAAAAAAAAAAAAAGCAGAGATAGAAACAATGAGCACAATGAGCCCCAAACTGGGGCGCTTTCTGTTGGGACCAAAAATGGCCCCACCTCCTGGTCAGTGGCCAAGACTGTCCCCACAGCGCACAGGGTCACAGCCTTAAGTGGGTGCTTACCATGTGTGGGTCCCTGCAAAGGAAACTTTTATCCTTCCTGAGGGCCAAGGTTCAGCTACGACTTCAAAAAATACCTACCGAAGCCTCCTGATTCCCAAAGAGGGAAAATTGATGCTGAAAGCTCAGCTTCTCTGTACACCAATCCCAAATCAAATCTCAGAGACAGAGCTTGGGGGTAGTAGAAGAGCGTAGCTTTATTGCTTTGCCAGGCAAAAGTGGAGATAGCAGCCTAACGCCTCAAAACCATGTGTCTTAACTTGGGGAAGATAGTGACAGGTTTTATAGTAAAAGAGGGAGTAATCGGCTTGTGGATATTCTTCTGATGGATTCGTGGTGAGGTAAGCAGGAGTCAACATTGCCAGTCTTGAGGTTTAACTGTCCTGGGGTCTACCTGCTTGTGGGCAGCTTACCATAACTTTTCCCATCTGGAGGGGGTTTCAGTATCCACAAAATAGCTCAAAGATGTTGTTGTGGGTTTCCGTTGATGGGGAAATGGCACCTCTCCCAAGGCAGCTCGTGACTTTCTTTCTCCCTGGTCTCACATCCCATCCCCTCTAGTCCCTAACTGACAACTGCTTGAATCTGCCCACTGAAACGCAGGGAAGGTCCTGGAGGCTGAATGAAGGTTGTTTCCTATAGTCAAAAAAATGGGTGACAGGAAAAAGCTTTGTGCTCAGGAGCCCCACAGGGCCCTGCAGAGTATGAAATATATTTGCATAACAGTGCAAACAAGTAAAATGTTGCATTAAACTGTTGCTTCATTTGTTTTCTTTGCCATCTAAGAACTCTACATTTCATTTCTGGACAGTTTCCCAATTTTAGCATAAAATGAAGTATTTTAGACCGGTAGTAATCTTTTTATTTTATCTTCACATATTTCCCTTTACCAGAGGTATGTAAATTTGGGGATGTTAAGGAATTATTTCAGGGCTTCCCTGGATACTCAGACAGGAAAGAACTTGCCTGCAATGCAGGAGACCAGCATTCAGTTCCTGGGTTGGAAAAATCCCCTGGAAAAGGGAATGGCTACCCACTTCAGTATTTTTGCTGGAAAATCCCATGGACAGAGGAGCCTGGCAGGCTACAGTCCATGGGGTCACAAAGAGTAGGACACAACTGAGTGACTAAAACTTTCTTTAAGGAATTATTTAATTCCAAGGTCTGAACTGACAATAAATTGCCTAATTCTACAGAAAAAAAAAAAAAAAAGGTTTTCTCCATATTTGAATCTTTATGATTTAATATTCTATCCCCAATTTTTTTTTTTCTCCACAGCAGGAAACATGTATATGTCCCAGTGTCATCATATCCAAAAAAATTTTTTAATCTCTGTTTCATTCTCTCCCTCTCTTTCTCTTCCTCTCATACAAATGTATACTCTCACACACATACACACCATACCAACAGCAAATGGCAATTATAGCCCAAAAACTTACAAAGTCCAAAATGTGGTCAAGATAAATAATGATATAAAATGCTACTTTGGGCTTCCCTGGTGGTCCAGTGTTAAGAATCCCCCTTGCAATGCAAGGGACACTGGTTTGATCCCTGGTCTGGAAGATCCCACATGCCATGGAGCAACTAAGCCTCTTTGCCACAACTACTGAGCCCAGGAGCTGCAACTACCGAAGTCCCTGTGGCTAGAACCCAAGCTCCACAGTAAGAGAAGCCACCACAATGAGATGCTTGTGTACCACAAGGAAGAGTAGCCTCCACTCACGGCAACCAGAGAAAGCCCAAGTACAACAGCAAAGACGCACTATAGCCAAAAAACAAAAAATAAAATCTTTTAAAAAAAAGAAAGAAAAGTTAAACTGGAAAAAATAAAAGCCCCTTTGACAAAAGGTGAATCACCTATTAAATTGGCAAAGTTTTCTTTTTTAATAAGAATGCTCAGTGTTACTGTTGTCCAAGCTGCTCATTTGGCAAATTCATACTGGTGGCAGTATAAATTGGGAAAACTCTTGGAAGAGTACTGGGCCATCCATCTTGAAAGCCTTAACAAAAAAAAAAAAAAAAGAAAGAAAGCCTTAACAATATTCCCGCCCTATGTCCTTGTGATCTCACTTCTCACAACAAGGAGGTGATACAAAAGAAATTATCCTTTATTCTTAGAATATAATCCCAAAACATTTTAAAAAAGATTTAAAAACAGCAAACCCCACCCCTTCTCCCCATTCTGTAGGCTTTAATCTCTTTTCTTACTTTTCTCCATATTGCATATTATATATTCATGTGTTTGTGTTTCCTCCCCACTGCTCACAAAGAATCAAAGCAAATGGTGTCCTTAATGCCCTTGAATAATTCCTTACACATAGTAGGTACTCATATATATCCATTTAGCTAATAAATTATTTATAATAGTGAAAATTAAAACAAATGCAAAAACTAGAGTAATAATGATTAAGTACATTTTGGCCGTCCTTTGATTGGTTATTTTACAGTTATTACAAATATAATTATAAAAACTATATCCTTCCTATCCTCTCAACCTCTTCAGAGCAGTTCCTTAGAGCTGTCTGAAACACTGTCTCCTAGGCTATAGTCCTCGTTTTGCCCCAAATAAAACTTGACTCACAGCACTAAAAAAAAAAAAAAATTGTAAAATTTGGAAAATAGATAAAATATTTTTTCTTTTTAAAAGGTGTTTACTGGAGTATAGTTGATTTACAATGCTGTGTTAGTTTCAGGGGTACAGCAAAGTGAATCTGTTATACATATATCCACGCTTTTTTAGGTTGTTTTCCCATATAGGCCTTTGTAGAGTATTGAGTAGAGTCCCCTGTGCTGTACAGTAGGTCCTTATTAGTTATCTATTTTATATATAGTAATGTATATATGTCAATCCCAGTCTTCCAATTTATCCCTGCCTCCTTACACCCTGATAACCATAAGTTTGTTTTCCACATCTGTAACTCTTGAAAACAGATACACTGTTAAGGAGGAAATGAAAACACATAATATTATGTAGGTGTGGTAGATTGTTACAGTAATGATCCCAATGAGCCATACCTGCCTCTGTCTGGATTTTCATTAAATCCCCTCTCACACTGACTCTGGGTTTTCCCATATGACTTGTTTTGGATGATGGGACATCAGCAAAGATGATCCAACGGCTGCTTAAGAACTATTTGTACACTGGGTCTTGACCTCTCTCTCTTGTTGCTTCTGGAACCCTGTTACCTAGGTAGCATGCTGGAAATAAACTACCCAGCCCATAGCCAGTGCCAGACACTGAATGTCTTATTCATAAAATAAGGTCATATAGCATATAGCATCCAGCTCCAGTTGGGCCACCAGAAGACTGCAGGGACATGTATGATCCTAGTTGATAAGACCAGAAGAAATGCCCAGTTGAGCTCTGCTCAAACTGATGACTGACAGTATTGTGAGCCAGTGAAAGGGTTGTAGTATTAAGCACTAAGTTTTGAGGTGGTGTGATCGAATACCTGCTTTGTTGAAATAGGTATGCATATGTAGGTCAAAAGTATCAGTACTGTTTACACAGAAAGAACTCATGGCAATCCTGTGATGAAAGAAACTCAGGTGAGGAGAACTCGACTAGGTGTGACTGACCAGGCAAGACTCCCAGTACAAGGATCACCACATTCTAGAGAAAAAAACAGCCACAGAAACAAGCACACAGAGGAGTACAAAGGTTCTCTTTAGAGCAGTGGAAAAGTTTTGGAGGGACTTTTGGTGGTCCAGTGGTTAAGTATCCACCTTGCATTGCAGGGGACATGGATGTAAGATCCCACATGCACTGATGCAACCAAGTCCTTGGCTGCAACTACTGAACCCTTGAATTTTGGAGCCTGCACACCACAGCTAGAGAGTTCACAACTAAAGAGTCTGTGTGCCACATTGAAATATCTCTCATGCTGCAACTACCACCAAACACAGCCAAATTAAAAAAAAGGTTTTGGAATTAGTTAGTAGTGATAGTTGTACAGCATTGTGAATGTAATTATTTACGGTATAATTAAAACATGGTTAGTTAAAATGGCACATTTAGAGGAGTTCCCTGGTGGTCCAGTGATTAGGATTCCATGATCCCACTGCAGGGGGTACTGGTTCAATCCCTGGTCAGTGAGCTAAGATCCCACAAGACCCAGGGTTCGGTCAGAAAACCCCACAAAATAGCAAAACTAAAAAGAGTGAAGTGAAAGTCACTCAGTTGTGTCCAGCTGTTTGTAACCCCATGGAATTCTCCAAACCAGAATGCTGGAGTGGGTAGCTTTTCCCTTCTCCAGGGGATCTCCCCAACCCAGGGATCAAACCCAGGTCTCCTGCACAGCAGGCAGATTCTTTACCAGCTGAACCACTAGGGAAGCCTACTTCCCTACTTCAAGAATACTGGAGTGGGTAGCCTACCCCTTCTCCAGGGGATCATCCCAACTGTAACAGGAGGAAAAGGGGCAAGGCACAACTTTTGAAAGAATGACATAGCCCAAGGACACAACATAAACTGATTAGAATCAAATGGTACTAAGATGGCAGACAAGACTAGACCTTGAGCCTCAATCAGCAAGTGAAATGACACACCCAGAGGTGCCATGACAGTTTCAAGTCACTGCTAAAAGACCAAGGAGTGGGCAGTGGCCCAAATCCTGGAAATCTCTGCCCCTTCCCAAAAATAGTTGGAATAATCCTCCCACTGATTAGCATATGAAATTACCCAGCCTGTAAAAACTAACCACACCCCGAATTTCGGGGTCGCACTCGCCCTCTGCAACAGCCCAGACTCTGTGGAGTGTGCGTCTCTCTGATTCTGAATAACTCCATTTACCTATCACTTTGTCTCTCACTGAATTCTTTCTGCAATGAAACATCAAGAACCTGAGCTTCATTAGGTCCTGAAACCAGATACCAAGGGTTTTGACTGGGTTTGAGTCCCAGCCACAAGGGTTCAAGTCCCAAGCAGGGTTTTGGCTGGGTTCGAGTCCCAGCACATAGGTTCAAGTCCCAATCTGTGGTAAATGGCTTCACAACCCAGGGATTGAACCCAGGTCTCCCACATTGCAGGCAGATCCCTTACCAGCTGAACTACCAGGGAAGCCCAAGAATACTGGAGTGGGTAGCCTATTCCTTCTCCCTCGGATCTTCCTGACCCAGGAGTCAAACCGGGTCTCCTGCATTGCAGGTGGATTCTTTACCATCTGAGTTACCAGGGAAGCTCCTAAAAAAAAAAATCCCCACAAAACCATATAAGCAAAGTCACCTATCTAAAACTTCCTCCAAAGATGGCAACCTTTCCCTTACATGCACTATAATAATCGGTTCCTTAGCCTCTGTGAACCGCTCTCACAGGCTGAGTGCTGAGCTCGCAGGCTGAGTGATGCAACCGGTCCTGCCATCCTTTCAACAATCCTGAATGCCATGATGGGGTGGTGGAACTTACCTTCTTCAAAGGAACTGTTGCAGGAAGGGGGACGCCTTCCAGGGCCCGAAACTGGGCTCTTGTCTAACACTCGGAAATGAATTGTCCGAGGAGACACATGTTGACAAAGCAAGAGATTTTATTGGGAAAGGGCACCCGGGTGGAGAGCAGGAGGGTAAGGGAACCCAGGAGAACTGCTCTGCCGCATGGCTCGCAGTCTTGGGTTTTATGGTGATGGGATTCATTTCCGGGTGGTCTTTGGCCAATCATTCTAATTCAGAGTCTTTCCTGGTGGCGCACGCAGCGCTCAGCCAAGGTGGATGCTAGCAAGAGGGATTCTGGGAAGTGGACGGACAGGTAGTGTCTCCTTTCGATCCTTCCCGAACTCTTCCGGCTGGTGGTGGCTTATTAGTTCCGTATTCCTTATCAGGATCTCCTGCCATAAAACAACTCATGCAAATGGTTACTATGGTGCCTGGCCAGGGTGGGCGGTTTCAGTCAGTGTGCTTCCCCTAACAACTCCCCCCTGAGAGACTTCACACTCAAGATGCTTCTTGGGAATTGGGGCGGAGGTCTCTTTCTTCTGTAACTTCTTCCTGCTGTGCCTGGGCGTAGGCCTGCCTAGCAGAGCAGAAGTCTCTCTCTACCTGATCTAAGTTGGGGTGTTTTATATCTGAAACCAGCTTTTACTCTTGTAATAACAGCGACTTAGTTTGAAACTGTCAGCGCCTCTCAGAGGTAAAATAGACAGGGGCCAAACAGGAGACCTAACAGGATGGTCATCACTGGTCCCCAGAAACAGGAGGTACCGCTGGGATGATTGGCTGGTGGTCAAGCGACAGAGCTGTGTTCTAAGAATCTTATGTTTAGTCTGAAGTTACCATCTTTCACCTGGGTGGGGGCTCTAGTTCTGTAGAAGAACTCAAAAGACATTGTTATGCATTTTTTTTTTTTTTTTTTTTTTGAGTAGGAACCAGGACCTGTCTCAAGGCTGTACCACCATTTGATTGTTTCCCCTCTGTTTCTATATTTTTTTCCTTCTCTGATTGGCAATTGTTTGAATCTACCCGTTGGAACTCAGGGAAGGTCAAGGAGGCTGAATAAAGCCTATATTTTACAGTACAGCAGATCTGTACTCCAGAGTCGCCACCCCGCAGAGTCCTGTTCAGTTTTATTTAGGGAACAGGGCAACTATGACTGTGATAACTTTTTGTCAAAATGGGGCATAGGATCGCCTCAGCTTGGAGAAGAGACACTGAATTGGAAGTATTCCTGAGTTCTAAGTCTTAGATCTGAGTCTTGTATGATTAAAATCTCAATCTCTTGGTCTGCCATTTTGTTGTAACATACCCAGTTAGTAGTAGCTGGAGAAGGGATAACTGGAGTTTTAATAGACAAAGTAAATCTCTTTTTTTTAGAAGAATAGGCCTGAAATCCAGTCCGGACCTGGCACTTCAGGGAGACTTATAGCCAGGTGGCCAGTTGCCTAGTTTTATAAAAAGTAAGATAGAAGTTACTCGCTTCCAGCAGACACTTTTGAGAATGGTAGCATCTAAGCCTGACATGACTCAGAAAACTCAAGTGTTTAGCAATACAATGTCTAATCTGAAATTATACCCATAGTAACACCTGGTTATTTCCCAGGATGTCTGAACCATAGCTGAGTACTCTATTTGACATTTAATTGTAAAATTTTTCTTTAATAGCCAAAGCAGATGGCACCATTAATGATGTCAGTGTTTCTCTAGGTATGAGAAGATGCAAGAATTGGGACTCATAAAATCTCTTGAAAAGATCTAACTATCTGAAGGCCTGTTCTGCCAGTTTTTCCCAGAGCACGGAGCGCCTCATTCCTGATCTTCACCCTGAACTCCTTTCAGGGCCGTTGAAAGTCAGCAGTTGCAGTGGCCATGATATATAATCACTGTAGATGTAGATGGCAAGTGTCAATCTTCAATTGGCAAAGCCCCTTTTTGCTCACAAACTTGACGACGACTTTGAGGGGGGCATTTCATGACCATTTTATCCCATGGTGCTGAGAATGTCCATTCTCAGGTTTGGCAAAGATTTTGTCGACCGGCTTCTCAATGTGCTGTTACTGGATTAGGCCATAAAACAGTATCTAAAATTCTCTGGACCACCTGTCTTACTAGCCTCTTGGTCCAGGAAAACATTCCCTCTTGTTGCTTTTTCTCATATCTAGAGTTACACTGTCATATCATCGATTTCATAAGGAACTATATATTATTTTATCAGAGGCCTCAGTCACACATTTGGCAGTGTAAGAAACAGCAATTTTGTAAAACAGGTGAAATACAAAGAACATAGCCAGCAGTATTAGTAAAGTCACGAGTAAGACTTAAGAGCTTCCATTAGATGTAGCCCAGTATATCCCAGGTCGTCTGACTTAGTCTACTCTGTACGAATCTTTATCTTTCAGGGAAATTATACATTGGCACCACCATCTATAACGCACATAGCCCAGTTTTTTTAGTGTTACTAGACTGATTATCCTTAGTATGATTTAATTGTTTTTAACACAGAGGAGACTTTAAACCTAAATTACCATAGCTTAGTGTTATCTATATAAATCTATCTCATAATTGTGGGAGACTTTTTTTCTCCTTTGCTAAAACTTTTTTGTTGCTCTGATTTAGCTTGAGGAATAGAAAAAGGCTCAAATTTATGGCCAGAGTCAGAGTAGGCATTATTAATTGGCCCAGTGAGGGGATCTCGTCTGGTAGTATCACAGTGACCTGAATATGACTATAATTTTCTTTTTTTTAAGTAAATTTCCTCAGGGCCAACCAGTTAGAGTCTTGTAATAGAGAAATTTACCAAGGTAACCCAGAACTAGATACAGGTAATTGGCCACAAACCCAACAATTGGATTGATTTTTAAAACTAGCATAGGATCAGGCCTATGATAGAAAAGCATTTGATTTATATGCAAAGGTCTAAGAAGTCAAGAAAACATTATAAATGATCATATGAATCAGGGCCAGCATCTTGGACAAGCTCTCTACCTCTGATGTCGTTGTCGTCTCATCATGGTGTAGTGTAGTTTCTCTTGTTTGAGCATCATTTTAAGGTGAGATCAGGTCAGCTGTCTTCTCTATAGACCAATCCAGTGTAGGGGACTTTGGAAGTGGGAATTAATCTAAGAGTTAATTTTCTTTAGTTTCATTGTGCAAGAGCTAGTTAAGAGTACCTGATAAAAAGTCCTTCCATCCAGGTTGGAGACAGTCCCTTAAATTATGTCTTTTTCCAGTCCTGGTTGCAGGTCATGAGGCATCTAATCTTCATCCAAAGATAGATTATTGAGGTAAGCTTCAGAAACAAACTTAGGGTGTTCTTTAAGAATTTAATTAAATTTTGCATTAATATCACATAACAGCAAAGAACTATCTAAGAAATGAGTCTTACTACATACAGACCTCCATAAACAAACTGGGATTTAACATTTTTTGAAATATCTTTTTTCCCCAAAGTTACCCTCATTTTTATCAAATATAACCAAATTAAGGCTATTTTGTTTGCAAAATAGGTCTGTTCTCACTAATTTTGGTCTGATGATTTATATAACCATAATTGATTATAGACTTTTTATTTTGCTGAAACACCTATAGAATCTCAGACTGAACTTTTAATATAAAACAGGGCTGGGAAACTCACACCAAAGGTTTATCACAGATTTTGAATAACAAATTTAGGTGAACTCTTCTCTTTTTAAGGTCTCAAAAATTCCTTGAGATTTTTGTACCTGTTAGTGAGATAACATTTTTAGCTCATTTGATAAACTTACTGGAAACTTAAGAGTTTCAAATTTCTGGAGGAGTCAGATAGAGAGAAAATACAATTGTTTTGTTCATAACGTATAATTTTACCAAATTATTTTCATAATTAGTTTGAGAGGAATGTTTTCCTTACTCCCGGAAAACACAAGATTAAACCTGTAATTTTTCAGATAGAAACCATAAAAATTATAAGCATATTCGCTGGTTCATTTAGTCCTTTGTTAACTTTTGTGAAGTCATCAGGTTTCTCATTAGAACACCAAGACATATCAAAATGTTAAGAACTCCATATAATTTCTAGGATATCTGTATTAGTAATTTTACCATACATTATAACATGAGCAGATTTTTTGCTCATTTGATAATCTTTTTCATGTAATTTAACCAACCAAATAAACACAGTTTAATATCTCTCTTTGGGATGTTTCAGGGGCCCTCTGAAGCACCCCAAAGTTAGCTAGAGGTCAAAGGAATTTTAAAAGAATTCGATTTAGGAATTTTTATCGAAAAGATCAATTAAAAGCGTTTAGAACATTTGGTCAGATTTAGTCAATGTTGATGGCTGTATCATTTAGTTTGTTGATATGTCACAATGGGCGTAAATACCAAGGCTCAAGGTCTAGTGAAAGTCAGCTCCGCTATCTTGGACCTAATTGGCTCTAAGCAGTTTTCTTACACCCATGTCATTCTTAACAAAATCTACTTATCTAACTAATTGTAATCCAATTTTAGAAAATCCTGATTATGCATAACTCTTTTTAATACTTTTTTTATACTTTTTACTGAAAGCACACTTCCTGCTTTCCTTTAGCAACCAAGAGCTAACTTTTATATTAGCATTTTATAGATTGGTGAGCATAAATACCAGGGATAAATTCTAAAACCCTTGCTTTCTTAAAACATTTTAGGATGGCATCAAACATTATTTATTTATGGTCCCAAATCTCTTTAGTTTTTCTGTAAAAGCAAATCAGTGTTTAGTAGTAAATGTTTCAAAATCTTATTTCATTTGGAAATGACCTAATTATTTAATAGACTTCCAATACTTGGTTTAGCACAACCCTTAGAAATTCAAGTTACGCCAATCTGGGGAGACTATTGTAGACAGATATTCTTAAAGAATACAAACTCATATCTCATTTACATTTTTTAGAAGTTTCTTCACTCGAGGTAATTTCCTTGTTGACAAACTTGTAACAGATATAATATTTAACTTATATTAAACCTAGGTTTAATCTTCTTCTTGATGTTAATTACTCTAAGACATGTCTATATTAGATAGGTCAACAAACAAACATTAATATCAGATATTTAATACTGAATATTTCCCAGTTCACCTGAACCTGGAATTTATTGTTTAATTTAGAATTATTTGATTTGTAAGCGCTTACCTTTTTTAAGCCAATTAAATAGAGCTCATTTACAAATTAACCTAAAAAATATTACCCAGAGACAAAAACATACCAAGACATATTTAGACAGACACACTGCAAGATCTAGCTTCATTTTCGAAGTTTGGTCATGAATTAGATATTACAATATAAAATTTAAATAACATTTTAAAAGGCTTTTTTCCTTTTTCTCTCAGTCTCAGGTGTTAGAGATGGTCTAGATAAGTGTTCCTGAGAGCCCTGGCCTCAAGGCACAGGGAAAGAAAATCAAGTTTTAACAAAATGGCAGCAGGTCTAAATGGTGGCCAGACAAAGCAAAATGGCCGTCACAAATCACAACACAGAACAGAGTTAAAACACACACATATAAACCTGGCAGTCCTCATCAGACACTCCCTTAAACACAAGAATGCAGTCTCTCAGAAAACCTTCCATAGAGACACAGAACTTCAGATGTCTTCAAAGATTTCAAAAGGAGGAAAGGAAGCCAGGTTGAAAGAAGGAGGAGGAGGAGGCGGGAAAGGGGGGCAAAAGGGGTGGCCTTACAGACGTCTCCTGCCACCTGCAGACACCCAGGCGTTACGGGACTTTTCCCTGGGCTTCCAGAGAAGGGAGGACTGGAACTCGGCCCTACCAGAAACAAGACCAGAATTCGAGTTCTCTGCCAAGAGGAGGTGATCAGTCTCCAATCCACAGCTCAGGCTGAGGCCCTTCGACCAGATTCCTGCGTCCAGGACCGGGGGACTAGAAAAACGGGAAGGATAGGAAGGGCTAAGGAGAGGAAAGAGAGAGGGAAGGGGAGGGAGGTCAATAAAATCTCTTGTTCCTTACCGGTCGGGGCACTCTGGCCAGTTGTCCGCGTCAGGAGGAGACCAGGGACAAAAGGGTCCCAGTCGCGGCCGCTGGGTCTGGTCCATTGGCAGGCAAACTGGCGCCTGAGTACCCCGAGTGGTCAGGATGTCAGTCTCAGCGAAGAAGATGTCCCTTCGTGGTCGCCATTTGTTGCAGGAAGGGGGACGCCTTCCAGGGCCCGAAACTGGGCTCTTGTCTAACACTCGGAAATGAATTGTCCGAGGAGACACATGTTGACAAAGCAAGAGATTTTATTGGGAAAGGGCACCCGGGTGGAGAGCAGGAGGGTAAGGGAACCCAGGAGAACTGCTCTGCCGCATGGCTCGCAGTCTTGGGTTTTATGGTGATGGGATTCATTTCCGGGTGGTCTTTGGCCAATCATTCTAATTCAGAGTCTTTCCTGGTGGCGCACGCAGCGCTCAGCCAAGGTGGATGCTAGCAAGAGGGATTCTGGGAAGTGGACGGACAGGTAGTGTCTCCTTTCGATCCTTCCCGAACTCTTCCGGCTGGTGGTGGCTTATTAGTTCCGTATTCCTTATCAGGATCTCCTGCCATAAAACAACTCATGCAAATGGTTACTATGGTGCCTGGCCAGGGTGGGCGGTTTCAGTCAGTGTGCTTCCCCTAACAGAACCACATGCCAGTTGGCCAGATCCCCACACCATTCCTCAGTCTCCCCTGTGAGGCACCCAAGCACTCTGTGTACTTACAGCCACACCCGAGACCGAGAATATTCTTTAGTTTCCAGGTTTCCTTGCCTCCCGCAGCAAGGCGTGACAGTCACAGCCATCAGCTGGGACTCACCCCTCTGCCCTCTGTGCTCTGCCAACCTTGGCTTTAGATAGCTTTATGAAACTAATGGGCAGCATGTCTGGCAGAAACCTCCTGTAGAGGAAAGAAGGTGGATTACGTGGGCACTTCACTCTCCTTCTCTCAGAGAAGGAACTCTTCTGCAGGGGCCAGGGACCCCCTAGTTTCCTGCATAGGGCCAGGGCTTGGGTGGTGAGATAGCCCTCTCACAGGAAACGCGTTTGCCCGGTGCCTTCCAGAGGCTTTTACCCTGCAGTTGGGTCTGCTGGCACTGACTCATCCTTCCCTTGAGGCACCGATACTCAGTATCAGGCCAAGGCAGCCGCCAAGAAATCCTGGCGGGGCTTGGAGCTTTCTCTCTTCCTCTGGGGATCCTGCCCCGGCCCAGACCTGCCTGCCAATCTCAGCTTTCCTCAGTGCCTGAGCAGTTCAGCTCTGGGCTTTTGACTTTTTTGCTTCTGGACACAAGTGAATATCTGTTACTAATTTCCCCACTCCTCGTCTTTGTGTGCTGTCTTCAGCCCTTCTTTCTGGGAGCTGCTTCACCTCTGCTCCAGGGTCTTGGTAATTCCCCTTCTAATTCAACTAGATGACCTGATTCTTTCCCACTTCCTCTTTCCTTCCATTGTTATGCTGGCGCGGAGAGCTGGATTAGGTAGCAGGGTGACTCCACAGCTCTCTTCCGGGTTCTGCCTCTGCCCTTGAGGTCTCACTTCCAACAAGCCCCACACCCCCTCCACACTATCTTCCCACCTGCAAAATGTGGAACAAAGGAGCTGGGAGTGTGGGAGAAATGAACAAGGGGGCTTTGGCTGAGGCAGGGGAGAGGAGGAAAAAGTTGCACTCTTAGGACCCCTGGCTGGGTATGAAAATGAAACTGGCAAAGACAGGTTAACAGGAAAACTGCATACAGCTTTTAAAACATTTTAATTTAGTTCTTCACAAGTGAATGAAGACGTGATCAGAGCAGGAAGCTTTTCCATCTCTTAGGCAAATAATGAATGTGTGAAGAATTGACAAGACAGAGGGTTTGGGCTAGGAGTAGTAAATGGCCAATAAGTAATTAGGAAGATAACCGTTAGCTTAACACAGTTTGTTTATATAGCCTCTGCCCCAAATTCACTGTTCCTGGCAACAAGAAAGTTCTCCTTCCTCCTGATTTAGGGAGGGTACTTTCACAAGGGAGTTTTATGACCTGTTTCAGGGAAGAAGGGTAGGGAGGTCAGAATGACCATCCTGCTTCTGCGACTTTTTAGAATTATTTTATTTTTAAAAATCTTATTGTCTTTTAAAATTATTATTTTATTTTTAAACTTTTGGCTGCACCAAGAAGTGTGAGGGCTCTTAGTTCTCTAACCAGGGATCAAACTTGAGCCCCCTGCAGTGGAAACACAGAGTCTTAACCACTGGACAGTCAGAGAAGTCCCTCTGCTGCTTTTTAAAATTCCTTCCGAAAAAAAAAAAAAAAATTCCTTCCGATTAAGGCATTTAATATGCCAAGGTGTCATATTTTGGGGTAGCATGTCTTGAACCTCATTGGCATCTCCTTACCATTTCCTCAGATGAACGGGAGATTCTGACATTACCAAGTAACACACCCCAAGAGATTATATGTAGGAAGAAAGCAGTAGTTCAGGAAAATGAATTGGAAGACAAATTTATATAAAACATCCATCTTGGACTATGTTCTTAAGTGATCATCCTTCTGCGGGACACACACCCTTTTGAAAATCTGATGAGTGATTCAGAATCCTATCCTTAGGAAAATACGTATAAACACGGAAACCAAGCCTCAGGGGCTCATTGCCTTCTTGAATCCTGGAGGTACAGGATAAGTGGGTAATCAGGCCTTTCCTTCTTTGTAAATCCCATCCAGAGTCCAGTGTAGTTTGGAGAAAGCATTCATTTGTTCATTCATTCAAGAAGTAACTCTTTGAGAAACTTCCAAGTGTCAGGCCCCATGCTGGGCCACATTGTGAGGCAGAAAGAGGTGAATCGGACACAGTGCCTGCTCCTGGGACGCTCATGGTCTGGCTGGGGAGACCTACAGAGAGCAGACAATGAGGGTACAGTGATGGAAGAGGCAGCCCAGGGAACGGTGGGAGCAGGGAGGGAGGGGGCAGAACTGCTTCCCACACTTCCCCCTTTCCACAGCAGTCAGTTCCTACACCTCTGACTACAAAGCAAAGCGGTTTTAGAAAGCCCAAGTGTAGCCTGAGGGGTTAACTGAGCTCTTACCCCCACCCCCATCCCCACCCCTCACCCCAGCCAGCATTCACACCTCCACGCAATGGACTCCTTTCCCTCTCTCCTCACAGACCCCCTGGGTGCTGTCCATTCACAGCCACCCAACCCCCACCTACCCCATCTGGGGGTGTTCTCAGCCCCCCAGACCGGTTTTTAAGTAAGTAGCCAACAAACCCCCCCACCCCCCACCCCGGCCGCCCCGTTGCACTTCCTCCTTTCTTTGCTTAAAGCTTATTCAGTTTACTAGTTGAGCTGCAGGGAAACGAGGAATAACAAAAATAACCAACTTTAAGGAAGTTACAGATTTGTAAGAAACCTGGGGAGTCCTGGTATGAGCTGGTCTTTATTCATATGACTGAGGGCTGGGCAGGGCTGGGTTGGACCTCGCCCGGCTTCAGCTCACGTCTTCCCTTGATTCCCCATTCTTGGAGTCCTAGGGAAAAGCCACTTGCTACAACTTTGGGTGTCAACCATCCTACCCGTCTCGGTTGGATGCTAGGCTGCTCTGCTTATTCCAGTTGCTTCCCTATCACACCTCTGGCTACTGTCCCCCAAGCACCCCTTGGAAGGCTCTGGCTGCCCCTCTTCCCTTCCTGCTTTCAGCTCTTGACTCCTGAAGAAGAAGGTCCCCTTCCTCTTTGCTATCTGAAGAGCCTTTGTCAGGGCTTCAGGCCCTCTTGGCCGGAGTAGTTTTCACCCCTAGCGGAAGCTCCTCCAGCTTGAAGACCTGGAAGTCTTACTGGCATTGTGCATTTGTTTCTAGACTATTTGAGTTTATTTTAGAAAAAGAACAAACTTATAGTTTTTTAAGATGAAGGCAAAACCCTATATAGATTTGTGAAGTAAAGATAGTAAGTACAGGTCTTCGCTGGTAATCCAGTAGTTAAGACTCTACTTCCAATGCAGGGGACACTGGTTTGATACCTAGTGGGGAACAAAGATCCCACATGCTGAGTGGCACGACCTAAAAAGCAACACAAACAAACACATGACAAGCCTATACCAATTTTTAAAAAAAGGTAGTAAGTACAAGATGTGTGAGTTTAAACACAGAGAGGAAAGATGGAGGGACCAAGAGATACTTAGTATTCTGTGCATGTGTGCCAAGTTGTTTCAGTCGGGTCGACTCTTTGCAACCCCCATGGACTGTAGCCTGCCAGGCTCCTCTGACCATGGGATTCTCCAGGCAAGAATACCGGAGTAGGTTGCCATGTTCTCCTCCAGGGGATTTTCTTGATCCAGGGATCGAACCTGCATCTTTTATGTCTCCTGCATTGGCAGGGGGATTCTTTACCACTAGTGCCACCTGGAAAGCCCACCTAATATTTCTGAGGTACTAAATATATGTGAGGTACTGGAATTCTAAGCATTCATGATACCCTAAATATATAAGGCAGTAAATATTCATGCATGAAATCTTAATGAAGAAGATAGCAACCACTGTGGCTCCATCCTCTCAAAAGTATATAAATAAAACTCACAACTGCTCAACTGACTAATTGGTGAGCAACATCCGTGGCCAAGTATATTGCTGTGGGCATTTCTTTGGCATTTGTTTATTGATGAGGAAATTTCCATCCATAGGCATAACTTTGCTCAAACCTCAAAACTCTGGTCTGTAACTCACCATTAGCAGGGAAGGCTAATGCAACTAAGGGACAATATACAAGCCCTGTGTTCCCCCAAGATTCAAATTCTCCCATGTTTATACCTCTTTGCTTCCTATCTTAAATGTGACAACTGACTCTAACTCTTTCCCCTTGCTTTTCCATATGTATTTTTCCTTGGTTCAATAAAGCATGCAATCCAAGCATTTAATCACATGGCCTCTGAGATAACTGGCCTGATACTGTCCTTAGATGTTCCCATTCAATCATCATCATAAAGCAGCTACTCTCATACCTCTTGTTTCTCCAAATCTTATGCAGCTGGAAACTCAGCAATTCCACCCTGCACACAGTTTTGTCCCCCTCTTTTTTTCCTTCCCCTCAAACACTCCTCTCAATGCCATTCCAAGTCCTTCTGCTGACCCCTACAACAGCCTGAGGAATCTGCAGACTCGGTTACACATCAACACAAGTCCTGTCTTCCAAAGGCAAGGCTAAGGCCCCCACATCTGGGACTACAAAGCTCATTCTCTCAAGTCCAGGTGAGCCCTTCACTACTCTTGGTTTGGTTTGTTGTTATTGTTCATTTTTTTGTTTCTCTTCTGAATGTTAAGGGCTCCTCTTCTGTAAAATCCTTGAAGGCAAGGACTGCTTTCACCTCTGCTATCCTAGCTCCTACTACAGGGTCTAAGACATTCCAGCTACTCTGTGACTGTTTAACTTAGCATTTGTTAAATACCCGTTTAATCCATTCATCTAGACAGTTCAGTCCCTTGTATCTAATCCATGACCAAGTCCTAGCAACTCAACCAAAATTGTTCTTAAATTTGCTTCTCTTGATCTCTATTGTTGGCAGCACATCTTCATTTAAGCCACATTATCTAGATATTTTTTTCTAGCTGGGAATATATTGTAGCTTCCCAGCTTTCTCTAAAAACTCCCCTAACATTTCTCCACTCAGCTGATAAAATAGTGAGAGAGAAAGAAGGAAGGAAGGAAGGAAAGAAGGGAGAAAATGACAATCTCATAAATCTGGAAATCTTGAAACCTGGCATATTCCAGGCAAATTTCCCATTCATGGAAGAAGTGTGTATGTGACCCCACAAACATATTTCTTCTTTAAAAAAGAAATTAATTGTCTTTCTACCCTTCCTTTTCACACTTGCAGTCAGTTGCAAATAGTCAGTTGCAAATAAAACCAGTAATAGGGAAGAATGGAACTATTAGCTCAAACAATTATGAAGTATTGCTGGTTCTGGCTTGAGGCGATCTGGACCCGCAGGGATTTTGTTGTTATTTTTGTTTCTGTTCTTTTCTCTTTTGTTGGCCTCACGGTATGTAGGATCTTTGTTCCTAGACCAGGGATTGAACCCATCCTCCCTGCCGTGGAAGTGTCAGGTGAGTGTATGCTCCTCGGTTCTTTGTCTTGTCACAACAAAAATATGGAGTGATGGACATTGAAGCCCCCTCGGTGGGTCACAGCTCTTGGGTCTTGGACAGACCAGTGTTATAGCTCTTAAATAAATCAGTGTTACAGCTCAGTGTTACAGCTCTATTTTATTTAGATGATAGCAGGAAAATCCATCTTCGAGGTGTGAGGGCACTTTGATCCAAAGACGGGAAGAGAAGAGCGCCCCATCGTGCAGGAGAGAGAGAGCGCGAAGAGGGCTTTGGCTCCTCTTTTTATATGTTTCTCTGTCCCTGGGCCTGTCTTATGTAAATTGGGCCAGCCAGGAGTGTTGTTTGTTTTACCTGAGGTTCTCACTCCGGTCCTCGGACCTTCCTTTGTTCTATTTTTGCGGACTTTTCCCTTCCAGGTCTTTTAGCCAACGCCATTTTGGACTCCTTTTCCCTATTCTAACTACCTAACAGAAGTGTGGTGTCTTAACCACTGGACTACCAGGGAAGTCCTGGACCCAGAGTTTCAATTGATGTTCTTTCTTCTTCTATTCCTCCTGCTCTTAGCACTCTTTTCCTCTGCATTTGGTTTCACTTTCTAACCTACTCCTTCACACAATGGAAGAGAGCTCTGGCTTTACTTATATCCAGAGTTCCAGAGGAAAAAAGACCCTTTCCACATACAAATTATAAAGGTGACTTTGGTCCAGTGAAAGTCACCTGCTCTTCCCTGAATGAATCACATTCATCATTGTGGTCAGGTAGGTGCAGAGCTCTGATTGGCTGGGCCCCAACTCATGCCTGTGAGATAAGAGCAAATCTCCTCCAAAGCAGTCCCACCAGGTCCTTGTAGAGTAAGAGGTCAGGGCTTCTAAAGGAAAAGTGGGGACAGATCCAATAGAGGTCCAGGCTTCTTTCTGCAGACTCTGTGTGAGGAGAGATTTCATGTGTACCTAACTCCTTGTTGCCTCTGTTCACTGATACAGGTGCTCTTTCCTCTGCCTTGAATGCTCTCCCCACCTCTTTGCCACTCACATCCTATGTGGCCAATTTCTTTCCTTTTTTTTTTTTTTTCACTTGAAATATAGTTGATTTACAATGCTGTGCCAATCTGCTGTGTAGCAAAGGGACTCAATTATACACATATAGACATTCTTTTTTAAATATTATTTTTCATAATTGTCTATCACAGGGTATTGAATATAGTCCCCTGTGCTACACATTAGGATCTTGTTTTTTTGTTTGTTTGTTTTGTTTTCTGCACTAAAAGGTATGTGGAACTTCCCCAACCAGGGATCAAACTCCTGCCCCTGCAGTGGAAGCAGGGAGTCTCAACCCTTGAACCACCAGGGAAGTCCCAGGACCTTGTTGTTTATCTATTCTAAATGTGATAGTTTGCATCTACCAACTCCAAACTGGAAGGCCATTGCTCCCCCGCCCCCACCCTTGGCAACCTCAAGTCTGTTCTCTATGCCTATGAGTCCGTTTTGTGGATAGGTTCATTTGTGAGACGACACATATAAGTGATATCATATGGTATTTGTCTTTCTCTTTCTGATTTGCTTCACTTAGTATGATAATCTCTAGCTGCATTCCATGTGGCTAACTTCTATTTGGATGTTAGGTCTCAGCTTAAATGTCACTCTGAGAGATGCCACCCCTAGCCCCACACATTGTTACATATATCTGCTGACATTCTTATGCCAATTTTGTAATTCAAAAATAGTTTTTTATTTAGTTTCGTATTGGTTGAAAGTCTGTCTCCCTCAGTAGGCTATAATCTCCATCAGGGCAAGGATTCCCTCAGCTTTAGCTCTTAGTTTTGCTCTTGGTTGCATACTTAGCTCCTACTTTGGTTGCCTATGGTAGGTATTCACTCCCTTATTTATCCAGAAAAATAAATAAATAAAAGGAAGTGATAGGTGCTAAAGATTCAGGTAAATAAGATATGTATCCCTGGATTCAGGGCTTCCCAGATGGCTCAGTGGTAGAAAATCTGCCTGACAATGCAGGAGACACAGGAGACTTGGATTTGATCCATGGGTTGGGAAGGTTCTCTGGAGGAGGAAATGGCAACCTACTCCAGTACACTTGCCTGGAAAATCCTGTGAACACAGAAGCCTGTCTGGCAGTCCATGGGTTCACAGTCAGATACAACTTAGCGACTGAACACACACATATTCCTGCATTCACGGAGTGTTGCTTGTTGTTTAGTTGCCCAGTCATGTTTGACTCTTTGCAACCCCATGGACTGCAGCACACCAGGCCTCTCTGTTGCTCATCATCACTTCTATATTTGCATTAAACCAGTAATTTTCAAACTGCAAGACTCAATGGATAACAAAATTAACTTGGTGGATTGCAACTACAATTCTTAAAATATGAACTAGTATAGCACAGAAAATAGAAATGGCCTAGAAAACATCAAAATGCATCACACATGATGTGTGTTATTCCATCACATTCTTATTTCATTATATAATATTACAAATACACATATACACACATCCCTCCTTATGTACTTACTGGGTTGCAGTAAAATGCATCTTTTATTGTAGGTTGGGTCAAAAAGGTTTGGAAGCTCTGCATGAAGCTGCTTGGACTAAAGTATGATAAGATGCTATCTTTCCATTTCAGAGCAATCCAGACCTACAGATATTAAGTCATGTCATCTTTGGAAAATAACACCTGGGAAGCTCATTCTCATTCAAAAATCCAGAGTGGAAGTAGAGACACAATTTCAGGATGCTCTTGCAGGGTGAACTCTGGGTTTCTGTGCTTAGATTGGCTTGTGTAACATCCTCAAGCCATTTAATCATCCGTACAATTAGGTGTGTTTTCTCTATTCTTTCTTTTTCAAATAACAGATGACTTAATGTTTTTCAAAGCTGAATACAAAATTAAAAAAAAAAAAACTTTTCCCCATTGTCATGTATGGTTGGGTCATAAATTGCATATTTCTAGAATTCACTGAATTAATTAAGAACCTGGAGGAATAGAACTCAGGGAGGCTAGAGTGGTGTGAGTACGGTGTGGAAGGAACTGGGGCTCTTGTCCTGAACAGATGGGGTTTGAATCCCTGTTTCATGACTTGCTATATGGATTCGGTTAAAGGGATCTAATAAATATTTGTTGAAGACTCACTGAGAGGGAGGCCCTGTGTCAACTGTGGGAAGTATAGAAATAAACACTATACCATGGGCTTCCTCGGTGGCTCAGTGGTAAAGAATCCACCTGCCAATGCCAGAGACACAGGTTTGACCCTTGATCTGGGAAGAACCCACATGCCACAGGGCAACTAAGCCTGTGGGCCACAATTACTGAGCCTGTGCCCTATAGCCTGTGAGCCACAACTACTGAACCCATGTACCGCAACTACTGAAGCATGTGTGACCTAGAACCACTGCTCTACAACAAGAGAAGCCACTGCAAGAAGCCTGCACACAGCAACAAAGGGTAGCTCCCATTCACTGCAACTAAAAAAGCCTGCATGCATCAACAAAGATCCAGTGCAACCAAAAATAAACAACTCTTAAACAAACAAAACACTTATGCTGAAGCTGAAGCTTCGATACTTTGGCCACCTGATGTGAAGAGCTGACTCATTGGAAGACTGATGCTGGTAAAGATTAAGGGCAGGAGGAGAAGGGGGCAACAGAGGATGAGATGGTTGGATGGTATCACTGACTCAGGGGACGTGAGTTTGAGTAAACTCCAGGAGATAGTGAAAGACAGGGAATCCTGGTATGCTGCAGTCCACGGGATCACAAAGAGTCGGACACAACTTAGCGACTGAACAGCAATACCGTATCCTGTCTCCAAGGAATTTACAATCTGGTAGGAAATACAAGTACACTTGAGCCTTAGTGTTCTCATCTAGAAAATGTATATAGTAATAGGCCTTCATTTTGTCTGTTAGGAACATTAAATGAATGAATTCAGATACTTAGTTTGGTGCTAATAGTAGAGTGGTACTTGATAAATGTTTTCTATTCAATTTTATAAAATGAAAAAAAAAGACACTCTTCTTCAGTGTTTAAGACTGAAAGTCAGAAGCTTCAAGTCAGATGCGGTTCTGAAAAGCTAGATATGGAAATTTATAACTGAATAAAGGTCTGTGAATGTAGATGAGATGTAGATATAGTTGTAGATGAAAGAAAGTCTGTGTAAATTCTGAATTAATTTAGTGTTTTTCCTTTGGGTTATGTGTTTCCTCTGAGGAGTTTTTCAAATGTGGGATTGTATCAGTAAGGTATAGGTTTGCTAGGTTTACTGCAATTACAAACAACTTCTAAATCACAATGGTGGAACATGGCGAAGGTTCATACCCAGTCTGCTCCTGTCAGCTTTGCAGGGTAGCCATTCTTCAAGTGTTAGCTCCAAGATCCACAGCACTGATCCTTTCTTCTGGTTCCTTTACATCAGCAGGTGGAAAGGAGAGGATCTGGCGAAAAACACACTCTGTGTCTTAAACGCTTCCACTGAGATGTAGCAGATGCCACTTCTGCTCATATTTCATTGGCCAAAGCAAGCCTTATGTCTGCATTCAACTGCAAGGATTCCATCTAACTCCAAGGGAGCGAGGAAGTATAGGGCTCTATAGGAGAAGAGAAATGGAAATATTAGCAAGTGGTGGTAACCTCTACCAAGGGTCTCATACTGTTACCAAGGCTGTTGCCCCAGAATCATACACTTGCCCTGCTCTCAAGTGGAAACCAATTACTCTTATTGAGCTTCAAGGGGAAAAAAAACAAAACAGCCAAGGCAAGGGTCTTGTGGTAGGAGGGAGCATGGCTATTTGAAAAATCAAAAAGATCTGCAGAAGTTCAGGAAGCATGATATTGTTACCTAATTGGAGGACTAGTTCAGTTCAGTTCAGTTCAGTTCAGTCGCTCAGTCGTGTCTGACTCTTTGCGACCCCAGATTCACACATCCAACAAGGAAACCTATGTTGAGAATGGATAAGTGCTATGGATCTTGGAGACCAGCATCCAGGCCTCCTCCTTCAGAATTTGGGGATTATAAGTAACTTGTTTTAGGGCTTTGTGTAAGGCTTTTCACCTTTAAGGGCTCAGATTTGTCCCTGTGTAAGATGAGTAGGGTATACAATGTAAGTCTCCAGGCTCCAAGCTCTAATAAAATTCTAAGAGCTGCAGAGAGAAAAAAATAACTGTTTAAGCCTAATATGGTGGAAGATTTGACATGCAATACATCTTGAGCCTCATTATATGCTCACTGGAATGCATTAGCATGCTCAGTGAAATAGCCATCAGGCCTTGACAGTTGACAACAACCGGAAAAGCCTCTAGGAGGACTGAAAGCGAAGGTTGCATCTATGAAAGGTCCCAACCACACCCCTGTTCTTCAATAACTCCTGAATATTCCTCCTACTCTTCCCAAATCCCTTTTACTTTGACTTTCCAGTATGTATGGTGTCTCCATCAGAATTGGGTTGAGAAGTTGATTTGCCAGTTAGAATCCTGCTTCTCCACTCTCTGGCCATTGAGTAAAGATCCTGCTGGTCTAGTCTCACCATAGGTTTCCTCATTGGATGTGTGAATCTGATTGGAAAAAGAACCTCCCTGAGACAAGAGGTCTCTGCTGGGGCTAGAACCCTGGAGCTGGTCTAGTCGACCAATTCAACAACAATATCAGGCTTCCAGCACTCCAGCCCATCTTTTTCATTTTTTAAATAGCCATGCTCCCTCCTGCCATAGGACCCTTGCCTTGGCTGTTTTGTTTTGTTTTTTCCCCCAATTGTGACCCTTTGACTTTGCCAGGTCTTAGTTGTGGCATTCAGGATCTTCAGTTGCGGCATCTGGGATCTAGTTCCCTGACCAGGGATTGAGCCCAGCCCCTGACACTGGAAACATGAAGTCTTAGCCACTGGACCACCAGGGAAGTCCCTGATTATGACACTTTTGACTCCCACTCTTTGCTTAGTCTAATTTTCCTTCAGACTGAAGCAAGTTTGCCTTTCCTTAGGGAGTTTTGCTTTCTCTTCTCAGTCAATTCCTCTGGTATTACTTTTAAAGTGTCAGGTGCCCCTACCTATGGCATTTTGCTGTAATGTGCAGTTAATCATGTGATGATTTCATTAAAGACTGTTTCTTTCTCTGCTGCAGGCGCTGTAGGAATCATGTTGTTTTGTCCACCCCGGTATCTCCATCATTTATCCAGTGCCTGGGGCTATTGCTGGTGAATATTCTCAAGTGAATATTCTCAAGAATCCGAGATTTTATTTATTTTTTTTCCCCTCCAAAGAGTTGTGTATTATTGGAATTTGACATGACAAATACTTGCTGATTTCATTCTGGAAGTTCCATCCAGATGTAACATCCCTGAACCCTCTGAATGTGTTAAGTCTTGATCCTTGTACATTTATCCGCATCTTGACCAATTTGGGGGATTGAGGACTGGAGGAGCCATTTCACATTTTGCTTTGGTCCCCACCCTTTCAGATTGAGCAATCCAGGTTTCTGTTTTCCAGACCCATCCTGTACCTGCTAGCTTCCCCAATCACTTGCATAAGTATTTCCAGACTACTCTAGACCTGTGAGCTGGGCTTGACTGAAGTATCAAAGTTGCTACAAAAAGTCAAACCATCTCCTCTACTTACATTTTGAAATAAAGACTTGATTAAGAAGCAGTAAGTAAAGTCAACTCTTTGGTTTGCAGTCTACTTGAAAAAAAGTCTCTGATGAAGCTCATCTTTTTAGCTAAAGAAATTCCCTTTGAAATTTGGGCTTTGTTGTGCAGATACTAGGTCCTGAGTGCTGTCAAAGGATCTGAATATAGGCTCTCCAATAAAATTTCAGTAATGGATTTATTAGGGTGAAAATGTAAGCAGGCCCCTAGGCTGTTTGAGGCATTTCTGCTTCTGACTCCTCCTTAATGGGCCTGAAAATTCTGGATTCCAGTTGTTTAAGTTAGCAGATTATTTAAGACGTTAATTACATTACATCCTTATTTATAAAAACAGGTTAAACTGCAGTTTCAAGTGGCTTGTCCACAACAAAAAACTGGGTAGAACCTTTGTTGATAAATAACTCACATTCCACAAGGCAGAGTCACACCCAAACCTCTTGGGAATCAGAGCTACAATCTTTGATCTAGTTAACTCTGCATACCAGAGCTAATTGGTTTTAGAAGTGCCTGATTTATTTTTTTTCAACATTCAACTTATGTTTCTTTACTGAATGGCACCATTCTAGACTTGCAAGTTAATAGATGATGAAAGTCACTCAGTCATGTCCGACTCTTTGCGAGACCATGGACTGTATTCCAGGTCACAATACTGGAGTGGGTAGCCTTTCCCTTCTCCAGGGGATCTTCCCAATCCAGGGATTGAACCCAGGTCTCCTGCATTGCAGGCAGATTCTTTACCAGCTGAGCCACAAGGAAAGCAAGTTAATAGAGTTGAAGACAAATTGCACTTAAAATACAGTGTGATCAGACTTCTTGATTTGTGAGGCTGGTCCCTGAGTCTACTTCCTGTCCTTCTAGTGCCCTCATTGCCTCACTTGCTCCCTTACTAGGGTCCACCCCTTCCTTTCTTGTTTTTTGTCTTTCCTTCCTCAGTGACAGACATATCTCTGGCTAAATTATATCTCTTTTATATGATTTCTTTATATATATATATATGTCTATTTCTAACTATACAATAGGTTATATGTGAGCATGATAAATATTTCAAAGAGCATAAAACACAATAACCATAAAAACTAATTCTCCCTTCCACTCTTGTTTCCCAATCTCTAGTTCTCCTTTTCCAAGGCAACCACTGTTAGTTTCTTGTGTCTTTCTGATAATAATCTATGCATATACAAATAGTTGCAGACTTACTGTTCTGCATCTTGCCTACTTCATAAAATAGTATTTTAGAGATTGTTCTTGATCAGTTCATATAGAAATGCTTCATTATTTTTGCAGTTGTATACTATCACATAATTCAGTTATGACCTGTGTATGTGTCTGTGTGTGCTCATGGGTGTAACTGTTTTATTGAATTTCCATTCAAAGTCTTATATAGCTCTTTGCTTTCTGGAAGCATGTGGGGTCTGGTTCCCCAGAGTCCTCTCTGTCCTCCACTCCCTTTCACATTCTGTCCCCTTCCTCCCATGGCTGGCGGCCCTGGTGAGTGTGTGTGTATTTGTGGGGGAAGGCTAGGTCTTTTTGAAGTGGTCTTTGAAGGCAGTTGGGGAAGAGGAGGGGAGAGAGGGGCAGCATGCCAGGCGCTGTGGGCAGGACAGGATGTTTGTGGCTTTGTCGGCTCTCTCTGATATGCGAGACCAGCATCCAGGTCTCCTCCTTCAGAATTTGGGGATAAGTAACTTATTTTAGGGCTCTGTGTAAGTCTTTTCACCTCAAAGGGCTTAGATTTCTCTCTGTGTAAGATGAGTATGGTACACGATATAATTTCTGAGTTCCCCAAGCTCCAAGCTCTAAAATTCTAAGAAAATTAATTCTCAGATATTCTGCTGGTGGGAATGTAAAGGGTACATTTCACAGACAGGGCAATTTGGCAATATCTTTCAAAATTACAAATACTGATACCTATTGACCCAATAATTCTACTTCCAGGGATTTATTCTGTAGTTACACTTGCATATGCACAAAATGATATAGATTCAAGGTTGTTCATTACAGCATTATTTGTACATCCAAAGACTGGAAATAGTCTAAAAATATCCATCAATAAGGGACCATTTAAATATAGCGTATATCCTTACAATGGAACATTATACAAGAAAATAGAATGCAGATACAATGAAAATCAGCAAAATACAGTTACATGTAGTAGTGTATGAATATCAAAACAATGTAGAGGAAATGTAGAGCAAAAGAAGCCAAACTCAAAAGAAGCATACACTGTATGAATCTATTTAATTAAAGTTCAAAAACAGGAAATAGGAATCTCTAGTGATAGCAGCAGCAGCAGTGATAGAAACTGGGACTGTAGTTACCCCGGGAGAGAGGCAGTGACTGAAAGGGATCGCAGTGTGTTCTGAGATATTTTGTCATGCTCTCTATTGATTTGAGAAGTTGTTATACAGGTGTGTTCTTGTGAAAATTTTATGATGTGGGCAGTTTTTTTTTGTATTCTATATAGCAGTAAAATTGTAAAAGAATACATAAACTCTATAAGCACTGATATGAAACAACCTGCTAGATATTATGTGAAAAAAAAAAAAAGCATGAATCAAACACTTCCATAGGTGTGAAAAAATGGGGAAGTATACCTGTACTTGGTTATATATTCATACAATACGTTCAGAAAGATGCTCAAGAAACTGACAACTTTGGTTGTATGTGAAGAGAGATTCATAGCCGAGACTTCTACTGTGTGTTCTGTTGTACATTATAAAATGTATAAAGTTCCGTTGTATTATAAAATGAAAAGCACTCAAATTTTAAAGAGAAAAATGAATTTTTTGTGAGCCTAAGAAATACTCAGAAGTAAGGAAATACTCATAAGCAAGAAAAAGGAAAATACGGGTGAAACACTTCCCAAAACACCAAAAGATCATAAACTGAACATATAACTCAATACTCAGTAGTGGGGAAGTGGGGGTCATGTAGAACATTTGAATCTTCTAAAAACTGGAGAGAACTTTTTCTTTAGGTTCACAACTTTAATCATGGCTTAAAAACTAGACACAAGTTGCTTTTTTCCTTTAAAGCTCTACTTATTAAAGGAATAAGATAAAACATACAATGGTTTTAACAGTAAGATATCAAATACCTTTAAAAGAAAAGATAACTCCCTCCCACCTAACCCTTCTTCTTCAGTCCTCTGAACTATCCAATGTGATCAGCTTAGTCTGAAGTTTTCCACCCCTTTTACGATGGCCACATGAATATATCTATAAATGGTCAGCAATATACTAATAGGACCATAGCATTCTTTATCACTCTTCAGTTTGCATTTTCCACTTTAGCAATATATCATGGGCATCCCTCTGGGTCAATATAGATAGGTGTAACTTATTTTCAATGCTGATAATATTGCATAGAAGGGAGACAGTACAATTGGTTCGTGTATTCCACTACCTGTGGACAATCACATTGTTCTTAGTTTGTGTTTCTTTTGCACTTCAAGTAACACAATAAGCATCTGTATTAATTTCCTTTGGCAACTTTAACAATTACCACAAACTGGGTGGCTTAAAACAACAGAGATTTATTCTCTCCAGTTTTTGGAGTTCCAAAGTCTGAAATCAAGGTGTTAGCTCTGAGGATCTGTTCTGTGGTCTTCTCCTAGCTTCTGGAAGATGCCTGCAATCCTTGGCATTCTTTAGCTTTTATGTGCATTACTCCAATTCTACCTCATTCTTTACATCCCCTTTAACTCTGGGTCTCTATCTCAAATCTTTCTCTTGAAAGGATGACTGTCATTGAATTTAGGACCCACTCCAAATTTGGATGATCTCATTTCAAGATCCTTCACTCCTTAATTACATCTGCAAAGATCCTTTCTCCAGAAAGGCTATGTTTCCAGGTTCCTGTGGACACATTTTTTGGAGGGTCAACATTCAACCTGCCACAGCATCCTTGGATCCATCCTTGCAACTAGTATTTTCCTTAATTTTTCAATAGGGTGGAGCTAATGTATTTCTTGGTCCTTGAATAAGTATTATGTATTTAAATTTCAATAGATTACACTTAGAAAGTTTGTGGCAATTTACACTCCCATCAGAGCTTGTTTCTCCAAGTATTATTGATTGGTCTTGTTAATGTTGGCCAATCTAATGAGTGAAAAATGGATTACTGTTTTAATTTGCTTTACCACGAATACTAGTGAAATAAGCATTTTTTTTTTTTCAATAAGCATCTTTTTAATGAATCATTTGGATCTTCTCATCCATTACTTGCCTGTTTATACTTGTTGCCTGTATTATAAAAAGACTTCCCTGATAGCTCAGTTGGTAAAGAATCTGCCTGAGATGCAGGAGACCCTGGTTTGATCCCTGGGTTGGGAAGATCCCCTGCAGACAAGAAAGGCTACCCAGTCCAGTATTCTGGCCTAGAGAATTTCATGGGCTGTATAGTCCATGGGGTTGCAAAGAGTCAGACACCACTGAGAAACTTTCACTTCACTTCACTTCAAGTGGACTTTTAAAAAGCCAAATTTTCTTTTATTCAAAGTCACTCAGCCTTTCCCTTCTCCAGTGATCCTCCCAAACAAGGGATCGAACAGGTCTCCAGCATTGCAGTTGGATTCCTTACCAGTTGAGCCACAAGATAAGCCCAAGAACACAGGAATGGGTTAGCCTATCCACTTAGAGTGACTCACCTATGTTAGAGATATAGTGTGTTTGCCATGTTTAGTGCAGTTCTACTCCATCTATTTATTTCTTTTATAAAAAACTTGTCTTAGTGTGATGTCATGCAAAACTTGCAAAGTATTTATGTATTTTTTTTGGAGGGGCGGAAATAAGTCTGGGTTTCCCGTCTTAACGTTTCCCCTCACTATAGTTATATTACTATTCTTTAAAAAATTTCTTTTGTTTGTTCTGTATATTTTTATGTCTATCTCTTCTGGAACCTAATTTTTGAATATGGCAAGGCTCTAGATTTGACTACTTATGAAGAAATTAAATCAGGATCACTGATCAAATAAACTATTCTTTTATCACTGGCTTGTATGTCACCTTTGCTTTATATTACGTTTACTTGAGATTTCATCCCAAACTACTGTACTGTTTACCTGAGCTATTACACAACTTTACAACAGAGTGCCTTAACTGTAAGCTAAAATTTTGGTTTTCATTAAAAGAAATTCAACTGAGCCACTAAGAAAGAGAACCATGAAATTTCCCAGTTGAGGTCAAAAGATAACAGGAGATAAGGTATGCGAACAGAGCTGGGTAAACTGTAAGGCTCTGCAGATAAACGCTGGTTGTTATCGCAAAAAATAAGCACACAGAAAAAGAATCTTGGGCTTGAAAGGCTGAACTTTTTGGCTTTGATGGCCAATTCAGGGATTGAAGGGTCAGCGCCTGGGAGGCCGACCTAACAGCCCCACCCGTAGAACAGGAGTGACAGAGCCGGAGAAGGAAAAGCAAAGTGCGTACCCAGGAACCTAGTAATCGGTTCAAAGTCGCAGAACTGGGGACAGCGATTGAGAAGAGAAAGCCGGCAAGTAAACGTAGGAACAGAGGAATCTCTCGGAGGCGGCTGCGAGGGTCGAGGGAGGTGTGGGTCTCTCCAGAAAGTAGCTTGCTGGGAATTCCCGATCCCGAATCCTCCCAGAGCTGCAAACAGAAGAACTGCCACACAGCACCACCGCCGCAGGGCGGGCAGCGGTGGAGAAAGAGGCGCGGGTTCCGCCTAACTCCCCTCCCAGCTGGGACCGGCGCGGCAGGGCCCGGACCGCAGATCGGGGATTGGCCGGAGCGGCGCGCGGGGCGGGGCGAGGGCAGCTGGGAGGTGGGGCGGGGAGGCGAGCGCGCGCGCGCGCGGGCACAGCGGCGGCGCGCGCGTGCTCCGTCGGTCGGTACGGCGGCGGCGGAGCTTGCCATGGCAGTGGGCGGCGGGCTGGTGTAGCGCCGAGCGGTCAGGCGGTCGGCGATTGAGAGAGACTGGGATGGGGGCGCCGCAGCTGGAATGTTGCGGCGGCCTGGTCTGCTGACCGCGCACCGGGAGCTGAGAGCGGGCGGCGGCGGCGGCGGAGCGCTGAGCAGGTGAGTGCAGCGGCGCGGGACCCGGATGCGGCACGGCTGAGGCGCGGCGCGGTCGCGGCGGGCCTCTGAGGTACTCCCGCGCGGGCGGCGGGCGCGCTCTTGCCCGCCACAGCCTGCGGCGCCGGCGAATGGGATGCCCGCGCCACGCTTCCTGCTGGCGCCGAGGACACCCGCCCGCCGGCCCGTGGGGGCGCCTGGCTCGCCTGCGGCCTCCCGGGCTTTCCAAGGTGAGCGGCGCTCCCCGGCCTCCGGGCGGCAGGGACGGGGCCGGGCGCCCCAGGCTGCCGGCGATTTGAGTCGCTTTGCTGAGGGGCGTCTGCGGAGAGGCGGCGTCCTCTCCCGCTGCGTCTCTGCGGACACCCGCGAGCTGCCGACTCTCAGATACCTTTTTGCGCAGTGTATTTTAGGGGCGGGGATCATGGACTGTTGGGATAGGGTCGTGTTTTCAGATCCCAGAGCCGCTGGTGACCAGTCCTGGGGCCTTGGGTCTGAGTATCCGGATTTGTTGGTGGGAATAATTACACGTACTTCACCTGGGTTGTTGTGAAGCAAGCACAGGATGATGTGCGTGACCGAACAGCAAGTGCTGGATCAGTGGGTGGCTATCAGGAGTAACTCTGCTGAAGCATCTTACCTTGTTAACTGTTCCTGATACCTGGTTGCTGGTGTACTTTTGGGGTGCACGCCTATTTTCGAAGTGTTTTGATGCTGCAGTAACCTCCACTGAAGTTGCTTAATATTGGAGCCTGTTATCTTAATAGTAGCCAAGATCGTGGAGTCTCTTTTTTTTTTTGCGAAGGCTTTCTTGGAATACCTGTCTCAGGTACTGAATGGGAATTGCTGCTGAAATAAAATTGAGCGAATTTACTATTCTCTTCGGATGCAAGATGGTGGGACACATTAAACTTGAAGTGCTTTGCTGTTTAAAATCTTAAGTGCCACTTAAACTGTCACTTGTTACAGAGTATAAACAGAAGAATATGGAAACAGACTCCTTTTTCTGCATTGCTACATACACGAAGGGAGTGACAAGTGGTTTTGTAAACATCATTGTGGGCAGTGTTACTGTCTGGTGAAGTCATCATAATTAAATTAGATGAGTACTTATTTTGGAGCACTGAATGGATGTTTGAAAATATGAGTCCTAATAAAATCATTGCCAACGAGTCAGAATTCTCAGCAGTTCATTAATCATTTGGGGATTTTTAGGTTACACTGTTAAGATTTTTATGGTAAAAGCAGAACTGCTTAAGTCATGATAATGTAGAATAGGAGAGGGTGGTCAGGATAAAGATCTTAACTTAGTTTCAGAAGGCAAGTGTGGAACAAAGTTAAAATCTTAAACTTTAGAACTGAAATTGTATTCACCAAAGCAAAAAGGCTGAAACCGAAAACTTTGTTGTACAATCTCTGATTCCCATCCTATTGAGGGTCTTCTGCCTTCACAGAGTTTTTTAGAGGTGGAGAAAATTGATTTGGGTTTTATTTCCATTTTGCACTTCTTGTCTGTATTTCCTACTTTTCTTAGAGACTCATCCAGAAAGGTTTTTGATCCAACTTGCTTTGTGACTGTAAACATAATATATAGAAAAAAATTAAAATTAACCTTGTAATCTAAATTATGTACTTCCTTGTAGTCTAATTGTTGTTCTTCCTAAATTAAGACCTTCCCTGTTTCACTGGTGAACCGAACAGTAAAAGCACTACTAGTCACTGAGAAAAGGCTGGGTCGAAAGTCACATCTTGGTTCTTAGGGCTGATTATTGTTTAGTTGCTAAGTTGACTCTTTATGACCCCTTGGACTGTAGCCCGCCAGGCTCCTCTGTCCCTGGGATTTTCTGGGTAAAAATACTAGAGTAGGTTGTCATTTCTTTCTCCAGGGTATCTTCCCAACCCAGGGATTGAACCGACGTCTCTTGCATTAGCAGACATTGGTAGGCAGATTCTTTACAACTGAGCCACCAGGGAAGACTGGTTCTGGGTCCCAAATAGCTGGGACTTTGGGATGCCACCTGTTTTCTTGGGCCTCAGTTGTTTTGTTTATAGAATTTGAGAGTCTCTGTGGCCAGGAGTTGGGAGGGTTGTGGTTCGTTAGAGAATCATTATATAAAGAAATCTTCAGGGTACTACACTTTTATGGTTTTCTTTCTCTTTATCTCTTCTGTTGACTTTTTCTTCTCTTACTGAATTCTGAATATCCTAATGCCTCAGGGCATCCAAGTCCATCTCTCTCTTTTTTTCCACCTGTATTCTCTCTGGGTGATCTCATCCTGTCTGGTGGTTTAAATACTACCACTGTGCTGTGGACTCTTCAGATTTTTATCTCCAGCCCTGACCTTCAATTTCTTCTACCTGCCTATATATCTACACTCCATTTGTCTATATTAAATTTGACATGTTCAAAGTGGAGCTCTTGATTTTCATTCTTCAATCTATTCCTTCTCCAGCAGTCTGGATTTCATAAGAGCACTTGTCTGTCTCCTCTTCCGTCTACTTAAGTGAAAAATCTGGTGGTCATTCTTTCTTTTCTTTCTTAAATTTTGGCTGCCCTGAGTCGTCATTGTGGCTCAAAGGCTTCTCTAGTTGCAGCTCTCTAGTTGTGGCATGCTGATTTAGTTGCCCTGAAACATGTGGAATCTTTGTTCCCTGACCAGGGATCAAACCTGCATCTCCTGAATTGGAAGGCGGATTCTTAATCACTGGACCACCCTGGTGGTCATCCTGTTTTTCTTAAATTTTTTAAAAATTTATTTTTTTAATTGAATTGTGGTCATCCTTAATTCATCACTTTGCCTTACTGCTCCTCCACCACCCAGAACAATCAGTCCCTCAGCAAACCCTGTTGATTTAGCCTCCAAGATATATATATATTTTTTTTTCCCAAGATATATTTATTTTATTTTTATTTATTTTTAAAAAATGAAGCCAACTCTATTTAATTTTATTAATTTATTTTTGGCTGCACTGGATCTTCATTGCTTTGTTTGGGCTTTGCTCTAGTTGCGGTGAGCGGGGGCTTGTCTTTGTTGTGGTGCTCAGCCTTCTTATTACGGTGGCTTCTCTTGTGGAGCATGGGCTCTAGGTACATGGGCTTCAGTAGTTGCCGCACACAGACTCCAGAGTTCGGGCTCAGTAGTTGTAGCTCAGACCCAGCTGCTCCGTGGCATGTGGAATCCTCCCGGACCAGAAGTCTAACACGTGTCCTCCGTGTTGGCAGGCGGACTGTCATTCACTGGGCCACCAGTGAAGTCCGTGTTTGTTTTTATTGCCACCACTCCAGTTCTTCCTGGGTAGTGGCTTCCTAACTGGTCTCCTTGCCCCTGACCTTGCTCTCCTATAGTCCATTTGCAGACAGCAGTCAGGGTGAACTTTACTTACTTTCCTGCTCCAGTGACTTATTACACTAAAAAGTAAACCCAAACTCTTCACCTGTGTTATCAACTAATCTTGTTTATTTCCTTGCTCATTTGTTTGTGGTCTTTTCTCTCCAACATATTATATGCTCTCTGATGGAAGGAACTTTTTCTTCCCTGAGGTTTTCTCAGTAAGCAAAACAGTATCTGGAAAATTTAACTGTTATTGAATGGATGAATGTATGAATGAAATACATATAATTCCAAATATAACATGTTTTGAACACATGATTTTTTTTTTTTTGGTCCCAGGTTTGTGCAAATGAGGAAGTAATCACAGGGCCTAGAATTCTATTCTGGATATCCTTATTCTATTAGTTATCCTTCCTCTCTCAGTCTTCATTAAGGTACTGCACATCCTGAAAAGACTAAGCATTTAGACCTTAAGCCATTGATAGCAAGAACAAATGTGGATTTTGTCCATTGTATACTGGATCATTAGTATTTTTGTGAATAAGAAACCAAGCAAGCTTTTCAGCCTTGTTTTGTTCTTTAGAAGCATTAAATTTTGGTCTTGACTGGAGGGAACTGGTTCTGTAAAATGTACTTTAATCCAGTGTTGCATACCAAATTGTATAGGGTAGCAGTTGGAATTTTTAGAGAACAGGCATTTTTGTTTCAGTTGCATTATATTTTTTGAATGTGAGACTCCCCCTACCCTGCTTGTATGCATTTATGTTTCCTCTGAACCATTTGATTCAGTTGTATCCTAGCATATCTTGGAGATAAATCTCTATCATTTGTCTTCTGTTAACTGCTCACTTGCAAGCATTGTCATGTTGTAGAAAGAGGCAAATATTAATAATTTAGGATTTTTCCCCTGCCTGAGACTGAAGCCCTTAAGACTGTCTACCAGGTTTGTGAAGAAATAAGGGTATGGAAAAATCAAAGTGTAGAGTTCCATTGTCAGAGTAGATAATAGGAAAAAGTTATGTTGGAGAAGGAAATCCTAGACAAGAGGAATAATATTGAATATTTAGTAGAAGAGAAAAAGAAAAAGAAGATAGAGGAGAGCATTATAGATTTCCAGACTTGGGTGGGACAAATTCCCTTCTTACTCCTTTTACCTTCTCACCTTTGTCTCCAAACTTTGATACTTTGGATTATTTTTCCCTCTGACTTCTCTGCATTCCCTGAT
This sequence comes from Muntiacus reevesi, assembly GCF_963930625.1. Taxonomy (NCBI): domain Eukaryota; kingdom Metazoa; phylum Chordata; class Mammalia; order Artiodactyla; family Cervidae; genus Muntiacus; species Muntiacus reevesi. Next base: position 10,472,243 of record NC_089256.1, read on the forward strand.
TTGTATGGGCTATTTTTCTAAGAAATGTCTATGTATCTTTGGTAGTCTGGGACACCTTTTGTGAGAGGATACTAATTCTTTCTTGAAGAGGCCTTTCTACTTCTCATAATCAAGGTCTGACTCTCTGGATTTTCCAGCCACTCATCCAGCTTTACCCTTTAGAGTGACTCTAAACTGGTGTACTTCCTTTTTAAAAAAAATTTTTTTTTTATTATATTTTTATTTGTCTGGCTGGTTCTTAATTGTGACATGTGGGACCTTTTACTGAAGCATGCAAACTTAGTTCAGGCATGTGGGATCTAATTCCCTGACCAGGGATTGAACCCTAGACCCCTGTGTTGGGAGCACAGAATCTTAGCCACTGGACCAACAGGGAAGTACCTGTACTTCCTTTTAAAGTTGTTCTCTCATATATCATGGTAGCCTTTATGTTATTATCTCCAGGTTAAATAATCCTGAGTCACAAGCTTCTAGTTTCGAGAGGAAAAATGAAAGGAATTAGATGTATGGTTGGGTGTGTATAGTGTGTTACCTACCAGTTGTTCTGATACTGCAGATTGCAAATGTCTAATTTAGACCTTTCTTTTTCTGAGTTACTAGATTTTTTTTTTTTTTTAAGTAAGAGGACATTTTTTTTTTAAGTAAGAGGACATTTTTAAAAGGAGAATGACATTGAACTTTAATTTTACAAAAACATTTTCATGTGCAGTCCTATGAGTTTTAACATGTACCTAGATTGTTTTTACTTTCTTTTACTTTTTTTTTCAGTCATTTTTAAAAAAACCTTTTTCTGCCTAGATTTCTGTAACTACAACTAACAGTGTACAGAATAATTTCAACACCCCAAAGAATTCTCTCATGTTACCACCTTTGCAGTCAACGCCCCTTCATTAAAAAAAATAATTAATTTTTTGGCCATGCTGAATCTTCACTGCTGCACGGGCTTTTCTCTAGTTGCAAGTGAGGGCTACTTTCTAGTTGTGGGGCGTGGGCTTCTCATTGCTGTGTCTTGTCTTGTTGTGGAGCACAGGCTTGAGGGCATGTGGCTGCAGCATGTCAGCTTAGTGGTCTCAGCTCCTAGGCTCTAGAGCACAGGCTTAATAGTTGTGGCACATGGGCTCAGCTGCACCATGGCATCAGCAGGTAGATTCTTCACCTCTGAACCACCAGGGAAGCCCACTGCTTTCCTTTTTAACACTTGGACTTACTATTCTTTTTTTCTAAACAGAACATTTCTCGTGGATAGAAAAGGTTAGAACTTGGAGTAAGTGAATAATTGATCAACCTAATTGTTGGTATTCTTTTAGAAAAAAGTACTAAACCTTGTAGATGGAGGAATATTCTCTTGTTGTTCAGGCTGTAAGTCATGTGTGACTCTTTGCGACCTCATGAACTGTAGCACGCCAGGCTTCCTTGTCCTTCACTGTGTCCCCGAGTTTGCTCAAACTCATGTCCATTGAGTCGGTGATGCCATCCAACCATCTCATCCTCTGTCGACCCCTTCTCTTCCTGCCCTCAATCTTTCTCAGCATTAGGGTCTTTTCCAATTAGCTGGCTCTTTGCATTAGATAGCCAAAGTATTGGAGCTTCACCTTCCAATGAATATTCAGGACTGATTTCCTTTAGGATTGACTGGTTTGATCTTGTAGTCCAAGGGTCTCAAGTCTCAAGAGTCTTCTCTAGCACCACAGTTGGAAAGCATAAATTCTTCGGTGCTCAGCCTTCTTTATGGTCCAGCTCTCATATCCCTACGTGACTGCTGTAAAAACCATAGCTTTGACTATATGAACCTTTGCCAGTAAAGTGATGTATCCACTTTTTAATATGCTGTCTAGGTTGGTCAGAGCTTTTCTTCCAAGGAGCAAGCATCTTTTCATTTCTGCAGTGATTTTGGAGCCCAAGAAAATAAAATCTGTCACTATTGCCACTTTTTCACATCTATTTGTCATGAAGCTATGGGACCGGATGCCATGATCTTCGTTTTTTGAATGTTTTAAGCCAGTTTTTTCACTGTCTTTCACCTTCATTAGGAGGCTCTTTAGTTCGTCTTCTCTTCTATCCAAGGTTGTCTATACTGGCAATCTTGATTCCAGCTTGTGCTTCATCCAGCCCAGCATGATGTACTCTGCATATAAATTAAAGAAACAGTGACAACATACAGCCTTGACGTACTCCTTTCCCAAAAGGCTTTAAATTTTTAAAAAATTATTGTGAAACTTCTGGAACCTGTCAAATGAGGCAAATCCCATAATGTCAAGTTACAGTAGGGAACATCTAACAAATTTGGTGGCTGAGTCTGTGATAATATCATAATGGATGACATCACATATCTTTTCATCTCCCTTCAATAAATCCAGAATTCCCACTTACTGCAATTGCAGGGTAGGCTAGGGTAAAGTAGAGATTAATTTTGCGAAGGCTTATGTTATGAAGTCTCAGCTTTTCTCCCTTTTCTCTCTGTCTAACATTGTCACTTTTTGCTGGCTTATCCATTTTATTCTGCATTTAGTTGTTTTAGCTATTCCACTTTTCTAGGATTGGAGGGAAAAGTGTGCTATCTTTATAGCTTTAGTGTTTTGCAAAGGTAGCTTTCTTGTTTCTAGCCTAAAATAGTCAGTAATCTAGAAATTCCCTCATTTCCTCAAAAAAATTTACAAATCCTTCCCCTAAGTCCTGGCTGTAGGATCTTTCCCAGACTTCTTCATCAAGAATGTATAGTTCCTCATTTTCTTAAGTATTTAAAGTAGGTCACCTAAGGTTATTAGCACTTGCCCCTTTAATTGGGAGTATGTATTGCCAAGACAAAGGATGTTAATCTGGCAGTCCCCTGTGTTGTGGTGTTGTAAAAGCCCAGGCCCGCAGTTCACAAGCCCCTGCTGCAAACCCAGGAGGGACTGGCGCGTCCTGGACCTGTAGCTTGTCTTTTGCTGCTCTGGCTACTTGGGCGACCACCAGACAAATGCTCATTTGCCTTCAGTGGAAATGCGATCCTGATTATCCATGCCTTCAGGAAGAGGATTATGTGGATTAAAAGAAATCCATGGATAAGCCAGAAGCTTTATTTAAACTGCAGTTTAACCACATTCCTGACCATAGTTTTTCCTTGCATTTCTAATAACTAGTTTATAATATTTACCAATTTCATGTTTATCTTCTTGTACCATTTAGAAGTAATGGTAGTTACAAAGTAAAGAAGATATGGGAGGGGACAAAGGAGTTGGATAATCTATAGGCTTTGCCCCACATGACTCCCTGTTGACTGGATGGTTTAACCACAGTGCTTACTAGACCTTGAAGACCAGAATTCCATGAATTCCTTACCTGCTGAGCCACTGGAAGAAATTTGAGGTGATTGTCAACAAGAGGCCAAACTCCATTTTGAGACATTTGTACTTTACTAGCTTAAATGATTGAGCTTTTGTGATTTAAATGAGTACTGGAGATTGCCAGGATTATAAATTTACTTTGATTTGAAGTTCTCTTTAATGTTTATTTAATCACTTAACCTGCTAACCATTTTCATAGGAATTAAACTGAAGATTTGCTATTCGAAATACAAGTGTTCATATTTGTAGCCAGGCAGCTATCCTGCTGCCTCTGACATGTTACATCTAGTTACACAGTAGTTAATTTCTATTAAATAGTTGAAATAAGATTATTTAAAAGTGCTTATCCCTGATGCTGGAAAAGATTGAAGGCAAGAGGAGAAGGGGACGATAGAGGTTGAGATAGTTGGATGGCGTCAACTCAATGGACGTGAGTTTGAGTAAGCTCCAGGAGTTGGTGGTGGACAGGGAAGCCTGGCGTGCTGCAGTTCATGGAGTCTCAAAGAGTCAGACATGGCTGAGCGACTGATCTGAACTGAACTGATTCTTGAGGTACTGATTTAGTGCGGGTCTTGTATTTAGATATTATGCTATTAAAATGAATGTTTTCCTCTGGCTTTATAAATCATTACAAATTTCTGCCTTTATGTTATCTGAACAAAAATTTATTTAAAACTTATTTCTGTAGTTGTGATATATTTCAAAAGTTGTTGTTCAGTTTCTAAGTCATGTCCGACTCTTTGTGACCCCATGAACTATAGTACATCAGGCTTCCCTGTCCTTTACTATCTCTCAGAGTTTGCTCAAACTCATGTCCCTTGAGTCGGTGATGCCATACCTTTCTTCTCTTGCCCTCAATCTTTCTTAGTATCAGGGTCTTTTCCAGTGAGTCAGCTCTTTGCATCAGGTGGCCAAAGTATTAGAGCTTTAGCGGCAGTCCTTCTAATGAATATTCAGGGTTGATTTCCTTCAGGATTGACTGGTTTGATCTTCTTGGTGTGGAGGGGATTCTCTAGAGTCTTCTCCAGCACCACAGTTTGAAAGCATCAATTCTTCCGGGCTCAGCCTTTTTTATGGTTCCATATTCATTAGCTCTGTGGATGACATTCCTGCAATTGAGATTCATTGTAGTTAATCGCTGGAGGCATGTCCTGGGGGAAAACCAACTGGATTTCTCTTAATGCACTTGTTTTTTGCTCTGTGAGCCTAAGGAAACATCCACAGAAGAAGGTAGTTGTTGGTTTTGGACAATGTTGTGATCCATTATAATTCTTTAATTTTTGTTCTCTTGATAGCGGTGGAAATTTCCCATTTTCATTGGAAATCATTAGTTGTCTTAAACTGATGTACTTCACCTACCATTCCATTATTAAAGTATATTAAGTTATTAAAATATCCCCTAACTAACTGAGAGGCTTCTGAGTTTAGATTCTCATTCTGCCTACAGGAAAGGAATGTTTCTCTGTGTGTGTGTGTGTGTTATGAGAACTATATATACCATACCAACCAGCAACAATTATTTTATCTTTAATTTGTGAAGAATTCACTGTCTTCTCATTGAGGTATAGGCAGTTACTTTTTAGTCAGTGATTTCTGTAATTCCATGTATTCCGTCTATTGTTACCTGTTTTCTTTTCTTTTTTTTTAACCTGTTTTCTTTTATGTTCGTTTGCCATTCAAAATTGTGGCTTCAATATAGTGTATTAGAGAAACTGTGTGATTTACTATGTAGAATTAAACTATAACCATAGTTAACGTTGTAAAATGTACACCTATGTGTCAGGTTATGCTAAGTGCTCTTTGTGTATTATTCAGTTTATCTTCGTAACAAACTTGTTGTGAAGGTACTAATGATATCCTTATTTAAGAGAAGAGAAAACTGAAGCTGTGGGAAATTAACATGCCAGGTGGCATACAGATTTTAAGTGGGAGACTCAGGTTTCAAATCTGAATCTGTATGACTCTGGAATTTATGTTCTTGTTTATTTTAAAGTTTATTTTTTTATTGAGGAATAGTTGATTTATAATGTTATATAAGTTTCAGGTATACAACATAATGATGAAAATTTTTTAAAGATTATATGGCATTTATAGTTATTACAAAATATTCCATCTTGTACAATATACCCTTCTAGCTTATTCATCTTATATGTAGTAGTTTGTACCTCTTAATCCCCTACCCCACTTTGCTCCTCCCCATTTCTCACTCCCTACTGGTAACCACTAGTTTGTTCTCTATATCTGTCAGTCTTTTTTTTTTTTTTTATTCTTTAGTTTAATTTTTATATTCCCATATAAGTATTATCATACAGTATTTTTCTTTCTCTGTCTGACTTGTTTCACCTAGCACAATAACCTCTGAATCCATCCATGTTGTTACAAATGGCAAAACTTCATTCTTGTTTTTAATGGCAGAGCAGTCATCCATTCTGTATATACCATTCTTCTTTATCCATTCATCTGTTGATGGACATTTAGGTTGTGTCCATATCTTAGCTATTGTAAACAATGTTGCAGTGAAAACTGGGATAGAATTTATGCTTATAACTGATCACCTTAATAATTTTTTTATTTTTTGTTTTTTTCAGAGGAAGGTTGGAAGAGACTATAAGTTTGAAGTGTTGTTTTTTAGCATGATAATCACCACTTTGATTTGACAGTACCTGTGTATTTGGATACAGGAAGCAATTTTTTAGTCCTTTAACCATTAACTTTCTTTTATTCAGTACTCTTTTTTTTTTTTTTTCCCCTCCTTTGGCTGCACTGAGTGGCATATAGGATCTTCGTTCCTCAGACCAGGGGTTGAACCTGCGTCCCCTGCATTGGAAGCATGGACCCTTAACCACTGGCCACCCAGAAAGTTCTTCACTCACTACTCTTAAGCAAGTTTTTATGTGAAGATATAAAGTATTTTTTTTCCCCTCGTCTTTTTAGGTCATTTGTTTGGGTGGTTCATTAAAACATATTACTAAGCTTGATCCTAAATTAATGGGAATAGAGGAAGGTAGACATAAATTTATTTTTAAATAAATGAACCAGTAGACATTTTTTTTTTTTTTCAGTAGACAATTTTTAATCCCTTAACGTTAAAAAAAAATGGTTTGAGAAGAATTGGTACTATTTGGCCTTTTTTTTCCTCTTCACATCCACATGAGAAAGGAATGTGAGCATTCACAATACATATAGCCGTTAGCAGTACCTGGACGCATAGAAGGAAATGCATAGGACAGAGTGGAGATTTTTTGTCTAACTCTGGAGCCCAGGTAACTTGTTTCAGGCAAGTTTCTGGTTGTGATGCCATTATAAGCCATTACGACAGCATATCCTATCTGCACATGGGAGATTTGTGGTGATTTTCTTTTTATTTCTTTATTTCTTTTTGGCTACACTGAGTTGCTGCATGGTCTTTTTCTAGTTGTAGTGAGCAGGGCTACTGTAGCTGTGGACACAGGCTTCTCATTGTGCTGCCTTTTTTTGTTGCTGAGCCCAGGCTCTAGGGCTCAATGGCTTCAGTAGTTTCTGTGCATGGACTTAGTTGCCATGTGGCATGCAGAATCCTCCGGGACCTGGGATCAAACCCGTGTCCCCTTCATTAGCAGATGAACTGTCATCCACTGTGCCACCAGGGAAATCTGTGTGATTATTTTCTTTACTGCCGAAGAGTTGAGATCTTACTGAATATGCTTCTTCCCATAAACAAACTCTAGCGGGCTCAAATTGGGGTAGGTGGGGTCACTTTTCTCTCTTAGAAGTGTGAATTTTTTCTGTTAGCAGTTATCTCAGTGACCACCAGGGTTATTTTAGTTACCTATTTTGCCCTCAACATTATTAACATTTCCCAAACTATTATTTAACAAAATAGAAAGCAAACATTTAGAACAGGAAAATCCTATCTTATAGATTCCATAATAATTATGTTGTTGGCAAAGTGATATCTCTACAAACCTAGACAGCATATTAAAAAGCAGAGACATCACTTTGTTGACAAAGGTCCATATAGTCAAAGCTGTGGTTTTTTTCCAGTTAGTTACGTATGGATGTGAGAGTTGGACCGTGAAGAAGGCCTCAGAACTGATGCTTTCAAACTGGTGCTGGAGAAGACTTCTGAGAGTCTCTTGAACAGCAAGGAGATCAAACCAGTCAATCCTAAAGGAAATCAACCCTGAATATTCATTGGAAGTACTGATGCTGAAGCTGAAGCTCTAGTACTTTGGCCACCTGATGCAAAGAGCCAACTCTTTGGAAAAGACCCTAATGCTGGGAAAGATTGAGGGCAAGAGAAGAGGTCTGCAGAGAATAAGATGGTTGAATTGCATCACCGACTCAATGAACATGTATTTGAGCAAACTCTGAGAGGTTGTTAAGGACAAGTAAGCTTGGTGTGCCGTAGTCCATGAGGTCTGAAAGAGTTGGACATGATTTAGTGACTGAACAAGAAAGGTTTGTCATAGCTTTCCTATCAAGGAGCAAGTGTCTTTTAATTTCATGGCTGCAGTCACCATCTGCAGTGATTTTGGAGCCCAAGAAAATAAAATCTATGACTGTTTGCACTTTTCCCCCTTCTGTTTGCCATGAAGTGATGGAACTGGATGCTGTAATCTTAGTTTTTTAGTGTTGAGGTTTTTGTTTTTTAGTGGTTAGACTTTTTTTAAAATTTATTTTTACTTATTTGTTTGGCTGCACTGGTTGTTAGTTGTGGCATGTGGTATCTATTTCCCCCACCAGGGATTGAACCCGGGCTGCTTGCTTTGGGAGCAAGGAGTGTTAGCCACTGGACCACCAGGGAGGTCCCCCAAGTGTTGAGTTTTAAGCCAGCCTTTTCACTCTCCTCTTTAACCCTCATCAATTTGCTCTGTAGTTCTCTTCAGTTACTATCATCTGCATATCTGAGGTTGTTGATATTTCTCCCGGCAATCATGTTTCCATCATGCAGGCTGGCATTTTGCATGATGTATTCTGCATAGAAGTTTAATAAGCAGGGTGGCAATATAAAGCCTTGACGTACTCCTTTTCCAATTTTGAACTAGTCCATTGTTCCATGTAAGGTTCTAACTGTTGCTTCTTGACCTGCATACAGGTTTCTCAGAAGACAGGTAAGGTGGTCTGGTATTCCCATCTCTTCTTAAGAATTTTCCAGTTTGTTGTGATTCACACAGTCAAAGCCTTTAGTGTAGTTAATGAAGCAGAAGTAGACTTTTTTCTGGAATTCCCTTGCTTTCTCTATGACCCAACAAATGTTGGCAATTTGATCTCTGGCTCCTCAGCCGTTTCTAAACCCAGCTTGTACACCTAGAAGTTCTTGGTTCACGTACTGTTGAAGCCTAGTTTGCAGGATTTTGAGCATTATTTTGCTAGCCTGTGAGCTAGCAAATTGTACAGTAGTTGGAACATTCTGTGGCATTGTCCTTCTTTGGGATTGGAATGAAAACTGACCTTTTCCAGTCCTGTGGCCACCACTGAGCTTTCCAAATTTGGTGACATATAGAGTGCAGCACTTTAAAGCATCATCTTTTCCGATTTGAAATAGCTCACCTGGAACTCCATCATCTCCACTAACTTTATTCATACTAATGCTTCCTGAGGCCCACTTGATTTCACACTCCAGGATGTCTGGCTCTTGGTGAATGACTGCAGCATTGTGGATGATTTAGATCATAAAGACTTTTCTTGTATAGTTCTTCTCTATATTCTTGCCACCTTCTCTTAATCTCTTCTGCTTCTATTAGGTCCTTACCATTTCTGTCCATTTTTGTATTCATGCTTGCATGAAATGTTCCCTTGATATCTCCAATTTTCTTGAAGAGATCCCTAGTCTTTCCCATTTTATTGTTTTCCTCTATTTCTTTGCATAGTTCATTTAAGAAGGGCTTCTTATTTCTCCTTGTTACTCTTTGGAACTCTGCATCCAGTTGAGTGTATCTTTCCCTTTCTCCTTTGCCTTTTGCTTCTCTTCTTTCCTCAGCTATTTGTAAAGTCTCCTCTTACAACCACTGTGCCTTCTTGTGTTTCTTTTTATTTTGGATGGTTTTGGTCACTGCCTCTTGTACAGTGTTATGAACCTCCATCCATAGTTCTTCGAGTACTCTGTCTACAAGATCTAATCCCTTGAATCTCTTCTTCACCCCTCTTGTCTAATCATAAGGAATTTGATTTAGGTCATACCTCAGTGGCCTGGTGGTCTTCTCTAGTTGCTTCAATTGAAATCTGACTTTTACAGTAAGAAGCTTATGATATGAGCTATGATCAGCTTCAGGTAATAGTGCTTGTGTAGAGTCTCTGGCTGACTGTATAGATCTTCTCCATCTTTGGCTGCAAAGAATATAATCAATCTGATTTTAATATTGGCTCTGGTGATGTCCATCTGTAGAGTCTTTGTCTCTTGTGTTGTTGGAAAAGGATGTTTGCTGTGAGCAACGTGTTTTAACAAAACTCTAGTAGCCTTTGCCCTCCTTCATTTTGTACTCCAGGCCAAATTCACCTGTTATTCTGGGTATTTCTTCTCTTCCTGTTTGTGCATTCCAATCCCCTGTGATGAAAAGGACATCTATTTTTGGTGTTAGTTCTAGAATCTTGTAGGTCTTTCTGCTGCTGCTGCTAAGTCGCTTCAGCTGTGTCCGACTCTGTGCGACCCCATAGATGGCAGCCCACCAGGCTCCGCTGTCCCTGGGATTCTCCAGGCAGGAACACTGGAGTGGGTTGCCATTTCCTTCTCCAATGCATGAAAGTGAAAAGTGAAAGTGAAGTCACTCAGTCATGCCCTACTCTTCACGACCCCATGGACTGTAGCCTACCAGGCTCCTCTGTCCATGGGATTTTCCACGCAAGAGTACTGGAGTAGGTTGCCATTGCTTTCTCCATGTAAAACTGGTCAGTTTCAACTTCTTTGGCACCAGTGGTTTGGATATAGATTTGGATTACTGTGATGTTAAATGGTTTGCCTTGGAAATGAACTGAGATTATTCTGTCATTTTTGAGGTTGCACCCAAGTACTGCATTTCAGATTCTTTTGTTGACTTGAGGGCTATGTCATTTCTTCTAAGGGATTCTTACTCATGGTGGTAGATACAATAGTCATCTGAGTTAACAATAAATTTGCCCATTCTTGTCCATTTTAGTTCACTGATTTCTAAATTAGCAGTATTCACTCTTGCCATCTCCTGCTTGACCATATCCAATTGACCTTGATTCATGGCCCTAAAGTTCCAGATTCCTATGTAATAATGTTCTTTACAGCACTGGACGTTACTTTCACTCGCAGACACACCCATAACTGAGCATCATTTCTGCTTTGGCCAAGCAGCTACATTCTTTCTAGAGCTATTGGTAATTGCACTCTGCTCTTCCCCAGCAGCTTAATGAACATCTACCAAGGCTCATTTTCTGGTGTCTTATCTTTTTGCTTTTTCATACGGTCCATGGGGTTCTCCAGGCAAGAATACTGGAGTGGGTTGCCATCTCCTCCTCCAGTGCACCACATTTTCTCACAACTCTCCACTATGACCTGTCCATCTTGAGTGGCCCTTCTGGGCGTGGCTCATAGCTTCATTGAGTTACACAAGTCCCTTTGCCACGACAAGGCTGTGAGCCATGATTTTATCCTGTGGTTAAATAGAATCACTGAGTACAAGTTATGATCTTAACTTACGCTCAGTTAATTACTAGTTTTGTGTGTTAGCATGTTTATCTACCCTTCTATTAGTAGATAGTATGCCTTTTACTTTTTACTTCCTATACATGCTGGCTTAACACTTTGTCTATTTTATTTTTTGGCTGTGCTGGGTCTTTGTTGCTCCAGGCAGACTTTCTCTAGTGGCGGTGCGTGGGGGCTGTTCTTCATTGCGGTGCGCAGGCTTCCCATTGCAGCGACTTTTCTTGTTGTGAAGTGCCTGCTCTTGGTGTGCAGGCTTCTGTATTGTGGCATGTGGCCGCAGTAGTTGAGTCATGCGGGCCCTTGAGTGCATTGGCTGCAGTAGTTGTGGTGCATGGGCTTAGTTGTTCTGCACCATGTGGGAGCTTGCCAGACCAAGGATTGTACCCATGTCTCCTGCACTGGCAGGTGGATTCCTTCCCACTGAGCCACCAGGAATCCCCCTGCACTGACATTTTACCTGGGTGTCTATTTTGCTTAAGTAGACTAATGGTTGCCTGCAAAGATTAGTCCATGCTCTCTGTAGCAAAGCTCTTCTCCACCAAGGATACTTTACAATAATACTGAAAATCAGGAAATAGGAACTCTGTGATTGAGATTGTGTTCAGAGGATTATTTTTGTTTATTTATATATTTATTTGGCTTCACCATATAGCGCATCTTTTGAGATCTTAGTTCTCTGACAAGGGGTTGAACCCAGTCCGTTGGCAGTGAAAGCTTAGAGTCTTAACCACTGGGCCACCAGGGATTTCCCCAGAAGATTAATTTTGTAGAGAACTTTATGTGTGCTTAATGCTCTACAGTATTAACCATGTTTTAGTTGTATACTGGTACATTATCTACTCAGTTCAGTTCAGTCCAGTCCAGTTGCTCAGTCGTTTCCGACTCTTTGCAACCCCATGGACTGCAGCGTGCCAGGCCTGCATCAACTCCCGGAGTTTACTCAAACTAATGTCAGGTAGGGTGAATAAGCTCAGGAATCCTTGGTACTATTTCATGACTCAGTGAAGAAAGGCCCGTTGTTACTAAGAAGTAAATAGTAACCTCCAAGGAGACTACTACCTTCTGGTTTTTAACATTTATTTAATTTTTAAAAAATGAATTTTTTTTTCTTAAAGGGTAGTTGTACAGTATTTTAGGTGTACAATATAGTGATCCATAAGTTTTAAAGATTATACTCCATTTAGAGTTATAAAGTATTGATATAGTCCCTGTGTTGTACAATACTCTCTTTTTTCTAATTTATTTTTTTATTGAAGAGTAATTGCTTTACAGAACCCTGTTGTTTTCTGCCAAACCTCAACATGAATCAGCCATAGGTATACTTATATCCCCTCCCTTTTGAACCTTCCTCCCGTCTCCCTTCCCACCCCATCCCTCTAGGTTGATACAGAGCCCCTATTTGAGTTTCCTGAAACATACAGCAAATTCCCGTTGGCTATCTGTTTTACATACGGTAGTGTAAGTTTCGATGTTACTCTTTCCATGCATCTCAACCTCTCCTCCCCTCTCCCCGTGTTCATAAGTCTATTCTCTATGTCTGTTTCTCCTTTGCTGCCCTGTTAATAAATTCTTCAGAAACATTTTTCTAGATTCTGTACATATGTGTTAGAATACAGTATTTTTTTCTCTTTCTGATTCACTTCACTCTGTATAATAGGTTCTGGGTTCATCCACCTCATCAGAACTGACTCAAATGCATTCCCTTTTATGGCTGAGTAATAGTCCATTGTGTATATGTACCACAACTTCTTTATCCATTCATCTGTTGATGGGCATCTAGGTTGCTTCCATGTTCTAGCTATTATAAATAGTGCTGCAGTGAACAATGGGATACATATGTCTTTTTCAATCCTGGTTTCCTCAGGGTATATGCCTAGAAGTGGGATTGCTGGGTCATATGGCAGTTTTATTCCTAGTTTTTTAAGGAATCTTCATACTGTCTTCAGTAGTGGCTGTATCAATTTACATTCCCATCAACAGTGCAAGAGCCTTCCCTTTTCTCCACACCCTCTCCAGCATTTATTGTTTGTAGACTTTTTTATGATGACCGTTCTGACTGGTGTGTGATGATATCTCATTGTGGTTTTGACTTGCATTTCTCTAATAATAAGCAGTGTTGAGCATCTTTTCATGTGTTTGTTAGCCATCTGTATGTCTTCTTTGAAGAGATGTCTGTTTAGGTCTTTTCCCCATTTTTTGATTCGGTTGTTTGTTTTCTTAGTATTGAGTTATATGAGCTGCTTGTATATTTTGAAGATTAATCCTTTTTCAGTTATTTCATTTGCTATTATTTTCTCCCATTCTAAGGGTTGTCTGTTCACCTTGCTTAGTGTTTCCTTTGCTGTGCAAAAGCCTTTAAGTTTAATCAGGTCCCACTTGTTTACTTTTTTAATTTACGTTACTCTAGGAGGTGGGTCATAGAGAATCTTGCTTTGATTTATGTCGTCTAGTGTGCTGCCTGTGTTTTCCTCTAAGAGTTTTATAGTTTCTGGTCTTACATTTAGGTCTTTAATCCAATTTGAGTTTATCTTTGTGTGTGCTGTTAGGCAGTGTTCTAATTTCATTGTTTTGCTTATAGCTGTTCAGTTTTCCCAGCACCAGTTATTGAAGAGGCTATCTTTGCCCCATTTATATTCTTGGCTCCTTTGTCAAAAATAAGGTACCCATAGGTGCATGGGTTTATTTCTGGGTTTTCTATCTTGTTCCTTTGGTCTATATTTCTGTTTTTGTGCCCATACCATACGGTCTTGATGACTAACTTTGTAGTATAATATGAAGTCAGGAAGCTTGATTCCCACAGCTCTATTCTTCTTTCTCAAGACTGCTTTGGCTTTTCAGGGTCTTTTGTGTTCCCATATGAATTGTGAAATTTTTTGTTCTAGTTCTGTGGAAAATGCCATTGGTAATTTGATAGGGATCAAATTGAATCTGTAGATTGTGTTTGGTAGTATAGTCATTTTCACAATATTGATTCTTCCTACCCAGGAACATGGGCTATCTCTTCATCTGTTTATGTCATCTTTGATTTCTTTCATCAGTTTCTTATAATTTTCTGTGTACAGTTCTTTTGTCTGCTTAGGTAAGTTTATTCCTATATACTTAATTCTTTTTGTTGCAGTGGTGAATGGGATCGATTCCTTAATTGCTCTTTCTGATTTTTCACTGTTAGTATATAGAAATACAAGTGATTTCTGTGTATTGATTTTGTATCCTGCAACTTTGCTAAATTCACTGATTAGCTCTAGTAATTTTCTGATACTATCTTCAGGGTTTTCTATGTATAGTATCATGTCATCTGCAAACAGTGAGAACTTTACTTCTTCTTTTCCGACCTGGATTCCTTCTATTTCTTTCTCTTCTCTGATTGCTGTAGCTAGAACTTCCAGAACTATGTTGAATAATGGTGGTGAAAATGGACACCCTTGTCTTGTTCCTGATCTTAGGGAGAATGCTTTCAGTTTCCCACCATTGAGAATAATGTTTGCTGTAGGCTTATCATATATGGCCTTTCCTATGTTGAGATAGGTTCCTTCTATGCCCATTTTTTGAAGAGTTTTAATCATAAATGGATGCTTAATTTTTGTCAAAGGCTTTTTCTGCATCTATTGAGATGATCATATGGTTTTTATCTTTCAATTTGTTAATATGGTGTTTCACATTGATTAATTTGCTTATATTAAAGAATTCTTGCATTCCTGGAATAAACCCAATTTGATCATGGTGTATGAGTTTTTTGATGTGTTGCTGAATTCTGTTTGCTAAAATTTATTGAGGATTTTTGCATGTATGTTCCTCAGTGATATTGGCCTGTAGTTTTCTTTTTTTGTGTTGTCTTTGTCTGGTTTTGGTATCAGGGTGACTGGCCTTGTAGAAGGAGTTTGAAAGTGTTCCTTCCTCTGCAATTTTTTGAAAGAGTTTTAGAAGGATAGGCATTAACTCTTCTCTCAATGTTTGATAGAATTCTCCTGTGAAGCCATCTGGACCTGGGCTTTTGTGTTTTGGGAGATTTTTGATCACAGCATCAATGTCAGTGCTTGTAATTGTATAGTTCATAATTTCTATTTCTTTCTGGTTCAGTCTTGGAAGATTGAACTTTTCTAAGAATCTGTCCATTTCTTCCAGGTTTTCCATTTTGTTGCCATATAGTTTGTAATAGTCTCTTATAATCCTTTGTATTTCTGCATTGTCTGTTGTAACCTCTCCTTTTTCATTTCTAATTTTTTTGATTTGATTCTGCAATATACTCTTGTAGATTATTATTTACATGATAGTTTGTACTTCTTAATGCCTTACCCCTGTTTTGCCCCTTCCCTTCCCCTCTCATTGGTAACCAGTAGTTTTTTCTCTGTATCTGAGTTTGTTTCTTTAAAAATTTAATTTATTTTTGGCTGCACTAGGTCTTTGTTTCTTTGAATGGGCTTTCTCTAGTTGTGGAAAGGGGGCTTATTCTCTGGTTGTAGTGCTTGAGTTTCTCATTGTAGTGGCTTCTCTTGTGGAGCACAGGCTCTAGAGGGTGGGCTTCAGGCATTTGGTACATTGCTTTAGTTGCCCCAGGGCATGTGAAATCTTCCTGGATGTGGGATGGAACCTGTGTCCCCTGCTGTGGCAGGTGGATTCTTAGTCACTCGACCACCAGGGAAGTTCTTGGATATATTTATTTCTGATAGTAGATACATGCCTATTATTTAAAATTTAAAAAGAATACAGTGAAGTGTAAGTCTTGTGCCTCTCCTAATTCTCTGTGAGGAGATAATTATTCTCTTAAGTTTTTTTTGTTCTTTAGATAACCCGTGTATTTATTTTATATTTTTGGCTGTGCCACTCGGCTTGTGGGGTCTTAGTTCCCCTACTAGGAATTGAACCTGGGCCTTCAGCAGTGAAAGCATGTAGTCCTAAGCCCTGGACCACCTGGGAATTCCCGACCTATTTATTAACAAATATGTTGTTGTTTAGTAGCTAAGTCGTGCCTGACTTTTTTTGTGAACCCATGGACTGTAGCCTGCCAGACTTCTCTGTCCATGGGATTTCCCAGACAAGAATACAGTAGTTGGCTGCCATTTCCTTCTCCAGGGGATCTTCCCAACCCAGGGATTGAACCTGCATCTTCTGCATTGGCAGGTGGATTCTTT
The DNA here is from genome assembly GCF_963930625.1 of Muntiacus reevesi. Lineage (NCBI taxonomy): Eukaryota > Metazoa > Chordata > Mammalia > Artiodactyla > Cervidae > Muntiacus > Muntiacus reevesi. The sequence continues at coordinate 10,488,349 of NC_089256.1, forward strand.
ACCACTGAAGCATGTGGGAAGCCACTATTGATGAATATACACACAGGTAAAACCCACCCTCACAAATGGTAGCTGACATACTCATTTTTCTTTGTGTCTTTTCTTATTACTTAGCAAGATATTTGATATTATGTATCTATAGTCACAGAACTGCTTTATTCTTTTTCGTGGCTTCTTAGTATTCTGTTGAGTCAATGTAACATAAATTTTCTCTATTTGTATATGAATTAACATTTAAATTGTTTCTAATCTTTTGCCGTAGCTTTGATAGTTTTGATGTGGCCAGATTTGAATTCAAGATTTACAAGCTATGTGTGGAGACAGAGATAGAGAGAAAGGGCATTATAATGTTTGAGATAAGGGAGGAGGATAGCAGGAGAAAATCTGGAGAGCTAGGAGAATAAAGGGAGAGAATATACAATTGAAGAAGGCAGGATTAAAGGATAGGGGTGAAATAAGCCGGATGTTTCCAAGGCAGATACTAAAATTACTGTCTTGGTACCAGACTGTTCCAAGTTATTAACCATGTAATCTTGGGCAAGTTACCTGTTCTCTTTGTGCCTTTATTTCCTTATCTGCAAAATGGGATAATAGCACCTCGTATGTAAATACACGTAAAGCTGTTGGTTTAGCATCCATCCACATTGAGAAAGCTTTCTGTTCCCTGCCCCACCCCTGCTTTGGTATTTTTCAGACTTTACAGCTCAAGTGTAGTTCTCCCCAAAACCATCTTGATTGCACCAAGAGTCCCACTTCTGTATCCTATACCTTTGTCTTAGATTTCACCTCATTCCTTTGAAATTCCCATATCCAATTATTTACCCCTATCTGAGGGTGAAGGACTATCTTTTGTACTGTTTTGTGTAATTTAGTTTTACCCTGCAACCACCACTAAAATACTTGTTAGCACAGTGTCTAGCATATAGTATGGAGAAGGAAGTGGCAGCCCATTCCAGTCTTTCCTGGAGAATACCAGAGACAGAGGATCCTGCTAGGCTGTAGTCCATGGGGTCTCAAAAAGTCAGACACAATGGAATGACCATTACTCACCCACCCATAGCATATATTAGGCACGTGGTAATATTTGTCTTAAACTGAAGAAAGCCACTGGCCTTACGAACATTGAACCTAGAGAAATGCCAATCTTTCCACCCTTTCCCCAGTCACCCAGTTTTAATTCCTGAAGCAACTAGTGGTTGAAAATGGGTTTTTCCTAGGTTTATATAAACAAATACATGTATACATACATATTTATGTATCTCCCCCTCTTTAAAACTAAAACAATATCATACTGTAAACATTGCTATGCACATTGTAGTCATCCCCCAAAAGAATGATGTTTGATTCTGTGCACACTTCACCCATATAAAATTGTAAGCATTGTTAGGTTTTCACATAAGACTCTTGCTATAGTATCAGTAGCTGTGATTGGTGAGTCAGCTGTCTAATTACAGTGAGATGATAAGAGCATTTTTTTCTGTACAGCAAAGAAGCTTTGTAAATAAAATTTTAACATCTTAAAAAAAATGATAGGCACCATTTAATTTTTTTTTTTAAATTTTGAGAATTATAGATTCACATGTAGCTATAAGAATTAAGCAGAAGAATCCTGGTTACCCTTTACTCATATTTCCCTAGTAGTAACATCTTGCATAATTATAGAAAAAACATCTAAATCAGGAAATTGATACAATCCATCTACCTTATTCAAAAGTCACCAGTTTTTCATGTACTTATTTTTGTATTTATTTCTGTACATTTTCATCACATGTATAGATTTGTGTGATCACTACAGTCAAGATAACAACAGTTACATCACAATCTTGCATGCTACCTGTTTCCCTCCCATCCTTTTAACCTCTGACAACTACTCTATGTTCTCCTTCTCTATGATTTTTGTCACTTTAAGAATTTTTTTTTAATGGGTGACTTTAATTTTAATAAGGGATTACTTTCACTGCATTAAATTCTCAAAGCCTTTAAGGTGAGAACCCTGTTTATATTGTGTGCTTAGTCGTTCAGTGGTGTGTGACTTTGTGACCCCATGGACTGTAACCTACCAGGTTCGCCTGACTGTGGAGTTTTCCATGCAAGAATACTGGAGTGGGTTGCCATTTCCCACTCCAAGAATGCTGCTTCTTAAAGTGACTTCTGTGGACTTCTGTGGTGGTCCAGTGGTTAAGAATCTACCTGCCAGTGTGGGGGACAGAGATTTGAACCCTGGTTGGAGAAGATTCTACATACCTCGGGGCAACCAAACCCCTGTGCCACAACTACTAATTCCAAGCTCTAGAGCCCGTGCTCTGCAAGCAAGAGAAGCCACCACAGTGAGAAGCCTGAGCACTGCAACTAGAGAGTAAACCTCTGCTTGTCACAACTAGAGAAAGCCTGAGTGCAGCAACAAAGTCCCAGTGCAACCAAAAATTAAAAATAAGTAAATGAATGTTAAAAAAAGAATGCTGTATAGGGAAGTCCCTGGCATCCAGTGGTTAGGACATAGCACTGTCACTGCTGGGAGCCCAATTTAGAGTCCTAGTCAGAGAACTAAGATCTCACAAGCTGTGTGACGTTCCCCGCCCCCCGCCCCCGCCCCCACCCCCAATCACACAAAAGAATGCTATGTAAATTCTCCAGTTTGTAACCCTTTAGATTGGCTTTTTTCATTCAACATAATTCCTTGAAGATCCATCCAAGGTGTTGCACTTATCAGTAGACATTCTCTTGCATAGCCTTAGTATAGTTATCAGAGTTAGGAATTTAACATTGATAAAATATTATTGTCTAAAGTCCATATTCTAGTTACACCAGTTGTATTAAGTATATTCTTTCCCTAGTGGCTCAGACAGTAAAGAATCTGCCTGCAGTGAGTGAGACCTGGGTTTGGTCCCTGGGTTGGGAAGATCCCCTGGAGAAGGGAATGACCTACTCCCAGTGTTCTTGCCTAGAGAATTCCATGGACAGAGGAGCCTGGCAAGCTACTGTCCATGGGGTTGCAAAGGTCCCATAAGACTCACTGACTGACACTTTCACTTCTTTCACTTTACACTGTCTCTACCGCTGCCAAAGCCACTGTCACATTATGATTGCCAGGTCTCAGTAGTTCCCTCAAATATGGAACTTTTTTTTTCTCCTTTAATAACTGATATATTTGGAAAGTATAGGTCAGTAGTTTATTGTAGAATGTTGCTCATTTGGGTTGGTTGTTCATCATGATTAGATCCATATTATGGATTATGGGTTTTTGGCAGGAGCACCATGTTTGATTACTTGATTAGAGTGATGTTGGCCTGATTTCTCCATTTAAAGTTGTTAAGTTTTGCTTTGGTTGTTAATTTGTGGGAGTCTAAGTAAAGATGGTGTTTCTTATCAAACTGTCACTAATTTTAGCATCCCTTGAGGGGTTTTTTTTTCCCCTGAATTATTATCAAGGTTGCAAAATGGTGATAAAATTTTAAAGATCAGCAAAAAGGCAAAGCTGACTACAGCATCCAGTTAACAAGTAGAAAAAGCAATTCTTTGCATATATGTTAATAATATAAAGACACGCCTAAAAAGGCAAGGGTTAAATTGTATAGAAAAGGATAATAAATTTAGGCCCGCTCCAAAAGTATAATTTATAAGAGAAATTGTTGCAGTAAGGAGTAATTCTTAAGAAGTTAAGATTTGATGATGAATTACAAAATTATAAAAGCTTGTCTGAAGGTAAAAGGTGGTTTAAAAAAATTTTTTAGGACAGTGTTAGATTTCCAAACATTTACAAAGATTGCCCAGAGTTCCTATATACTCTGCATCTAGTTTCTCTTATTAACATTACCATGGTACGTTTGTTACATTGATAAAACAGTGTTGGTAAATTGTTATTAATTGAATTCCATGTTTTATTCAGATTTCTTTGGACTTTAATGTATTTTTTCTGTTTTTGAATTCCACCCAAAATACCACATTGCATTTAATTGTTGTATTTCCTGAAAGGTCCTTTTGCTTCCCTGGTAGCTCGGATGGTAAAACGTCTGCCTGCAATGCGGGAGACCTCTGTTCAATCCCTGGGTCGGGAAGATCCTCTGGAGAAGGAAATGGCAACCCACTCCAGTGCTCTTGCTTGGAAAATCCCATGGACAGAGGAGCCTGGTAGGTTGCAGTCCATGGGGTTGCAAAGAGTCGTACATGACTGAGTGACTTCACTTTCCTTTTCCTTTCCTTTCTTTTAGCTGATAGTTTCTCAGATGTTCTTTATATTTGAAAATGCTGGTAGTTTTGAGGAATACTGATCAGGTATTTTTGCCATGGTATCCTTCAGTTGGATTTCTCTGATTTTTTTTTTAATGATTAGATCAGTGTCATGAAATTTTGAAAGGGAGACTATAGAGATAAAGTGCCATTTTCATCACATACTGTCAGCATGCATTGTTTTTTTCTTTCTTCGATTGGGTAAAGTGGCTTTATTAGAGAAAGCCAAGATTACAGAGGACTTAAAGGAGTTGGCAATGGGGCTCTTCTTGCCAAAGGTGGGCACAACTTTGACAAAGCACAGGTTGTACTAAGTACACCTCTTGGCCTGGCCCGCCTTCTTCATTTTCTCTCGTTTGTCCTCCTTGGGAGTCTGACATGTTAGTTTCCCAGCACAGTCCAGGGAACCATGAACTTTACCTCCAAGCATGTGGCCAGCTACTTCCAGAGTGCTCAGAGCCTCCACCTCACACTGGCCCAGGGTAACCTCATCCTCTAGGGGTGTGCCTGCCAGGAGCAGGACTTGATCTTCTGGAGTGATGCCGTCCAAGAGGCTACATGAGCCTTGATCTGGGCGACTATCTCCTGACCGGTCACCTTGAGAATGTGTAGCTCCTGGCTGTGAGCATGTTGGTGACTAGATTGTGGACAGTGCTGCCACTACCCCGAAGATGGAGTCAAGAAAGGAAGGAGAGAGGGTGCGCATATCCTCTTTGCCTACTGTGTGCTGTGTCACTCAAGAGGACTTGTTGATGTTGCTGGTGATCACCTGGCTGAGAAGGTGCTTGTCAGGTTTCTCCCTTGTAAAGTTGTTTTCTTCCCCTTTTCATGTTATACTCCTTGAATGAAAGAGTATATGTTTTGAATGAAAGGTTATACTCTTTGAATGAACTGTGTGTGACCCACTCTTAAGGAGAGGGGAGCTGTGCTCCATCTCTTTGAGGAGTGGAGTGATTCTACATAAATTAAATTCTTCCTCATGGTATATATGTCTCTGTCCCCACCTCCATTTATTTGTTTATTTTGGTCATTTATATTATTATGGACTTGTGGATATTATACTTTAGGTTATAATCCAGTACTACTTGCTTTATTGTGTTATTTAAAATGGTCCAGCTTGGCCACTGGGAATTTTTCAGTTGACTCCTGTTTCCTTTTGACACTGTTGTTGTTTTAGCACTTTCTTACTTTCTTGTACCACAAGATGCTCAGGGCTTATCTTGTTTATTTTCTGCTTCGCTCCTAGGATTAGTCATTTCTCCAAGGGACCTTGGTTCCTTTTATTGGAGGCTGGTGTTTAGAAACTAAGATGTGCCTATTAAATGTACTTATTACTACTGGTTATCACTGCCTCTAGGCCTTCTTGGCTGACAAAGCAAGGAAATACTCAAGTATATGAACTTGTGAATAAATAATTTCTAAATATATTTCTTTTATATTGTTCTTGATTTTTTAAAATTTTTGGTTGTGCTGTGAAGCATGCAGGATCTTAGTTTCCCAACCAGGGATCAAACCCTTGCCTCCTGCATTGAAAGTGTGGAGTCTTAACCACTGCACCACCAGGGAAGTCCTGTGTTTTTTATTTTTTATTTCTTTATTTAAAAATTAAAAAACAATTTAAGTGTTTCTATTTTTAGCCACCTCAATCCATTATTAAATTAAACATGAGTTTCTACTGATGTTTCCAACTGTAAATCATACTAGCTTTTTGTTGCTTAGCTGCCCCACTGCAGTGGTTAGAAATCTGGCTTTTGGTTTTCTTAGCAGTCTTTCAGTGTTATATCTTTTTGCCTTTTCATATTGTTCATGGATTCTCAAGGCAAAAATACTGAAGTGGTTTGCCATTCCCTTCTCCAGTGGACCACGTTTCATCAGAACTCCACAGTGACCTGTCTGTCTTGGGTGGCCCTGCATGGCATGGCTCATAGTTTCATTGAGTTAGACAAGGCAGTGATACATGTGAACAGTTTGGATAGTTTTCTGTGACTGTGGTTTTCATTCTGTCTGTCCTCTGATAGATAAGGATAAGAGACTTCCTGAAGCTTCCAGATGGGAGGGACTGGCTGTGGGGGAATCTGGGTCTTGCTTTGCTGGGCAGGGTTCATGCTCAGTAATCTATAATCCAATTTTCTGTGGATAGGTGGGGCTGTGTTCCCTCCCTGTAGTTTGGCCTGAGGCCAAACTATGGTAGGGTAGTGGTGACAATGGCTGCCCTCTTCAAAAGGACTGTGCCACACACCACACCTTCCAGATCTGCTGTAGCCAGAGCCCCTGTCCCCACGGCAGGGCACAGTTGGCTTGTGTGTCTGCAGGAGACACGCAAACACTCAAAGGCAGATCTGGCTCAGTTTCCTGTGGGGTCCCATGATCCTGGTGCAGACAAGGTTTTGTTTGACCCCTCTGAGTGTCTGGTGGGTTTGGGGTTTGATTCTAAACGTGATTTCACCCCTCCCACTGTCTCGTTGGGACTCCTCCTTTGCCCTTGGACCTGGGGCATCTTTTTTTGATGGGATCCAATGTTCTCCTGTAGATGGTTGTTCAGTGGTTAGTTGCAATTTTGGAGTTCTTGCAGGAGGAGATGAGCGCACATCCTTCTACTCTGCCATTCAATACCTAAATTAAATCTCTTACCATTATACAGTGTAAAGGACAAACATGTTCAAGGGATTAGATTTGATAGAGAGAGTGCCTGAAGAACTATGGATGGAGGTTTGTAACATTGTACAGGAGGCGGTGATAAAAACCATCCCCAGTAAAAAATGCAAAAAGGCAAAATGGTTGTCTGAGGAGGCCTTGCAAAATAGCTGAGAAAAGAAGAGAAACAAAAGGCAAAGGAAAATATATCCATAGGAAAATATATCCATCTGAATGCAAAGTTCCAAAGAATAACAAGGAGATATAAAAAAGACTTCTTAAGTGCTCAATGCAAAAAAAAAAAAAAAAAAAAAAAAAAGGAAAGGAATAGGATGGGAAAGACTAGAGATCTCTTGAAGAAAATTAGAGATACCAAGGGAACATTTTATGCAAAAATGGGCACAATAAAGGACAGAAATGGTATGGACCTAACAGAAGGTACGAGGAAGAGGTGGCAGGAATACAGAGAAGAACTTATAAAAAAGATCTTAATGACCTACATAAGCATGATGGTGTGATCAGTCACCTAGAACCAGGCATCCTGGAGTGTGAACTCAAGGGAGCCTTAGGAAGCATGACTATGAACAAAGCTAGTGGAGGTGACGGAATTCCAGCTGAGCTATTTCAAATCCTAAAAGATGATGCCATTAAAGTGCTGCACTCAATATGCCAGCAAATTTGGAAAACTCAGCAGTGGCCACAGGAATGGAAAAGGTCAGTTTTCATTCTAATCCCAAAGAAAGGCAATGTCAAAGAATGTTCAAACTACCGCACAATTACACTCATTTCACATTCTAGCAAGTGGAGAAGGAAATGGCAACCCATTCTAGTATTCTTGCCTAGAGAATCCTGTGGACAGAGGATCCTGGTGGGCTGCTGTCCTAGGGTCGCACAGAGTTGGACGCAACTGAAGCAACTTAGCATGCATGCATGTGTTGGAGAAGGAAATGGCAACCCACTGCAGTATGCTTGGCTGGAGAATCCTAGGGACAGACGAGCCTGGTGGGCTGCCACCTATGGGGTTGCCCAGAGTCGGACACGACTGAAGTGACGCGGCAGCAGCAGCACATGCTAGCAAAGCAGTGCTCACAACCCTCCACGCCAGGGTCTAACGGACGTGAACCGAGCGCTTCAGATGCTCAGGCTGGGTTTAGGAAAGGCAGAGGAACGAGACCACATTGCCAACATCCGTTGGATCATAGAAGAAGCCATAGACTTCCAGAAGATCATCTACTTTTGCTTCATTGACTGGCTAAAGCCTTTGACGATGTGGACAACAACAAATTATGGAAAATTCTTCAACAGATGAGGATACTGGATCACCTCACCCATCTTCTGAGTAATCTGTATGTAGGTCAAGAAGTAATAGAACCAGACATGGAGCAATGGACTGTTTCCAAATTGGGAAAGGAGTACGTTAAGGCTGTATATTGTCACCCTGCTTATTTAACTTACATGCAGAGTACATTATGCAAAACGTCAGACTGGATGAAGCACAGGGTGGAATTGGGATTGCCGGGAGAAATATCAATAACCTCAGATATGCATATGACAGCACCCTTATGGCAGAAAGCGAAGAGGAAGTAAAGAGCCTCTTGATGAAAGTGAAAGAGGAGAGAGAAAAAGCTGGCTTAAAACTCAACATTCAGAAAACTAAGATCATGGCAAATAGATGGAGAAACAATGGAAACAGTGGCAGACTTTTGTTTTCTTGGGCTCCAAAATCACTGCAGATGGTGACTGCAGCCATGAAATTAAAAGATGCTCCTTCAAAGAAAAGCTATGACAAACCTAGACAGCATTCTGAAAGACAGAGACATTTCTTTGCCAACAAAGATCTTTCTAGTCAAAGCTATGGGTTTTCCAGTAGTAATGTATGGAACTAACAGTCGGGCCATAAGCAAAGTTAAGTGCAGAAGAAATGAAGCTTTTGAATGGTGGTGCTGGAGAAGACTCTTGAGAGTCCCTTGCAAACCAGTCAATCCTAGAAGAAATCAGTCCTGGTTGTTTGTTGGAAGGACTGATGGTGCAACGCCAATACTTTGGCCACTTGATGTGACTCATTAGAAAAGATTCTGATGCTGGGAAAGATTGAAGGCAGGAGGAGAAGGGGTCGACAGAGGATGAGATGGTTGGATGGCATCACTGACTCAATGGACATGAGTTTGAGCAAGCAAGTTGGTGATGGCTAGGGAGGCCTGGCGTGCTGCAGTCCATGGGGTCACAAAGAGTCAGACACGACTGAGTGACTGAACTATACAGTGTTTCAAAGAACAGAAATTTTTGATTTTAGTTATGTCCAACTTACCACCACTCCACCACCCATGGATCGTGCTTTTTATGTTGTCTAGAAAACTCATAGTGAAATACAAGGTCACCTAGATTTTCTCCTAGAAGTTTCACAATTTTGAATTTAACATCAAAAACAGCTTTTTGAGCTTCTTTTAGATGAGAGATTTTTAGTATTTGAATAAGTAATATATTTTGGTTTTTTTTTTTCCTCCCTTTAATTTCTTGGATGGGATATAGATGTCAGTCGTAAGTTTCATGGTTAGAGAAAGAAAAAGAAATGGTGAAATGAAATTTTAGGACTTCTTTGAGGTGAATAAAAAGACGATATAATAATACCAGAATTAAAATAGCATATGTCATATGGAGAAAATAAATCCTTCTTTCTCCAGCTGTTACTGGTTGAGGGTATAAGACATATACAATAAAATAAACAATGTTAAGAGACAACATATAGTGTAATGTATATAATTGTGTTTTAAAAAACCCTAAAATTCTGAGGAGATCGAAGTCAGAGTGAGCTGGACTAGTGAGGGAAGGCATCCTGGAAGTCAGACTTGAATTAAGTCTTGAAGGACTTGGTTATTAAACTTTCTTAATTGAGAGATGGGACAAAATCTAGATTGTTAGGCAGAAAGGGAGCTAGTGTGGAGTGACAAGTGGAGATAATCATATCTGATAAGGGAAGGAGGAAAATGATTTAAGGAATGCCACCCCCCTTCCACCGCCCCCCACCTCCCTGCCAGTGTACCTCTACTTAATGTAATATGTCAACTCAGTCATTCCTGGGATGCCTCATTCTGCTGACCACGTAACATAAGGTATCATGTGACTGACTTAATGAATGTAATAGTGATGTTTCTTCTGAATGTTTCTCTTAAGTCTGAAAAATTACTGAAGATTTTATAAACAAACCACTGATGTGCTTATAATTGTATGTTAACATACCTGTCTCTTAGCCTATATAGAAACTATTGCCCTGCTTATGTTAAGGAAATCCTGGTTCTGTTTATAAGGGGAAGAATCCTTTTGAAATGGAAAGTTGACTTCCTAATGCTGATTTTAATACTTAGTGAGTTTTCTAAAGGCTGATGCTCAAAGTATGCTGGGAAAGAAATTGCAGAACTTAAGAATTCTTAAGGAATTATATATCATGCATTCAATGACCAGACTTTAGCTGATTTTATAGAGGTGTGCTTAAAAGTTAGTGAGAGTAATAAGCATTGTTGTATCCACTTAATTTAAAGACCATATAAGGCTTTTTGAATCATTGACATAAAAAAAAACAAAAATGAGAATATAGTAAAATTTTAGTGAACATTATGGATAATTTTAGTGAACATCTCTACCCTTTAGAAGAAAAGCCTGTTTTTTTAAATTCACAACCCATGGCTTGCAGGATCCTGGTTCCCAAACAAGGGATTGAACCCTGGCCCTGGGAGTGAATATGCTGAATCCTAACCACTGGACTGCCAGGGAATTCCCAGAAAAGCCTGTTTTTTAACCTATGCCATTAATATAGTTCTGTGAACCTTGTTCTAAGGGTATTGCAAAGTGAATGTCTTTGTGTGGTGCCATATTTACAGGTTGTGGTGCCAATGAAAAATATGTTGTGATTTTAACTACTAAAAGCTTAAGTAATCTGCTTTTATAAAACATAATAGAAACTGGGAAATTATTTTAATGGCTTATTCTTTTCAAGAGGTCAAATAATTTGTCAGGTTATTTCTGTTATTTCTTTATCTAGAAAATGTGATAACGGTGTTAACCCATTTGTTGTTAAATGATCTAACAGTAATTGAATGCTTTGCTAATACGATGTGGCATACTAATGAGCTGACTCTGGTTAAAATTCAGACATTTGGAATGTCAGATTATTCTTCCAAGAGGTTGGGGCTTTCCTAGGCACACAAGTTATACATTTCATGAAAATTGTGGCAGAGAATTTTAGAGCCTCTGCATTTTAGAGCTTTATTTTAGTTGAGTAATAGGAACCTAGAGAAGGAGGCTACCAGCTCTAGGGTGTGCAGGCTGCAATGGATTCCCTAGGGCCATCGGGAAGCTCTTCCTTGAATTTACCCTTCAGGCCTGAGAATTGTTCCAAGAGCTTTTCTAATCATCTTGGTTAGCGTGAAATCCACCCTAACCCCTTCCCTGGCTTTACTGAAAAAGAGTTTCTCTCTGGCACAGGTACTTCTTCAGATATCAGATATTGGAAGCTGTTTTACTGTAGATGTATTTTTAAATCTAAGGAGGTTAGAAAGATTGCGTTTTTGATTTTGTGTTGTTTGCTGAATTGCCAATTTCATTTCAGTTCAGTTACTCAGTCATGTCCGACTCTTTGCAACCCGCAGCACACCAGGCCTCCAAGTCCATCACCAACTCCCGGAGTCCACCCAAACCCATGTCTGCTGAGTTGGTGATGCCATCCAACTATCTCATCCTCTGTCGTTCCCTGATCCTCCTGCCTTCAGTCTTTCCCAGCATCAGGGTCTTTTCCAGTGAGTCAGTTCTTCACATCAGGTGGCCGAAATATTGGAGCTTCAGCTTCAACGTCGGTCCTTCCAATGAACACCCAGGACTGACCTCCTTTAGGATGGACTGGTTGGATCTCCTTGCAGTCCAGGGGACTCTCAAGAGTCTTCTCCAATACCACAGTTCAAAAGCGTCAATTCAGCTTTCTTTATAGTCCAACTCTCACATCCATACGTGACTACTGGAAAAACCATAGCCTTGACTAGACAGACCTTTGTTGGCAAAGTAATGTCTCTGCCTTTTAATACACTGTCTAGGTTGGTCATAGCTTTTCTTTTAAGGAGTATGCATCTTTTAATTTAATGGCTCCAATCACCATCTGTAGTGATTTTGGAGCCCAGAAAAATAAAGTCAGTCACTGTCTGTACTGTTTCCCCATCTATTTGCCATGAAGTGATGGGACCAGATGCTATGATCTTAGTTTTCTGAATGTCGAGCTTTAAGCCAACTTTTTCACTCTCCTGTTTCATTTTCATCAAGAGGCTCTTTAGTTCTTCACTTTCTGCCATAAGGGTGGTTTCATCTGCATATCTGAGGTTATTGATATTTCTCCATGCAATCTTGATTCCAGCTTGTGCTTCTTCCAGCCCAGCATTTCTCATGATGTACTCTGCATATAAGTTAAATAAGTAGGTTGACAGTATACAGCCTTGATATACTCCTTTTCCTATTTGGAACCAGTCTGTTGTTCCATGTCCAGTTCTAACTGTTGCTTCCTGACCTGCATACAGGTTTCTCAAGAGGCAGGTCAGGTGTTCTGGTATTCCCATCTCTTTCAGAATTTTCCACAGTTTATTGTGATCCACACAGTCAAAGGGTTTGGCATAGTCAATAAAGCAGAAATAGATGTTTTTCTGGAACTCTCTTGCTTTTTCGATGATCCAGCGGATGTTGGCAATTTGATCTCTGGTTCCTCTGCCTTGTCTAAATACAGCTTGAACATCTGGAATTTCACAGGTCATGTACTGCTGAAGCCTGGCTTGGACAATTTTGAGCATTACTTTACTAGCATGTGAGATGAGTGCAATTGTGCAGTAGTTTGAGCATTCTTTGGCATTGCCTTTCTTTGGGATTGAAATGAAAACTGACCTGTTCCAGTCCTGTGGCCACTGCTGAGTTTTCCAAATTTGCTGGCATATTGAGTGCAGCACTTTCACAGCATCGTCTTTCAGGATTTGAAATAGCTCAACGGGAATTCCATCACCTCCACTAGCTTTGTTCATAGTGATGCTTTCTAAGGTCAACTTGACTTCACATTACAGGATGTCTGGCTCTAGGCGAGTGATCACACCATCGTGATTATCTGGGTTGTAAAGATCTTTTTTGTACAGTTCTTCTGTGTATTCTTGCCACCTCTTCTTAATATCTTCTGCTTCTGTTAGGTACCTACCATTTCTGTCCTTTATTGAGTCCATCTTTGCATAAAATGTTCCCTTGGTATCTAATTTTCTTGAAGCGATCTCTAGTCTTTCCCATTCTGTTGTTTTCCTCTGTTTCTTTGCATTGATCGCTGAGGAAGGCTTTCTTATCTCTCCTTGCTATTCTTTGGAACTCTGCATTCAAATGGGTATATCTTTCCTTTTCGCTTCCCTTCTTTTCACAGCTGTTTGTAAGGCCTCCTCAGACAACCATTTTGATTTTTTTGCATTTCTTTCTCTTGGGGATGGTCTTGATTCCTGTCTCCTGTACAGTGTCACGAACCTCCGTCCGTAGTTCATCAGGCACTCTGTCTATCAGATCTAGTCCCTTAAATCTATTTCTCACTTCCACTGTATAGTCATAAGGGATTTGATTTAGGTCATACCTGAATGGTCTAGTAGTTTTCTCCACTTTCTTCAATTTCAGTCTGAATTTGGCAATAAGGAGTTCATGATCTGAGCCACAGACAGCTCTTGGTCTTGGCACTTGCCAATTTAGCATTTTGTAAATCAAAGGTGTTCTTTGCTTACAGTACTATCAAGTGTTGACAACATATGAATAATCTGTGACTCCAAATTCTCATACTACCTTAAAGAAATTATTATATCCCTATTAAATGTATGTTTTAGTAACCATTTGTCAGTGGTAACAAGTTCTTGTAAATTGTTTTTAGTATGTTGGTTATGGTTGTAGCTAACACTGACAGTCTAGAGGTTCCCTGGTGGCTCAGCCAGTAAAGAATCTGACTGCAATGTGGGAGACCTGGGTTTGATCCCTGGATTGGGAAGAGCCACCAAAGGAGGGCATGGCAACCCCCTCCAGTATTCTTGCCTGGAGAATCCCCATGGACAGAGGAGCCTGGTGGGCTGCAGTTCATGGGGTTGCAAAGAGTCAGACACAACTGAGTGACTAAGCACAGTGTTCAGATAGAGGACAAATCAGAAAATATTAGCAAAGCATGTATCTGATATGGAATATATGTAATATTATAAAGAAAATGAGAAACTCAATAATAAAAATTTACCATAATCCAACTTAAAAACTGGCAGATTAACTAGCTTGAATAAACATTTTTCTTAGGAAGATACACAAATAGCTAATATGCACATAAACAGTTGCTGAACAGTATTCGTCATTAGGGAAATGCAAATTGAAACCATTCGTTAATACTTCACTTTACAGTTCAGTTCAGCCACTCAGTCATGTCCGAGGCTTTGTGACCCCATAGACTGCAGCACACCAGGCTTCCTTGTCCATCACCAACTCTTGGAGCTTGCTCAAGCTCATGTCCATCGAATTAATGATGACATGTAACCATCTCATCCTTTGTTCCCTTCTCCTCTTGCCTTCAGTCTTTCCCAGCATCAGGCTATCTTCCAGTGAGTCAGTTCTTTGCATCAGGTGGCCAAAGTATTGGAGCTTCAATTGTAGCAGCATCCTTCCAGTGAATATTTAGGACTGATTTCCTTTAGGATTCACTGGTTTGATCTCCTTGCAGTCCAGGGGACTCTCAAGAGTCTTCTCCAACACCACAGTTCAAAAGCATCAGTTCTTTGGCACTCAACTTTCTCTATGATCCAACTCTTAGTTCCATACATGACTACTGGAAAAACCATAGCTTTGACTAGACGGACCTTTGTTAGCAAAGTAATGTGTCTGCTTTTTAATATGCTTTTTAGGTTGGTCATAGCTTTTCTTCCAAGGCCAAGCATCTTTTAATTTCATAGCTGCAGTCACCATCTGCAGTGTTTTTGGAGCCCAAGAAAACAAAGTCTGCACTGTTTTCATTGTTTCCCCGTCTATTTGTTGTGAAGTGATGGGACTGGATGCCATGATCTTTTTTTTTGAATGTTGAGTTTTAAGTCAGCTTTTTCACTCTCCTCTTTCACCTTTTTTCCTTTTTTTTCCTCTTTCACTTTCATCAAGAGGCTCTTTAGTTCCTCTTTGATTTCTGCCATAAGGGTGATGTCATCTACATATCTGAGGTTATTGATATTTCTCCCGGCAATCTCGATTCTAGCTTGTGCTTCATCCAGCTCGGCATTTTGCATGATGTCCTCTGCATAGAATTTAAACATAAGGTGACAGTATACAGCCTCAACAAACTCTTTTCCCAATTTGGAACCAGTCCATTGTGCATGTCTGATTCTTACTGTTGCTTCTTGACCTGCATACAGAGTTCTCAGAAGTAGGTAGGGTGGTCTGGTATTCCCATCTCTTTAAGAATTTTCCACACTTTATTGTGATCCACACAGTCAAAGGCTCTGGCGTAGTCAATAAAGCAGAAGTAGATATTTTTTGGAACTCTCTTGCTTTTTCTGTGATCCAACGGATGTTGGCAATTTGATCTCCAGTTCACTTTACAAGTATGGCTATAATAAAAAAAAAGTGGATAATAATAAATGTTGCATATGGAATTGGAATCCTTACATATTGCTGATTGACTTATAAAGTAGTGTAGCCATTTTGGGAAAGCAGTTTGTCAATTCCTTAAAAAGTTGAACAGAAATACCATATGACAATTGCTACCGCTAGGTTTATACCAAAGAGAATTGAAACATATGTTCATACAAACATTTGTTCATGAGTGTTCAAAGCAGTATTTTCATAATAGCCCCAAGTTGGAAACAATCTATATGTCAACAACTAATTAGTAGATAAAATGCATTTTGTCTGTACAGTGGAATATTATTCAGTCTTAAAAAGGAATACGTTTCTTATACATACTGCCATATGGATGTACCTTGTAAACATTGTGCTAAGTGAAAGAAGCCAGTTACAGAAGACTGTATTATGTGATTTATATAAAATATCCAGAATAGGCAAGTCCATGGAGAAATATTTGAAACAATTTGACTCTAGAGAGTTAAATTTATATGGATTAAAATCTATCCTCAAGACTTTACGTGTTTTCCTTTGGAAGAGATAAACATGTAAATAATAAATGAAGGCTTCCCTGGTGGTCCCAGTGTTTGAGAATATGCCTGCCAGTGCAAGGAACTCGGGTTTGATCTTTGCTGTGGGAAGATCCCACATCCCTTGGAGCAGCAAAGCCTGCGAGCCAAAACTATTAAAGCCTGCTTGTCCTAGAGCCCATACTCGACAACAAGAGAAGCCACTGCAGTGAGAAGCCTGCCAATCGCAACTAGACTGTAGCCCCTGTTCTCGACCACTAGAGAAAGCCTGCATGCAGCAACAAAGACTCAGGAGAGCCAAAAATAGATAAATCTTAAAAAAAAATTTTTTTAAGTTTAAAAAATAATAAATGAGAATGGCAAATACTAGTAAGTGTTATGAAGGTAGTCAAGTGATGTGGTAGCTGATGAATTAGGTTACAGTCTGAATTGTGGAAGGAAAGTTATGACCAACTTAGATAGCATATTAAAAAGCAGAGACATTACTTTGCCAACAAAGGTCCGTCTGGTCAAGGTTATGGTTTTTCCAGTGGTCATGTATGGATATGAGAGTTGGACTGTGAAGAAAGCTGAATGCCAAAAAATTGATGCTTTTGAACTGTGGTGTTGGAGAAGACTGTTGAGAGTCCCTTGGACTGCAAGGAGATCCAACCAGTCCATCCTAAAGGAGATCAGTCCTGGGTGTTCATTGGAAGGACTGATGCTGAAGCTGAAACTCCAATACTTTGGCCACCTGATGCAAAGAGTTGACTCATTGGAAAAGACCCTGATGCTGGGAGGGATTGGGGGCAGGAGGAGAAGGGGATGACAGAGGATGAGATGGCTGGATGGCATCACTGACTCGATGGACATGAGTTTGAGTAAACTCCGGGAGTTGGTGATGTACAGGGAGGCCTGGCGTGCTGCGATTCATTGGGTTGCAGAGTCAGACCCGACTGAGCGACTGAACTGAACTGCACTGAAGTGATTTGGGGTGGTACATAGGAAACCTCTTAGAAGAGGTGACTTTTGAGTTAAGACCTGGATGTTAGAAGGTGAGAGATAACTTGGGACAGTACATTCTAAACTGAAAGAATAACAAGTACAAGAAAGCACTAAGTTAGGAACAAAGTAAGTATGAGAGGGACAAACAGCAAACCATTATGACTGAAAGATAGTGAATGAGGAAGAGTGGAAACTGAGATCAGACTCAGACAGAGCCCAGATCTAGGGTTTTACTAGGTCATAGTTGCTGCTCAGATGGGGTTACAGTGGGAAGTTTGGGAAGGTTTTAAGCAAGCAATTTATGCTATTAATGCTCAATGAGGTGCATTCCGGTTCCTCTGACATACATGAACAGTAGAGCAATTAGGATGGAGGCAGAGACACTGATTTAGGAGGTGTTGAAGCAGAATAGCCCATAAATGCTGATAATGGCTTAGACTGAGACTGGGTCAGCGACAGTCGGAGTGTTGATTGAATTTGGTAAGTTTTGAGCTCAAAGCCAGTTTTTTTTTTTTTTGTCGTTTCATCTGAGATGTTGTTTGAAGGGGGAGCAGAAGTGCAGGATATCAGTAGTTTACATTGTAAAAATATTGGAAATAATCTGTTGTTCTTGTTTAGTCGCTAAGTCATGTCTAACTCTTTTGTGACCCAATGGACTGTAGCCCTCCAGGCTCCTCTGCCCATGGAATTCTCCAGGCAAGAATACTGGAGTGGATTGCCATTCCTTCAGGAGATCTTCCCGACCCATGGATTGATCCCGTGTCTACTGCATTGGCAGGCAGATTCTTTAGCACTGAGCCACCTCACAGTGGTATATCCACACAATGGTTATACCATTGGTATATTCAGAAGTTGAAAAAAAGAATGAGGAGTATGTCCATGAACTGATATAATGTGATTTCCAGGATATATTGCTAAAGGAAAAAAAGCCGAAAAACCAAGTACAGAAGAATGACTATTTTTATGTTAACTTGGTTAACTAAGATGTATTTAAAAGGCATCTTTCAAGTTTGCATTTCTGCATGTTTCCCAGTTTTTACCAGTGTTTGATAAAATTTGAAATCCCATCTTGAATTGTAAACAGTGGTCACACAGTTCTTTGGTGTATGTGAATAGTTGTTTATTCTCTTCTCTGTTCCTTTTCCTTGGGTCACATGGAATAGCCCATGTGTGGATGCTTGTATAAGTTAGTGTTTTGAGACTGGTAGAAATGCTTGGTTCCTATAACCCTGTCTACCTTCTTGCAAAATGTTGCCTATACTTACTTTTTGTTATCATTATATATTATACTTTCTTTAAAACAAGAGAAGAACAAAAGGTTGTGAGAATTTAGCACTGCAACATCAGCTAATTTTTTACTTCATTACCTTTTTTTTGCCACTCTGCAGAGCATGTGGGATACTAATAATGATAATATTAATTATTTTTATTATTTTGACCATGGGGCATGCAGGATCTTAGTTCCCTGACCAGGAATCAAATGAATACACTTCCCCCTCCCCCCCAGTAGTGGAAGCTCAGATTATTAACCACTGGACTGCTGGGGAAGTCTCTTTATTTTATTACCTTTTAATAGACATACTTAGTTTTTACATAGTTTTATGTAACACTTCTGAAGTGAGTGAAATGTTTTCTAAATATTTTCAGCAGCTTTATATCTATGGAAGCCTTACATCTAAGACACTGATAATATTTCAGTAAGTGTTATTGGAGTTGCTGTTTCTTCAAAACAGGGACTAAATGAAGTAAAATGCCTTAGGAGTGAAGCAGAACATTTAAGTGGGATTTTAGCTACATGTGCAGTTTCTTTAATTCATTAAGTGAACATTTTTTATTACCTGATGTGATCAGAGTCATTTTGCAGATAGTTGGATTGTAAATTTGAATGTTATTCTCTACTTGTCCTGCAAGGGATATAAGGAAACTAATTATTTATAATGCACTGTGATAAATGAGATACAAGTCACAGCAGGATCCCATGGGAGTGAGCCATGGGGGATCAGAAAGGGCTCTAGAGAAAATGTCACTGACCTGGAGCTGTTGCATAGGATCTGGCCTGATGGACAGGGTGATGGAATGGGCAACATCTGCACAGGCACCAGAGGTTTACACTCCAAACTCTCATACTTAATTTTGTTGTTACCAGAATTTAGTCAAATAATGTCTTGCATTTTAGGGAAATGAGAGATGTATGATATAATTCACTATGGAGGACAGTTCAAAATAGGGGTTATCTCATTGTTTTAGTTTAAGTAGATATTATTGGTGTCCCTTAGTTCTTGTCTCATCATAGCAAAGATTTGGAACAACAGAACACTTACCACTCAAACAGGCAGGATTTTATTAAGCAGGCAGTTTTTGTAACGACAGACTAGTTACAGCTCTGTTAGAGCTCAAGCAGGGAGCAGGCAGTGAACCCTGGAAAGGTGAGGGCAGGCAGACCTCTGGAGGAGGGCCCTAATCCCTCTTAACTTCCTTTTCTATACTGTCTTCTCCCACCGGAGCCTGACTGGTTCAGCCCTATGCAAAATAGGGCTTGTACCTGCCAACAAAATGGGCATATACCCAAGGCCAATCAGGGAAGGGGGCATGTTTTCCTGCCAGAGGTTCTCACTCTGGTCCTCAGCCTCCTCTTTACTGGGCTTTTTCTTTTTTTTTTCTTTTGTGTGCCCTCTCAGTGGTTCTAGCTATGGCCATCTTGGACTCCTTTTTATATTCCAGCTACCTAACATTGGTGTGTTTGTGTGTGTGTTCAGTTACATTTGACTCTGCAACCCCAGGAACTGTAACCCACCAGGCTTCTCTGTTCATGGAATTTTCCAAGCAAGAATACTGGAGTGAGTTGCCATTTCTGACTCCAGTGGATCTTCCTGACCCAGGGATCGAACCTGAGTCTCTTGAGTTGACTGCATGGGCAGGTGGATTCTTTACTACTGCACCACCTGGGAAATAAACTCTAAATGCTCCCTTTTGTACGTCCCCTTATTTACTAGACCATGATTTAGTTGTTAGGGTGAATTAGTGGTAAGTAGAAAAGACTAGCCCTTGGACCTACAAGGGAGAGTGCGAAAACCTTTCGGTGTGTCTTTTATTCCGAAGAGTCTTGAGGTTTTATGTAACTAGAGGAAAGGAGGTTGACCCGACTCTGAGAGAAGCAAAATGGAATTTTGGAGAAAATGTACTTTCTTAAGGAGGCTAGTGTTAGAGATGGTGACAGTCCAGGTGGATGAGTTCACACTACCAGACTTCAGTGAGATGGATACTGCTGTTGCCTCAGTTACAGATACTGTAAAAGAATAGTTTGTCATCATATGTGTATCCTGGTAGTATTTGGACCCTAATTTGGTTTATTAGTTTACTAATCTATGTACAGACTGGCCCCCAGGTGTAGAATTGCCTGCCAATGCAGGAGATACACGAGACTCAGTTTCTATCCCTGAATCATGAAGATGCCCTGGAGAAGGAAATAGCAACCCACTCCAGTATTCTTGCCTGGAAATTCGCATGGACAGAGGAGCCTGGCAGGCTATGGTCCATGGGGTCACAGAGTTGGACATAGCTTCTTGACTACACCACTACTACCACCACCACCACCACCACCACCAATCTATGCATACTGGTTTTCCCATGGTCTTAAAAACATTTCCGATATAGAAACTCTTCCGCCCTTAGCCCTCAGCCACCCTGTTCCTATTTATGACATTCCTCCAAAACTCCCTCTTTCCAGGAAACTGTTTATTAGCCTTTAATGTAGTCTTCTAGAGTTTCTATATATAAATAAAGGCAGTAAAAATATCTTTATCCAAAAAGGTCACCAACTCCAAAAGTACAGTATACCTGTTGATCTGCAGATTGGTCTTCTTACCCTTTCCTTTGTACATTGTGTTTTTTACTTAACAATGGACCCTTCCCTTTGTATGTTGTGTTTTTTACTTAACAATGGAGATCTTTACAAAAGATCTTCCTGTAGAGTAGTTTTGTTTCATTTTCCAGTATATAGTTTTTGTTTTGTATGATTTCCCTTTGATAATTTATTTAACCAGTTCTCTGTTGACTTGTTTCTGTTTTTTCATCATTGTAACAGTGTTGCAATGAACTACCTTGCACATCTGGCATTTTGCTTGTGTGCAAGTATATAATTATGGAATAAATTCAGATGTGGTACTAGTAATAAAAGGCCATATACCTTTGTAATTTTTATAGATATTGTTAGGTTGCCCTTATGTTTGGACCCTGACTCTCCCACCAGTGAAAAGGGATAATTTGTGTTTCTCTCCTCCTTCCCCAGCTTTATTGAGATTTAATTGATGTATAACATGTTTGAATTCAAGGTGTGTAGTGCGATGATTTGATACAGGTATATCTTGCAAAATATTTACCACAATAAGGTTCTTTAAAATATCGGCCACATAATTTACATACTTACTGTTCTGTTCTTGAGGTGAGTGATTTGTATTTCCTCACAGCTTTGGCAACATTGTACCCAGGCAAAGAGGTTAAATTGGGTCTAAGTATAGTCTTAATTTGCATTTTTCTAATGAGTGAGGTTAAGAATTTCTATAGTTTCAAGACTCTTTCCCTCTCCCCCTGCTTTTTTTGTGACCTTAACTATTTTAGGGTTTTGAAGCAGAAATTGCTATCCTTATTTATACATTTTTTTTTTCCTAATTCAAATTTAACAGGTAAGCAGAGTGTATAAACCTTAAGGGTGTAGTAAGGTTGAATTTTTATAAGCCTCTGACTCTCAATCTGGATTTTTTTTGTTGATTTTTTTACCAGAAGATGTCAACAAAAGTTTCAGACAACAGCCAAGATAGGTATTTTTCTTTTCGGATGGCCCTTACATGATTTGTGTACTGAAATGTTCAAGGGTTGTAGTTGTCTCATTGGGCCATCAGGAAGAAGAATCAGGTTCACATGAGGCATTCGTGCTGCCTGATAGTGACTGTAAGATGCATTTCTATATCAGAGGGGTTCAAATGCAGAAAACATTTCATCTTAAAAGTGATGAAATATGTTAGATAATGCCAGATTATTTTCCTTAGAGAGTTCATACTAATTTACACTGTCAAAAGGAAGGTAAAACATTTTGGTTGTTTAACATAATCTCAAATAGTTGATACTGTCAGATCTTTTTGTCAGTCTAACATGTAGTATGTTCACAGTTTTTTCCCTCCTTTTAACGTTTTTTTTCAGTGAAGTCGAACTCATACAGTAAATGGCAAAAAGTCATCAATGCAATAATAACGCCATGATTTTATCTCAGAGTAAACAGACTCATGTAACTGCCACCGAGAAGCAGAGCGCTGCCGAGAGCCCGCCTGTGTGCCACCCCCCACCCCACTCACTGCTGCTTGTTTCTTTCCAAAGAAGTCTCTATTCTGAAAGCTGACACCCTAGTCAGTTCTGCCCATGTTTTGAATGTTATGTACATGAATCATGCAGTAGGGGTACCTTTTCATCTGATGTCTTTTATTTAACAATATGCTGGTGACACCCGAAGCTAATCTTGTAAACAAACAAAACAAGCCAATATGTCAGTGCCACCACGGGAGGAAAAAATGGGAATACTTTACATTTGAGAATAGCATTATTTTCAAGAGGAACCACTTTTTTCATGATCGAGGCCATAATGATGGGGAGGGCAATGGTCAGAAACCAGGAGCCCAAATTAGGATTCTCATACTGCCTTGCCACAGCTGGATGACTTTGGGATCACATGAACTCAGTGCCTATAATGATCCCTACTCCAGCTACAAGAGAGGCTTTCTGTGAGGATTCTCTAAAATAATACATGGGAAAATGCTCAGCATTAAAACAATGGTGATGCTGTTACTTTAATTCCCATTGTGATGGTAAAGGTGGGTGCCTTTAGAAGATAATCAGATCATAAGTTAGAGCTCTCATTATGGCATTAAAAGTGTGAGTTAGTCTGTCAATCAGATCTGACTCTTTATGACCCCATGGACTATAGCCTGCCAGGCTCCTCTGTCCATGGAAGTCTCCAGGCAATAATACTGGAGTGGGTTGCCACTTCCTTCTCCAGGGGATCTTCCCCATCCAGGGAGTGAACCCAGGTTTCCCGTGTTGCAAGCAGATTCTTTACCATCTGAGCTACTGGGAAGCTCCAATATGGCATTAGTGTCCTTATAAAAAGAGACATGAGGGAGCTTGCTGCCTCTGTCTTCTGTTGTGCACCATATGAAGATACAAGAAGACAGTGGTCTGTAAACCAGGAAGAGGTCCCTCACCAAGAACCTGACCATGATGGCAGCCTGATTTCAAACTTCCAGCTTCTGGAACTGATATTTGTTGTTTAAGTTGATCTCCCCCTTCAAAAAAGAGAAAACTCCAATGTATTCATAACATTTATCCATGTTAAGTGTCATTGTGAGTTGTTCTGTGTGGCTTAGTAAAATGAACAAAGATATGTTCTCATTCTTACAGTGTGTAAAAGAGTGATTCCCACTGTATGTGTATGTTTGAATCACTTATGAGTTTTGTTTTATTGAGGAGTTTGCAAATCGTTTTTATTGCTGAAATATCTTTTTGTAATTCAAGTGCTCATATTTAAATAGATTTAAAACATATATATCTGTGGTCTTCGAATCCTTTTTCTGAATTATTTATATTTGTAATATGTAATAGATTCCTGTGGTTCAAAGATTAAAAGGTATTAAAAAAAGTAGTCTCCCACTTCTACAACTATCCAGTTCATGTCTATCCCAATTGCCTAATATCTGACTCTGCCCAGGAAACTAATATTACTAGTTTCTGTATAATCTTCCAGGGTCTTTTAATTGTGGTGGTAGTGATGATTGCTCAGTCGTGACACTCAGTCATGTTTGACTCTCTGCAGCTCCATGGACTTTAGCCTGCCAGGCTCCTCTGTACTGGAGTGGTTTGTCGTTCTCGTCTCCAGGGGGTCTTCCTGACCCAGGGATTGAACCCAGGTCTCCTGCGCTGCAGGCAGTTTCTTCACCGTCTGAGCCACCAGGGAAGCCCAGAGTCTTTTATACTTATAAGAAAATATGAATATAAATGACACCTTTATCCCTCTGCCCAAAACACATCACAGCAACTATCCTGTACTTTTTTGTTTGCTTAGCATTTTGCATATTTTTAATGTATCAGAGCATATTAATTATCTCTAAGGTTCTTAATTCATTTTCATTGCAATATAGTATTATATTATGCCAATATATCATCCATTCTGTTTTGCATTTATACTTTTTGGCTAGTTTGAAATAATGCTGCAGTGAACATTCTAGTAAATATCTTTTGGTGAAATGTACATACATTTCTTTTGGATTTATATCTAGGGTGGAATTTCTATGTCACAAGCAATGTAGATTTCCCCTGCTGTACATTTTCAACAAACCTGGGTATCATTAGTTTCTTTAATTTTTACCCATTCTGATGGGTACACACGTGGTATCTTATTGTGTCTTTAATTTTTATTTTCCAGAGTACTAATGAGATTGCCAATTTACCCCCTTCTATTTACTGGCTGTATTGGTCCTCTCAGAAACTGTGTTTTTAATAAAAGCCAGAATATATAATCTCCATTTGTAAGACTAACAAACTCATACACTGATAATCTGATTATTTCTTGAATAATCAAGAAGTATTTGATTTCATGGGTTTCGAAGAAACTTTTTTTGGGAGGAGAGCTGGACTGCTCAGCATGTGGGATACTAGGATTGATCCTGTGCCTTCTGCAGTAGAAATGCAGAGTCCTAACCACTGGACCACCAGGGAATTCCCTCAAAGTTTATTTTGAGTGTTCTAATTGCATTTTACAAAAATAAATGTTAGAATAGAAACTACATTCCTTTGATATAGAGCTAGGACTTTTTGGTAGTGTGTGAGGATGGGCCAGTTGGGAAAGGAGAGAGATTAGCACCTCCACTATGAAGTGATTTTTAGAATTTAATTTTTAGTTATATCATCTTTATGGACTTCCATGGTGATCTTGTGGTGAGGAATCCCCTTGCTAATGTGGGGGACACAGGTTTGATCACTGGTCCAGATAGATTACCCATGTCAAAGAGCAACTAAGCCACAACTACTGAAGCCTGAGTGCCTAGAGCCTCTGCTCCTCAACAAGAGAAGCCACTGCAATGAGGAGCCTGTGCATTGCAACACAGAGTAGTCCCAGCTCTCCACAACTAGAGAAAGCCGGCACAACAGCAATGAAGACCCAGCACAGCCAAAAATAAAATTTCAAGAATTGTTATTTTTAAAATATCAACATTGTTTATTGGTTTATATTTTTTTATTGAGAGATAGTCAATCTAAAATACTAGTTTATATTAGTTTGCAGGTGTATGTACAACATAGTGATTCAAACGTTTTATCAGTTACAGTCCATTTATAGTTCTTGTAAAATACTGACTAAATTCCCTGACTAAAATACTGACTAAAACAGTATATCCTTATAGCTTACTTATTTTATATATAGTAGCAACAGGTGAGTTTATTTCTCTCCTTGGGTTCTTGTGTTGTCATAACAAAGATTTTGAATGACAGATTAATTATAATTACTATAGCTCAAGCAAGCAGGATTTCTCAGCTCTTGTCTTGTTGTAGCAAGAATTTGAAATAACAGGCTGGTTACAGCTCAGGCAGACAGAACTTTTATTAAGGAGACAGTGGATCGTGAACTCCTGAGACTTGGCAACAGGTAACCCTGAAGGATAAGCAGCAATCCCTGTTGGCTTTCCTTTTTATACTTCCTCTTTGTTCTGCCCTGTGCAGAATAGGGCTTGTACCTGTCACCAGTCAGGAAAGGTAATGCAAATTGGGTGTACGTTCAAGGCCAATCAGGGAAGGGAGTATGTCTGGGACCCTGCACAATTGGGTTGTTACATGTTCATCTAGGTGTGCGTGGACTGTTTGGAGTGACGGTTGCACATGACATAACAACAAGCTCTATCGTGTGTGTCTTTCCCATAATTCAGTCTGTTATAATCAGTTGTGTGTATGTATAGAATACTTGTTAACCCATAATGGGCTCCTGGCTGCCTAAGGTTACTTGAGGACACAGCTTGCGTCAGTGGCTCTTGTATGGCTAGTCTGTATCCACGTCGTGCCTAGGGTGCATGGGCAGGAGTTGGAACTCTCTGTGGTTACTCTTTGTAGCGCCTCCGGGACTCTCCTGGGCCTGTCTTGCGAAGGGTTTAGAGATCAGCTTGCGTCCTTTCAGTAGGCTACCTTGTGTTGCTCCCGCCTAACTTCCTGTGTGTATGTGTGCGAATTGTGTCCACCTCCTTGCGTGGGTTTGTGTGTGTGTGTGTGTGTTACTCAATTGTGTCCAGTTCTTTGCAACCCTATGGCCTGTAGATCTCCATGCTCCTCTGTCCATGGAATTCTGCAGGCAAGAATATGGGGGAGTGGTTTGCCATTACCTTCTCCTGGGATCTAACCCCCTTCTGGGGATCTTCCACCCAACAGTAGATTGTACTTCTTAATCCCCTACCTCAGTCACACTCCCCACTGCTCCCCACCCCACCCCGCCCAATCATTAGTTTGTATCTGTGAGTCTGTTTCTCTTTTATGTTGGAATTTAGATTTTTTTCTTTTCTTTTAAATTTTGACTGTGCTGGGTGTTCATTGGCTCATGGCAGGCTTCTCTACTTGTGGTACTCTGTGTGGGGGTTTTGGTTTCATCATGTGCCATTCTCAGTGCTTGGATGAGATTTTGAAATTCTCCCTCCCACCCCCACCCCTTTAAAATTTAATAGATGTTTGTCCAGAAGTTCTTTTAGTAAGTTCTGTTTTCTTTTGACAATAAAGTTGTGAGTGGATCTTCATGTGTTAGGTTATTAATAACATTGTTTTTATCTAAAGGATACTAGAAACTTTAAGAATAAATTGTATTTAATTCTGTTTGAGTAAGTCAGAGTAATTGACTGTCGAACACAAATAAGCAGTATACTTACATTCATTTTTAGCCTGTATTAAATTAATTATTACTTTTTGCTTTCCTTTTCTCTTTTCCCTTTTAAATAGACTTTTTTTGTTGTTGTTGTTACAAAGAGCAGTTTTAGTTTTACAGTAAAATTGAACGGGAAGTGCATAGTTCCCATATATCCAAACACCACCCCCCCCACCCCCGCCCCAACACACATACCCCCACCACATAGCCTCCGTCACTGTCAACGTCCTGCACCAGCATGTTGGTGATTTTTGAGTTGACTAATTCCCTTACTTTTGGGAAAGTGAGCAGTTTGATATATGTTGACATTATTCTAAAATTATAACATTCATTCTATTTTAGAAAGCATATTATTGACCTTATTTCAAAAGAAAAGAAACCAAGACTAGAATTAAATTATTTGCTTCCTAGTCAAATTTTATTTTGAAGTTTCCAAATGAAGATTTTAGCAGCAGTTATGATCTCCTTTGATTCCTTCTAATTTATTGAGAACTTGAAGATTTTTCAGCCTTTTCTCCTTTCTTTTAAATGTAAAACGTTCAAACCGGATGTTTGAAATTTTTGTTACAGTTTCTGATTTGGGGACTTCCCTGGTGGTCCAGTAGCTAAGATTCTGTGCTCCCAGTGCAGGGGACCTGGGTTTGATTCCTGGTCGGGAAACTAGATACCACATGCCACAACTAAAGATTCCACATGCTCCAGCAAAGATCGAAGATCCGAAATACTGCAGCTAAAGACCAGGCACCGCCAAACAAATAAATATTTAAAAAAAAAAATTCTGGCTTGGAGTATTACTGACAAATGTAGATAATTCCAGACGTAGCATGGGGTACAAGTTCCAATTTAGTTTGAATGGACTAGTCCATAAATGAGTTAATGATTAGGATGCTGCTATCATAAAGGTAAAATGCTAGTTGTGATGCATGGGCTTCTTATCACAGTGACTTCTCTTGTTACAGAGTGCAGGCTCTAGAATGTGGGCTCAGCAGTTGTGGTACATGGCCTTAGTTGCCCCTCGGCATCTTGAAACTACCTGGATCAGGGATCCAGCCCATGTCCCCTGCACTGGAGGGGGATTCTTAACCACTGGACCACCAGGGAAGTCCTCCTATGTCTATTTTAATGCTAAGCTGTCAGTGTCTTGAAATTCTTAATTTTATAAAATTTAGTTTTATTTATTTGACTGTGTTGGGGCTTAGTTGGGGCACGTGGGATCTTATTGTGCCATGGGGGAATCTTTTGTTGCAGCTCATGAGTTCTCTAGTTGTGGTGTGGGGACTCAGTAGTTGTGGCTCTCTGGCTTAGTTGCTTCAGGGCATGTGTGATTTTAGTTCCCTTCCTAGGGATTAAACCTGTGTCCCCTGCGTTGCACAGTGGATTTTAAACCACTGGACCACCAAGGAAGTCCCTGATAGTCTTATTTTTGAATAAGTGGCCTAGCTTTTTTATATTGTAATGGGGACTACAAATTATGTAACCAGTCCTGGTCCTGAATAAACCAAGTGTATTATTTAATAAGAAAGAGACAACCCAATAGAAATGTCAAAGACTCTGAACAAAGGGATGCAGAAAGGAACATGAATCATGAATAAACTTGTGAAGAGATCTTCAACCTTACTAAATCTTCAACCTAGTCGGGTATAAACAGATTACAGTGTGATACCATTTTATGTGTTCTGTACTGCTACAAATTATGGAATTTGATTTTACCTAGTATTGGAGAAGTTGTGTTCATATGTTGCTGGTGAATTGGTAAGGTGATCCAATTGAAGACACTTGGGCATTTTTGATAGATGTGAGAATTTGAATGCCCTGTGACCCACCAATTTCCCACTTTGTATATCCCAAAGACGTTCTTGTATAAGCATACCTGGCGAGTTGAATAGTAATGTTGATAAAAGCAAAAAAGTAAGCCATACAGATGTTTGTAAACCAGCTAGATAAATACATTGTGGCATATTTATATATTGTGGAATACCATATAAGGCAGTGAAAATGTAACATGGATAAAGCATAGAAAAATATTAAGTGAAAAAATTCACATCCCTAAATATTTCATTCAGCATACTAGTTTATCAAGCTGAAAAAATGATGATGGGTGGGAGGAGGACACATATCTAAACAAAATATTTAAGGACATATGCATATGTGACAGTGTTATATTTTATTTTATTTTTTTTTAGTGTTATACTTTAAAAAGCAATGGGATAATACATAATTAGGATAAAGGTTAGAAGGACAGGGGCACTAGATAATGTTATTGGTGTTCTTATGTGATGTGGTGATTTACAATTTACAGTGTTCATTTTAAGCTTGCTTACATTCATCTTTCCATGTATTTTGTGTGTGTCAAACATTACCTTAAAGGGGAAAGCTCCTAATGGTTAGACACTTATGACGTAGATGGAGGGGTGGCTTGGAAAGTAGAAAGATAACTAGCATATTACAGAACAGAGGTTTCAAGAAGAGGTGATCAGCGTAAGAGATCAGATAGTTGAATAGGACATGAACTTAATTCCCTTTCAGCGCTAACATTTTGTAATTTAAATATTGTGGTTTATGTGTTTTCTGTATTTTTCCCATATTTAAAATTACAGAGTTATAAGCAATTATGTTATATGTGATATAATTACTTTTAATTTAGTCCATTTAAGTGTTAATATCTTTTATCTTTACCCTTTTTTTTTTTTGTAGTATATCTTCTAATCTGAAAAAGTCTTCCATGAAAACTTCACTTTTAAAGAAACAAGTAATGCCGTCTATTTTTCTAAAACACTGAAATGGGGGCTCTCGTTTCAAGGTAAGTATTAATTTCATATCTTTATCACATTTTTTCAGTAGTTAAATGTAGAAGGAAGGTCTGAATATTGGTTACATTGTAAATCTTTTAGTTATTCTGGGGTGGACATAGGAAGGAAATCCTAAGCTTTGTTTTAAGATAGATGCTTAGGATTATGTTTACCACATATTTTAACAAAACTTCATGAAGGAGAGAGGAGGGGTCAGTGGTATTTAAAGATTTTTAGAGAGGTTAATTAAAAACTGAAAGTTTTTTGGATTTTGCAGTTAAGAGGTCATTGCTGGCTGGTTAGAGGCCATTTTAGGTCTATGTTTGTTGCTAAAAATAAGTTTTCAGTAAAGAGTGAAAGAGAAGTTGAAAAAGTGAATATTTTAGCCCTTAAGTGATTTATTAAACCAATATATGGTAGGTACTTAGTATGTAGCAATCATTTCTCTAAGCACTGTAGTTATAGTGCATAACTATTAACATATATATATATATTATATATGTATAAACCAATATATATCTTGGTTCAAGATAATTTAATGCCCAAATATTTCCCCCCAGCTTTATTTAGATATAATTGACATACAACATTGTGTATTTACCGAACTATTTTTATGCATTTTTTCACTCTTTTGTGTGATAAATTACATGGTCCACCCTAGTTATACCGTTAACAGGGACAGATAATCCCTGCCTGGGTATAACTTGTTTGTTATACTCGGCTGGTGGTCTAGCAGGCAAGTTAGGTGTTGAACAGCACTGGTCACTGTGATAAGTGCTACAAAAGTGAAATAATGACTACCTGAGTGGGGGGTGGGATTGGAAGTTGGTGGTTTGTGAGTTCATTGAGCAGGATAGATTTAAAAGGCAGGCTTGGCAGGGCATATGGAAGAGAGAAATCATGTATATGAATGTAGGGGTTTGAGTGGCTAGAAGTGTGATAGTACCATAAGAAAAGTAAGGAAACTACAAAGAAAGACTGGTTATTAGGGGGCAAGCAGATGGGACTGTAACATGAATTCTGTTAGACCTATTTTGATTTTGGAAGTAAAGGTAGAACTTTCAGAGTATCTCCCTAAATGTGGAAATATGAGACTGAAACTTAGAAAAAAGATACAATTTAGGGCCCAAAGATACAAACTTTGGAGTAATTCACATGAAGTTTAAGCTGTGGAAGGAGGTTACATGTTTAGTATCCTAGCAGAGGCAAACTTTTAGAAATGCCTATTGTGGGAGATGAGAAGGGGGTTCAGGATGGGGAACACATATACACCCATGGCTGATTCATGGCAATGTATGGCAAAACCACTAAAATATTGTGAAGTAATTAGCCTCCAATTAAAATGAATAAATTTATATAAAAAAGATTATATATATAAAAAGAAAGTGCCAATTGTAAATATTGGTGTTAAAAATTAATAAAGGGAGAATAAGAAGAAAAACATGAAGGAGAAGGATGGGATGCTTAGATTATGTATTCTAATATCCTAGAAGGGCATTAAGTTTAATTAAATTCAATAACCTAAGGTATAAATATAACCTAATAATGAATAATTATTAGATTAATTGTATAATAAAGTAACATAGTAATTAGTATGAGATTCTTGATCTGCAAGAACAGATTGAATAGACCAAGATGAATTATAAGAGGTTAAGCAAATGGCTTTACAAAATAGAAAGAAGCGTGAAGAATAAAATAGAATGTTTTTCAAGAAGTTTGCACAGGAACAAAGACAGCAATCATTTTGGAAGGTTAGCCACATGGAAGATATTTTAGCATTTTGTTTGTGTGTGTGTGTGTGTGTGTGTGTGTGAGTGTGAGTGTGCTCAGTCATGTCCGACTCTGTGGCCCCATGGACTGTAGCCCACCAGGCTCCTCTGTCCATGGAATTTTCCAGGCAGAAACACTGGAGTAGGTTGCCATTTCCTACTCCAGGAGATGAATTTAATACAATTAAACAGATTTTTTAAGACCACAGGAAAGTAGAAAGTATAGAAAAAGGTGAATTGGATACATGGAGGGCTTGTAATTCCTGATGGATAAATTTATTTGGATTTGTTTATTTTATTTTTTAATTTTTTTAGTTTTCATTTATTTATATTAGTTGGAGGCTAATTACTTTACAATATTGTCATGCTTTTTGCCATACATTGACATGAATCAGCCATGGATTTACATGTGTTCCCCATCCTGATCCCCCCTTCCACCTCCCTCCCCATCCCTTCCCTCTGGGTCTTCCTAGTGCACCAGCCCTGAGCACTTGTCTCATGCAGCCAACCTGGGCTGGTGATCTGTTTCACACTTGATAATATACATGTTTCAATGCTATTCTCTCAGATCATCCCACCCTCGCCTTCTCCCACAGAGTCGAAAAGTCTGTTCTGTACATCTGTGTCTCTTTTTCTGTCTTGCATATAGGGTTATCGTTACCATCTTTATTTTATTTTAAAAATATTTATTTATTTGACTATGTTGAGTCCTAGTTGCGGCACACAAGGCCTTTCATTGCGGCGCACAGACATTCCCTGGTTGGGGAGCGTGGGCCCCAGACCGTGGGAGTTTCAGTAGATGCAGCACACGGCTGTCAAGTTGTGTTGGGTTCTGGAGTGTATAGACTCAGTAGTTGTGGCTCACAGGTTCAGTTGCTCCATGGCATGTGGGATCTTAGTTTCCTGAACAGGAATTGAACCTGTGTCCCTTGCATTGCAAGATAGATTCTTAACCACTGGACCACCAGGGAAGTCCCTGTTTAAATTGTAAAATGTGCATAACAAAATTGACCATTTGACTATTACTGTTTTCCTTTTTTGTGGTAAGTTAACATTTGCTATATTTGAATGAGGTCTGCTGCTTCATGTGTACAAAGCAGCTGAATGTTCAGTTTCATCTGTACAGTCATTGCTCACTTTTCTTTACTCACAGCAGATATAGGGACTGAGAAATATTGAAATGATTAATTGTTTTATTTCATGTTGTCAGGAGTCCATTCTCTTGCTGTTGCTTCTATCTATAAATTGAGAAGTGAAATATCCAAGAGTACTCCCTCTTTAAAAAGTTTAATAAAAAGGAGATTTCCATGGAGAAGTCAATGGCACCTCACGCCAGTACTCTTGCCTGGAAAATCTCATGGATGGAGGAGCCTGGTAGGCTGCAGACCATGGGGTCGTTCCGAGTCCGACTTGACTGAGCGATTTCACTTTCACTTTTCACTTTCCTGCATTGGAGAAGGAAATGGCAACCCACTCCAGTGTTCTTGCCTGGAGAATCCCAGGGATGGCGGAGCCTGGTGGGCTTCCATCTATGGAGTCGCACAGAGCCGGACATGACTGAAGTGATTTACAGCAGCAGCAGCAGTGACTATATAATACCCAGCTGAAGACTAGCAGGGGGCTACTCTTTCTGCCCCCTTCTGATGCCTATGTCAGAAGCTTTATCTATCTCTTTTATACTTTAATAAAACTTTTTTACAAACACACACACACACACACAAAGGAGATTTCCAAACCACATCGTGATTGACTAAGAGGTGGTGTCAGAGTATAGAAGCAACAAAAAGGTTGTGAAAGACCTTTTCCTGGGAATTCCCTGGCAGTCCAGTGGTTAGGACTCTGAGCTTTCATTGCTATGGGCCCAGATTGAATACCTGGTCTGGGAACTAAGATACTGCAAGCTCCAAGGTGAGGCCAAAAAATAAAGTAAGATAAAATAACACAAACACACACAAAAAATAACACAAACAAAACGTTCCTCTAAACTTCCCTCTAAGGAAGAGGTCTGGTTACTTTGCTCATTGACATTGAATACTAAGAAAAAAACACAGCTGTAGAACTTCAGATTGTCTCTAAATCCTGTGCTCCTTAGCTCCTAAAGCTAATGAAGTATAAAAATACATTAGCCTTCCCCTGTTTGCCTTTTTATACTGTTGATGGGGTTCTCAAGTCAAGAGTGTTGTAGTGGTTTGCCATTCCCTTCTCCAATGGGCCACATTTTCAGATGAATGAGCTTAAATAAATGTTAAGCCATCCACAACTCTATGTGACTTTATTGTTCTTTCTTTATCATCATATTTCATCCTATCAACAACTTGCCTCTAAAATGGAAGTTATCCACAGTTTATAGATGAAGAAATCCTTAAATTGGAGGTATGTACAAATGTGGGCATCTGGAAAGAGGTCAACATGTTCTTCCTAAACTTTGGCCATTTTAACTGTTTCTTAAGTGTACAATTTCCTGACATAAATATATTCATAGTGTTGTGCACCCATCAGCACTATCCATCTCCACAACTTATTCTATCACCCCCAAACCCAGATAACCATTATTCTGTGAAGTTGTCTGTGTCTGTGAATTTGCCTCTACTGTTTAGGTCTTGTAAGTGCAATCATACAGTGTTTGTCCTTTCGTGGCTGGTTTATTTCACTTCGCATAGATGTCCTCAAGGTTCATCTATGTTTAGCATATATCACAATGTCTCTCTTAAGGCTGAATAAATATTCATTTGTATGTATTAATATGTACCACATTTTGTTTATCCACCCATCTATTGAGTCAAATTTGACTTGCTTCCACCTTTGGCTATTGTTAATAATACTGCTGTAAACATGGGTATAGAAATATTGCTGGGTCATTTGGTGAAGTGAGGTGAAAGTTGCTCAGCCATGTCCGACTGTTTGCGACCCCATAAGACTATACAGTCCATGGAATTCTCCAGGCCAGAATACTAGGAGTGGGTAGCCTTTCCCTTCTCCAGGGGATTTTTCCGAACCCTGGGATCGAACCCAGGTCTCCTGCATTGCAGGCAAATTGTCTACCAGCTGAGCCAGAAGGGAAGCCCTGGGTCATATGGTAATTCTATTTAAATATTTTAGGAACTACCATACTCTTTCACAGTATTTGCACCATTTTTCATTCCCACCAGTAACATACAAGGGTTTACAGTTTCTTCACATCTTTGCCTTAATTTGGTTTATAGTGTGTTTTTGGCTTTGAGCACTGGAACGTTTTAAGTATATTTCCTTAAAAGAAGGTTTATCATAGATTGTTTTCTAGTAGTCTTAGAAGGAACGGAAATGTTCATGCTCTGTTGTAAGGTCAGAACTGGTATTTCTTTCCCAGTTGTCACCTAGTTATTAATAAATTTTAGTGAGAGATCCTCACAAAATGAAAATTATGCGGCTTTGGAAGGAATACATTGCCAAAAACTTAGTTATTCTGTGTAATCTGACTGTAATGTTTACTGTACTAAGGACCTTCACTTGGCTTAAGAGAAAGCTATGTGTTTTAATTTCTGAGCAGGAATAACTATGATTTCCAAGGATTGGACAGGATGATTAAATGAGTTAGAATGCTTCCCCTCCCCCAACAGATGTACTTGGAAATTGGAAATTTTATGCGGAGGTGGAGAGAGTTTCATTCTGTTGTTGACTGACACATTGTCTGTTTAATAGTTGGGAAAACACATTCCTTGTTCAGATGGATTGAAGACCAATCAGAGTTATTAAGCAAAAAAATGTGCTGATGAGATTATAGTTTCTGCAGAGAGGTTTTTGAAAGTTTGTACCTTGTTTGCAGTTGTCATTAAGATTTGGAAATATTGAAATAGTTCATATTCATTGGCTTCAGTATTGTTATAATTTTGCTTTTCCCAGGTAAATCTTATGTTCTAACTGGATAATATGGTAATGATAAACTTGAAAGTAATAAACTTGAAGAAGTTTATTTTAGAAGCTGCTTGTCATGTTATATGAACATTATGAATAAACTGAGTGGTTTAAATTTGTCTTCTAGTTTTTACTAGTTCCTCTTATCCCAGTTCGTTGGCACAGGGTTCTTTTTGTTTAATATGCACTAGATGTTTATGCATTAGAAAAATGTTCATAAAGATTATATTGTTGAGTGTCTACTTTTTCTGGTTCTTTGATAACATGCTTTTTGCTTTAACTCAGAAAATAACTGTAGTTAGATTGTCATATAGTCTGCCACAGACAGTAAGGATATTGTGATAGAAATTCTGCTGTCTATGTAGCATGACCTTTCAAAACTGTTTTCTTTGCTGCAAGCATCTCACTTAGCCTTTTGACTGCCACATGACAGAGGAAGTAGTATATATAAGGCGATACAAATGACTGCCTTGTTGATCTCGTTTATGTTGAGGATGAGCTAGTTTTATGCATTATACATAGAGTACATTTTAAGGGTAAGTTAAAAAATTTTTTTTTATTAGAGTATAATTGATTTGCAATACAGTGTTGTGTTGTTTCAGGTGTACAACAAAATGAATCAGTTATACATATATCTACGCTTTTTTTTTTGAAAGATTCTTTTCCCATATGGGCCATCACAGATTACTGAGTAGATAGGTTCCTGTTAGTTACCTATTTTATATAAAATATTTTATGTAGGTATACAGGTAACTAATGAAGTAGTGTGTATATGTCGATCTTAATGTCCCAATTTATCCCTCCCCCTTAAGTGTAATTTTTAAAAGAAAATAATAGTAAATTATAATAGTAAAAATTGAAATGGAAAATCATTTATGTTACTTTGAAGAAAGGTCTAACTTTTTTTTTCAGAGTTTTAAGAATTATTAATTAATGAAGATTATTATATATAGCTGATGACTACGGATCTAGTATTTTTGTGGCAAAGATTTTAAAGCAGCTTTGGAATTGTCTTTCTCTTGTTCCTGAAGATTCTTTTTTAGAACTGTAAAATGGTCTAGCGAACCTGAGAAAGCACCAACTTGATTTTAAACTTTAATCTTACTTTCTACTAGTAGCTTAGCTCCGTAATGTAAGTATTTACTTATTCATCATTTAGTAAATAGTTACTGAGGTCCTGTATCAGTCATGGTGCACAGAGAACCGCAAAGATGACAGAACATGTCCCTGTCATTCAGGAACTGACTATTTAGATTTCAGCAAAGGAGGCAGGAGTAGAGCTGAGCAGGATCACAACTCCTTGCTGCAGATTCTAATGTCACTTCCCTCCTGGAATCTAGAGATAAAGACAAAGTTGATGAGGAGTAGTAGTTAGGGCCATGAGGATAGTTAGGATTCTTAGGTAGGAATAATGCTGGAAAAGAAGCAACTGTCAGTGATAGAAGAAAGTCTAGAGCTTGGGTTTGATTATCATTAACCCTGAGATCATAGGCACAGTAAAATTGGGAATGGGTTCCCATCAAATGGGTTC
The DNA here is from genome assembly GCF_963930625.1 of Muntiacus reevesi. Classification (NCBI taxonomy): domain Eukaryota; kingdom Metazoa; phylum Chordata; class Mammalia; order Artiodactyla; family Cervidae; genus Muntiacus; species Muntiacus reevesi. Next base: position 10,525,272 of record NC_089256.1, read on the forward strand.
TTCAGGCTAGGAGCTGCCGAGGAACTTTACATCTGTTACCGCTGTTAATCCATTTTGAAAGAGTGTGAAATTTAGAATCTATGCGGAAGAGCACATGAGAACCTAAATTTATAATTTAAAGAATGATGAAAAATGAACAACTCTGCATAACAGCCAGATTAATCATAGGTGCTTTCTTCTATCTTGCTTCCTCTCCCCAAGCTATTCTTTACTGAATTTTTGTTATTTTCTTGCTTTTCTTTTTAACATTACTATCTCTGTTCATCTCTATCTCTGAACGATATAAGGCTTTGAGTAAATGGAATCATATTGTATATATTCTTTTTTATTTCTCTTAATATTATTTATATGATTCATTTATGGTAGTTTGTATAGCTTTAGTAATTTCCTATATTGTAAAATGTATAATTTATTGAACCATTCTGTTTTTTGAAATTTTAGCTGTTTTTGGTTGCTCTAGGTATTTATTGCTGCGCGTGGGCTTTCTCTAGCTGCAGTGAGTGGGGGCAACTCTTCATTGCAGTTGAAGGCTTCTCATTGCAGTGGCTTCTCTAGTTGAGCACCACAGGCTGTAGGTGTGCAGGCTTCATTCGCTGTGGCCCACGGGCTCTAGAGCACATGGTATATGTCTAGCGTAGTTGTGGCAAACAGGCTTGGTTACTACGTAGCATGTGGAATCTTCCTGGTGCAGGGATCTAACCTGTGTCCCCTGCCTTGGCAGGTGGACTCTCATCCACTGTCCACCAGGGAAGTCCTGATCCATTCTGTTAATGCGCATTTAGTTTGTGTCTAGTTTTTGCATATTATGAAAAGTTTCACATTCCACACCCATGTACATGTTGACAACTTGGATAAGAGGTTTCCTGGCATGGATGCCTAGTGAAGGAATATTTGATGCCAAAATTCTTGGAAGAGGTTGAATCAGTTTACTCTCCCTCCTGATCTGTGAAATGTTAGCTCATTGTGCTTTTAATTTACTTTCCTTGGTGACTAATGATATTTATGGTATATACTCCCAATATGTTAATGGGACTTTTGGCTCCTGTGAAATTTCTATTTAATTATTTTGCACATTTTCCTCTTGGGTTTGTGTTCTTTGTATATTCATTTCTCACTGTGATGTATAAAAATTGTTTATTTGATCAATTTTTATTCACTTGTTTAACATTTATCAGTGAGTCTCCTGTTGTTTTTTGCGTAAAGAATAGTACCTTAATGTGGCCTACCAGAATGTGGATTTGGCCAGCCCTTCCACTACCATTCTGCCCCTGTTTTCCACCTCTCTCTGTTCCAAATGGTAGTCTTTGAATTTCTCAGATAATTAAGGCCTTTGCATATGTTCTTTCTCATTTTGACTAGCCAATTTCCTCTCTTCCATTAAGACTGTTCAAATATCCCTTTCTCTTGGAAAGTACTCTTGTCTCTCCCTGCCTCAAATCCATGTACTTTGTGTCTCTATACTTAGGAAAAATATGGTAGTTTTAATCAGATGATTAGTCAAGAGGAGAAAGCAAGCTGTCAACATGTCCATTTCTACCAGGGGATTACAAAGCGAATGTGCAGTGTGATAAACAAGGGTGAAAGCTAAATGATGAATGATTTCGGAACATCATAACTGTAGCCTCAACAGTGTCCCCACTCCTCTTCATAGTTCTGTTTTCTGTTTGAATGGAGAAGGGTGATTCGAAAAACTCAGTTGGTAGAGTACACAGCGGTAGAGTACACAGCATTGGACTGAATGTAACTGAGGGAGCACGTGTGAGTTTTGTTTTTTTTTTAATAAAGTGAAAGAGTTGAAGTACAATATTATGTTAGTTTCAGGTGGACTGCATATGATTTGACATATGCATACATTTTGAAAAGGGTTTCCCTGGTGGCTTAGATGGTAAGGAATCCACCTGCTATACAGATTAGGTTCGACCCCTGGATGGGGAAAGATCCCTTGGAGAAGGAAATGGCTACCCACTCCAGTATTCTTGCTTGGAGAATCACGTGAACGGAGGAGCCTGGCAGGCTGTAGTCCATAGGGTTGCACAGAGTTGGACATGCCTGAAGCGACTTAGCGTACACACATACATTATGAAATGATCACCACTAGATGGTCTAGTACCCATCTATCCCTAGACAAAGTTATTACAATTTATTATTGACTCTGTTCCTTATGCTGTATATTGTATACTTATGACTTTTTAAAAAATTATATACCTGGAGGCTTGTGCCTTCCCCCTTTATGGCTAAGTAATATTCCATTATAGATACAGATATTAGATCTTTATCAAGTTGTCTGTTGATGGACACTTAGATTGCTTCCATATCTTGACTGTTGTAAGTAATGCTACAGTGGACATTGGAATGCATATATCTTTTTGAATTAGTGTTTTGGTTTGTTTCAGGCAAATGCCCAGAAGTGAAACTGCTGGCAGTTTTATTGTTAATTTTTGGAAGAACCTCCATACTGTTTTTCAGTAATGGCTGCTCCAGTATACAGTCCCACCTACAGTGCACAGTTTCTTTAACCTGGGTCTGCTAGTGCATTATCTCTGCTTTAGTTAATTTAATTGGTCAAGCAGTCACTGAAGTCAGGTTCCAGGGGAGGGAATGTAGCCCTCACTTCCCAAAAGGAGTAAAGTGAAAGAATTTGGGAGCTTTTTAAAAATTCTTTCCAGGTCACTAGGCAGAACTCTTTGTCATGTAATTATAAAGTCTTTTTGAGTTTTCCATAGTCTGTTAATTAATTTGGATTCTTAAAACTCTCTTTCATTGTCAATACATTTTAATTTCCTTGAGAGTATTCCCTCAGTTTCCACATGATGTCAGTTTTGAAGTTGAGAAGTGAAGTCAAATGAATCTCTAATGGTAGCTTTTTTTTTTACTTTAAAAAAAGATCAAAAACAAGAGGCAAAAGTAATGCTGTTTTAATGCCAACAAATTAGACAGCCTAAAGTAAATGGATCGATTTCCAGAAACATAACCTGCCAAGAATGAATGATGAAGAATTAGAAAATCTGAACAAATATTACCAGTAAAGAGATTGATCAGTAGCAGAAAACTCTTAACAAACTAAAGTTCAGGACCAGATAGGTCCATTGGTGAATTCTACTAAACATTTAAGGAATTATCAGTCTTTCTCAAACTCTTTGAAAAAATCTCAGAGGAAAAACACTTCCAAACTTGATACCAAAACCAGACAAGAACACTGCAACAAAAGAAAATTACAGGCTCATACCCCTGATGAACACAGATGCAAAAATCCTCAAAGAAATATTAACAAATCAAATTCAGTATGTTAAAAGAATCATACACCGTGATCAGTTCAGTTCAGTTCAGTTCAGTCGCTCAGTCCTGTCCTACTCTTTGCAACCCCATGAGCTGCAGTACACCAGGCCTCCCTGTCCATCACTAGCTCCCGGAGTCCACCCAAACCTATGTGCATTGTGTCGGTGATGCCATCCAGCCATCTCATCCTCTGTTGCCCCCTTCTCCTCCCGCCCTCAATCTTTCCCAGCATCAGGGGTTTTTCCCAATGAGTCAGCTCTCCACATCAGGTGGCCAAAGTATTGGAGTTTCAGCTTCAACGTCAGTCCTGATGAACACCCAGGACTGATCTCCTTTAGGATGGACTGGTTGGATCTCCCTGCAGTCCAAGGGACTCTCAAGAGTCTTTTCCAACACCACAGTTCAAAAGCATGAATTCTTCGGCGCTCAGCTTTCTTTATAGTCCAACTCTCACATCCATACATGACTACTGGAAAAACCATAGCCTTGACTAGATGGACCTTTGTTGGCAAAGTAATGTCTCTGCTTTTTAATATGCTGTCTAGGTTGGTCATAACTTTGCTTCCAAGGATTAAACGTCTTTTAATTTCATGGCTGCAGTCACCATCCTCACTGATTTTGTAGCCCAGAAAAATAAAGTGAGCCCCTGTTTCCACTGTTTCCCCATCTATTTGCCAGGAAGTGATGGAACTGGATGCCATGATCTTAGTTTTCTGAATGTTGAGCTTTTTTTTTTTTTTTTGCCTTTTTGAATGTTGAGCTTTAAGCCAACTTTTTCACTCTCCTCTTTCACTTTCATCAAGAGGCTCTTTAGTTCTTCTTCACTTTCTTTATATCACTTTTAGTTTTTCTTCACCACCACTTAAGGTTGGTGGCATCTGCATATTCGAGGTTATTGACATAGCTAGGAATAAATTTGCGGACAAGGCAATGGCAGCCCACTCCAGTACTCTTCCCTGGAAAATCCCATGGACGGAGGAGTCTGGTAGGCTGCAGTCCATGGAGTTGCGAAGAGTCAGATGCGACTGAGCGACTTCACGTTCACTTTTCACTTTCATGCATTGGAGAAGAAAATGGCAACCGACTGCACTGTTCTTGCCTGGAGAATCCCAGGGACGGGGGAGCCTGGTGGGCTTCCATCTATGGGGTCGCACAGAGTCAAACACGAATGAAGCGACTTAGCAGCAGCAGGAGTAAATTTAACCAAGGAGATCACAGACTGAAAACTATGAGACATTGATGATAGTGAAGAAGACACAAGTAAATGGATAGATTTATGAGTTGGAAGAATTAATATTGTTAAAATATTCATTCTGTTGAAAGCAATCTATAGATTCCGTAGAACCCCTATCAAAGTTCAAATGACAGGGAGTTCTCTAGCAGTCTAGTGGTTAAGTATCTGCCTGGCAATGCACGGGAAGTAGGTTCTATCCTTGGTTGGGAAGGTAGGATTCCACATGTTGGAGAGCAAGTGAGGCTGTGAGTCACAGCTGCTGACCTGTGTGCCACAGCTAGAGAGCCCAGGTGCCGCAACCACTGAGCCTGCACACCACAACTAGAGAGAGTCTGTGCACTGAAGCGAAAGATCCTGAGTGTCCAAACTAAGACCTGATGCAACCAAACAATTAAATTCAAATGATGGTTTTGCAGAAACAGAACCTCAGAATTTCTGTGGAAACACAGAAGACCCAAATAGTCAAATCATCCTTGAGAAAGTACAAAGGTGGAGGCATTGTACTTCCTGATTTCAAACTATGTCACAAAGTTACAGATATTTTAATAGTATGGTGTTGGCAAAAAAAAAAAAAAAATACACAGACCAGTGGAATAGAATAGGGAGCCCAGAAATAAACCCATGCGTATATGGTCAGTTAGTTTATGACAAAAGAGCCAAGAATATACAGTGGAAAATAGTCTCTTTAATAAAAGGTGTTAGGAAACCTAGACAGACACATGCAGGAGGACAAAACTATATCACTACCTTACATTATACACAAACTCAAGATGGGTTAAGACTTAAGTGTTTAAGACCCAAAGCTATTAACTCTAGAACAAAATATAGGCAGTACCTTCAGTGATGTTGGTCTTGGTGATGATTTTTTGTATTTGACATCAAAAGCAATAGATAAACAAATAGGACTCCATCAAATTGAAAAGCTTCTGCAGGGAATTACCTGGTGGTCTAATAGTTAGGATTCTGTGCTTTCATTGCCATGGCTCAGGTTCAATCCCTACTCAGGCAACTGAGATCTCACAAGCACCATGGTGAAAAAACAAATAATAGCAAAATTTAAAAAACAAAAAGCTTCTGCACAACAAAGGAAACCATTAACAAAAAGAAGAGGCAACCTATCAAATGGGAGAAAATCCTAAATGCAGAAAATAATGAGTGTTTTAAGTGGAGGAAAGGGAACCCTTTTGCACTGTTGAAGGGAATGTAAATTGTTTTAGCCAATTTACATAATTGTAATAAATTGTAAATTTATGAAAATAGTTGGAGTAAATTTATGAAAATATTAAAAATAGATCTATCCTATGATTCTGCATTTTTGCTTCTGGATATTTATCTGAAGGAAGCAAAAACACTCAAAGATACATGCATCCCCATTTTCATTGTAGCATTATTTACAAAAGCCAGCACATGGAAACAAGCGAAGTGTTCATTGATGGATAAATAAATAAATTGTGGTGTGTGTATACACGCACACAAACACAGGAAAATTATTTAGCCATAAGCAAAGAAAGCTTGCCTTTCTGTGACAGCCTGGATGGCCCTTAAAGGCATTATTCTGTGACATAATTCAGACAGAGAAAGACAAGTAAGACGAGTACCTTTTGATCCCACTTACGTCTGAAATCTAAGACAAACAAAACAATAATCTCCAAACTCATAGATACAAAGAACAGATTATTGGTTGCCAGAGGCAGGGGGGTGATGGTGGGTGGGCAAAATGGGTGAAGGGGTACAGACTTCTAGTTATAGAATATGTAAGTTATGGGAATGTAATATACAGCATGGTGACTATGTGTTCTGTCGCTCAGTCATGTCCAACTTTGCGACCCCATGCACTATAGCCTGTCAGGCTCCTCTGTCCGTGGAATTTTCCAGACAAGACTACTGGAGTGGGTTGCCATTTCCTACTCCAGGGGATTTTCCCGAATCAGGGATTGAACCCAAGTCTCCTGCAAGTTTCCTGCACTGGCAAGCAGATTCCTGACCTCTCACGCCATACAGTTGATAATACTGTGTTGTACATTTAAAAATTAAGAGGTGGTGGAAGTCGCTCAGTCACTCAGTCGTGTCCGACCCTTTGCGACCCCAGGGACTGTAGCCTGCCAGGCTCCTCTGTCCATGGAGTTCTCCAGGCAAGAATACTAGGATGGGTAGCCATTCCCTTCTCCAGGGGATCTTCCCGACCCAGGGATTGAACTCAGGTCTCCTGCAAGGCAGACAGATTCTTTACCATCTGAGCTACCAGAGAGTAGATCTTACAAGTTCTCATCATAGAAAAAAGAATGCCAATTTAGAAATATTGCTGTCTGATGTTTTTGAAACAAAATGTGATTTACTAGATTAACTGCAATGTACTCTTGTTAATGGAGAAGAAAATGGAAACCCATTCCAGTGTTCTTGCTTGGAGAATCCCATGGACAGAGAATCCTGATGGGCTACAGTCCATGGGGTCACAAAGAGTTTTACCTGACTCAGTGAGTAAACACAAAGTCTTGTTAATATGGGAGAAATACAAATGTGAAAGGGAAAATCGCTCAGTTGTGTTATGAGTCCATGGAGTATACAGTCCATGGAATTCTCTAGGCCAGAATACTGGAGTGGGTAGCCTCTCGCTCCTCCAGGGAGTCTTCCCAACCCAGGGATCAAACCCAGGTCTCTCGCATAGCAGGGGGCTTCTTTACCTGGTGAGCTACAAGGAAAGCCCAAGGATACTGGAGTGGGTAGCCTATCTCTTCTCCAGCAGATTTTCCCGACCCAGGATTCAAATGGGGGTCTCCTGCATTGCAGGCCAATACTTTACTATCCAATACTTTACAGACCAATACTTTACTATCAATACTTTACTATTTACTAAAATACTTTGCTATCAAGGAAGCGCAAATACGGCGAGTATCCAAAATCTGAGTTTGAAGATTTCAGATTTCTTTGGAATGTAGAAATAGTGACCTGTGATCAATTATTATCCTCCAGGCCATGAAACTCCTAGTACTTATTCTGTTTTACACAGGTTGTAGGTTGGGCAGTGATGCAATAAAGGTGTTACTGGGGTGCTACCTCAGCATTTTAGGTGAGGTCTCCTGATCCCCAGTTAATACTACTTTCTATACCACATTGTGAAATTTATTGCAAGTACTCCAAGTTTTCCCTTTCAGTATTCCATCCTCATCTCTTGTGGTTGAAGTTCTGTGTGGGCTGGTGGAAAACACTGCAAGCAGTCATATAAGCCTTCACTATCTGTCTTTTTCTAATTTTCCCCAGCAGTCTAAGAAGGAGCAGCGTGTGAAGGAAACACATACCTCCACCTCTTTCCACTTGTCTTTCTCAACCGACCTCAGTGCCCTATACATACTGGGTTGCAAACAGCTCAGTTTTATTTTTTGTGATCCTCTCCTCTCCCCATCAGGTGTATGATAAGACATCTTAAACTGCTAAATAGTCAATAACTTAAATTCCAGTCATTTTTCTGTCTTGTCTCTTGATCAAGGCCTAGCACTGAGATGACAGACCTGCATGCCTCTCTGGTGTATTCTTAGCAGAGGATAGGCAGTGAAAGGAAAGTTGGCACCAGGGACAGATATCTCTTGTTTTTCTTTTGTTGTTGTTGTTTTGTATTCCCTGTTTAGTGTCTGAAGTGAAGGGACTATGAAAACTATGCACAGAAGCATTTTGTCATTCATTGTTGGATAGTTTATGAGGAAAATTGGTCGACAGGGAAGTTTTATTTATTTTTGTTTGTTTTAATTAAGGATTTCTTTTGGTAATTTTATTTGTTTTTGGCTTTGCTGGCTCTTTGTTGCTGTGTGGGCTTTTGTCTAGTTGTGATGACCAGGGGCATCTCTAGTTGCAGTGTGCGGGCTTCTTAATTTGGTGGCTTTCCTTGTTAGAGAGCACAGGCTCTGGGGTGTGCGGCCTTCAGCAGCTGGGGCTCCTGGGCTCTAGAGCACAAGCGCAGTAGTTGTGTGCACAGGCTTAGTTGCTCTGCAGCAAGTGCCATCTTCCTGGACCAGGGATCAAACCCATATCTCTTGCATTGGCAGGTGGATTCTTGACCACTGAGCCACCAGGGAAGCCCAGGGAAAAGTTTAAAAACAGAGAAATTCTTGCATAGACCAAACTTAGACCAGTGTGCAGAAGAGTAATCCTGAAATGGTTTCGGAGAAATGCTAGCTTTTTAGGATTCTAATTTTTACATCCTACAACTTAACGTTCAAAATGACAGCAGACGGAAATAACTGAAAGGTTCAGAGCCTGTAATAGTGCTTTTTCTACAGCTGTAAGCTATTTAAAATTCTTCTCGTTTTACCGTTTGCCATTCAGATGACTTTCTGGCACAGAGGCAGTTCCTAGATGTGAGGACTGTTGGGTAGTTACTCACCAGCCTCCCTACACATTTGTACAATCTGGTTCATGACTCACCCTCACAGCACTTATATGTGGGTACTCTTTGCTATACAGTAATTCTTGATTGTTTGATGTCACTTCTTGTAAACAGGTACCATACTTGATTATGATTTCTCAAATCAAGATTTGGTGTCATTTAAAAAGAAAAAGGAAAACCCACCCTAGTCAATCTGTTGGTTCCATTACTACTGGACTGAAAAACAGAAGAGTAGTTAGTTGTCCAGACTATGAAACTTTTGTCTAAAGCATGTATCCCATAATTGATACAACAGTGTATCCACTAAGCCAGGATTATGATATTTGCTTCACTTTGCAGTTTGTCCTGTTACCTAAAATCAGTAAAATGCAAAGAAAGGCTTACCACAGAGTTGTGCTGAGAGATGAGGGAGGCGGTTGCTATTTGGTCGGAGTATCTAAGGAGTCTCTGAGATGCTGGTGTTCTAATTCTTGATATAGATGGTGTTTTTTAAAATAGTAATTTGTAAAGTGCTTTTCTGTTTATGTATTATTTTAAGCAAAAAAAATATTTTGAAATAGAAGTACTTGTACATCATGTTGGAGAATTCCATCAGCTGTATCTTTAATGGTTGGAGAAGACCCCCATATATTAGGAATTGGTAGTGAGTTTTTGTCTGATTAATTTGATATATTTGTAAAAATAATCACATGTACTCTAAATCATGGTAATGGTCCGCCAGTGACTGAAGCAAATTTAGCAGTTAGTTCTTGTGCCTCAACTACTATTCATTGGAAGTGGAAGAGAAGGGACAGGGTGAAGGGAGAACATTGTGGGGATGAAATTCATCTTCTTGGTAATAAATATCCAATTAAAATAATTTATTATTTTTTTCTTATTGGTAAGTATGATTGAACATTTAGATTAAAAGCCAGGAGGGCAGACTGAAAATTAGGAACACTGGAAAAAATAATTAGCATTATTTAATAAAAAATGGAAATATTTCAGGACTTCCCCTGCCTGGCAATTTGGGGGAATGCAGATTCGATCCTTGTTCTAGGAACTGGGATCTCGCGTGAGCCCTCGAGCTCTCCACAGCTGAAGAATCTGTGCACCACGTGTAAAGATCCCCAGTGCTGTGACTAAGACCCAACACAGCCAAAATAAATTTAAAAGTATTTATTCATTTTTTTTCAAAATAAAAAGTATCTAAAACAAAACAAAAAATTAAATATTTTAATGAAAAATATTTAAATAACTTTTAATTGAATATCTTAAAAAGCTAATAGTTTGCAATATTTTGGAATTATGGAATGATGTGTTTTTTATTTTTTCTAAATTTTTGTAGGAAGATTAACATTCTTTAGACCTGGTAATGTGCTGAACTAAATTTTTCATTAGCCCATTGAGTGTGAAGAAATAATACCAATAATGTAATGTCCCCACACACCATGGGAGTACCATTGTTATGGATTAGATATCTAAATTTCTATTGATACTTTTATCTGACAGTAATGACTTTTAAAGAGTTGTTGGGAATGTGGGAGTAATTTAAAATTTTCTACTGCTTTTTAAATAAACAGTGCTAATTTACATGGCTTGTTTCAAACTTTATTCAAACATTCAGAGATTATCAGTGGAAGGAGTAAGAAAAAGTTAAGGTGAAAGTATGAATTGTGGAGCTACCCTGTGGTTTGATGATCCCCAGGCATTTTGAGATTCTTTGCGTTTCTGTTTGTGTGTGCTTCGTCTTTGCAAACCATAGACTGCAACCTGCCAGGCTCCCTTTGTCCATGGAGTTTTCCAGGCAAGAATACTGTAGTGGGTTGCCATTTCTTTCTCCAGGGGGATCTTGCCGACCCAGGGATCTAACCTGTGTCTTTTACCTTCTCCAGGGGGTCTTCCTGACCTAGGTATATAGCCTGTGTCTCTTGCATCTCCTACACTGGCAAGTGAATTCTTTACCACTGGCACGACTTGCAAAGCCCTGTGTCCTAAAGCATAGACTACTGCTGAGATTCTGGTGCTCTATGTGATCTTCAAGATTGTAATTCTCAGACCGTAGGCCTCTGGGATTAGCTTTGACTATTACTGATTCTGGAGACACTGAAACTCTTACCACATAAAAATCCTCAACAGGGAAAGATACCATACCAGTTGGAAATGAATAGCACTGACACTCCAAAATGGGCAGTGGATGACAACAGTTGGTTTAATTTAATTTATTTTAAAAACAGAATATCTTTTATTTGAATGCTGAAAGCATTGTGTTAGCACACAGAGTATGCTGAGAGTAGAATTTTTTTAAAAAATTATTTATTTTTGGCTGCGTTGGGTCTTAGTTGTGGCATATAGGCTCTTTGTTGCATTGCACAGGCTTATCTCTAGTTGAGGCGCACAAGCTCAGTAGCTCTGTGCCACGTGAGGTCTTAGTTCTTAGACCAGGGACTGAACCCACATCTCTTCCTTTGTAAGACAGATTCTTGATTACTGGACCACCAGGGAAGTCCCAAGAATGGAATTTTTAAAAGAAAAATTAACCTCAGTGATTCAATTAAAATGGACAAATATAATTCCTAATAATTTTTAATATAACATGAATGAGAAATAGATATGTCACCATTCTGTGAAGTTCCCTTAGGGCGTTACATTATCTGATAAACTGTTGTTCAGCCGTTCTTAACTGTTGTTCAGCCGTTCTTTGCGACCCCATAGACTGCAGCATGCCAGATTTCCCTGTGCACCACCATCCCCTGGAGTTTGCTCAACCTCATGTTCATTGAGTTGGTGATGCCATCCAACCATTTCATCCTCTGTGTCTTAGTTGTGTCATGTGAGATCTTTGATCTTCATTGTCACGTGTGGCATCTAATTTCCAGACAAGGGATCGAACCCTGGTCCACTGTATTGGCAGTGGAAAGTCTTCACCTCTGGACTACCATGGAAGTCCTAAATCCTTTCTTGAAAGTACCTTTCTAGTTTATTTTGCAATATATGTAAAGAATCTTAAAGAAATTTATAATACAGATTCTAAACCCTGTCAGACCCAGCCTGCCTTTTGGTAGTACGTTTTATTTATTAAAAAAAATGTATTTGGCTGCATCAGGTCTTGGTTGCATATTGCAGGATCTTTCATTGAAGTGCATGGGCTTAGTAGTTGTGGCACTCGGGCCTTCTAGTCATGGCACGTAGGCTTAGTTGCTCTGCGGCATGTGGGATCTTAGTTCCTCAACAAGGGATCAAACCCATGTCCCCTGCGTTGCAAGATGAATTCTTAACCATTGGACCATCAGGGAAGTCACTGTGGTATGTTTTATAATGCTTATTTTGCTATATTAAAAAAGAAATTTATAGGTAATATCTGCTTACATACATTAAGAAAAATGTGATTTAACTAAAATAAAGAAAGGTCATTTGTGATAAAAATATTGTGGTATTTACGTGCTGAAAACACTCAGGTACAATTGTAGTAGACCTCAGTTAAAACAACTCTGTGCAGCCCAATAAGCTGTAGCCCACCAGGCTCCTCTGTCCATGGGATTTCCCGGCAAGAATACTTGAGTGAGCAGCGATTCCCTTCTCCAGGAATCTTCCCGAACCAAGGATTGAACCCTGGTCTCCTGCATTGCAGGCGGACTCTTTACTCTCTGAGCCACCAGGGAAGCCCATGTAGCAGACCATGCTGCTGCTGCTGCTAAGTCGCTTCAGTCGTGTCCGACTCTGTGCAACCCTATGGACAACAGCCCAGCAGGCTCCTCTGTCCACAGGATTCTGTAGGCAGGAATACTGGAGTGGGTTGCCATTTCCTTCTCCAGCAGCAGACCATGCATGAGTGCTGTCACTTCAGTTGTGTCCAATTCTTTGTGACCCTATGGGCTGTAGCCTGATAGTCAGATGCTTATATTAGTAGTTCGATCGCTTGTGAATATATTGACGACAAGTAAAAACTGTCACTGAGATATTGTGTTGGGAACTTAAATTCCATGAATAGTACATGTAGCTGCTACTTTTGAATCTGTATCATGGATCACAAAATAACAGACCAAAATGAATAACCCGTACTCTGGTTGCATGGCTTTTCGTTTGTAAACAGAGCCTAATGTCACTGAACACTTCTCCCTCAGGAACTGTAATAGACACTTCAGGGGTTTGGGGCTTCATAAAGCAGAGTTTCTTCTAATGTACACAAAGGTAGAAATTACTCTGTCATGTTGTATGCCATTGATATTCTGAAAATCTGCGGTTTAGAGATACTGATGAACACAGACATTAAGAATAGTAACCTAGCTCTGACCTGAGTTCTTCCTTTGGATTATTCTCAGTGTCCAGAGTAGCAAAACTTTTAAAAAAAGTCTATAATCTGTATGCCCTCATTGATGAATTATTGAAAAAAGCAAGTATTTATTTATAGTTACTTTTGAACCATATTAATGTATTTCCTTCCAGCCTTAATTTCTTTCATTTTTTTCTTCTAGTTTTGTTGAGATATAATTGACATACAGCACTGTATAAGTTTAAGGTGTGCAACATAATGATTTGGGTTACATATATCATGGAATGATTACCACAGTAGGGCTAATGAATATCTGTTATCTCATATTGAAACAACCTTAAAGAAAATGTATTTTTTCCTTATGATGAGAACAGTAGTGTTAGTTATTGGTATCATGTTATACATTACATCTCTAGTATTTATTTTTCTTGTAACTGGGATTTTGGTACCATTTTACAACCTTCATCTTATATCCCCTTTCTCTCTCTCCCCCTCCCAGACTCTAGCTTTCCAGCCTAAATTTCCATGCATTAGGTTGTACTCATGACTTTTTCCTCTTTGCCGTTAACAGAATTCTAATTGTACTTACTGTACTGCTTTATATGTTACTGTATATATCATCCATAAGCATTTCTGTTATACACATTTGACAAACCAGTGTAAATAGCTGCTTAATATGCCATCAGGTGGGGTATAGCATTGTTTTTCTATTTCTTCATGATTGGACCATTGGTTTATCTGCAAGTTTGTCATTTGTGTATTTCGATTTGTGTATGAAAATTTTTCTGATTTAGGTTTTTAAACAGATAATAAGTTATTAGGTTTAAAAAAATTTTCAAGACTCAATGTATATTTGCACATAGTTTCTAAAAGCACTTTAGAGTGCCATCTTTTTTTTTTCCCCCACAACCAAATGGAATTCAGGAGCTTGGTTCCCGACCAGGGTGGAACCTGTGTCCTCTGCTGTGGAAGCTCAGATTCTTAGCTGCTGGACCACCAGGGAAGCCCTCAAGCTTCTATTTTTAGACGATAAATTTGAATATTTTATTTCAATACAAATGATAAGATTATATTGAAATAACTGCTAAATGATTTAGCAATTTTCTTTAGTAATTTTTAGAAGTACTTTATTTTTTTTTCAGTAAATGATGTCCAGGTGTTTATTATCAAGATTTTGTTTTCTTTTTTTTTTTTTTAAAGAGAGAGCTTTTACATGAAATGATAATGATTCAGAAAAAATAACCATCTTTAACAAATGGAGTTCTATAATGTTCAGTTTTTCAGTGTTCAGTATAATGGATACTTTATTGTAAATGAATCAGTAAATAAGGCTGATAGACATGGGGGGACAGAAACCCAGATAAATCAAAATCCTGTCACTTGTCTGTGATTAGAACCTGCAGGTTTAGTTAGTAAATGTGGTGTTCATGATAAGTGCACTGCCCCTTCCAGTTTTTTTATGATCATTAACTTGTCTTCTAGCTATATGTAGCTAGAAGTTTACTATTATGTAATAGTAAGCAAATAAACATTGAGTAAATACTATTCCATTTAATATTTTTTAAAATTCCCTTTCAGTGTCTACCAAATTTTTTCCCCATGACTTTCTAACAAGTTTTTGTCTGAACTTATTGTTCATCTGTATGAGGTCGATGTTGGTTTCTGCTTATCACTTTATTGAGACAAGTAAAATTCAGTAGTTTCGCTGGCACATTGCTAGGGAAACTGAGAATGTTTAAACCCCTTCCTCTCTTTCTGCAGTGAACAATTGACAGGATACGGGTTTGTAATTATAGTCTAAGGGCTTTGTTGAGCTAATTGTCACTGCTGAAGTTCCTTTGCCCTCTGATAGCTTCCTTGAAAAGTTGTTTTCACAAGTAGTTTCATGCTTGTCTGCAGCCTTTGATCATTTGCTTAATGCTCAAACTAAAGAGCCATACCTGACTGAGGTAGGGTCTTGTGCTTGCTGTGCCAGGGTAAGAATGTGCTAGAGTAACCCAGTGAAGGGTTGTTGTGCTAGGGCAACCCTGTGAAAAATATTTCCTTTAAGGAAGGGGGGGGGGAAAGGGGAAAGGTAAAGAAAAAATAATTATTAAGTATGTTAATTGCTTGGGAAAAAAATCTGACTTTGGTCTTGGCTGTGTCTCTGTGTCGCCGTGGTAATTTACGTAATTTCTCTGGGCCTTAGCTTCCTAATTTTTAAAATAGGAAGGGCCTGCCACTCCTAAGGTACTGCCCAACCTGAAACCATGAGTTACTTCTCATGTTGGACTCTTGGGTGTGATGCTCCATACAAGATAAGCTTGTCTTAGGGGAATAGGAACCAGAACACATTTATTTTTACACATTGCAATTATGTAGCAGTAATTTAATTTTCTTCAGAATATCTTTATAAAAGATTTATCTGATACCAGTTGGTTTGTTACCTTATTTGTTTTAGGTCAGATGAAGGACATACTATTTTTAATTTCAGCACAGCACATTTTGTGAGTATACCCCATCTCTCAGTACTTCGCTTAAAAGTGTTGTGAAAGAAGCTCCTAGGTGCTGCAAGTTACCCTGTGATTTTAGGTAGACTACCCCATCAGCATGTTTACTAAGGGCCTTGAAAACTAAGAGCCATTTATACTCACCTTACATTCCGCTTATCAGATAAGGGGCTAAAGTCTTCTTGACTTATGAGCTTCTTTTGCCCATCAAGAATTAGCTGAAAACAAAATAGCCAAGTATAAGAAACACTATTGATTGACAAGTAGAAATGTATGAGAAATTTTCTTCATTACTGTTCATTCAGTTCAGTTCAATTGCTCAGTTGTGACTGAATCTTTGCGACCCCATGGACTGCAGCACGCCAGGCCTCTCTGTCCATCACCAACTCTTGGAGTTTACCCAAACTCGTGTCCATTGAGTCAGTGATGCCATCCAACCTTCTCATCCTCTGTTGTCCCCTTCTCCTCCTGCTCTCAATCTTTCCCAGCATTAGGGGCTTTTCAGATGAATCAGCTCTTCACATTAGGTGGCCAAAGTATTGGAGTTTTAGCTTCAACATCAGTCCTTCCAATGAACACCCAGGACTGATCTCCTTTAGGATGGACTGGTTGGATCTCCTTGCAGTCCAAGGGACTCTCAACAGTCTTCTCCAACACCACAGTTCAAAAGCATCAATTCTTCGGCGCTCAGCTTTCTTTATAGTCCAACTCTCACATACATACATGACTACTGAAAAAACCATAGTCTTGACTAGACGGACCTTTGTTGGCAAAGTAATGTCTCTGCTTTTTAATATGCTGTCTAGGTTGGTCATAACTTTGCTTCCAAGGATTAAACGTCTTTTAATTTCATGGCTGCAGCCACAATCTGCAGTGATTTTGGAGCCCAAATAGTAAAGTCAGCCACGGTTTCCACTGTTTCCCCATCTGTTTGCCATGAAGTGATGGGACCAGATGCCATGATCTTAGTTTTCTGAATGTTGAGCTTTAAGCCAACTGTTTCACTCTCATCTTTCACTTTAATCAGGAAGCTCTTTAGTTCTTCTTCACTTTCTGCCATAAGGGTGGTGTCATCTGCATATCTGAGTTTATTGATATTTCTTCCAGCAGTCTTGATTCCAGCTTGTGCTTCCTCCAACCCAGCGTTTCTCATCATATACTGTGCATGTAAGTTAAATAAGCAGGGTGACAATGTACAGCCTTGACGTACTCCTTTTCCTGTTTGAAATCAGTCTGTTGTTCCATGTCCAATTCTAACTGTTGCTTCCTGACCTGCACACAGGTTTCTCAAGAGGCAGGTAGGTGTTCTGGTATTCCCATCTCTTTCAGAATTTTCCACAGTTTGTTGTGATCCAGTCAGTGAAAGGCTGTGGAATAGTCAATAAAGTAGAAGTAGATGTTTTTTTGGAACTCTCTTGCTTTTTCGACGATCACACGGATGTTGGCAATTTGATCTCTGGTACCTCTGCCTTTTCTAAAACTAGCTTGAACATCTGGAAGTTCATGGTTCACGTAATGCTGAAGCCTGGCCTGGAGAATTTTGAGCATTACTTCACTGGCATGTGAGATGAGTGCAATTCTGCAGTAGTTGGAGCATTCTTTGGCATTGCCTTTCTTTGGTATTGTAATGAAAACTGACCTTTTCCAGTCCTGTGGCCACTGCTGAGTTTTCCAAATTTGCTGACATATTGAGTGCAGCACTTTCACAACATCTTCTTTTATGATTTGAAATAGCTCAATTGGGATTCCATCACCTCCACTAGCTTTGTTTGTAGTGATGCTTCCTAAGGTCCACTTGACTTCACATTCCCGGATGTCTGGCTCTAGGTGAGTGATCACACCATTGTGAGTATCTGGGTTGTGACGATCTTTTTTGTACAATTCTTTTGTACGTAGTAGGTCTAGATAAATTGTGGAGATCCCATTAATCCTTTGAGAAATAGTAGGAATTATCTAGAGCAGTGATTCTCAAGCTGGACAGTGTGAAATGCCTCCTATAAGATGCTTCTGAAATTTGTGGACAATGCTTTTGTTGTTCCTGTTGTTACAGTGATTCGGGGAGGTAATACTATTACGTAATGGTTAAAAGTCTTATTATTTTCTGAACCTAGATCTGAACTTTATTTACATAAATATATAATACAAAGTATTTTTACATGATTTTAGTACATTAATTTTGGAAGATATTTTTAAAATCTATGGCACCGGTGGCTTCTGTGGCATGTAACCAGTCTGCATTTGGAGTTGTCCCATCCATGGTGATTGTACGCATAGATTCAGACCTCTGACTACGTTATTGTGCACAGAATGATTATATTCAGTTTTTCACATACTGACATATACATTTTTATTTTCTTTTATTTCTTTTTTGTATTATAATTAGAAGATCATATGGGTTTACTTTCAAATCAAGTATATATGTATGTAAATTATTTAATAATTGCATTTCAGCTTTTAAAGTATTTGTAAATTACTTAAAAGTACTGAACATAAGGATTGAAAACCATTCTCTTAGGTAGTATTTAGCTTGAAGTACTTTGAAAACCTTGAGAACTGGTTTAATAAAAGTACTTTTACTGAAGTGACACACAAATACAGTGTTAGGCTCTAATTACATACCATATGTTTATCTGGAATATTTACAAAGCGTGACAACCATTCTAGCTCAGTTGTTAGTAAATGATTAATATGAAAATATCAAGGTAGAAATTTATATACATGGATGTAACTTTTCATTATGGTTCACCTGCAGTATCTGCAGAGGTTTGATTCCAGGAGCCTCACAGATAGTGAAATCTGCCAGTTTTCAAGGCCCTCATGCTATATTCAATATTGTATGATAAACCATAAAGGAAAAGCATATGTAAAAGAATGTGTGTGTGTGTGTGTGTGTAACTGAATCACTTTCTCGAATGGTAGAATTTTACACAACACTATACATTAACTATACTTCCATAAGATATATTTTCAGAAGAAGAAATTGAAGATAGGGGAATTGATTTTGGAGATTGGTGTGATGTTGATTTAGTAAGCAATGACCATGGTTAACTGTAAAGCTAAAGGATTAAACTTTATAATGCATTTTGAGATGGCAGAGAAAATATTTGATTATTGCAATTTATAATATTTTGAAGTTTTTAAATATTTAAGGCATTATAATTGTTAAATATAGCATATTCTGAAGTAAAATTCTACTTTCTTTTCCTCTGTATTAAAAATAATGGTTGTCAGTTGACACCAGATTGGGAGTTCCTGAATCTAAATTTAATAGAAGATGTCTTTTTATGGAATAAACAGTTCTATAGTCAAACATTAGTTGAAAATACATCATTTTTGGTAATGGCTGTAACATTATTGAAATAGTGGCACAGAGGGAGTATAGTAGTTGCTAAGACGTATTTCATGTTTCTCTTCACATGACAGGCATTTATGGATTGGAGACAAGATGGTATTAAGTAATCGGAATTCTGAATGTTGGGACTTCCAGGTAGTCTGGTGGTTGAGAATCTACCTTGTAATGCAGGGCACCCAGGTTTGATTCCTGGTTGAGGAACTAAGATCTCACATGCAGTAGAGCAAATAAGCCCACAGGCCACAAGTTATTGGGCCAATGTGTTCTAGAGCCTGTGCTCCACCACAAGAGAAGCCTGGGTGCCTCAACAAAGATTGTATATAGCACATGAAAGACCCAGCAAATACCTGGTGCCTCCTCCCCCTGTCCCCCTCCCCCCAGGTGAAAAAAGTTATATCTATTTGGAAGCTGTTTATGGTATTCCTTATACTAGGTACTGAGAGACCACATTGATGACCACATAGTTACTTTTTACCTGTCAAACATGATATAAATCACATTTTTAATGGGGACTTCCCTGGCAGTTCACTCGGTAAGATTCAGTGCTTCCACTGCAGGGGGAGCAGGTTCCATCCCTGCTCAGGGAACTAAGTTTGCATGCCATGCTTTGGGGCAAAGAAAAATAAAAGAAAACAAAAAATCACATTTTTAATGATCAAATATAATTGTTCTACTAGTGATTTCCATAGAATTTGAATCCATTAATTCATTCAGCCAGAAGTAAGTGTTTATTGAACTGGAAATAGAAGAGGCTGGGAAACTATCCCATAGCAATGAATTTTAGTATAGTGTACTCCTTCATTGACACAGATAGGCCCTGGTGCTTGAGTGCACAGAGGAATATTAGGGACAGATTCCAAGAGTCTAGAAGTGTGAGAGTTGGTCAGGATGACATGCTAGGGAGAGGAATGATAGATTTCAGGTAGAAGGCAGGAAAGAGTATGAGACATGGTGATAAGTGTCAGCATTTCTGCAGGGCAGGATTAAGGATAGTACGTGTGGGGGTGTTGAATGACACATCTAGAAGAAGGGAAGGCAGGGGCCCATGAGTTCGTTCCTGTAGTTCATTTTAGATCCAACTACTTCATCAGGAATTTCTTAAATCTACCATAGTGATTTTCCCTTTAATACCTAAGAAGTTTAGAATTTTGAATCTGGGGAGTTGATGTTGTTGGGTAGTGAGGTGCAGTTTCTTTGAAAAGGTTGCTACTCTAGGCTCCAGAGGCTCAGCAATCCTTATCATTTCTAGTTGCTGGTATGGGTGAGGTTTCAGAGTCTTTGTTTTTATAGTTTTGTGCTCCTGTATTACTATCAATATTCATCAGGTGATTTGGTTTCAATTGTGAGAATCTTGCCAAAAATCTATGCTAAAGAAACCAGGGGAGTATACAGGTTTATCTTGATTATAATTCTGATGTTTCATAAACCCATCTCAATTTTACATGCTAACTTGAGTTTGTCCTCTCAGTTTTTGTTGCCAACTCCTGACTCTCGTATGTCTCCTGACTCTTGGCGTTCAGGAGATAGCTTTTTCCTGTTTGTCTTTGCATGGTGTTATTTGAATATAAGCAAAGCATGGTCTTTAAAATTTGATGTAGCATGTTTTCAGTATGCAGAAGTTTCTTGAATATCTACCTGCAAAGTTGAGAAGCTCCTCCACTGAAAATAGTTTCTAAGGCTGTTCTGCAGTGATTTGCTTAAAGCATTTCCAGGATCAGTGTCTGTTAATGACATCTTGTAGTAACTTTGTGTGTTTTTTTCTTGTCTGTGAAAGTTATCAGTTTAAAATTACTAAATATAGTGATTTCACTATATGCTTTGGTTAAAGACAGTCTTTTATTTATTTTTTCATTTATTTTTATTAGTTGAAGGCCAATTATTTATAATATTGTAGTGGTTTTTGCCATACATTGACATGAATCAGCCATGGATTTACATGACAGTCTTTTAAAAAGCTAGGCACAAGATGTCAAGGAGCTTACAGTCAGGTAATGTGGTTTATTATGGTTAAATGTCTCAGACTTCTTTTCTGGTGCTTTAGCAGTTATCATAGTATATTATAGTATCATAGCTCAGTTGGTGAAGAATCTGCCTACAATGCAGGAGACCCAGGTTCGATTCCCGAGTCAGGAAGATCCCCTAGAGATGGAAATGGCAACCCACTCAGTATTCTTGCCTGAAGAATCCCTTGCACAGAGGAGCCTGGCAGCCTGCAGTCCTTGGGGTCGCAAGATTGGATACAACTTAGCGCCTAAACCACCACCAGCAGTTATTATGTAGAGTTGGGCTCACCCTCCAGAGCTAGACCCAAGTTTGGACTCATTGGAAAAGGTGTTAATGCTGAGAAAGATTGAGGCCAAGAGAAGGGGGTGACAGAGGATAAGATGGTTGGATGGCCTCACCAACCCAATGACCGTGAGTTTGAGCAAACTCTGGGAGACAGTGAAGGACAGAGAAGCCTGGCTTGCTGCAATTCATGGGGTTGCAAAGAGTCGGACATGATTAGCGACTGAACAACAACAAATGTCTCAGACTCCTTTTCTGCTGCTTTAGCAGTTATCATGTAGAGTGTAGAGTTGGGCTCACTCTCCAGTTAGACCCAAGTTGATATCCCAAGACTGCTACTTTTTATCCATGAATGAGATCTCAAATTATCTAAGTCTCAGGTACTTTCTTCAGGAGTAGTAGTATTACCACAGGGTAGTAGTAGGATAAGATAAAGTAATGCATGTAAAGATTTTAGTAGAATCCTGATACACAGTAAGTACTTACCTTTAGTGTTATAAATTCCATTATCCCTTGAGCTTTTTAAAAAATATTGTAGGAGTAGCAACAATAGTATTTGGTCTTAAGTTCATTAAACAATTGCAAATGGCTACTATGTGTAATCACTTTTGGAGAAACAATGTGGTTGAATATATATAACTCACAGCTCAAAAGAGTTTTTGGTTTTTGAATAAAAATTAATTGTAAGTAGCAACAAACCTTGGGCCTGTTATGGTTGGGCATTCTTTACTCAGTTTTCATAACTCTGATATGATGTAGTTACTGTTGTTTTCACCATTTCACAGGTAAGGGAACTTAAGTAGGAAGATGATAATGTGATTTGCCCAAGACATCTTAATTAGTGAGTGATGGAGCCAGGTTTACAACTCAGGTGTTAGACTCTGAGAACACAGTCTTTAATTATTGTCTGTTCTGTCTACAGAAACAAGGCTGGCATGTCTGAAAGATTCAAAACCTTTAACACAGTGTCAGTGTGCTGGATCTAGGCTATGACGTGTAAGAGTTAAGAAGGAGGGATCAGCCATGGCTAGGATGTTGAGGGGAGGGAGAAATCTGTCATTGAAATGTGTCAGGCACTCCATTTTAGCTCCTTCAGTTGTCACAGTTCCCAGGAGAAATATTTTTGTATGAATCTTTTTTTGTTGTTGTTATTGAAGGTTCAAGAAGTTTAAGTGACTTATAAAAATTCACATAACTGATAAATGGTGTAGGTGGAATTTAACAAAACCTTTTTGTTATGAAAAATAGCAAACATATCCAAAATCAGAGAAGTAACACAGTGTTCTCCTCATGTCCCAACCTCAGTCAATACCAGTGTTTTGTCTCTCATTTCGTCTATTTCTCTCACTTTTATAAACGGCTTTATTGAGGTATGGGCTTCCCTGGTGGCTCAGATGGTAAAGAATCTGCCTGAACAATGCAGGAGACCTGGGTTCAATCCCTGGGTCAGGAAGATCCTTTAGAGAAGGAAACCTCAACCCACACCAGCATTCTTCTTGCCTGGAGAATTCCATGAACAGAGGAGCCTGGTGAACTACAGTCCATGGGAGCACAGAGTTGGACATGGGACTAACACTTACTGAGGGATAATTGACTTAAACCACACATATTTAAAATGTGTAATTTGATATATTTTGACATATGTACATATCCCTGAAACCATCATCTGACAAGATAATGAACATATCCATTACTCCCAAGAGTTTCCTTGTGTCCCTTTCTAATCCTCCTCTTTTACCTCTTCCTGCTTCCCGCCCCTCTCCCATAGAAGGAAAGCACTGATCTGTTACAGTAAACGAATTTACATTTTCTAGAATTTTATATAAATGGAGTCATATGTGCTCTTTTTTTGTCAGGCTTCTTTCACTCTGCATAATTATGTTGAGATTCATCCATATTGTTGCACGTGTCCATGGTGGATTTTTGTTTGTTTTTTGTTTTTTGATTTTTTTGACCATGTAACATTCCCTTGTATGAATATACCACTCTTTAAAATGTTCATTCACTTGTTGATGGGTATTTGAATTTTCCCCAACTTTTGGCTAGTGTAAATAAGGCTTCTATGAACAGTACCAATATGCCAGCAAATATGGAAAACTCAGCAGTGGCCACAGGACTGGAGAAGGTCAGTTTTCATTCCAGTCCCAAAGAAAGGCAATGCCAGAGAATGCTCAAACACTGCACAATTGCACTCATCTCACAGGCTAGTAAAGTAATGCTCAAAATTCTCCAAGCCAGGCTTCAACAGTATGTGAACTGTGAACTTCCCTATGTTCAAGTTGGATTTAGAAAAGCCAGAGGAACCAGAGTTCAAATTGCCAACATTCATTGGCTAATCAAAAAAGCAAGAGCGTTCCAGAAAAGCATCTACTTCTGCTTTATTGACTATGCCAAAGCCTTTGACTCTGTGAATCACAACAACTGTGGAAACTTCTAAAAGAGATGAGAATACCAGACCACCTGACCTGCATGTGAGAAATCTTTATGCAGGTCAGGAAGCAACAGTTAGAACTGGACTTGGAACAACACACTGGTTCCAAATCGAGAAAGTAGTCCGTCAAGGCTGTACATTGTCACCCTGCTTATTTAACTTATATGCAGAGTACATGATGAGAAATGCTGGGCTGGAGGAAGCACAACCTGGAACCAGGATTGCTGGGAGAAATATCAATAACCTCAGATAGGCAGATGATACCATCCTTATGGCAGAAAGCAAAAAGTTAAAGAGCCTCTTGATGAAAGATGAGAGGAAAAAGTTGGCTTTAAACCCAACATTTAAAAAGTTAAGATCATGGCATCCAGTGCCATCACTTCATAGCACATAGGTGGGGAAACAGTGTAAACAGTGACAGACTATTTTTTTGGGCTCCAAAATCACTGTAGATGGGGACTGTAGCCATGAAATTGAAAGATGCTTGCTCTTTGGAAGAGAAGTTGTGACCAATCTTGACAGTATATTAAAAAATAGAGACATTACTTTGCCAACAAATGTCCGTCTAGTCTAAGGTTTGGTTTGTCTAGTAGTCACGTATGGATGTGAGAGTTGGACTGTGAAGAAAGCTGAGTGCCGAAGAGCTGATAGCTTTTCAGCTGTGGTGTTGGAGTAGACTCTTGAGAGTCCCTTGGACTGCAGGGAGATCCAACCAGTCCATCCTAAAGGAGGTCAGTCCTGAGTGTTCATTGGAAGGACTGATGCTAAAGCTGAAACTCCAATACTTTGACCATCTGATTTGAAGAACTGACTCATTTGAAAAGACCCTGATGCTAGAGAAGATTGAAGGAGGGAGGAGAAGAGGATGACAGAGGATGAGGTGGTTGGATGACATCACTGACTCAATGGACATGAGTTTGAGTAAACTCCGGGAGTTGGTGATGGACAGGGAGGCTTGGTGTGCTGTGGTCCATGGGATCGCAAGAAGTTGAACATCACTGAGCAACTGAACTGAACTGAACTATGAACGGTACAAGTTTCTATGTGGACATATATCTTCATATCATTTAGGTGTATATTTAGAAGTGGGATGAGTGGATCATACGATAAATGTTATGTTAAGAAACTGCCGAACTATTTTCCAAAGTTGCTCTGTTGTTTAACCTTCCCATCAGCAGTGTATAGAGTTGCGGTTCTTCTCCCTGTCTGCACTTGGTATGGTTGGTCTTTTTAATTTTAGCCCCTGAGAGAGATGTGTATCACATTATAATTTTAGTTTATATGACTAATGTTATTAAGCCTTTTTGCCATCAGTCTATCTCCTTTGATAGTTTCTGTTCAAATCTTTTGCCAATTCAAGTAAATTGAGTTTTTTTCTTATGGTTATAGTTTGAAAGTTCTTTATGTATTCTGGATACCAGTTCTTTTTATGGTTTGCAAGCATTGTCTTCATACTGTGGCTTGTCTTTTTATGTTATAAATAGTGTCATCCTTAAGGGCAGAAGGTTTTAGTTTTGGTGATGTTCATTTTATTAATCTTTTATTTTGTGAATTGTGCCTGTGGTGGCATACTTAAGAACTGTTTGCCTAATCCAAGAACACAATATTTTCTCTGTGTTTTCTTCTAGAGGTTTTACAGTTTCAGTTTTTACATTTAGACCTACAGCCCATTATGAGTGGTATGAAATGTGGATTGAGCTTCATTTTCTTAGCTTATGGATGTCTAGGTATTCTAAACTAGAATAACTAGTTGAAGCACCATTTGTTTAAGTGACTACCCTTTTTCTCATCAGATTACCTTTTTGTCATTGTTGAAATCAGCTGCCCTTTCACTTTTTAAAAAATGGAATAATCTAAAGCACATGCCAAGGATAGTTTCATTTTTTTCCTATATATACTTTATTATGCATCTCTGAGTGATAAAGACTGATTTTTAGAAACATAACATTCTATTATTATACCTCACAAAATGAAGGTTCCTTAAAATCATCTAATATTTAATTAATATTTTAATTTCCCAGATTATTTCAAAGCAGCCTTCAAAGTTGAACAGTAAAGGGCTTTTTTTAAATTATTATTGTCTCACATTTGTATATATTTGACATGTTTCAATCCATGGATGTCATTTTTGTTTTTGATTCCCCAATGCTGTAAATTGGGTCTTGTATCTTTTGACACAAGATTTGGATTTTTTGAATAAATGAGATTTGAGCCTTTTTCTTTTTTCTTTTTTTCTTTTTTAACTTTATTGCCCATGTTCTTCTTAGGATTATTGTTGTGCTTTCTTGAAGGAAGCACTTAAAACAGATGAGACTTAAATGGCCCACTTGGAGGGGGCACTTGTTTGAATTCTGGTTTGGTAAGGAGAGTGTCAACATATCTGTGAACACAAGTCTAGCAGCAGGAGGCAAAACTTGTGGCATAAGAGCTTGGACTGTGGAATTGTTGGAGAAGCAAAGAAAAACAGGTCAGAGTTATAGGGCAAAAGGCCTTGCCAGCTGGTTTATGGAATTTGATTTTTTTAATACTTTGATGAGGGGTCATGGATCGAAGTTCACGACATTTTGTTTCTCACATCGATTGATAGAAAATTCTTTTTGAAAGAAAGCTCTCTTGATTCCCACTTTTCATGGAATTTGCCAAGAAAAACTTGGCTGAAGAATCCAATATCAATCCTCTAGGATTCTCTGGAGAGAATCCTCTGTTGAGTGGTCATTAACTGAATTTCTCAGGACCCTGTACTTCTTAAACCTTTCATCTTTACATGTCATATAGTTATGTTGAATTTGAGTCAGTATGGTGTATATACATAATTCATGTAGTGATATCTAAAAGTATTTTAAGTAATGTGGCTTAGTCTTGCTTAATTGGCCTCTTGTTACATTGTTGGCTGTATTGAAATCAAGGACTAATATGGATTGGTGGGCTTTATCATGTTTTCGTGTAAAATCTGGCTTATTAATTCACTGAGTTTTACCTACTGATTTCTAGAGCCCCGTGGTTATGAATGTGCTTCTACTTCATGATGCCTCCTGCTATGGCAGACGTCCTTGACATCTGGGCAGTGGACTCACAGATAGCGTCTGATGGCTCAATACCCGTGGATTTCCTTTTGCCCACTGGGATTTATATCCAGTTGGAGGTTCCTCGTGAAGCTACCATTTCCTGTATTAAGCAGGTATGTTACTAGGTGAGCTTTCTGTAAACCTAGCTTACTTACTTTATCACTTGGAGGATATATTCCTCCATTTTACAATGTTATTAATGTAAATCATATGGAAAATTTAAGAGATGTTTATAAGTTATTACATTTTAAAGATTTCAATCCCTATTTTGTCTTGATCTTCTTTTTGGTTTATATGTGTATAGACACATATGCAGACACACTCACAGACACAAACGGCTTCCCTGATAGCCCAGTTGGTAAAGAATGCAATGGAGGAGAGCCTGGTTCGATTCCTGGATTGGGAACATTCACTGGAGAAAGGACAGGCTACCCACTCTAGTATTCTTGTGCTTTCTTTGCGGCTCAGTGGGTAAAGAATCTGCCTGCAATGAGGGAGGGTTTGATCCCTGGGTTGGGAATATCCCTTGAAGAAGGGAAAGGCTTTGCACTCCAGTATTCTGGCCTAGAGAATTCCATGGACGGTACAGTCCTTGGGGTCCCAAAGAGTTGGACTCGGCTGAGCCACTTTCAGTTCCATTTGTGTGTGTGTGTGTGTGTGTGTGTGTGTGTGTGTGTTTGTGTGTATGTGTGTGTGTGTGTGTATAAATGTATTCATTCTTACTCCCACTTACTTTTAATTTAAAAAAAAAATCCATGTGTGATACCTGAGTTAAGACACACTAGCTTATGGCAGCTCGTTTGAAAGATTTGTTCAGCTTATCAAAAGGAATTTGACATTGTCAGAGAGTGTTTTAAGGTAAGGTCTTTGTACTTATTGTCTTTGTATTTGTCACTTTTTTTTTAATATGACTTTTGGTTTGTTTTTTCTTCTCTCTTTTTCCTTCCCTTTCTGTTCCCCATCTTCTGTCCCTATCCTCACTAGTTTTCATGGTCACTCTGGGGGAAGAAAAGGTTTTCTGCTGTTTACTAGATTCTGCCTCCCCACCCCCATAATGAATGGTATGTCCTCACTTGAAAGCAAATTCTTTCATATAACAAGGCTTGCCTGTTTTGTTGGTTGATTTTTCAAGTGAATTGGTGAGTGCTGTTTGATTTGTAAAGACTGTGACTTATAAGTGAAATTATTTTTCTAAACTTTCTCTTTAATGTATTTCAAGTAGCTGAACCCAATATGGAATCCCCGTAGAGGACTGTGATCCTTTTAAGAAAAAAATATTATGACAAAGTACTAGAGTTGGAACAGCCTCTCAACTGTTTTCCAAGCTTCTTTATTGGGGAGCCATAAAATTCTAGAGCTGCATGATCCCTGAAGTGAAAAAAAAATTAAAAATTGTTTTAGGCACTTTACAGGTGCAGTGAGTACAGTTTCTTTTGTAGTCACCAGTTGCAAGTATGGGTGACTGTGGCTAAAGCTGAAGCTTAATTCACTACTGAAACCCTGCTCATTTAAAAAAATGTATTGTTGCAAAATAAAATTAAAATTCATCAGAGTCATTTTTAGGCACATAATTTCTTGGTATTAAGTATATTCACAGTGTTGTCCAATCCATTATCATTATCCATATCTAACACTTTTCATTATCTTAAACACAGACTGTATACTTACTAAATAATAAACTTCTGCTCCCCTAACCCCTGGTAATCTCCATTCTAGTATTTATTCTAGCTACCTCATGTAAGTGGAATCACACAATAATCAGCCTTGTGTCTCGCTTTTTTCACTTAGCCATAATATTTTTAATTTCATTCATGTTGTAATATGTATCCCAATCTCTTTCCTTTTTAACACTGAATATTATTGTATGGATATACCACATTTTGTTTATTCACTCATCTTTTGTTGGACATTTTTGCTATAATCAACTTGTAACTATTGAGAATAATGCTGTTCTGAACATTGATGTTTAAGTTTCAGTATGAATCCTTGTTCTCCATATGTTGGATCATATGGTAATTCTGTTTTAACTTTTTGAGAAGCTGCCAAACTTTTTTTTCATAGTGGCTGACCGTTTTACATTCCCATCAGCAATGCACAAGGGTTCCAGTTTCTCAAAATGTTGGCTAGAACTTGTTATTTTCCTTTTTTAAAAAATAATAGCCATTCTTCTGGTTGTGAAGTGGTACCTCATTTAAATTTTTATTTCCATTTCCCTAATGGCTAATAATGTCACGTTCTCTTCATTTTCTTGTGAACTATTTTTAGAATTTTTTGTTTAGTACCATTGCCCATTTTTTAATTCAGTTATTTTTTTTTGTTGTTGAGTCATGAGAGCTCTTTATGGATACTGGCTGGTAATCTCTTGTGAAATATATATTTTGAAAATATTTTCTTTCTATTCTGTGGGTTGTCTTTTTATTTTCAAAATAGTGTCCTTTGATACCGAAAAGTTTTAAATTTTGATGAAATCCAATTTACCTGTTTTTTCTTTCTTTCTTTTTGCCTAGCCTTGAGTTTTTCTGTTTTATGTACCTGAATCTGAGGTTTGGCCATCATTTTCATTTTTCAGCTATTGGCTTTTGTCCTGGTTGCAATTAAAATATGTAATCCACCTTGTATTTGTATGGTGACCTTCTTTTATACGATCTCATTTAGGAGAATTAAGGGGAGATGATGAAAGATAGATTATGCTCGTCCTGACAAGGCAGTCCTAATTAATGGAGATGACTCTGGTGAATAGAAATGAATTCAGGACAGAAATAATGTAAATTTTGTGTGAAGGTGACAGATGATACATACTTTAAATGTTCTTTTTTTATTAGAAGTTATTTATGTTTAGAAGAATGCTAAATATGAAAGTATTCATTGATTCTTGCTCTTCATAGATACTTACTTTTAATACTTTCGTTTTTATAAATGTATTTTTTAAATTATACCATTATGTCATTTTACAAAAGTGGGTTAAGACTATTTGTATTCTCTTCCAATTTGCTATTTTAAAAGAAACCAACTGTGATTTACCTTGTATACTTTCCACATTACCATGTTTTTCTTTCTTATTTTCGTAGTTCTGTAATATTCTGTAATTCATTTAACCAAACCCATATTGTTAAACATTTGGCTTGTCCTCAGTTTTTGAATTTTCCAACAAGTGCTACAGTAAGCATCCTTGTAGATATGTCTTTGTACATTTGAGCAAGTATTTCCATTTCATAAAATGTCTTATTTTTTTCTGCAGATGTTATGGAAACAAGTTACCAATTACCCAATGTTTAACCTCCTTATGGAAATCGACTCCTATATGTTTGCATGTGTGAATCAAACTGCTGTATATGAGGAGCTCGAAGATGAAACAAGAAGACTTTGTGATGTCAGACCTTTTCTTCCAGTTCTCAAATTAGTGACAAGAAGTTGTGACCCAGGGGAAAAATTAGACTCAAAAATTGGAGTTCTTATAGGAAGAGGTAATTTAAACCATTCTTAGTATGAATTTAGCATTTGTTGCTACATATATCTATAAACATGTAGTAAGTACACTCTATAACATTGCTTTGCAAGGAGTGGTTTATGGTCTTGATGTTACCAGTCTTAGATAAAGTAAAAATAGAAATCAAAATAAATCTTTAGAAACTTCTCTAACAATGTGATATTGCCACAACAAGGGCTTATAAATTCTTTATCTTTTTCTTTTCCAGTGACTTATTTTTTTAATTTATTTTATTGAACTATAGTTGATTTATAATGTTGCATTGATTTCTGCTCTACAAAGAATGATTCAGTTTTATATATACATATATATAATACATACATTCATTTGCATATTATTTCCATTATGATTTATCATAGGATATTTTATTTTATTTTTTTTTAACTTTTAGACAATCTATTCACAAAATCAAATTTTAAATTAATATTTTAAAGTAAAAAAGATTTTAACTAAGTGAAAAGGTCACAAATGGAATTTTCAAAAATTAAGTCTTAACTAAATTTCTAAAACTTTTATTTGCAAAGGTAAATTACATTCTCAAAACTTAAATTTTAAAAACTCAAATTTCTAAATTAAATTTTGAAAAACAGTTAACAGTCAAACTTAATTAATTAAAAAAATGAAATTTCAGTAAACTTCAAAAGTTGAGCCATCCCCCACCTGGAGCCACACCTGAGTCCTTTGGGTAAAATACTACTTTGACCTCTGGAATACAAAGAAAACTCCCCTCACTTCCAGAATAGTTCTCCAAAATTTCTGGAAGAGCATGCCTCATCCCCTCTTTTTGCATCTCACCACGGAATCCTCTAGGGTAAATTATACTCGAGGGTCTACCTCGTCTTTGTCTCGTCAGCTGGGGAGTCAAGGGCTCTCAGGCTTTGAAACTCGTGGCGGACCCAAGGCCTGCTTCTGCCCTCTCCCATAGGATATTTTATTTAGTTCCCTGTGCTACACAGTAAGTAGACTTTGTTGTGTATTCATTCTATATATAATAGTTTGCATTTGCTAACCTCAACCTTCCAATTCATCTGTCCTCCAGCCCCATCCTCCTTGGCAATCATGAGTGTCTTCTCTATGAATCTTTTTTGTAGATAAGTTCATTTGTGTCATATTTTAGATTCTGTATATAAATGATAACATATAGTATTTGTTTTCTTCTTTCTACTTCACTTAATATGATAGCCTTTAGGTCCATCCATTTTGTGCAAATGGCATTATTCTTTTTTAGGACTGAATGTTCCACTGCATATATATACCTCATTTTCTTTATCCATCTATTGTTGATGGGCATTTAGGCTGTTTCTCTGTGAACAGTGCTGCTGTGAATACACAGGGAACCATCTATATTTTTTAATTACAGCTTTGTCTGGATACATGCCCAGGCTTGGGATTGCTGCATCATGTGGCAACTCTGTTTTTATTGTTCTGAGGAACCTCTATACTGTTTTTTTCACGATGGATACACCAATTTATATTGCCACCAACAACGTAGGAGGGGTCCCTTTTCTCCATATCTTTTCCAGCATTTTCTTTATAGACTTTTTAATGAAGGCCATTCTGACTGATGTGAGGTGATACCTCATTGTACTTTTCATTTGTGTTTCTCTAATAATTAGAGATGTTGAGTATCTTTTCCTCTGTCTGTTGGCCATCTGTATGTCTTTGACTTCTTTTTATTTTATAGAAGTATTGCTTTTTGTCAGATTGGAAATGGAAAAAGTTGTTCCTTTGCCTCAGTTAGTTTGAGAAGCCCTTTTCTAAGAGATACATCCCGAGTTTCTTGTAAACTACCCCTGAGGTATGAACATAATTTATATACAACTCTCTGTGGTAATTGAGACTTTAAGGTGATTGATAAGTTTTCATAAATTTGACTCCATAAGTAAAATTATCTTTTAAGTAAAAGTTATTTTTATAGCAAGTCAAGAAATATCATGTCCATATTCTTTGCATATTAATTCCAGGGAAAATTGTGAATAACACAATTAATGTGGAACAGTCATTCTTGTTCTAGTAATCTTAGGTGTTTAGTGGACCAGCGGTGTTCTGCCTTAGACAAGATATTAACTTGAATTATATACTACAAGGGATTACTGAGATGGTGACTTTGTTGGATCTGGATTGTCTACCTATATTGATCAAATTCAGGATATTATAGTACCATCTTTGATCTTCAGTTCAATTCAGTTCAGTCACTCATTCGTGTCTGACTCTTTGCGTCCCCATGAATCTCAGCACGCCAGGCCTCCCTGCCCATCACAAACTCCCTGAGTTTACTCATAACTCATGTCCATTGATTCGGTGATGCTATCCAGCCATCTCATCCTCTGTCGTCCCCTTCTCCTCCTGCCCTCAATCCGTCCCAGCATCAGGGTCTTTTCCAATGAGTCAGCTCTTCGCATGAGGTAGCCAAAGTACTGGAGTTTCAGCTTCAGCATCAGTCCTTCCAATGAACACCCAGGACTGACCTCCTTCAGGATGGACTGGTTGGATCTCCTTGCAGTTCAAGGGACTCTCAAGAGTCTTCTCCAACACCACAGTTCAAAAGCATCAATTCTTTGGCACTCAGCTTTCTTCACAGTCCAACTCTCACATCCATACATGGCTACTGGAAAAACCATAGCCTTGACTAGACGGACCTTTGTTGGCAAAGTGATGTCTCTGCTTTTGAATATGCTATCTAGGTTGGTCATAACTTTCCTTCCAAGGAGGAAGCATCTTTTTATTTCATGGCTGCAGTCACCGTCTGCAGTGATTTTTGGAGCCCCGAAAAATAAAGGCAGCCACTGTTTTCCATCTATTTCCCATGAAGTGATGGGACGAGATGCCATGATCTTAGTTTTCTGAATGTTGAGCTTTAAGCCAAATTTTTCACTCTCCTTTTTCACTTTCATCAAGAGGCTTTTTATTTCCTCTTCACTTTCTGCAATAAGGGTGGTGTCATCTGCATACCTGAGGTTATTGATATTTCTCCCGCAATCTTGATTCCAGCTTGTGCTTCTTCCAGCCCAGCGTTTCTCATGATGTACTCAGCATATAAGTTAAATAAGCTAGGTGATCTTACCCTATAGTTAAAATTCTAATGATTACATTGGGGGACTTAGTAAGCACTCTGAGTGCTTAGAACAGAAGCTTGTTGATTTACTAAGTGACACTCTGGTATTTAAAAACATTTGATTATTTCAGATGGTAACTAGTTTGCTTTGGCAGTATCCTTTTTCCCCATTAAGTAGCTTTGTAATTGTATACCTTACAGATTTTTTAAAAATATATTAATAGCTTCAGTAGAAAGTGTTCCTTTATATTGTCTAGAGCTTCAAATATTTTTTAAAAAGTGTAGTCTGCATTAGAAGTTTTTTGTTTTTTTGAAGAGTACATGTAAAAGTAGAAAGAATAAAAAATCTTATAGTCTTATCCAGAATAGGAATATCCCCTGATAATATTTTGATAGTTATTTTTAAGGGTTTTATAGTTGTTCATGAAAATACTGTTTTTCTGTATTTTTCTGCTGATTTTTAGACAAGCTGAAATATTTGATAATTCAAAAGTTTCACGTCACAGAGTTAACATTTATCAGTTAACGTATAGGTGTCTTTTTGAGACTGACCATCTTTTCAAATCTTAGATCATTGTGTTCTCTTTGGATTTGATCTCTAAAACATATGGATTCATGAGCTACCATTATGTTGACCTATGCTTGTCAGATTTACCATATAAAAATAACATCAAAAATAAATTGATGTTATACTCTTAATGCTAAAATGTCATTCACTACCTAAAATTCAAATAGAATGGTCATGCTTTTTTTTTTTTTTTAATTTGACAGTTCTAACTTTGGCACAGGGATCTCATATATATTATAACTGAATTTTTCTTTTTTTAAACAGTGCACCATATTTTATTTGGTATAAAGCTTATTGTAGAAAAAGTTTTATTCAGTGTGTTCTGCAACTTGAGTGACTAAGAAGATGTCAGGTGTGTTTTATTGAAATTAAGTAAATAGTTTATAAGCTTTTAAAGTTTACAAATTTTATATAATTTAGATCCACAATAGTTTAGCAAAGCTAGCATTATGATCGTATACACAAGTTCAAATGCTAACATTCATTTACGAAGTTGAGTAAGTCTGTTTTGATGTTTTAGAGTGAATTTCCACATTAAATACCTAACAAGTCAAGTTTTGCAGTTGCTGATTTGTATGTGATGACTACAGTCAGTACTTGGTGAGGTCATGCCTCCTGGGGAAACAATAAACAATTATTTCAGTTTAACTTCAGGAACGAGAGTTTGCTGCCTCCTCCTCCTCAAAGATAAGAATAGACCCTTTACAGACATAACTGCCCTGATGGGTCTAAAAATACCTTTTCCTGAAAAATGGTATGACTAATCATTTTATTTTCTCTTTATTCTAAATAATTATTTACAGCGTTGCTGCTGGGGCTCTGATTATTCTCTTTAGTGAAGGTACTTGTCACTCTTGCCTCAATTTCCTCAAACACCCAGCAGTAAATCTTGATCAGAGAATTTTGTCAGCATTGTGATAAAAGTATTTGAACACTCCTTTTTTCCCCTTAATATTCCTTAAAATGATGGAAATATATAGTCTAAGGATTTTAAAGTTATCTGTAGTATGTAGAAATTGTTCATTCAATACTTTTTAATAAAAAATATTCTATTCGATTGTAAACTATACAGTACTCTTAAGATTTAAGCTTTGCTATCAAATTTTCATACACAAGACACATAGGGAATTAACTAGGTTTGAAATTACTCAGCCTAACTTTTTTATTTTTGACAAAGTTTCTATTTTTAAGAAATTTTGGTAGAAATTCCCAAATTCAGACTTCTACAGTTTCTTCTTTTTTAAAAAAAGTTTGTTAGAACATAGTTGATTTACAATGTTGTGTTAGTTTCAGGTGTACACATACACATGTAGCCACTCTATTTTAGATTCTTTTCCCATATAGGCCATTACACACTATTGAGTAGTGTTTCCTGTGTTATATATAGCAGGTTCTAGTTACTTACGTATTTTATATATAGCAGTGTGTATATGTCAGTCCTAACCTCTCAGTTCTTTACCCCCCACCCATCCCCTGGTATCCATTACCATAAGCTTGTTTTCCACATCTCTAATATCATTCCTTTACATATA
This sequence comes from Muntiacus reevesi, assembly GCF_963930625.1. Taxonomy (NCBI): domain Eukaryota; kingdom Metazoa; phylum Chordata; class Mammalia; order Artiodactyla; family Cervidae; genus Muntiacus; species Muntiacus reevesi. Next base: position 10,560,677 of record NC_089256.1, read on the forward strand.
ACTGTCCAGTTTTCCCACTTATTAAAGAGTCTGTCTTTTCTCCATTGAATATTCTCATCTCCTCTGTTAGATTAGGTGACCATTCATCAGTTTCTTGAAATACAAATTTTCAGAGATTGGGATTTAGTGAGTCTGAAGTAAATGAAAGAAATGTGTACTTTTCAGTTGACTCTCATAGTTTTATGAAAGGAGTCCCGTATTTGTAATATATTGAAGAAAATGACCAAAATGATAGCAATTGCAATTCAGCAGTTTATTTTTAGTGTTTTTACTTGAGAACCATAGCAGTGAACTTAGGTGATGTGGTCTTTGCTGCTCTGAGTCACGGAGGGTCACTTCTCTCAGCTAGGTAAGACAGGAAGATCCTCTTAAACTGAGATCTCAGTGCTCATTAGGAGTTAAGCAGGTGAATGGGGTTGGAAGAAGGAAAAGCAAATCAGAATGGCATATGTGAAAGATAGGCTATTCAAGGAATAAAGGAAATTGGCTGTGATTTGTTGACGGGGAACGCCAGGATAAGCAGGAAGTTCAGAAAGGCAGCCAGCTTCAGAGTATGCAGGGCCATCCACGTCATATAAAAAGTAGAGAACTCATAAGAGCAATTGGGAAGCTATTGAAGGGATTTAAATAGGGGCATAACAGCATTACATTTTCAGTTTAGAAAAATTATTCACATTGGGGACTGGAAATGGATTGTGAGAAGATCTAGCAAAAATCAAATGATCTACCCTTTATCTACTAAAAAAAAATGTCATGTCAAATCTACTTTATAAATGTCTCTACCTACTTCTTATAGGTCCTGTAGCCATTAGCTTAAATTATGGTTCCTTCATAACTGATTTAGAGTAATTTGTTTTATTCCAGATCTAAAGTATCCACGAAATTGCATTTTACCCTATGGATTTTACCTTTTTGTATAATGCAACTTAAAACATTTTTAATATTTAATATCAGAAATCAATGCTAATATTTTGAAAATGATAACTTTTAATGTAAGTAGACAATGCTGATGTCTGCTATTGAGGTAATACTCATTGCCATATGTATATTCAAGTGATATGATTTTTTAAAATATAATATTGGTTGTATCTTGTGGAATCAAAAGTAACAACTTGCTTTACTGTGGCTTCCTCTCCAACACTATAAAATTCTATTAATATTATCTCAAGTTTCTTTCCAAGGCAAAAATGTATACATATTGTATATTCTTTCTTTTAAATTTGCATAAAAGGAATCTTGTGAGACCCATTCTGTCCTTGCTTTATAAATTTAATATATCTGGGACCTTTCCCCCTAATAACAGAGAACATTTAAATTTTTTTATCACTTGTACCATTCTGTCATGCTGTATGGGTATACCTTAACTTTTTAAACCACGTCTTAATGATTATTTTTAGGTTATTTCCAATTTTTTATTTATAATAAAGAAAGCTACAGTGAACATTCTTGTACTTCTATCATCTTATTTGTACAATTACTTCCATCAATTCAGTTGAGTCACTCAGTCGTGTCTGACTCTTGGCTACCCTGTGGTCTGCAGCATGCCAGGCTTCCCTGTCCATCACCAAGTCCCAGAGCTTGCTCAAACTCATGTCCATCAAGTTGGTGATGCCAGCCAACCATCTCATCCTCTGTCATCCCCTTCTCCTCCTGCCTTCTATCTTTCCCAGCATCAGGGTCTTTTCTAGTGAGTCAGTTCTTCACATCAGGTGGCCAAAGTATTGGAGTTTCAGCTTCAATGTCAGTCCTTCCAATGAATATTCAGGACTGATTTCCTTTAGGATGAACTTGTTGGATCTCCTTGCAGTCCAAGGGACTCTCAAGAGTCTTCTCCAACACCACAGTTCAAGAGCATCAATTCTTTGATGCTTAGCTTGCTTTAAAGTCCAACTCTCACATCCATACGTGATTACGGGAAAAACCATACCTGACTATGGAAGAATTATTTTCCTATTTCCATAGGTGTGTGGAAAATAACCACTCAAATAAGAACATAATATTTAATCACAACTTGCCAAAATAAAGAAACTTTGTGTTTGGCAGTAACTCAGAGTCAGGCAGGGGAGTGATTAAGTTTCATTCTGGAGAAAGTGGTTGACTTTCTTGTTTAGTTGATTAGTTGTTGGCAGGGGGAAGCTGGAGGTGGGCCCAGAAGAAGCTGGACATCTTCCGTGATTGGTTTTGGGAGCACATTTGACTTTCACTTGTTTGTCCTAAGTCTCTCAGGTTGAAATTCCTGTTGGAATTCCAAGGTCAAAATATGTGTTTTTATGTGTGTAATTTTTAATAAATTATTAAATATGCTTATTTCTCTTCTATCCCTTTCAGCTCAAGGTTTTATCAAAGTATTTGCCAGTCTGATAGGTAAAAATTAATGTGCATATAAAAATGTGTACATGTTCAATTTATTTTAAGTTTCTAGAATTATTTATTAGAATAAGTATAACCTTATGAAAAAGCTGTTGTATAGATGTCTTCATGGTAGAAGTGACTCACAATTAAGTACAGCAAAGAATATATTTGTGAGATTTTTGACTAATTGATATACTGTAACCATTGTTGGAAAATCACAATAAACTAAAAGTTTGTAAAATTTAAGTTTACTGAGTTTTCAGTAATAGCTTGACTTTTAGGCTTATTTGTAACATTTTCAGATTCTTAGCCTTTGTTAGATATTTTAAATGTATTTTGATTTGTAAAGAAAACATGTGGCTCTTTCATGTATAGTTTTAAAATGGTAGTGTGAGTTTCAGTGATTATCTTTTTTTAATTGGTAACCAACTATATTTCTTTAAGCGATTTCAAGTTTGTATTCTTTTGTGTTTGTTTTTTTTTTGTATTCTTTTGATATCTAATTGTATGTTCATCTTCTGTACCTGAAATTCATTATTTTATCTTGAGTATTCTTTTTTATCTTTCATAATATTTTCCTACCGATTTTTTTTTTTAATTTCATAAGAATCAATAATCCTAATTAACTTTCCCTAAGTATATTTTGTATTCTCTTTATTATTAGGTACTCAAAGTGACACCTTTAAAATTTTTGTTTAGGTCTGCATGAATTTGATGCCTTGAAGGATCCTGAAGTGAATGAATTCCGAATAAAAATGCGCAGATTCAGTGAGGAAAAGATTCAGTCGCTTGTGGGATTATCTTGGATGGACTGGCTAAAGCATACCTATCCACCTGAGCTTGAACCATCCATCCCTGAAAATTTAGAAGATAAACTTTATGGAGGAAAGCTCATTGTGGCTGTTCATTTTGAAAATTGTCAGGTAGTATTATATTAAGAGATACTTTATAATAAACTTGTGAATTTTCCCAGAATGCAACACCAATCTTAGAGGAGGCTGTTGCTCATCTAGTAAACACTGACAAAGATCATTTTAGATTTAAGATGGAAATATATTTTAGGATTAGGTATGACAGTCTAAAGTGACATATCGTTTGCACACATACAGTTTTTTGATGCATTTTTGTGTATATCAGGGTCCAAAAACTGCAGTGTTTTTGAATGGTTTTTATATTTTTAAGGTTATATAAAACTCAAACAATTTTGAAGGGATGTTAAAAAGAAAGGAAAGAAAAGGAAGAATATGCTCATTTGTTGTCTGTTGTCAGAAGAAAATAAGACTCATTTGTTGTCAGTAAAGTCTAGTTCTTTAGAGAAAAAGTTTGCCAACTCTGGTTATAAGTAATGTAGATATAATGTAGATATAATTTAATTTAGATATAATTTATTTTCTCTTGTTTTTCTCTTGTTTATAAAATGAAAGATTTGATCAAAAGAGCTCTTTTTCTATTTTCTTACTTTTGCATTCTATGAATATGTGATCTAAGTGCTGATATGGAATTGGGCATTATAACAGGAGTATATTCAGTTAATCTGTATCTGAATGTTCATAGAATTTTACAAGCTAAATTCTGCTTTTCCTTTTGTTTCAAGTATACTCATTTTTTCATGTAAGCTCTGGCCTTAGAATTAGGGGATGAGAACAGGGATATTTTGTTTTGTCCTTCAGTTACTATGATAAAAATGGCAAAACCTTTATCAGTAACCATTCTATATTGAGGGCTTTCCAGGTGACTCTGCTGTAAAGAATTGTTGAAAGAGCTGAAGTAGGAAATTCACTGTTAAAAGGTGATTAGAATCCCGCTTGAAAATATTGACTGTGGGCAATTTGTGAAATCTTGGTCAGTCTGAATTTCATCACATATGAGTCAAATCTCTACTAGATATATAAATTTTAATGTGATTGTTATTATGTATGTGTGTATTAGTCACTCAGTGGTGTCTGACTGCGATGCCGTGCACTAACTGCAGCCTTCCAGGCTCCTCTGTCTGTGGAATTCTCCAGGGAAGATTACTGGAGTGGGTAGCCGTTCCAGCCGTTCCATTCTCCAGAGATATTTCCGACCCAGGGATCGAATCTCCTACGTTGCAGGCAGATTCTTTACTGTCTGAGATACCAGGGAAGCCCCGTGATAATCATTGTAACAGGTTATATGTGAAAAGAAGTGTTCTGAAGTCAGAAGAAAATACTGACATTGTGAAAACTTATTGGATTCCAAGCAGTCGTAGACTGGAAAGGAGTTTAGAGGTCATCTTGGCAGGCTCTTTATATAATATAATAATTCTTTCACCATTTTTTATAGCCTGTGTCTCTGACCCGATATATCCATTAGCTATGGGAAGTGTTCTGCTTACTAAATATTGATAGCACATTGGGAGCAAGAACACATTTAAATATTGTATTTAAAAAAACTAAAAAAAATTCAATCTAGCTTTCTGTGATTTCTGGTATTCTGGTTATACTTTCTTATTTGAATAAGTATCCCTTCAGTCTCCCTTTATTCTACATGCCATGTATTCAGCTAAATGAAATACATCTATCGTATCTCCTTAGTCTCCGTTTCTTCTGGCTACATATTTCCCAGAGATTAAACCAAAAAGTTTTGGATCACATAGAATAATAAATTTTGAAGTTATTAAATCATTTTGGCAGGTCACATAGAGTTGATCGCTTTTTATTTAGGCTGTTATTCCTTGAAAAATACCCTATACCGTGATTTATTACCAACACTATTTCATAATTGAATAAACATTCATGTTGCCATCAAAAAACAGGAATGGCAAAATTTCAGAGTAAAGTACGTTTGGTAACCATCATACATTATTCTCTCCCTGCCCAGTTCTGTAAAGTCCTTATTTGGCCATTTCAGCATCACTGCTGATTACAAGCATTGGGAACCAGCATGTGGGGATACTATAGTAAACATGAGATGAATTGTAACAAAATATTCATTTAGGTTAAAAAATGATTTTCCACATTGGTAGGAGTGAAGAAAATGTACTGAAACATTAAATGTATAGGATGTATATGTGTAAGCATTGTGTCTCACTGGATATAATGTAGTATAAATACTACTAATAAGTACAAATGTAAAGAGTGATATTTTCACTGTAAATATAAAATTGCTTTCTTTTTTCTACCCTTCTTTTTAGGATGTGTTTAGTTTTCAGGTATCTCCTAATATGAATCCTATCAAAATAAATGAATTGGCAATCCAAAAACGTCTGACTATTCATGGGAAAGAAGATGAGGTTAGCCCTTATGACTATGTGTTGCAAGTCAGTGGGAGAGTAGAATATGTGTTTGGTGATCACCCACTAATTCAGTTCCAGGTATGTGTTTTAACTGTCAGTTTACCATTTATGTGCTCGCTTTGGCAGCACATATACTAAAATTGGAACGATACAGAGAAGATTAGCATGGCCCCTGCGCAAGGATGACACTCAAATTCGTGAAGCGTTCCATATTTTTGAAACTGGAGCCCATTATACAGAGTGAAGTAAGCCAGAAAGATAAAGACCAATACAGTATACTAATGCATATATATGGAATTTAAAAAGATGGTAATGATAACCCTATATGCAAAACAGAGAAAGAGACACAGATGTACAGAACAGACTTTTAGACTGTGGGAGAAGGCGAGGGTGGGATGTTCTGAGAGAATAGCATTGAAACAAGTATGCTATCAAGGGTGAAACAGATCACCAGCCCAGGTTGGATGCATGAGACAAGTGCTCAGGGCTGGTGCACTGGGAAGACCCAGAGGGATGGGATGGGGAGGGAGGCGGGAGGGGGATCGGGATGGGGAACACATGTAACTCCATGGCTGATTCATGTCAATGTATGGCAAAAACCACTACAATATTGTAAAGTGATTAGCCTCCAACTAATAATAAAAGGAAAACAAAATAAAGTTCAGACGATTAAAAAAATATATCAATACAAAAAAAAAAAAAACCTGTCCGTTTGCCATTTATGAATTCTTTGAGTAGATGTTTTATGCAGAGCATTCAGGTGCCTCAGATTATTTTCAGAGTATAGTGGAGTTTAAGATACATGTAGTGAGACATCCCTCCCCCAACCATAAGGTTTGCTATTTAAAGAGGGGAATCCTGATTTTGCCTTCAAGGAACGTGAAGATATTTTTGTTGAAATTACATTTGCAGACTGAAAATAGTTGTTACATAAAGAATAATAGACTAAGTGACAAGTTAGAGGTAAATAGTAATTGAATTTTTTTTTCTTAGTAATTGAATTTTAGAAAAGTATTTGGTTGCTCTTATTTGTGATTTTTGGTATTTGTATGAAGCAAGAGGGATAATGGCCTGCCAATTATTAAGTGATGTCTGTTTTGAGAAGGAGCTCTGATTTATTAGCCAGGTAACAGGGCATTTTATATCTCCCTTCTCTTTTTATCAGATATTTAGTGTAGCCTTTAGTTCTTGGTTTTTTAGGTAGAAAATCTTACAGCAGTTATAACCTTCATGCACAGCTTTTGCATCTGTGGCATTCTGACAGTTTGAACTCTAACCCTGAGAGGAAGAAGATGAAAAGTGCTTGGTGGTAACATAAAAGTGTTGACTTCTTCTCTTCATGTTCTGCCATCTTTTAAGTAGCCTTCTGCTTCTTCAATACTTTTTAAAAAAAACCTTAACAAGGGGAAAGTATCTTGTTTTGCCCAAACTGGAATTTGTTATTACAAAGAAAATTAAAGGCATGTGTGCTTTTTTTTTTGTGCAAGGTCGTGTGAGAAAGAAAATATACAATATAGGCTAAGGATTTTGAAAGAAATGGAATGATACATCTTTCATAGTGAAAAGTTTTTGAATGAATGTATTTATCATAGTATCGTGTTAACTCCCACTTGTAGGCCATTCTTTTTAATATCAGAAATGTATTTTCAGTGGTTCTGAATTGAATGCAGTATATTGTATACTTTATACTGTATAAAGTGAATTACACTTTATATCTGTATAGGAAATTTATTCTGGTGAGGAACGCACTGTATTTTTATTCATTTTGTTAGAATCATTGGTATTGTAAGCAACCACCCTTTTTCATATATGCCTCTGGAGAGTTATTTTGGTTTCATGGAAATGAAACAGAGCATCACACTTGGATAGCCAGTGGGTTTTTGATGGAGAGACAGTAATGGTTGCCTTGAGGCCTGTGCTAATAAGGTACCATGTCCACCTCAGGGATCCATGGAAAGCTGGTCACCTCAGGACTTAAAAAAAATGGCTACTTGGGTACTGCATATTCAGCTTTTTTGACTTACTGGCCAGAGCTTGCACTGTAGCATCACAGTCTATGATGATCAAGTTCTGCCCCTGGAAAAGTGTGCCAGTTGGTCATCCTGTCAAGTGTGGAGTGCAGAAAAGAGAAAAAAAACAAAACAACATATATCCTGTGTCACATATTTCTCTAAGGTTTAGCAAAAAAAAAAAAAAAATCAGTCAGGTGGATTTAAATCCAGGTCTTAGAGATGCTAGATGTGTAACTTAGCCTTTCGTTTTAAGTTCTTTAATCTATTAAAGGGGGGAGGTCTGTCTTCTAGAGTTAAGAATATTAGCTCTGACATAGAAGAAGTATCTAGTTTAGTTCTTAGATACTTAAGTGTTCACTTAATGATAACTATTTTATGTTGTGATTTTAATTTCTCGTATTTTTGACATTGAGTTTAATATAGACTTTCAACATTATTCTGATGTTGTTCAGCTTAATTTTATTTTTCTCTTGGTTTAAGTTTTGTTTGAAAATCCGTGCCTTGCTCTCCCTTGCCACTGTAGTACATCCGGAACTGTGTAATGAGCAGAACATTACCCCATTTTATACTTGTGGAGTGTTGCAAGATCAAGAAGCTGTATGAACAGGAAATGATTGCCATAGAGGCTGCCATAAATCGAAATTCATCTAACCTTCCTCTTCCTTTACCACCAAAGAAAACTCGAATTATTTCTGTAAGTTTCACATAGGAACTTTTGGTGACCTTAAAAACCAGTGATTTGGTTGTTGTTTTGTTGTTAGGTTTTATCCTTAAGCCTCCCACACACAGTCTTTGCTCGGTTCTCCTATGGAAACTAATTAATGTTTTGCTGAAGATCCATCACCATTTTTTAATAGTAATTTTTTAAGCTACTATTATTTTTTCTTACTCAAGCTACATATGATTCTAAATAGGTCATTTATGTTTTTGATTATCTTTAGGTGCTAAAGAAAAAAATGCCCTCAAGTTGAGTATATTTCTAGATTAGAGCTAAACATGAGACAGAGAGCAAGCTGAGGCATTCTAGTAGAAAAGTTAGGTGTGCTGAGATAGTTGATTTTCTGGTGTATCTCATTTGTATTAGCTTATAATAGTGTTTTGGTGTAATTTGTCTGTTTTCCTCTTCTTGAACTTTTAGACTTTAAATGTAACAAAGACATTTCTTCTAGAATATAATATTTTTATAAAGCAGACCTTAAGTTTGTGTTCATTGGAATACTTAACAGTTTTTAAATAGTTCTTCCGTCTTAAGAAAAACCATTCCTTGATAATTAAGATAGTACCTGTATATTAATTTATATAGTCAGTTTTTTATTTATCCAAAGCCTTTAATACCATTTGTTTATGGTGCCTAGTGAATTTTGTAGCAGTATTGTTTTGCCTTGAGAAGTAAGTGCTAGTGGTTGTGATGCTTAATATATGTGGTTTTCAGTTGTTAGTTCAGAGTTGTATTTTTATTATTTTCACAGTGCACATGTGAGCTGATAGGCAGTTTCATTGTTAGCCTCAAATTTTCATTTCTTCATTAAGTATTAAGAAATGAGTGATTAAATGAATTCTTAATTAAAATTAAACATTAATACCCTGTATTTTTTCATTTTTTAACAGCATGTTTGGGAAAATAACAACCCTTTCCAAATTATCTTGGTTAAGGGAAATAAACTTAACACAGAAGAAACTGTAAAAGTAAGTACTTGTTTAGATTTTAATTTGTCTTCTGCCCTGTTATTTAAATAATTCACTAATATGCTCAGTTAATGACACATTGGAAACTACATTTTATCCATTTTGGTCAGTTACAGGATATAGAATATGGCAATTTATTATAGAACAATTATAAATTTTTGTTCTAAAATATTCTTTGCATAGTTGGAAATATACTGGATAGATTGACATTTCCCCAGTGTATGTTATGGAAAAGAAATTGGTTTAGATAAAGAATTCAGCAAGTGAAAGTTAAGCCAAAACTGTAGGTCACATGTTTCTGTGCAGGCTTATTCTTCTTTCTCAGCTTTGGTCAGAGCTTCACTCAGCCTCTTTTAGGCGCCACCCCGACCCCGGCCTCCCCCGCCGCACCCCGCCCCGTTTTTTTTTTTTTTTTTCCTCCCTTTTAAACTTGCTGAAGAGACAGAAAATGTAATACCATTCCTGAAATAAAATAGATGACTACATTGTAGACCACAACTTGTTAACATATGGGGATTTATTGCACCACCCTTACAATTAAGTAAAGACTTAACAAGGCATTTTGCTTCAAAGTGTAAAGCATGCATTTTCCTCTGTTTTGCTTGGCAGGAAATGAAGTGAATAGTTTTGTGATCCAAGAAAGAGATTCAGTTAGTTTGAGACGTTTGCTGGCATGAGGATGTATTCAGGAGTACCTTGCCAAAGATTACCAATGGCTTGTTTTTCTAAGTGGACATTAAAGATTCTTTGTGTAGCTGTCATTAAAATAAGGGTGTTTTCTCTTATATTATTAGCTAGATTTTAATTTTTAATGAATACGCTTAAGACCAACTAACCTTGTTTTCTATTTTAATGGTAATTTAATTTTTCCCTTGAATTTAAATTTTCTTTCTTAAACTTTTCCAGTTTTAAAAGTATAACATGATTATTGCAGCAGTTAAAAAAAGTCCAAATATGATTTAAGAAAGAAGTTGCTGATCTCTCCTCCTCATCTCTTTACTATCACATGGGCTTCAAGGTCATTAAGCCTTGAGTGACCTCCATGTTTATACAAATATATGTAAACTTATGCTTGTGTTTATTTTATTGATCGGTTGATTTGTTAAAGAAAAGGGATGATGTTATATATATTAATCTATAATTTGATTTCTTCATTTTATATCTTGGATGGTTCTCTGGATTATTAAATATTCAGTAGAGTTCCTTGGATGTTACTTTTCTAAGGTTAGAAGTCATACATAGGCAAATATACCCTTATATATACCCAATATACCTATACATATGGAGTGTTTTTTTAAACATATATGTATCATTTTGCTCAGTGATTTTGTATGAATCCATGTATAATTTGCATTCTAAAAATGGGAATTACTACTTATTCTTACCATTTGATTATTGTTATTGTTAGGTTATTGTTATTCATTAGCTGTTTAATTCTTTTCTAGTTATTGTTTCTCTAAAGCCTTTCATCCTTACTCAGTTTCTTCCTAAAGAAGACGAAAGAAGCATTTACTATATGCCTTTATTTTTCTTGAGCATCATGTTTTATTTTTGTCTTTGACAGATTACTTGTGAGTAACATTTTATTTCTATAGGTTTTACCAACTTCCATCAGCTATTCCAAGTTGGATTGATTTTATTGTTTGTGGTCATATATTTTTAGGACTAGTGCCCTTAATATAGTATTTCAAGTACCCTCTCCCTCCCCACTCCATCTACTTCTCTGGTTCTCCCTCCTCTACCCTTTTTCTCTTTTCAGAGAGAGATTACATAGTTGAATTGAAGTAAATTAATGCAATTATGACATCACTTTCTTGTAGGTACATCTCATTTTTTAAAAATTGCTGTTTAGATTAGGAGTTCCAGTATAATGTTGAAGAGAAAACTGGAGGGGAAAAAAAAGATTAGGGGTAGATGGGGAGCAGGGAACTTCTTTCTTTCCAAACTTTTCTTGATGTACTGACTAGGACCTTCAGGGTGCTACTAAATAAAAATGATGAGAGCAAACATCAGTCAGGATTCTCGCAAGAAAAATAATGATAGGGTGTTTGTGTGTGTGTATGTGTGTGTATATATATATATGCATACACACAGACATTTATTTATTTTTAAGTTTTGACTATGCTTGATCTTTGTTACTGCAAGGGCTTTCTCTAGTTGCTTTGAGCAGAGGCTGTTCTCTAGTTATGGTTTGCAGACTTCTTTTGTTGCAGTGCACAGATTCTAGGGCCTTTGGGCTTCTGTAACAGTGGCACATGTGGAATCTTCCTGGGCCAGAGATGCACCCATGTCCCCTGCATTTGCAGGCAGATTCTTAACCACTGAACCACCAAGAAAGTCCACCACACATAGATTTATTTAAGGAGTCAGCTCATATGATCATGGAGTTAAGATCCACAATCTGTGAAGTTTGTTTGCAAACTGAAAACCAGAAGACCCGACAGTTTAGTTCCAGTCTGAGTCTGTTCGTATTTCGTCGCTCAGTCATGTCTGACTCTACAGCCCACCAGGCTCTTCTGTCCATGGGATTTCCCAAGCCACAGTACTGGAGCATGTTGCCATTTCCTACTCTAGCGGATCTTCCAGGCCCAGGGACTGAACGGGCATTTCTTGTATCCCCTCATTGGCAGGTTGGTTCTTTACCACTAGTACCACCTGGAATGCCTGAGAAACAGGAGGCACCTATGGTGTAGTTCCTGTGGAAGTTCTATATGCTCAAGATCCAGGAAAAGCTGATGTTAGTCAGGCAAGAATTCTCTCTTACTCTCAGGAGGGCCAATCTTTTTGTTCTGTTCATTCCTTCCACTGAATGGATTAGAGCCACCTATTCTAAGGACAAAAGAACTGTAAAAAAGGATTTTCACGGCTCAGATAATCACGATGGTGTGATCACTCACCTAGAGCTAGACATCCTGGAACGTGAAGTCAAGTGGGCCTTAGAAAGCATCACTACGAACAAAGCTAGTGGAGGTGATGGAATTCCCGTTGAGCTATTTCAAATCCTGAAAGACTGATGCTGTGAAAGTGCTGCACTCAGTATGCCAGCAAATTTGGAAAACTCAGCTGTGGCCACAGGACTGGAAAAGGTCAGTTTTCATTCCAGTACCAAAGAAAGGCAATGCCAAAGAATGCTCAAACTACCGCACGATTGCACTCATCTCACACGCTAGTAAAGTAATGCTCAAATTCTCCAGGCCAGGCTTCAGCAATACGTGAACCGTGAACTTCCAGATGTTCAAGCTGGTTTTAGAAAAGGCAGAGGAACCAGAGATCAAATTGAAATTGCCAACATCTGCTGAATCATCGAAAAAGCAAGAGAGTTCCAGAAAAACATCTGTCTCTGCTTTATTGACTATGCCAAAGCCTTTGACTGTGTGGATTGCAATAAACTTTGGAAAATTCTGAAAGAGATGGGAATATCAGACCACCTGACCTGGCTGTTGAGAAACCTGTATGCAGGTCAGGAAGCAACAGTTAGAACTGGACATGGAACAACAGACTGGTTCTAAATAGGAAAAGGAGTACGTCAAGGCTGTATATTGTCACCCTGCTTATTTAACTTCTATGCAGAATACGTCATGAGAAACGCTGGGCTGGAAGAAGCACAAGCTGGAATCGAGATTGCCGGGAGAAATACCAACAACCTGAGATATGCAGATGACACCACCCTTATGGCAGAATGTGAAGAGGAACTAAAAAGCCTCTTGATGAAAGTGAAAGGGGAGAGTGAAAAATTTGGCTTAAAGCTCAACATTCAGAAAACTAATATCATGGCATCTGGTCCCATCACTTCATGGTAAATAGATAGGGAGACAGTGGAAACAGTGTCAGACTTTACTTTTTTGGGCTCCAGAATCACTGCAGATGGTGATTGCAGCCATGAAATTAAAAGACGCTTACTCCTTGGAAGGAAAGTTATGACCACCTAGACAGCATATTAAAAAGCAGAGACATTACTTTGCCAACAAAGGTCCATCTAGTCAAGGCTATGGTTTTTCCAGTGGTCATTTATGGATGTGACAGTTGGACTGTGAAGAAAGCTGAGTGCCGAAGAATTGATGCTTTTGAACTGTGGTGTTGGAGAAGACTCTTGAGAGTCCCTTGGACTGCAAGGAGATCCAACTAGTCCATCCTGAAGGAGACCAATCCTGGGTGTTTATTGGAAGGACTGATGCTGTAGCTTAAGCTCCAATACTTTGGCTATCTGATGTGAAGAGTTGACTCATTGGAAAAAACCCTGATACTGGGAGGGATGGGGGCAGGAGGAGAATGGGATGACAGAGGATGAGATGGCTGGATGGCATCACTGACTCGATGGACATGAGTTTGAGTAAACTCCGGGAGTTGGTGATGGACAGGGAGGCCTGGCATGCTGCGATTCATGGGGTCGCAAAGAGTCAGACACGACTGAGCGGCTGAGCTGAACTGAACTCTAAGGAAGGTAATCTGCTTTAGTCAGTCTACCATTTAAATGTTAATCTTATGAAAAAGAAAACACTGTCACAGAAATAACCAGAATATCTGGACACCCCAAGATCCAGTCAATGGATAAATGAAATTAATAACATCACAGTACATGTTTCTGTTTTGTTCTTTATTTTACCAAAAACCATTTAGTCTTTCAGCTTTAAGTTTAATATTACCTGTAGGTTTTTCACACATGCCCTTTATTCAAGAAATTCTCTTCTCGTTTTACTTAGCTGAGAGTTTTTATCCTGAAAGAGATAGAATAAGTTTTACTTTGTTCGGTGCCTTTTCTGTATTTATTTAGATGATTTTGTAGGTTTTATATTTTAGTCTATTAATTGGATTTCCTTTTCTTTTTTTTTTTTAATTAATTACTCTTTTTGATTGTGCTCAGTCTTCCTTGCTGCATGGGCTTTTCTTTAATTGTAAGCGAGGGCTTCCATTGCAGTGTGCTGGCTTCTCATTGCCTTGACTTCTCTTGTTGCAGAGCACTGGCTGTAAGGCACGCAGGCTTCTGTAGTGGCGGCATGTGGGCTCAGTGGGTGTGGCTCTCCAGCTCTAAGAGTACAGGTGAATAGTTGTGGCAAAAGGGCTTTGTTGCTTCCTTGCAAGTGGGATCTTCTCAGATCACGGATCAAACCTGCGTTTCCTACATTGGCAGGCAGATTCTTTACCACTAAGCCACCAGGGAAGCCCCAATTTGATTGATTTTCAAAAGTTTTATGCACTACATGTTGAAGATGTAGTAGCCTTTTATATGTTGCTGATATTGACTTATTAATATTTTGGTATGCATTTTTATGTCTGTGCTCATGGGGAATATTGGTCTGTACTTTCCAGTAATATCTCTCTCTGATTTTAAAGTTGGGTTAATGTTGACCTTATAAATTGGGTTGAGAAGCCTTTCCCTCCTCAGTTTTCTGAACAAGTTTAAGTAGGATTGGTATTGTTTCTTCCGTATTTGGTAGAATTTACTCTAAGCACCTGAACATAGAGTTTTTTTAGTGAGAATGTTTTTAATTAGAAATTTAGTTTCTTTACGGGATAGATAGATAGTCATAATTTCTGTTTCTTTTGTGTCAGCTTTGATTATTTTTGTCTTTTGAAGAATTTAAGTTGATAAATTTATTGGCATTAACTTCATTATAGCATGTTAAATTAGTTCTTTGTTGCTGTGTAGCAAATTAACACAAACCTAGCAGCTTAAAACAACACATATTTGTTAGTTCATATTTCTGTTGTTCAGAGGTCTGGGCATGGTGTGGCTGGGTTTTCTGTGTATGATCTTACAGGGTTGAAATCCAGATGTTAATTGGGCTACATTACTTACTGAAGCTCTTGGGAAGAATCTGCTTCCAAGATGATTTAAGTTATTGGCCAAACTCAGTTCCTTGCAGTTATAGGAGTGAGGTTCTCAATTCTTTGATGGCTTTTGGCTGGGAATTGCTCTCAGAATCTTCCAGGTTCTTGTTCTTGGCTCTATTTTCAATACTTGAAACAGAGTATTTCTCAAGCGTTAAATCCTTTTCTGGCTTTGAATATCCTACCAGAAGAATCTGGTCCCTTTAAGGGCTCACCAATGGTCAGGCCCATGAAGGATAATCTCTCTCCCTTTTTGTTTTGTTTGGGCATGCTGTGTGTCATGTGAAGCCTTAGTTCCCCAACCAGGGATTGAACCTGCACTCCCTGCAGTGGAAGCACAGAACCTTAACTATAGGATTGCCAGAGAAGTCCCTCCCTTTCTTAAAGTCACCTGTGTCTTATAGTAAAACCTAATCATGGGAGTGAAATCCATTTTAATTACAGTCCCAGAGAACTTATGATTCTATGGAGTCTATGATGAAATCCTAGGTGTTCAGTGAAGATTCATTACTCTGCCTGGCTGGCACTTGAATGTCTTTCATTGTGAAAGTGCTTAGAATTCTGTAGTGTAGAGCTTACTGGCCGATCTTTTACCAGCCTTGTGGTATTCCCCTTTTCATATGTCCATCTTGATATTCAGCAGAATCCCGAAATCAGTGATGCTCAAAATCTAGAAGGTGTTACTTGTGTAGACAGAGAGCTCAGATTGCCCTCTAATTATACCACCATTTGGAAGGGTTTCTTCTGAGTCTTAAAAAAGAGAGTGGGAATTTCCCCATATTTGGCCTCTCTTCTTTGTTTTCTATTCTCATTTGTCGCAGTCTCCCTAGAAGTCCTGAGGCAGCAGTAGCAGAGCGCTAGTGGTAACAGAACAGCAGTGGTTGCTAAAAATGCAGAGTTGAACCTCCCTCTTTGATTAGAGGAGTTGTCCTCCTAAGGGAAATGGTGACTATCATGATCCCTGCTCGCCTGCGCCTCCCCCAACCCCAACCCCCCACTCCGCCGCCTTCTCTGTTCAGAATTGTTGTAGGAAATGTGGGTGAATGAAGCCTCAGTTTTCTCGCTGGGTGACAATAAAAGGGAGGCCTTAGGCAGCCACAAAATATACTTGAATGATTTCAGACTGGGATGAGCTCAGAAAACTTCTAGGTTTAAAACTTCTAGGTTTATTCCTGAGCTGTACGTATATGGATCAGAGTCACAACTGCCTCTATACTTTGAGAACTGTGGCATAAACCATCACCAGTGTCTCAGACTAGTCACTGTATTATGGTGCACACACAGGACAGTTCCAGATAGCCCTACAAAGAATTTGAAAACTGAACTGGTATTGGAACCACAACTTACAGAAGGTTTGTTCAAACTTGCAGCTTGAAACTAATTATTGTCTCCTAAAACAAATCATTAGCAGTCTCTATAGAATATAAATAAAACCCAGAGACTTATAATAATCAAAATGTATAGGATAGGACTTCCTGGGTGGTCCAATGGAGAAGAATCTGACTGCCAATGCAGGGACATGGGTTCAGCCCCTGGTCTGGGAAAATTCCACAGGCAGCTAAGCCGGTGCACCACAACTCCTGAGCCCAGCCCCCTAGAGCCTGTGCTCCACAATGAGAGAGGCCCCCACAAGGAGAAGCTCCTGCGCCACAACTAGAAAAAGTCCCTGAGCAGCAACGAAGACCCAGTGCTGCCAAAATAAATAAATTTAAAAAATTTTCAGGGTACAATTCAGAAGTAATTGGCTTAAAAAGAACCAGGAAAATCTCAAGCCTTATGGACTATGAGAATCAACAGACAGCAGTGCTGAGATAACATGAATGTTGGAAGTATTCACAAAGATGTTAAAGAAATTATTATAAAAATGCTCCAGCAACTAAGGGCAAAACAAACACAATAGAAAATAATTGGAAAAAATGAGAAAGTCTTAGCCACAATACACAGTTGTACTTCAGTATCTGCAGGGGTTTGCTTCCAGGACTCTTGTAGGAAGTTCAAATTACTATATAAAATGGCATAGTAGTTTTATAAAACCTATGTACAGCCTATACTTTAAACCATCCTTTAATTACTTATAATACCTAATACAATATAAATGCTGTGTAAATTGTTACTGGAGTACAGCAAATTCAAATGTGCTTATTATAACTTTTTGGAATTTTTTTCCAAAATACTTTTTATATTTGATTGGTTTTATCTGAGGATGTAGTACCTGTGGATATGGAGGGAGAATATATAAGGAGGAACTAAGTGAAAAACAATAATGAATTAAAAAACTCTGAATGAGCTTTGCGCAGTGGCAGTATCGTAGCCAATGAGGTTTATCCGAGGCGCGATTATTGCTAATTAAAAAAAAAAAAAAACTCTGAATGGACTGAATAATGGAAATAGTGTGAAAAGAAAGAATGAAGTTGAAGATTAATCAGTAAAATTTTCCATTTTGAACAACAATTTGAGAGACAAATGGAGGAGAGAAAACTCTACAGAGCCTCAGATACCTGAGTAACAATACCAGAAGGTCTAATCCCAAAAGGAATGAGAGAGTATGGCTGAGAAAAACTAAAGTAATTATTACTGGGAACTTTCCAAAAGTTGGCAAAAGACATAAATATAACAGATTTAAGAAACCCAGTGAACCCTAAGCATGATAAACTCAGACAATTCCAAATGCAGATACTTTCTATTTCAAAAATCATAATTTGATTCTTATTAGTCAAAAATCTTAACACTTCATAAGCCTAATTATGTGGCTGTCATCACTCCTAACATGTTAAAATAGATATAACCTCAGGAAATAAAAAGCTATCTTAATCTTTTTATCTTCTTATTTCAGTAGCTGTAACACTAGATAAATATTTGTGCAGTGAATTAATACATTTTAATGTAACTGCTTCTGACATCTGTAAATCCTTAGTTAAATGTAAGACAGGGCTCCTCCCACTAAGCCAGAGCAACCATGCCTTTTTATTCAGTGGTTCTCCAGTGGCTAAGTGGTAAAGAATCCTCTGCAATGCAAGAGATGAGGGTTTGATCCTTGAGTTGGGATGATCCCTTGGAGAAGGAAGTGGCATCCCACTCTAGAATTCTTGCCTGGAAAATTCCGTGGACAGAGGAGCCTGGCAGGCTATAAGTCCATAGGGTCACAAAAAGTTGGCACGACTAAAGTGAATGAACATAACCCATACTTCTTGAAGGTTTCTCAGCTGCCTTAGTGGTAAAAAATCCACCTGGCAATGCAAGAGACACAGGAGATGTGGGTTTGACTCCTGGGTCAGAAAGATGCACTGGAGAAGGAAATGGCAACCCATTCCAGTATTCTTGCCTAGAAAATTCCATGGACACAGGAATCTGGTAGGCAGTAGTCCATGGGGTTGCAAAGAGTCAGACACAACTGCGCATGCATGCACACACTCGTATTTCATGAAACAATGGGAATTTCAACCTGTTCAGACTACTGGTCATTTTTTAGTTGTCTTATATAAAAAGGGAAAATATAGTGGGACGAAAAGGAAATTAGGTGTTGATGTTGGGAAAAAGTTTCATATCTTGCCCAACACAGTATTCCTAATTGGTGAGTTCAGGAATGGAGGCTATGTGTAGGCTTGGCACATCCTGGCTGCAGCACAGTAGAAAGTCATTTCCATGACAAAGCCTGCCTTCTCCTGATCTCCAGATATTCTGCGACTTGTGTCTGGAAGTTTACTGAGTTGGGCAATAAAATGTGTGATTGTAATTGAACAAGATGGTGCTTTAAAATTCTCAACTTTTCAGAGCCTGATGGTGATTCAGACAAAGCATCAGGAAATGTGGCGATTTTGTCAAAATTTCACAGATAAAAATTTAGAGAATGATTTTTCTTACTGCTTTTTCTGAAAACAAAAGCCTTTTTAATATCTTCTACAGGAGATTCTAAGTTGAGAAAGCACAAAGCTTTTCATTGCATTTTAAATGAAGATGCTTTTTTACTGCTCTTGTTTATTTTTAACCATGTATGAACTTCAGTTATATTAGTGGATTACTAGGAGTTTTCTCAGTCAGACTTAGTTCTAATGACTTGGTCTTAAATGATCACAGTTTGATTATTAGATAATGATTGGTATTTCAGCAGTTTTCTTCAGAATGTGCTGGGTCTCTTTGTTTATTGTTACCGCACCCAAGTTAGAGTCATTCTTTATAGCTATTCTTTTACACACAACAGCCTTGGCTGTTGCTGTTTACAGCTAGTGTAACTGAATGAACTTTTCTAGTTCATTCTACTTGAGTTCTTTTTTGAGTTTTATATTCAACTAACCCAGGCATTCCTCTCCTGTATTCTTTCTGAATTCCATGGACAGAGGAGCCCATGGGGCTATAGTCCACAGGGTTGCACAGAACTGGACAAGACTGAGAGACTAACACTTTCACTTTTCCCGTATGTCTGGATTTTGCCAATAGTTGGTTGATTGAGTGAAAACTAACATTTTTTGTTTTTGTTTTTAAAGTATTAACTAACATTTCAATTGAGTACTTTTTCTACAGTGGGCTAATTTATATTTCTCAAAAATTGTCAAAAACCAAGAGATGCAAATGTTTTTAAGCTCAGCAATTTATATTTAGTATCTTGTCTTTATCACAAAAACATGGAAGAATATTTATTTTTAAACTTGTGATTTTTCTGAATAAACTATATATTCTATATATAAAAGGTGATAGGTTCATAAGCCTTTAATGTCACTGAGAGTAAGAACTGAATATCATTTTTATTCTGAAATTCCTATCTTCCATTCTATCATACAAAAGATGCAAAATATGGTTTATTTATATTTTGTTTTATTTATAATTTCCCTAATCTCATTTCACAAATGGTTTGAGGTAAGCATGCTTCCCCACCCCCCCCCACACATACACTCACACACAGTCTCATATATATGCAAAGAATATATAAAATATGACTTCTTAAAAAATAATTGAGATGTTTAATAGTTTAAAAAGCCAGGAGCAAGATTTGCAGTAGTTATTTATATAGTAAGATCCTATGTAACTATTTGGTGTGTACTACAGGATTTACTCTTTGCTTGCAATGTAGACAGCGTCCAAAGTAAAGCAAACATGCTCAGTTATAATACCCAGAATCTCTTAAGATAAAAACAGTCTAGTTAGTCGTGTGGTTGTAGTTCATCCTTTTATTGGAAATGGAGAGATGTTTAGCAGTTTCTTATGAAGGAGACACAGTGGGTGATGGTGCACCAAAATCCCTGCCACCATCATTGTAGTAGGTAAAATAATGTTTCATATATATGTTCTTTATAATGTCTTTCATTGGATAGACTTAGAGTGTTGACAATGCAGTTCAGAAAAAGTCATTCTGTATAATTCAGTCTGTACTATACTTGGCCATGTGAATATAATTGAATAGTAATATTTGAACTTTGCAAAGTCAAAGATTTTCTGTAAGTTCCATATGTGTATTTTTACTCAAAACTGGGTTTTGTATCAATTCTTTTTTTGACCATGCTGTGTGACATGTTGGATCTTAGTTCCCCAACCAGGAATTGAACCCTTGCTCCCTGCAGTAGAGGTAAAGAATCCTAATCACTGGACTATTGGGAAAGTCTCAGGTTCTGCGTTTTAGTACTCATTTTACTGTTGCCACTCACTTTTAAATTGGAGATAATCTTGTCATGTTGTTTCATAAAACTATGTAAATGACTGAATAAAATTTTCTGGGACATGTTGCATATGTCCTAAATCACTCTGAACCTGAGTCTTTCACAAATGAAAGATAGTGGTGCGTAGGATAATCGTAAATATGGATAGACTATCTTTAAGTTGACTTTTATAATGACTGATTCATAAATTATTTGTAAGTAGAGATGTTGGAGACATTTTATCGACCCTTTCCTTCCCAGCTATACAGAAGACTAAGACAAGGCCCTTAATAAATGATTGATTGGAAGTAAGCATATAGTGGCAGTTTTTATACTTATGGTCTTGGTTTCTTTAGATCCATTTACACCATTGAGATATTTTTTAGTTAATCTGCTTAGTATGTGAAAAATAGGTTTTAACTAACAGTTTGTGAATTACGTGCTGATTAATTATCATTTAGTGGTTCTGTGGACGAATAGATTTTTCTAGAGTTTGTCTGCATCTTCTGCCTGTATGTGTTTCTCCATTCTTCAAAACAAAGATGTTTTACTGGTGCAGTGTTTATGATTCTCTCTTTGTTTTTGTCTCCATCATTACAGGTTCATGTCAGGGCCGGCCTTTTTCATGGTACTGAACTCCTGTGTAAAACTGTCGTAAGCTCAGAGATATCAGGGAAAAGTGATCATATTTGGAATGAACCACTGGAATTTGATATCAACACTTGTGACCTGCCACGAATGACTCGATTATGTTTTGCTGTTTATGCAGTTTTGGATAAAGTGAAAACTAAGAAATCAACTAAAACCATGAATCCCTCTAAATATCAGACCATCAGGAAATCTGGAAAAGTGGTAGTTATATACTAATTTCTGAAAAAATTTTATAATGGAATAATAATAACATAATGGAATAATTTTAAAAATTTAAAATAATAGAATAATATAAATGAAATTATATCATATAACTTCGGTCCCTAAGAATTGGTTTTTAAAAAGACAGTAAGTCTCCCTTATGTCGTTTTCATTTTTCTTTTGGCAAATTTAGTAAATATCATAAATATAAGTGTTCTATTATAAATGTCTGCTTTTTAGAACATATAGTTAAGAATGAGAAAAGTTAAAATATTACAGGTTAACTGAAAGTTCAGGTGTTAGATGAATTTAAGAATTCAAAATTTTATGCATTTTAGAAAGATCATAGATCACTCAACACCCCATGTAGAGTCTGGGGCAACTCAGTAATCAAACACATCACTTTCTAGACGTGAAATAAATGAATATTCACATTAAATGAGACAAATGAAGGCTATCAGTTAGCTTCATGTCATTTCTGGTCATGTTTTATTGTCAAATGAGTTACAAATGAACCTTTGTTTTTCAAGAGTTTCTTAGACTTTGAAATTGTGGATAAAGGATGGTGAACCTATTCTCATATCTCATCTTCCATTTCACATTTTCAAGTCTTTTTTGTTTTCTTCTTACTTTATAGAAAGGGGTTTTTTTTGAGGATGGGTATATGAATCTTATATGTTAAAAAATACGGTTACTATATTTATGTACAATAATTTGTATCCTTTTATTCTTAACATGAGAATGTAAGCATTTCCTCTGGTTATTATCATGTAGTTTTTAAAAAACGAATATTATTGTTTAAAAGTCAGAGAAGAGTTATTTCCTTAGTATTTTTTTCCTCCACTGATACATAATTTTAGTCAAAGTGTTCAAGCATTTATAGCCTTTTGTATACTGTACTGTACTGTATCTCCTTAATCGTGTACAACTCTTGTGACCCCATAGACTGTAGCCTGCCAGGCTCCTCTGTCCATGGGATTATCCAGGCAAGAATACTGGAATGGGTTGCCGTTTCCTGGAACTAGGTTAATTAGTCTAATTGTCTACATAAAATTTCTTTTAGCTTGGTGTTTCCTTTTTAGAAATGTAAATAAATTCTACAATACCTAGAGACATTGCCTTTTGCTGAATTAAGATTTCTGTAGACTGAAAGCTGTTAAAACATATTATCTGACATTGTATCAGACATTTTCTTGAATTATTAAAAATTCCTCATTACTTGCAATGGCTGCACAATAAATGTTCTATTTTTTGGATACTCTATTGTGAGGGACATTAATTAGCTTTTAGAATTTTCTTAAACCATTATAAAGATATTGAATATCTTTCCATGTACATCTTGTTTTTATATTGGGTCATTTGGGGGGAAATTATCTAGAACTCTAGAAACAATATTGAAGCAAAAGGTATGTGCCTATTCATACCTTAAAGTTCATTCTTAGCGTATTGATGCAATGGTGTCTTTTTCAACAGCATTATCCTGTAGCCTGGGTAAATACAATGGTTTTTGACTTTAAAGGACAGTTGAGATGTGGAGATATAACATTACACAGCTGGTCTTCATTTCCTGGTAAGATTTATATTCTAATCCTTAGTGTTAAAGAGTAATTTTTGGCATGTGGGGACTAGTTAACATGTTTTTATGACTCATTCTTTTTTCAGTCTGGTAAAGAAACCATCTTTTCATATTTTTATTGTTTATTCTAAAACAGATTTTCCCCAGAATTGTATTAATATATTTACAAGTGGTTTGTATCTGAATATATTTACTTTGATGATTATTTTCTCACATTAACTGTTTTATTTTTTATAGGTTTCTGAGAAATTCTCCTTAAGAACAGTGTCTTTTTATAAGAAGCTCTATTGTTGCTAGTTGTTCTAAACTTCTACAGCAGAAGAAACATTAACTAACATTGGAAGGATAGTAAAAATATTTTTTCTTTAGTTAGCTTTAGCCTGAAACTTGAGCTAGGAGAGGAGCATCTTCCATACACCTATATTTCTTAAATAGTACTCTTGTGAGGTAGATGGCTTTCTTCCATTTTATGGATGAAAAAGGGAAACTCACTGATAAGTCAGTCAGTCTTATGTAATTGGTTCAAACCTAGGATTTGTGCAAAAGATTACTTGACTCTTTCCATTGTTCTTATAGCTTTCTCAAATGTTGGAAATTTTTAGTCTTATTTTGTGTTAAAATACTGGCTCCCCCCCCCCCTCCGACTTCATCATTGGTTAATCTTCATCATTGGTTAATCTAAATTTACTAAATATAGTAAAATTGTGAACCTCCTTGCTTTTAAAAATTATTTTGTGGGTGACAAACATTTTTAAATGTTCCATCTTAGTCATTACTACCTGAGAAACTGTTTTTGGATAATCAGTTATCCACAGACATATTTATAAACTGCTCACATCCTAGTACTTTATTTGTGTATGTTCTTTTATCCCTACCCTTTCCTGCATACACCTCCGTGAATTTTTACTAACCACATTATTCCCTAAATATAGAGTAGTGTGCATTTACCCATTTCTTAGAGGAGCTGTAGTTTCAGAATAAAAGTTGTTCATTTCAGTAGTATACTTTGTTGAAAATTTTAATTTAGACTCACACATGTTCTCCAAAATCAGTAAGTAACTTGACTGATGTTTTTAGAAAAATTGACAATTTTTGCAATGAACTTGGCATCCCATGGACCTAAATTTATCTCTAACAAAATGTTAGAGATATTTGTTCTGCTTGTTGTGTTTCTAGAATTCACATTTATCCTTGTAGGTACAAGCTGGAAACACAGGAACTCTAAATACTCTCATTTCTAGAGTTCTTAGCTTATCATCAGAAGCTTTATAATCACATTAATTCTTTATATATATAGCAGGAAATACAAACAGGAACTTCTAGTTTTCTCCCTATTTTAAAGCAAAATAGCGTATTTTGTGCAGTGTTCTGTTCTCCATATGTTTGAGTTTGATAATACTGAAATACTACACTGGACTTTAGATAGGTTGCAATTGATAGGACAGACTAACACTACTATGTAGATTACACAGATAAAGGATATTATTTGCTGAGAAGTCAGCTTTAGAAGTGTGAAAATTATGAGAATTCCTTCAATCTAGGTCAAAATGGAATCTGTAAGATTTGAGAGTATTAAACATAATAAGCAAGGGGCTAATTAAAGAGCTGAAACTTAAATATTTTGTAAAGATTTTCTAGCTTTCAGAGATAATTCTGAATTTGCATGCAACCTGGACATCAGGTCTGGAGAGAATGTAATTTTATCTTTTATTTCCTTACTAAAGTACAAAGGAATGTGCGAAAAATCTGTTATGAGAGAAATAGTTTGGAGAGGGGAGACTTTAGTTTGTATTGCTAACTCTGTTTCCTCAGAGTTTCATGTCTTCAACAGTTTACTTCTCTGTGAAGTGAGAAAGTTATATGACCTCCAGAGTTTAAGATAATGTTGAATTTCTGATTACCATGCATTATCTGTGAATGGGCGATACTTAGAGTGATAGAGAAGATGAAGGAGTGTCTTGAAGAAGTACCACTTGGATGGAATGTTTCAGAAACTACCAAAGAAGGTGTTTATATCTCTGTGTTTATATCACAGAGAAATATTACCAACATTAGGTTTGTCAAAAGGAATGTCATTGATGACACTCAAGATACCAGTTTGGGTACTATAATGACTATGAAAATCAGAATATATGTTCATATCAGAGCATAAGAAATTAATGTATAGTGATGAAATAATAAAAATTCCTGTGGACCACCTAATTTTGAGTGAGTGAGAGTGCCAACTTTTTTTATTTGTGGATTGAGAATACTTGAACAAGTTTGAAGAAAGGTGTGAGGTAGCTATTAATTTTTATTAATTTTTTTTCATTTTAAAGATGCTATGTAAACTCATATTCAAATTTTGTGCCAAGTATTAAGAAAATTATAGGCTTAGTGATATTGTCTATCACACTTCCATAGGTGACGCAGTTGTCATCCCCCGGGCACCCCCCCGCCTCCCGACACACACACGCACACAAATATTTATTTAGTAGACTGTGCTGGGTCTTAGTTGTGGCATAAAGGATCTTTAGTTGCAGCATGCAGAATCTTGTTCCCTGACCAGGGATCACACTGGGGCCCTCTGCCCTGGGGAGCTGGGAGTCTTAGCCACTGGACCAACTGAGTGGTCCCAGTGACACACTTTAAGGTAATTTTCATGGTAGAAATCCATTAAGGTTTTGTTTTAGTTTAGTTTTAAAAACATTTTCCTAAGAATCAAAATTATTTATATGTTTTAGATGAACTTGAAGAAATGTTGAATCCCATGGGAACTGTTCAAACAAATCCATATACAGAAAATGCAACAGCTTTGCACATAAAATTCCCAGAGAATAAAAAGCAACCTTATTACTATCCTCCCTTTGATAAGGTAAGCTCATTATTTAAAGGGGCACTATGTATGAAATAATTCAGTTATTAGTTCTTGGCTCTGTATCTTTATCACTTAAGGTAGATATGTCTGTTTCTCTTTGAAGATGTCATATACATTTACAACTTGGTTCAGTGGAAAGACTACTGAGTCGGAAGCCAGCTCTGTTTAGTACTGACTTTATCACTGAGCAAGTGAGACATGGTATCTGTGGAGTTCAGATTCCTTATTTATAAAATGAGGAAATCATAATTGTTCTCTGAGGTTCTTTCCAATTTAAAAGGGCTATAAATGCATTCATGTATGGCTCTAAACGTGTGAAATATTCAGTGTGTTGGTTCAGTTTAAAGATAATCACTAGTGTGATTAGAGTTGGTATTCAAAGAACAGATTATTTATCTTGCATATGGTCTTAGTAGGACTTACTTTTGTAAAAGCTGCAGTAAGGGCTTCCAACTTTTATATCTAACTTATGACTTTTTAGTGTATAAGCTGCATGTCTTGGGGATATGGAGAGTGTGTGGTGGAGGTTGAAAATTAGGCTATTATCTTTTACATGCTAAGAGAGCTAAGCTGTCACATATTTTATCTTCAGGTTTGGCATCTTTGTCTCAGGTATGATTGATGCTGGGTTTTTTGAGGAAATTTTGATCACATTCTCAGATAATAAATAAGAAATGTATTTTATTTACTTAAGTCATTTGAGTCCAAGCTGCCTTTAAACACTTATGTTATAGTACAATTTCAATTAATATATTGTACACCTAATTGTATTTTAACATTCTGTACCACCAAATAATTCTTCCTTTACTTTCATTTTAATTGAATTTTATCCACGTAGATGTAATTTTTCATTTTCTTCTAGAATCTTTTTCTGTTCAGTAATATACAACTAAATTAAAATTTGTGACTATTACAGTAGAAATCTCAAATATATCGAGAACCATATACTTTAATGTACACTAGGTAGAAAGTACATTTTGATGCATCCATTACATTTATTCTGTGGCTTTATTCAAGTATTTTTAATCTAATATTTTTAAGAGAAGTCCAGTTTTTTGACATGTTCAATTTCAGCATTGTTGTCAACAGAATCATCTACACCTGATCATTAAACTTTACTTTTGCCTTTTTGATCCCATGGAGAGTTTGTCTTTGAAGATCTACGTAAGATGGAAAGTTTAGTCTGTAAATGTGTTTAATATATTTTTTAGTTTTCTTTTAATTGTACAATTGCATATATGATCAGTTAAAAAACATAATGCAGATATAAAAAGTGAAAATTTCTTATGTTTTTATTTGATGTTTTCTGCTTTACCCACTTGTATACATTTTACTGTTCAAATTACTTTTATGATTATTGCTTAATATTAATAACTATGATATAATTTTATCACATAACAACCTTATGAAATAGGATGGCAATTACCAGTACACTTTATACATATGGATACAATTAAATCATTTGCAGAGAATTAGTTAACTCAGTAACTGGATATGGGTCTTCAGGTTTTTTTACCTGCTGAGCCTTTCCAGTAGACCAGTAGGTTCCCCATCTTTTCAAGAATCAGAGCCAGAGCCGCTTTTGAACTTACTAAATTCAGAAAATATTTTAAGGTTTTCTCTTGACATTACTTCTGCTTTTGTTATCTGCTAATTCAGAAGAAAATCGTGCCCAACTCTGAGACACCATGTACTGTAGCCCACCAGGGTCCTGTGTTCATGGAAATCTCCAGGGAAGAACACTGGAGTGGGTTGCCGTTTCCTTCTCCAACTATTACATACTTTTGCATTTTCTTAACCAGAAAATATTTACCTATATTAAAAATTTGTTCATATATGCTCGCCACTGCTTGTTTTATCTATAGAGAATCCTAGTATACTCTGGGAGTCAATAGTCCTTTATAGTAAAGAGTTTCTCAAGTGTTTGAGGATTGGGAATTACAGCATAATACCACTTTGCATTTAAAATTCACGCTTACATTATAAACCATAGAAATGCCATATCATATGTAGCTCCTGTACATGTGGATGTATAAGTCTATGTACAAGTCTAGACATTTACACCTATAATTTTACAAATACATGAGCCAAATTTTAATTTTTTCAATTTTTTTAAACAGATTATTGAAAAAGCAGCTGAGATTGCAAGCAGTGATAGTGCTAATGTATCAGTAAGTATCAAGGTTTTAAAATAGCCTTATGTTACAAAGTTGTGCTTATTATTAGTCACTTTCTTGTCATTTACGGTAATGGACTTATGGAAGACCATACTCATATGCAAGAATAGTCTGAATGTGTGTGAGTATGTACATTCTAATATTTTGTTAAATGGCAGCTTTTTCTGGTTGGTCTGTGTTTAGTTAGTAAGCACTTTTCTGGTTCAAGCACAGGTTCAGCAGCTGGTCTGTGAGGGATGCTCCGACACTTCATAAATTAGCGATACCATGTTTTAAATGTTACTTAATTGAATGAGGGCATTATATTTTCTTAACTTCTCTGACATAATAGAGCAGATATATTTAAGGCAGGTTTTGCAGTGCTGGGGACCCAGGTTTTTTGCATCTTGGTAATCTTTCTTGTTAATATGTAGTTTTTATCTCATTTAATATTGTTGCTTCAGCTTTCTACATTACTACGTTCCAGCCCGCAGGAACAGGAAAAGTTAGACTAGAGACCTAACGATAAGTGAGACAGAAATGTTGTCCTTGACTGGCAGTCATGTACTTGGCTAAGAGTAAGAGATTATAGTTAATAAAGCAAGAAGGGGACAGTGCACATTGACAGACAAACAGCAGTCTCTGCTACACACACCATACCCATTGTTTCTGCCCAGACTTCAAAATAGATTACTTTGTTTATTTTGTTTACAATGTGTGTGATATTTCTACCATCTATATTTTTTAATAATAATTTTTTTACTTTGACCTGAAGACTTTTCTGAGTTTTCATCTGATATTATCTTTTCATGTCATCATTTTATAATTTTCAAGTGACTATAGTAATGCCACTTTATATGGAATGGTCATTAGTTTAGAAGCCAGGAGGCAAATGGAGATAACGTATATGCTTTTATTATTTGTACAGAATGAATGCAATATTTAATGTTGTAGTTAGAGAAACGTCTGGCCCAGGCTGTCTTCTTCTTTTCTTTTTCTTTTTTTTTTCTTTAATTAAGAAAATTTTAAAGATTGTTGTTTAATTGCTTTTTAAGCTTTGTTTGCCCTGGGTCTTGCTTGCTGTGCACAGCCTTTCTCTAGTTGCGGTGCGCAGGGGCTCCTCTGTAGTGGCAGCACATGTGTTTCTCACTGTTGTGGAACAGGGGCTGTAGGGCGTGTGGGCTCTAGAGCCTGGGCTCAGTAGTGGTGATGCATGGGCTTAGTTGCTCCATGCCATGTGGAATCTACCTAGACCAGGGATTGGAACCTGTATCGCCTGTGTTGGCAGGCATATTCTTAACCATTGGACTACCAAGGAAGCCCTTTTTTAATTAAGGTACAATTGCTTTACAGTGTTTCAGGTGTACAGCAGAGTGATTCAGTTTTATGTATATGTTTCAGATTCTCTTCCATTATCAATTATTACAAGATACTGAATAGAGTTCCCTTTGCTATACAATAGATCTTTATTTTCTGTTTTATATATAGTTGTGTGCATCTGTTAATTCCAAGCTCCCAATGTATTCCCCTTAACTTTCTACTTTGGTAACTGTGAAGTTTGTTTTTTGTGTTGATATCTATTTCTGTTTTGTAGATAACGTACTTCAGTTAGTGTGATAATCTCTAGGTTCATTCCTTTTGCTGTAAGTGGCAATATTTCATTCTGTTTTTAAATTTTATTTTATTAAAGTATAGCTGATGTACAATATTGTGACAATTTCTACTGTATAGCAAAGTGATTCAGTTATACATATATGTACATATTCTTTTCCATTATGTTTTATCACAGGATATTGAATATAGTTCCATGTGCTATACAGTAGGAAATACTTCATCCTTTTATGACTAATACTCCGTTGTAAGATGTGTATGTATACACACTACGTCTCTGTCCATCCATCTGTCAGTGACCATTCATCCTCCCATATCTTGGCTGTTGTCAGTAGTGCTGCTATGAACATCAGTGAGCAGGGGTCTTTTTAAGTGAAGAGTTTTCATCTTTTCTGGATATATGTCCAGGAGTGGAATAGTTGGATCACATAGCCACTCTAGTTTTCGATCTTTTAAGGAACCTCCATACTGTCTTGTATAGTGGTTGCAGCAGTTTACATTACATTCCTACCAACAGTGTAGTGGGGTTCTTTTTTCTTTACCCACTTTTCACCATTTATGAATTGTAGGCTTTTTGATGATTACCATTTTGACTGGTGTGAAGTGGTACCTCATTTTTGTCTTGATTTGTATTTCTCTAATAATTAGAAATGTTGAGAATCTTTTCTTGTGCCTATTGGCCATCTGTATGTCTCCTTTGGAGAAATAGCTATTAACATTTAGATGTTCTAAACATTAAAAAAATTTTTTTAATTGAGCTGTATAAGCTGTTTGTATATTTTGGAAATTAATTTCTTTTTGGTTTCATTGTTTGTAAATATTTTCTCCCATTCTGTAGATTGTCTTTTCATTTTGTTTAGGATTTCCTTTACTGTGCATAAGCTGTTAAGTGTAACTGGCTCCCATTTGTTTACTTTTGCTTTTGTTTCCATTACTGTAGGAGACAGATAAAAAAATGTTGCTACAGTTAATTTCAAAGAGGATTTTGCTTATGTTTCCCTCTAGGAGTTTTATAGTACCATTTTGAGTTTATTTTTGTATGTAGTGTTAGAGAATGTTCTGATTTCATTCTTTTACATGTAGCCGTCCACATTTTCTCAAGGCCACTATTGTATATACTTGCCTCCTTTCTTGTAGACTAGTTGACGATAAGTGTATGGATATATTTCTGGGCTTTCTGTTCATTTCCATTGATCTATGTGTCTGTTTTTGTGCCAGTGCCATCCTCTTTGATTACTGTAGCTTTGTAGTATAGTCTGAAGTCAGGGAGTGTGACTGCTCCAGCTTTGTTCTTCTTTCTTAAGATTGTTTTGGCTATTTCCCAGGCTGTCATCTACTTTTTTTAGAGTTCTCAAAAATGTGCATAGCCCTGCAGTGCAGGTAACTCCTACTCCAAATACTTTCTGAGTACAGTTGACCCTTGAAGAACACAGTTACTGCGTAGGTCCTTTTACACACAGATTTCTCATTAAATACATACTATAGTACCACGTGATCTGCAAGTTGATTGAATTTGTGGATACAGAACCTCAGATACAGAGTATCAGCTGTAAAATTGTACATGGTTTTCGACTGTGCCGAGAGTCTTCATCCCTAATCCTCATGTTGTTTAAGGGTCAAGTGTAGTTCTCTTTAAGGAAATAAAATAATTTTATTACAGGTATACACTTATCTGGTTGTCTGGAAATTATGGAAGCATACAATTGCAGTCTAAGAGATAACATTTATATAGGCCTATCTTCATTCTCATGCCTGTTTTTAGTTACCCTTTATTAGTCTTAATATTGCTCTTTGAATATCAGAAGTCTAAATTTGTGTTATTTCTCCTATGATCTACTGCTATCTTACATAAATCAGAGGTTCTTTCCTTAATGAGGATGCAATATTCTTGTCCAGGTTTGCTGTATTTTTTTGTTTTTAGTGGGGATAGTTGTTGTCCAGTTACTCAGTCATGTTGACTCTTTGCGACCCCATGGACTGTAGCACATCAGGCTTGCCTGTCCTTCACCATCTCCTGGAGTTTGCTCAGAACTCATGTCCATCGAGTCAGTGATGCCATCCAAACATCTCATCCTCTGTCGTCCCCTTCTCCTCCTGCCTTCAGTTGTTCTCAGCATTAGGGTGTTGTCCAGTGAGTCAGCTCTTCGCATCAGGTGGTCAAATAGTGGAACTTCAGCTTCAGCATCAGTTCTTCCAATAAATATTCAGGGTCAGTTTCCTCTAGGATTGACTGGTTTGATCACCTTGCTGTCCAAGAGACTCTCGGAAGTCTTCTCCAGCACCACAGTTCAAGGCACCAATTCTTCAGTGCTCAGCCCTTTTTATTGTCTAACTCTCACATTCGTACTTAACTACTGGAAAGACCAGAGCTTTGATGATATGGACCATTGTAGGCAAAGTAATGTCTCTGCTTTTTAATACGCTGTCTAGGTTTGTCATGGTACAATGAGTAAATTGTATGGAACCAGAAATGTAAGTTTTTTTACTAACTGCTGCTTACCTCTCTCTCCTAGAGATACGTGTATAAACAGTTTAGCTTTGTGTGTACATATCTGTATATTGTTTAAAAAGTTCGAGATCTTTTTAGTTTCTCCCTTTTTCATCCAATGTATTTTATGTATCTTGTAATGTTTGTAGGAAGAGTTCCACTTCTCTCTTTATGAAAGCCTTGTTAATATTTCATGACATTAATTACTGATAGCCATTAGTTATTAAATATTCATATCTCCACTGAGGTATGTTTGCTTATTTCCACTTATTCTCTACTAAAGCTTTGTTGCAGTGACTATTTTGTATGTCTTTATACATGTTTGTGTTTTGTAGGATAAATTCCTATAAATAAAATTATAGATTGAAAGGTTTGTCCCCTTTTAGTAAGAAGTCTATCAAGTTGCATACCCTAAAAGAGTTAAAACACACTGTGGGAGGGTTTCTATCCTTTTGCGTTTCTGCCCACCCTTTTAATGTATTGATTCAGTGAACATAAACTGATGTCACATTATTTTAACTTGCATTTTCTTATGATTACTCAGGTTGGAGTTTGTTTCTTTAGATTTTTATCTTTTAAAAGATTTCTGTTTATTCCTTTTTCATGGCTATTCTGTCACATTAGTTCTTTCTGAGGAATAAAACAATCTTATCTTTAAGGTGGTCTCGCTTCTTCTTTTGGCATATATCTTTTCTTCTTATTTTGGCTTTTCTCAATGTTTGGTGATTCTTAGTTTAGCTCTTTTGTACTTGTGGCTCCCTGGTTGTTTGCTTATTCACTGTAACCCGCATTCAGTATTTGTAGGGCTTGGGGTAGGCTGTGCTGAAAATGAGTTTCCTATATGTGAAATTTGCCTCTCTTCTGAGACCAAGTGGCTCCCAAGCACTCAGGGAGTACCCAAGTACTCCCTGCTCCTCACTTCAGGTTTGGGCTGATCCCGTTGCTGTTTCAGCTCAGCACAAACAAAGCAAGGGGCATGCGTGACCACAGCAGCTGCTCAACCTGCAGATCCTTTACTAACTCCCCTGACGATCCCCCTGGCCTCCTCTCATTCCTTGTATCCTCTGATTCTAAGCTGGAATGCCTCCTGGAACTGTGTTTCTCACTACTGCTTGAATCCTATCAGATCTGATCCCTGATCCTGTCTGCTTTCTCTCTTTAAAGGTTTCCTATGTTAGACACTTTCTCTTGTATCCCAAAACTGTTACTGGTTCGTATTTTTAAATACTTAAAATACTTCATCTTTTTAAATGAAAGGAATAAAGAGAAGTATGTTCTCGTTCCACTGTTTTAATCCCCTCTTCATGTATATGTCAAGAGCATGTTACATTCCTTAATAAGATCATGGTAAGTTCACTTGTTGAATTCTGTGTGTGTGTGTGTGTGTGTGTGTTTAGTCACCGTCATGTCTGACTCTTAGTGACCCCGTGGATTGCAGTTCTCCAGGCTCCTCTGCCCATGGAATTTTCCAGGCATGGGCAGTGGAGTAGGGTGCCAGTTCCTCCTCCAGGGGATCTTCCCATCCAGGGATCCAACCCATGTCTCTTGCATTGGCAAGCAGATTCTTTACCACTGGCGCCACTAATAACCCAGTTTATGTACTACATTTTGTTTATACACTTGTTTGATTCCACATTTTAGCTATTGTGAATAACACTGCTATGAACATGAGTGTGCAAATAAATTTTGAGATGTTTCTGTCAATTCTTTTGGCTATGTACCCATAAATAGAATTATTAGATCATGTGGTAATTCTGTTTTTTATCTTTTGAGGAACTATCATTCTTTTCTAAAAAACTGTTCCATTTTACATTCCCACCTGCAAAATCCAACTGCAAAAGGATTACTAGTTTTTTCATATCCTTCTCAACAGCATTTCTGTTCTTTTGAAAGTGTTAAGTCTAAGAGATATTGGCATTTTAAAAAACATGTAGTTGCCAAAGATTGTGGGATATCTATAGAATAGAAAAAAATGTGATCTTTGTGAATTATCATTCTTGAATTGGCAGCTTTTGATCTTCCTAGCCAGTAGTTCTCAACCTGCGACTCTTTTTTGCCTCAAGTGGGGCATTAGTACGTGTTAAGTTTTCTTATTTGTCTCAACTCACTGGAGGTTGTTTCTGACAGGTAGTGAATGGCGTTCAGGGGCTACTCAACTTCCTTCAATGCACAAGACCATCCTCCTATGAGATGGCATGGGGGTTAGAAATCCTGCTTTAATCTAAAACATCTGTGTTAAAAAATTTGTTTTATTTTCTTATTGCTGAATCTCAGGCACAAAATCTTTAACGACTGGCTTTTGTGAATGCAGATGGTGACTCAGCCTATAGTTCAGAGGTTCTGGGGATCTACCTAGAATACTTTCTTTTGTTTTTTTTCCTATCGTTTTTATTTTTATTTTTTTTTCATTTATTTTTATTAGTTGGAGGCTAATTACAATGTGTGACAAAAACCACTACATTATTGTAAAGTAGACTGTTTTCTTAATAGAATGATATGGAATCTTTAATGCCCTCCATTTGATAGAAGAAAAGAGCAAACATTTAAAAAATAAAATCTCAGACTTTCTGAAAACCTGAGAGAAGAGTATGAAGAATTCCCGTACAGCTTTCTCCAACTTCCCCAACTGTTAACACTTGCTGTATTTGTTCTATCGTTCCATGTGTGTATATGCATTTCTTTCAGAATCATTTGAGATGAAGTGGCATCCATTATGCCATTTATCCTTTAATTCTTCAGTGTACATTTCCTAAAAATGAGGACATTCTCATAGTTAACCAGAGTCAATTCATGAAAATCAGGGAAATAATGTTGATACAGTTCTATTGTCTGTTCCCCACATTCCATTCGTATTTAGCCAATTGTCTCTGTAGTGTTCTTTAGGCCCAGGATTCAACCCAGGATTACTTGTTGTATTTCTTTGACATGTGTCTCTAGTTTCCTTCATTCTAGAAGAGTTCCTCAGTCTTTCCTTATCTTTAATGAGTGATTGGTTTTTTAAAGGATACAGATCAGTTCATTTGTAGAATGTCACTCAGTTTGGATTTGCCTAATGTTTTGTCATGATCGGATTCTAGCTATGCATTTTTAGCATGAATACATTGAAGTGGTGGGGACTTCCCTGATGACTCAGTGGTAAAGAATCTGCTGCCAATACAGGAGACACACAAGACGAGGATTTGATCCCTGGGTTGGGAATATCCTCTGGAGAAGGAAATGGCAACCCAATCCAGTATTCTTGTCGGGATAATCCCATGGACAGAGAAGCCTGGCGGGCTACAGTCTATGGGCTTGCAAAGAATCGGACACAACCGAGCACATTGAAGTGGTGATGTATCCTTACTGCATTTTACTCACAGGCAAACAATGTCAATTGGTCGTTTTGGTTCTTTTTTTTTTTCGTGGTTCTTGTTCCATTACTGTTGATATTAATTATTATTACTTGGTTAGGATAGTGTCTAATATGTTCTTCTACTATGAAGTTAATAAGTAAGTAGTTTGTGGAGTTATTTTGAGACTTAGGAAACATACTGTTTCACAGCTAACTTTCACCCACTTGTTTTAGTTATTAATACAGATTGTCTGAACCAGTATTACAGTAGTTTCCAAAGTGCTGATTTTCAATTTTATTTTCCTTTTGAGTTTGTTAGTTGACTTATACTGTAGGTTAAATGTTTTTCTCACACATAGCCCCGCCCCCCCATTTATTTACTTAAAAAATTATAGTAGTTTGAATTTGTGATTTCTTATTTATTTAATGACATAGTTAATTTCAATGTGCAGATTTGACCCAGATTTTGCCTGTGGCAAGTCAAGTTCTATCTTGTGTCTGTTTGACCTTTGGTATCATTCTTTTGAGCGTCTCCTTCTTATGGTACAAAAAAGTGTTCCAGGCTCATATGGTGATTTCTTTACGCCCATTTTGGTTTCAGTCATTCCTCCTGGGAGTCCTGATTCCTTTTGTTTGTCAAAAGTATTTAGATTCCCAATCATGGGCACTCAGTATTCTCATTG
Organism: Muntiacus reevesi; assembly: GCF_963930625.1. Classification (NCBI taxonomy): domain Eukaryota; kingdom Metazoa; phylum Chordata; class Mammalia; order Artiodactyla; family Cervidae; genus Muntiacus; species Muntiacus reevesi. The sequence continues at coordinate 10,596,993 of NC_089256.1, forward strand.
TCCTTGGCATGCAATTGCATTAGGTATTTTCATGAAACAGAGCTAGGTAGTATGTGCTCGGCTGCATATTTGAGCATCCCTGGTGAGTCAGTGGTGAAGAACTCACCTGCCAATAAACAGGAGATGCAAGTTTGATTCCTAGGTCAGGAAGATCCCCTGGAGGACTACAAGATAGTCCACTCCACTGTTCTTACCTGGGAAATCCCATGGACAAAGGTACCTGGCAGGCTACACTCCATGGGGTTGTAAAAGAATCAGACATGATTTAGTGACTAAACGACAACAAAAATCACCGAGACATGTTTCTTTCCTTTATCTACTAAAAACCACGAGTTCTTATCACTGTCTCTAATATGGATTCACTACCATAGGATTTCTTTTTAGTCTGTGCCTTAATGTATTTTAATTTACCTTTTCTGACAGTGAGTAATCTGGATTCCTATCAACCTTAACATACTTATTTGCTCAGTCCTCTGTTTGTAATCAATCTCCCAATCATTTAACTGTCTTCTCAGTCGCTGTCCCACCCACTGTGACTGCATGTACTGTCTCATCCTCAGCTGTATGTTTTTCAGGTCCCCAGTCTGGCCAATGCTTAGTTAATTCTGTCCTTTGAAAGCATATTGCTAACACGTTTTGAGTTTCTAGCCTCTCTGAATATGACAGATGAATTTTCCAGACCCATGACCCCCCCACCTCCAGTGAGCAAGGGGAAAGAGCCATAATCTTTTTTCCATATGCTCATGGCAGGATACATATGTTGTGTTTCATTTTGGTCAATAAAGCATAATATGTATATGATTTGAAAAATATAGATGTTTTTTGCTTCCTGCAACATTTCCGGTAGTTGTTTGTTTTTACCTTGGATTTATTCAGTACTGTGCTTCTCATAGCTCAGTAAACAATCACAGTGCAATTACACAGTTAACTCATTGCTCTTCCCTCTTCCTTTACTGCTCTGTCTTCAGGATATTTACTTGTAGCAGGTCTGTAAAGTCTTATTTTGATCCATGAGATTATAGTAGATCTGCTAGGTTTTTTCACTATTTAACTCAATAGCAGTCTGCCTTTCTCTGGCATGAACAATTTATATTCTTTGTTGTTTGCAGTATCAGCTTTCACTTTTATATGTAAGTGTAGGATTCTGATTACTTGCAATGATCATTTTTCAAAGAAACTCAGTCAAGTTTGTGAAATAAAGCATATGATTTATAGATTGAGGCTCTGGATATAAACCCACTGTAGTTCATACATGGGGGGAGAGATTAGAGTTTGTGTCTGTATGGATATGGATACATGTCTATAAAAAGACTTTATTTTTGCTAAGAGCAGTTTTACACTCAAAACATTTAGGAGGACTGTACAGAGATTTGCCACATATCCCTGCCCCTGCACGTATATAGGCCTCCTGTTTATTAGCATCACTCACCAGAATGGTACATTATTACTAGGGAAGAATTTATATTAATATATCATAATTACTCAATGGCCATAGTTTGCCTTAGATTTCCTTCCTGCTGTTCTGTATTCTGTGGGTGTGGACAAATGTACAATGACATACAGGACTTCCAAAGTAGTGCAGTGGTAAACAAAACACCAGCCAGTGCTAGAGACTCAGGAGAGGTGGGTTGGATCCCTGGAACAGGAAGATTCCCTGGAGGAGAAAATGGCAGCCTACTTCAGTATTCTTGACTAGAAAATTCCTTGGGCAGAGCCTGGTGGTTAAAATCTATATGATCGGCAGGTTGGACACACTGAGCATATATGCACACATGCATAATGACATATCTGTCCATGGCAACCACTGATCTTTTTAATGTCTCCATAGTTTTGCTTTTTCCAGAATGTTGTAGTGGAACCATTTCGCATATAGACTTTTCAGATTGTCTTGTTTCTGTTAGTCATATGCATTTAAAGTTTCTCTGTGTCTTTTTGTGACATACATGACAGGTCATTTCCTTTAGTGCTAAATAGTTTTCCATTTTGTGTATTACAGTTTATCCATTTAGTTACCCATTCACCTACTGAAAAACATCTTGGTTGCCTCCAAGTTTTGGAAACTTTATTTATTTATTTATTTTAATTTTTTATTTATTTATTTTTTTGGAAACTTTAAAGCTGCTATAAACATCCATGTACAGGTTTTTGTGTGGACATAAGCTTTTGACTCCTTTTGGTAAATATAAATAACCAAGGAGCGTGATAACTGGATTGTGTGGTAAGAGTGTTTAGTTTTGTAGGAAATTGCCAAACGGTCTTCCTAAATGATTGTAGTATTTTGCATTCCCATCAGCATTGAACAGAGTAGCTCCACATCCTTAGCAGGTTTAGATATTGTCAGTGTTTTCGATTTGGGCCATTCTAATAGGTATGTAGTCATATTTCATTTTGTTTTAATTTGCATAACCCTGCTGACATGTGATGTTAAACATCTTTCCATATATCATCAGTTCAGTTCAATTGCTCAGTCATGTCCGACTCTTTGTGACCCCATGAACTGCATGCACCACACCAGGCTTCCTGGTCTATCACGAACTCCAGGAGCTTGCTCAGACTCATGTCTATCGAATTGGTGATGCCATCCAACCATCTCATTCTCTGTTGTCCCCTTCTTTTCCTGCCTTCAATCCCTCCCAGCATCAGGTTATTTTCCAATGAGTCAGTTATTTGCATCAGGTGGCCAAAGTATTGGAGTTTCAGCTTCAGCATCAGTCCTTCCAATGAATATTCAGGACTGATTTCCTTATATATATGTATATATTTTACCATCTGTATTTATTATTTTTGAGGTATTTCTTCAGGTCTTTGATCTATATTTTTGTCTATTGTTTGTTTTCTTGCTGTTGAGGTTTAAGAATTCTTTGTATATTTTGGATACCAGTCCTTTATTATAAGATATGTGCACATATTTCCCCCCAGTCTGTGGCCTGTGTTTTCATTCCATTGACATCTTCTTTTGCAGAGCAGATAATTTAAAATTTCAGGAAAGTTTAGCTTATCAATTATTTCAGTGATGGATCATGCATTTAGTTTTATATGTGATAAGTTATCACCAAACCCAAGGTCATTTAGATTTTCTCCTGTTTTCTTCTAGGAGTTTTATAGTTTTGTATTTCACATTTATTGTTACCTAAGTCATGTAGTTTTGGCCCTTAACCTTGTTCTTTCTGTTTTGATAATGTGTTGACTCTTCTGGGTTTTTTGCCCTTCCATATAAACTTTAAAATCAGTTTTTTGATAGCCACATAATAACTTACTGAGATCTTAATTGGGTTAGAATTGAATCTATTCATATTAAGTTGAGGAAAACTAACAGTATTGAATCTTCTTATCCATGAACATGGAATATAGCTCCATTTATTTAATTCTTTGATTACTTTCATCAGAGTTCTATAGTTTTCCTTATATAGATCTTGTATGTATTTTGTTAACTTTATACCTGTTTACTTACTTTGGGGTAGTAATGTAAAGGGCATTGTGTTAATCAATTTTAAATTCCACTTGTGTATTGCTAATACATAAGAAGATGATTTACTTTTATATATTAAACTTGTATCCCACACTTGGTGTAATTGCTTATTGGTTCCAATGGTGTTTTTGTTGACTGTTTCAGATTTTGTCTATGGGGAATTGTGTTATCCTAATTCTTTTTAACATATGCATGTACTATTTTGAATCTCACTACTTTAGAAAGTTAGTGGTTTGATTTAATTAAGTTTAATGTTGATATGAAATCCCAGCTAAAGTAATTTCAAGTACCAAATGGCAAACTAATAGAATATGTTAATAAATCCTTACACAATCTTGTCAGATAGTTCTGGAGATTTTTTGAGGGGGTGGGCTAAGGGAGATACATTTTTGCCTAAATGGTATAGTTTTTCTTTATATTTGGGAAAATGTATCTTTACTTTCATGTTAGTCTCAATTCAGAGTCTGAATTGAACAAACAGTATGGTCCATTTTCTTTATTTCAATATATTCTTATAAGAATTGTTAAAGAAAATGGGATAGCTTTTTTTTTTAATGTTTGATTTTAGCCACGATTCAATTCTTAATCTAAATGGTTTAGTGCCTCAGAGCTAAGAAGGCACCTATTACTTTTTTCTAAAAAAGAAAACTTCATAGTTTTGGTTCATCTTTGTTTTTTTCTTTGTAGCAATTAAAAATTTTAAAAGATGAGAAACTCAGTTCAAATATGACTTCTTTTTAATCCAAATTGTAATTCTGCCACCTAGTGTTTGTACATGGACTTTAAAAGAGGATTCTTTTTTTTTCTTTCTTTTAAAAAAACTAAGGATAATTTTTCCTTAATCTTTAGTTTACAAATTTAATACTCAGCTTAATGAAACTTTTGAAGGGAGCTGCAACTTTCTAATGAATTAAATTGTACATATCTCACATTTTAAAGTTCATTATTTTCAAAATTCATGATATAATTAACCCTTGAACAACATGGGTTTGTCTTGTGCAGATCAAATGAATTTTGTTTTAATATACACATTCTACAGTACCACATGATTCGTGGTTTGGTTAAATGCATGGATTTAGGGGTTTTCTACTGCTTGGGAGTTGGTGCCCCTAACCCCTGTGTTCAAGGTTTACCAGTTATGTTTACATGATTCAGTTTTGTAACCAGTAATTTTGCTCTCTTAGAGTCGAGGTGGAAAGAAGTTTCTTGCTGTACTGAAAGAAATCTTGGACAGGGATCCATTGTCTCAACTGTGTGAGAATGAAATGGATCTAATTTGGACTTTGCGACAAGACTGCAGAGAGAATTTCCCACACGCATTGCCGAAATTGCTGCTGTCGATCAAGTGGAATAAACTTGAGGATGTAGCTCAGGTAACAAGAGATCATTTTTGTAACTCCATCTGGTGGTTATGTTACTTTATTGATTTCACGTAAATTGTCCTTTCCTACAAACATATGTTTCCACAGGTTGGATAATTTTCTGCAGGAGAAGTTTTCGGGTTTTAAACTCTTAGGTCTTTTGATCTAAATGGTAGACCAGAAAGTTTTAAGATTTCAAAATCCCAAATTCTGAGTAGGTTTTCTATGTCCTTTACTAAAGATAATTAAAACTTAGGTCTTGGAATAATTTCTGCCAGCATATGGTAGATGCTGGGTTACTTTTACCAGCTTTATCAATAAAGTCCTAGGTTTTCATCTTAAGACCCTTTGCAACGAATGTCTAAAATGCATATGTATTATTTGAAATTAACCTCTATTTTTAGAAGTTAACGGTTTAGATAACAAATTAAATGATCTAAAACATCTCTTTTACGATTTATTTAAAGCTGGGCAGTGTTGATGAATGTTTGCCTTTAGGCAGTATAGAAAAAAGGAAAAAAAATTTGGATCCAGAAGAAGCCACCAGATTTTAGCTACTTAACTTTATTTTCAAGAACCTTTGAAAAAACAGTGGCATTACAAAATGCATTTGGTTACCAATTTTCTCCAGAAAGATTCTTGAATTGATTTTTTAATCAGAATGAATACATTTGTTATATTAAGAGAACCACATTTATTCACCTTACTTACTTGAATTCAATTAGTCTTTTACATTTTTTCTTGTTTTATTAAATCTATAATGACTTAAATTTAGTTGAGAAATACATATTTATTTGAATCTTATATTTTGAAGATCTTTGCTTTATTTTATTTCTCAAATTAAGTTTAGAAAGGATTTCTTTTGAGTTTATTCCTGGTGTCTAATGTTTTTTTTTTGGAATCATGCTACAAAATTATAGGATATGCCTTGTTTAAGCTGTTTATACAGCTAGGCCACATGACCATTACTTTGAAAAGGAGTTATTTTTGTCAGATGTCTGTTTTTTAAAGCTAGGTTTTAATTGTTCTGATATAGTTGTCATCTAACCAGTTATTTCTTTAAATTCAAGGTTAGTTTTCTGTGAACCCCCATAATGATTGAATGTAAGATATAAGAATTTTTTAGTTGGCACATTTGCCTATTTCTTATGAATAGTGTTCATCTCCAAGTGCCTATCCAAGAAATACATCATTTTATTATTTTGAATAGAATTAGAATAGAAAAAAATTCTTGCTGTACTCTTAAGATATCTGAAAGAGAGGTTTTGTATTCTAGCTGTCAGAAAATAGAATAAGACAGTTCAAGCTTAATATTTCTTTATTTGAACCCCAGGGACACAGATTTTTTTTTTTTTAATAAAATTTTTATTGGAGAAAAATAGAACCACCACGTACACAGGGAAAAGAACACAAAAATTCAACTGATACAGAACTGTCACAACTCCCCAATGTTGTTTGCGATTACTTTTCAATTTCTTAAATGGCTTCCCTCAATTTTTTAAATAGCCTTGCCAATTTTCAGCTGAAATAGAATCAAGTTTTCAAAAAATTAAGAGCCTCAGCGAAGGGACCAGCTTTTAAGATAACAAAGGTGACACCAAGAGTCTCCTAATAGGACCAATTCTACCGAAAAATTCCTGAAGCACATAACTACTGAGTCTGGTAGAACAGTAGCTCAGAGACCATCAGGGATTAGTTAGAACACTGACTCAGACGGTCCAGTATGCAGAGAGGGCAAACAAAAAAGCTGCATTTCCCTGTCAGATGAGTTCACGTAAGAAAACCAAGGAGGTACTAAGAAAATACAGGCAATGGCTGCTCAAAATAATTAAGAAGGCAATCTAAATACCACATATTATTAGACAACAGTGTGTAAAGTGATGCAATTAGAAAACAGGCAACTTTAAAAAAATATGGTCACAGGTTTTTGAGAACTCAAGTAAACAATCAATAGCAAACAAGAGCTGAAAGTCTTCTCAGCTGAGGGTTGAAAGTGAAAGTGAAGTCGCTCAATCACATCTGACTCTTTGCGACCCTGTGGACTGTAGCCCACCAGGCTCCTCCGTCCATGGGATTCTCCAGGCAAGAATACTGGAGTGGGTTGCCATTTCCTTCTCCAACAGATTTTTATACTGAGGAATTTAGTATACTTGTCTCATTTCCATGAGTGAATCTAAAGCATTGTGTTTCAGATGTAAGTTACTTTCCTCCATTGTGTAGAAAAAGTCAGTAGTGTAACTTAATACTCAAAAAGAAAAATTTAAATGTGTATAGGCAAGTGCAGGAAGCAGAGAAGGCATTGGGAACCCACTTCAGTACTCTTGCCTGGAAAATCCCATGGATGAAGGAGCCTAGTAGGCTGCAGTCAATGGGGTCTCGAAGTCGGACACAACTAAGCGACTTCACTTTCACTTTTCATTTTCATGCATTGGAGAAGGAAATGGCAACCCACTCCAGTGTTCTTGCCTGGAGAATCCCAGTGATGGCGGAGCCGTTGGGCTTCCGTCTGTGGGGTCGCACAGAGTCGGACAGGACTGAAGCGACTTAGCAGCAGCAGCAGCAAGTACAGGAAGACATGAATTTCATGATCCTAAGCCCCCCTTTTAGTAGTCTAGAAAGGTAGAGCAAAAGAATAAAAAAATAGTGTGTTTTATTTTCTCCCTGGTCCTATCCCATTGCCAGTTACACTAATCTGGTAGAAGAGACTATAAACCATATTTTCAATAAATTGATTTCCTGACTTCCCTAGTGGTCACTTGGTTAAGAATCCGCCTGATGATGTAGGTGACGTGGTTTGATCCCTGGGCTGGGAAGATTCCTCATGCCATGGGGCAGCTGAGCCCATTCTTCACAGTTACTGAGCCTGTGCTCTGTAGAGCCTAAGAGCCTTAAGTACTGATGGCCACGTGCCCTAGAGCTCATGCCCTATAACTAGAGTGACCCCGCTCACCAAAACTAGGGAAAGCAATTGAACGGCCACTAAGATGCAGTGCAGTCAAAAATAAATAAATGTGGAGAAGGAAATGGCAACCCACTCCATTACTCTTGCCTGGAAAATTCCATGGATGGAGGAGACTAGTAGGCTACAGTCCATGGGGTTGCAAAGAGTCAGACACAACTGAGCAACTTTGCTTTCAGTAGTATTTTATTTGTAATACTATGTGTTGTTTATTGGTCAAGTTTTGCCTATTAAAATGAAGAAAGTCTACTAAAATAAATAAATAAATGAAGAAATAAAAATTTTTTAAAAATTGGCTGCCTAAGAGAAGTGGAGAGTCAGAACCTGGTGCTAATTTTACTGTGATTCTGAAGGTATAAGCCATGGGTGAAAATTGTGTAACAGATTAGCCTCCCATTAATCCACAAGAAAGTATTCTTTTAGCATACTGCAGAAGGGATTTCAATAGCCATATAAATAGTGAAATTAATTCAATCGTCTCTGCAGCAGATGAATAATTAATTACATGTTAATTTCACTATTTTTTTTGGCTAAGTCATATTTGCCTTCCCTGTTTGCTTCCATAGCTTTCATCAAACTGAAGTGATGAGTGTTTGTAATTTAATGTTTGTATTTCAATTTAATAATTATAAATAACATGCTAAGAGAATTACTTTTCAGTAGTAGGGCTGTTTTTAACCCATAACATAGTTGAACCTCTGGTATTATATAACATTATGCATCCCAGTATTGTTTTTGTGGAGCAGTGTATTCCATGTGTTAACTGCGGATGCTAGGAGTTTTTTTAAACTATTAGTTCCTTAGGAAACAGTCCCCCTTATCTATATAAGAAGGACTACTGGTCCATTAGAATTTTGGAGAAAGTGGGTGATAAAACCTGGGGTGAGGTAGGTGTTGCATATCTTTAAACTAATATTCCTCAATCTTTTCTCATTATTACCCTCCTAGGAAGCATTTTACATATTTTTCCCCTAATAGCCCTATCCCCATGGGGTTTTGATACCACAGATAAGTGTATGTTCATCTGCCTGTGTACTGTATGCGTACATATACTGTATACATTAAAAGAGCAAGTATAAGAGGTAAACATTTTCTTTAGTAGTTTAAGAATAATTGAATCAAGATTTAATGTAAAAGTTAAAATGTAAAAAGTAACATTTCACTGTATTTGTTGAATAACTTTGACATAATTAATTATGTAAATTGCACATTTATATCCAAGTTAGTAATTTATGTAAATGTATATTAAAAATAGTAATGTAATCAGCTTCTAAAATTTACTGAAAAGGCTTATTTTTTTCTGCTAATGTAAAGCAATTTAAAATTAATATCTCTGGTCTTGATGTCAGTGCTGTTTAAGTAATACCCAGGAAAACCCAGTGATATAAGTTAGAAATTAAGGAATAAGACTTTGTTGTATAAAGTTGAGCTTTGGACAGTCACAACTCATAATTATCAGAAAAGTGTTTCACTCGCCTCCATATCCACTTTTCTTTCCACTTCCCTTCTGCGGTAAGAATGTAAGCTATAAGCATATCAAAATCATGAGGAGGAAGGGACTCTACAAAATCAACCCTTCATAAAAGGAAATCATAAAAGGAAGCTCTGATGAGTCTCACTGCATTCTGATGGGAGGCAGATAAAATCCTTTCTAGAAATTTGGGTTTTCTGGAACTTAGGTTTCCATGTCCATCTGAGCTCAGCCTTCACTGGTACTCCCAAGTCATCCCCCCATGGGATGCTTTTTTATCCTATGTCTCGATAATTTCTAAGTGGCATCTGTAGATGGGAAACTGGCTGTATTTAGTAAACTAGGTACTGTTTATTTCCTATGGGTAACTTACTATGATTTAAAGGATTTACTAAAGTTTTATAAAGTGATAGATACTCTTAAACTCAAGATAATTTTATGTTGATTTATTAATGTACTTTTTATATGTAAAGTGCCTTTTATTAGTTTGCGTCTTGCAGCTTATATTTGTACTTTGAATTTTACTTTTAAGTATTTCTTTTTTTTTAAATTTATTTTTAATTGGAGGATACTTTCTTTACAGTGTTGTGTTGATTTCTGTTGTACAACAAGATGAATCAGCTTTAAGTATATATATATATATATATCCCTCCCTCTTTAGCCTTCCTCAAAGGTGTTTAAGTATTTTTTGGTCATTTCTCTTTCCTCCCCTTCCTCTCACCTTCTCCTCTCCTCTTGCCCCTGCCTTTATTTCCTTTAAAAAGTTTTTAATGGTTAATGATTGTAGAATTCATATATTCAGTGTGTCATTCTACTTCCAGCTAAGTACATAATCACTTTTTGCCTGCTTACCTAGAGAATAGTCAGCAGAGACCATCTTTTATTAACCTATATTAGCAATAATGGATTTTTGAGACCTTAGTAATTGCACGTGTGCTTCTCCTTTCTTTTGACCCATCTCTGTTCCTGTGTACCGAGAAAAAACAGATAAGTGGTTCAGAAATGATAGGAGAGAAAAGTAATCTTTTTTTCCTTTCAATTTTTGAACAGCTTCAAGCACTACTTCAGATTTGGCCTAAACTGCCCCCCCGGGAGGCCCTCGAGCTTCTAGATTTCAACTATCCAGATCAGTATGTGCGAGAGTATGCTGTGGGCTGCCTGCAACAGATGAGGTATCTCCTGCAGGGGCTTTTTGGGGTCAAGGAATAACTTGTGGGTGAGAAGAGAAGTTGAGATCTGCTTGAATGTTCTGTAAGAAAGGAAAAGGCTAGGAATGATTCAGGTCAGAGCGCTTGTCCCCTTCCTCCCTGTTGTTCTGTCACACTCTCAAGTCTCCTATCCAACACACACACACACACACAAACACACACACACACACACACACGTCAGAGCGCTTGTCCCCTTCCTCCCTGTTGTTCTGTCACACTCTCAAGTCTCCTATCCAACACACACACACATACACACACACACACATCAGAGCGCTTGTCCCCTTCCTCCCTGTTGTTCTCTCTCAAGTCTCTCCTATCCAACAACACACAGACACACACACGCTAGGAATGATTCAGGTCAGAGCGTTTGTCCCCTTCCTCCCTGTTGTTCTATCTCTCAAGTCTCTCCTATCCAACACACACACACACACACACACACACACACACACACGTCAGAGCGTTCGTTCCCTTCCTCCCTGTTGTTCTATCTCTCAAGTCTCTCCTATCCAACACACACACACACACACACACACGTCAGAGCGTTCGTTCCCTTCCTCCCTGTTGTTCTATCACACTCTCAAGTCTGTCTTATCCAACACACACACACAATACAGATGTTTTTGTTTTTGGCCACACCACATGGCATGCAGTATCTTAGATCCTTGGCCAAGTATTAAACCCACACCCCCTGCAGTGGAAACACAGTACCTTCACCACTGTACCATCAGGGAAGTCCCCTCTCTATAACAAACAAAAAAGCAGTCAAAAACTGCATTTGGTGGTCCCCAAGATCACTCTCCAGTGTCATGACTCTTGGCTAAGATTTATTATAGCAAAAGAATCCAGAGCAGAATTGGCAGAGGAAAAATTCAGGGGGCAAAATCCCGTGGAAACCAGAGAGATGCTGCTATGAGTTCTTTCCAAAAGGAGTCACACTGACTGCACTTAATTCCCCCAGCAACAATTCATGACGGCATGCCTGAATACTGTCTACCAGAGAGCTTGTTAGAGACTTGGTTGTACTTTGTTTGTTGGCTAGTTTGATTTTTATTAAGACCTAGTCAGTTAAGTACCTCTGTCTAGCATATTCCCAAATCCTAGACTCCCGAAATGAAAATGGGTGTTGGGCATAAGCTGTACTGTTTGCAAAAGCAGTTTAAGCAGTGACCCAGTCTTATCCGTTAGGGTGGTGAGAAGCCTTCCCAGTCTATATTCCCAGATGCCAGCCAAGGGCTAACCTTGTAAGCTTACTTTTTCAAAGGATAGCAATCTGGCTTGCTATTCTATTAACTTTTTTTTTTTTTTTAAGTCTTTTTTTTTTTTTTTTTTTTAATTTTTCAGTGGGTTTTGTCATACATTGATATGAATCAGCCATAGAGTTACACGTATTCCCCATCCCGGTCCCCCATCCCACCTCCCTCTCCACCCGATTCCTCTGGGTCTTCCCAGCCCACCAGGCCCGAGCACTTGACTCATGCCTCCCACCTGGGCTGGTGGTCTGTTTCACCACAGATAATATACATGCTGTTCTTTCGAAACATCCCACCCTCACCTTCTCCCACAGAGTTCAAAAGTCTGTTCTGTACTTCTGCGTCTCTTCTTCTGCCCTGCATATAGGGCCATCGTTACCATCTTTCTAAATTCCGTATATATGTGTTAGTATACTGTAATGTTCTTTTATCTTTCTGGGTTACTTCACTCTGTATAATGGGCTTCAGTTTCATCCATCTCATTAGAACTGATTCAAATGAATTCTTTTTAACGGCTGAGTAATATTCCATGGTGTATATGTACCACAGCTTCCTTATCCATTCATCTGCTGATGGGCATCTAGGTTGCTTCCATGTCCTGGCTATTATAAACAATGCTGCGATGAACATTGGGGTGCACGTGTCTCTTTCAGATCTGGTTTCCTCAGTGTGTATGCCCAGGAGTGGGATTGCTGGGTCATATGGCAGTTCTATTTCCAGTTTTTTAAGAAATCTCCACACTGTTTTCCATAGTGGCTGTAATAGTTTGCATTCCCACCAACAGTGTAAGAGGGTTCCCTTTTCTCCACACCCTCTCCAGCATTTATTGCTTGTAGACTTTAGGATAGCAGCCATCCTGACTGGCGTGTAATGGTACCTCATTGTGGTTTTGATTTGCATTTCTCTGATAATGAGTGATGTTGAGCATCTTTTCATGTGTTTGTTAGCCATCTGTATGTCTTCTTTGGAGAAGTGTCTGTTTAGTTCTTTGGCCCATTTTTTGATTGGGTTGCTTATTTTTCTGGAATTGAGCTGCAGGAGTTGCTTGTATATTTTTGAAGTTGATCCTTTGTCTGTTGCTTCATTTGCTATTATTTTCTCCCATTTTGAAGGCTGTCCTTTCACCTTGCTTATAGTTTCCTTTGTTGTGCAAAAGCTTTTAAGTTTCATTAGGTCCCATTTGTTTGTTTTTGCTTTTATTTCCAATATTCTGGGAGGTGGGTCATAGAGGATCCTGCTGGTACCACAATTTTCTTATCCACTCATCTGCTGATGGACATCTAGGTTGCTTCCATGTCCTGGCTATTATAAACAGTGCTGCGATGAACATTGGGGTACATGTGTCTCTTTCAGATCTGGTTTCCTCAGTGTGTATGCCCAGCAGTGGGATTGCTGGGTCATATGGCAGTTCTATTTCAGTTTTTTAAGGAATCTCCACACTGTTCTCCATAGTGACTGTACTAGTTTGCATTCCCACCAACAGTGTAAGAAGGTTCCCTTTTCTCCACACCCTCTCCAGCATTTATTGCTTGTAGACTTTAGGATAGCAGCCATCCTGACTGGCGTGTAATGGTACCTCATTGTGGTTTTGATTTGCATTTCTCTGATAATGAGTGATGTTGAGCATCTTTTCATGTATTTGTTAGCCATCTGTATGTCTTCTTTGGAGAAATGTCTGTTTAGTTCTTTGGCCCATTTTTTGATTGGGTTGCTTATTTTTCTGGAATTGAGCTTCAGGAGTTGCTTGTATATTTTTGAGATTAATCCTTTGTCTGTTTCTTCATTTGCTATTATTTTCTCCCAATCTGAGGGCTGTCTTTTCACCTTACTTATAGTTTCCTTTGTTGTGCAAAAGCTTTTAATTTTCATTAGGTCCCATTTGTTTATTTTTGCTTAATGGAACTGGAGGAATCAACCTGCCTGACTTCAGACTCTACTACAAAGCCACAGTCATCAAGACAGTATGGTACTGGCACAAAGACAGAAATATAGATCAATGGAACAGAATAGAAAGCCCAGAGATAAATCCACGAACCTATGGACACCTTATCTTTGACAAAGGAGGCAAGGATATACAATGGAAAAAAGACAATCTCTTTAACAAGTGGTGCTGGGAAAACTGGTCAGCCACTTGTAAAAGAATGAAACTAGAACACTTTCTAACACCATACACAAAAATAAACTCAAAATGGATTAAAGATCTAAATATAAGACCAGAAACTATAAAACTCCTAGAGGAGAACATAGGCAAAACACTCTCCGACATAAATCACAGCAAGATCTTCTATTAACTCTTTTCTGTCTACTACCTAGAACTAAGAAATATTAATTTCTTAATTTGTATTTTTAAAGTTTTTTTTAAATTTGTATTTGTTAAGCAGTTAACATTACAGTTAGAATCTTCATAGTTTGCTTATTTAGTCCCGATTACTTTCACTTCCCAGAGACAACTGTTACCAAAAATTTGGTGTATATCCTTCTATACATCATTTTTCTGTTTTTATCACTTTCATACATCTATAAAGTATAGGTATGAGGTAATATCTTACATTTAAAAATTACATAGATGTGCCTTGTCATATATTGTTTCATATATGACAAAAAGTTTTTTTTTTCCTTTATTGAACGTTAGGTTTTTGAGGGCAGTCTTCTCCTGTTAGGTATAAATGTAATTTACTCCTTTCACTACCGTGTAATATTCTGTTGTAGAGATTTATTATGTTTCTCTATTGAAGTACATTTCAAATTTTCTCAAAATTTCCCATTGTTAACAATGCTACAGTGAACATGTTTCTATAGTCCCTTTAGGGTAGTACATGTATGAGAATCTGTGGGATTTATTTGATAAAATATCAATTTGGAGACAATCTCAGACAATGAGCATTTAAAATTTTTTCCATTTTCCTTCTAGCCTCAAAAGGAGGGGTTATACTGTATGGTTTTTATTTTTCTTTTGGCTGTGACGCACAGCATGTGGAATCTTAGTTCCCAGACCAGGGGTCAAACCTGCCCCCCCTGCATTTGCAGTGCAGAATCTTAACCATTGGACCACCAGGGAAGTCTCTGTATGATTATTTAAAAAGCAAAACTTCTCAGAAAATTAAGGATATAGTGATTTTTTTTTTTCTACTTTTAAAAATATATCATTTATGTTCTAAATTGTGTGATATTCAAAACAAATTATACAAAACATTTTTTCAGGTATGTCTGTGAGACATCTTTTTCAGTATGAGGATAGAGGAAGCCTCTTTTATAATTCTGTCATTTACACTATTTATAGATTTTATAATGGGCATGGATTTTACAGTAAGCTTAAGATAGTTGTATAGATAGTTTTTAAAAATGAGGCTCCCAATTGTTCCTCAGCCTCCCTAAGTTTGCATTGGATACCTGAGGGGTAGGGTCTACCTGGCCACCTCCTTGGAATGAGCCAATTGTTTTTTTCAAATATGTTGAACCCTAGGCAGAGATTGGGAGAAGGCAGTGGCAACCCACTCTAGTACTCTTGCCTGGGAAATCCCATGGATGGAGGGGCCTGGTAGGCTACAGTTCATGGGGTTGCGAAGAGTCGGACACGACTGATGTGACTTAGTAGCAGCAGCAGGCAGAGATTGTTGTGGTTCCATGTTTCAAATAGGTAATTCTAATGTGTCTTCCTCTGTTAAATTTTCTACTTACGAGGTCTTTTTTTTTAGGTGAATAATGTCCTAGATTTAGGTTCCACATCTGATTTAGACTACATTTTTAACCATTTATTATCCAAGATGAATCACCAAGTAGAGGACTTGAGATACGTATCTTAACCTGACTACAGGAATTGCCTCTAATGAGACTGTTTACATGTGAATGGTTTGGAGATAGATACAAAATAGAGAGCCACAATCTTAATTAATTCAGCTCATTTAATTATAGTGTTTTGTTAATTCCTTGAGTCCTTCCAACTTATAAATGCACTCTTTATTCTTCAAACTATTTGAAGATTTTAATTGTTCATTCATTATCTGGGAGCAAAATTTACTTAACCCTTTGATAGGAAAGGAAAATTAAGTTGCTGAAGTACTGATGGAATTTGTGTTTTAAAAAACTGGTTGACTGAGTAGTAAACTTCTTCAGCATGATCAGAAAACTATTTTTATTATAACTCTGGGATGATTGTAAATACAGTCATCAGTTGTATCAACCTAGTTAACTTACTGAAAGTGCCCCATATAGCTGTTCTTTGCTTCTTTTCACACACTCTTCTGCCCACCAGAAATCCTCAGCTTATCTTGTGTTATTGTAGTTGTGAAACTGAATGTACAGCATGCAACAAGCTTGACCCCAAAGAACGACTGTTTCAGTAAGTTAGTGTTTGGAGTTTGATAAGTGAAAAGGGGTCTTTTTCCAGCTCTGATTGTTGAGTGACTTACTCTGTATTTTGTTTCTTTCAGTGATGAAGAACTCTCTCAGTATCTTTTACAATTGGTGCAAGTTTTAAAATATGAGCCTTTTCTTGATTGTGCCTTGTCTAGATTCCTACTAGAAAGAGCACTTGCTAACCGGAGGATAGGGCAGTTTTTATTTTGGCACCTCAGGTAAGTCTTTTATATTTCAAATTGAGTCCACTATATGCTTTTGTAAGTATTAATCAACATAATATAGGCTATTTAGCAGAAGAGTCCAGCTGCTTTCATTGTTTCTGAGTCATCGATAACATTTATGCTTTCCTGGTGTCTCCTCCTATTTCTCAATACCCAGATTCTCAGTTTTCATTTGGCAATGTAACTCAGATAAATGTCCCTCTATGCCTCCTTGATTTTTAACTGTAATTAATAACTTTTATCATAGTAATTTTTATTGCTACTACTGATGGTTATAAGTATTGCTATTTTCCAGTAATGTATCCTTACTGGGTTAACATATTTGGATTAAAAAATACTTACTTATTCCTCGAAAAGATTGTGGGTAGTTGTATCATCATTGCTACTATTGCGTAAATAAAGATTTTAGGGATTCCCTGGTGGCTCAGATGTAAAGAGTCCACCTGCCAACGGAACAGACACAGGTTCAATCCCTGATACAGGAAGATCCGACATGCCGTGGAGCAACTAAACCCGTGTACTATAGTTATTGATCCTGTGGTGTAGAGCCCGGGAGTAGCAGCTACTGAAGTGTGTGCAGCTTAGAACTCAGGGTCTGCAACAAAAGAAGCCAACACAATGAGAAGCCAATGCACCACAACTGGAGAAAAGCCCACCCAGCAACATACACCCAACATAGCCAAAAAATAAATAAATAAAATTATATGTGTGTGTGTATATATATATATATACACACACATACACACATATATAAAAGATTTTAGTTTTCCTAAAACAGCAACTTTATTTTTAGCTTCTTTACTGACAAGGTCATTTTCAGAAATACATCAGTCTTATTAAACCAAGTTTATATGGGAGTAAAATTGGGAAAGAGAACTAAAGTTCTTTTGTTTCCTAGGAAGATTGTCACTTTTTTTTTTTTGAGGTTGTGATATATGGTTTTGTTTTTTTTTTCATTTATTTTTATTAGTTGGAGGCTAATTACTTTACAGTTTATAGTGGTTTTTGCCATACATTGACATGAATCAGCCATGAATTTACATGTGTTCCCCATCCCGATCCCCCCTCCTGCCAAGATTTTCACTTCTTTGTTTCTGACTCTACTCAGACATTTGTGATTTTTTTTCCACCTGGACTTCATATGGAAGCTAATCAGTAACAGAGAAAGATAACTTTTCACCTCTCTGGCTAAGCTTCTTAAAGAAAATAAGCTGTATAGTATTTTGATGTAATTTTAGGGGTTATAGTTCTGAATCTTGATTTCTTTATTATTAACTTTTTAACTTCTTTCTCATCTAGTTCAATCTTCTTATTTTTAAATCCTTAAAGGAATAACAGAATAAGATATTCCTTCCTTTTTCAAGTGTGTTTACCATTCTTTAAATGAGGAAAAAAATCAAATAGTAGTCACTTGAGGAATTTGTTAGTTGTGTGATATGAGTCAGATCTATTTCATCTTAATTGTCTATAAATTGGTAATAATATCATTTCACTCCAAAAAATAAGATGTAAAAACTTTGGATTTCATGGAATAAACAATTAACTAGTGTTAATATCACATATCTTTTTGAACTACAGTGTTTAAAGAATTAAAAAGTTTAGCATCCAACCAGTGACTGTATACATGATATGATCTTCCTTTCTTTTTTTTTTTTTAAATTTTTTTTCTTTCTTTCTTTTATAAGAATCATTAGTTAATTTCATAATAGAATAAAGAAGTATTTTCATTTGGGGACCTGAAGTGTTTGATAAATCTTCTTTCCTGTTAACTTTTTGCAGATCTGAAGTACACATTCCTGCTGTTTCAGTACAATTTGGTGTTATCCTTGAAGCGTACTGCCGGGGAAGTGTAGGTCACATGAAAGCGCTTTCTAAGCAGGTATCAGCTTGCTTTAATCTTAATGTTGTCTTTGCCACATGAAATTTGATAAATTTTGTCATATGTTCTATCTCCCATCACATTGTTTCATAAGAGATTTCCATAACTAAATTCAGTTAATACATGTTTTAATAAAAAATGTAAGCCAAGAAATGAAGTTTTGGCAAATTTAGCAGAATGTTATTGAATGCTATTTGAAAAGTTAGGTTTCCTCGTATATTAGTACCATGACTTAAATTTTAATAGCAAATACCTATTTAGATATGCTTAACAATGGGTTTGATGGTAACAAAGGTTGTGAAATCTTTAGACCCTGTTTATTTCATAGCACTGAGATACTCTTTCCAACTAGAATACTATATGTGATTCATATGCTCTGTCATTTGTTTTAGATTGAGATATTTTGACACCTGAGTTCATAGGTGTTATAGCTTCTAGAATTCAGTATACTCAAGCTGCTTTTTCAAACTGTGTATACGTGCCTGAAACTGATATTTCAGGTATGAAATATCTCTTGTATTCCTTCATTTTCTTCCTAGGTCTTCATTATCATTGCAGATAATGAGGTATTAGTCATTTTTAATAGATCAGATATTAAATGCTTACTATATGCCAGGAGGCATAATAAGTGTTTTAAGTATGCTATTTTACTCTCCTCATAATGTGCCAGAGTAGTTACTGATACTGCCTGGATATGACAAGGTGGAAAACAAAGTTCTAAGAGATTAAGTAAGATGCCTAAAAGCTCACAGTTATTAAGTAAAAGAAAAGTTTCAGACTTAGGTCTGTCCAACTATAAAACTAAATCTTTTTTTTTTTTTTTTGGTAAATTATATGGGGAGTTTTCAACCCTTTTTGCAAAACTCCTTTTTTTAAATCAAAAGAAAATAGAAAACAATTTCATTTTATCAGTATAAATGTATCTTTGAAGCTAAAGTAAAACATAAGCCAAGAAATAGATGCTGTTTTACTGAAAACAGAAGTCCATCAAGGGTTATTGTTGACAATTGTCTCAGTGTCCAGTTATTTGTATATTTTTGTTTTGGAGATAGTCATGACTCATACAGCTAATAATTGCAAATAGCAATGGTTTTTCAAGAGCTTTCTTGCAAATGAGATGCATAACCATGTCCCAGGTGTGATTTGTTGGTGGCTTCTTGGTGCCCTAGAGGATGAAATGAGAGCATTTCTGCCATCAAGGAAAGCAGCCCTGTATTAGCTTCTTCATTCTGAGATTCTTCCTTGACAGATAGCAGTGACATGCTTTTGTTCATTAGCAATAATTTTTCCTGAATTGAATGTTACCAACCTACCACTATAAGGTTTATAAAAATGACTTAATATATAATTATTCAGAACCTGCTATATGCCAGGGTTTGAGTTAGGTATGGGTGATGTGAAGCCCCGTTAGCTATAT
The DNA here is from genome assembly GCF_963930625.1 of Muntiacus reevesi. Lineage (NCBI taxonomy): Eukaryota > Metazoa > Chordata > Mammalia > Artiodactyla > Cervidae > Muntiacus > Muntiacus reevesi. The sequence continues at coordinate 10,616,587 of NC_089256.1, forward strand.
TGCTGCCATCAAGGATTTTATATTCCATAGAATAGGTAGGAAGCATCACTATGAACAACGCTAGTGCATGTGATGGAATTCCAGCTGAGCTATTTCAAATCATAAAAGACGATGCTGTGAAAGTGCTGCACTCAATATGCCAGCAAATTTGGAAAGCTCAGCAGTGCCCACAGGACTAGAAAAGGTCAGTTTTCATTCCAATCCCAAAGGCAATGCCAAAGAATGTTCAAACTACTGCACAATTGCACTCATTTCACATGCTAGCAAAGTAATGCTAAAAATTCTCCAAGCTAGGCTTCAGCTGTATGTGAACCAAGAACTTCCAGATGTTTAAGCTGGATTTAGAAAAGGCAGAGGAACCAGAGGTCAAATTGTCAACATACGCTGGATCATATAAAAAGCAAGAGAATTCCAGGAAAGCATCTGCTTCATTGACTATGCCAAAGCCTTTGACTGTGTGGCTCACAGCAAACTGTGGAAAATTCTTACAGAGATGGAATATGAGACCCCCTTACCTGCCTCCTGAGAAATCCATATGTAGGTCAAGAAGCAGCAGTTGAAACCAGACATGGAACAACGAACAGGTTCCACATTGTGAAAGGAGTATGTCAAGGCTGTATATTGTCACCTTGCTTATTTAACTTATATGCAGAGTACATCATGCAAAATGCCGGACTGAATGAAACACAATCTGGAATCAAGATTGCTGGGAGAAATATCAAGAACCTCAGAAATGCGGATGACACCACCCTTAGGGCAGAAAGCAAAGAACCAAAAAGCCTCTTGATGAAAGTGAAAGAGTGAAAAAGTTGGCTTAAAACTCAACATTTAAAAAACTAAGATCGTGGCATCTGGTCCCATCACTTCATGGCAAATAGATGGAGAAACAATGGAAACAGTGACAGACATTATTTTCTTGGACTCCAGAATCACTGCAGATGGTGACTGCAGCCATGAAATTAAAAGACACTTTCTCCTTGGAGGAAAAGCTATGACAAACCTAGATAGTGTATTAAAAAGGAGAGGTGTTACTTTACCAGCTAAGGTCCATCTAGTCAGAGCTGTGGTTTTTCTAGTAGCCATGTATGGATGTGAGAGTTGGACTATAAAGAAAGCTGAGTGCTGAAGAATTGATGATTTTGAACTATGGTGTTGGAGATGACTCTTGAAAGTTCCTTGGACTGCAAGGAGTTTAAAACAGTCCCTCCTAAAGAAAATCAATCTTGAATATTCATTGGAGGGAATGATGCTGAGGATGAAGCTCTAATACTTTGGTCATATGATGTGAAGAGCCAACTCACTGGAAAAGACCCTGATGCTGAGAAAGAGTGAAGGTAGGATGAGAAGGGGTGACAGAGGATGAGATGGTTGGATGGCATCACTGACTCGATGGATATGAGATTGAGCAAGGTCTGGGAGTTGGTGATGAACAGGGAAGCGTAGCATGCTGCAATCCATGGGGCTGCAGAAAGTCGGACACAACTGAGCGAGTCTACTGAACTAAGTAAGAGTAGGTATAAAAATTAGTGATCAAGTATATGATGGAGAAGGAAATGGCAACCCCCTCCAGTATACTTGCTTGGAGAATCCCATGGACAGATGATCCTGATGGGCTACAGACCCTGGCCTTGCAAAGAGTCGGACATGACTGAAGCAGCTTAGCATATGATAACAGTTTCATTAATGGCAGCATTATTTATGGCAGCACAAAAGAAAGCCACATAATCTAGCTTAGAGTGTTACAGAAGAGGTCACAGTTCAGGTGACAGTTGTGGCCTTTGATGATCTAGTTCGTGTTAACTAGTTGGGGATTGCAGTAATGCTCTACAGAGAATGGACAGCTAAGTGTATTTGTGTATATATAGAGAAAGAGTGAAAAGGGCAGTTTGGTGAGATTGAGATTTATTAAGAATTGTTTCGTGATTATGGAGACCCAGAAGTCTCAAGATCTGCAGTCAGGCAAGCTGGAAATCCAGAAGAGCTGATGGTGTAGTTCCAGCCTGAGTTGGAGGCCTGAGAACCCGAAACACCAATAGTATATGAGTACCAGCCTGACAGCAATCAAACTTGACACCCGAGAAGAGTCATCATTTCAGTTCAAGTCTGAAGGAAAGAAAAGAGCCGTGCCTCAGCTCAATACAGTCACACAGGTGGAATTCCTTTTTGCTTACAGGAAGTTCTGTCTTTTTTTCTGTTCAAGTGTTTGGATGAGACCCCCCTGCACAACGGAGAAGGCAATGGCAACGCACTCCAGTACTCTTGCCTGGAGAATCCCAGGGGCGGAGGAGCCTGGTGGGATGCCGTCTATGGGGTTGCACAGAGTCGAACACGACTGATGTGACTTAGCAGCAGCAGCAGCAGCACCTACATAAGGGTGGGCAGTAAACGTTACTCAGTCTATATATTCAAATGTTAATCTCATCCTTAAACACCCTTATTGACACATCTAGAATAATGTTGGACCAAGTATCTGGACATTCCATTACCCAGTGTAGTTGATTTGTTAAACTCACTGTCACAGACCAACTTGGCACCCATGTGTATTTTCTTAAACTCATGCTTATTCTCCAAATATAAAGAATAACAAGGTCAAAATCCCACCTAACATAATACAGCTACCATAACTACCATCAATTATGCATTAACCTCTTTCTTAGATGAGGAGATAATATCCTTGAGTGGCGGTGGTTCTTCTCCTTGATTATCCTGTAAATTAAATAGTATGATTAAAATTAACAGCAGTTAAATATTGTTTCAGATGTAAGTAAAGATATAATAAGTTAATGTGTCTTATGTTACACGATAAAGGTATAAGAGGGGAAAGGAAACTAAGACATTTGTTATATATATGTGTATACATGCATGCACACACATACTTATAACAATAAGAAGATATTCATGACAATTAGTCCTCTTTACTGTATTTGATCATGTGGATATATCTAGTATTTATCATTACCATCTTCTAACTCATCCTGTATTCCCTTTGTCTTTAGGAAGCACCTCAATTGGTTGTGTTCTTTTTCTCATGGGATGACCTAAACCCTCATTGTTGAAGAGTGTGGGGCATTAGTAATTTTATCTGGGTTAACTTGTAATTTCCCATTGATCTTAATCACAGGACATGGTAATTCTAAGAGATCAGCTGTATTCTAGACATATACTCTTCCTAATTTCCACTTTGTAGTAAGGATCAGTCACCTGTAGCCAGCAGCATAATGACCTTCTCTGCCTTTTTTCCAGAAGCATGAGGAGCCCAGAATGGCTGGGCAGGGGTCTACCTTCCAGTTGAATGGAATAATTGGTGTATCTCCCAGTGGAGTCATTCTTTCTGTAATTCAGCCTTCTGTGCCAACAGAGCTCAAGGTCTCCAGAACAGGAACCAAAAATCTTGGTAGTGGGGCACTAAGGGCTTCCCTGGTGAGTCAGTGGTAAAGAATCTGCCTGCCAATGAAGGAGATGCAGGAGACTTGGGTTTGATCCCTGGGTCAGGAAGATCCTGTGGAGGAGGGCATGGCAACCTACCCCAGTATTCTTGTCTGGAAATCCTCAGAGAAGACACTGGCGGGCTACAGTTACTGGGGTCACACAGAGTTGGACACGACTTAGTGACTGAGCAACAAGGGGTAACAGTGGTACGACCACTCAGTTCCACACTTTGATGGACCTGTGAATCCTGGCTGTTGGGAAAATAGCATCATATATTGGATATGCTGATTCGAAGGATATGCTGCCTTTTGTAGAAACTTGCCCCTGCCCTGCAAGGCATTGATGCCTAGCCAGCACTGTAACTATCTTCAAAAGTCCATTCCACTGCTTTTATCAAGGCACTTACTTCAAGATCGTAAGACCAGGGCATTCCATGAACATGAGCCCGTAGACGTACTTTATTTGTTGTAAAATGAGTTCCTTGATCAGAAGCAGTGCTGTGTGGAATGCCATGATGGTAGATAAGGTGTTTTGTAAGTTCATAGATGGTAGTTTTGGTAGATATGTTGCTTGTATGCAATTTCATATCGAGTATGTGTTGCAGTAAGAACAAGACACCGCACTTTCCAAGAGGGAGGCAGTCCCGTGTAATCAAACTTTCATTCCACAACTGGCCCACCACCCCCAGGAGATGGTGCTATACCAGGCATTCAGTGTTAGTCTCTGCTGTTGGCACATCGGGCACTCAGCAGAGGCCATAGCATATGGGCTTTGGTGAGCGGATGTCCCTGTTGCTGAGCCCATGCAGAACCTCCGTCTCTGCAGTGTTTCCCATTGAATGACGACAGGATTGGCTGAGGAAAGAGGCTGAAGGGTATCCATGGAACAGGTCACCCAATCCATTTAATTTTAAAAGTCTTCCAAGGTTAAACTTTTGTAAGGATACAGTGGGGCAGAAGTTATCTTTTATTTTTTTTGCCCATTCAGAGAGGTCTTTCACATACCTCTTCCTCAAATTTTGTGATTTTCTAATCATGTTTCTTCTAAGTCCCTGACCATCAGCTAAACGTTGGTAACAGCTCATGAATTGGTATATAACTGCAGACATGGCCATTTCACCTTCCAAGCAAAATGAACAGCTAGATACACTTTTCAAAGTTCTGCACACTCGGAGTATTTCCCTTCACTGCTGTCCTTTAGATGTATTCCTGAACTGGGCTATAGTACCTCAGTTCTATGCTGCCTGCATGTTGTAATCCATTCATCTGTAAACCATGATTAGGTCTCTTTCTGTATCTACTGGTCATAAAGGACTCCTCATGAGACCATGGTGTAGGCTAGGAGAAAGAAGATAGTGAAACAGGAGTGGGAAATCATGGACATTTGGTCTACTCCTTTATGTAACTTGAGCCATCAGGGCCAGACTGGGCACAATCTCTTATATAACTGCTTTCACTTGATCGGGAAGTCTTGCTGTGCTCATTCATCGTCATGTGTGGTGGGTTAGCTAAAACCTGGTTGTTGACAGGCAGCTCAGGTTGCATGATTACATTCACTCTCTACTAAAACCTAGAAGCAAACTCGAAGAGCTCTGTCTCAAAAAGAGAGTAGATATCAGCAGGGGATGGTAGATTTTTTGTTTCTCTGCCAAATCCTAAGGACTTGTGCTACGATTCAGCTCTAGGAGCCTGCCAAATACAGTTCAAGCCCCATTAGGTCTGTTGGATCATGTGGCTACAACTTGTATGGCAATTTGGGCCTGCTGCAGAGCCTTCTCTTGTTCTCTTGTTCATTCAAAACCAGCACCTTTTTAGTTGCACATCGGCCAAGGTACAAGAAGAATATGTTGCCTCCAAAATTCAAAGAGGCTCACTATGTTGTGCCTTATTTTGCTTGTGAAGAGGGTCCTGAGCACCAAATTATTTTTTGCCTTAGAAGGGACATCTTGACATGCTCCACACTCCTTGAGCTCTAGAAATTTCAGTGAGTTTGAAGGCCTAAAATTTTTTGTTGGATTTATTTCCCACTTTCTGAAATACGTATCTTAAGTCCAAAGAAGTTGCTGCTTTTTATTCACTGGGTTCCGTCAGCATAATGTTATCACTGTAAGGGACCAGTATGATATCTTATTGAAGGGAAAGTCAATCAGGATTCCTTCAAATGAACTATGACATAGAGCTGGAGAATTAATATACTCCTGAGTTAGGGCAATAGGAGTGTATTGTTGGCATTGCTAACTTAAGCAGATTGCTTATGGTGGTCCTTATTGACACACATGGAAAATAAAGCATTTGTCTAATCAGTAGTTACATATCAGATACCAGGAGATAACTTACTTATTTATGCAGTGAAACTGCATCTGGTATATACCACCTAGTTAAAGCTCTAACAATCCCCTGTTATTCTCTAAGAGTCATCTATCTTTTGCATAGGCCAAATAGGCAAGATGAATGAGGATGTGATGGGAATCACCACCTTGCATCTTTCAAGTCCTTGATGATAACACTAATCTGTACAGTTACTCCAGGAATGTATTTACTATTTCCTCAGGTCGAAACAGTTGTAATAACTTCCACCTGGCCTTTCTGACCATAGTAGCCCTCACTCCAGAGATCAGGGAACCAACATGGGAGTTCTGCCAGCTTCTGTTTCAGTTATACATTCCGGAACTACAGAAATTACCAGAAGATGGATTTGGAGCAACTGCCCTTTGAAGAAAGATCTGTGCTAAAACTCTCTTGTTAGCTTGCCCCCACTTAGTTTGAAGAAAGATCTGTGCTAAAACTCCCTTGTTAGCTTGCCCCCACTTAGTTTGGTGATTGTCAGTGACATTTTGAGTCACTTTGCATTAGTGTCATTTTAGAGATAGTGTCCAAAAATCCCTGAAAAGCCTGATTATTTCCTTTCCCCCAGTGTGCAGTTACTGTGGACAAAGGCCACAGTCTCTTTGGGGAAGCCAGTGGAAAGTCAGTTTCAGTCTGCTAGGTACTGTAGAGTTCTCAGGCATCATTTGATGTTGAAGAAAGTATCATGGGATTTATCAACTTCTCAGTTTTTCTACATATATGAGTACATGTTAGAAAAATGAGTCCTGAAGGTTTACCACTTAGGTGTTTATTAATGCTATGGTATAAATTTAGACCATTAGCTGTATATGATTGTAATTATTACAGTATGTAAGCTGTAAGTATTAGGAGGGTAGTTTCATCTCAGTTCAGTTCCGTCGCTCAGTCGTGTCTGACTCTTTGTGACCCCGTGAATCACAGCACTCCAGGCCTCGCTGTCCATCACCAACTCCTGGAGTTTACTCAAACTCATGTCCATCGAGTCGGTGATGCCATCCCACAATCTCCTCCTCTTTCGTCACCTTCTCCTCCTGCCCCCAATACCTCCCAGCATCAGGGTCATTTCCAATGACTCAACTCTTTGTATGAGGTGGCGAAAGTATTGGAGTTTCAGCTTCAGCATCAGTCCTTCCAGTGAACACCCAGAACTAATCTCCTTCAGGATGACAGGTTGGAACTCCTTGCAGTCCAAGGGACTCTCAAGCGTCTTCTCCAACACCACAGTTCAAAAGTATCAATTTTTCAGTGCTCAGCTTTCTTCACAGTCCAACTCTCACATCCATACTTGACCACTGGAAAAACCATAGCCTTGAGTAGATTGACCTTTGTTGTCAACATAATATCTTTGCTTTTTAATGTGCTATCTAGGTTGGTCATAACTTTCCTTCCAAGGAGCAAACGTCTTTTAATTTCATGGCTGCAGTCACCATTTGCAGTGATTTTGGAACCCAACAAAATAAAGTCTGACACTGTTTCTACTGTTTCCCCATCTATTTCCCATGATGTGATGGGATCAGATACCATGATCTTAGTTTTCTGAATGTTGAGCTTTAAGCCAACTTTTTCACTCTCCTCTTTCTCTTTCATCAAGAGGCTTTTTAGTTCCTCTTCACCTTCTGCCGTAAGGGTGGTGTCATCTGCATATCTGAGGTTATTGATATTTCTCCCAGCAATCTTGATTCCAGCTTGTGCTTCTTCCAGCCCAGCGTTTCTCATGATGTACTCTACATATAAGTTAAATAAACAGGGTGACAGTGTACAACCTTGATGTACTCCTTTTCCTATTTGGAACCAGTCTGTTGTTCCATGTCCAATTGGTGTTTATTAATGCTATGGTATATATTTAGACCACTAGCTGTATGTGATTGTAATTATTACAGTATGTAAGCTGTAAGTATTAACAGGGTAGTTTCATCTCAGTTCAGTTCAGGCGCTCAGTTGTGTCCAACTCTTTGCGACCCCATGAACCTCAGCACGCTAGTCCTCCCTGTCCATCACCAACTCCCAAAGTTTTCTCAAACTCATGTGCATTGAGTCGGTGATGCCATCCAACCATTTTATCCTCTGTCGTTCCCTTCTCCTCCTGCAATCTTTGCCAGCATCAGGGTCTTTTCAAATTAGTCACCTCATCGCATCAGGTGGCCAAAGTATTGAAGTTTCAGTTTCAACATCAGTCCTTCCAGTGAATACTCAAGACTGATTTCCTTTAGGATGGACAGGTTGGGTCTCCTTGCAGTTCACGTTTCATCTAGCTGATGTAAACTGAAAGTAGTATATTCAACTCACATAACTGACATTTTTGTAGTATTAAATATGCTCTCCCAGACTATGTTTGTTGTTACTACATTGTGTTTTTCTTGTGCCAAAGACTCGCCTCCCTTTTTAGCTTTTCTAACTTCTCTCACTTAAATGCCATTTGTTTCCCCACTCCTAACCTTCTGTTCAGGGCTTCCCTGCTGGCTCAGAGATAAAGAATCCACCTGTCAGTGCAGGAGATACAGGTTCAATCCCTGTGTGCAGAATATCCCCTAGAGAAGGAAATGGCAACCCATTCCAGTATTGTTGCCTGGGAATTCCTATGGATAGAAGAATCTGGCACGCTCCAGTCCATAGGGTTACTAAAGAGTTGACCACGACTTAGCGACTAAACAGCAATAATTGCCTTTTTTAAAATCCCTGCAGTAATTTTCATTGCATGAATAATAAAATTCAACTTTCAAGAAAGTCAATTAAGATACCACCATCCCCCGCACCTTGATAAAGTCCCTACTTCTTTGGACTCATTCCTGTGATCAAACTATCCTGAGCATTTTCTTGTTTCTCTGAGAACCCCAGTTTGACTTTTATAACAGCAAAAATAAGATATGTGTCAGATCACATTATTCTTACTCTTTCTTGACTAATGAACAGTCAGGGGAAGAGCTTACCCTTTACATGGCAATTCTTGTTACACTGTAAACTTACAGTGTGACAAGGTGTTGAAACACTTAAAAGATTTGGTTAATGGCCGTGTGAGTATTCAGAACATTGTTCCAGGAAATGGATATCAACATAATTATGGATAGGCCCTGAAAATTTGCAACTATATACATATGGAAGAAATTCAAATATGAAATACTTCAAAAAGTTCTTATTTGCATAGTCCACTTTTCAGCTAGTTCCCTTTTCACAAGTGTTTATACAGCTCCTGAAATTGTTGAGAAATGGGCTGTCTGTGGTTTTGACAGATGGCTAACTTGGCAAGCTTCAGCAATCTTCATTTTATCTTCCAACTACATAGAACCTTTCCAGTTTCCTGTGAGCAAGCCCTCAGCCTGTCTGTAGAAACTGCATGTTGAATTCACATCCCTGTAGAGTCTTGGTGGTTTCTTTGTATAGAAGCAAAATTCAGAAGTGAAAACATGGTGTAAAATAAATCTCTTCATGGAAATGCAAACCGTAGTGATCATGTTGTGTTGCATACATATTCTATATGCTTGTTATATGCAGGTTATCTGCTGATGTATGTATTTAATGTTTCTCAATTGTTATTTCGTTTTAATTACATAATAATAAAATGAAATATTCCTTTCTATGTTATATGGCTGGTCAAGGCTAGGTCTTCAAGAATTTGACTAATATGAGCTGGACAGTCCTTAAGTTAGTAAAAATAAGATTGACTTTTAAACACATGATTTGATTCAGTTGGCTATAGTTGATACCCCTTGTACTACTTGTGTAAGTTTTTTTTATTTGCATAACTTTTGATAGAGGCTTCCCTTGTACCTCTGCTGGCAAAGAATCCGCCTGCAATGCAGGAGATTCGACCCAGTTGGATTCCTGGGTTGGGAAGATCCCCTGGAGAAGGGAAAGGCTACCCAACTCCAGTATTGTTGCACTTCCCTTGTGGTTCAACTGGTAAAGAATCAGCCTGAAATGCGGGAGACCTGGGTTCGATCCCTGGGTTGGGAAGATCACAAGGAGAAGGCAAAGGCTATCCACTCCAGTATTCAGGCCTGGAGATTTCCGGGACTGTATAGTCCTTCAGGTTGCAAAAAGAGTTGGACACGTCTGAGCAACTTTTAGTTTCAAGTTTTGATAGCTAGAGTTCACCTCATTGTAAAGAGCAGTAATTTAGACTTGAAGAACAGCTATTGTCTGTATTCGTATTTATTTTATTGTACAGTCATTTACATCATACCCTTAGTGGAAAGAGATTATACTGAGAAAATGTTAAACAAGAGTGATGACAAAGATAGTAATGTCAATCCCAGGATTACTTGAAAATACAGATTTTCCTTTCGTATGGTTGAGTCGCCAAGTTAGAGTGTGGTTCAGATTTATTGTGTTTCAAATTCTATTTGAACTCAGTTACAGAGTTCTGAGTAAAGTTTCATACTTATCTTCTTATCTGCAATCTAGGTCTCTACTTTTCTCTAATTTATAAGATTTTAAGAAAAGGATTTGTGAACATTTGAAAAATTATACTTTAAGTAACAAGTGTTCACAATAAATTTATTTCCTTGTATATAATATATTTGTCATAAACAGAGTACTATTTTTACTTTAGCTGATTACGCTGCCTATATGTTGCAGGGAGGAGAGTTAATAGGGAAATGGTTATTGATTAATAGTACCACGTGATATTATTTTTAACAGAAATGAATTTTGGTGGTGTGGAAACTTATTTTTCAGGTTGAAGCTCTCAATAAACTAAAAACTTTAAATAGTTTAATCAAACTGAATGCAATGAAGCTAAATAGAGCCAAAGGGAAAGAAGCGATGCACACTTGTTTAAAACAGAATGCTTACCGTGAAGCGCTCTCTGATCTGCAGTCACCTCTGAACCCATGTGTTATCCTCTCAGAACTCTAGTAAGTGACCTTCTGTACTATGCTTGGTGAACTTCCCTTTAAATAGCACTGCAGGAGGGATTTTTGAGTGATTGCTTAGGGCAGCAGTGAAGACAGCTGTTGGTAATTGGAATATAATTAAAGAAGGAAACTCTTAAAAGTTCTCTAAAGTTATTCTCATGTTAATAGGATGTTTGCCTTCTAGCTAAATTTACCAGTGGGCTTAGTGGAAATTAATTTCCTTTCAGTTGTATGTAATTAAATTTGTTTTCTATATTACTGGTTTCTTAGAGTTGAAAGTCTTATGTAAGCAAAATGTTGGCAGCCATCATAGATTTTTTACTAATTAATTTTCCTTCAAAATGAAATTTTTGAATGAACTTAGCAAATGATTTCTTATTTTTACTTTTCCTGCAAAAGTAACAATGGGAAAGTAATAATTATGTTCAGTATATCAGGATTCAAAGTTGATCCTTCTTTAGGAAGTCACGAATGAACTCACAATCCAGTGTTATATTCTGATTGTTATTGTCCATGTATGATAACAGAAGTTAAAGAAGAATAAGGAAAGAAAAGGAGGAGCTTTAAATATAGTGGTGAGAAGGGCAAATCTGGATTTTCAGTTCAGCTCATTTGTCATCACTGCATGCTGACCAAGGCTAGTGTCAAAGTTGCTTTTCTGCTAAGAGGAAATGTTCTAGTTCTGTCTTCTGTAGACCTGAAGGGAACAGGTGAGGGGTTTTCCCAGGCCTACTATATCATGGCAACATTACACTCTTGCTATATGTTTTAATTGAAGTGGGCTAATTTTTCCCTTTCTTCCTTTCAGTGTTGAGAAGTGTAAATACATGGATTCCAAAATGAAACCTTTGTGGCTTGTGTACAACAACAAGGTGTTTGGTGAGGATTCAGTTGGAGTGATTTTTAAAAATGGTGATGGTATGTATTGAGTTCTTTACAGTGCCAAATTCCTTAGTAATTTTCATTTTTTGTCTGTTTGCTTTCTCTGAAAGGTGATGTGAAAATGTAGAACAAACACATGGTAGCCAATCGGTAGCTGTTAATGGTCGTTAAGTTGAATTTGACCTATCATAAACCCCCTTTTTTTCTCCTTTTAGAAAGTGATTTGTATAGCTTACTTACATGCATTGTTCTAATAAACCTTCCCTTTCCCCTACAAAACACAATGCTGTGTATTCCTTTGATTAAAAGCTTATCAAGTATAAGAGAATATTTTCAGTATGTTCATAGCTTTGTTTCAATGATAGCAATTTTTTTTTTCATTTATTTTTATTAGTTGGAGGCTAATTACTTTACATTATTGTAGTGGTTTTTGTCATACATTGACATGAATCAGCCATGGATTTACATGTATTCCCCATCCTGATCCCTGCTCCCACCTCCCTCTCTACCCGATCCCTCCGGGTCTTCCCAGTGCACCAGCCCCGAGCACTTGTCTCATGCCTCCAACCTGGGCTGGTGATCTGTTTCACCCTCAATGATAGCAATTTTTGATAATGCTGCCATAGTTTTATATTTTAATTAAAACATTTTACCCATATCTTATAAAAGAAATGCCTCTGAAGTAATCACACCAACCAGAAGGTAGTCATGATTGCCACCATTCATTAGTTTTGTGATTGCAGGCAAATCATGCTCTTCAGGTTCTTCCTGTCCATGAACATTATATCTTCTCTGTGTTGGGTCTGTTAAATGGAATTAAGTGAACCTAACTGTATGTGCTTGCAACTGTTTTTTAAAGAAATTTAAAATTCTGGGAAAAAATTAACAGAACAGTTATTTTCCAGTGTTTTTTTCCAACCAGTTAATTCTAGCTGAATTAGTTAATCTTAAGTTAATGTTATTAAGCATAAAGTATAAAGCACTTATATAAGGGCTTTTCCCCCTTAGATTTACGGCAGGATATGTTGACACTCCAAATGCTGCGCTTGATGGATTTACTCTGGAAAGAAGCTGGTCTGGACCTTCGGTAAGATTTCTAGTGAATTTCTTTTTATCTCATGTTGTATTCCTTCCATGACAAAGTTTCAAAAACTTCTTGTTGATTTCTTCCTGATATTATTATTGGTTGTTGTTCATAGTCATATCCATATAATTCTTTATAGTTTACAACAATTCCTCAATACATTATCTTACTGAAACCTCATCAAGTGTAAAACTACACTTGTGACAGCAAGAGTCACATCCCAATCTGCGGTTTTGGAGGTGGTCTCAGGAAAGATGCACTGGTGGTTGCGAGAGTGATAAGCCAGAGAAGGGCCTGCACCTCTTCTTTTTCAGCCTAGTAACCCTGATTCTTCTAACCTTCCTGAAAGGGAAGTCTTTAGGTGGACTTTCAGGATTTTTTGCTTGCCACCATTGTGAGGGGTAAACAGTGAGCAGAACAGGTTTATGATGATAAAGAAAAAGGAAACATAATGGATTTTTAAAGTTCAATTATTATAAATCTTTTATGATAAAGAGCAGATAATTGCAAACACTGTTGATATGTTTAATTATATAAAACTACAAGGTTCAAGTGTCAACAAACCAAAGTCAGACCTCACCCCAGGTGTTATATTCATAATGAACAGGACAGGGGGATAATAATTCTAAATATTAAAAGAGTTCATAAAAATAAATAAAAGGGAGAGGATGTGAAAAGGCCGTTCAAGTTATAAAATAAATAAGCTAATAATTATGCAAATATCATTAGTTCTAAGGTAGAAGTTCAAGTTGAAAGAACAATTAGATACCATTGATTTCTTACCAAAAATTTTGTTAAATGAAATACAGTCTGAAGCACTGTTGCAGTAACAGAAACAAAAATATTGCCATATGCCATTGTAAATTAATATAAACCTCTCTATCACTTATTTATACTCTATATCCAATATTTCCATAATTTAATTTAAAATTAAAAATGTGAAAAGAGATTCATGCACAAAGGTACTCATTCTTGCTTTATTTATAGTAAAAAAAAAAAGTGGGCCACCCTTTTCACCGTTTGCTCAATAGTATAATGGTTTAAAAAATGAGCTTTCACATATGACGGAACATCTCAGGTATTTAAAAGTATTGTTTATAGAAAATTGCTACCAGTTTGGGGAAAGTACTTTCTTCAAACATCAAATGAAACAAGTGAGATGCAAAAAATATTTTAATAGAATGATTTCAACAGATGCAAAAAATACTTTAATAGAATGATTTCAACCTTTTGAAAAACTTCCTGAAAAATGACACATATTTAAAAATGTTTACAGAAACTAAAATGGTATAATAGACATTACTTATGGGTCGTAGGTTTAAAGATGATACACTCCCCTCTGCCCTTGGCACACCTGGTTCTCTAGTTTTCTACAGTGTACTCCTTTTAAGGAGGGAAAAACATTAACCATATTTCATGATATAGGACCATGCAGTTAAAAAGATTTTTCCATGCTAGTTATTAATAACTTCATCTTTTACTTAATTCTTCGCTTTTTTAAACTGTGAGATATTTTAAACATGAAATATAGATGATAATTGACAATATTTTTGTGCTCTTAAGCCCAGATTTGTGTAACCATTTAATAGTTTAATGACAGATGTTAACATGTTTTCATGTTTACTTTTTTAAAAGAGGAATTAAATATGCAGATAAAATTGATGCATTTTTATGATCTTCTCCTCTCTCACAACTCAGGATTTACCATTCTAAACTGTAATACATGTATGTTTGTGTCTAACTATATATTATATATCCATTGAATGTTTTGAACTTCCAATAAATAACTCTTGTATCACATGTAATTTTTTGCAGTTTACTTTTATTACATGTTTTGAGATTTACCAAGTTTAATATGTAGAGTTCTAATTTGTTATTTTCACTTCTGTATTAATGTTTTGAGTAAATGCAAAAATTTATCCATTCCCCTATTAGTAGCTATTTGTGTTCATTTGAACCTAAAGTTTGTACACTTCTCTTTACTTACATTTGGAAGAGTTCTTTAGTTTATATAGCCAGAAGTGGAGTTGCTGGGTCATAAAGCACGTACACCTTCAGCCTTACCACTGTTGCCCATGTGGCTTCCAGAATGTTTATACCAGTGTCATGTTTCTCCCCAGAAATACCTCCTTGCCAGACTTGTTAGTTTTTTGCAAATCTAGTGGACATCACATGGTGTCTCCTAGACTTTTAACTGCCATTTCTTTGGTTGAATAATTTTTCAGTGTTTATAATTATTGTGTTTTCTCTCTGCTGTGAATTACCTAGGTTACTTTAAGGTTTATGCTTTTTGTATTATTTTTTAAAAATCCTTCTCTGTATAGTTATCTTAAAGATGCTGTCTTTTGTTTTCTGAATTTTAAACTTGACTTCTTTTCTGTCTCTCCAAAAGTTTAGTTCTAGTGTTGACTTCTTTGGGATTTAGGTTTTTTTGACTACTCTTCTTGAGTCCCTTTTGAGGCTAAAAATGTTCTATTTCTTCATTGTTTTTTAATTTATTACCATACTATTTCTAATATCTTCTTGTAATTTTACAACTTCTGCTATGTTTTTTTCTCCTTCTACATTTGTAAAATTTTTTTGTATGCAGTATTTTTTCCATATTAGTCTTTTCTAGATTAGTCTTAGAAGTTTGCATCTTAGTATTTTTAAAGAATGGGCTTCTTATATTTGTTTGTATCATTGATTTCTTTTTTTTTTTTTGTATCATTGATTTCATCTTTATAGTTTCCTTCCTTTTACTTGTGTTAATTCTGTTTCAGATTTTTTGAAACAATACATTGTATGTGTATGTGTTAGTCGCTCAGTCATGTACGACTCTTTGTGACCTCATGGACTTCAGTCTGCCAGGCTTCTCTGTCCATGGAATTCTCCAGGCAAGAATACTGGAGTGGATTGCCATTCCCTTCTCCAGAGGATCTTCCTGACCCAGGGATCGAACCCTGGTCTCCTGCATCGCGAGCAGATTCTTTACCATTTGAGCTAGAGGGACATTAATTTCTGTTTTTTGAAACCGTACATATATTTCTTCTAACTGTCTTAACTGTTTTCCCATCAATTTTTTCACCTAAGTTTTAAAATGTACTTGTTTGTGCTTTTTTATAATACATCACACTATATAGAATTTACTTCTAAATGTTTTATTATTTCCATTTTTATTTCTTCAAGTCCTGAACTAGTTTAAATTATTTGGACTCCCAAATTACTTTGAACTTTTTTGTTGTTGGTGTCTCTGTGATGTCTTAATTTTATTGTACCTGACTATTGTCAGATTTTGTGGTCTATGTAAGATCAATGTCATATTTCTTAAGATTATTTATGCATTACCATATGCCCAGTTTTTCTATCACATTGAGTGTGATATTCATTGATTGAAAATATTTCAGATGCTGTAGTTATTAACTGTAAGATCATAAACTGGTCTGTTATATCAAATTTGTTGATTATGCCCAGATCTCTATTCTTATTAAAGTTTTACTTGTTTGTCACTTCAGAGTTATTTTAAAACCTGCCCTTATAATTGGTATTTGTGAGTTTCTAGCTTGCAATTTTGTTAATTTTCTAATTGTGATTTTAATTTGCATTTTCCTAATGACTAATAATTTTGGCCAGATTTTCATGTGCTTGTCAGTCGTTTGTATATCTTATTTGGAGAAATACCTCTTCAAGTTTTGTTCTCATTGTTGAATTGAGTTATTATATTTGTCTTTTGAGTTATGAGTTCCTTATATATTTTGGATACTAGACTGCTAGTGAATACATTATTGGCAAATATTTTCTCCCATTCTGTGGGTTTGTTCACTTTCATGATAGTGTCCTTAGATGCACAAAATATTTACTTTGATGCAGTTCAGTTTATCTATTTTTTTCTTTAGCTTCTTGTGTTTTTGGTGTCAGGTCTGAGAAACCATTATCTAATCCATTGTCATGAAAATTTACACCTATGCTTTCTTCTGAAAATTTTAGTTTAACACTTACCTAGGAGGTCATTAATCCACTTTTAGTTAATTTTTTTGTATGGTACGTGGTAGGAGTCCAGTTTTGTTTTTGTGTGTGTGTTGGTATCTAGTTGTCGCAGCACCATTGTTGAAAAGATTGTTCTTTCTTCATTGAATTATCTTGGCACTTGTGTCAAACATGAATTGACTATAAATGTGAGGGAATTTTCCTAGAATCTAAATTCTATTTCATTGATCTATATATCTTATTTCTATGCATAGTCTTGATTAATTTGTAGTAAGCTTTGAAATTGGGAATTGTCTGCCTATGATTCCCTTGTAGGAGTTCTGTGGTTTCAGGTCTTTAATCCATTTTGAGTTTATTTTTGTATATGATGTTAGAAGATATTGTTTTCATTCTTTATATGTAACCATCCAGTTTTCCCAGTGACACTTACTGATGGGACTGTCTTTTTCTCAGTTGTATAGTTTTGCTTCCCTTGTCCTAGACGCGTTGTTGATCCATTGAATGAGTTTACTTTTGGACTCTCTGTTCTGTACCATTGATTTATGTGTCAGTTTTCGTGCTGGTTCATGTTGTTTTGATTATTGTAGCACATTCTGAAATCTAGGTATGTGATAAAATTTAGGATTATTCTTGTCCTTTGGAAAATGTCATGGTATTTGGTTCATTTAAATAATTTCTGTCTGTTTAAATATAGACTCTGGTGATTCATCATATTTTCCCCCTAAGTTTTAAATTTATTTTTGGCTGTGCTAAGTCTTAGTTGCTGCATGTGGGCTTTCTCCAGGTGTGGCGAGTGTGAGCCACTCTCCAGTTGTGACGCATGGGCTTCTCATTGTGGTGGTTTCTCACTGTGGAGCATGGGCTTCAGGGTACACGACCTTCAGTAGGGCTCTAAAGCCAAGGTACCTGGGCTTAGTTGGCCTATGGCATGTGGAATCTTCCCAGACCAGGGATTGAACCCATGTCCTTTGCATTGGCAGGTGGATTGTTAACCACTGGATCACTAACAAAATTCGATTCATCATTCTTATACTTCTCTTTTGTTCTTAGACATGGCTCCTTTTATTTCTTTGAACATACTTAATATAGGATTTTAATCTTGTGAACCTTGAAAATCAGTTTCTCTCCCTTGTTCTGGATTTTTTTGTTATTGTTGTTTGTTTATATCATGACTTCTGAACTAATTTTGTAAAGTTTGTGTTCTTTGTCATGCATGGTCACTGATTTCTCTGCTTGGTTAGTTTATTGGTCAGCTAATGATTAACCACAGATTTCCTTAAATACCTGGAATTCTTAAGTCTTCCAGTCTTTGCTGAGGTTTCTTTGTGCATGTTGAGAAATACCTTGAGAAGTCAGCCAGGTAATTTAGACCTGTGACCCCTAATTTGTGTAAGCCTCAAAGTTAGTAAGAAGTGAGTGCTAGGGCCTTCTCAATTCTTTTCTATCCCTTTGCACAACCCCAGAAATGCATACAACCATGCAGCTTCTAGATTCCTTTGGATGTGTTGTAGTCTTTCATATCCTTTATGAACATGTCATTCCACAGTTTTTCCTTTAAGTTTTTTGTCAAAGTTTTTCTTTATTGTTTGACCCAGCTATTATTTACCCTTAAGACAGCCTCAGTGTTAAACACCTTATTCCCGGTTATTTTTGAGAAACACCCTTAGCTAAAAGGCAGTTCACAGTAGGCAAGGTCTCAGTCAGATCAAAGAAACAGAATTGTTAGTGGGATCTTCTTGGAAATTGCAAGAGAGTTCAAAGAATAACAGTTATGTAGAAATGAGGCTTTGAAGGTGCTCCAACCCCTTTTTTCTCCCCTCTAGAGGCTACCAGGTTGCTGTAATCGCGGTGATTATGGGAGATTTGTTGCCATGTCTACTGAAGAAGTGGGAAGTAGATGGGATTAGAATAAGTAACAGTAAAACACACAACTGAGATTCGGCCATTTTCTTCAAGAAATACTCCCCAGATCAGTGCAAAGCATTTTTTTATTTCCAAATTACTGAAAAAGTTGATTCTTGACAATTTTTTGCCAGTGTTTCTTGTTGTTCTTATAGAAGAGGGGATTTTCAAAGGTCCTTAACTTCCTGGTTTTGCTTATATTACCTGGTTATAGAATTTGAAAATACAGATTGACAGCTACTTTCTTTAGAAATCTTGAAGATGTTATGCCATAGTATCCTGACCTCCGTTGTCATTTTCTGAAGTCTGCTGTCAATCTAAATAAGCTGTCTTTTTTTCATTCCCATTGCAGAAAAAAATTTTTCTTTGCCTTTTGTTTCTACAGTTTTACTATAATTTGTCTGTGTTTGGATTTCTTTTGATTTAGTTTTACTTGCCCGTTTTCACTGTATCTTTTTAAGAAAATCACATCTTTTAGTTTCTGCAGAATGAATCCATATTTTTCAACATTGCCATTTTCTTCATAATCTCTTGAAACTTTAATAGTTACATTTTGGCTTTTCCTTTTCTGTCCTACATGTCTTCTTAATATCTTTGCTATTTCTCTCCTTTTTATCTTTTTTGTAGTTTCTTTTATTCTGTCTTCCAGTTCATTAATTATCTCTTCAGTATTGTCTAATCTCTTGTGTATCAGTGTAGTGTGTTTGTTTTGATAACCATTTATTTAGGGGTTGTATTTGATTTGATTTTTGTATACCTCTTCTCCTGTTCATACTGTACTTTTTTCTTTTTATACTTTGTATTCCTTTTCATGTCTTTATCATCTTAGCATCTCTTTCATACTGTTTGTTCTCTCTTAGGGTATCACCTTTTCATTTATATGCTTAATCTTACTCATTTCCTTGTGTAGTCAATAATAGTTTTGAATTCATTATTGGTGAATATTGTGTTTTCTGTGAGGGTCCTTTGCTCCCTAGGCTGTGAAAGTTCCTCCCAAAATGAGTTTTGGTTTAGTTTGTGCTTTTGCCTAAGATCTTTATGCATGAGCAACCAGTTTTTATGTTAATTGTTTGCCTTCAGGCTCTCATACTTCATATTATATTTGAGTCTCATAAGGATATATAGGAAGGCTTGAGTTTTTTGCACTTTCATGAGTCTCTCCTTTTTTATTGCCCACCCCGGGCCCAGGGTAGACCTAAGGCAAACTCTCATGGCATATCCTGTCATCAGTGAGCAGACGTTTTCTAGTTCTCTTCATACGTTTGACAGCCCTTTTATAGCCCCAGCTTTGTGTAGGATTTCAAGTCCAGATCCTGCCTTTCATGGACTCAATGCCATGTCTCTTTTCTCGTGCACATTAAAATGTCAGCCAAGTCAGTAACTTCCTGAGCCACTCCTATGAATAATCTATATATCTGGAATGTAGAAGTCTCCTTTTCTTTCTTTATTTATTGTAACTTTTAAAAAAAATTTTTTTTTATTAGTTGGAGGTAATTGTAACTTTTAAAAAGCTTTTTTACTTTATTATTTTTTATGTGTTTTAGTATCTACAGCAACTTTGTCCATAAGGTTGCTAGCAACAGTTACACTTGTGGTTGACTTTATCCCTGCAAGATTAGGAGTATTTCTTTATTTCTTTTTAGGTTTAATTTATTAAAAACTTAAAACAGTTGATATTTATTGACTGAACAAGGTATTGTATTAGGTTCTTCACATGTGTAATGTCATGTAGTTTACAAGCAAATGAGAAAATTCCTTTTCATTCATGTCAATGTATGACAAAACCCACTGAAATGTTGTAAAGTGATTGGCCTCCAACTAATAAAATAATATTAAAAAAAAAAATAATAAAAAAAAATAAAATAAAATAAAATAAAAAAAAAAAGAAAGAAAATTCCTTTTCAGCAGATGAGAAAATTAAAGTTTAAGGGATTTTAAACAGTTTGTCAAAAGTTACAGAAATAGTAAGTGGTGGAGCTAGATCCAAATTGCGGTCTGTCAGACTCTAAACTTGATTTCAGTTGTTTTATTATTTGGCAGTCAGAAAAAATTATGGTAAGACTTACCTAGTAACTCTTCGTTTATAGAAGTATTCTGGTGGCCCAAGTATGTAATTGTTCATTGTTTTGTTTGTTTGTTTTTAAGAGTTCTTTAGTCTTTGAAATTTTCTATTGTAAACTTTTCCAATACTGTTGAGGTAGAGTAAACAATTTGCCATAGGTTTTGTTCCATAAATAGGACTTGTAGGTGTGATTGGAATACAGAAGTAAAATTATAGTACATCTAAAAGGGACCTTTGAGTATTGTCATTTTAAAAGATTTTTGCTTTTAAATTAGCAGAAATTTCTAATACATATGTGTAAAAGTAGAACAGATAGATTTGAATAGGTAGCAAATTTTTGGTCAATAACTTAGTCATAAGAAATATTATGTATGGAGAATGAAATGGCAACCCACTCCAGTATTCTTGCCTGGAAAATCCCATGGAACAAGGATCCTGGTAGGCTACAGTCCATGGGGTCACAAAGAGTCTGATAGAACTGAGCAACTTCACTTCACTTCACTTCCAGTGTAAAGGCCTATGACTAGTTAGCATTTTGCTGGAGATGGTATTTGGTAGACAAAAGACCTAGATGAGGTGACTTCAAATGCTAAGGATAAAAGTCTGAGGGTGCTAGTAAAGTTTCCAAGGGTAACCACTGGTTGCACAAGAAGCTTCACTCCACTGAGCCCTGCTGGTGGTTCTCTGTCCCTTGAGGAGTCACTTGGGCTGGGCAGACAGGTTGAAACCTTGGGTCTGCCACAGATTTCCCCCCTCTCCCAGGAAGCAACTGCAATCGGTACAGTCCTATTCATATGTTGGTTTTCCAAAATTTTTTTAAATAACCAATAATTTGTTCTTTAAAATTCTACAGTCCATGGGGTTACAGTCCATGCAGGCTACAATCCATGGGGTCGCAGAGTCAGACACAACTGAATGACTAAGCACAGCACAGTGCTTAGTGTGTGACTTAGCACACAGGTTGCAACAAATTCTGATACTGAATACTGGCAGCTTCATGCTAGAGATTGCGAAGTAGATGGGCAGACCCAAGTTTCTGAATAAAAAAAACTTACTGAATTTCAGTATTCTTGTGGGACTATCACAGTCAATAAATAAAAATATCAAAAAAAAAAGAGAAAAATATTATGTAGATAAGAGGGGAATGGGTGATTGTAAGAAATTATTCCCGAGGAGCACAAACTCAGAGGGGTCTGACCTACCTTTTTTCTTTTTCCTTCTTTTTTTTATGACCGCTTTTATGCTGTAGGTACACAATGATTTAATTACCTACAGCACCTAAAATATTTGCTATCTGGTTCAGTTCAGTAAAAGTTTGTTAATTATTCTTATAAAGGAAACCCCAATGAAAATGATTTTACTTGATTTGTGTTATGCCCGATGTCTGAATCCCCGAGCGGGAAGAGAGAAGGCTTCCAAGACAATGCAACTCGCAAAAAAAGGGAAGTTTATTGCTGACTCGAGTCAGGGCTTACTGCCGCAACCAACGCAGTGGTGCAGGGTCAGAAAAGCGCTGAGCCCGAGCTGTTACCCAATTTATAAGGTGTGCATAAGCAGTTGGTAGCTGGCTTAAGCGGATTGGTTACATGTTTGCAAAGTAATCTTACTGGCTCAAACCTTCTCGGCTTTTTTCAAACTTGGGCATTCGTGGGCTTTTCAGCTTTCCCCTGATAGGTTCCCTTTTTCTTACTGGGCGCATATTGATTGGCTGGCTCCAGGTGGCCCGATAATCATGTTACCCTGGAAAACCAGGCCTACTCCTAATCTAGGCTGCCTGTCATGGCGCAGCATCACAATTGGTCCATAAAAAATGGAGAAAACTTTTCAAGCTTTGGCTGGTAACTTGTCACTTGTTTCCAAGGTCAGTACGTAAAGCATCACAGGGCTCTTATACTAAAGTAGAACAGATTCTAGTCATATTATGAGTCTTTTTAATTACAAAAGGCTGAGCTAAAGACTATCTTTAGTTTAATCAGACTAATTGAAAGCCACAACTAAGTTCTTTTCTCCTAGTTTTTTGTTTTGGCCATTCCATTTAACTGTAAAGCACAGTTAGCGTCAAAGGAAGTTCATTGTGACATCATGCAAAGGCAGGCAGCCACTTGTGGGAGTGCTAGAAATAAACTTGATATCTGTCTCAGGGGAAACAATGTGTGTCTAACAAGAAAAAGGATCTTGTCTGTTCAGTGAGATTTTTGCTGACTTTTTGTACTCTGTCATGCTAGTGTATGCTCCTCCGTTCTTTGTCGAGAGAGACAGAGACAGAGACAGAGACAGAGACAGACTTTGGCGCCTCTTTTTATATGTTTTTTTGTTCCCCCTGGGCCTGTCCTATGCAAATTGGACTTAGGCATGTGCGATGTTCTACCCGAAGTCCTTACTCCGGTCCTCGGACCTTCCTTTGCCCTTCCTCTGCTCCATTTTCGTGGGCGTTTCCCCTCCCCGGCATTCAGCCACCGTATTTTGGACTCCTTTTCTGTATTCTAACTACCTAACACTCTAACCCCATGTTTTAAAAAATATGCAGGATTTTAATTCTTTTGAGTTTATTTTCAAACCAATAGCTGTTTTTTTCAGCAAACTTTTTTTTTTTTTAACTGTTTCTATAAATATACATGCCCCAGTGTTCGTGTTGTGTTTGTGTTTCTTTTGGCCAGCTGTTGCAGGTTAAACTGGTTCATGTAGCACACACTATTTTTTTTTTTTTAATAATTTTATTTATTAATTAATTTTGGCCCTGCTGGGTCTTCATGCTGTGCTGACTTTTGTTTTCTTTTTTTTTCCCTGGCTTTTCTTTAGTTGCGATGAAAGGTGGCTATTCTCTAGCTGTGGTAGAATGGGCTTCTCATTCCAGTGGCTTCTCTTCTTGTGGACCATGGTCTTTAGGGTGCATGGACTTCAGTAGCAGCACATGGGCTCAGTAGTTTTGGCTCCCAGACTCTAGAGCAAGGGCTCAATAGTTGTGGCCAACGGGCTTAGTTGGTCCGTGGTATGTGGGATTGTCCCAGATGAGGGATTGGCAGGCAGATTCTTTACCACTGAGCCTCTAGCGAAGTTAGAGGCATTTAAGTTCAATGTCAAATCTTCAGATACCTTCTACACATTACTCTTTTGATCAGACTATTTTAGCTCCTGCAAAAGTGCTACATTAGGATGAATTAAAGTACCTATTTTTCATTTTTTTCTGATGTCTCAAAATCCTCTTGATAGCTTTGCTGCCAAATTAGAACGTTTGTAAGCCATCAGTATTAGAACACTGACCACCAGTCATCAAATAGGTACTGAATTTTGGAGAGTTGTCTTCATTGTGACTTTATATCTGAGTTGTACTAATGGGGGTTTACTTCCCTTTTAAGAGAGCTATACAGCAGTTCTAATGACACTGGTATCTGTAGTTAGAAAGATGAAGGAAGAAGATGGAAGCTATGCAAGCCTTAGGTAAAAGAATTATACTTGCCTCCTCTTGAGGCAATGGGCTAAAGTACCACCAAGACTTGGGTCAGCCAAGTCAGAGTCAAGAGTCAAGGCCAGAGAAGACTTTCTACATACCCATTCAGAGTAGGGTGATGGGGCTGCCAGCTCTGCTACTGTATAATTTATCTCATTTTACAATTCTTGCTGTAATGGAAAGATAACAAATTGCGCCTTGGGTCAGAGAATCTGAGAAAGGAAGATAAACTTACTAAGTGTTGTCATGGTCTTAATGAGAAGTTGAGTGCAAAAGGGGCCCCCATAAGGTAGTCAGGGCTCCAGAAGTTTGTTTGACTTCTGTCAAACTGTCTTTATGACAAGAATGTTTTTTCCTACCCATTGTGAGCATTTTATCCTCAAGACACTAAATGCTTTCATCAGTGTCTGCCTTTGAAGAGGAAGTTGTTGGACTTTTGTACAGTTTGGCTGCAAGTAGGGTAGGAGATGTCCGAAAGTGAGCCAAAGTGCACTTTACCGGACCATGTTTACCTCACATGTGCTGTGTCATGATAAGGATGGGGAGATTGGTAAGAACTGTCATGCTCCATGGCTGCCTTTTCTAGTGAAGGGTAAACTTAAAAAAAAAAATCAATCAATAATGCAGATGTAAAAGCAGGCTATTTGTATATCAGGCTGTCAGCATGTAGTTTCACAATTTTGCTCCCAACCATATTTTGTTAGAACTAGGAAAGAGCTTAAAGAGCCATAACACTGAATTGTTGGTTAGAAGGAAATTCAAAAACTTTTAAATGAAACTCTCCTCTTTTTTCTGATTATTACTCACACTAACATACTCATTCCCCCAACACACACACACACACATTTTTTTTTTCCTCTTTGGTAAAACCCTTACATTACAGATAAAGCTCTACCTGGTCTTTCCAACACTGACCATTTCCTCTCCTCACCTGGCTTTTATGCTCTACCTTGTACTTGCCTCTGTCCATCGTCCTCCTCATAGAGCTCTTTTTTAGTCCTTGACATGTTCTAGTGGCACTTCTCATCCACCCAACAGTCATATGCACATTATAGGTTTGTGGTTTATCTGATCAGTGAGAACAGGGACCTTTTTTTTTTTTTTTGCCCCTTTTTTGTATCACCAGCAGCTAACACAATGATTGACATATAGCTGCACTTGTACGTACTGAATCAGTGAATTCTATACATTGCATTTTCTGTAGACACCAGCCTTATATTTGAAATTTACAAGGTAGATTATTCCATTTTGTATTTGTTCTAGTGATAGTACGGTTTTTAGAAAACCAAAGAAAATGTTAACAACCAAAATGAGAGGATAATACTAATATGTAAAGAATTCACATAAATCTCTAAGAAAAATGTTTAAAACTCTAATAAATAGACCAAATATCTGATTAACTAATTCACAAAAGAAACTCTACTTGAAATGTCTAAAAGAGACCTGAGAAAAATGTTTATTTTTACGAGGGATCATATTTAAGCAAAATGCTACATATCAATTTAGCTAAAATTATTTTGTACAGGAAGCAGCCTGAGAGACCTCTTATATAGTCAGTGACTCTGTAGGCTGTATCAGGTTAAAAAGATCGTTTTAGAGCCACTAGACCTAATTTTAAGTCTTGGATCTTCTACTTAAATGGATAACTTTCTTGCAAATTTAGTTTACATTTTGCTTGTAAAATTGATAAGTAAGGAATTCACCTTACTTTTAGGAATTTTCTTGTTAAATTGGTTTAATTCATTCAGAAATACTTATTGAGTGCCTGCTTTGTAAACACTCTCAGGTCCTGAAGGTACACATTGAACAAATTATCCCTGTCTGATAAAATTTATATCCAAATGGTAGAGACAGACAATAAACAAACATATAAAAAAATGTACAGGATATTGGAGTGTTGAGGGCTATCGAGGAAAACAAAGCAGGAAAGAGATGGCAGGTAGTTTATTGTTATAAGACGATTCGGGAATTCTTTACTGAGACGGTGCCATCTCAGGAAAGATTTCTAAGTGATAAAGGAATAAGCCATGTAGATGTCTTGGGGAAGAATGTTCCAGGCAGAGAAAATAACACAGATAAAGGAATGAAAGAGTGTTGTATCTGATATGTATGAGGAGTAGCAAGGGAGCCAGTATAGTAAAAACAGGTGAACAAGGGAAAGATACTAAGAGAGGGGAAGCAGGACTAGACTGGAGGTCTTGGGAGTTCCAACAGCACGTTGGCTTACACTCAGGTGGAAATCCATTGCCGAACATTGCAGTCAGGGAAGCGATATGAATGCTTGTTTGTTTTTTAAAATCTTTTGGCCACAAAGTGCAGCATGTGGGATATTGGTTCCCTGACCAGGGATCAAACCCACACCCCCTGAATTGGCAGGATGGAGTCTTAACCACCGGTCTGCCAGAGAAGTCCTATGAATGTATTTTAAATGGAGGTGCAGTGGTAAAGAATTTCTCCTGCCAATGCAGGGATATGCAAGGAACGTGGGTTCAATCCCTGGGTCGGGAAGATCACCTGTGGGAGGAAACAGCAACCCACTCCAGTATTCTTGCCTTGACAGAGGAGGCTGGCGGGCTACAGTCCATGGGGTTGCAAAGAGTTGGACACGACTGAGCATACAGCATATATTGCTGTTGCCTTTAGGACAGACTATAGTGTGGAATCAGGGAGACTAGTAAGGAAAGTTAAGTAATTGAATAGGGGTGGTGGTGACCTGAACTAGGGTGGTAGCTTAAGGAAGGGTGTAGAGAAAGAACTTCTTAGACTGTATGCATTTTCAAGATAGGTGAATACTGGGAATGGGAGGAAGAATCATAGATTACCTTAAGTCTGTGGGCTTGAACATTGGAAGGATGGGTTGCTGTTAACCAAGGTAATGTGTAAAGTGCTTAGCCTGCAGTTTGGCACCTACATGCTCTGTAAAGGGTGATTCTCTTCTCCAAAATTTAGGGTAAAAATGAAAGTCTTTTCTTTTATCTAATATGCTTCTGTCTACCTGCATAAATGAGTAGAATATTGCACCAGAATAATCAGGTAATACATTGTCCATTTAGCTGGCACTTTGGAGTTCGATAAAGTACTCTGTTGGCCAAGATATTTATACTCTAAGTGAAAGTGGAACTGTTATCTCTTTATATGACTGATACAATAGTGACAAGGGTATCAATAGTAATAAAACTTTTTGAAAAATTCAAAGAAAAAAATAACTGTCAATCTTGCATTTTATGAATGCATAGACCTGTGACCCTCTATATCCCTTTTCTTCTTTTCAGGATGCTACCTTACGGCTGCTTAGCAACAGGAGACCGCTCTGGCCTCATTGAAGTTGTGAGCACCTCTGAAACAATTGCTGACATTCAGCTGAACAGTAGCAATGTTGCTGCAGCAGCAGCATTCAACAAAGATGCCCTTCTGAACTGGCTTAAAGAATACAATTCTGGGTTCGTGTATTTTTGTTTGTCATTCTTCTGAACAAACTGTCAAACAAAGAACTATTCTCTCAGCTAGACTCATCAGTGTCCTAGAGGAAATATTAGTATTATCTATTGCTTTATTTCTGGTTAGATCAAAATGACAAACAGGCCTTCCTAGAGTCTAACAGAAGATTAGCATTGAATTCTACTTCATCTAGATCAAATTTCAGAGCCGAGCAGTAGTTTAACAAACCTAAGAGTTTTAAGTATTTAACAAGTAACATATAACTTTTAAAGTGCATGAACTTCTGTAATTATGGGAATCTATGAACCTAAGTAAATTTTAAGTAGATTTGTACAGTAGAAGTAAAGGAGCTTGTCAAGTGGTCTCTCCAAACTAAAAAATACAGTACTAGGAATTGTGTTGTGCTGTGTGTGCTTAGTCACTCACTTGTGTCCAACTCTTTGTGACCCCAGAGAACTGCCAGGCTCCTCTGTTCATGAGATGCTCCAGGCAAGAATAGTGGAGTGGGT
This sequence comes from Muntiacus reevesi, assembly GCF_963930625.1. NCBI lineage: Eukaryota > Metazoa > Chordata > Mammalia > Artiodactyla > Cervidae > Muntiacus > Muntiacus reevesi. The sequence goes on from NC_089256.1 coordinate 10,644,505, forward strand.
TGCCATTCCCTCCTCCAGGGGATCTTCCCAGCCCAGGAATCAAACCCAGGTCTCCCGAATTGCAGGCAGATGCTTTTACCACCTAAGTCACCAGGGAAGCCCAGGAATTGTGTTATTTGTGGTTATTGTGTTGGACAAGCCCTAATACATAGGAAATTAAAGAATTTTCAATGAGAAGGAAACACTAAAAGTATTACTGGCTTAAGACTTTGAAGTCAGACTTAAATGTTTATCATTGGGAAAATCCAAGAGCTTGTATATGAGAATTAGTTTTCGGATTCTGATTTAGGGCCTTGTTCCTAAAGGGTCTATATTAGTTGCTTCTGATTTACATCAGTGACTTAAATGATTGGATCATCAATACTTAACTCTTAAATATGCATTTTAGTCTTTGTTCAAAACTACAAAAGTGTTCCACAGCCCAGTATCATCCAGCAAAGCTGATGGTCTCCTCTCATTACTATTCATATGAACCTACCCCCCATCCCTACTGAAACATGAGCCCCAGGACACAGCAGTTTAAATAGTTGATTTCTAGTTATCTGGTATCTGAGCCAGCCTGCTGACTCCTCTCTGCCCTGCTCCTCTGAAAGGAAATAGAAATGTGGATTGGCTCCATCCCTTGCCTTTGGAGACTAAAATCTTTTCTTCTGTTTTTTTCCTCTCCTTCAGGGATGACCTGGACCGAGCTATTGAGGAGTTTACCCTATCCTGTGCCGGCTACTGTGTAGCTTCTTATGTCCTTGGGATTGGTGACAGACATAGTGATAACATCATGGTCAAAAAAACTGGCCAGGTAAGCAGCTTGCCAGAGTCTGCCAAGGACCTCAGTGATGCTGTTATGTGCAGCACAATCTCTTTTGAAACTCAGATTCTTTATGATTCTGAGTCATGTCTTTGTCTTTTCTTTTATTTCCCACCCCTTGTTTCGTATACCATCTGCTTCATATATTGGATTGTTTGCTTTAAGTTAGGTAATCAACATTGATTTAAATGCTTAATAATTATTGAGGTTATTTATAAGTGACCTATTCCTTCAATATAAGAAATTGTATTTGGGGGACACAGGTACCTGCGAATAGAAGAATCAGGTATTATGTAGGGTGTAAAGAAAGAAAAGATTAAGAAAAGAAAAAATTAAGACAAATCCCACTTTATTTTTTTTTTAGAATATCAAATATAGTCATCTGTGGGAGTAAGGAGAAATGGAGTGTGAGTAATCTCATTTTGGGTAGCTTAGGAACTACACCAGGTTATTTATTATAAAGAAACTCTTAGTTTTGAAGTAAAAGACTTCTAAATATTCAGAGTGACTTTTATTTATAAATCTTTTAAGCAAAGACAGATAAAATAATTTGAGATATTTTTCAGTTTAGCCATAATTCCCTGACACTAGAGGAATTACAGAATAAAAATCTCTGCGTCACTATGTGAACTCTGACTCTCAGAGGGACTCAGAGTTTTATACCTCCTTAGCCATCTGAGTAGTTCTGGCTTTGAGAGATGAACCTTGTGTTCACACTTAAAAGAATCCCCTCAGACTTCTGGTTAATCAGATTGAAACACATGTTTTTCTCCTTTCTTCACTCCCTTCTATTAAGATATTAAAGAACAAGAAATATGTAGGGTCACAAATCAAACCTCAGTAAATTTCAGAAAATTGAAATCATGTCAAGCATCTTCTCCAACCACAACGCTATGAGACTAGATATCAATTACAAGAAAAAAACTGTAAGAAGCACAAGGACATGGAGATTAAACAACACATTTCTAGATAACCGACAGGTTACTGACGAAATCAAAAGGGAAATAAGAAAATTTTTAGAAACAAATGACAAGGAAACCACAACAACTCAAAGCAGCAAAAGCAGTTCTAAGAGGGAAGTTTATAGCAATACGATCCTACCTCAACAGACAAGAAACATATCGAACAGACAAACCTAAACTTTGCACCTAAAACAACTGGGAAAAAAAGAAGCAAAAATAACCCCAAATTAGTAGAAGGAAAGAAATCATAAAGATCCAAGCAGAAATAGAAATGAAAGAAACAGTAGTAAAGATTAATAAAACTAAAAGGTGGTTCTTTGAGAAGATAAACAATATTGAGAAACCCTTAACCAGACTTATCAATAAAAAAGAGAAGGATCAAATCAGCAAAATTGAAATGAAAAAGGAGAGGTTATGGCAGACAATGCATAAATACAAAGAATTATAAGAAATTATTATGAACAACTATGTGGCAATAAAATAGATAACCTGGAAGAAATGGACAGGTTCTTAAAACGTTCAATTTTCCGTGACTGAGCCAGGAAGAAATAGAAATTATGAGCAACCCAGTTACAAGCACTGAAATTGAAGCTGTGATCAAAAATGTCCCAAAATGCAAAAGCCCAGGACCAGATGGCTTCACAGAAGAATTCTATCAATCATTTAGAGAAAAGCTAATGCCTATCCTTCTAAAACTCTCATAAAATTGCAGGGGAAGGAACACTTCCAAAGTCATTCCACGAGGACACCATCACCCTGATACCAAAAGCAAACAAAGGCAAAACAAAAAAGAAAACTACAGGCCAACATCACTGATGAACACAGATGCAAAAGTCCTCAACAAAATTTTAACAAACAGAATTCAGCAACACATCAAAAAGCTCAAACACCATGATCATGTTGGGTTTATTCCAGGGATGCAAGGATTCTTCAACATATGCAAATCAATGAATATGATACACCATGTTAACAAATTGAAAGAGAAAAACCATATAATCATCTCAGTAGATGCAGAAAAAGCCTTGGACAAAATTCAGGACCCTTTATGATTTAAACTCTTCAAACAATGGGCATAGAAGGAACCTTCCTCAACAAAGTTAAGGCCATATGTGATAAGCAAACATTTTTCTTAGTGGTGAAATACTGAAAGCATCCCCCAATGATCAGGAACGAGACAAAGGTGTCTACTTTCATCTCTGTTATTTAACATAGTTCTGGAAGTCCTAGCTACAGCAGTCAGAAAAGAGAAAGAAATAAAAGGAGTTCAGATTGGAAAAGAAGAAGTAAAGCTCTCACTGTTTGCAGATGACATGATACTGTACATAGAACCCTAAAGATAGTATAAGAAAATTACTAGAACTAATCAGTGAACTTAGCAAAATTGCAGGATACAAAATCAGTACACAGAAGTCACTTGGATTTCTATATATTAACAATGAAAATTCCGAAATTGAAATTAAGGATTCAATCCAATTCACCATTACAACAAAAAGAATTAAATATCTAGGAATAAACTTACCTAAGGAGACGAAAGAACTGTATACAGAAATGACAATTTCCAAAATATACAAGCAGTTCAAAGAACTCAATACCAGGACAACAAACAACCCAATCAAAAAGTGGGACAAAGACCTAAACAGAAACATTTCTCCAAAGAAGACATACAGATGGCTAACAAGCACATGAAAAGATGCTCAGCATTGCTCATTATTAGAGAAATGCAAATCAAAACTATACTGAGATATCACCTAACACCAGTCAGAATGACCCTCATCCAGAAATCTACAAACAATAAATGCTGGAAAGGGTGTGGAGAAAAGGGAACATTCTTGCACTGTTGGTGGGAATGTAAATAGATACAGCCACTATGGAAGTTGGTATGGAGATTACTTAAAAGTACTAGGAATAAAACCACCATATGACCTAGCAATCGCACTCCTAGGTATATACACTGAGGAAACCATAATTGAAAGAGACACATGTATCCCATTGTTCATTGCAGTGCTATTTACAATAGCTAGAACATGGAAGCAATCTAGATGTAGTAGCATCTAGATTGTAGTGGTGAGGGAACTGGTGGGGCAAGGATGTACTCTCTTTTGGTTTGGTTTTGTGTGTAAAACTGTTTGACTTTTTAAAATCAGACATGTTTATGATATGCATGTATTTCTCTTTTTTAAGATTCATCTTTCCCACTGGGTATATGCAGTTTAATATCAGGGTTATTGTTAAGTATAAAAGACCTATGGATATAAGAAGCACTGTTTTCCCAAATGATCCAAGAGTCTATGAAAAGGGAGAATGGGTCTGTTGACTTTGGATGTAGTACTTCAGGATCTAAGACTGCTGAGACCTTGCCTTTTTATTCAGAACCCACCGAAAAAAAGGCGGGGGTGGAAATTAAATCCCATTTGTTTTTCAGCTCTTCCACATTGACTTTGGACATATTCTTGGAAATTTCAAGTCCAAATTTGGCATTAAAAGGGAGCGAGTGCCTTTTATTCTTACTTATGATTTCATTCATGTGATTCAACAAGGAAAAACAGGAAACACAGAAAAATTTGGCCGGTGAGTGTTGTCCTTGTGTCAAAGTAAACACATCTACTGTTTTCTCGTATGACCAGTTAGGCTAGCATTTCTTAGCTGAGAGATATTTAATCGGGGAGATAAATATCCTGCTAACAGGAGGTTTTGGGGAATTTGCCTGTGAGATCCATGTTCTGATTTAGAGAAGAATGAAAAATAATGCTAGGAATTTGAGATAAATTACTGTTTTATTCCAATAGAATACTGCCTTTTACCTGCATTGGAAAATTCTCTGAAACTGTTAAGACATTTGAAATGCTGAAAGGGACTGGCATTTTGCTGTCATTCAATGTGAAGTATGATAAGAGAGTCAGGGTTCACAGAAAGACTTTGTAATCTCAGATCTATTCTTTGCTGTTTGATGTTTCCAAACACTTTATTTATCATCTCATCTTTGCTTCTTCATTTTCAATGGTGACAAAAATAATTAAGCTTCAGGGGTGTTTTGATAATGAGAGATATGTTATATGATGTGACCGACTCTTATGATAGGCTTAACAAATGATTTCTAGTATTATTTCCAGATCTGCCTGGGCTTCTGCAGAATATATCTCTGGATCCAGTTTTTTCTTTGGCAATATTAGTGAGAAAGGATTGGGTGGTCCTCTTGAATGACCATCTTGAAGAGGAAAGAGAAGGAAGGGAAGCTACATTATTTGGGGGGACATTAAAGAAATTACATCTCTGGAGTCAGACCACAAATCTAGAATGTAGAAATATGGTTAGAAATCCTTATGGGGTATAATTGCCACTTTTTTACAATTTTTTATGTCTTACAGAATAAAGAAGTATAGATTTAGTGTGATGTTACCTTTTATATATTTCTGTTTTGTTTTGTTTCTGGAAAAGATATATGGGGTGTTAGAGAGCTTGATTTATTGTATGTAAATTTCAGTCCTGGGACAAGTTTCAAAGAAGTAAAAATTCCAACTTGTATGGAAAGTCTAGCTATATCTCTTATTTTCATTCATGAAATATGCTATTTCCATTCTGATATCATACTCTTGTGATTTGCTTGCATCAACTGAAGGTTCCGCCAATGTTGTGAGGATGCATATCTGATTTTACGCCGGCATGGGAATCTCTTCATCACGCTCTTTGCACTGATGTTGACTGCAGGGCTTCCTGAGCTCACCTCAGTCAAGGATATACAGTATCTTAAGGTATAAACCTCTTTCTTTTGTAATTTGGGCCTTGTAAACATAGAACTCAGTTCTAACTATCTACCTGTTTCATCCAGACGTTCAAAGGAAATGGAATAAAATCATTTACCCTTGAGTGGTGGTAGCAAGAAGCTAAATAGTTGTCTTGCACTAATTGTAAATTCATTTCATCTGCGATAACCGTTTGGAAGAGGTTATATTATCACCATACCTTGGTGTTCATTCTCTCTCCTGTAAATGGTATTTGAGTAAGAACATGGAGTACCCTGTATGGCCGAGCCGGCCTTCTTCAGACTTTGAGGTTTGCACCTCCCTACTTAGAATACATAAAATCACATTTTTCTCTTTCATTGCCAGGACTCTCTTGCCTTAGGGAAGAGTGAAGAAGAAGCACTCAAGCAATTCAAGCAAAAATTTGATGAGGCACTCAGGGAAAGTTGGACTACTAAAGTCAATTGGATGGCCCACACAGTTCGGAAAGACTACAGATCTTAACGATCAGCCTTTGCTCCTAATGTGTTTGTTGATTTTGTTTAGTTTTCATTTTGCACTTGCACTAAATTGAACATGACCCTGCCAGAGATGTTATAAAGGGAATGAAATCGTGGAACAGAGAGTTAAATTAAGAATGGGGCATCCCACAGAAAACTAATCTGAATAATCCCTGACAAGACCCCCTGCTTTTTGAATGCTTCCAAGATTCAACATGAAAAGTCAACATTATGGATAATCATTTCCTGCTGACTTTGCACGCCAAGGAATGCTACTAGAGATTGTTTTTTGTTTTTGTCTTTTTTTTTTTTTTTTAAAGTATTTGGTACTTTTCTGGAAAGATGTAAATACTTCTTTTCATATTGTGACCAAGTGTTATCACTCAGCCAACTTATCCATACCTGGGGACTAGTAGCTGTTCTTACTTTCCAAATGAGGCTTAAAAGAAAGCTTTCTTTCCTCCCTTTTTAAATTGTGTAAACTACAAATTATAATATAATTTGAAATTATGATTATTTTTCAAGAGAAATCTTTTAAACCTGTGGAAACATTAATTCTTTTGTTGATATTTATCTACCGTGATAGCATCATCTCAGCCAGAATTGCTGAAAATCTGCTTGGTGAGGCAAATATAATTTATGCTGCATATATATTTATAAAATTTCTAATGGGGGTTCTATATAAAAAGATATTATTTTGATTTTCTTCAGCCTTTGTTTTAAAGTTTTACAAAAGCAGAGATTTTTCCTAAGTTACTTTTTAGTTAATATGTGATCCAGTTCTTCCAGCTGCTTCTATAATGAGGCACATATTAATACAGTTTTTACATGGTATCTATGAAAGAGTTCACTTCATAGAGCATAATACTTGAGCAAATGTATCCAAGACAGAAAGCAGATGAACAGGAAACTATTTATGGAATAAACTCCAGACCTAAAATTCAGTGTTTTAGTAAAATGCCAGCTGTTCTTACTGTATTTATTAAAACTTGTAATAATGTGATTTTTCAAGAATATTAGTTCAAATTGAAATGTTTCATGCCACATGGAACTCTTTAATTTATTTGTTGAGGTACCATATATTTAGGGTGCTAGATTGCAGATAATGTTAATATGTGCAATAGGAACTACTGGTTTGAATGTGTAAATGGAGGCTCTTTCTGAGTACTGGCAACATCCAGCAAAACTACTGCTTATTCTCCAAAGACTATCGGGAGCTCTCAGTCCTCTATGACATGGAAAGGAGAACTGAATGTTTGCCCTGAGACTGAGTTTTCTATAGGAATTTTATTAAAAATTGTTGAATTTTGTTGTCTTCCTTAATGTTCTCAGTCAAATAAATGGGTGAGCTGGTTTTGGTTGCTCTTGGGATGTGTGGACCTCTTCTTTATGGGCAGCACAGGCCTTTGAACTTTGGCGCTGGGACCACCAGAAATGGTCAAGTCAGTAGACAAAGCAGCCTCAGGAGTAAGCTGAGGATTATGGTCTCTTCGGTGACTTCTCTCCTTGTTTCCCAGCCCATCAGGCAATATGGGAGGCCTCTTGGACTTCAGAAGCCTGAGACATGAGGGTGTCCTCACTGAGTTCCCATGCCTTTGACAAGGATCCTGAGGTCTGGGAAAATGTCCTTTCAGTTAAACTTGGTACCCAAGGCCAGGCTAGTCACGCTATAGCTCCCTTCAACTAGGCAGATGCACAGAGCACAGTTTCTCAGAAATAACTCAGCTGATTGTAGGGGAGGAGCTCTGAACTGACTGACCATTCAGTTCAGTTCTTGATGAACAGGGACTGTTCTAGACTCAGTGAGATTGCCAGGAATAGGACTGAAGAAGGACAGGTTTGTTTGGGGAGTCTCTGTCTGATAGCAGTCCACCGTTAAATACACCAGGATACGGGTCAGGGGTTTAGAAAGTGGTGAGCGTTGCCATGCAGAAGTGGGTACCACTGTTTCCAAAGACGTCTCAGCCCGTGGGTTCCTTGGTAAACATATGCTTAATCAGTGAGTGTCTTCATAAGAAAGGGAAATGAACCTGCCCAGACAGTGCTGGACCTGAGGCTGGCATGGCTCTCGACTGTCCTGCCTGCTGCCATTGACCCCCATAGATAGCAGTGGTAGCACTCTGTAGCTGCTAAGCACTCTGAGCAGGTGCTCCATACACACTTGCTGACTTGCATGTCTGATTCTCAGGGGCTTCTCCTGAGTCAGAATGATGAACGATAGCCAACGCCCACAGTGGGCTAGGGGTCTGGGCTGCAGAAACAGTTCCCTGCCTGGGGGCTGGTTACTCAGTGCCTTGGCTTCCTACCTTTGGTTCTTTCCCAAAACAAGGTCTTGGAAACCCTATTATACATTTCCATACTTGAGGACAGCATCTGTGTCCACCCAGGTCTGGGATGACAAAGGATGACTTTTAAGTTGTTTCCTGAGTATTCTCCTCATGTCTATAGTCAGACCCTGAGCTACAGAGGCTAGTATTTGCAATCCAGCTCTGCCTCTCTGACCTTGGAATAAGGTGTTTGCTTTCTTTCTCAGGGTCTGAGCTTCCTGTTTGTAGTGTACTTGATTCTGTGGAACAGGCTAGTTTAAGACTGAATGGAAATATGTGCTGAGCCCCAACTCCGAGGCAGCCTCATTTATTTCTCTGCTTCCCCCTCCTGAAGGCCACTGAAGGGAGGAATCTCATGGAAGGGTCCAGAGCTCTGTGCCTGTCTCCAGTCTTCCAGTGTCTTCTCAGTGCTGCCTTGTCCAGCCTATAGCCCTGACTGTCAGCGCCAGATCTTACCCTGAAATGCAGGGATCACTTGTCTGTAGAGGTGAAAGATTGGTCCACAAGGTGAAGAGCAGAGAGGTACTCTGCCATGTGACCCTGACTGTTGGGGCAAACAGCTTTTAGGAGGGAGGGAGCAGGGGCGTCAGTTTCCTGGAGAAGTGGGCCTCTGAGCTGAGTTCTTCAGGGACAGATAGGAGCTAGGTAAAGGGGTAGTGGGAAGGGCATAGTAGGCAAGGAGGTACAGCATATATAAAGCATGACTCATGGGCATTAACAGGATCAACAATTGCTTATTTCTACCTGCTTCTTCCCCTTCCTGCACACCAGAAAGCTGCATCTCTTCCCAAGTAGGATCATGTCATCCCGGAGCCTCCTTCTCTTTCAGTATCGGTAGTGGTTTTATTCCCTTTTCCAATGAAGAAAAAACTGTCTGACATCACTTTCTGGGTTATTAGTACATGAAAATATATAACTAATGGATTTTTGGAACTCCTGATTCCCCTTCACTTTTAACAAAACCCCGGTTTAATACATACAAGTCTGGCTATTCAGATCTTCTCCACCTTCTCTTCTACCATTTTTATTGTGGAAAAGGCACATACTGTAAATTACATAAAACAATAATACATATAATATTAGAATATAGAGCAAACCTCCAGGTCACCACCACACAGATCAAGAAACAACACTGACAGAATCTCAGAAAGCTTTCAAATTCCCCTTCCAGGTAAAGGCTCTGCCAAGGTAATTGCCATATTTTCTTTTATGGCAATCATCAGGATTCTTTCCCTCAGCATTGTGTTTTTAAGGTTCAGCCATTTAATTGCGTGTATCTCCATCCTGTATCATCACTGTATAGTATTCTAAGTTATGGATACCCTATAATTTATATGTCCTGTCTACTCTTGGGCACATGCAGGTTGTTTCTAGTTTGAGGCTATTACAAATGATGTTACTGTGATTATTAGAATTTATCTCCTATTTCACATGTGTGTGTATTTCTATGGATGTATATACTTAAGATTAAAATTGGTGGGTCACAGACTTATAGACATCTTTATATTTACCAAGTAATGCTACAATGAGTGGTTATAACAATTTATTTTCCCTTGGTACTTAATTCTTATTGCTCCACATTCTCACCAACACCCACTTAACCAACGTTTAAAGAATTTTAGCCATTTGTGTTTATAGTAAGCTAGTTTACATTTCCCTGACTAGTAATGAGATTAAATTGCTTTTTCATACCTGTTTTTAGCCAGTTGGATTTTCTCCTCTGTGAAATGCCTGCTTGTGAAAGCCACTCAGTCATGTCTGACTCTGCGACCCCATGGACTATACAGTTCATGGGATTCTCCAGGTCAGAATACTGGAGTGGGTAGCCTTTCCCTTCTCCAGGGGATCTTATCAACCCAGAGATCGAACCCAGGTCTCCCACATTGCAGGCGGATTCTTTACCATCTGAGCCACAAGAGAATAAGTCCTTTATCTGTTTACTTAGTTACTTGTCATTTTGGATTTTTGTTTTAGGAAGGATATTTTTAATTTTGGTTTTCAATTTTTGTTATGTGAAATTCTGTATATATTTTGTATACAAGCCTTATGTTTCTTCTAATAACATAAAATCTTAATTGTAATGTCCAGTTTATCATTATTTTCCTTTCTGGTTAATATCCTTTGTATAGTATTTAAGAAATCTTTCCCTATCTCAAGGTCACGAAGATATTCATCTGGATTATCCTCTGAAAGCTTAATTTTTTTCCTAATCTGTTTTGACCTGTAAACTACTTGGAACTTCTTTTTACGTATAGTGTGGTGTTTTTCCTAATACCTTTCATTTGGAAATATAATCCTCTTTCCCCACTGTTCTGTATCTCCCTTGGTTAAGCTATCTGTCCACATATGCATGAGTCTGCATCTGAACTCTAGAAGATATCCAGTAGATTTCATTTTCATGTTTTTATTTTATTTTACATAATTAAACTCATGCATAGTATTTCATGTGTGCTGGGCATACATCTAAACTATATATATTTAATCTTTTTAACAATCATGTGATAGTTCTTTCCTAATTTACAAGTGACATAATGCACAGTCACTAAGTAGGAGGCAGTATTCAAATTCAGGGAGTCTGTCTTAAGTGTCCATGCCCTTTACTCACAGTTATCTGTGATGCCTCAGTCTACATTTCAGAATCTACTTCCTAGTTGCACCAAATATGAAAATTTTAAATGGAGTTGAGGTGATCTGACATACTCAGAATGTTGACTCTTACAATCCATGACAATAGAATATCTATCCACAGTGATTTGACTAGAGGTACTAGCATCACCTTGGAACTGAGCTGAATGCAAATTCTTGACCCCCACCTCAGAACTAAATCAGAAATTTGAGAGTTGGAATCCAGCAACCTGTGTTTTAACAGTTTTAACTAAAGTTTCAGGGCTATCAATAGATACTGATGTTTCTATTTAGCAGTCATTAGAATTCTTATTAAGTAACCATTTATAGAAATCATTTTTGATTTTGCATATATCATGTGAAAATGATTAGTAGCTTTATTTCTTCTTTTCCATTCCCTTCAGCATTTTATTTCTTTTTCTTGCCCTTCTGCACTGGTTAGGAATTCCAACAAAAGATGAATAGAAGCAGTATTTAACCTTTTGCTGATCTCAAAGGGAAAATCTTCAATAGGTACGGTGTTTACTTTGGAATCTGGATCTTTTACCAGGTTAAAGAAGCATGTTTCAGTTCCCACAGGACTTGTTTCAAAAATCATGAAGAATGCTGAATATTATTAAGTTATTTTTCTATATTTTACAAAAATGATCATATAATTGTTCTCATTTGGTGAGTTATATCACTGTGTGCAAGCTACTTGCTCAGTTGTGTCCTACTCTTTGAAACCCCAGGAACTGTAGCCTGCCAGGTTCTTCTGTCCATGAGATTTCCCAGACACGAATAATAGAGTGAGTTGCCATTTACTCCTCCAGAGGATCTTCCCAACAGAGTTCAAACCCACATCTACTTTTTACGACTGAACCACTTGAGAAACACTGAGTTATATTGATTGATGTTCATATATTTAACCAAACAATTACATTTCTGGAATGAGCTCAAATTGATTGTGATGTATAATTTAAAAAATATATATATTCCTGGATTATATTTGCTAATAATTGATTTGAGATTTCTCTATTTTCATCAGTTGGATTGGTTGCATAAATTTTTTTAAGGTGTGTTTCAGCTTTTGTCACTAAGTTTTCCGTGACCTTACAACACAGGTAAGGTTTGCATTATTTCTTAAATGTTTAATAGAATCTTGGTAGTGACCTTATCTCTGATGTTTCTTTGAGGTATGGATTTAGTTTCTTTAATAGCTAGAAGAAAATTAGATTATAAAAACATGTTTCGAAGAGTTGTGATTTTCTAGTATGTGTCCATTTCACCTACCGTTTCAAACTTATTTTTCTAAGATAATCCGTATGTTAAGAGTTTATTTATGTTGCAGGATTGATAGTGATATCCTCTTTTCATTCTTGGTTTTGGTTAGTGCCTTCTCTGTTTTCTCAGTTACTTTCACTAGAAGTTTTTCAATTGTCTTACAAAAATCAGTTTTTGGCTTTTGATCCTCTGTTGTTTATTTGTTTTCTACTCTCCTTTTATCCCTATTATTTCCTTCTTTGTACTTTATTTAGGTTTGTTTTGCTATTATTCCTCTCTTACATCTTTATAAGAAGGTTGCTTAGCTGCTCAGTTTTAGCTTTTATGATAACAATCTTTATCTGCATCCTATAAATTTTGATATGAAGACTTTTCATCACAATTCAGTAGAAAATATTTCTAAAATTATCATCTTGGTGTCTTTGTGACCTGCAGGTTACTTTGAAGTATATTTATTTCCAAATACACATGTATTTTATTATTATCACTTTGTTACTGTTTTTTAGATATGATGGCATTCATAGGACATGAGTTTAAATTCTTTCAAAATTGTGGAACTTACTTTTTATGACAAAATATTGTCATTATGACATTTCAAGTTTCATAAATGTTCAGTGTGCATATGAAAAAAATCCCTATTTAAGTTACAGAACAGCTCTTTTACATATGTTCATTAGAACTATTCTGCTATTAAATTTATTTATTTTTACTGAATTTTTGCCTAGCATTTATAAAAGTGGTAAGTTAAAATATCCTACTATAATTTTGAATTTGCCTATACTGGTTATGTCCATTTTTATTTTATAGTTTGAAACAATATTATTAATTGAATCCAAATTTAGAGATGATTTATTTTTGTTCTTCAGTCATTCAGTCGTGTCTGACTCTTTGTTTCCCTGTGGACTGCAGTATGCCAGACTTCCCTGTCCTTCACCATCTTCTGGAACTTGCTGAAACTCATGTCCATCGAGTCAGTGATGCCATCAACCATCTCATCCTCTGTTGCCCCATTCTTCTTCTACCTTCTATCTTTCCAAGCATCAGGGTTTTTTCCAGTGAGTCAAATCTTCACATCAGATGGCCAAAAGTTTGGGGCATCAACTTCAACATCAGTCCTGCCAATGAATGTTTAGGACTGGTTTCCTTTAGGATGGACTGGTTGGATCTCCTTGCAATCCAAGGGGACATAAGCTGTAGGTATCACTTTGAATCATTAGTGTATAAAACCTAAGTGAGATTATCAGGCTAGCTAAATATTTAAAGTAGGGTTCATCCCAGGAAAGAGAGATGGTTCTGGTTTAGAAAGAAACATCAGTGAAGTTGATCACATTAATGGATGAAAGGGAAAAAAATAACTTGAGTAGCTCAATAGATATGAGAAAGTATATAGACTTATCCAGGTATAATGTTTACTGGTACTTGTATCATTTTTCCAGACAACACAAGAACCTAGAACTCTTTAAATCTGTTTAAGTTTCTATCAACCTATATGCTGTTGTATTGGATTTTAATCATATATCAGCCTTAAATCCCACAAGAAAATATTATTTTATACAGCCATTGTTCATTAAATATACAATTAACCCTTGAACAGCATGGAGGCTGTGGGAGCCAATATCCCGCACAATCAGAAATCTGAATGTAACTTTAGTCACCTGCTCCCTATATGTGGTTCTATATCCACAGATTCAGTTAACTGTGGATCATTTAGTATACTTCAGTCCAAGGGCAGAATGGCTCAAAAGTAAAGAATCTGCCTGCAATGCAAGAGACCTGGATTCAGTCCCTGCGTCAGGAAGATTCCCCTGGAGAAGAGAATGGCAACCCACTCCACTGTTCTTGCCTGGAGAACTGCATGGACAGAGGAGCGTGGCAGGCTATAGTTCATGGTCTCACCAAGAATTGAACATGATTGAGTGACTAATACTTTCACTTTACCTATATATGGTTCTATATCCACAGATTCCATCAACTGTGGATCATTAGTATACTTTAGTATGTATTTATTGGGGAAAAGAAAGTTTGTTGTAAGTGGACCTGTGTAAGTCCAACCCATTTTGTTCAAGGGTCAACTGTATATTTTTACTATTATCATTACTTTTTATCTTTTATTATCCTGCGTTTTCAAGTTTTCATCTGGGATAGTTTTTATCTTAGACCAAAGAATACCCTTTCATAATTCCTAAAGGTTCTCTAGTCTTTTATTTTTTTTTAGTTTAGTTTATTTTCTGCAGCACTGGGTCTTCATTGCTTTGCATGGGCTTTCTCTAGTTGTGGTGAATAGGCACTAGTCTTCCTTGTGGTGTGAGTGCTTCTCATTGTGGTGGCTTCTCTTTTGAGGAGCACAGGCTCTAGGTGCTTGGGCTTCAGTAGTTGCAGCAAGTGGGTTCAGTAGTTGTGACTAGCAGGCTTTAGGGTGTGGGCTCAGTAGTTGCGGCACATGGGCCTAGTTGCTCTGTGACATGTGAAATCTTCCTGGACCAGGGATCAAGCCCGTGTACCCTGCACTGGCAGGAGGATGCTTAATCACTGCACTACCAGGGAAGTCCTAAGTTGTTCTCCACTTGATTAATTTGCTCAGCTTTTATTTGTCTGATTACTAAATGGTACTTGTGCTGGGTACAGAAATTTAGCTTGGTAGTTACTTATTTCAGCACTTTGGAGGATTTTTTCCAATGTTCTCTTATTTCTATTATTTCTGTTAAGAAATTAACTATTTTTAATATGCATTTTTTCCCACTAGACACTTTTACAAATTTTTATGTTTTTCTTCAGTTTTTAGCAGTTTTCCTATGATATACCGAGGGCTGGTTTTCTTTCTACTTGGTGTCTGCAGATTTTCCTCCGTCTATTGCTTGCTACCTTTTCTCATTTGGAAAATTCTTTTCAAATCTACTTTTTCATAATTCTCTGTCTTTTTAGAATTCTGTTTACACATATTTGACCTTTAACTACATATAGTCTATATTTTAATTACTCTTCTCTATAATCTCTTTTCTCCTAGATATTTTTCTCCTACTATTATTAGTATTTTTCTCCTAGATATTTTCTTCTCACCTATTTCCCAATTAATTATTTTTCTGATTTTGTGTTATTAATTTCATAATTAAACTTTTCAGTTCTACAGCTTCTAATATGGTTCTTTTCAAACTTTCCTATGCCTTTTTATGTTTTTTTGTTCTCTGAATTTTTCGGAGTTGTCTTTTTATTACCATGAACATTTTAAACATAATCATTTTGAACTTTATATCTAATGAATTCTTAATCTATAAATCATATAGGTCTCTTTCTATTGTTGGTTATTTCTGTTGATGCCCATTCATATATTTTGACCAGTTTTTCAGTTGTTAGCAAGAGATTTGTCAGCATTACCTCTTCCACATTTATTCCATCCTCTACTAATTATTTGCCCATTTTCATATGGCTTCTGCCTCATTTCATTGAGGCTTATTTTATTGATTTTGTCACCAAAGTGTGAGAGGGGGTACCCTTTCTTCCATATCTTGGTCATTGCTCCTTCAAATATCTTTAAAATAATACTCCTAATCATAAATTAATTTGAGCATTAAAAAATATATTTATTTGCTATTTGAATTTCCTTTTCTGCAAATAGGCTATTAATATTCTTTATCCATTTTACAATTAGCCCAACTTTTCTTATCAGTTTTTAAGAGCTTTTTACATATATGTTGACTCTTGTCATCTCCATTACAAGTTTCTTCCCCTAGTCTATTATTTGTATATTGGCTTTGCTTATGGTATCCTTTACTATAGAACATTTAGATTTCTAGATAATCAAAGTTTGTCTTTTGCTTGATAGCTTTCCCTTGCCTAAATGCTATAGCCCTTCAGGATTTAATTGTCCTTTTTCATTTCTCTACAACCTTCCTAGTTGATGTTACTCCTTTCCATTGCATTAAATCTCTTCTATATGCTAATGATGTTCATTTTATATCTCCATTCCAAATCTCTCCTCTGAGCTGGCTACAGTAATACAAATCCGGCATTTGAGCCGGGAACTGAAAATGTAGTCCGCCTTTTGACTAAGAGTTGGGTTGCTAACAATAGCATTTTTGAAGATGTCATTGAGACAAGAGGGACAGAATATGCTGGTCTGTACGAGGACATCTCCACTCAAGGCTGGTTTATTGGACCGATGTGTGCAGTTGCTCTGCTCACACTAATATTGCTAACTGTTTGCTTCGTGAGGAGGAACAGAGGTGGGAAGTACTCAGTGAAAGAAAAGGAGGATCTTCATCCAAACCCTGAAGTTCAGTCAGCGAAAGATGAAAGCTTTGGAGAATACAGTGACAGTGACGAAAAACCTCTCAAAGGCAGCCATCGGTCCCTTACCAGGGATATGCTGGCCACAGAGAGTGCCGACAGCTGAGTGGAGTACGGAGAAGGCGACCACGGTCTCTTCAAAGAGGATGGCTCTTTTATTGGTGCCTATGCTGGGTCTAAGGAGAAAGGATCTGTGGAAAGCAATGGAAGTTCCCCCGCAACGTTTCCACTCCGGGCATAAACAGAGCACGTGGCAACAAACCAGTGCTTCACACCAACCTTCCAGAGTTAACTGTTCAAGGGAACAAGAACTTCCTTATAGAATAGAAACATTCTGGCAGAAGCTTTCACCCAGAATTCAAACATCCTACAACTCTGTTAAGAAAAAGAGCACTGCCTTGAAAAAGTGAAAATACCTAGCACTATAGGCCTGTAGTTTGTTGGGTTTTTTTTTCAGATGCTCAAAATGCAAACCACGAAAACAAATCCTGTATTTAGGTTCACCTCAACTGAATCCAAAGTCTCCATCCGGTGAAATGCATACCTGCCTGGTTCCACTCTTCACTGTGTTTGCATAGATGTTGCTGCCTTCTGGGTTTTCTGCATATGCACATGTGTACTCAGTCTCGGAGAACTCTCCGGGACTTCACTTCATGATAGGTTAAAAGATGGTAAGCCACCTGGTTATTTAAGCTGTAAAGAGGAATATGAATGTCTTATTAAATAACACTTCACTGAATATATATAATCTAAATTTATTATTTAAAACGTTACTAGCAGAAGTCTTAGGTGAACAATCAGCTAGTATTTATTGAGCTCCTAACTCTTTGCCCAGAGATATGGTCTTGCTTAAACAGAATTCTTTCAGTTTCAACATGAACTTTGTTTCTGTCGGTTATGACACCTAAAAACATCTTTGTTTTTTATGGTTTTTTTGGACTCAATTCAGCTACAAAAGAAGCAGTGGTCAGAAGGTTATCTTACGAAAGAACAGGCAAGAGAGGTGTCTGTGATGCTGGGTTCTGATAACTATCTATTTGACATCTTCATTCCTAAATTGACTGCTTTTACATTTTCTCTATGTTTGTAAAATGGTATGTTCCATATATTTCGTGAATGCATTGTACATATTATGTTAATATTTACACAGTTTAAAATAGAGATTGTTTTATTTTGAAGTGAGAAGAACATTAACAGGCATGTCTGTACAGCTAGAGTATATAGTAATATACCATTTTTCATCAGTCCACAGCTACGACCAATAACATGAGATTCCCAAACTGAAGACTTTGTACAAAGCATTTGGATTTTGTTCTTATATGCTTTTCCAACAATCTCAAAATAAAATATCATATAAATATTGAGGGCAATGTTTTCATATTTTTAAAGTAAATTTTTGTTGTTGAGTGTACTCCTACCCCAGCCTGCCAAACAGAAAATCCGTTTGTAGCATAAATTCCTATACATACGTTTGCCTATATCACATTTTAAGAATCTTCAGGGTGGGATATTTTTCTGTGTTCTCCTTCTGTCAAAGCTAGTACAAATTCAGAGAATTCATTTCCTGCTATGTGAGGTACTCGTCCTTCTAAAATTGTACATGAGAGCGGTTTAGAAATACTACGAAGGACTGTGCATGTGTGTCAGTAAAATTCAGTGCTGAGCTTCCCATTTTATGGAAATATTTCATAACCTTACCATTAAATCCTTAAGTATATTTCTGAAGTATGTTTACGTGAAACCAGCTCATAGGTTTTACTTTCATTTTTGAACTCTACCCATTGGTATATATTGTTCAAGCCTTGACTTCTATTCCTGTAGCCCATTCTCTTTCTTGTGGACCATAATGAGGGATTGTGTATAATAGTCAAGCAGTAATCCACGCTGAATATCTAATTATCATTTTAAACCTTGTGTGTCCTCCCAAATGGATAGGCAGCAAAAAAGAATGTCTTACTTACAACAATACTTGGTGGGCTCAGGACTTGACCACACTTCTGATGTAAGGATTTCCAAAGTGGGAAGGCTCTGTGGTCCTCAAGCTGGGTATGAGGAGCCACATATCTATCCAGCACCTTGAGCTTGATCCCCATCTAATTTTAAGGCAGAGCTTTTCTCAAGGAAGAGTCATCATGTTCTGACTTACCAGGGGGGAATTTCTGGTACTCAGCTATCAGTGAGGCCAAGGTTAGGACTTCTCCCTGAGTTTAGTTCCTCTAGTATCCCGGTTCCTCATCTTTGTCATCAGCTGAAAATGTTTCTGCAGGTTGGACATAGTCTCAAAAATGCATTAGGATTAATATAAATTTAATCACCTTTCAATTAGAAATTTACACAAATGATGTTTTATTTTCCTGGATCATAGAGTTCTTTAACTTGTGAGCAATAAGCATGTTCCTGCTCATATTTTCTGAATGTCCAAAACATATGGATTTGAAAAACGAGATTGCTTTAAGATTGCCTTTAGCTATGACTCTTCATTACCCTGTTTCAATAGCATTTGGTTTCTGCTGGGAATCTGCACAGAAGGAATAGGTGTATGACTAACTTTCTCTAGCCTACAGCCAATATTATTTCAATGTAATAGATTGTATATAATCTCCAGGGTTGATGGTGGGGTCAGTTCCTAGGGAGCTGTTCAAGGGTTAGGAAAACACAAGTTCTCTTCCTGGTACCAGCACTGATGTTGTATGTAAACCTTAGGCAAGTTGCTTGACCCCTTTGCTTCAAACTGTCTCAACTTTAAAGTGCTAACAATTATCTCAGTTACCTTATCTCTGTCACAGGGTGTTCTTTTGTATGAAGAAAAATTTGAAAATGATAAAAGCTAAGATGCCTTTTAACTTCATAAACAAACCTATAATCTAATGATACGTCAAAAAGTCACTCCACACATACCAACTTTTTTCCTGTGAACACATAAATATATTTTTATAGAAAAATCTACAGGAAATAAATCTGCTCAGTGAGCAGTATGGTTTGCACATGCCATCCGAAGTTATTAATCAGAAGGAAATTAAGCAGGGTCTTTGCTATACAAAAGTGTTTTTCACTAATTTTGCATGTGTTTATAAGAAAATGTGAATTTGGTGGATTTATTCTGTTGGTAAAAAGGCATCTGATATTTTAGATGTATCCATATTTATAAAAGTGTAAAGCACAATGGAATTATGCTGGAAGTCTCAAATAATATTTTTCCTACTTTATATTCATGGAAGAGATGAGCTAAAGAGAGAACAATAATGAGAAATGGTGGTGTGTTTTTCTAAGCATTTAAGACATACTTGCCAATTGAAACCCTAAAAATGTTTACATGTCATTAAGGTTTGATTCTTGTAATAATTTTAAATTGATTATGAATGAATTGGGTCTGTAATCTGTGGTAGTATGTATCCTAGTTCCCATAGTGAAATAAGTAGGGTTGTGCCAAAGCTTACTTTGTTTATATCTTAAATTGTTGGATTACATCATCAAAGCAGATAAAAGATATGCAGAACTGGTTTACCTGATTTTCTTCTGGCTAGAATTAATATTCATAGTAGAACCTTATTAAAATGTGTTTGTATTGTAGGTGGTGTTTGTATTATGCTTATGAATATGTATGGTTTAAAAATATTTTCAGTATACAAGAAATTCAACTTTCCCAATAAACGTTCAACTTCACGTACTCTTAAAAAAAAAAAAAAGTAATACAAATCCCACTGCCCTTCATCTGTGAGGGTGCTAGATCCTGGGCATACAGCAGTACGTGAGCCCTGCCTTCAGAGCTCATTAGAGGATATAAATAGTGTGTGAAGCATGACTGGGAGACTTGTTGACCTGTTGCACATTTTGTACTGCTATCATGGAACGACTACAGTCACGGGATTATGTATCAACAGAAAAATAGTCAAAAGAAATGAAAAAGGTAATTCTTGAGAAAGGACACCTGAATGGCCAATAAACATGTAAGACACCCAATTAGTGATCAGAGAAAATTAAAATGACATACCATTTTTTAAAAAGATTGGCATAATTCTGAGCTCCTGATTATATCAAATTTTGAGGATTTGAGGTAAAAAATTCTGCTGGTCAAAGTTTATAGTGGCACAATCACCTTTAAGAGCATTTTGATAAATCGCCAATAAGATCTTTCATTCAGCAATTCTACTTTGTGATGTACCTACAGCAGTGCTTCTCAATCTTTGATGTACATACACATCACCACAGGATCTAGTTAAAACCAATTTCTAGGTTGTTAGGCTGGAAAGTTCTGAGATTCTGGTTTTTTTTCTTCTTTATCTTCTTTTCCTTTTTAAATTGGAGTATAGTTGCTTTACATTGCTGGGTCAGTTTCTGCTGTACAGCCAGGCAAGTGAATCAGTCATACATATATCCCCACTGTTTTTGGATTTCTTTCCCATTTAGGTCACCATAGAGCATCGAGTAGAGTTCCATGCAGTAGAGTCTCATTACTTATCTATTTTATAAACAGTAGTGTATATATGTCAGGCCCAATCTCCCAATTCATGAGATTCTTAATTTCTGACAAGCTCCTAGGTGACGTCATTGTTGCTGGTCCAGGGACACAGTTTAAATAGCTAAGCCCAAGAGAAACTCTGGCATATCCTCAAGGGACATACACAGAGACACAAAGATGTTTGTTAGAGCTCTGATGCTATAGTGATCATTTGAAAACTACTGAGGCAAGTGGATGGCAAATTCACATGGTTGAATGCAAGAGTTAGAAGGCACTGAAGTTACATGTACACCCCAGATCTGTCTTAAAATCAGTACTGAATGGGAAAAAGGCAAGTTTCAAGAAGAATCTATAGAATCTAACATTTAAAATTTTAAGTAATATTTTTAGGGCTGTACACCTATACAGATAAAGAATACAGACTTGTATGGGAATAATAAGTTCATGATAGTGATTACTTGGGCAAGGGAGAAGTATGGGTATAGCAAGGGCATGTGGCTCTTCAGTTGTGTTTTAATGCTTTAATTACTAAACTAGATGATAGATGCACCCAGCAAAATAATACAAGGCTTGTCATATTACTTTCTATTTTTTGTATATCTAAACCATCCCATTAAACTAAACAAAACAAATAGCTTTATTTGTTAGGATGGAGAAATTGAGGCTCAAGAACTTAAAAATAGAAGATATAAACTGCCTTATAAATAATTTGTATTCTGATTGCATGTTGAAATTAAATTTTGTATATTAGGTAAATAAAATACAGTATTAAAAGAAAACCTTTGGTGCTGAAGTTCAAACATAGGCTGTACCCCTTCCTCATTAACATGCTGCTTTAAATTTACCAAACCAACCAAAAAATATGAGTTCACCGAGTCAAAGGCAAACTACCTTCACAAGGTTTAATCTTCAAAAGACTGAATTAGAGTTCAAAACAAAGTGACTCAAAATAATTGGTTTACTTTGGGACATGGCACAAAATATTTTTTGTACCAGACAAAATATGGCTATTAAAAGACGCCCTTTATTCAAGGGAAATGAAAACCACCACACCCAAATACTTGAAAGCAAATGCAAAATGAGTTTAATAAGCCTCAGAAGTGTCTCTCTTAGTTCATCTCCTGGTCTTTCAGTGGCAGTGAAGGAAAGTGTGGAATGGCATGGGAAAAGCAAGAGGATGGTTTTTGTAAAGCTGGTGTGCTGATCTGCCAGTCATAAGGCTTCAAATAAAACAAATGTCAGAGTAGGCAACGCATGAAGCCAGGCAGGCCACCTTCCCTCACTGTTCTCCTCACAGTTTCTCTGTCTTATGTTAGAGCATGGTTGTACCTCTGTTCTGCCACACATCTCTTAGAAATGAGTGAGTGGCAGGGGGAGAGTAGTAAAGCTAATGGGGTTTAGCATTTGAAAAACCTGGGCTTAAACCCTGACTGTGCTAGCACAAAACAATTCACTAAACTTGAGAAAATGTCTCTAGGCCAGTGCTGTTCAGTTGAACTTGGTGTGATCATGGAAATGTTCTGTTTGTCCAGCGTGGTAGCTGCTAGCTTTGTGTGACTGCTGAGGACCTGAAATGTGGTCGGTGTGATAGAGGAATTGAGTGTTTTTCACTCAATTGTATCTCAATTAATTTAACTTGAATAGTTACCTGACTAATGGCTACTATATGGGATAGAAAAAGTCTAGAAAATGGAATATTCTCCCTCTCATGGAGGATCCCCATGTGATAATAGACATGAAATACCCTGATAAAAGGTTCTTCTATTAAACTGTCCTGCCTTGAAAGAACTTCAGAGATGAAGTTCTCTGTGAAGTCTGTGAGTCTGCCTGAGTGGGCCTCCTTCATTCACAAAATGCTAACACTGGTGCTACCTCCACATAGGCATTCAACTCTGACTTTTTAAACACTTCCTGACGATGCAACTGATGCTGTCTGGTGTAAAGAAGCTTTGCTTCTTCCTCTTTTCTGGGGGGGCCTCGTGGTGATGAAATGAAAACAATTACATTTTCAGAAACCTATTCTTAATTAAATTTTTATGTGACACTATTTGACATTTCCTTAAGTTTCTGAAAATTTCTCATTTTCTCCAATTAAGCTAATATCATTGAACAACAACTGCTTTAAACTAGACTATCTGCACAGGTTAAAAACATACAAAGAGGACTTCCCTGGTGGTCCAGTGGTTAAGAATCTACCTGCCAAGGCAGGGGACATGGATTTGATTCCTGGTCCGGGAAGATCCCACATGCCATGGAGCAACAAAGTCCGAGCACCACAACTACTGAGCCTGATCTCGGAGGGAGAGCAGTGAATGGTCCTGAAGAGAGATCTTAGTTCCCTGCCCAGGAATTAAACCCGAGTAGCCTGAATGGAGAAGGCAATGGCAGCCCACTTCAGTACTCTTGCCTGGAAAATCCCATGGACGGAGAAGCCTGGTAGGCTGCAGTCCATGGGGTCGCTAAGAGTTGGACATGACTGATCGACTTCACTTTCACTTTTATGCACTGGAGAAGGAAATGGCAGCCCACTCCAGTGTTCTTGCCTAGAGAATCCCAGGGATGGGGTTGCACAGAGTCGGACATGACTGAAGTGAGTTAGCAGTAGCCTGAATGAAAACCGAGTCCTACCCACCAGACCACCAGGGACTCGGGGCTAGAAGCAAAGTGACCCTGGTTCTTGCCCCTGTCTGAAAGCAAGAATGTTTCAAGGAGGCAAAAACTGTAAAAACAAGTACAAAGTTTATTATTTAGAGGTACAGCACAATGTATGGGAGAGCACACAGGAAACCAGTTTGCTTATCCAACTCAGAGGCAGGGCAGAGATGCACACCCAAGACAAAGGATATGCGCAGCCTCTCTAATGGGGAGTGCAGTACATCAGACACTAGGCGGAGACACACCTGGAGAGAAATGCAGGTGTCCTGAGTGAGGAGGAGCAGCACAGTACTGAGGTGATGTCATTCACTTGTTAGGACAGGCCTTCTAGGTCTTTGTTTACTCTTGGCCACCTGTTTTTTTTTTCACATCCGAGTGGTCCATAGTTCCTCCCCAAGGTGTTTGCACATTTTGCTAAGATGGATCCCACTGTAGAAGCCTATGGCTGCATATCCACACTGATTATGGAGTGGGGTCCCCTCATTTTTCTACTCCCCAGAAGACTTCCTGCCCATGTAGAGACAGGGAAGTCTTCCTTGACCTGAGGAATGGGCACCTTATCTCTTTGCTTTAGCAGAACTCAGCTTCTACCACTGGCTTTGTCCTTGGAGTATATGTGTGAGAACAAAGGCTCAGTTTTACTCCACTTGACAAGCACCAGGTGTCTGGCCCAGAGACCCACTGTCTCCTGCCTCAAACCCCTACTCTATAGTCTGTGCTCCATGAGAGAAGCCACTGCAATGAGAAGCCTGTGCACCGCAATGAAGAGTAGCCCCTGCTCATCACAACTAGAGAAAGCCCACACGCAGCAATGAAGACACAGTGCGGCCAAAAAATAAAAACAACAACAAAAAGTTTAAAGTGAATACATTGGTTAGAAATCCATTGTAAAAAATATATACAAAGACATCCATTTCAAGAAAGACAAATCAAGTAGCACTCATGTTATTTTATAGTGTTTATTATAGTAAAAGTTGCTCCTGTAAAACATTAGTGATTTTTTGGTCCATATCTTATTTTCCATTTGACTTTAAAACATTTTTTATTATTTACAAAATAGATTGCAATTTTTATGATACATATTTTTTTCCTGATGCTTAAAACACTAGTTTCAAGTAACTATAAAATAAAAACAAGGTGACTAGATGTACTGAAAAGTACATACTAAGCATATTTAATTACCACAGTAATTTAAAAGTCCTGATCTTTACTTCTTAAGATTAAAATTCATTAACATGAAGTCATTTCAGAATTTCCGGGATTTCTCTGTTATCCACAATGAGACTATGAATAATCCCTTCTTTCCGCTTGCCGCTACTGACAGCCTTTATGTAACAGTCATGATTCCCAATATTGAAGTGAGTTTCAGTCCCATCATCTACAAATTCACCCTAGGCAAACAAAAGAAGGAGGAATTAGTGTTCCAGAAACATTTATATTTGTCCAGAGCATTAACATCACTGAGAAAGGGAGACATAATGAAGTACATGTTATCTCAATGGTAAGCTTTGCAAGATTAGAAGCTTGTTTTTAGGTCTCGGTTATAAATTGAAAGTCTTTTATTTGTACCACTGTAGTCTTTAAGAATCTTAAGTTTCAGAGAAAAAAAAAAAGAAGTATACCTCATGGCTATGTGTCCATAACATATACTATACAGAAAATAGAGACTATTTACAAAAGTGAAAATGATAGGAAATTTGTGATTCCTTCTATACAAAGAATGGTTTACATGCATTGCTTTATGGCATCCTCACAATAAGCTGATTGGAGTATAATTATTATCCATATTCTATACATGAGAACACAGGCACACAGTCATTAAATAACTTGCTGAAGCCCCCAGTCAGTGAGAGATGGAGTGTTGTTCACCACTCAGAAAATCGGATTCCTCAGGCTACAAGGTGGCTTACAATAAATACACAATATAAATAACATAAAACCTAACACTACTGTAAGAAGAGGTGGCAAGAATACACAGAAGAACTATACCAAAAAGATCTTCATGACGCAGACAACCATGATGGTGTGATAACTCACCTAGAGCCAGACATCCTGGAATGTGAAGTCAAGTGGGCCTTTTGTTTTATTTATTTTTTTTAATTTTATTTTTCAGTGGGTTTTGTCATACATTGATATGAATCAGCCATAGAGTTACACGTATTCCCCATCCCAATCCCCCCCTCCCACCTCCCTCTCCACCCGATTCCTCTGGGTCTTCCCAGCCCACCAGGCCCGAGCACTTGACTCATGCATCCCTCAAGTGGGCCTTTTGAAGCATCACTACAAACAAAGCTAGTGGAGGTGATGGAATTCCAGTTGAGCTATTTCAAATCATACAAGCTGATGCTGTAAAAGGGCTGCGCTCGATATCCCAGCAAATTTTGAAAACTCAGCAGTGGTCATTGGACTGGAAAAGGTCAGTTTTCATTCCAATCCCAAAGAAAGGCAATGCCAAAAAATGTTCAAACTACCACAAAAATCTCTCTCATCTTGAACACTAGCAAAGTAATGCTCAAAATTCTCCAAGTAAGGCTTCAACAATATGTGAACCATCAACTTCTAGATATTCAAGCTGGATTTAGAAAACCCAGAGGAGCCAGAGATCAAATTGCCAACATCCACTGGATCATCGAAAAAGCAAGAGAGTTCCAGAAAAACAGCTACTTCTGCTTTATTGACTATGCCAAAGCCTTTGACTATGCGGATCACAAAAAACTGTGGAAAATTCTGAAAGAGATTGGAATACCGGACCACCTGACCGGCCTCTTGAGAAATCTGTATGCAGGTCAGGAAGCAACAGTTAGAACTGTACATGGAACAACAGACTGGTTCCAAATAGGGAAAGGAGTCCATCAAGGTTGTATATTGTCGCCCTGCTTATTTAACGTATATGCAGAGTACATCATGTGAAATGCTGGGGTAGATCAAGCACAAGCTGGAATCAAGACTGCTGGGAGAAATATCAATAACCTCAGATATGCAGATGACACTACATTTATGGCAGAAAGTGAAGAAGAACTAAAGAGCCTCTTGATGAAAGTGAAAAAGAAGAGTGAAAAAGTTGGCTTAAAACCCAACATTCAGAAAATTCAGATCATGGCATCCCATCACTTCATGGCAAATACATGGGGAAACAATGGAAACAGTGAGAGACTTTATTTCTTGGGTTCAAAAATAATCACTGCAGATGGTGACTGCAGCCATGAAATTAAAAGACACTTGCTCCTTGAAAGAAAAGCTATGAGCAACCTAGACAGCATATTAAAAAGCAGAGACATTATTTTGCCAACAAAGGTCCGTCTGGTCAAGGCTATGTTTTTTCCAGTGGTCATGTATGGATGTGAGAGTTGGACTATAAAGAAAGCTGAGCACTGAAGAATTGATGCTTTTGAACTGTGGTGTTGGAGTAGACTCTTGAGAGTCCCTTGGACTGCAAGGAAATCCAAACAGTCAATCCTAAAGGAGATCAGTCCTGAATATTCATTAGAATGACTGATGCTGAAGCTGAAACTCCAATACTTTGGCCACCTGATGTGAAGAACTGAGTCACTGGAAAAGACCATGATGCTGGGAAAGATTGAAAGTGGGAAGAGAAGGGGATGACAGAGGATGACATGGTTGGATGACATCACTGACTCAAGGGACATGAGTTTGAGTAAGCTCCAGGAGTTGGTGATGGATAGGGAAGCCTGCGTGCTGCAGTCCATGGGGTCACAAAGAGTTCAACACAATTGAGTGACTGAACTAAATTGAACTGAGTCTAGACTTGCTGTATATGGTACAATAGCCCCTGGCCACAGGTGGCAATTGAGCATGAAATGTGGTGAATCTGAAATGAGATACACTATTAAAGGGGAAAAAAATACACTGGAGGGGCTTCTCTGGTGGCTCAGTGGTGAAGACTCTGCCTGACAGTGCAAGACACTCAAGTTTGATCGCTTACGCAGGAAGATCCCACATGCCATAGAAACTTAGCTGGATTTTAAAAAAAGAAAAGAAAAAATACACTGGATTTGGAAGACTTAGTATGAAACAAAGACTCATTGAAAACTTTATATATTTATTACATTTTAAATAATATTTTTGATACAGTGACTTAAATTTTTATTAAGATGATCTTCACCATAAGACTTTCAAAATGTGGTTACTAGAAAAGTTATACATGAAGCTCATATCTGTGGCTCATACTATATTTCTATTGAACAGCACTGATTCAGAGTAAAAAGGCGCCAAGTAGCACAGAAAAGTAAAGAAGAGCTCGAGGCTAGAGGATAAAAATGAATTATGCCAAGAAGCAAAAGAGCACTATCAGACGTACAACTTGGCTATGAGCTTCCTGGCAGCCAAAGCAGACAGAGCAAGGCCCCGTTGCTAACATTATCTAGCCAAAGAAAGCACAGGAGGCATCAGAGAGGGAAGGTTTTTCTTGGCTCTGGGAAGAATCTGGCCAACACGGATGTGTACTGACCACCACAAGGACTGGGGGTGGGGTGCTGATCCTGGAGTCCAGTGTATTCTTTTAGCCCTTTTCACATTGAGCTTTGAAAAGAGGCTTTAGGGCATACTTCTGTAAATATCAATTTAGAGAGGCAAGCAAGGGTTGAGTACTCAATCCTTGCAAGTTGCTTCTTGGCAATTTGACAGATACATAATCTGGTCATGATGCTTTGAAATGAAAAGGAAATGGAGAAAATAAGCTGCAGCTCACAGGCAGCGAGAGCAGGTGTGCATAGCGCTGGGAAGGCTGCCCGACACAGAGCTGCCAAAACTACCTTGCCAAGTAGGCTGCGGTTACGA
The DNA here is from genome assembly GCF_963930625.1 of Muntiacus reevesi. Taxonomy (NCBI): domain Eukaryota; kingdom Metazoa; phylum Chordata; class Mammalia; order Artiodactyla; family Cervidae; genus Muntiacus; species Muntiacus reevesi. Next base: position 10,672,922 of record NC_089256.1, read on the forward strand.
GGAGGAGACAACTGGGTGAGAGAGAGTTATTGTCCAGACACTTGTGGCTTCTTGTCAGTTAGGAACAAAGACATTGTGGATGGATATTATTTCAACTTCTTGCTTATTTACAACCACATTCTTGAAACAAAGCTACTTTTGCACGGGAGAATTCCTGGAGGGTTGGAGGGAATGTGACCCCAAACTGCTGACTCTCCATCTAGAAATTTCCGTGGTAGGACAGAGAGAACAGAAAGGACCACCAGGCATGGCCTCGGGCACGACAGCAGGCACCGTCCATGTTAATGGTCGCTGAGTCTGGTCCAAAACAGGCCCCAAAGTATTGAAGAGCTCACTAAGCCTCTGCATAAAAGTCTCAGTGGGTAGATGGAACCCAGAGGATGGCTCAAACGCTTAGGTTCAATTTTGAGTGAACCCTGGTTGCATGTCCCTTCAAGAATTAATACCAGGATTAAGACACAGACACACATTAATCTTTGTAACTTTTGATTTCTGGCTTGTGCAGTTCCTTAGAAGCAGTTGCAAGGCCCACCCAGCAGATTCTAGCTTGTCTACTGAATAAATTCATTCCAGGCCTTCCCTCCAAGGACATCTCCTAACCCTCCCAAACCTACAACGGAAAAAGAAGGTAATAGCAGCAACCACAATAGGTAGCTAGCTACAGTATACCTGGCAAAGAGAGCTTCTCATGATTTTCATCATCTCTAGCTGTAGTGTCACAACTGAAGTCAGCACGAAAGGGGACTTGCCAGCTGATCCCATAACACATGGATATTTCCCCCCAGTCATTCCAGCTCCTAGGCCCACACTCCCTGTGTCCAGTACCGTCTCCTCTGCTTCACTTCCTCCTGCTGCTGTGCACACCACTATTATTTCCTACCTACTTGAAATTCACTTCTATACTCATCCCACCACAGCCATAACACTGCAAGGCAGCAAAAGTCCAACACACTAGGGTTTCTCAGCTACAACGAGCAGGGCAGCCTTTCAGCACTGCTGGTCTACAAATCCCACTTGTCTTCTGGGGTTTGTGACAGTGCCCTTTCCTGTTTGCCTTTGCCTCACCTGACATGTGTGCTTTGTTTCTTTTTCACAACCTTTGCTTTGAGAAAGTACCATCTGTTTTGAGTGTATGGTGTAAAGTTTTCCTATTCAGAGTGTGACCATGGGCCAGCAACTTGGGCATCACCTGAGGACATGTCAGAATATGCATTTTAACAAGATCCAAGATGATTCTGTGCATGCAAATTTGAGAAACAGTAGTATAAAGCACCACTTAAACCAGGATAACACAGGAGGATGCAACCTTTGGGGAGGAAGTTTTTAAATGTGGGTTAGATCTTTTTAGGATAGAGGATGGTACAGGAGAGGACAAGCAGTGTCCGAGGCTGGTACCAGTCATAAGATGAGTTGTTTCTAAACTCTCACTACCCCAGGCACTACCAAGAAAAGGGCTTCAGATTCTGGAGACAGGATTATTTCATCTCTTTTTTGTTTATAACCAAAAGGACCTTCATTAATTATACAAATCTGCATAGTTAGGAAACACAGCAATGTTTCACTGGTCACTCATGGACATGGTGACAGTAATCAAATGATCAACTTACCGCTGTCTCCATTTTTTTACCATTGCACCATACATCCATAGTGTCTTTCTCTGTAAAAGTAACCGATTAGAAAAAAATTATAACCTGCAATTTAAAGATAAATTTAACTCTTTATTATTTTAAGAAAAGTTTGATACACTATATTTTAAAAACTCCATTAACTTTTCATGGCTTTGAAATTCTTCCAAATGTGAAGAAACTGTGTTTTTTTGTTCCTAGACAAAATCAAAATGAAACCAATCTTTTAAGACAAAATCATGATATAATATACACTGATGAAGATTTGTTAAAGAAAATCTATAAAGGAGGATACAGACAAATGAATGTAAGGAGAGACTTTCCATATGAGAATATCCTCTTTTTTTTTTCATATCATCTGAAATGTTTTAATTAAATTTCTAAGGTCTGGTAAAGAATGCTCAAACTACCGCACAATTGCACTCATCTCACATGCTAGTAAAGTAATGCTCAAAATTCTTCAAACCAGGCTTCAGCAATACGTGAACCGTGAACTTCCAGATGTTCAAGCTGGTTTTAGAAAAGGCAGAGGAACCAGAGATCAAATTGCCAACATCTGCTGGATCATTGAAAAAGCAAGAGAGTTCCAGAAAAACATCTATTTCTGCTTTATTGACTATGCCAAAGCCTTTGACTGTGTGGATCACAACAAACTGTGGAAAATTCTGAAAGAGATGGGAATACCACACGACCTGACCTGCCTCTTAAGAAATCTGTATGCAGGTCAGGAAATAACAGTTAGAACTGGACATAGAACAACAGACTGGTTCCAAATAGGAAAAGGAGTTTGTCAAGGCTCTATATTGTCACCCTGCTTATTTAACTTATATGCAGAGTACATCATGAGAAATGCTGGGCTGGAGAAAGCACAAGCTGGAATCAAGATTGCTGGGAGAAATAGCAGTAACCTCAGATATGCAGATGACACCACCCTTATGGCAGAAAGTGAAGAAATAAAGAGCCTGCTGATGAAAGTGAAAGAAGAAAGTGAAAAAGTTTGCTTAAAACTCAACATTCAGAAAACTAGGATCATGGCATCTGGTCCCTTCACTTCATGGCAAATAGATGGGGAAACAGTGGAAACAGTGGCTGACTTTATTTTTCTGGGCTCCAAAATCACTGCAGATGGTGACTGCAGCCATGAAATTAAAAGACACTTTCTCCTTGGAAGGAAAGTTATGACCAACCTAGATAGCATATTAAAAAGCAGAGACATCACTTTGTCAGCAAAGGTCTATCTAGTCAAGGCTATGGTTTTTCCAGTGGTCTTGTATGGATGTGAGAGTTGGACTATAAAGAAAGCTGAGCACCGAAAAATTGATGCTTTTGAACTGCGGTGCTGGAGAAGACTCTTGAGAGTCCCTTGGACTTCAAGGAGATCCAACCAGTCCATTCTAAAGGAGATCAGTCCTGGGTGTTCATTGGAAGGACTGACGTTGAAGCTGAACCTCCAATACTTTGGCCACTTGATGCGAAGACCTGACTCACTGGAAAAGACCCTGATGCTGGGAAAGATTGAGGGCAGCAGGAGAAGGGGACAACAGAAGATGAGATGGTTGGATGGTAACACTGACTGAATGTACATGGGTTTGGGAGGACTCTGGGAGCTGGAGATGGACAGGAAGGCCTGGCGTGCTGTGGTTCATAGGGTCGCAAAGACTCAGGCACGACTGAGCGACTGAACTGAACTGAACTGAAGGTCTGGTATTGAATCAAAGAAGGGTTTACACACTCCCAGGATTACAATATGCTTCCATTAGGATATCAATTTATTTTAGCAAATTACAGAGTGCTTTGGGCTTTTTAAAAACCTACATATTAAAAAAAAAACCTACATATTTCAAGTAATATAATATTTAAACTTATCCCTTTTTCATTTTTGTTCTTTGGTTGTAGCCAATGTTGCTTTTCTTTTTCAGGTTCTTTTCCCTTATAGGTTATTACAAAATACTGAATAGAGTTCCTTGATCTATACAATAGGTCCTTGTTGGTTATCTATTTTATATATGTAGTGTGCGTCTGTTAATCCCAAATTCTTAATTTATCCTTCTCCAAATTTTCTTTAACATCAGAAACTAGATGAATCTCCCTGCCTCTCATACTGACCCACCTGGATGATGGCACAAAGAGACCACAGAAAAGCAGGCATAGGGTTCATATAGACAGACAGCAATTTAGCCTTAAATTTCATACTGAAGAGTACAATAATCTCTATTCATTTTGTTATGATTTCACTTTGGGGGAAATTTATTGAATCATAAAAAAAATATAGGTATAGTATTTGGTGGACTGTGCTGAGTACAGTGCTGACACAATAGAGCAAAATGCTGCCATGATACACGTGGGCATAGCTAAGTGGCCACAGCTCACTCCAGTGAAAGTGAAAGTCGCTGAGTACTGTCCGACTCTTTGTGACCCCACGGACTATACCATGGAATGCTCCAGGCCAGAATACTGGAGTGGGTAGCCTTTCCCTTCTCCAGGGGATCTTCCCAACCCAGGGATCGAACCCAGGTGTCCTGCGTTGCTGGCAGATTCTTTACCAGCTGAGCCACAAGGCAAGCCCAAGAATGCTGGAGTGCGTAGCCTATCCCTTCTCCAGTGAATCTTCCTGACCTGGGAATCAAACCGGCGTCTCCTGCATTATAAGTGGATTCTTTACCAACTGAGCTATATGTGTGCCTTGTGCACAGACATACATGCATTTTGGGGAGGATCCCCAGAACCACTTGTGAATGTCAGGGTTCCCAGGAGTGTCAAGAGAGAAGACTATACTCATCAAGCAGCCAGAAGACAAGCTTTGGTCATTATAACAAAGGCTAGAGAGAGGCAGGACCTGTGTGTTTACAAGGACTCTAGGGGTCAAAGGCCGCCTGGGGGTCAAGGGCGAGGTGCCTTGACTCTAACAAGCCATCTACTCCAGGAACAGGGTCTTTTCTTCCTGCACCTCGAGATAGGACCCTCACTTGGAGAGTGGAGAAAAGACTTGGAGCTGGGCTAGAGGCACAGAGAGAAAGGCAGAGGGCCCAGGAGATATGGGAGTGGCCAACCAGTGGGAGCCTGAATGGGAAGCATCTATGGCAACGGTTGTGGGAAACCCAGCTCACATGGCACGATCGGAGCCCACAGTGCTCAAATAAACCACGATGGAGGTGATAGTTGGAATTTTATTTAGTTGGCCTCCTGAACATGTACACATACTCAGATTTTCTGTAATAGTTGCACGTACTCAGATTTTCTGTAATAGTGGTATTAACATTCCTCTGAAGAACATTGCTAATCAGAAGCCATAAAAGAAAAAGGGAGCAACTCTGACTACATGAAATAAAAAAGATTTCTGCATGATTAAAATAACCCATACACACACACAGAAGCAAAGTCATACAATATGACAAACAGAAAAATATCTGAAGCTCACAGCACTTAGAACTCACAGCACTAAGTTCTGTTACAGCGCTTAGTAACAGAAAGACTCCTAGCAATCAAGGAGAATAAAGACCAACAACCCAAAAGAAAACAGGTCACAGGAAACACATAGGCATTATCAGAAACAAAACACAAAAGGACCTTACATACGAAAAGAGGATCAACCTCACTCAATTTTGAAAAAAGGCAAATTTTTAAAAATGCTGAAATACCATTTTTCGTCTAAAAATAAAGCAGCTGGTGAGCCACTACATTTCTAAACACATCACTGTAAAACTTTGGAAAATAAAAATGAGCCCCCAAAAGCTTCCAGACAGAAAACAATACTAACTAACGAGATTCAGACTGGTGTAAGCTTCTCATTCAAAACCATAGACGATAGAAGAAACTGGAAAAAGGCTTTCAAAAATTCCGAGGAAAAAAAAGAAACTCTGCAGAAATGGCTTTCACTTACCTAACACAACTCTAAAGTCCTCACTATCCAAATGTAATACCCAAGTACTGGTGGTTTTTGATCTGTTCTCCATATACTTCTTGAGACTCTTCCCATTAATTTCCAGAGTATATTCATAAGCAAAAGCACGGACAGGATCAATACTTATGGTTGCTTTGGTCTTTGCGGCTCCAACGCAGAAGGTTTCCTTGCCCACCAATTTGAACATCCATTCTTTTCTTATCTCTTCCTAAGTAATAAAATACGAAAGTTAAAAACATACAAATGGGAGAAAATTAAACGTTTAACTTTGGAAATAATATAATTAAAGAGAATAAATGGCAGTGCTATTTTATTACCTCATGATACAAAGATTTTAGAAAATAAAGGCATTTTAAAGTTAAATATTAGATGTTATAGTCTATGAATCCCACAACTATTATTAGTCTGCTTTGTATGGCAAAATGATAAAAGTCAATATATAAAGATATAACCACTGTAAGGGAAAAGCATTGTATTCACATAGGAAGAATATACATTAGCAAAATCAAGCTTCTCTGTACACTATATTTCACAAAGTAAAATTTTTCCTACCTTCCCATCTACATACACCACTCGCTTGCCTGATGTAGTCCCATGTTCAAATTCAATTTTATGAACTCCATCACTTAAAGCAACTTCCCAAACAGCTACAAGATCTGTCATTTTTTCTAGGCTGTAAGGAGGGCTAAGGGAATAAAATTAAGCAATTATAATAGGCAAAAACAGTAACAGAATAACCAATTAATCCTTCCAAGATGAAAATATCAGATCTTGAAAAGCCCTAAAATTACAAAATATTAAAGTGATATAAGCTAAGAAAGCCTACTTACAATACATGTAACTATTATCACCCTGTTATGCATTCTTCTTTTAAGATGAAATTACTATCTATGGGTATACAGTCAGATAATTCCAAAGTCACCTTAACAGTAATAGGATTAAGAATCAATCAGTTTATCCAGGACAGTATTTTAAGCTTGGCCACAGAAAGGTCAGTAAAAAGTTTCTACTCCTCCCTCCTGTCATTTAAAAAGCACAGGATTTAATTTTATCTTTTCAGATCCTATCACTCTAAAGCAAGAATTCTTAAAACCTTTTATACTTGAACCAATAACTAGGGATTCATTTAAAAAAAAAAAAAAAAGGTTCTAATGTAAAAATACTAAGACTAAAAAAAAAAAAAAATACTAAGACTGAGAAAAAAGTCATGGAAGAAATGTTCCATAATAGATATAAAAATGTTATGGAAGACAGTAATCTTGTCATTATTACAGGAAATTTTTTTTACAGGAAATCTTATTAAAAATATAAAGGATTCTGTTTTGTGACATTTCTGGTACAACTTAAACATGTATTTTATATTAATGTCTTAATATAAAATATATATCATATACAATGCATATATAACATATAAGTAATATTTTTATACTGATACAGAGTTTTAGCTTTGAGAGAAGTAACATTACAGCAGTAGTGTTCATAACTAACAGTTATTCAGTACTTACTGTGTGCCAATCACTGTTCTAACAGCTTTACACACAGTGAGGTGGTTACTATTATTCCTCTATTTACAGATGAGGAAACCAAGACTCAGAGAGGCTAAAGGCTTGTCTAAGGTCACAATGATAGTAAGTGGCAGATGGGATGTAATTTTAGGAGTCTGGTCCCAGAGTCTATTCTCTTAACCACATCCTCCTCTTCATTCACTCTAATCTCCTTTGTAGGCTCTAAACCAGAAACAGTAAATAGGTTGCATATCATTTTGGAAGTAATTGCCGAGAATTTTGTGCTGAGAGGGATTTGCAGACCTCACATCCAGGTTTTATGGGAAAAGATGTCACATTAGTGGTGGCCACCTCCATGCCAGGTGTTCACCACCCTTGCTGGAAATCACGGAGAAGCAAAACTATGCATTTTGCAGTATTAAAAAATGTGTTCTCCAAAAAAGTAGCCTGGATACTCTCCTGAATGATTAAAGCCCATCTTTAAAGCTTCATAATCCAGTTTTATCACAATGCAAGACATTTACCTTTCGTCATCTTCAAAGATAGGACTGTCATCTCCAGATGCCATGGTTGGCAAAATAGTCTTTAATCCAATTAGGAGCCAGGAAAGAAAAAAGCAGAAGTGCAGCAAGGAAAGATTGAGAGCAACAAAGATGACATGTGCAAAGAGTTTTTCTAAGTTTGCAATCCATTTCTTAAAATGCATGCAGTTTCTGATGAAACAGCTTTTACATACAATAGAACTGGAATCTCTAATTGTCAGGGAAAGAAATTAAATCATGCAAGTCACCCAGTCATATTTTTCCCTGTTATGGATTTATAATTTCCTAAAACTAAGAGAATAAACTCTAGTTTATTTCAAGTATCATACCATGTCAGAGTTGCAAGAGATGTAGAGGTCCTCTGGGTCCCTTGCTTCTCAAATTGAGAAGAAGCCCCAAGGGTATGAGGCAGTAGGTCAGGGAATACAGAAAACCCCAGGATAAACAGAATGCATCCTTTGGAGGCAGCCATGTTACATGGTAGCAACAAATTTAAAATTCAATCTTCATATTAGAATTTAGAAAGCTGTATTATGGTACAATACATAATTTAAAAAATTTTTTAAAGATAACTTCAAAGAAATGTTAAGCGTGCAGGAAGCAGCCAGGGATGTGCCAGTTTGCTTTCTAAGAGCAAACTTAATTTGCCCACTTACTCAAACCCACTTAATTTACTAGTGCCAATAATGAATTCACAAAAGTTAAATGGTTTGCTCAGGTCACCAGAAGAGTCCAAGCCAAATCCAGAGTCCAGAACACCTCTGTAATTAACTAAACAGTATCTGGGCTATAACGCTAAAAATCAGAAGCAAATGTAATACTCACATGCATAGAAAACCATCCACATTTGAAGATTTAGGATTAACAATTGTACCCGTCAAACCTATTGAATAATAAATTCAACTATTTTTTTTGCTTCCAAGACCTACTCTAGTCTAGTCTTTTCCATATAGATGTCCAAGGGTGCTCTCTCCTTGTAAAAATGGGAGATTGCCAATCTTTTTTTTGTTTGGAAATAACCAAATGTGACAAATTGCTTTTTTTTTTTTTTTTTTTTTTTTTTTTTTTTTTTGACAAATTGCTTTTTGAAAGATATTAAAGAAGACCTTGTCACCCATAAAAGCAATCCAACAGGCAAAGAAAAGCTAAACATTTTAGAATAAAAACTAAAGATTAAAAATACATTGTACCTAAAATAAATCCCTTTTGTAATTAGCACCTTATATATTTGTAGATTTTTCTAGTCTTAAAAATACCTCTTAGGATATCTCCTATGAAAGTGGAGGGTATCCTAGCACCTTATATATTTGTAGATTTTTCTAGTCTTAAAAATACCTCTTAGGATATCTCCTATGAAAGTGGAGGGTATCCTAGAACAGAGGAATAGAGTAAGCTAAATAGCATAATATAACATAGGATACGTATCTTTCATAAATCAGAGTAGAGTTTGGGATATCACTCAGATTTTGCTCTACAACTTTTAGAGACTCTAGAAAGTTCAGTAATTCAACAAACTTGAAAGAACTGCCCAATTTTTCACTTTAAGTAATTTCAAACATTACCACACTAAGATAAGGTTTAGTACCATCTTAACTATATTTCATATAAAGCATAAAAGGCAACACAACAAATTAGAAGAGAGGTTAGAAATCAAGGTCACATAAAATATTCTCTCTACTATCAACAGTCATTCATACATTCAACATTTACTTAGGGAGTATCAGTTGAAGGTGTTGAAAATGTTTTGGAAATAGTGGTGATGGCTGTACATCATAAATGAACTTTATGTTCATTGAAGTCACTGAACTGGACATTTTTAAATGGCAATTTTTATGTCATATATATTGATCACAACTTTTAAAAATTAATACTGTTACACACAAAAAAAACCCCCACTGAATTGTATCCTTTAGATGGGTGAATTTTATGGCATATGAATTATATCTCAACAAACTTATTACAAAAAAACAACCTGGGTGTCCTGCCAGTAGTGTTTCTTGGAATATGATTTCCCTTATGACCAAGAGATGATCACAGCTGTACATGTCCCAAGTTTCTACCTTACTCATTTGAATAATAAATTTACCTGTCACACAAATCTCTAAGCTATTGTCATATTCTAAATTCATGTCATAATTCTAAATTCATCTGCCAAGCTAGCAGTCATCAGTCACTCATACGCCAGGCACTAAGCTCAGAGTGAGAGGCTCTGCAGAGACAAAAGATGATTACAGCACAGCCATGGGGCTGTCCTAGGAAAGGGAAGCAGTAACGAACAGAACAGGGCTGCCCAGGCGGCTCAGAGGTAAAGAATCTGCCTGCCAACGCCGGAGACAGGGGTGCAGGGGGTGTGGGGGGGTGTGGGTGGGGGTGGTGCTGTTCGATAAATCCCCAGGTCAGGAAGACCACCTGGAGGAGGAAATGGCAACCCACTCCAGTATTCTTGCCTGGAAAATCCTTGGACAGAGAAGCCTGGCGGGCTAAGTATCAAAATTGAGTCAGACACGACTCAGGGACTAAACAACAACAAAGAACCAGAAAAGGTCCCCAGAGAAAGAATCCTGCCAAATGGGTGGAAAGACCAGGAAAGCCTATGCTTTAAAACTTGAGAGAAAGGAATTCATCCATTGTCATTTTAAACTTATGCATACATTTAATTATCAGGACCATGAGATCAAACTGGAAAATGATCATTACAAAGAAAAATTCCCTCTATTTCAGCACACAGGTTTTAAAATTAAGTAAAAAGGGTGGAAAAACAAATTCCATTTATTTTCACTGATAAGGATAATGTCACTTATTTGAAAGCTTACATGTCTTCACGGCAAGTTTCTTGAGGTTCTAGAGACATATCCCTCAGCATAATCATTTAAAATCCCTCTCCTAGCAACTCAACATCCATGTTTCAGAGTAGGACTTTAAAACGTTTCCACTATTTATCTAATCCCAGTCTGAATTTTGCTTTAACTTAGATTTAATCGTACTGGGGACTGTAATGCTTTATCCAAGCTAAACCTAAGTCGGTTTTAAAAATTACTAAGGTATTCAGTTTCTTTTCAGCAAAGCTCTAGGTAAGGCCAGCTATTGCACAAGGCACGTCAAACTTAAACGAAGAGGTGTTGACGGGCCCGCAGGATCAGCACTGGGACCTCCAGCAAAGTCTGTCAGTTAGCTCTCTGAGCCAGGTGTTCCCAAATGTGAGGCACAGAAAACGCGAATAACTTTTCCAAGGAGCATTTTGCAATGAGTACCGCAGGCCTCGCTACAAAATTAAAAAAAAAAAAAAAAAAACCCAGAGGGAACAGTGCTCAACGAATCGTTTTTGGTGAAAACCACCCGTATGTTCACCATCGTGGAGATAATCCGTGGAGTGAATCACAGTCCTGTCACTCAGCAAGCGTCCGGCCCTGGTCAGGCGCGGAAAACCTGGCACCGAAGCACCCGCTCGCGGCCAATAAAAAGGATGGAGACAGACCTCAGCGCGCAGACGCGCGGGGTGTACTGGTAAGACAAAGAAGCCAGGCTGCAGCACTCAGATCCGGGCTCTGCAAAAATACAGCCGGCTCATCTTTGCAGGGAAAAGGGGACTGGAAGGAAAGACGCCTTAATGCTAACCCGGTGCTCCGCGGCAGCGAAGGTTCGCTCCTGCGCTTCCTTCCCTGTGACGTCGGCTCCACTTTCCCGACTGCGACAAATAATGAACTTACAGTCGGGCAGAGGCCGGAGCCGCGGGTTCCAGGGCCTGGCCGGGCAGGAGCAAACCGCCGCCCCGCCGGGTCTCCGCCCCGCCAGCGGCCGGGTCTCCGCGAGACGCCCGGAGCGCCCTTCCCCCTCCCGCGCGGGCCCAGGCCTCGCCGCGGGGTCGCACCGCCGCCGGGACACCGCCCACTGCCCAGCACGCCCGCCGCCGGCGTCGCCGCCGCCGGGAGAGGGCGGCCGCCCGCACCGCGGCGGGGGCTTCCGGGCCGGCCGGGCCGCCCCACCTGGGCCGCGAGGCTCACCTGGGCGCCGTGGGGCTCTGGGGGCTCTGGGCCCAGAGACCGGTGGGTTCCGCCGACTTAGGCCCTTCGCCGAGAACCAGACGCAGCTTCCGCAGCAGCGAGAGCTCCGAGCGCGCCGACTCTGTCGCGCTTCAGGTCCCCGAGGTGCCCAGCGCCAACCGCCGCCCGCCCCTCGCCGGCGCGGCGACCCAACCCCCGCCGCTGTCCGCGCGGCCGGCTTTGCGCTGAGACGCCTCCGTAAGAACCCGCTGACAGCGGGCGCTGGCTGGACGCTGGAGCCAACCGGGTGGGCAAAACCAGACCTTGCCTGCTCTGAAGCACGGGGCAGGTAAATCCGATCAAGGCATTGTCTCCTTGAAGCTCTGTAAAGCTGCTGATTACTCCTAGAAAGATCAAAACTCGTTAGGATGGGCACGAGGCCCCATGTATGATGTTGCCCCGGTCTCCCCTGGCTTCGTTTAGATAGATCCTCAAATGATGTGAAGTCCTTCAGCCCAGGGCCTCTGCAGATGCTCTTTTCTTTGCCTGGACGCTCTTCCCTGCCTCTTCCCTTAGTTAACCTCCATTGCGATTGAGATTGTTCTTCAAATGTCATTTCTTAAGAAAAACTATCCTAAGACTTGCAACACCTGGAATTCTCAGTTCTGTTCAAGTTGGTGCAAGTATTCGTGTAATTTTTGTTGAATGTACATCATAATAGGGTTTCCCCAGGGGTTCAGCGGTCAAGAATCTGCCAGCAATGAGGGAGACCTGGGTTGGGCAGATCCCCTGGAGGAAGCACCACAACCCACGCCAGTATTCTTTCCTGGAGAATCCCATGGACAGAGGAGCCTGGCGGGCTACAGTCCATGGGGTCGCAAAGAGTCGGACACGACTAAAGCGACTGAGCGCGGCTCCCTGGCAGCTTAATGCTAGGCTGAGGTCTGTGGAGTCAAGGACCATGGCCGCTTGGTTCTCACTGTAGCAGCTCCCACGTCTGCACAGTGCAGGCTCCTACTATGCTCTGGTAAGTGTTGTTGATTGAATGAAGAGTAGACCTGAGTAATGTTTCAGGTGGCCTTGATTTTCATTAAGGAAGAGACAGCAATCTCTGCAGAGGAGAGGATGGTTGAGTGAGCCATCTGAAAAGAGCAGTGAGTGGTCCCTGGGGAAAATGGATTCAGCAGCAAAATAAACATGTGAAAGGGTTCTCTGGGGGCTCTGAAGATTTGAGGGCAAAGGGACATGCAGGTCCCAGTTTCTTCCCTCAGCTTGATGTTAATGTAAAGAAGGATTGTTTCACCTATGGGATTGGTAGTGAGGATGCTGAGCAAGTATGTGAGAGAACAGCAGTTGAGAAACAATAAAGAACAATCTGTTGATTCGGTTAACTAGTCTGCAAAGTAAGGGACTGAATTCCCAAGGAAATTATGTTACAGGGATTTTGCTTAGCACTGATTTTTTGTTTGCTACCCTGTATTGAAAGCTCCCTGGAGACAAAGACTTTTCATATTTGCATCTTCTTCTGCACTGGTGTCTTGAATAGAGACTTTTCAATAAATGATGATTGAAAGAATGAATCAGGGAGATAGGGGAGAAGGCAAAAGGCCCAGAGTGGAAATTTCCAGAAATAGATGAAGATGCATCCCTAATTCCTTTTTCTTGTCCTTAGATCTCCTGAGAAACAGTTGTGAATTGTCGGGTTAGGGCCAGGAAACCCTGGTTGAGCAGTAGCTCAAAAATATTGTTTAATGAAGGATCATATTTTCTTGTAAAACTTTGGGAATCAGAATATCTTTTACAAGACCAATAAGGTATAGTTTATTGACTGCTTGCTTTGTGCCTTGTATATAATTGCCTGTAGTTCTCACAACAGTCCAGTAGTTATTCCCATCTTACATAGACTCAAAGGCCTACAGAAGTCGCAGGGCCAGCACATGAAGCCAGCCTGTAGAATTTTCAAAGGTCAGGGGGTACTCTTCTGCCCCCTTCTGATGCCTATGTCAGAAGCTTTCTCTATCTCCCTTATACTTTAATAAAACTTTATTACACAAAAGCTCTGAGTGATCCAGCCTCGTCTCTGACCCCGGATTGAATTCGTCTCCTCCGGAAGTCAAGAATCCCGCGTCTTATCGTTCAGCAACAACCTTTCATCTTGGGGGCTCTCCGGGATCCTTCAGGACAAGATGGGCCTGATAATCCATGTGAGCCTACTTCTACTGACTCCAGAAATCCTGAGTCTGCCGTTTGATCCTCAAGACAATGCCTTCCTGTCCTGGGCTCACTCCTATGCTGCATTCCACAATCAGTCTAATTGCTGGGTCTGCGGAGCACTCCCCTCTTCATCAGTGGAAGGCTTCCCGTGGTGGACATCTCCACTTCAAGGAAAGAACTTTCTCCAAGTCTGCAAATACCTTCAACAATCGCATGTGATGCCTCTTCTTAAACTGATGACATCGACCAACCTTAAGATGGACTGATGTAACTATGGACATAATGTGACTTTTCATTTTGATTTTAACTTGGTTTAATGACTATTTTGCCTTACATCTGTAACTGTATAATGGGGTTTTCTAACCGTCTAAAAGCTTTTAATTTACAAATAGTTGTCCGAGCTCCTATGAGTGCCACAGCCTCCTCCAACTATTACTTGGAGCCCCTGGATCAGACATCCTCACTATGAGGATTAGGAGAATATGTTGCCTCACCAATTTAGGGACAACACCCCTTGTCAGCTCGGAAGCAGTTATGGAATGAGAACGACGCCCCTTTTACCTAGGCAACATAATTCTCCTAAAAGAAAAAGGGGGAGTGAGAGAGTCATTTCCTAGGCAGGTTGATAAGAAGTCTAGGGATCCCCAAGGAGAGAGAGGTCTGGGATATTCAAGGAGGAAGAAAGGACAAACTTTTTACTTTTTCTCCTCTACATTCCTTAGGATTATATAACAGTAATGTATCCTGCCTGAGGACAATCTCTGGATTAAACCCTCTGGCCAACTCTGTTATCTTAAAACATAAATTATGGGAGTAGGTCTGGTCTTTACAAGGATGTATCCTGCCTGAGGACAGTCTTTGGATAAAACCTTCTGGCCAACTCTGTTATCTTAAAATGTAAATTATGGGAGTGGGTCTGGTGAGGTCTTTGCAACCTCCAGACATTCTTTGGATTCACTGGAGAGTATATAACTCCATTGCTAACACTAGCAAAGGGGTACTCTTTTGCCCCCTTCTGATGCCTATGTCAGAAGCTTTCTCTATCTCCTTTATACTTTAATAAAACTTTATTACACACACACACACACACAAAGAATTTTCAAAGGTCATATTATCAGAGTCTGCTGTTAGAAAAGTATTGTGCTTGAATATAGATCCTGTCTTAGGGGTCTGGGGAGCCCCTCTGCCTAAGGGCCCCAGAGTGCAGAGGGGTTCAGCCCACTCACGAAGTGCATTCAAGTCTGTCCCCTAAATAGGTGAGGCAGTCTGATTTTGCCGCTGGCTTATTCTGCACCAATATTTCCTTCTTGGGTATAGTTTCTGGGATATCTGGAATTAAGGAACATGCCAGTTTAGGCTGTATTTTCTACCTACTTATTCCCTGGGCCCAGCACACTGGAGGTAGGCATGGTCACTTGTTATCAAAGAGGATTATTACGAAAAGAAAGTGTGAACAAAACACCGTGAAAGGTATTGACCTGAGCGTGAAACATACTCACCTGGTGATCCTGTTTTTGACTTTATTTCCACTCTGAGATTGTTTTCTTGTTTCCCGAGAAGTGCCTGGATGTTGCTTGCTCTAACCTCTCTAACTACCTCTCACCAGCCCACCCATAGACATCAGTGATTTATTTTAAGAGAGCACCTAAATCCTCTTTCATTCATAATAGTCCATGTTTTCATTGGGCCTCCTTTGGAAAAGGGAATTGTTAATGAACTAATGGATTTTCTGAAATTACTTCTTAAACAGCAAGAATGGACATCAAAATTAAAGGGAAAGGTTACATCACCTGATACCTACAAGTTTAAAACTTTGCATGTGCCCTTCCAATATCGGTCCAGCATGACTATTGGCTATGTGTTAATGGAAGCTGCACCAGAGACTTTCAAATGAGCCCAGAGCCCAGGATTCTGGACTCAGAGGACTGTGTGTCAGCACCAGTGCCAGTAACCAGTCTCCCGCTGCCAGCCAGGCTGCTGCTGCTTGGGCCTCTCTCCTTCAGCGCAAAGAGCCTCTGACTCTACCTACACAAAACACGGAAAGTGGAAAAGGATCAAACCAAGATGGATTGATAAACTTCAAACCAGAAAAATTTGACAGTTTTAGGAGAAAATAGATTTTGGTCTGAGTCATCTGGAGAGTGGGGTTTGTAGATTCACCCTTCCTTAGACCAAAGAACCAAAGGAAGGCACCTTTAAAGTGTCTAAGGAGCATTCCAAGGCTTGTGTTTCAATTTTTTAAGACAAAAATCTGCATCTAGTTTACTTTGAGAAATTTTAAAAATATGGGAAAGTACAGAGAAAAATGCTCATATTCCCACCACCAGCATTGACCATTCTTATTGGCTCAATAAAAAATCGCAATGAATCTGTGCAACTCAGGTTGGATCTTGAACCCATGGCTTTTTAATTTAGATCACACACTGGGTCTCAGGAGGTAATGAAGCTCAGGTTCTCAATGCGGAAAGAATTAAGGGAGAGGCAAAGTGATAGATAAGAAGTGAATTTATCTGGACAGAAACATTCCACAGACAGAGTGTGGGCCATCTCAGAAGAGAGTCTCTGAAATACGGTGTGATTAGTTTTTATTATCTGGGTAATTTCATAGGCTAATGAGTGGGAGGATTATTTCAGCTATTTCAGGGAAGGAGTGAAGATTTCCAGGAATTGGGCACTGCCTACTTTTTGGTATTTTATGATTAGCTTGGAACTCATGGTGCTGTTGAAGTGTGTCTTTTAGCTAATGAATAGAATCAGTGTATAGTGAGGCTTAAGGTCTATTGGAAGTCGAATCTTCCACCATCTTGGAGCTAGTTGGCCCTAGCCAGCTTTTATCATGTCCTATGGCTATGTCATGAGAAATGCTGGGCTGGAAGAAGCACAAGCTGGTATCAAGATTGCTGGGAGAAATATCAGTAACCTCAGATATGCAGATGACACCACCCTTATGGTAAAAAGTGAAGAGGAACTAGAAAGCCTCTTGATGAAAGTGAAAGAGGAGAGTAAAAAAGTTGGCTTAAAGCTCAACATTCAGAAAACTAAGATCATGGCATCTGGTCCTATCACTTCATGGGAAATAGATGGGGAAACAGTGGAAGCAGTGTGAGACTTTATGTTTTTGGGCTCCAAGATCACTGCCATTGTGATTGCAACCATGAAATTAAAAGACGCTTTCTCCTTGGAAGGAAAGTTATGACCAACCTAGATAGCACATTAAAAAGCAGAGACATTACATTGCCAACAAAGGTCCATCTAATCAAGGCTATGGTTTTTCCAGTGTTCACATATGGATGTGAGAGTTGGACTGTGAAGAAAGCTGAGCACTGAAAAATTGATGCTTTTGAACTGTGGTGTTGGAGAAGACTCTTGAGAGTCCCTTGGACTGAAAGGAGATCCAACCAGTCCATTCTAAAGGAGATCAGTCCTGGGTATTCATTGGAAGGACTGATGCTGAAGCTGAAACTCCAATACTTTGGCCACCTCATGCAAAGAGTGGACTCATTGGAAAAGACCCTGTTTCTGGGAGGGATTGGGGGCAGGAGGAGAAGGGGACGACAGAGGATGAGGTGGCTGGATGGCATCACTTGATGGACATGAGTTTGAGTAAACTCCAGGAGTTGGTGATGGACAGGGAGGCCTGGCGTGCTGCAATTCATGGGGTCGCAAAGGGTCGGACATGACTGACCGACTGAACTGAACTGAACCGATGGCTATGTCATTTTTTAGAGGTTGTGCCCTTCCCCCTTCCCTCCTTTTTCACTAGTAGAAGGAAATATTGAAGATAAATTGGTATTTGACTTTCAACCCTAATACCTTTACTTTCTTCTCTTCCCCAAAGGCCAACATTTTTATGAATTTGCTATGTTTGCTTCGAACTACACCTTCAGTAGTTATCTAGAGAAATTATATTTGTTGTTGTTGTTCAGTTGCTGAAACATGTTCAACTTTTTGCAACCCCATAGACTGTAGCATGCCAGGCTCCTCCTGAATCCGTTTACCTCAGATGGGAACTTGAATCTATGTGCTGGGACTCAATCCCAACCAAAATGTAGTTTGGAAACTGAACCCATGAAGCCAAGACTTGAGCCCATCCAAAGCCCAGTGTGGGACCCTAACCCATGTGACTGGGACTCAAACAGCACCAAAACCCAACTTGGGACTTGAACCATTGATCTTTTAATTAGAATCACTCACCTGGTGCCTGAACTTCCTAAGGCTCAAGTTCTTTGTGTCTCAGTGCAGTAATTCAGCGAGAGGCAAAGTGACAGGCAAGAAGTAGATTTATTAATATAGGATGCTTATAAGAGATGCAAGCGGGCAGGCAAAGGAGCGCTGCCCCGAGGATTGAGTGAGCTACAATTTTATAATGAAAAAAAGCAGGGAGGGGAATAGACCACCTTCTTCAAGTAGACATAGATGCAGATGTAAAGCATACATTGTGAGCTCCTCCTTCATTAGCTCCTCCTTATTAGGCACAGAAATGTCTGATCCTATGAGGTCAAACTAGGATTATCAAATTACTAGAAGGGTGGTGACATTTTTCTTCCATCAAATGGCCTGGGGCATAGAATGTCATTTTGTTTATGGTTTTATAGTTCAGTCCAGTCCCTCAGTCCTGGCCACTCTGCAACCCCATGGACTGCAACATGCCAGGCCTCCCTGTTCATCACTAACACCCAGAGTTCACTCAAACTCATGTCCATTGAGTTGGTGATGCCATCCAGCCATCTCATCCTCTGTCATCCCCTTCTCCTCCTGCCTTCTATCTTACACAGCCTCAGGGTCTTTTCAAATGAGTCACTTCTTCACATCATGTGGGCCAAAGTATTGGAGTTTCAGCTTCAGCATCAGTCCTTCCAATGAATATTCAGGACTGATTGCCTTTAGGATGGGTTGGTTGGATCTCCTTGCATTCCAAGGAACTCTCAAGAGTCTTTTCCAACACCACAGTTAAAAAGCATCAATTCTTCAGTACTCAGCTTTCTTTATAGTACAACTCTCACATCCACACATGAAAACTGGAAAACCCATACCTTTGACTAGCAGGACCTTTGTCAGCAAAGTGATGTCTCTGTTTTTTAATATGCTGTCTAGGTTGGCCATAACTTTTCTTCCAAGGAGCAAGCATCTTTTCATTTCATGGTTGCAGTCACCATCTGCAGTGATTTTGGAGCCCAAAAAAATAAAATCTGCCACTGTTTTCACTGTTTCCCCATCTATTTGCCATGAAGTGATGGGACCAGATGCCATGATCTTAGTTTTCTGAATGTTGAGTTTTAAGCTAATTTTTTACTCTCCTCTTTCACTTTCATCAAGAGACTCTTTAGTTCTTCTTCACTTTCTGCCATAAGGGTAGTGTCATCTGCATATCTGAGGTTATTGATATTTCTCCATGCAATCTTGATTCCAGCTTGTGCTTCATCCAGTCTAGCGTTTCTCATGATGTACTCTGCATATAAGTTAAGTAAGCAGGGTGACGATATACAACCTTGACAGACTCCTTTCCTGATTTGGAACCATTCTGTTGTTCCATGTCCAATTCTAACTGTTGCTTCCTGACCTACATACAGGTTTCTCAAGAGGCAGGTCAGGTGGTCTGGTATTCCCATCTGTTTTGGAATTTTCCACAGTTTATTGTGACCACACAGTCAAAAGGCTTTGGCATAGTCAATAAAGTAGAAATAGATGTTTTTCTGGAACTCTGTTGCTTTTTTGATGATCCAGTGGATGTTGGCAATTTGATCTATGGTTCCTCTGGCTTTTCTAAAACCAGCTTGAACATCTGGAAGTTCATGGTTCACGTATTGCTGAAGCCTGGGTTGGAGAATTTTAAGCATTACTTTGAAGCGTGTGAGATGAGTGCAATTGTGCGGTAGTTTGAGCATTCTTTGGCATTGCCTTTCTTTGGGATTGGAATGAAAATGGACCTTTTCCAGTCCTGTGGCCACTGCTGAGTTTTCCAAATTTGCTGGCATATGAGTGCAGTACTTTCTTTCTTTCTTTCTTTTTTTTTTTTTTTTTTTATTAGTTGGAGGCTAATTACTTCACAACAGAGTGCAGTACTTTCACAGCATCATCTTGTAGGATTTGAAATAGCTCAACTGGAATTTAATCACCTGCACTAGCTTTGTTCGCAGCGATGCTTCCTAAGGCCCACTTGACTTTGCTTTCCAGGATGTCTGGGTCTAAGTGAGTGATCACACTATCATGATTATTTGGGTCATGAAGATCTTTTTTGTATAGTTCTTCTGTGGATTCTTGCCACTTCTTCTTAATATCTTTTGTTTCTGTTAGGTCCATACCATTTCTGTCCTTTATTATACACATCTTTGCATTAAGTGTTCCCTTGGTATCTCTAATTTTCTTGAAGAGCTCTCTAGTCTTTCCCATTTCACTGCTTTCCTCTATTCCTTTGCACTGATCACTGAGGATGGCTTTCTTATCTCTCCTTGATATTCTTTGGAACTCTGCATTCAAATGGGTATATTTCCCCCTTTTCCCCTTTGCTTTTCACTTCTCTTCTTTTCATAGCTATTTGTAAGGCCCACCTCAGACTGCCATTTTTCTTTTTTGCATTTCTTTTTCTTGGGGATGGTCTTCATCCCTGTCTCCTGTACAATGTCATGAACCTCAATCCATAGTTCTTCAGGCACTCTGTCTACTAGATCTAATCGCTTGACTCTATTTGTCACATCAACTGTATAATTGTAAGGGATTTAATTTAGATTATACCTGAATGGTCTAGTGGTTTCCCCTACTTTCTTAAATTTAAGTCTCAATCTGCAATAAGGAATTCATGGTCTGAGCCACAATTGACTCCCAGTTTTGTTTTTGCTGACTGTATAGATCTTCTCCATCTTTGGCTACAAAGAATATAATCAATCTGATTTCGTTATTAACCATCTGGTGATGTCCATGTGTAGAGTCTTGTCTTGTGTTGTTGGAAGAGTGTGTTCACTATGACCAGTGCCTTCTCTTGACAAAACTCTGTTAGCCTTTGCCCTGCTTCATTCTGTACTCCAAGGCCAAATTTGCCTGTTACTCCAGGTGTTTCTCGAATTCCTACTTTTGCATTCCAGTCACCTATAATGAAAAGGACATCTTTTTTGGATGTTAGTTCTAGAAGGTCTTGTAGGTCTTCATAGAACCATTCAACTTCAGCTTCTTCAGTGTTACTGGTCAGGGCATAGACTTGGATTACTGTGATATTAAATGATTTGCCTTGGAAACAAACAGAGGTCATTCTGTCATTTTTGAGATTGCACCCAAGTACTGCTTTTCGGACTCTTTTGTTGACCATGATGGCTACTCCATTTCTTCTAAGGGCTTCTTGCCCACAGTAGTAGATATAATGGTCGTCTGAGTTAAATTCACCCATTCCAGTCCATTTTAGTTTGCTGATTCCTGAAAATGTCGATGTTCACTCTTGTCATCTCCTGTTTAACCACTTCCTATTTGCCTTGATTCATGGACCTAACATTTCAGGTTCCTAGGCAATATTGCTCTTTACAGCATTGGATGTTGCTTCTATCACCAGTCCCATCCACAACTGGGTGTTGTTTCTGCTTTGGCTAGGGCTGAGTGAGGTCCATACAACTTAATTTGATAACATTATCACCATCATCATTACATTTATTCAGGATTTATTGACAATCTGTTATATGTGAGGGGATATAGCAATGAGAAGCACCGATGGCTTTTCCTCACTCATGAAGTTTATGTTCTAGAGGAGAAGGCCATCACAAAAATAAGCAAACGGACTGAGGTAGATTTCCTCCAAGATGTCTCCCAAAGAACCTTACTCCTTAATGTTCACATCCTTGTATTATGCTCACGCACATTTCAGCAAGTTTGGTTTGTGTGATCAGTAGCATACAGCAGAAGTGATGCTATGTCATATCCAAGATCAGGTTATGAAAAAGACACCAACTTCTATCTTAGGTGCTCACTCATTCTCTTCATCACTTCCTCTGTGGAAAGCTGTCATGTATGTGGACACTCAGGCAGTCTGTGGAGAGGCCCACTTAACAAGGAACAAACTGAGGCCAGCCGACAACCACACAAGTGAATTTGGAAATGGATCCTTTAGTCCACTTGAACCTTGAGATGACTGCAGTCCTGGCCAGTGTGTTGACTGCACCTTCATCTCATGAAAGATTCTGTCTAGACCTTCCAGTTAAGCTATTCCTTTATTCCTGACCCACAGAAACTTTGAGATAAATGTTTGCTTTAAGCTGCTATGAATAGGGGTAATTTGTTATGCATCAATAGATAACTAATAGACAGACAGATGCAAGTTGGAATAAGCACATACACCACTCTCATGGTAGAGTAGATGCCCGTTGTGAGAAGTGGTATGGTCAACTGGTTAATGACGTGGTTAATGGAGCCTGAATGTTGGTTTCAGATCCTGGATCTGCCATATACTATAATAGCAGTGTGACTTTAGCAAGTCATTTTTCTAAACTTCTACTTTTGAATTTGGTCATTTGTAAACATGACAACAGTACTTACATTAAAGTTGTGAAGAGTCAACAGCTTAGAAATGAATATGCTTAGCCCAGAGCCTGAAACGTTTTAAGGGCTCAATTCATGCAACTATTGTTGCTCTATATGGATTGTTGGGCATTTGTTATTAATACATTTGCCTGAACTGTTTGCTAATTGTCTTTCATACTGGAAAATGGCTACTGAAGCAGAATGCTGCTGAACAAATCTGACTCAAATTTAACAAGATAATTCAGCACTGTATTGAGCACCTACTATGTGCCAGGGACTAAGCTAGGTTCTGGAAAAGTTTAGTGGTATGATCCGTGTCCCCAGGAGTTCAAATTCTCATGGGGAAGTGCAGACCAAACGTGTTAGTGTAATAAGGATTCTAAGTCTGAAAGACTTGTAAGTCAAAGAATCTTCAAGAACTCATCACTAAGTGCCACTCATCTTTGGTATCCTCCTTGTGGGGAGCCACCTGATAGTTCTATACCCAGGAGAGAATTTGAGAGTCAGTTTAGTAGTTTAGAAAATAGATCTAATTGCTAATATAGGCTGTAAATTCTACTGGGAAGTCCAAGCACAGAGGAAAGCAGTCCGGTGAAATGAAGACAGGCTTTGGATCTCAGCTTAAATGTCACTTCTTCAGAGAGGTCTCCTGCACATAACCCTCATCTTTTCCTGCATAGCAGGTATTATAATAGCATGCTTATTTGTATTTGTTCCATATTTCTCTCCTCAACTATACTGTAAGCTCCACGTGGGTAGGAACTTCATCTGGTTTACTCACCACCATATACATAACAGTATCAAGTTGAATCTGCAATACATAACAGTTGCATAATAAGTTTCTGTAAATGAACAAATGTTAAATGACTGTTTGAGCTATTTGAATCCTCGTGGGTAGATGAGGCCCATGGAAGACTCTTGAGACCAGCGCAGCAGGACACCGAGCTAAAGACTGAACTTGTGTGTAGAGTCCTCTCCTTTGCTGGCAAACAGAAGAGCTAGAAAGGCCTTCGGGCTCATAAGAAGGAATTCCTTTGGAGCACATGTTATAGAGCTTCCTTCCCTCTACTTGCTACATACAAAATCCAGGAGCAAATAGAGAGGGGTTGTTATTGTTAGTAATTAGAAAATAATCAGTCTTTTTGTGCTTTGAAAATTGTGAAGGATACTGGTGATCCTCCATCTAGTGTCCATTTTCCTCTCGATCCTTATAAGACTCCAGTTTTACCCACGTAGCCATGCTTCCGCCTTACAACCCATGTGACTCAAGGAGCACCCATCCCACTGCTAATTCCAATTATGCTAACTCCTCTCCCTTCCGGAACTCGGGCTTAAATCATCTGTAAGTCTGCCAGGCAGTTACTGATTGGAGGCAGAGTATGTGCCTAAGTGACCTAACTGGCTCAAAAAAATCAGAAGTAAAGATTTCAGATGGAAAAGGAAGCATGTGGTCCTGATTGCTCCTGGTAGACATCTGGACCAGCACTTTCATTTTAATTTGAAACTTACTATGTTTGCAGCAGAACAGAGGGAAAACTCTTCCTTGATAATTTGATAAACTTGATAGCCTTTACTTTCCAATAACTTGCCCTTGATAGCTTGTTGAACCACTGAGTCAACCTAGTCCAAAGTCTGTGTTGCCTCTGGATGACAGTTGTATGAGATAACAATTTTCTTATTGCTTAAGAAGACAGTTTCATTCAGTGTTCTATTTATAACTCAAATAATCCTAATTGACCAATAATATTTGGCTTCCTACCTATATTAAGCAGCGACACTCAGAAAAGTGGGTAAGTCCCCAGATTACCCTGGAAAAGTCAAGAAGTGAGATTCTTTGTGTTCCAAGTGTTGAAGATGAAAATTTGTCAACCATTGCTAGTGTAAGTAGCTGAGTATGGAATGGGCAGGGGGCAGTGTTGAGGTGAGGACATGTTTCCATGGGCAGACAGATACAGAGATCAAACTCACAGTGGCTCCAGCTGCCTGGAAGAAGGCTGAGTATGGGCCTGAAAGTTGAACCCTAAAAGCTGTGACTCTGAGACCTCCTTGTGAGAGAGACACCGTGACTTTTGCCCTCCATGGGAGATCCCTGTTGGCTATTGTGGGACCTGTTATGCTACAGACCTGCAATCCTTTGAGCAATTGGAAGGTACAGGTTGTCAACAGTGCCATCATGTGGCTACAAGGTGCAATGACAATGGCTGCCAGACCTCCCCTTCAGGTGTATGGCAACTGAGTTTTTACCTTGGGAATTTCTGGGTTGCTTAACCTGCCATGAGTTTTTGAAAAAGGTAGACAGGGGCCCTATTTGTAGATTCTGAATTTATTAAAGTGATCATTAGAGGATTTATGTAATTTCCTTTCATGGAAAAAAAGGAGTATTTGTACCCTGTGGAGTGAATTTTTTTTTCCATTTTAGTTTTTACCTCTATATCAGGATGCAAGAAAGTTAGGCTTGAAAATTCCCAAGCAAAAGCCTTTCCACTTTATACTTCTTTTGAAAACTCATCTATGATTCCCCGTCACCTCCAGGACAAAGTCCCAGCTCCTTAGTGCATCTGCTTAGGCCTTCTTCCTCTGAGTCTCCAATGACACAACACACCCCTCAGCTTCCTCAGGAAGCCTATTATATTGGCCAATGCTTTGGAAGCTAGATTTTTAGGGAGAGCAGATATGAGCTGTACCAAAGGAGCCCAGATTTCATTACAGAAAAAAAAGTAAGGTTTACTGAGCACTTGTGAACTAGGCATTATAATAACATGTTTTGTTGGAGTTATTAGTTTAATTTGCACGTGAAGTTTTCTGTAAATACCCATAGGAACAGAGTAAAGGGCCAAAGTATGTGATTAAATAGTTAATCCCACTAGGGGATTGAAGGTAAAGGAAAAGTATGGGAGACTCTTGTGAGTCAATGCCCACTCAAGAAAGCAGATTTGCTTAGCAACAAAGCCAGGTAACAGAAGCATGAGACATGTTCCAAAAAATAAAACGATGGTGGCATGAGATATGCATCCTGCCCAGTGAGGTCAGTAAATTAATGATTACTAGGACATTACTAGTATTACTACTATGATTACGCCTCTGCACACACTAAAAACAAAAGTATAAGTGAAAGATGGCATTATACTGAAAGCTGAGATGATTCACCATATTTTAGAATATATTACTGCTTTTTTTCCCTCATTTCCATTGAGCCAGGACAGTACCAGTTAGACCATGTAGGGACAAAATAACTCCCAGCCTGATGTGGAGGAGGAACTGATGACGGAAGCCTGATGTCTACTCAAGAATGAGGAAAAAGGTGTCATTCTCTCCCTCCCCACTTTTCCTTTGATTATAAAACTGTAACCCTGTTAAGCTCTCTGAGCAATACTCCCTTGCCCATCTTCCTTGCAATAAATCGCTTCTTGTCTGTCACTTTTCCTCTGGCTGACTTCCTTCTGCACTAAGACATCAACAACCTTAGACCACCCCCTCCCACCCCACCCTCCTCTGCCCTTGAATACATTTCGTGGTTTCAATGTCTTTCTTATCTGTTTTGTTGGGGAACTCGCCATTCTTCTTATGCATCTCTCTAGGTTTGTAGTGCGAAGGCAATAGCACCCCACTCCAGTACTGGAAAATCCCATGGACAGAGGAGCCTGGTAGGCTGCACTCCATGGGGTCGCTGAGAGTCGGACACGACTGAGCGAGTTCAGTTTCACTTTGCACTTTCATGCAATGGAGAAGGAAATGGCAACCCTCCAGTTTTCTGCCTGGAGAATCCCAGGGACGGGGGAGCCTGGTGGGCTGCCCTCTATGGGGTCGCACAGAGTCGGACACGACAGAAGCGACTTAGCAGCAACAGCAGCAGCAGGTTTGTAGCGATAGTTCCCTACCTTGGCTTGGCTGCACACTGGAATCACCCGGGGGAGCTTTAGCAAACTATTGGCCCATGGGTCTGATTCTGATATACTTGGCCAGGGGTCTGAGCATCCGTTTCAAATTTCCCCAGGTGATTCTAGTGGGCAGCCAGGGTTGAGACTCACTCAAGGAGGAGGAAGAGTTCAGCGACCCAGGCAACCCTCCCTTTCGTTCCGCTCTGTGCCCTGCACACCTTTCTCTAATCAAGCCCACCATACTGCACCGTTAATTGTAGGGTGCATACCTATCCCCCTAACTACACTTTGAACATCTCCAGTCAGCCACTTTTGCATTTCTGGAGCTCGATGTCTGGCCTGACACTTCGTCGAGACTTGGAAAATGCTTCACGGGAGGATAAAATGTCATGAACACACTTATTTGCGCCCTCCAAGTGCCAGGCACTGCAGCGCTCAGCCGGAATCTAGCGAGTGAGAGAGATGGAAGTGCGCAGGCGCAGAGCCCTTCCCCAGCCCAGCACACTGGAGTCTACGCCGAGGGCGAGCCCCGCCCCCAGTCGCGGAGCCAACCAGAAGGCGCGAGGCAGAACCAGCCTCTCCGGGCGGTCAGAGAAAATCGCTGCGGTGTTCCAGCCCGGGCAGAGGCAGATTCCTCGATGAGCTCCTGCTCGATTGGTCGACCTTCCACGGTAGGGTAACGGTCGCAGAGGCGGGGCCGGAGGCAGCTGAGCCGGCCGGGTTGAGCGCGCTGCGGGAGGTAGGCGGCGGCTGAGGAAGGTGAGCGGCGTTCTAGGTTTACCGAGGCGTCGGTCGGAGCCCCCGCCTGAGGAACCCCTACCTGAGGAACCCCGGGAACTGACCTCAACTGCGCCCTGAGAGCGGTCAGACGAGCCGCCTCGGGACTGGTTCGCGCCAATTAAAATGCCAGTATAAAGGCCGAGGGGAGGCGGGTAACCTGATAAACCTGGTTCGAGTCTGGCTTCCCGCCCTTTGTGGTCGTTGACTCCCCTTTTGTAACAACTCAGCGCCTCTGTTTCTTTATTTGTGGAACACAGCTGATAGTTTTTGCCTTACATGGTGATTGAGAAGATTAAATGAGGCAATGAGTGTGAAGCTTGGAGTGATTTTCGGCGCGCCCTGGATTCTGGATAACTAGGTAGTTACTCCATCCCCCCTGGAGAAGGAAATGGCAACCCACTCCATTATTCTTGCCTGGAGACTCTTATGGACGAAGTAGCCTGGTGGTGGTCCACCGGATCGCAAAGAGTCGGACACGACTGAGCGACTTCATTTTCACTTTTTACTCCATCCCCAACAGTTCACCAGAACCGACCCGCTCCACTTTTCAGTGTCAAGGTGTCTGAGGAGGTGGCTTGGCTAGTGAAGACTAGGAATAGAAGGTGGGGGATACGTGAAGGTGTAGATAAATGATTATCTCTTTCTCCGTTTTATTAGGCCCATTTCAGAGTGCGGGGCTCTTTATACAGAGTCTAATTTGATTTTTATTCTGATCAATGAGTTGGAAATAATTGCAAGTCTGAGAGACTTGTAACACACAGGCCAAACAGAAGTGTTTTTTGTACCACTTTATTTTCTAACCATAAGGTTAAACACTGTGCACGCATTATCTATGTTGGTTTCAATCCTCTGTATGAGGTTTTTGTTTTGTTTTTTACTTTTGCTATTGCCAAATAGACTTGAGCCTTGCCCACCCCACCTTGGGGAGGAGGTGGCTGACAAGCGAATGCCACAGCTTTTGCTTAGAGGTGTGTTCTGACCGTTTATGTAACCTCTCCTGGGGCAGAATGATTTGGTCTAGAGGAGATCCAGCCCTAATTTAGATTACTTATTTGCGGTAAATTCAGTTCTTCTTAGGAACGTTAAATAGAGACTTTGAAAGCATTTCATGTTCCATTTATTGCAGTAAAGTGAAATATGTACTTTTGAGAAAGCTAATTACAGATTTTGATGTGACTTGACTTGAGAAAGAACAGCTACCGCCTATGCATTATTTCCACTTTCCTGCCCAAAAGTAGTGAAAAATAAATACATTTTAATGTATGGTGCATGTTATAGGGGCTTCAGACTTATAAAGGGCAAGCTACCAAAGGATTTTTGGTAGACATGGACAGTGCAAGGAGATAGAATTTTGTTTTGCTTCTCTGCATGTATCTTTTTGTGCCATGTATAAATGAACTCCTTCCCTGCAACTGCTATTTCTACAGTCTTACTTTAGGTGTGATATGACACTGATTAAAGCAAGCTTTGGCTTTGGGGAAGCATTGGGTCTCTTCTTCTGACGTAAAGTTCCAGACCTGTGTCTTGTTACAGTTTGTAGTGGGGAGAAGACTGCTGCAAACCATTGGCACATTAATTTCACAGCATGGGCCCCTGAAAAGGAGGGCTTGGTCACAGGTGAAATTGTGATAGTTGTTCTCCCTGCCTTTGCTTTTCATATTCAGTGGTTTTTATCTGAGAGTACTTCTAACAATAAGAATTATTCTGCCTTTGAAACCACAATCAGAATTGATGCTAGACAGTGATAGAGTTGGACACCCAGCTAAATGTTTTAGCACAGCTGGAAGAGGAAAGGTAAGTGGAAGGAAGACACCAGTGAAGGCACTTGGTGGTGACCATCAACGTCCGTTAGCAGTTAATTCTGTGATTCCAGCTTCTGTTTAGTGGTTACCACCAGTACCATAGATGACTGCTCTGGGAATAACACAAGACCTTTCTTACTAGGAGACGAGCATTTTAAGATTTGGATCTCTTATCTTTTTGAAACCTAGATGAAGATCCAGTTTCAGACGTGAGACTCACTGAGTGATCATTTCATTGAGATCAACTTGAATGACAAGGTGAAAAGTGCAAGAGGAATGTGGTATGACTGAGGTATGTCTGATGTGGTAGATAACTCTCTCTGGGAATTGAGAGCCCATGGCAAGAATCTACTAATTATGGAATACTGTACATATATTTCCTTTTGACCTCCTCATAATCCTATCAGGTATTTGAAGCTCCATAAAGGAAACTGAAGCCCAGAGAGGCTAAGTATTTAAGATAACACAGATAGCTCGTCACCAGTTCTAATCACCGCCTCTATCCTGCTGTGTGCCAGGCACTGTTCAATTAGTCCTTTCTATTTTAACTTTTCTAATCTTCCCAAGAACCTATGAGCTAAGTACTTTTATTTTCCTCATTTCATGATAAGGAAATTGAGGCACAGAGATTAGTGGTTTCTTGGTTGCGTGGCAGAAGCACGCTATTCTGGCTCTACCAGCCTTCTTTTGGTTAGTATTTCCTTTACTTTTGGCTTTATTGTTACTTAATG
This sequence comes from Muntiacus reevesi, assembly GCF_963930625.1. NCBI lineage: Eukaryota > Metazoa > Chordata > Mammalia > Artiodactyla > Cervidae > Muntiacus > Muntiacus reevesi. The sequence continues at coordinate 10,702,379 of NC_089256.1, forward strand.
AAGTTTTTTTTTTTTTTTTTTTTTATTAAATAGTGAACTTTTATTATGAAATCAAACAGAAATGAACACACATACTGAATGTATACCTTAACAAATTAAGAGATGATACCACCTAGGTCAGGGTAGAGAACCATGCTAGCCATGCTAAGACTGGTCTATCCCAATTACAACTACTTCTGTACTCCCATTAGTACATTCTTCTGACTTTTACAGTAATTTCCTCCTTGTGTTAAAAAACAAAGTTTTTTCCTAAATCTGTATTCTTCAGCATTATAGTGTACCTCTTGCTCATTATATTAAAAAAAAAAAAATCTCTTAATCTGTAGGTTTTTCCCCTATTCCTTTCTTTTCCTTATAATCTATCTGAAGAACTTGGCTCATTTGACCTATATATCCTACAGTCTGGATTTTGCAATTTGCATACTCATGTGCAGTTGATTATGTTCCTCTGCCCTGGGTAATTCCCTAAACATTTGTAGCTGGATCAAAGATTGGATCAGACTCAGATTCAATTCCTTTGGTAATTCTCTAGGTGATGGTTGGCAGGATCATAGGCGGTGCAGAATGTCTTGTTTCTCTTTGTGTTTCCAGCACCTGTTGATACTTGATGCCTGTATATGTTCATTGAAGATTGCAAAATAGTGATATTCTAATTCTATCATTTTTTTTACTTGCTTGTTAGAATATTAGCCCCTCAGTTGAATATGTAGCCGTAAAATCTCTTTAGGAAAGGCAGCATAAACAATTTGTTGCATTTATTTACCAATTTTTGAGAAAATGAATTGGTCCCTTATCTTCTGAAGATAATTCTTTTAAAAAACCTATATCAATATGAAGTCATAAATTTAAACGTTTTATGGGTTTCAGTTCATTGTAGTTATAATTGTCAAAGCTAATGTACTCACATCTTTGAGTGGGAGGAGCCTACTCAAGTCTATCCTTTTGATATGACCCTACTAGTCTTTTTTTTCTTTGGCTATTTCCTGACCAGGGATTGAACCTGTTGGAAACAAGTTTCTTGTTTCCTGTTGGAAACAAGAGTCTTAACCCCTGGACCATCAGGGAAGTCCAGCACTACTAATCTTTAATAATTCCCTTGTTGTCTGATATCTTGAATCAATTCTGTCCCAAATCTGAAATAGTATCTTCAAGAAACTTTTTTTTTTTTTTTTCAAAAGGAAATAGCATTTCAAGATCATAATCTGTATTCTCGGGATCCTGAGTCAATCATGGTTTTAGTCTTTTCTGTAGACAGGTAGATATAACTATCCTAGCTCTGTCTCTGTAAACACACACAGAACTCTTCATTTGTAAAACTGAAATTCTATACCCGTTAAATAACTCACCATTCCCCTGGCAATCACCATTCTACTTTCTGTATAAGTGGGATCATACAGCATTTGTTTGTGACTAGCTAATATACTTAAGGTTCATCCGTGTTGTAACTTAGGTTAATATTTCCTTCCTGTGTAAGGCTGAATGGGCTTCCCTCATGACTCAGACAGTAAAGAATCCACTTGCAATGCAAGAGACCAAGGTTTGATCCCTGGGTCAGGAAGACACCCTGGAGAAGGAAATGGCTACTTACTTCAGTATTCTTGTCTGGAGAATTCCATGGACAGAGGAGCCTGGTGGGCTGCAGTTCATGGGGTCACAAAGTTTAGTTGAACACCACTGAGCTGCATACACTACACTACTACTTAAGGCTGAATAATATTCCACTGTATGGTTTATAGCATGTTTTACTCATCTATTCATCTGCTGATGGAACTTGGGTTGCTTCCACCTTTTAGCTATATTTTGTGGATAATGCTGGTGTGAACATGGATGTTCAAATATCTTTTTAAGACCCTGCTTTCAGTTCTTTTGTCGAATTGCTGAATCATAATGGCATTTCTACATTAAATTTTTTGAAGAACCACCATGCTATTTTTCATAGCAGCTATCCCGTTTTATATTCCTGACAGTGCACAAGTCATTCAGTTTCTCTACATCCTCACAAGTAACTGTTATTTCTGTTTCTTTTAGCCATCGTAATGGGTATGAGGTGGTATCTCATTGTAGTTTTGATTTGCATTTACCTAATGGGTAATGTTGAAATATTTTCATGTGTTTATAGCCTTTTTTATTTTTCTTTAGAGAAATGTCTGTTCAGGTTCCTTGCCCATTTTTTAATCAGATGTTTTTGTTAAGTTTCCGGAATTCTCTGTATATTCTGGATTGTTTATTGTTATTTAGTTGCTAATTGTGTCTGACTCTTGCAACCCCATGAACTATAGCCCACCAGGCTCCTCTGTCCATGAGATTTCCTAGGAAAGAATACTGTAGTAGGTTGCCATTTCCTTCTCCAGGGGATCTTCCCCACTCAGGGATCAAACCTGTGTCCCTTGTGTCTCCTAAATCGGCAGGGAAATTCTTTACCACTGAGCCACCATGGAAGCCACATATATTCTGGATATTCCTTATCACCTAAAAGATTAGTAAATATTTTCTCCCATTCCATGGATTGCCTTTTTAATCTGCTGACAGTATCTTTTGATGCACAAAAAAATGTTAAATTTTTGTCAAGTCCAGTTTGTCTGTTTTTACTTTTTGTTGCCTATGCCTTTGATGTCATATCTAAGAAATCATTGCCAAATTCAGGATTGTGAAGCTTTTACCCTGTGTTTTCTTATAAATTTTTACAGTTTAAGCTCTTAAATTTAGGTCTTTGATCCATTTGAGTTAATTTTTGTGTGGTCTTAAGAAGGGTACAACTTCATTCTTTTTACAGTTTTCACAGCAGAGGAAGAGACTGACTATATCCTTTTGAAGGCTTTTTGGCACTCTTATTGAAAACCGTTTGACAGTCAGTTCAGTTGCTCAGTCGTATCCAACTCTTAGTGACCCCATGGACTATAGCATGCCAGGCTTCCCTGTCCATCACCAACTCCCGGAGTTTACTCAGACTCATGTCCATCAAGTCAGTGATGCCATCCAACCATTTTGTCCTCTGTCGTCCCTTCTCCTCCTGCCTTCGATCTTTCCCAGCATCAGGATCTTTTCCAGTGAGTGAGTTATTCCCATCAGATGGCCAAAATATTGGAGTTTTGGCTTCAGCATCAGTCCTTCCGATGAATATTCAGGGTTCATTTCCTTTAGGATTGACTGGTTGGATCTCCTCACAGTCCAAGGGGCTCTAAAGAGACTTCTCCAACACCAAAGTTCAAAAGCATCCTCGCCGCTCACATTTGACAATAAATGTGGGGGATTATATCTGGGCTCTTTATTTTATGTAATTGTCTATGCCAACACCACTCTTGATTTTATGTAGCTTTGCAAAGGAATTTTAAATCAGGAAGCTGTTACTACTTCAGCTTCATGCTGTTACTCCTCCAGCTTCGTTCTTCTTTTTCAAGATTACTTTCAGGTGATGACATTCAAGCTATTCATGGTCCCTTGAGATCCTGTATGTATTTTAGGATGGGTTTTCTATTTCTGAAAAAAATGTCATTGGGATTTTGATGGGGATTACATTGAATCTGTAGATTGCTTTGGTCAGTATCAATGTCTTAATATTAAGTCTTATGATCCATGAATATTGGATGTGATCCCATTTACTTATGTCTTTTTAATTTCTTTGAGCAATGTTTTGTAGTTTTCATTGTATAAGACTTTTACCTCCTTGGTTAAGTTTACTCCTATTTTTATTCTTTGATGCTGTTGTATTTTTGTTTGTTTGTTTGTTTTCATTTATTTTTATTAGTTGGAGGCTAATTACTTTACAATATTGTAGTGGTTTTTGCCATACATTGATATGAATCAGTCATGGATTTACATGTATTCCCCATTCTTTGATGCTGTTGTAAATGGAATTCTTTTATTTTCCACTTTATGTTTTTTGTTGTTAGTGTATAGAAATGCAAATGGTTTTTATATGCTGATTTTCATATCCTGCTGCTTTGCTGAATTCATTTATTCTAGTGTGTGTGTGTGTGTGTGTGTGTGTGTATTTAAGGTTTTTGGCATATAAAATTATATCATGTGCAAATAGAGATAATTTGACTTCTTTTCCAATTTGGGTACCTTTTATTTCTCTTTCTTGCTTAAATGCTTGGTGAGAACTTAAATTTCTATATGGAATAAAAGTGGTGAATGTGACATCCTTGCCTTGTTCCTCATCTTAGAGGGAAAACTTGTAGTCTTTTACCATTGAATATGATGTTCGCTGTAGCTTTTTCATATATGGCTTTTGCTGAGTTGTGTGTGTGCTAGTTTGCTTCAATCATGTTCTACACTTTAAGACCCCAGGATCCTCTGTCCATGGGATTCTCCAGGCAAGAATACTGGAGTGGGTTGCCATTTCCTCCTCCAGGAGATCTTTTGTTGAGTTAGTTTCCTTCTATTCCTAGCTGTTGAGTGTTTATCACAAGATGTTGAATTTTGTAAAATGCTTTTTCTGCATCAATTGAGATGATTGTTATGTTTTTTTCCTTCATTTCATTAATGTAGTATAATATGTAAAACACTGATTTCTTTTCATATGTTGAACTAATTCCTCCATTCCAAGTATAAATCCCACTTGAATATGGTGTATAATCCTTTTAATATGCTGCTGAATTTGGTTTACTAGTGTGTGCATGCTCAGTTTCTTAAATTGTGTCCAACCCTTGCAATCTCATGGACTATAGCCCTCCAGGCTCCTCTGTTCATGGGATTTTTCCAGGCAAAAATACTTGAAATGGGTTGCCAGTTCCTCCTCCAGGGAATCTTCCTAACCCATGGTTCAAATCCTTGTCTCCCTGTGCCTCCTGCATTGGCACTCGGATTCTTTACCACTCAGCCACCCGGGAAGCCTTCGGTTTACTAGTATTTTGCATCAATGCTTGTAAGGGATATTACTATTTTTCTTGTATTGTCTGACTTTTCAATATTAAGGTGATGCTATCCTCCAAGAATGAGTTAGAAAGTATTCCCTTGTCTAATTTTTTTGGATAGTTTGAGAAGAATTGTCAGTAGTTCTTTAGATGTTTTGGTAGAATTCTTCAGTGAAGCCACTTGATCCACGGCTTTTCTTTTGGGGAGAGTTTTTTGATTACTGATTCAGTCTTATTACTAGTTACAGATGTATTGCGATTTTCTATTTCTCTGTGATTCAGTCTTGGTAGGTTTTGTGTTTATAGGAATTTGTCCATTTCATGTTGATTATCTAATTTGTTGGCATACAGTTGTTCATAATATTTAATACTTTTTTCTGTATAATTGGTAGTAATGTTCCCACTTTGATTTCTGATTTTAGTAATTTGAATCTTCTCTTTTTTTCCTGTTCATCAGGTAAAATTTGTCATTTTTGTTGATCTTTTCAGATGTCTTCCATTGACTTTCTCTATTACTTTCCTAGTCTCTATTTCCTTTGTTTCTGCTCTAATTAATCTTTATTTTTTTCTTTTGCTAGTTTTGGGTTTAGTTTGTTTTTTTTCTAGTTCCATAAGTTGCCAACTTAGGTTGTTAATTTGAGATCTTTCATGTTTTTAATGTAAATTTTTGTAACTCTTAAATTTCCCCCTAGGATTGCTTTCACTGTGACCCATAAGTTTTGAAATAGTGTGTTTTGTTTTCATTAATATCTTAAGAGTTTTCTAATTTCTCTTGTGATTTCTTCTTTCATCCATTGGTTATTTACAAATGTGTTGTCTACTTTCCATAAACTTATGAATTTTTGTTTTAGTTTTTGATTTCTAAGGTCACCTCTTTGTGGAGACTTAATTTGTGGTTTAACATATAGTCTATCCTGATAATGTCCCACATGCACTTGGAAGACTGTATTCTGTTGTTGTTGAGCAGTGTTCTTTTCTTTTCTTTTTTTCTTTTTGATCAGCTTGTGGGATCTTAGTTCCCTGACCAAGGATCAAACCCGTGCTCCCTGGAGTGGAAGCATGGAGTCCTAAACCACTGGATTACCAGGGAATTCCCCAGAGTGTTGTTTATAAATCTACTAGATCTGCTTGTTTTACTCTGTCACGTTGTCTGTTTCATTTCTGTTCTTCTGTCTGTATTCTTGAGAATGGGGTGTTAAAATCTCCAAGTATATTGTAGAACTATTTCTTCCTTCAATTCTGTCAGTTTTTACTTCCCGTGTTTTAGTGGTCTGTTGTTAAGTGCATAAGAGTTTATAATTGTTATGTATTCTACCTGTATTGAATCTTTTATTAATATGTAATGTCCTAAAAAAATATGTAATGTCCTTTTTTGTCTCTAGTGACCTTTTTTGATTTAAAGTCTATTTTGTCTAGTACTAATATAGCTACAATTTCTTTTTTTTAAATTATTTTCATGAAATACCTTTTACCATTCTTTCACTTTCAGTATCTTTGTGTCTCTGGCTCTAAAATGGGTCTTGTTTTAGGCACATAGTTGGATCATATTTTCTTAAATTCATTCTACCAATTTGTCAAGAGTTTGACTCTTTTACATTTAGAGTGATTACTGACAGGTAGGGCATTACTATCTGTAATTTTGCTATTTTTTTGTAACATCTTATGGCTTCCACCCCTCATTTCCTGTATTACTGTCGTCTTGTGTTTAGCTGATTTTTTTTTTTTTTTTTTTGGTAGCAGAATGTTTTCTTTTTCTATATATTCTATCACTGTTTTCTTTGTGGTTACTGTGAGGATTACATTTAGCATTATAAAATTATAACAGTAATTTGAATTTATCGCAGCTTCACTTAAATAACTTATGAAAATTCTGCTTCTTTACAGCTCTGTCCCCACCTCTTTCAGCTGTTGATGTTGCACAGTTACATCTTTATACATGTATGCCTGAAAACAAATTAAGGATTCTAGTAAATGAGTTAGTCTCTTAAATTAGATAGAAAATGTGTGACATTACAAACCAAAGTTATAATAATACCAGCTTTAGACTAATGATTGTTTTGTAAAAAACGATCTGTTTCTTAAGTCATGTAGAAAGCAAAAAGTGGCGCTACACATCTTTGTTATGACAGTAGCAGCTCTTATAGTTGCCCGTGTGTTTCCCGTGCCAGTCGCCTTTATTGAGATTCTTGGCCTTTCATGTGGCTCTGCTCTACTCTCTGTGTCCTTTCACTTCACCAGGGGGACTCCCTTTACCATTACTTGCAGGGCAGGTCTAGCGGTAGGGAGCACCTTAAACTTTTGTTTATCTGGAAATATCTTTCTTTTGTTCTCACTGTTGAAGGATAGTTTTGCCAAACATAGGATTCTTGATTGACAGTTTCTTTCTTTCAGAAAGAAATATATCCTCTCATTACCTCCTGGTCTTCAAAGTTCCTGTCAAGAAACCTGCTGGTAATCTTGCTGATCATTCCTTGTGTGTGATGTGTCATTTCTCCCTTGCTGCTTTCAAGATTATTTGTTCTTTCAAAAGCTTGATTGTAGTACTTCTTGGTGTAGGTCTCTGAGTTTATATTTCTAGGAGTTTGTGTCTTTCAACAAATTTGGGAAGTTTTCAGCCATCCTTTCATAATCTCCCTGCCACCCTCTCTTTTCTCCTTCTGGGACTCCCACAATTCGTGTGTTAACACTACTGGTGGTGTCTCACAGGTCCTTTAGGTAAGGTTCACTTTTATTCAGTCTTTTTTTTTTTTTTTTTCCTATTCTTTAGAGTTGATAATTTCCATTGTCTTACCTTCACACTTACACGGATTTACCCTTTTGCCTGCTCAAATCTGCATTTGAATACCCCTAGTAAATTTTTTATTTCAGTTATACTTTTCAACTCCAGAATATTTTTGATTTTTTTTTTATTTGTTTGTTTTCTGTCTCTTTACTGATATTTCTCTTTTGATCATATATTTTTTCTTATTTTTTCTCCACATCTTCCTTTAGTTCTTTGAATTTTTTAAGGTGGTTTTAAATGCTTTGTGTAGTAGATCCGCCATCAGGTTTTGTTTTGCTTTCAGGGACAGTTTCTTTTGATTTTTTTTTTCCTTTGAATGAGCCATGCTTTCCAGATTCTTTGTATGCTTTAATTTTTATTGAAAACTGGAGATTTGAATCTAGTAATATCTATGGAAATAAGATTCTCTTTCTTTACCATGGTTTGCTGGGTTTTGTTTTTCTTTGTTTTAAATTGTGGCTGTCTTTGTGTTAAGGATCAGCCTGACCTATAAACTTGAGGTATTTTTTAGCCTGCACCTTTCTCTGGGTACATGCAGTGGCTTTCTCATTGCCCACATATGTATTTAGGAGTGCTCTATGTGAACCTGGTTTGGATTCTCATTTGGAAAAAAAGATGTTTTTAAGACATTTGGGGGAAAATTGAACATGGACTAGATATTAAGTGATAGTAAGGAATTAATATAATTGGGTGTGACACTGGTATTGAAGTTACGTTTAAATGAGTCTGTATTTATTGAAGGTGAGTACTGAAATAAAAGTGGGTAATAGAAATAAAATAAATATGGAAGAATGTTGGTTATTATTGATCTTGGGTTAATGAATATACATGGGTTCATTTTACTCTTTCTGTACTTGTATGTATTTTTAAAAATTTCTCTAATGAAAAGTTTAAAAACTAGGTGAAAGGTGGTAGCCATTGAAGTTGCTACTTTCAAAAAGTATCTTTATTTAAATAAAAGTGAGAGAGATGAACATAGTGCTTTTAGAGACCAGAGTTTATTTATTTATTTATTTTCTTTTTAACTGTTTGTCTGAAGGAGACTGGCAGTTTTACTGTTTAGTTATACTGCTAATTAACCTTCAATTATTTGTATAGCACAGAAGAAATAACACTGCTCACACACAGGAGAGACCAGAGTTTAAAGGGGAGAGAGTACTCTATGATGTCAGCAGCAAAAATGGCAGAATTGGAGAATTTGCAACACGTTCCTAGATTTAGCTGAAAATGAATTATTGGTAACTAGTATTGGAGGATTTCACTATCTGAAGTAGAAGCAGAAGGAAAGAAGGGTGATTTGCAAGAAAAACTGAACTAGCAGCAGGGAGGATCATTTTACTTCTCTGGGTCTCACATGGTTATAGCATCTGATATATTAGTACAATTCTCCCAGCACTTTCCTGGATTGTTGGATTAAACACTTTCCAAGGTTCTCTCACGTTGCGAGATTCCATGATGCTAATGAATATGTGTGTATGATTGTGCCTCTGCAAAGGAAGAGTTAGATACCATAAGAATTCAAGGAAATTTTTTCCGATAGGATGGCAAACTCTTAGACAACAAGAGCATGTGATGGGAGGGTAGACTGAATACAAACTTGTGTGTGTGCCAGTCAAATAGAATACGTTGTGTTGCTAGCCTTTGATCTACTTAGAAATAAAGATCACCTAAGAATGTGACATTTAATTTACCCTTTGAGTTAGGCTAGTGAATTAATTGTTAAACTAATGAATTCAGACAATTCTTTGAGTTTTTTGGGAAGCAGCTTCCAAAAAATGTTTATTAGCATCACTTGCTTTTCACATTACCTAGTTAAAACAAATAGTTTTCTTTGTGTTTGTGTGTAAAATCCCATAATGTTTCATTTTAGAGGAGAACATTATAAAATTCTAAAAATTAGTTTTCTTAGAAGTCATAGAAGTTTTGGCATAGGAATGCTTAAATTGCCCAAGAGTAGTAGGTTCTTTTAAATATAATTTTCTTTAACACCTATTGTACTTTTTTTGAATTTAGGCAATTCAATTTCTTATTGCCAATCTCAACTTCTTTTGACGCTACAAAAGAAATTGTATCTACAGCAGCCCCTAAAGCCAAGGAGTCCAGCAAATCATCAGATAAGACTCATGACTGAAAAACAGGTAAACTTGAAATATTTGAAACCAGTGTTTATCAAAGTATGTGTCAAAGAATGCCACATTGACAAATGTGAAAAATCTTACTTTAAAAGGCTACTTTAGTAAAATCATTTTGGGACATGAGGGGTTAAAACTGTTAAATGGTATCTGTATTCTAAGACCTCACAACATATCAGTCTCCAGAAGGAGACTTTATTATACAGTTTTTCCTACTTATGTAATACTAACTTGATGACTGTTTCATTAGACTGGTCTTCAGTTTATACTTGGAAAATCCCGTTCTCAACTATTTTGGAATTTGCAAACAGTTATGTTTTTCTTCAAACATAGTTTAACTCAGATGACCATTATATCTACTACTGTGGGCAAGAATCCCTTAGAAGATTGGAGTAGCCATCATAGTCAACAAAAGGGCCCCAAATGCAGTACTTGGATGCAATCTCAAAAACGACAGAATGATCTCTGTTCGCTTCCAAAGCAAACCTTTCCGTATCACAGTAATCCAAGTCTATTCCCCGACCAGTAATGCTGAAGAAGCTGAAGTTGAATGGTTCTATCTATGAAGACCTACAAGACCTTCTAGAACTAACACCCAAAAAAAGATGTTCTTTTCATTATAGGGGACTGGAATGCAGAAGTAGGAAATCCAGAAATACCTGGAGTAACAGGCAAGTTTGGCCTTGGCATACAGAATGAAGCAGGGCAAAGGCTAACAGTTTTGCCACGAGAACGCACTAGTCATAGCAAACACGCTCTTCCAACAACACAGGAGAAGACTCTACAAGTGGACATCATCAGATGGTCAATACCAAAATCAGATTGATTATATTCTTTGCAGCCAAAAATGGTGAAGCTCTATACAGTCAGCAAAAAACAAGACCGGGAGCTGACTGTGGCTCAGATCGTTAATTCATTTTTGCCAAATTCAGACTTAAATAGAAGAGAGCAGGGAAAACCACTAGACCATTCAGGTATGACCTAAATCATATCCCTTATGATTATACAGTAGAAGTGACAAGTAGGCTCAAGGGATTAGGTCTGATAGATTGCCTGAAGTACTATGGACAGAGGTTCATGACATTGTATAGGAGGCAGTGATCAAGACCATCCCCAAGAAAAAGAAACGCAAAAAGGCATAATAGTTGTCAGAGGAGGCCTTACTGTGAAGGTTATGAAAAGAAGAGAAGCGAAAGGCAAAGGAGAAAAGGAAAGATACACCCATTTGAATGCAGAGTTCCAAAGAATAGCAAGGAGAGATAAGAAAGACTTTTTAACTGAACAATGCAAAGAAATAGAGGAAAACAATAGAATGGGAAAGAGTAGAGATCACTTCAAAAAATTAAGAGATACCAAGGGAACATTTCACACAAAGATGGGCACCGTAAAGGGCAGAATAGTATGGATTTAACAGAAGCAGAAGATATTAAGAAGAGGTGGCAAGAATCCACAGAAGAACAATACAAAAAAGGTCTTCACTACCCAGATAAGCATGATGGTGTGATCACTCATCTAGAGCCAGACATCCTGGAATGTGGAGTCAAGGGGACCTTAGGAAGCATCACTACAAACAAAGCTAGTGGAGATGATGAAATTCCAATTGAGCTACAAGATGATGCTGTGAAAGTGCTGCATTCGATATGCCAGCAATTTGGAAAACTCAGCAGTGGCCACAGGACTGGAAAAGGTCATTTTTCATTCCAATCCCAAAAAAAGGCAATGCCAAAGAATGCCCAAATTACCACACAGTTGCACTCATCTCACACGCTAGCTAGCAAGGTAATGCTCAAAATTCTCCAAGCCAGGCTTCAACAGTTCGTGAACCATCAACTTTGAAATGTTCAAGCTGGATTTAGAAAAGGCAGAGGAAGCAGAGATCAAATTGCCAACATCCATTGGACAATGAAAAAGGCAAGAGAGTTCCAGAAGAACATCTACTTTTACTTTATTGACTATGCCCAAGCCTTTGACTGTGTGGATCACTACAAACTGTGGAAAGTTCTGAAAGAAATGGAAATACCAGACCACCTGACCTGCCTCCTGAGAAATCTGTATGCAGGTCAGGAAGCAACAGTTAGAACTGGACATGGAACAACAGACTATTTCCAAATAGGGGATGGAGTATGTCAAGGCTGTATATTGTCATTCTGCTTATTTAACTTATATGCAGAGTATGTTATGTGAAATGCTGGGCTGGATGAAGCACAAACTGGAATCAATATTGCCGGGAGAAATATCAATAACCTTAGATACGCAGATGACACCACCCATATGGCAGAAAGCGAAGAGGAGCTAAAGAGCCTCTTAATGAAAGTGAAAAAGGAGAGTGAAAAAGTTGGCTTAAATCTCAACATTCAGAAAACTAAGATCATGGCATCTGGTCACATCACTTCTTGGCAAATAGATGGGGAAACAGAGTCAGACTTTAGTTTTCGGGGCTCCAAAATCACTGCAGATGGTGACTGGAGCCATGAAATTAAGACACTTTTTCCTTGGAAGAAAACTTATGACCAACCTAGACAGCATATTAAAGAGCAGAGACTGCTTTGTCAACAAAGGTCCATCTATTCAACACTATGGTTTTTCCAGTAGTCGTGTATAGATGTGAGAGTTGGACTATAAAGAAAGCTGACTGCCGAAGCATTGATGCTTTTGAACTGTGGTGTTGGACAAGATTCTTGAGAGTCCCTTGGACTGCAAGTAGATTAAACCAGTCAATCCTAAAGGAAATCAGTCCTGAATATTCATTGGAATGACTGATGCTGAGGCTGAAACTCCAATACTTTGGCCACCTGATGTGGAGAACTGAGTCACTGGAAAAGACCCTGATGCAGGGAATGATTGAAGGCAGGAGGAGAAGAGGACGACAGAGGATGAGATGGTTGGATGGCATCACTGACTTAATGGACATGAGTTTGGGTAAACTGGGAATTTGCAGTGGACAGGGATGCTTGTCCTGTTGCAGTCCATGGGATCACAGAGTCGGACACGACTGAGTGACTGAACTGAGCTGATGTATTTCTTTCTCTTAAAAGAGTTATCAGTACTTCCATCCACTCCAGTGCTCTTGCCTGGAGAAGCTCATGGACGGAAGAGCCTGGTAGGCTACAGTCCATGGGGTCGCTAAGAGTTGGACACTACTGAGCGACTTCACTTTGACTTTTCACTTTCATGCATTGGAGAAGGAAATGGCAACCCACTCCAGTGTTCTTGCCTGGAGAATCCCAGGGACAGAGGAGCCTGTTGGGCTGCCGTCTGTGGGCTCGCACAGAGTCAGACACGACTGATGCGACTTAGCAGCAGCAGCCGCAGGACTTCCATGGGAGTCCATGGTTGAGACTGCCTCCCAGGGCATAGCGTGTGGGTTCAATGCCTAATCGGGGACCTAAGATCCTACATGCCTCTTGGCCAAGAAACCAAAGCATAAAACAGAAGCAATATTGTAACAAATTGAATAAAGACTTTAAAATGGTCCACATTAAAAAAAAAAATCTTTAAAAAGTTATCAGGGAACAGTATTTGTATAATTTGGTCATTCAAAATGTCACTTTTTTTATAGAGCTTTTTTTTTTTTTAAATGAGTCATAGTAGGTTTCCACTTATATACCCACACAGTGCTTTTGGCTCCCAAAACAGATACTAGCAACAGTTTTAGTTCTGTTTCTTTAATCTTTGTGACCAGAAGACAAAAATAAGGGGAAAAAATTGTCAGGGCAGGGAGAGTTACAGAAAGGATAAAGAAACAGAAGAAAGTCAGCAGTCAAAAGGAAAGATTTGTTTGCTCCTGTGAGCCATAATCCTATCAAAGAGTTATCAGAACAATTTGGTTTTGTTTTGATAAATTGATATACCTCAATTTAAAATTGAGGTATAGTTGATTTACGGTATTAACTTCAGGTGTGTAACATAGTGAATTAGTTTTACAGATTTTACTCCATTAAAAGTTATTACAAGATAATGGTTATAATACTCTGGCTATACAGTGTATCTTTGTTGCTTATCTATTTTGGTAGATTTTTTAATGTCTGAGGGGTATTTGGATGTGAGTGTGGTAGTTGCTCAGTCATGCCTGACTCTTTGCAACCCCATGGACTGCAAAGTAGCCTGCCAGGCTCCTCTCTCCATGGAATTCTCCAGGCAAGATTACTGGAGTGGGTTGCCTTTCCTTCTCCATTGGATGTGAAGAGTAATACTTTTATTTGAACTTTAAAAAATTTTCTAGGAGAGAGGGAGTGGAAAAATTCTCCAAATTATTATTAACATTATTATAATATTTACATGCTATTCACTAATAAAATATATTAGACACTTTTCAAGCATTTAAATAAATTGAAATTTTACTCAAATCACCTTTTTACAAATATACGTACGCTATACTATATAAGATACTTAAGGGCTTTTAAAAAGAATGCAGAGTATCTCACACATTTCATTTCAAGATTGATCATTGTACTTAAGAACCTATTATTGATGTTAATATCAGGAATTTAAGTGTCATTTTAAAAATATCTGTGTCTGTTCTTACTGTATTTTATGTTCTTTTCTTCCCCATTGTTAAGTTTTTGTTTATTGTTAGGTTTTATTCTTCTTTTAATCTGGAGAGAGTTCCCTTTTCAGTTACATGGGGTAAATATATATTTAGAATCAGGGATACAAAACTTAGGAGTGTCTTTCAGAATATTTCTACTAGAATCAGTTACCTAGATGGATAGACTCCTTTTCATAGTTAGACCTTGTCCATTATACAAGGAACTACCTAAGTTATTGACTCTTCCAGTCAGATATGTTTGATTTTGTTGTGACCCTGGTCATTGTTAAGGTGACAGTTAAATAAAAAACCTCAAATAAAAAGTTCAGTTAAATAAGAAACTTAAGGTCTGTTTAATTCACTGAAATTATAAGGCTTTTAATTTTTTCATTAAGACCTATATATGTGTTCTGGAATTATGTAGTTCCAGATATAATGTAACTATCCATGCTGATTTGCATCCTTTTTACTCTAATTTTGTTAGAAACAAATCTGTTTTAATTTTAATCATTGTGTGTATAAAAATTCATATTAAAGCTTTTGGAGAAAAAGTCTATTGTTCTGAAAACAAAGGAAATTATTTATAAGAGGGCATTTCTTCCGCCTATATCTTAACGTTGATCCTTTTCTGTCTCCTTGTAATTGTAGCGGGAAGAAGCAGAATGGGAAAACATAAATGTGCTGTTGATGATGCATGGCTTAAAGCCTTTATCTCTAGTCAAAAGAACAGATATGAAAGGTAATCAAATTATATTCTTGCTCCTTAAGATAAAAAGCTTCTTTTTTTGTTAAAATTTTTCAATCTTAATTTTTTTCTTATCTTCATTTTTACTATGTGTATTACATTTCAAAAAATGTAGATCTCATCATTTTTGACAAACAGTCATCACAAACGATGAGGGAGAATTTAAAAACAATGATGGAGGAAACATCACGTCAACAGAACATGATCCAGGAGCTCATAGAAACTAATAAACAGCTTAAGTAAGAGAATGGAAAAAAATCTGTTTTGAATTGTATGTGAACAAATGATATGCATTTTAAAAATAACTTGCTTGAAAAGAATCTTGAAATTTAATTTTCCATTGGTTAAATATTAAGTAAAAAATATTTTCAGTAGGTAAATCTTTTGGTAATAGCTTCGATATATAATGATACCCTGTGTTTCCTCTGTTGGTTTGTGTTACAGAAATTTTAAGAATGCAAAAAAATTTTACAAAGTCATTACGTTGTAGGTGGATATGTTGGTTGATATGATTTTTTTTCTATTACTAAGGGAAGGAATTGTATGTCTGTTACTAGAAATGAACTTCAGCAACAACAAAGCCGAGCTGCAGATCAAGAACAACGAGCTAATGACTTGGAACAAATTATGGAGAGTGTGAAGTCCAAAATTGGTGAAATGGAGGATGAATCTGTAAATAGGGTTTGCCAGCAACAGAATAAAATAAAAGAACTTCAAAAGGAGCATAAAGCTTTACAGGTACTGAGTTAACCATTTTCTTACTTGATAATCTTAAAACACCTTGTCAATGTTACAGATGACTTCCATGTTGCTTAGTTCAGTGATCGTTATCTTCCTTTACCTATTATTGTCATTGACTTGAAATTCTTTCTTTGCTATTTCCAGAATATCTTCTCTTCTGGTTTTCCTCTAACCCCACTGCTTATTTTTCGATCCTGTTGCTGATTCTTCGCATTTTCCTCAGACTCATCCCTTAGACTTTTTTTTTCCTATAAATTCTAACTTTCTTGGTGATGCTCAGTCTAATTCATAGTACTTTTAAATCTGTGGCACAGGCTTCTTCCCTTAATTCCAGACTCACATCCTGCATCCTACTTGATATCTCTATTGGATGTCTAATTAGGCATCTAGAACTTTTTAACATGTCCAAAACCGTACCTGGATTTCCTCCCCAAACTTTTGTCTTTTAATATCCGCTCTGGTCCAAGTCACTTTCATTTCTTTCCTGTTTCTTTCTTGGTTTCCCTACTCCAAGCCTTGCCTTTTTCATTGTGCTCTCAACATTATAGTACAGAACACTCTGACTTTGCTTTTTCTTTTTCTTAAAGGGAAAAATCCAAAACTCTTAACCATGATCTTACATGATTGTTCCCGTGTTACCTTCTGACTTCACCTACTGTACCTCTTGCATATTCTGTTCCAGTCACACTGACATTCTTGATTTTCTTTGAACATTTTCCTTGAACATTCTCACCTCAGGGGCTTTGTATATTTTGTTCTTCCTTGTTCCCTCTACCATGCGTGCTTTTTTTAGCTGCATGGTTTGTTTTCTCTCTGCTTACTCAAGTGTCACATCACTCTCTCTCAGGGATTCCTTTTTTGATGACTTCACTTACAGTTGGCAGTCCTGTCCCCCAGATATCATCTTGCCTTCCCTGCTTTGTTTTATCCATAACTCTTAGCACCATCTAACATGCTGATATACTATACACTTTGTCTTGTTTGTATATCTCTGTGTTAGAATGCAAGCTCCATGAGGGCTGATATTTTTGTCTGTTTTGTCTAGGGCTGAGAAAATGTCTGCTTTATTAGTAGTTGTAGATACTCAATAGATATTTGAATTATTGATTATATTTTTTTTACTTTTATTTTCCTTGAAATATCAATGTTATAACATTGAATATTTAATTTCCTAATTTAAAAAACCTCTTTTTAAACTTGGATGTTTATTGTAATGGAAATAAAGAAATCTTTTGTAGGGAAAATCAATATTTAGTTGTATAAGACATTACAGATACTTAGAAATAGTATATCATTATAAATGGTTTTTGTTGGCACAGCATTATATGTACCTGTTGCATACAAGGTGTTTAGGCTGCCTAAAGGGACAGTACTCCTTAGGCAGGGTCTAGATGTCCCCTCAGTTTATGCTAGCAGCAGTGGAAGAATGTGATAAGTTAAATTTCAGGGATCTGAGAGAATCAGCAGGAGATACTAAGAATTTCTGGTATGAAGCTGCAGGCAGTTGGTGTTCTGCCCTCATTTAGGCTGCCAGCTTGGGGCCAGCAGTGCTGGACCTGTTGGTGGTGTTCATAGCTCCAGAGAAGACACTATCATTCTTTGGCCAAGTCTGTTTCTGTTATTCATCAGTCAATAAGATCTAGCATTTACATTTTTAGGTTTGCTTTGTTAGGTAGCGTTCCTCATCAATAGTATATTGTAAACTCTCCTGTGGGAAGGGGGGTTTTGGACATATGCATTTGATTTTGACCTTCATCTCAGATATAGGACATGTAGAAATATGAAGTTCTTTAGCTCAGGGGTCCTCAGGCTCTTGGATCTAATACCTGGTAAGAGGTGGAGCTGACATAATAATCATAAAGTGCACAGTAAATATATACACTTGCATCGTCCCATCCCCACCCCCCATCCGTAGAAAGATTGTCTTCCACAGAATCAGTCGCTAGTGCCAAAAAAGCTGGGGACCGTTGCTTTAATTCATCAACTTACTGATGTGAGAAGCAGCCATCAGGTGGTACTGATAGAGGGAGTTGAAGGCAGAGAGATCTGTGTGGGTTTTGTTTTTTTTTAAGGAAGATACCTATTTTTTTCCTTAAAGAGGTTGATCTATAAATAAGCACAAGCCAAATTATTTAAATGTAAGGCTTATGAATTTACCAGGGTTTTAAGCAATTCAAAGAAAAATGCTTGAGTATTCATTGGTAAGGGGTGATTTGAATGGATTGTCATGTATTTTCTGTCAAGAATTTCATCTGTCCTAAATGAATTATAGACCATGTAACTTTTAACTTCAGATTTCAGAGTTTTGTTATATAGCTTTTAAATGTGTACAGAGGAAGTCTCATGTTCCAGTTGGCCATGGGAAACAGACAGAATTAGGGTGGGGGCGTGAAACTTGGTTTTGTGGAAGGGTGTGTGTGTGCTCAGTAGTGTCTGACTCTTTGCCATCCCATGGACTATAGCAGGCTCCTCTGGCTGTGGAATTTTCTAGGCAAGAATACTGGAGTGCATTGCCATTGCCTACTCTAGGGCATCTTCTTGACCCAGGGATCAAACCCATGTGTTCCTTGCGTCTCCTGCATTGGGGGTTGGATTCTTTACCACTGGGCCACCTGGGAAGCCCTGGGGAAGGGTATCTATGCTAATTTGATCAATTGAAATTAGTTGCTTGCTTGTTTCTTAAGTACGTGAAGGGTACTTTTTATAGAATAATGACAGAAATTGGCAAAACTTCAAGGGCAGTTCCCAAGGAATTGCTGCCCATCAGTGTTGACTGATTTTTTGTACAAGTCTATCACCAATTGGTCATACATTCTATTCTGTACTAGTTAATTTGTGCTTTCTTGGGGAAGGTGGAAGTGCTCCTCGAAAACAATTATTTCACAGTTTGAGGCGCTTTTTTTTCTTTTTTTGCATGCACTTGTTTGCAGTTTTAGAATGGTTTAGTGCTGCATATTTTGCAGTTGAGAGAAAGGAAACATTGATTTTGTGTGTATGTGGCAAAGAGATCAAGGAAATTAACAGATGTTTCACAGTAATACTTTGAAAGATTGTTATTGAGAGATTGCTGGCAAATGCAGAAACTAAAAGACAACATTTTTATGTTCTGCAGTGCAGTTTTCCTTTTTCTATACTTAGACAACATGTGTTAGCTTCTGTGGATATAGTTTGATAAACTTTTCAGTTCTCTAAAGATCAGTGCAGAGTACATCACGTGAAATGCTGGACTGGATGAAGCAGAAGCTGGAATCAAGATTGCCAGGAGAAATATCAATAACCTCTGATATGCAGATGACACCACCCTTATGGCAGAAGGCAAAGAGCAACTAAAGAGCCTCTTGATGAAAGTGAAAGAGGAGAGTGAAAAACTTGGTTTAAAACTCAGCATTCAAATAACGAAGATCATGGCACCTGGTCCCATCACTTCATGGCAAATAGATGGGGAAACAATGGAAACAGTGACAGGCTTTATTTTCTTGGGCTCCAAAATCACTGTAGATGGCGACTGCAGCCATGAAATTAAAAGACACTTGCTCCTGGGAAGAAAAGCTATGACCAACCTAGACAGCATATTAAAAAGCAGAGACATTACTTTGCCAACAAAGGTCAGTATGGTCAAAACTGTGTTTTTTTCAGGCTGATTCATATCAATGTATGACAAAACCCCCCCAAAAAAAAAAACCAAACAACTGTGGTATTTTCAGTAGTCATGTATGAATGTGAGAGTTGGACTGTAAAGAAAGCTAAGCGCCAAAGAATTGATGCTTTTGAACTGTGGTGTTGGAGAAGACTCTTGAGAGCCCCTGGGACTTCAAGAAGATCCAACTAGTCCCTTGGACTGCAAGGGGCCTAAAGGAAATCAGTCCTGAATATTCATTGGAAGGACTTGTGCTGAAGCTAAGCTCCAGTACTTTGGCCACCTGATGTGAAGAACTGACTCATTGGAAAAAGACCTTGATGTTGGGAAACATTGAAGGCAAGAGGAGAAGGGGACGACAGAGGATGAGATGGTTGGATGGCATCACCAACTCAATAGACATGAGTTTGAGTAGGCTCTGGGAATTGGTGATGGAGAGGAAGGCCTGGTGTGCTGCAGTCCATGGGGTTGCAAAGAGTCGGACTTGACTGAGTGACTGAACTGAAAGATCTAAGCAGATAATTTTAGTTTTTGATCAGTGTCAGCATGTAGTTCTCCCTCTTCTTTCTCCATAGGGAATATATGGATCAGAAAGCTGATTTTTGCGTTTCTTTTAGTGGTTACCTTAAAGATTAAAATATGCACTTTTGACTTCTCAAAATGTAATGTTTGTACTTTCTACCTCATTCTATGACATTGGTAAAATTGTTTTATAATTATTATATTCTCCAGCTTATATTATTATATATTTCAATTCTGTATTTTTATTCTCTCTATATGTTTATTTTCTACTGACAGTTGAAATAGCACAAAATATTTTCTTCCTGTTGTTTACACTTTTAAGAAGCAGAGAAAAAAAATCTAGTTTTATACTGTCTGTCCTAGTTATTATGTATTATTTAAACCATCCAGTGTTGGCTTCCCAAGTGGCTCATTGGAAAAGAATCCACCTGCTTATGCAGGAGATGCAAGAGATACCAGTTTTATCCCTGGGTCGGGAAGATCCCCTAGAGGAGGAAATGGCAACCCATTCCGGTATTTTTGCCTGGAAAATGTCATGGACAGAGGAGCCTGGAGGGCTACAGGCGTGGGGTCACAAAGAGTTGGATATGATTGAGTGCACACCACCTCCTTTGGCAAACCACTCAGTGTAAAGCCACCAAGCTCTTCTGTATACTTCTCCACAAGTCCTTTAGCTTCAATTTATCTTTTTACTTTTGTGTTGTATTTCTCTATTGACTTTAACTTTCTGAAATATATAGGGAATCATGAGACAGAGTGTTTCTTAGGGCCAAATGAGAAAATAGATCTAATGTTTATTAACATCAGCAAGATATTCCTAATGTATGATGGCCTTATAAGTAACTGACATCTAGGTAGGGAGGAAAGAGATAGATATAGGAAGGATGGCAGTGCTTATTAAAATTGTTATTGGGCCCTCTCCAGATTCTTGGACAGTAATATCTTAGAAGTATGAATATTGCTCCCACAAGATTCTTAAGCTTTTTAGTGAAAGGATAGCTTGTACACAAGCGAAAAGGTGGAAAAGAGTGCCAAATTCTGGAGAATTTTCAGGGAAGTCTGGTTTTAAAGGGATTGTGAGGGAGGGGGCCTCAGTGTGCTTGATTAGCTTGTGCTCAATTCTTGGATTGGTTGGCATCAAGGTGAAGTTTCAGGTATCATCAATCTTCTGGTTTCAAATGTTCTGGTGTCTACATGCTTGCAGTCAGCAGATTTCATCTGAAGGGGGTCTTCCTCCTATAAAAACAACTTAGGAATGTGTGTCAGGCTTTTATATCTTTCAGGGAACTAGGAGTTCAATGATTCTGCTTTGTGGCAGATTTATATGTACATACATCGTTGGAACAGAGATAATTTTTCATTCCTGTGGGTCTCCGGGTGTTAGCTCTGAGGCCCAAGCCTTCAGGTACTTTTATTCTACCAAGCCTGTCAAGGCCACTTGCTCAAGGCCATTTTCTTGGTTCTTTTCTAAAATGGTATTCTTGTCTTCCTGTCTCAAAATCATTGTTCATCTTTCACTCAACATGATTATTTTAAGATTCATGCATGTTGCTGGATGTATCAACAGATTATTATGTTGTGTGAATATACTGCAGTTTGTTGATTGTCCTGTTGGTGGACATCAGACTTGTTTCCGCTTTCTGGCTAATACAAATGAAACTTTTACAAAATTTGTGTTATTCTGTGGCCTTCTGCTTTCTTTTTCTCTTTGGTAGATACCTAAGACTAGAATTGCTAAGAGTAAGTGTATAGTTAACTTCTTAAGATGCTGCCTGTGACTTGTCTTCATTCTCTCAGTGTCTTTGAAAGAGCATAAGTACTTGATTTTGATGAAGTTCACCCTATCAGTTTTTTTTAAATAGATTGTGTTTTTGATTTGTATGTAAAGACAACTTTTCATAGCCCAAGGTTACAATATCCAATTGTTCCACCACTATTTGTTTAAAAAAACTATCCTTTCTCCACTAGATTGCCTTTGTATCTTTGCTGAGAATCAGTGTGTGTGTGGGTCTATTTCTGGACTATCCTGCTCCATTGATATATATATCTTTCTTTACACCAGAACCATGTTGCTTTGATTACTATTAATCTGAAATTAGGCACTCTGAGTCTTCTACTTTTGTTCTTTTTCAATATCATGTTGGCTGTTTAATTTTTAAACCGTTTTAAAATTTACTAAAAAAAATTTACTGGAGTATAGTGGATTTATAATGTTGTGTTAGTTTCAGATGTATAGCAAAATAAATCATTTATATATTACATGTATCTTTTTTTCAGATTCTTTTTCCTTATAGGTAATTGCAAGTATTGAGTAGAGTTCCCTGTGCTATACTGAAGGTCCTTAATTAGTTATCTATTTTATATATAGTCGTGTGTATATATCAATCTCAGTCTCCCAATTTATCCCTTCTCCCCACCCACTCCACTTCCCCCCGCCCCAGCAGTAAATATACATTTGTTTTCTACATCTGTGACTCTATTTCTGTTTTGTAAATAAGTTCATTTGAATCTTTTTTGTTTCTAAATTCCACATATAAATGGTATGATATGATATTTATCTTTTTGTGGTCTGACTTAACTTTACTCAGTATGATAATGTCTAGGTTGATCAGTGTTGCTCAAGTGGCATTGTTTTGTTTTTTATGGCTGAGTAATATTCCATTGTATGTAAGTATCACATCTTCTTTATCCACTCCTTTGTCAGTGGACATTTAGGTTGCTTCCATGTCTTGGCTATTGTAAACAGTGCTGCAGTGAACACTGGGGTGCATGTATCTTTTCAAATTGTAGTTTTCTCTGGATATATGCCCAAGAGTGGGATTGCTGGATCATGTGATAGTTCTGTATTTTTTGAAGGAATCTTCATACAATTATGGAACCTTCATACCTTCAATGCATATTGAAGTATATTTGACGGAACCTTCATACCTTCAATGCATAATGGTTGTACCAATGTGCATTCCCACGCACAGTGTAGGAAGGTTCCTTTTTCTCCACACCCTCTCCAGCATTTATTATTTGTAGATTTGGTGATGACGGCCATTATGATTGGTATGAAATGTTATCTCATTGTAGTTTTGATTTGCATTTCTCTAATAAGTTATGTTAAGCATATTTTCATGTGCTTTTTGCCATCTGTATGTGTTTGGAGAAATGTCTATTTAGATCTTCCACCCATTGTTTGATTGGGTTGTTTCTTTTTTTTTATATTGAGCTTGCATAAGCTATATGTTTTGTAAATTACTCCCTTTTTGGTTGCTTGGTTTGCAAATACTTTCTCATGTGGCTTGTGGAATCTTAGTTCCCTAACCAGGGCTTGAACCTACACCTTTGGCTATCTTTTGGTTTTATGATTTCCTTTGCTGTGCAAAAGTTATTAAGTTTAATTAGGTCCAATTTGTTTATTTTTGTTTTTTATTTTCATTACTCTAGGAGATGAATCAAAAAAGATACTTATGTGATTTTTGTTAGAAAGTGTTCTGCCTTTGTTTTCCTCTAAGAGTTTTATAGCATCCAGCCTTACATTTAGATCTTTACTCCATTTCAAGTTTATTTTTGTGTGGGGTGTTAGTTAGATCAAACCAGTCAATCCTAAAGCATATCAACCCTGAATACTCAGTGGAAGGACTGATGGTAAAACTGAAGTTCCAGTGCTTTGGCCACCTGATGTGAAGCACCAACTCACTGGAAAAGACCCTGATGCTGGGAAAATTGAAGGCAAACAGTGAAGAGGGCAGCAGAGGATAAGATGGTTAGATAGCATCACTGACTCAGTGGACATGAACTTGAGAAGAATCCCAGAGCTAGTGAAGGACAGGGACGCCTGGTATGCTGCAGTCCACGGAGTCACAAAGATTTGGACACAGCTTAGCGACTGAACAACAACAAATGGTTTTAGTGTCCTGATTGCATTTCTTTCCTTGAAAATAGATCTTTATCCTGAAATTTCAGCTTGTCTTTTTCATGTGTTTATTTTTATTTATAATTTATTTATTTGGCTGTGCCAGGTCATAGTGGTGGCATGTGGGATCTAGTTCCCTGTCCAGGGATTGAACCTGGGTCCCTGCATTGGGAGCACAGTCTCTTAGCTGCTGGACCAGGGAGGCCCCTAATTTCATTCTTTTGTATGTAGCAGTCCAGTTTTCCTATTACATTTATTGAAAAGACTGTCTTTTCTCCCTTGTATATTTTTGCCTCCTTTGTCATAGATTAGGTGACCATAGGTGTATATGTTTATCTCTGGACTTTTATCCTGTCCCATGGATCTATATTTCTGTTTTTGTGCCAGTTCCATACTGTTTGGATTACTGTAGCTTTGTAGTACAGTCTGAAGTCAGGGAGCCTGATTTCCTCTAGCTCTGTTTTTCTTTCTCAAGATTGCTTTGGCTATTCAGAGTCTTTTATGTTTCCATATAAATTGTAAAAATTTTGTGGTGTAATTCTGTGAAGGATGCCATTGGTAATTTGATAGGTGTTGCATTGAATCGGTAGATTGCCTTGAATTGTATAGTCATTTTGACTATATTCTTTCAATCCAAGAACATAGTATATCTCTCCATCTGTTTGTGTCATCTTTGATTTCTTTCATCACCTTTTTATAGTTTTCTGAGTACAGGTCTTTTGCCTCCTTAGGTAGGTTTATTCTTCAGTATTTTATTCTTTTTGATGCAACAGTAAATGGAATCATTTCCTTAATTTCTCTGATTTTTTGTTGTTAGTGTATAGGAATGTAAGAAATTTCTCTGTGTTAATTTTGTATCCTGCAACTTTACAACATTCATTGAGCTCTAGTAGTTTTCTGGTAGCATCTTTAGTATTGTCTCTGTGTAGTATCATGTCATTTGCAAACAATGATAGTTTTACTTCTTCTTTTTCAATTAGGTTTCCTTTTATTTTTCTTCTCAGAAAGCTGTAGCTAGAACTTTGAAAACTATGTGAATTAAAGTGGTGAGAGTGGACATCCTTTTCTTGTTCCTATTCTTAGAAAAACTAAGTTTTTCTCTCTTGAGAATGATGTTAACTGTGGGTTTGTTGTATATGGCCTTTTATTATGTTGAGATAATTTCCCTCTATGCCCACCTTCTGGAGAGTTTTCTTTTGTTGTCATAAATGGATGCTGAGTTTTGTCAGAAGTTTTTTCTGCATATATTGAGATGATCATGTTTTTATTCTTCAGTTTGTTAATGCATTGTATCATATTGGTTTGCATATATTTGCATCCCTGGGATAAATCTCACTTGATCGTGATGTATGATCCTTTTAATGTGTTGTTGGATTGAGTTTGCTAGTATTTTGAGGATTTTTGCATCTGTGTTCATCAATGATACTGGTCTGTAATTTTTTTTTTTTTGGTGGTATGTTGTCTAGTTTTGGTTTCAGGGTAATAGTGAAATGAGATTTCTTCTCTGCAGTTTTTGGAAGTTTCAGGAGGATAGATGTTCACTCTTTTCTAAATGTTTGATAGAATTTGCCCGTGAAACCATCTGGTCCTGGACTTTTTTTTGTTATTTCAATTTCAATACCTGTTATTGGTCTGTTCATATTTTCTATTTCTTCCTGGTTCAGCCTTGAAAGTTTGTACCTTTCTAAGAATTTTTCCATTTCTTCCAGATAGTCCATTTTATTGGCATATAATTTCTTTTAGTAGTTTCTTATGATCCTTTGTAATTCTTTGGTATCAGTTGTAACTTCTTTTTCATTTCTAATTTTATTGATTTGAGCTTTCCTCCCACCCCCTTTTTTATGATGAGTCTAGCTAAAGGCTTATCAACTTTATCTTTTCAAAGAACCAGCTTTTACTGTCAATGATCTTTTCTATTGCTTTCTTCATCTCTAATTCATTTACTTCTGCTCTGATCTTTATGACTTCTTTCCTTCTACCAACTTTGGGTTTTGTTTGTTCTTTCTCTAGTTGCCTTAGGTATAAGGTTAGGGTTTTTAAAAAAATAATTTTATTTATTTATTATTGGTTGCATTGTGTCTTCATTGCTGCATGTGGGCTTTCTATATTTGTGGCAATCAGGGACTGTTCTTCATTGTGATACATGGGCTTTAGGCACATGGGCTTCAATAGTTGCAGCATGTTTCTCAATAATTGTGGCTTGTGGGTTCTAGAGTATGGGCTCAGTAATTGTGGTGCATGAACTTAGTTGCTCTGCAGCATGTGGAATCTTCCTGGACAGGGATCAAATCTGTGTCCCCTGCATTGGCAAGTGGATTCTTATCCAGTGTACCACCAGGGAAGTCCCTGTTTGTTTATTTTTGGTTACACTTGGTCTTCCTTGCTGCAGGTGGACTTTCTCTAGTTATGGCAAGTGGGGGCTACTCTTCTTTATGGTGCACGGGTTTCATGTGGTGGCTTCTCATTGTGGTGGTTTCTCTTGTTGTGGAGCACAGGCTCTAGGTGCATGGGCTTCAGTAGTTGAAGCAAGTGGGCTCAGAAGTTGTGGTGCACAGGCTTAGTTTCTCCATAGCATGTGGAATCTTCCCAGACTAGGGATCAAACCCACATCCCCTGCATTGGCAGGCAGATTCTCATCCACTGTACCATCAGGGAAGTCCAGGTTAGGTTGTTTGAGATTTTTCTTGTTTCTTGAGGTGAGGTGAGATTGAATTGCTACAGTACAATCTATTGTATTTGTGTGTTTTACAGTTGTTGTTGTTTTACCTATAATAAATAGAATGTTGTGGTCGGAAAAGATGCTTGATATGCTTTCAGTTTTCTTAATTTACTGAGGCTTAATTTATGGTCCAAGATCAGTGCTGGAGAATGTTCCATATGTGCTTGAAGAAAGTATATTCCGCTGCTTTCAGATGGAATGTCCTGTAAATATAAAAATAATAAAGTTCATTTGGTCTAATGTATCATTTACAGCTTGTATTTCCTTACTGATTTTCTGTCTGGATGATCTATCCATTGGTATAACTGAAGTATTCAAGTCCCCCATCATTACTGTGTTACTATTGATTTCCCTTTTTATGGCTATTAATATTTACCTTATATATTGAGGTGCTTCTATGTTGGGTGCATATATATTTACAATTTTTAAATTTTCTTATTGAATTGATCCCTTGATCATTATGTAGTGTCCTTCCTTATTTGCGTTGGGTATTTGAGATCCTTTACATTTCCATGTGAATTTTCTAATTCTGTTGTTGATTTCTACAAAGAAAGCCTGATGAGATTTTATTGTATATGTATTTCCATTTGGGGAGAACTGGCATCTTAACAATACTGAATGTTCTGATCCATGAATGTGATATCTCTCCATTTGTTTAGGTTTTTCCTTAACTTTTTCAACAGTGTTCAATAATTTGGGGTGCACTGATTTTCCACATGTTTCATCAGTTTTAGCTCTTAAGTATTTAATATTTTTGATGGTATTGTAAATGTTTGTATTTTCTGTTTCAGTTTCTCATTATTCATTGCTGGTTGATTTTTTCCCCTCTTTTTTTTATTGTGGTAAATTATTTCCATAACATAAAATTTACTATTTTGAAGTGTAGAGTTCAGTGACTTTTAATACATTAACATTGTTGTACAACAATTCTCACCATCCATCTTCAGACTTTTTTCATCTTCCCAACTAAAACTCTATACTGGTTAAATAGTAACTGCCCATTCCTCACTCCCTGCAGCTTCTGGCAGCCATCATTCTACTTTCTGTTCTATTGATTTAACTATTCTGGGTACCTCATATAAGTGAAGTCTTATAATATTTATCCTTTTGTGACTGGCTTATTTTATTTAGCATAATGTGTTCAAGATTCACCCATGTTGTAGCATGTGTCAGAATTTAAGTCTGGATCCTCAGCAGTGGCCAGAGGACTGGAAAAAGTCATTTTTCATTCCAATCCCAAAGAAAGGCAGTGCCAAAGAATGCTCAAACTACTGCACAATTGCACTCATCTCACACGCTAGCAAAGTAATGCTCAAAATTCTCCAAGCCAGGCTTCAACAGTACATGAACCATGAACCTCCAGATGTTCAAACTGAATTTAGAAAACACAGAGGAACCAGAGATCAAATTGCCAACATCTGCTGGCTCACTGAAAAAGCAAGAGAGTTCCAGAAAAACATCTATTTCTGCTTTATTGACTACACCAAAGCCTTTGACTGTGTGAATCACAACAAACTGTGGAAAATTCCTCAAGAGATGGGAATACCAGACCACCTGACCTGCCTCCTGAGAAACCTGTATGCAGGTCAAGAAACAACAGTCAGAACTGGACATGGAACAACAGACTGGTTCCAAATAGGAAAAGGAGTACATCAAGGTTGTATATTGTTACCCTGCTTATTTAACTTATATGCAGAGTATATCATGTGAAATGCTGGACTGGATGAAGCACAGTCTGGAATCAAGATTGCATGGAGAAATATCAATAACCTCAGATATGCAGATGACATCACCCTTATGGCAGAAGGCAAAGAGGAACTAAAGAGCCTCTTGATGAAAGTGAAAGAGAAGAGTGAAAAAGTTGGTTTAAAACTCAACATTCAGAAAACTAAGATCCATGGCATCGGGTCCCATCACTTCATGGCAAATAGGTGGAGAAACAGTGGAAACAGTGACAGACTTTATATTTTGGGGCTCCAAAATCACTGCAGATGGTGGTGACTGCAGCCATGAAACTAAAAGACACTTGCTCCTTGGAAGAAAAGTTATGACCAACCTAGACAGCATATTAAAAAGCAGAGACATTACTTTGCCGACAAAGGTCCAGCTAGTCAAAGCTATTGTTTTTCCAGTAGTCAGGTATGGATATGACTATAAAGAAAGCTGAGTGCTGAAGAATTGATGCTTTTGAACTGTGGTATTGGAGAAGACTCTTGAGAGGCCCTTGGAATGCAAGGAGATTCAACCAGTCCATCCTAAAGGAAGTCAGTCCTAAATGTTCATTGGAGGGGCTGATGCTGAAACTGAAACTCCAATACTCTGGCCACCTGATGTGAAGAACTGAGTCATTGGAAAATACCCTGATGCTGGGAGAAATTGAAGGTGGGAGGAGAAGGGGATGACAGAGGATGAGATGGTTTGATGGTATCACCAACTCAATGGACATGAGTTTGAGTAAACTCCGGGAGTTGGTGATGGACAGGGAGGCCTGCTGTGCTGCAATCCATGGAGTCGCTAAGAGTTGGACACGACTGAGCAACCGAACTGAACTGAGTATTCTACTGTATGTACAGTTGACTCTTGTAGAACATGGTTTGAACTGTGTATGTCCACTTATGTGCAGATTTTTTTCAGTAGTGAATATTTCTGAACTCCACGATCACTGTTGGTTGAATACATGGATGCAGAGGAACCTTAGATACTGAGAGCCACCTATATGTTATATGTGAATTTTTGACGGTACCGATTGTTGGCATCCTTAACCCCCACATTATTCAAGGATCACCTGTATATACCATATTTTGTTTATTCATTCACAGTTATTCATTCTAACACTGTTCATCACTAGACACTTGGGTTGTTACCATCTTTTGGTTTTTGTGAATAATGCTGCTGTTTATACAGACATACAAATATCTGTTCCAGTCCCTGCTTTCAGTTCATTTTGGTGTGTACCCAGAAGGGGATTGTTGGATTGTATGTGACGCTGGTGGTGAAGAACCCATCTGCCAATGCAGGAGACTTAAGGGGTGTGGGTTTGATCTCTCAGTCAGGAAGATCCCCTGGAGGGAGGGCCTGGCAACCCACTCCAGTATTGCCTTGAGAATCCCCATGGACAGAGGAGTCTGGCAGGCTATAGTCTATAGGGTCACAAAGAGTCTGACATGACTGAAGTGACTTGGCACATGCATGGTAATTTTATCTTTCATTTTTTGAGGAACTGCCATACTCTTTTCCATAGTGGCTGTACCATTTACATTCCCACCAGCAATGCACAAGAATTCCAGTTTCTCCACATTCTTAGCCACACTTGTTGTTTTCTATTTTTGTTTTGTTTTTGTTAGTAGTAGCCATCCTAATGGGTGTGAAATGGTTTCTCATTGTGGTTTTAATTTGCATTTTTCTAATTTTCATTTTAATAGCCATTTTCATGGTTAGTGATGTTAAGCATCTTTTCAGGTGCTTATTGGCCGTTTTTGTGTATCTCTTTTTAGAGAAATGTCTATTCAAGTCCTTTGCCCATTTTAAAATCAGACTTATGTTTTTGTTGAGTTGTAGGAGTTATTTATTCTGAGTATTGACTCCTTATCAGAAGTATTGGGTTGGCCAAAAAGTTTGTTTGGGTTTTGTTCAGGTTTTCCTGTAAGATGGTGCAGCAAAACCTGAATGAACTTTTTGGTCAGTCCAATGTTACTTGCAAATATTTTTTCTCATTTTGCAAGTTGGCATTTTATTCTAGTGTTTTTCAATGCACAAAAGTTTGAATTCTAATAAAGTCAAATTTATATATTTTTTTCTTTTGTTACTTATGCTTTTGATGTCATAACCAAGAAATGGTTGTCAAATCCAATGTCATGAAGCTTTTGCCTTTTGTTTTCTTCTGAGTTTTATAGTTTTAGCTCTTACCTTTAGAATTTTGATCCATTTTAAATTAACTTTTGTATGTGGTATAAGTAAGCATCCAACTTCATTTTTTACATGTATACACCTAGTTTTCCCAACATTATTTGTTGAACAGAGCTTGTTCTTTTCCCATTGAATGATCTTGGCATGCTTGTTGAAAATAATTTGACTGTGGATATGCAGTATTATTTCTGGGGTATTCATTCTAATCCATTAGTCTATATGTCTTTAATGCCAGTACCACACAATTTTGATTACTTTGGCTTTGTAGTCACCTTTGAAATCAGGAAATGTGAGAGCTTTAACAAGATTGTTTTGGCTATGTGGGATCTCCTGAGGGTCTGAACTTTAGGGTGAATTCCAGCAAATTGATTCAGTACATACATACTTTTTCATTATAGGTTATTACAAGATTTTGAATATAGTTCGCTGTGATATACAGTAGAACCTAGTTGTGTATTTATTTTATATATAGTGGCGTGTATCTGCTAGTCCCAAACTCCCAATTTACTCCTTACCCCCTGCTCCTTTGGTAACCATTGATGCGTTTTCTCTCTTTGAGCCTGTTTCCATTTTTAAAATAAGTCCATTTATATAATATTTTAGATTCCACATGTAAGTGATATCACACTATATTTGTCTTTTCTGACTTTGCTTCTTTTAGTGTGATAATTTCTGGGTCCAACTGTGTTGTTGTAGATGACCTTATTTAATTCTTTTGTAAGTCTGAGTAGTATTCGATTGTGTGTGTGTATCATAATCCATTCGTCTGTTGATGAGCATGTGTTGTTTCCATTTCTGTTTCTGCAAAAAAAGTCACTGGGCTTTTGATAGAGATTGCATTAAATCTGTAGACCAGTTTGTATAGTATTGACATCTTAACAGCATTAAGTCTTCCAGTCTGTGAACACAGGATATTTTCCTAGTAATTTCTGTCTTCCGTTTCCTTCACAACTTGTATAATATTCAGTGTATAATTCTTTTGCCTTCTTGCTTTATTCCTATTTTATTCTTTTTGATGCTACTATACATGGAATTGTTTTCTTAATTTTCTTTTTAAATTGTTCATTGTTAGCGTATAGACATAAAGTTGATTTTTTGCATTGACTTTGTATTCTGGTACTTTCTGAATTCATTTATTCTAATGGGTTTTTGGGTTTTTTTTTTTTTTTTTTGGTGGACTCTTTAGGGTTTTCTGTGTTTCAGATCATGTCATCTGCAAAGAGATAATTTTACTTCTTCCTTTCCAACTTGAATGCCTTATATTTCTTCTTCTTGCCTAATTGCTCAGGCTAGGACTTCCAGTACTATATAGATCAGAAGTGGTGAATGCAATTATCTTTGCATGGTTCCTAATCTTAGAGGAAAGGTTTTCAGTCTTTTTATGTTGAATATGATGTTTTCATAGATGGCTTTTGTTATGTTGAAGTAGTTTCCTTCTATTCCTAGTTTGAGTGTTTTTATCTTGAAAGGGCATTGAACTTTGTCAGATGCTTTCTCTGCACTGATTGAGATTATCATGTGGTGTTTTTTTTTTTTTTTTTCTTTTATTTTGTTAATGTAGTATATTACATTTTTTTTTTTTTTCATATGTTGAACCATTCCTGCGTTCCAGGAATAATCCTGCTTGGTAATGGTGTATAATCCTTTTAATATGCTGCTTAGAATTTGGTTTGCTAAACTCAGTTTGTTGCATTTTTCATTATTGTTTAAATGATGGGATATCGGTTTGTGGTTCTCTTTGCTTGTGTTGTCTGGTTTGGGTACTAGGGTAATGCTAACCTTATGGAATATCTTAGGAGAGATACACGTGATTCTTTTATATCGTGCAGCATTGAAAATTTGAGCCATTCTAGTTTTAAGTCACTTGACTATAGATCTCCTGCCTGGCTTAGGGTGGGGCTGAGGCAGAGAATAAACTCTAGGTGGTTACTGAGAGATGGTATGGTACCCAGAAGCTGAGTCTCCTTTTTTCCCCTGAGGGTCTCTAAGTCTGTGCAAACTTGACACTATGGGTAGGAAAACAAGTGCTTGGATGCGCGCCCCTTCTGAAAGTAGTGTCTTAATATTTTGCAGATAGATGGGGATAGGGCTTCCCACTGAACTTTAAAAAAAAGTGTATTAATAATAATGATGGTGCTGCTGATAAGGACCTTTCGAAGGACCTAGAGGGATGGAAGCCATGGTTGTTCATTTGCTTAGTTGTGTCTGATTCTTTGCAACCCCATGGACTGCAGCATGCCAGGCTTCCCTGTCCTTTACCATCTTCTGGAGCTTGCTCAAACTCATGTCCTTTGAGTTGGTGATGCCATCCAACTATCTCGTCCTGTGTTGTCTCCTTCTCCTCCTGCCTTCAGTCTTTGCCAGCATCAGAGTCTTTTAGGAAAACCAGGCCAGTGATAGTTCACTGAAGACAAGAGAGTATTCAGGATTTACATTCCCTTGCATAAATCTTGGGGGTATATATTATTTCATAACAAATTCCTGATTATGCTGAGCTTGCAGTCTCCCATATTACATGAATGCCTAAGTTAATTAAGCCATCTGAAATCCTGAATTGTCATTGATCATTAAGAATCTTAATTTTAATTCATGGTTCTTTTCAGCATCTTTAATATTGGCCCCTTCCTGATTATCATTTTCATCTAAACCTGTATATAAACTTAGTTTTACAAAGATTGAGTTCTTTTACTTATTACATATCCTTAAATGCATGCAAGTATAAACAATATTTTCCCCATTTTATGCTGATTTTACTTGTTACAGTTTTTGCATTTATGATGTATCATTGTTCCTGGACCTTGTACCCATTTAAAAACAGCCTCCCTACTGAAGTTCTTGAATGAGACAGCTTCATAGAAATTGTGAGGCTAGCTTTGTGTACAATATTGTTAGAACAGCATGTCTTAGATGTACATATTGTAATTTATTTTTTAAAAAATTTCTTACAGGCAAAATGTGAACATTATAAGAAAAAACGAATGGAGCAACAAGAGACTATTGCTGCTTTGCAGAAGGATATCTATAGGTTAACACAGGAAGAAGAAGAACGTATTATCACTCAAAATAGAGTGTTTTCTTATCTCTGCAAAAGAGTTCCTCATACCGTCTTGGATAAACAGTAATGTTTGCTACATAAATTGATATGTTGCTAGACTCTTCATTTTTTAAAAAATAGATTTCATCTTGGGTATGGTTTTATCTCTTAAACTGGTGGAATCTTCCTCTTCCTCTTCTCTGCCCTTTTTTTTTTGTTTTGTTTTAATGTCATTAACTTGAAGACAACGATTGGTTGTCCTGGAGAGGTACATGCTAGATTTGTCTATTTGCTTCCTTATTATGTTGTTTAATTTATTCTTCTGTCTCCTGTGTTCCCTCTAAACTGGAAGTTAAATCTAAATTCAGATGCAAGTATTTTTGGTGACATACTTCATAGGTGATAATTTATTCTTCTAATAATAGCATATATGTCTAGTAGAGCTTCTCTCAGGGGTGCTAAGATGGTTCAGGGGTTTAAATAGCAACAATCTGATCCTTCTCCTATAAAATTTCCCATCCTCTTCTCATCTGATAGTTTCGCTCATTGATCTTGTTTTCAATTCTGCTATCCCTTTTTTTCCTTTTTCTTTTTTTCTTGCTGGATTTCTTCCATTAAGAAAAAGAACCTTTCCTATTGAGTAGGGACTATCTGGTTGCCCTGTATGGTTTGTTACAGGGAAGGTAAGAGCAGTGCTCAGTTTCTTCATTTTAACTCTTATTTTTTAGAGTAAGCAGTTAATGATCGGTTGTAATAGTCTAGTTGGGAAATAATGCAGATCTATAAAGAAAGGAAAGAGATACTGCAGAGATGGACAGGAATTGTCTATACCAATTGACTGTAATGTTGAAAGAAGGAGAGAAGTCAAAGATAGCCAGATTTCAAGCTAGATTTGGAGAAAGGGACAGGAGGAGGATGGATTTATCTATGAATATGTACTTAGACATCTTCTGTCAGTCACATAGAGATATCATGCCTGTTGTTGTTTAGTTGCAAAGGTATGTCTGACTCTTTGCGACTCCGCGGCCCTCCAGTTTCCTCTGTCCATGGGATTTCCTAGGCAAGAACACTGGGGTGGGTTACAATTTCCTTCTCCAGGGGATCTTCCTGACCCAGGGATCAAATCCACATCTCCTGCATTGCAGGTGGATTCTTTACTTCTGAGCCACTGGGGAAGCCCCATCAGACCTATAGTTAGAAAGGCCCAACTCCATAGAGCTTTAAAGTTTAGACAGAGAAAGAAAAGGCAGAAGAGGAGTTACGTTTGGGTGTCAGGCTAACTGTGGAACAAGAATGTTTGAAGGGGAGGGTGGTGAGAAGTTTTATATGCCACCTCATCAGTTTGTGTTTGTCTTCTTACTGTCTTATTTGCTCAATTGCTGGTTTGACACGTAGTAAGTCTTGCTCATAAGTTTATTGACGGTAGAGGTAATAGTCATTCAGAATGAATGAAGTTTGTCATGCAGGAAAAATAGAAATGGGATAGTAGCATTGGGAGGAGGGAGGTGAGAGGGTTTGTAAAGTATATAAAGGAAATTAAAGCATATTTGCAGAATAATATGAAAGCTGGTATGTGTTGGCATGGGGAAAGTTGAAGGGAAAGAATAATGCAGAAAGTTATGATGTTAAAAACACAAATGGTTGAATTAGTTCTGAAAAAGGAGATGGGTGAGTAATTTTCCCAAGACAAGAGTGAAATACTAAAAATTCTTGCTTTAAAAAGAATAGTATGTAAAAGTGTAGTGTTATTTTATTTTTCTTTGAGGATTTTTTTAAATTAGAAAAGCACTGCATGCCTGCAAAAATTCAAACAATATAAAAGTATATAAAGTAATGTATTATAAACCTGCTTACTTCTCCTAATTCCATATCCTGGAGATAACCACTTTTTACAGTTTGGTTTATGTTCTTCCAAGTGTTTCACAGCAATAGTGCTGTTGACTTTTTAGGTGGGACCATTCTTCATTGTAGGGCATGATGAGCATTCATTTGTTCATTAATGAACTTTTAAGCATCCTTGCTCCCTCCCCAGCTATTCAGTGTGACAACCAGTACCATCCCCCACTTCGGGTAATATTATCCCTCAGTTAAGAAGTCATATAGTTCATTTTCAGTACATAGACTCATATATACACCTACTTTCTTCAAAAAAATAGTTATACATTTGGCTATGCAACATTAATTTTTTCCTACAAATTTACATTATCTCTTCTAATGCCGCCTCATTTTCTATAATATGGATGTGCCATTATTTAACTTTGCCCTTGTCGAAGAATGTTTAGATTGTGTCTGAGTTTTCACTCATAATGCATTGAACAACTTTGTTCATCTGAAGTTATAGCCTTGGGCAAATGTTTCTGTGGGAGTGATTGTTAAAGGTAGACCTGTTTGATCAAGGAGAATCTATATTTAATATGTTGAGATTTAATATCTGTGGTTATTTAAAAATGTATACATTAAAATTAAAATATATGGGATACTTCTGGCAAAAATCACTTAAATTTTTTATGAATTTGCAAATATTTATCAGTATAATTTGAAATTGAATAGAGACAATAGTAAATGTTCCAATACCACATTTTGAAAATAACTCATCTGTTTTTCTAGGTTGCTTTGCCTTATTGATTACTATGAATCTAAAATTAGAAAATTTCATAAACAAAGGTAAGACTTGTCTGGTATTAAAATTTTAAAAGTAACTATCAAGTTGTGAATTACAACAAAAGCTTTTATGGCCTTTTAAAACATTAAATACATTTTGAAAATCTACTGGATATGTGTATAATTTACCTAATATGTAACTATAAATTCCTTTTTATAAAGAATATTTAAGACTGTACTTTACCACTTATGTTGAAATTTATTGTTGCATTTATATTAAAATATGTATATTTAATAATCACTAAGTATTGGTCACAGATGAAATAGTGTTTTTATTTTATTGAGGTATTATGATTTGTTCTACTGATGTCATCTAGCCACTGGATAGTTACTGAGTATATCAACACAGTGTGTAGGATTGGATTAACTTCCTGCCAAAGTACAGCCTAATTAATTAGTTTGCAGGTTTATGAGATAAAGATAAAACATTATAGTGCAAAATCAAGCATAGCCCTTGGCTAAGAGGAGACTCTGCCTTGGGCCCGCCGGTGTAATAAACTGCACTCCACTAAAAAAAAAAAAAAAAAGAATTAACTGACAAGTATATTACTTGAAAGAAGTGAAAGAGAAGAGAAAATGAAGGAAGATGGATTATGTTTGGAGGTCTAAGTGGGATAAAGGAGGCACGGGAGACGGATGTATATACCTGTAGAGCTCAGGGAGCAAGACAAAGGAAGAAGACAGACGGGACATGGCCTCTTGCAGAGGTAGAAGCACTCTGCTTAACACCCTTTTTGTGTTGTCCAAAGTTTTTTCCATCTTGAAACACAGAAAGTGATGTTTGTATACCACACTGGGGTAATTGGCTCAAGAACTCTGCCCAGTTGTCTTGAGTGCTTGGCATATTTGTAATATCTTGGCACAGCACACCTATGGCACACCATCTGGACCCTCTACTTTAGGGCACAGGCTTGAGAAGGCCTCCAGAGAGCTTGTGAAAGGCAGTTTCTGGATACTATGGACTGGTTTTCCTTTCTTCCTCCATACATGAGAAAACTCTGGGAAAGCAGAGGTAGCCGCACTCAAGGCAGCAGAAATTTGAATGCAAGTATTAAGCAGTTGAAAGTCTTAGAAAACTGCAAACATGCTACAATTTCTGAAACAGAGGAAAAGTAAGTTTTAAAATGATAGGTTCTCAGCTCTTACTTTACCTGTTTTTCTTTACCCAGTGTTAATATATCAACATACATTACATGGAATATATTGCTAGCTTTTTCTATTAGTATTTCCCTGGCTTGGTAGATAGGAATAAAGAACCAAGAAAAGTAACATAGGAATAACAACTACTAGACTCAGATTAAGTTTCTTCTGAGATGTTGGAGACATTTGAAAAGTTATCCCAGGGAAAATAGCTCTATAATGAATTAGTAAAGTGAAGTCTCCTTGTCTAATTCCATCCTTCTCTTTAGATAGAAAATTTTTAAGTGGTGTTGCGAAATGGAAGCAGGTAACTTTGAGGTTCACCTCTGATTGAACATGATTCGGATTAGGGAAGAAAATAAAATACAAGATTTCTCTAGTTTTGCTCTTTCTCTGTACCCCCAAGAAGCATACTGTTCAACACTGGGTCCCTCCTGGGGCTTCTGGAAGCCATTCAAGAAAGGGTGGGAGGAATTTGGCTGTGGGGATCCCATGTCCAAATGAGAATTGTGGACATTTAAAATTATGTTTTTACTTCAAGAAAACCACAAAATCTGTCAATGCTAAATAAAGGACTCTAGGAAAATAAAGTGAGGATTCTTTACTGAAGCTCATTTCCTTTTAGGTCTGCATAAATTTAAAATTGGTCTCCTCTACTATATATATGTGTTAGGTCTCTCTTGAGAGAAAAAGATAGCCATAATGGCAGGTATTTTAGAGTATATATAGGGAATGATCTGAATACACACGCTTTGAAGCCAGAGAGATTTCAGTTTGAGTCTCATCAGTACTGCTTACTATTTGAGAGACTGAGCAAATTTAAATAACTTCTCTAAATGTTCCTCACCTAATAAATCGAAATAGTTTATATAATACATCTATCTTGTTGTTTAGTGACGAAGTCGTGTCCAACTCTTTGCGACCCCATGGACTGTAGCCAGCCAGGCTCCTTTGTCCATGGGGTTATCCAGGCAAGATTACTGGAGTGGGGTTGCCGTTTCCTTCTCCATACATCTATCTTAGTACTTTTTATATAGAAGCTACCCAGTATCCTTATTTGGTCATGGTCATTTGTTAAAGACTAGCATGTTTTAGAAGGTCTGAGAGAACGGTTTAGTACAGCTGTCTCGGATAGAAATGTCATGAAAACCACGTATATAATTTTGCATTTTTCATGTAGCCAAGTTAGAAAATAAAAAGAAACCAGTGAACTACATTTTCATATATTTTATTTAATATCTGAAATATTGCCATTTCAACATGTAATCAATGATATTATTAGATACTTCACAATCTTTTTTTCATTCTAAACCATTGAAATTTGATAATTTATAGCACACCGCAATTCAAACACTAAATTTTCTTTTTTTTTTTTTTCAAACACTAAATTTTCATCAGAGGTATTTGATCTGTATTTAGATTTCGTGAAGTCTAGTTCAAAAATAGACTTATATACCCAGATTATTTTATACATACCTCAAAGTTCTCTAGCAACTAAGTCAAGTACAAAAATTTTTTTCCTTTAATATTTACATCTACATTTATACAACTGACTCATTTTTTTTTAGAATAATTGGTTTGACTGAATTAAGGATTAAAAACTATACCCAACTTAAATTCACTAACTTCTATTTAATTCAGAAGGATGTTGCAAAATTGAAAAGCAACTCTAAATCTGTCAGTAGCAAGAAACTTCAAACTTTGAAGTTTTCTTGTAGTTTTACAACCAGTTTATTTGCACTGTGGATTAAAACTAAAATCTTCTGTATATTATTAATATGAGAAAAACATGTATGAAGACAATATTGATTTGTGTTATAAAGTTTCATTTCAATGTAAATTCTCATAACCTATTAGCTAGACACAAAGATGCTTTTTTTTCTTTGGAGCTTCAAATTTTGCTTACTCATGTATAGAGTGATACGAGTGAGAAGGCTTCCCTGGTAGCTCGGTTGGTAAAGAGTCTGCCTGCAGTGCAGGAGACCCAGGTTTGATCCCTGGGTCGGGAAGATTCCCTGGAGAAGGAAATGGCAGACCACTCCATTATTGCCTGCAAAATCCCATGGACAGAGGAGCCTGGTGGGCTACTGTCCATGGGTCACTTGAGTTGGACACGACTTAGTGACTAAACCACCACAACACCATTTTTTGTGTTTGAGCATTTGACAAGTACTTTTTTCCCAAGGAAATTTTGATTTCAGGTTAACAGTATATAGTTAGTCTTTGTAACTTTTCTGTGACTCAACCAATAAGCATTGACAAAAAACACAATAGATGGTTAAAGTCATTGTTTTCTGTTTGTTTCAATGGTCTTACAAACTGGCATAGCATTTATACATGTCCTGTTTAATTTTAACAACTGAGTTCATGACATTCACAGTCTGTTTCAAAATACTGATGGATTTCCAATATGTCTTATACAGTATAGCAAAGCAATGAGAAATGTCAGTCTTTTAAAAATCCTAGTAAATCTAAATTTCTGATGTTACAGAGCTACATTCTGTTGTGGAAAAATGAAAAAGGTTGTTTCATGTCTTGGTGAAATTCTTCTTTGATAGATATGTAAAATTCAAAGATGTGCCGTTAAGTCAGATTTTTTTTTAAAGCCTCCAGTTGTCAACATTTCTTAATAAATCTGGAGGTCCTCTGATGACAGAACATCCCCACAGTGTTAATTGAGCATTTGATTCATCTAAAAATAAATGTAATTTTTAAATTAAATCAGTTGCTCTTTGGTATTATAAGAAAGGTCTTGAATTCTCCAGGCAGTTGTTTGTGGGCTTAATTGAAGATCTTTCCTTTTTTTATAAAAATGTTTTAGTTATTTTCTCATAATTTTGCAGCAAAATTTTCATAGAAAATAATTTATTTCATGTAAGAATAGTTTCTATTTTTGTGTAAGACCTCAAAATGGTTTGTTGCTGGCCAAAGTTATAAGCTCAGATTTTTGCTAAAAACTTACTTTAGAAGTTTTTTTTATGTGGTTAATTTTGATTTTGGTGACTTTGATTCTCTTGACTGTTGAGAGGAAATTTCTTAATGTATCTGTTATGTATTTGCTGAAAATACTTTCCTATCGTTATCTACTTTATTCTCCTAAAACATTTTTTATTTAACGACTTTTTAAAATAGCAACTTTATTGAGAATAACTCAACATGCCATAAAATTCACCATTTTAAAGTATATGATTGAGTAGTTTTAGAATATTCACAAATTGTGTCACCATCTCTGCTATCAGTTTTAGAATATGGGCATCATCCACCGAGAAACAGAAAACGCCATACCCATTAGCAGTCACTCTCTGCCCTGAGCCCCTCTTTGGCTTCAACCCAACATCACAAAATATGCAATTCCATTTACATGAAATGTCCAGAATATGCAATTCATAAAAAAAAGAAAATAGATGAGTAGTTGCCTAGAAATTGGATTGTAGTGGAGTAGGGACTCAGGGTAGAGAGTAAATGGAAAGTAATTGCTAATGGGATGGTGTTTTTCCGTGGGTGATGAACATGTTCTAAAATTGATTGTGGAGGGACTTCCCTGGTGCTCCAGTGGCTAAGACTCCCTGCTTCCAATATAGGGTGCATGGATTTGGTCCCTGGTTGGGGAACTAAAATTCCACGTGCTGCATGGCATGGCCAGAATATAAATAAAATTGATTGTGGAGATAGTGATACAACTTTATGAATATCCTAAAGTGATATCTCAAAGGACTAATGATTAGTGTCTTATACATGTTTACTGTCTATTTGCATATCTTATTTTGGGGAAATGCCTACTGATGTCCTTTGCCCATTTTTAAATGGAGTTTTTTGTCTTTTTGTCAAATTATGAGTTATTTGTTAATTCTGGATACAAGTTCTTTATCAGGTTTGCAAATATTTTACCCTATTGTGTAAATTTTCTTTTTTTTTTTCCCCTGGATGATGTCCTTTGAAGCTCAAAAGTGTTTTACTTTTCTTAAAGTCCTGTTTATCTGTTTTTTATTTTTCTTTCATCTCTTCTGAACCAACAGCTTTTCCAGTTTGTTCTGCAGTAAATTATGTAACATTCATCAGGAAATTTACAACACTTTCTTTCAGTCTCTTTTGTTTACTGTTTCAGTTGTTTTACTGTCTCAGATGTTATCATCTCAACTTGATTTTTTAAAGAATCTGTCCATAATTTTTAAACTAAAAGCCTTAGTTCTTATAATTAAAATAATAAATATATCAATTATCAATTATGATTTATATAGGTATCTCCATAAATATAGTATCAGAATAAACAGTGTTATATTGGTATCATTCTGATTGAATCAATCCATTGATCCTGACTAGACTGGTGGTGAGTTTGTATTAATATACAGTACTACAGACCACACACGCACACAGTGTATAACCCAGGCTGCAACATTAATACCTTAACATGATGCATCAAAGTGGAAGGTAGTCCTGAACAATAAGGTTGTGTTTAACAGAAGAATATTTTACACTGCTTCACCTTTAAAATTTTAATTAAAATGAAATAAAAGTCTAGTCCTTCAGTTGTACTAGCCATATTTCAAGCGCTCATTGCCTGTATGTACCTAGTGTTTACTGTCTTGGACAGCCCAGTATTAATGTTATCAGTTTTAAAAAACATTAATATTGATTTGATAGTACTTTGTAGCTCACACAATATTTTGATGTCTTTTATTTACTTTTAAAACCAATTTTGTGAGGTAGATGTGATAGAAATTATCTCTGTTCTACGGATGAGAAGAAAAATCCTGAGAGACTGACTTACCCAAATAACACAACTCGTTAATGAAGGTGTCAAGACTTAATCAGGGACACTAAATTTGTGGCCTTGTCCACTTACACTCAGTATTTTTTTGACATAGTTTTTTGTGATCTAAAAGTACTGGAAGGAGAAAACAATATTCTTTGTTCATTCAACAAGTGTTTTTCTACTCCTCCTTAAGCCCCCTATTCTGGGCAGTGAGATACAGTGGTGAGCAAGACAGACAAACTTCTGGTTTGCATGGATCTTAAATTCCAGTTAAGGCATTAGTGAACAAATGTATACTGTAGTACTAGTTAGTAAGTAGTATGTTCTATTACAATTTTCTGTAAGAATAAGTAGGAAATTTGGTTTAAGTTTTAGTTTATGTTGAGGTTATCAAGCCCTTATTGTATTGATTTAATTTTTGTTAGCTAGATTTTTTTTTTCCTTTGGAGATAATTTTTTCATAAATATACTACATTTATTTTTTTATAGACAATATAAAGAAGATGAAAGTCAATCAGAAGAAGAAGATTATAGAAGCCTGAGTGCTTCGCCCACTTACAACGGCCTTCTAATGGTATGGGGGACTATCTGATTGATAAATGCTTTTTAATAAAGTAAAATAATAATTAATCTCTTAGGAAAGCTAACTGTTTATTAACTATGTTGCAGTCATTACAGAATCAACTCAAGGAATCAAAATCTAAGATAGATGTACTTTTAAGTGAAAAGCTGAATCTTCAAAAAGATTTGGAAGCCAGGTGAGGGAAACTTGTCATTTTTATTTAACGTTTATTTAAGCAAATAGTGGGATTTTGAATGTTAAATCAGTCATCCTATCCCCTTTACTCTAAAACTAATGTTGGGGACCTCATATTTGTATACTCATTTTCATCATTAGTCTCTCATATGATAGAAAGAACAAAAATAAATATGTAAGCAAGGGGAATGAGAAAATAGGAAGAAGATTAAACTGGCTAGGAACTCAGAATAGATTTAGCCTATGCCAGTAGGTTTCCCTTTCACAAACTATTTTTAATTTTTTTCCAAATTACTTTAGAATGTCTTATTTCATCATATACATGTGTTGTGGGAAGGGAGAAAAGTTTTAAAGTTTAAATGGCATACAACAGAAAGGTTTATTTATATACAAGCATACTACCACAGAAGGAAGACACTCTACATGTTGACAGAAAGTAATAATGAATGTACACTGCTGAGACTTTTTTCGTTCATTAAATATTGTTGGATACCTATTGTAAGTTAGACATGGTCCTAAGTTCTGATATCATATATAACAACAACAAAAAAACAAATATCTTGTTCTTGTAAAGCTTATACTTTAATGGAGAGGAAACTGATACCTACAATAAAAACCATTTCTGTAAGGCTTAAAAGCCTGCCACATAGTAATGTGTAAATTTATGGTTATATAAATATGAGGGGAAAATTTGTAAAACATGCATGGGAATAATGAACAATGAATTTGGGCTAGTGCTTAACCTGTGGTATGGGAAGTGAAAGTGAAAGTTGCTCAGTCGTGTCTGACTCTTTGTGACCTCATGGACTATACAGTCCATGGAATTCTCCAGACCAGAATGCTGGAGTGGGTAGCCGTTCCCTTCTGCAGGGGATCTTTACAAACTAGGGATCAAACCCAAGTCTCCCTCATTACAGGCAGATTCTTTATCATCTAAGCCACAAGGGAAGCCCTAGAATACTGGAATGGGTAGGCTATCCCTTCTTCATCGGATCTTCCCAACGCAGGAGTCGAACTGGGGTCTCCTGCATTGCAGATGGGTTCTTTACCAGCTGAACCACCAGAGAAGCCTGTGGTATGGGAAGGAGAGAGCAATGGCTATAATTAGGGACACGGAGTTTGAAGTACCTGTATAAGGTTTTAGTTAAAAGATTTTAAACAGGTTACTACTCACCTTTGATAAAGCTTGAGGCATGGACACACCACTATTTGTTTTACTCTATTCTTGTTTGTGCATTTGAGATAATTCACTATTAAAGCAAGTAATAGGTTAATAACAATAAAAGTGGGTAGAAAGTTTTGAATAGGGGATGCGCAGAAGAAATCCAGTGGCCAAATAAATACCTCATTAGCAGTTATGAAGTATTTTAATAATTTTTAAGCATATTTATGACAAGTAATAGAGTATACTTTATTATTATTAAATATCTTTATAGTTTTATTAAATAAATTGAATGTGTTCAACATGATTTATATTCTACAGGCCTACACAGCATGAACTAAGACTTTATAAACAACAAGTGAAGAAACTGGAGAAAGCCCTTAAGAAAAACATCAAGTAATTATATTTTACCATAGTTACAAATTTATTAGGATTTTATATCTTATTATTTATTTTTATTAACCTGTCAACTTACCTCATAGTGGCTGTGGCTTAAAATTACCAGGTTGATGGGCAGCCTGGCAGGGGAGGTGGGCAGGGCGTGTGGAGAAGACTTTAAAAAGGGATATTTCTGGTTCCACAGTTTAAAATGTTTCTACTGTAATGGATTTGGCTATACATTCATTTTAAATAAGAACACGGAAAAGGTAATTGTCTGATATAAAAGGCAAAGATTTTAATTAGTTGACTTTGGAAGTCATGGAGAAATTGTAAGAGAATCATTGAAATTAGAGGCGACAAGGCCCAAATTTTTGTTGGTGGTAGTGATGACCTGAATAATACATAACCTTATCATATTTTAAAACTTAAAGTATCAGAATGAATGCAGTGAGCCATTCATATCCACCACTTCTCTTTTATGACTTTGAAAAGCACATACAGGAATTTCAGCAAGTTGGTCCTCAAATAGTGATAGTATTTTCTGAAGATGCTATGTCTACTCTTTGATTCAAGGGAATGGGACTTGAAGTAGTGTGGTGAGCATGGGGATGAAA
The DNA here is from genome assembly GCF_963930625.1 of Muntiacus reevesi. Lineage (NCBI taxonomy): Eukaryota > Metazoa > Chordata > Mammalia > Artiodactyla > Cervidae > Muntiacus > Muntiacus reevesi. The sequence continues at coordinate 10,747,350 of NC_089256.1, forward strand.
TATTTTTAAAATGATATGAGTTAATATATGCATTAGATGTATTAAATCAGTTATATTAGCCTATGTTGATTCAATTTTCAGTGACAGCTGCATTTCCTTTTTCTTTATGGTAACACATGCCACAGTAAAAGGCAAGTATTCTGGCCATCCAGGAATTACATATTGAGTTAAGATAGTAGGGAAGGAAAACTAAAAAATAAAAGAGAAATGGAAGGTTCAGAAAGGTTGCATTCATTCATTCAATTAATATTTTTTCCCTTTCTACTATTGCGTAACATTTTAGGTACTTATAGTACCTCTTCCTTGGAGAAGGCAATGGCACCCCACTCCAGCACTCTTGCCTGGAAAATCCCATGGACGGAGAAGCCTGGTAGGCTACGGTCCATGGGGTTGCTAGGAGTCGGACACGACTGAGCGACTTCCCTTTCAGTTTTCACTTTGATGCATTGGAGAAGGAAATGGCAACCCACTCCAATGTTCTTGCCTGGAGAATCCCAGGGACGGGGGAGCCTGGTGGGCTGCCGTCTAATGGGTCGCACAGAGTCGGACACGACTGAAGCGAGTTAGCAGCAGCAGCAGCAGCAGCACCTCTTCCTATCTGTTTGGCATTCTAGATACTGAAATTACAGTGATAAACCAAAAAGAAAGGTTCCTGTTCTCATGAAGCTTATGTAAAGGGCAATGAAAAAAAATAAGACAATTTTGATATAGTATAGGTGAAAATGTGTTAGTCGCTCAGTTGTGGCCAACTCTTTGTGACCCCATGGACTGTAGCCCACCAGGCTCCTTTGTCTATGGGGGTTTTCCAGGCAAGAATGCTGGAGTGGGTAGCCATTCCCTTCTCCAGGGGATCTTGCTGACCTAGGGATTGAACCTAGGTCTCCTGTATTGCAGGCAGATTCTTTACCATCTGAGCCAACAGGGGAGCCCATATAGTGTAAGTACCAAAGGTAAAATAGTGTGAGGGTTGCTATTGTACAAGTTTGGACAAGAGGTGGTGGTGATATGGTCAAAGGTGGCAGGAGTGGAGGTGGTAAGAAGTGTTTGGAATATTGGAGGTAGAACTTGGTGATCAGACTTGGTGATGGATTGATGATGGATTAGGGGTATAGGCAGTTGAGGGGGAAAAGATTAAGACTCAAAAAGATAAACTTAATCAGGACTGATTTTTAGTCCTGAATAATGAAGTAGTTGTTGGAACATTAACTGAGATAGGAAAATTGGTTAAGGAGCAGCTGAGAAGAGGAATATGTAAGGTGGACAAAAAGTCAGAGGAGAAAGTGTAGAGGAGGAAAACTTCACAACCTTCTTAGGGTCTCTGGCTGGGCCTGAAAATTAAACTGACACAGATTAACATGGAAAAAGTATAAATTTATTTAATGTAAGTTTTACCTGACCTGAGAAGAAATGAAGACTTGAAGAAACAGTTAAGCCTGAGCATTTTAATACTGGGTTTGATGAAGACTGAGTGGAAGGTTGGAAAATGTAATAGTACAAAAGGGTATAAGCCGAGGGTAATGAACTGGGGAAAGTTTGGATTTCCCTTCTTCAGAGACAAAGATGCTTATTTGTCCTGGGGTACAAGGAGGGCAGCTTGTTACCCTCCTTGAGGGTACCCTCACATGAGGATCTCCTGGTCTTTTTCAGGGAAAAGGGGGGAGGTCAGAGAGTTCTTCCTGTACGTATCAATCTCAAATTCCTTCTGTTTAAAACATTTCTTAAAAAAAAAAATAAATTAAAAAAAAAACATTTCTTATGTCAAAATGACACGTTTTGTTTTTGCTTTGGCCACACCATGTTGCTTGTGGGGTCTCAGTTCCCTGACCAGGGATTGAACCTGGGGCAAGGCAATGAAAGCCTGTAATCCACTAGGCCACCAGGAGCTCCCTTAAAATGGCATATTTTGGAGTGGCATGTCTTGATCCCCTTCAATGGACTTTTATTGACTTCAGTGTAAGTGTATCAGTGAACACACATACACACATAAATGCTTACACATATATTCATAGAGATACTTAGTCATTCCTCATTATTTGCAGATTGCATATTTGTGAATTTGCCTACCTGCTATAATTTCTTTTTAATTCTCAAATAAGTAGTGGTGACACTTGCACAGTTATTCATGGACATGCCCAGTATACACACTTTCAGTTATTCAACAAGATGATACTCTCCCTGCATTTCCGCTTTCTTGATGTAAACAGTCATTGTTTCTGTTGTCACATGCCACTTATAGTTTTCCATTCTTTGCTTTTTATTGGCGATTTCTCCAAGATGGTCCCAAGCATGGTGTTGAAGTACAATCTAGTGTTCTATTCATAAGAAGGCTGTGATGTACCTTACAGAGCATATATATATGTTAGAGAAACTTCATTTAGACATAAGTTATGGTGCTGTTAGCTATGAGTCCAATGTTAATGAAACAACAATATTAAAAAAGATGTCTTTAAACATTAACACACATAAAACAAGGTTATATATTCATCAGTTGAGGAAAATGTGACCAGAGAGGCATGCAAGAACCTGATCCTGTATTTCCCCTAGGAGCAGTGGTTCAGTCCTCACTAATTCAGTGTATACAGTAACTTTATTGCATATAACTGCCATGAATAATGAGAATTTACTGTATATATATTTTTTGTTGTTGATTTGTGCTGTGATTTTTAGAGTGACTTTTCATTATTAGACTTTAAAATTGTGATTTAGAACCAATCCTAGCTATATTTTTCGTTGAATTTTGAAGAAATGATTTGTGTTTTTAGAAATTTATATTTGGAATTTAAACTTCTATAGTATCTAGATGTGAAACAGAATTAAGAATGTTAGATAACTTGCCCATACTGCACAGGTGGCATGTGGAAGAACTTGGAAAGAAATCAGACCGGCACCTAAGCATTTGAACTCTCAAGCTCACACTAATAATAATTAAAACCAAACAAAAACCCAATGGAAAAAAAAAAAACTTTTTTAATGTAAAACTACAAATTTTTATTTTTTGCAGGGGCAGAGGTAGAATTTTTTTCAAAGAACTACTGATGTTAAGGAAATAATTAGAAATAAAAATCTGTCAACCCAGTGAATATTCTCTACATGTGTAGGGAAAAAAAGAAACAGTTTTATGTAACAGTTGGAATAAATATTGAGCCAGACTGCGATGTGCATTAAACACAGTATGCTATAGAAATTGCAAAGACAGAAGGAAATCTCACCCTTTAATTATATTTTGTGACAAGGGGGAGGTTACAACTTAGAGCCAGGATCCTAGGCTAAGCTTCAATAGGGAAAAGGAGACAAGACACCCTCTTCCTTGATGTCCTTATTTCAAAGAGATGGTTCTAAGGCTCCCAAGACACTGCTAATATTAAGCAGGAGGCTTATTTAAATTTTAACAGAATCTACAAACTTAGAAAGGATTTACAACTACAGGTTTTCTAAAGGAAATGCTACAAGAAAAGGAGGGGAAAGTCTCTTTCTGTTTTATAACCAGAGAAAATTAAATTTTTTCTTTAGATAAGTATTTACTTTTCAACTAATCAATCTTCAATATCAAATGATATTAATTTAACATGTGAAAGCTTGTTTGAACTAATATTATAAGCAAGTTGGTTATGAAGTTCTGTTGCTAGGAAGTAATCAAATGGATCTGCCATTGCAAGATAGCCAAAGGTACTACACTAATTCTATTTAATTTTTTCAGTGGTATTTATATTTTGTTAGAAGGAAATAAAATCAGAATCTTACCACCCACGTGTTGAGCTGGCAAAAGTTGAGATGGTCAGTTAGAATAAGCCAAGCAAATTAATCGTCAAGGCTTTATTCACTTACTTCAATAATATAAACAAGAGGCCAAAGAGAAAAGGGCTGGTTTCTCAGTATCCCATTTTTCCCCAGAAATGGCACATAGCAAGTGTCAGTCAGTGATATGGTGCACAGATGACTCCTGTGGCTTCATAGGCTAGGGAAAGGGCATGATATGGAAACATACCTGAGTCAAAGTGAAAAAAGTGTTCCAGTTAGGGCTCCCCATCCATCTCCCAAATAGAATTCCAGAATGGGAGTCACCATGAGATTATGAAAAGGCTTACAGCAGACACAGTTAAAAGCTATAAAGTGTCTGCACATGGAAACTTAGGGGGATGGCTATCGAAAACAGGAGATAGCAGTGTTTTTAAGTTGGAAGGACAGTTTTCTGGGTTTCCCAGACTCCACAGAGAAACATAGCTATTGCTGCTGACTATGTGGAATTAGTATCTGCTAAGTATGTGAAGAATTCCTTAGCCATTTTAGGGGATTTTTATGGCCTTCAGGTTCTGCTCACCACTTTGGAGACTATAGAACAATCCTGGAATATTTCTAAGTGCAGCATAGTCTGCTCAAACACAGGTTCCTAAAACACCAAGTCAAATGCAATTGGAAAGTAAGAGAATGATTAGAGTAACATAGTAGTTGTATTGTTTTCATGTGATTTTTCCCCCCATGGTAAAAGGAGAATAGTATAGACTTTGGAAAGGGGAAAGCTTTGCTAGTATGTAGGCACCTGCCCTTTCAGCTCTGTTTTAAGACAATTTAAAATGAGAACCTGTACCCAAGGCTCCCTCCCTGAACCCCAGCATTAGACAGACTGGAGACTGAAGGCAAGTTGTACTTCTTTCCCCTCCTGTTTTAACCTTGGCTTCTGGTCAGGAGCTCAACTTCTATCTTCGTAGTCTTGGCATCCTCAAGCCAACATTTCTGTTCTGTTGGCTATGGATTTTGTAATATTGGAGACAACCTCAAGACATACTTGAGCTGTTTAACTTATCTCGAGGCACCAATTATTATTTTTTGTTAGTTGTCTAGTTACATAGTGACATCAGTTTTTAAATACTCTGATTTCTAACACTTTTCTCCTGACCGCTATTGTTTTCACATGTGTGATTTTGCCGAATACAAAGGTTTTCAGAAGTATTACGCTATGGCAAATACTTACTGTGAGACTAGCTGAACCAAAGGTCAGTTTCCCATAAGTTCCTAGATTTTACTAATCCTTAACTTCTGTAAATATAGAAAAACAGTGGGATTAAATACATTAATACATGTGAAGTGCTTCGAAGAGTACCTTCAGAGAGAAGGTTCTCAATAAATACTAATTATTATCACCACCAGGCTCCCAGATATGTTGTCATTGTTATTAAATTAAGGGTATCTCTTAATTTACCTAGTTAATTGAATCATATTTCATTTCCCAGAGTGACTGTAGCTAGTACATTCAATGACATATTTAGGTTACTGTCCTGGCAACTAAAATGTTGTATATCCATAGTATAATGTTAATCACACTTATAAACAGTTTGTTGAGAAGTTAAACTTTTTCACCTGAATGCAAGGTTAATATGTAAATTCAGATATGTCTGTTTACCTTAGTCGACTTAGAGCGCTGTTGGCTTTTCTGTGTTACTTTTGTTTTCTAGACAGTATGCTTTTGGCACTGCTTTTAGGCAAAACTGTCAAGTATATTAATATGGTAAATAGATGAGAAGTCAAATGGAAACTATACAAAAAAGATCTTAATGATCTGGATAACCACGGTGGTGTGACTACTCACCTACAGCCAAACATCTTGGAGTGTGAAGTCAAGTGGGCCTTAGGAAGCATTACTACGAACAAAGGAAGTGGAGGGGATGGAATTCCAGCTGAGTTGTTTCAAATCTTAAAAGATGATGCTGTTAAAGTGCTGCACCCAGTGTGCCAGCAAATTTGGAAACTCAGCAGTGACCACAGGACTGGAAAAGGTCAGTTTTCATTCCAATCCTAAAGACGGGCAATGCCAAAGAATGTTCAAACTACCACACAACTGTGCTCATTTCACATGCTAGCAAGGTAATACTCAAAATCCTTCAAACTGGGCTTCAACAGTATATGAACTGAGAACTGCCAGATGTACAAGCTGGATTTAGATAAGACGGAGGAACTAGAGATCAAATTGCCAACATCCGTTGGATCATTGAAAAAGCAGGAGAGTTCCAGAAAAACATCTACTTCTGCTTTATTCACTACACCAAAGCCTTTATGCAGATCACAATGAACTGTGGAAAATTCTTAAAAGGGAGAGGAATATACCTTACCTGCCTCTGGAGAAACCTATAGGCAGGTCAAGAAACAACAGTTAGAACTGGACATGGAACAGAGTGGTTCCAAATTGGGAAAGGAATATGTCAGGGCTATATATTGTCACTCTGCTTATATAACTTATATGCAGAGTACATCATGTGAAATGCTGGACTGGATGAAGCTAAAGCTGGAATCAGCATTGCCGGGAGAAATATCAATAACCTCAGGTATGCAGATGATGCTACCCTAATTGCATAAAGTGAAGAGGAACTTAAGAGCCTCTTGATGAAGGTGACAGAGGAGAGTGAAAAAGCTGGCTTAAAACCCAGCATTAAAAACATGAAGATCATGGCATCCAGTCCCATCACTTCATGGCAAATAGATGGGGGAGAAATGGAAACAGTGACAGATTTTATTTTCTTGGGCTCCAGAATCACTGCCAACGGTGACTTCAACCATGAAATTAAGACGCTTGCTCCTTGGAAGAAAAGCTATGACAATCCTAGACAGTGTATTAAAAAGCAGAGACATCACTTTGCTGTCAAAGGTCTATCTAATCAAAGCTATGCTTTTTTCAATAGTCATGTATGGATGTGAGAGTTGGACCCTAAAGAAGGCTAAACACCAAAAAATTGATGCTTTTGAACTGTGGTGCTGGAGGAGACTCTTGAGAGTCCCTTGAACTGCAAGGAGATCAAACCAGTCAATCTTAAAGGAAATCAGTCCTGAATATTTATTGGAAGGACTGATGCTGAAGCTGAAGCTCCAATACTTTGGCCACCTGACATGAAGAGCCGACTCATCAGAAAAGACCCCGATGCTGCCAAAGATTGAAGCAGGAGAATGGGACGGCAGAAGATGAGATGGTAGGATGGCATCACTGATTCAGTGGACACGAGTATGAGCAAACTCCAGGAGCTTGTGAAGGACAGGGAAGTGTGGCATGCTGCAGTTCACGGGGTCACAAAGAATCAGACCCAGCCAAGCAACTGAACAACAAAACAAGTGAAAAATAGATTGGGAGGTCTTTGTGTCTACTAGAGGAAAGAGGTTGACTTTTTATCTAGAGTTAATTCTGTTTATTTTGTTTTGGACATATGTCCTCCAGAGAGCACAGAAAAATAGTTGAGTGAATATCAAGGGGAATACATGTGAGTGGAGGAGATAATTATAGTGTGGTAATAAGAGATGACGTTAAGAAAGGAGTCAGGAGGAATATTGGATTAGGACTGACAGCACGAAGTTCAAATGCTAACACATGGAGATTAGATTTAGTTCACAAAGCAAAAAAACAATGGGAAAGCTATTGTTTTTTTAGTAGGAAAATATTTTATGAACAGCAAGCCAGGCTTATTAATGAGTGAGTCATGGAATCAGTTTAATGGGTCACGGTTCCACAGGAAACTGATAGGCATACTCAGATTTAAGATGTTTAATTTGAAGTGGGTTTAATAAGAGACTTTTTTCTAAGACAGGTGGTGGGGGAGAAATGTCTACTACACTTGACTTTTAGAGCTATTTGGATATCTCTAAGTGGATATACTCATATGTTTTTAGCTTTTTGGACAGAGACTCTCCCTTAGAGTTCTTAGCCACCTGGGACAGTGGTCTCTTGAGTTTTCATGCCCTCTTGATTAGCAGGTTTCACTGTTGTCTTCTCTTTGGCACCAGTGGAATATGAAGAAGGAAGGACCAAGCTCTCTAGTTCTTGCTGTTGCAGTGCCCAAACTGTTTGCCCTACCCACTGTTTACTGATGCCCTTACAACATCAAACTTGGAGCACCTTGGAAGTTGTTTTCATTCTTTATTGTAGTTCTTTCCTGTTCTGTTCTTTGTAAGTGTTGGGGAATGGTTATAACTTTTCATCATCAGTCTAATTCCTTTTGTTTTCAGGGATTCTTTCTATATTGTGTCTGCTGAAAGGGTCTTCTCATTTTCTAGTGACAATATGGCTTAAATTAAAAATGTATATATGATTATATGCATGTGTATGCATGCACATACACATATGTAAAATGACGGAGTTAAAAGGAGGGTAGCTGGATCATTGGCTCATTTTGTCATCTTAATCCACTGTTTAGTAAAACGTATGTATTATCTTAATTTTTTTTCCCCCTTAGATTACAGAATATTATCAGTCAAAAAAAGGCTGAGGACAAAGAGGGAAAAGATGAGCCCAGCAAAGATAACCAGCAACAGGCTCTGATTGACCAGAGATACTTCCAGGTATTGCTGACAAAAAGACTGGTATTTACAGTGAACCTTGGTTAAGAATCACAGTATAATAAATTATCAGTAAGGAATACTTGTATCCTTTATTTGCGTGTGCTTAGTGTGTCTTGTCTTGCCATGACATACCTAATTGCTATAAGTTGGTACCTTGACTTAGAATTGTCCCTTGGAAAGAGACTTTGGCCTAGTTCAAAGTAGGGCAGTAAAAACCTGACAAGATTTTAATAGATACCATAATCCTTTTCTTTACTCTCCCTGCTAAGCCATTTCTCTTGTTTCCTTTTCTCTCTTTTTGTTTTTGCTGTTGTTGATACTGTTACTATATAAGTAAATCTACTTCTTAAGGTCGTTGTTATACTTTTGAAAAATTTGTATGTTTTGTCCACCTGAAACTTAATTTTCTTTGTGGTATGATATAGTGATCTAACCTTACTTGATATATAGACCATCTATTATTGAGCAAATGAGTGGTTAAGCCTGGTAGTTTACTGACTGAGCTGGGCCTGCATTCATATTTTATTGGGCCCTTACAGGTTTTTTTTAAACTTTGAGTTAATTACTAATTTTTTTAATTAAGAGATTTTATATAAGTCCTTATTTCTAGTTTCTCTTAAAAAGTCAAAAGGATCTGGCCACAAATTCCTGCACAGTGGTTCCCAGTGCAGGATTAGGCCTGGTCCCTGTCATGCATGGCCGTGTGCTTCTCGGTCAGCCCAGTACCGTGCCATCCTTGCTTCACTTGTCTGTGCTCTTTCTTGGCTTCTGTAGGCATTTGAGTTTGCAGTTTCTTGTAAACCATTCTTTCTCTGCTTTATTGAAATTGAAATGTTTATCCTCTACCATATTCCCTTAGATGCATAGATTTATTTCTAGACTCTGTAGTGTCTCATTTCTATACAAATTTCTGTAGTTTTATAGTCAGTTCTGATACCTTCTGGGGTATTCTTTTAAATTTTTTTCTTGTCTATATTTTTAGCACATTTGTTCTGTATGAACAATGTCAACTCAAAAACAGATCCCACTGAGACAGCTGAGATTGAATTAACTTTTTAGATTAATATTTGGAAAAATACCACATTTATAGTTTTGAGTCATCTCACTCAGAAATATGTCTCTAATTTTATTTGGGTCTTCCTTTGTACCTTTTAATAAAGCTTTATATCTTTTTAAGTTTAGCTCTTGCATATATTTTGTTCTGTTTCCTAGGTTATCTAGTTATCTTATAACTTTTATTGCTATTATTAATTGGGGCCCTTTTTCCATTATATTTTTTAATTGATTGTTGCTGGTTCTTTGTACATCTGTGTGTTGATATTATGTCCAGGCACCTTTGTGAAAACTCTGGGGATTTTTTTGTAGTATAATTGTTTCACAATGTTGCATTGGTTTCTGCTGTACAATGAAAGGAATCAGCTATATATATACATGCATCCCTTCCCTCTTGGACCTCCCTCCTACCACCCCCCACCGCCACCCCACCCATCTAGGTAATCACAGAACACCAAGCTGAGAAAATATGGTAAAATGTTAACAGTTATTGAATCTCAGTTTATATGGGTATTTGTGACTGGGCCACAGGGTGTCCACATATTTGGTCAAACATTATTCTGGATTTGTCTGAGAATACTTATGAATGAGAGGAGAAAATCTTTTTTCTCTATACCTGTTAATAAGAACCACCACAAGTGGTTTGCTTAAACTGTCAAAGCTAGTAATATACCTTCACTGTCATACCTCAGGGGTATATCAGCTCTCCGTGTTATATACCTCAGGGTGTATCAGCCCCTATGTTATAATTTAGTTCACAGGGATCTTGATCACTTTTCCCTTCTATAAGATATTACACTGGCCCATTACATTGATGATTGTATGCTGATTAGACCTACTGAGCAAGAAGTGGCAGATTGTTGGTATTTGCATGTTAAAGGATGGGAAATAAATCCTAACAAATATGCAGGGACCTTCTACCATAGTGAAACTTCTAGGGCTCAAGTGGTGTGGGCATGTCAAAATATCGTGTGTAAGGTAAAGGATAAGTTGTTCCTTGGGCCCCTCTAACAACCAGAAATGTGGCACAGCACCCAGTGGGTCTATCTGCATTTTGGAGGTAGCATATTCCTCCTGTGATATGTTCCTCCCGCCACATTTACTGAGTGATCTGAAAAGGTGGCTAGTTTTGAGTGTGGCTCAGAACAAGAGAAGGCTCTGCATCGGTCCAGGCTGCTGTGCAGGCTGCTCTGCCATTTGGGCCATAGGACCCTGGAGGTCTGTGGGGGCTTAGACTGTCCTGGCAGACAGGGATGCTGCTTGGAGCCCCTGGTGGCCAAGTCAGATGAGTCGCAAGTCAGATCCTTAGAATTTTGGAGAAAAATCCTGTCATTCTTTGCAAATAACTACTTTCCTCTTAAGAAATAGCTCTTGGCCTTTTACTGGGTCTGAGTAGAGACAGAAGACTTAACAGTGGGCCACCAACCTACCGTGTAACCTGAATTGCCCATCACGAACTGGTTGTTATTTGACCCACCAGCCATAAAGTTGGATGAGCACAGCAGCACTCCATCGTTGAATGAAGGTGATGCATATGAAATTGGGCCTGAGCAGACCCTAAAGGCACAGTAAATTACATGAAGAAGTGGCCCAAATGCCCATGGTTTCCCATTCTTGCTGCACCACCTTCTCTCTCTCTGCCTGCACCTATGGCTTCAAGGGGAGTTCCTTATGACCAATCAACACAAGAAGAGGAGACTTAGGCCTGGTTTATAGATGGCTTTGTTTGATATGTAGGCACCACATTAAAGTACACAGCTGCAGCACTACAGCTCCTATCTGGGGCATCCCTGAAGGAAAGTAGTGAAGAGAAATCCTCCCACTGGGCAGAACGATGAGCAGTGTACTACTGCACCACAAGGAAGGAAAGGAAGAGTGTCTAGATACAAGAGATCCCTTAGGGCATCATTTAGTGTTGCCGTGCCTTGTGATAAAGGCCAATGGAAAACTCCCAACAACCTGGTCCAGGCCCTTCAGAAATGAAGATTTGAATTACACCAGCAAGTAAAGAACCAGGAGCATCTGAGGTGCTTATTGAAGGCAGATGTAATAAATAATAGGTAATGGAAGAAAGTAGTGATAAATACCAGCTGTGACCATATGATGACAACAGAAATGAGGCTTGTACTTGTCATGTGTATTTCTTCCTTCTTTTGTTATATATATGTTCATATATTTATGTGTGTATATATATATTTATGTTTTTCTGTGTATATATGTGTAAATACACACATGGCAAGTGTTTTTTTTTTTCTTGCTCTTATTTTCTTGCATAATGATTTTATGTCATATTTGAGTATCCAGCAAATTTGGGAAACTCAGCAGTGACCACAGAACTGGAAAAGGTCAGTTTTCATTCCAGTCCCAAAGAAAAGCAATGCCAAAGAATACTCAAATTACCACACAATTGCACTCATCTCACATGCTAGCAAAGTAATGCTTAAAATTCTCCAAGCCAGGCTTCAGCAATATGTGAACCGTGAAATTCCAGATGTTCAAACTGGTTTTAGAAAAGGCAGAGGAACCAGAGATCAAATTGCCAACATCCGCTGGATTATCAAAAAAGCAAGATAATTCCAGAAAAACATCTATTTCTGCTTTATTGACTATGCCAAAGCCTATTGACTGTGTGGATCATAACAAATTGAAAAATTCTTAAAGAGATGGGAATACTAGACCATTTGACCTGCCTCCTGAGAAACCTGTATGCAGGTCAAGAAGCAACAGTTAGAACTGGACATGGAACAACAGACTAGTTGCAAATTGGGAAAGGAGTACGTCAAGGCTGTATATTGTTACCTTGCTTATTTAACTTATATGCAGCATACATCATGTGAAATGCTGGGCTGGATGAAGCACAAGCTGGAATCAAGATTGCCGGGAGAAATATCAATAACCTCAGATATGCAGATGACACCACACTCATGGCAGAAAGCGAAGAAGAACTAAAGAACCTCTTGATGAAAGTGAAAGAGGAGAGTGAAAAAGTTGGCTTAAAGCTCAACATCCAGAAAACTAAGATCATAGTATCCTGTCCCATCACGTCATGGGGAAACAGTGACAGCCTTTATTTTCTTGGGCTTCAAAATCACTGCAGATAGTGACTGCAGCCTTGAAATTAAGACACGTGTTCCTTGGAAGAAAAGCTTTGACCAGTCTAGACAGCATATTAAAAAGCAGAGACATTACTTTGCTGACAGAGGTCCAGCTAGTCAAAGGTATGGTTTTTCTAGTAGTCATGTATGGATGTGAGAGTTGGACTATAAAGAAAGCTGAGTGCCGAAGAATTGATGCTTTTGAACTGTGGTGTTGGAGAAGACTCTTGAAAGTCCCTTAAAGTGCAAGGAGATCCAACCAGTCCATCCTAAAGGCAATCAGTCCTGAATATTCATTGGAAGGACTGATGCTGAAGCTGAAACTCCAATACTTTGGCCACCTGATGTGAAGAACTGACTCATTTGAAGAGACCCTGATGCTGGCAAAGATTGAAGGCAGGAGGAGAAGGGGACAATAGAGGATAAGATGGTTGAATGGCATCACCGACTTGATGAACATGAGTTTGAGTAAACTCTGGGAGTTGGTGATGGACAGGGAAGCCTGACGTGCTTGCTGCAGTCCATGGGGTGGCAAAGAGTCAGACACGACTGAGTGACTGAACTGAACTGAATTTTTTAATGGTTGCATATTTATTTATTCATTTATTTATTTTTGACTGTGGACTGTGCTGTGTCTTTGTTGATGCACCCGGGCTTTCTCTAGTTGCAGTGAGTGGGGGCTACTCTCTAGTTGTGATAAATGGGCTTCTCGTTGCAGTGGCTTCTCTTGTTGTGGAGCACAGACTCTAGGTGCGAGGGCTTCAGGGGTTGCACCATGCAGGTTCTAGAGCACAGGCTCAGTAGTTGTGGCATGTGGACTTGGTTTCCCCATGGCATGTGGAATCTTCCTGGACCAGGAGTTGAACCTGTGTCCCCTGCACTGGCAGGTGGATTCTTAACCACTGCACCACCAGGGAAGTCCTATATCATTGTTTTTAAATTATAGGATATAAAGTTATCAGGATATCGATGAACAATGCAGAGAAATAGAAGAAAACAACAGAAGGGGAAAGACTGGAGATCTCTTCAAGAAAATTGGAGATATCACAGGAAGATTTCATGGACGGATGGGCACAATAAAGGATAGAAATAATAAAGACCTAATAGAAGCAAAAGCAATGGCAAGAATACACAGAAGAACTTTAACAAAAAGATCTTTATGACCCAGATAACCACGATGGTGTGGTCACTCAGTCAGTGCCAGACATCCTGGAATGTGAAGTCAAGTGGACCTTAGAAAGCACTGCTGCCAGTAAAGCTAGTGGAGGTGATGGCATTCCAGCAGAGCTATTTAAAAATCCTAAATGGTGATGCTGGTAAAGTGTTACACTCAAAATGTCAACAAATTCGGAAAACTCAGCAGTGGCCACAGGACTAGAAAAGGTCAGTCTTCATCCTGGTTACCAGAAGGGCAGTACTAAAGAATGTTCAAACCACCGGACAGTTGCACTCACTTCCCATACTAATCAGGTTATGCTCAAAATCCTTCAAGCTAGGCTTCAGCAGTACATGAACTGACAACTTCCAGATGTACAAGCTGGGTTTAGAAAACGCATCAAGGAGAAGAGTAATCATCACTTTAGGACTTCACCTCCTTTTCTGACAAAGGGGTTTTAGTGCGTCTTTGATTGTATACAGCATAGTTATATCATGTTAGGTAATCCATGATCTCATTTGTTAGTGTGTGTATTTGGAGATTAAGTATGGTTTAAGGCAAACCTGATGGCTCAGCTGGTAAAGAATTCACCTGCAATGCAGGAGACCCTGGTTCGATTCCTGGGTCGGGAAGATCCACTGGAGAAGGGATAGGCAAACCTACTCAAGTATTCTTGAGCTTCCTTTGTGGCTCAGCTGCTGGTAAAGAATCTGCCTGCAATGTGGGAGACCTGGGTTCAATCTCTGGTTTGGGAAGATCCCGTAGAGAGGGGAAAGGCTACCCATTCCAGTATTCTGGCCTGGAGAATTCCATGGACTATACAGTTGCCAAGAGTTGGATACGACTGAGCAAGTTTCACTTCACTTCAAGAAAAACCTGGTGGCTCAGATGGTAAAAGAATCTGCCAGTGATGCGGGAGACCGGGTTCAATCCCTGGGTTGGGAAGATACCCTGGAGAAGGGAATGACTACCCACTGCAGTATTCTTGCCTGGAGAATTCCATGAACACGGGAGCCTGGTGGGCTACAGTCTATGGAGTCTCAAAGAGTTGGATATGACTGAGTGCCTAAAGCAAAGTGTATGGGTGTCAAGTTGACAAGGGGTGAACTTGTGATGTTTAATTTTATGTGTCAACTTGACTAGGCTAGAGGGTGCCCAGATAATCTGGTCAGATACTGTCCTAGGTGTGTCTATAGGGTGTTTCTGGGTGAAATTATCATTTGCAATGGTAGACTGGGGCAAAGTAGATTGCCTTCTCTACAGTGGGTGAGTCTCATCAAATCATTTGAAGGCCTGAGTAGAACAAAAAGGCTAAGGAAGAGAGAACTTTCTGCCTGCCTGACTGCTTTTGAGCTGGGACATCAACTTTTTTTTTTTCCTGCCTTCAAATGTTGAACTGAAACATTGGCTCTTCCTGGGTCTCAAGCCTGTGGGAATTCAGACTGGAACTGTATCATGGGCTCTTCTGGGTCTCCAGCATTGCTAACTGTAGATCTCAGGATTTGTCACTTCTATAATAGAGTGAATCAGTTCTTTATAATTAACAAATACACGTACATATGCACACATGAGTACACATCCTGTTCATTCTGTTTCTGGTGAACCCTGACTATATAAATGGTATTTATTATTCATAGTCTCTTTATTTTCATTTAAGGAAATTTCATCAAAATTTTCTTGATGAAAAATTGGGAGAAAAAGTTATTTAAATCTCCATCAAAATTTCAATCTCTCATCCAGTTCAAAGCTTCTGCTTAATGCTTACTTTATTTTGTGCCTGTACTTCTCCAAATAAGCAGTGTGGCAAGGGATTGTGATCTGTTTCATTATTTCATTGGTCCCCTTCTCTCCTAGTCCTCTGCTGTATCTGGCTTCTTCCACGTTGGCAGTGAGGGTGGATGTTGAGTGAGAATAGAAAACTTTTTAAAAGAGTAGAATCTTTCTTGACTGGTGCTGGTGTAATCTAGCACTGGTGCCCTTTGTGTGGCTGATGACCAAATACTGCCTGTTTTTCTCTATCATAGAATGTGTGTGTGTGTGTCATTTTTTCCAGTTGACCTCTTATGAATGCCTCTCCTTCTCTTGTTCAGCTGACACTCCCTTAAAGGCCTCCAGCTACATGTACTTTTTTTTTCCCATGAAAGCAAAGCCTGACTGTCTTCCAGTGTCCTTGGTCACAGGGTATATTCTTACCTACCATAAAGTAAAAAGGCAAACTTCTCTTGTTGCTGCTTCCTCTCCTTATTCTAGTCCATCTTTGTCTTTATCACTTTATTTTTGCTGTGTAAACAACCCTCCTAAAACTTAATGATTTAAAATAACAACCCTTTTAGTATTACTGTGCTTGAACAGCTGAGCAGTTCTCAGCTGGGCTCCTTCATGCACCTGCTATCAGGTACAAGTCAGCTTGGTGGCTCTGGAGTTGAATGGATATCAGGGTGATTGGGTTGACTGGGCCATGTGTCTTTTATCATTCACCATTTAGCCTGGGCTCTTCTACAGGGCATCATCATCATCTTAGTCGCTCAGTAGTGTCCAACTCTTTGCTACCCCATGGACTGTAGCCTGCCATGCTCCTCTGTCCAAGGGGCTTCCCTGGTAGCTCAGAGGGTAAGGTGTCTGCCTGCAATGCGGGAGACCTGGGTTCGATCCCCAGGTCAGGAAGATCCTCTGGAGGTGGAAATGGCAACCCACTCCAGTACTCTTGCCTGGAAAATTCCACGGATGGAGGAACCTGTTATGCTACAGTCCATGGGGTCGCAAAGAGTCACACACAACTGAGCAACTTCACTTCCACAGGGCAGAAGAGCTCAATAGGAGACAGCAGAAATAATCAAGGCCCCTTGAGTCTTGGACGCCAAACTGGTACGCCTTTATTTCCTTTTCTGTCTACCAGAGCAAGGCCCAAGGTTGCCATAGATTCACGGAGTAGAAAATAGACTCTATTTCTTGATGGGAGAACCTGCAGTGTCATATTGCAAAGGTGAGAGCACAAAGAAAGAGAAAAATTGCAGTAATTTTCGCAAACAATCTGCAAGGTATGGATACACACTGCTAGCCATACGTGTAATTCTCCTTGGTTCACCATCACCCTCATGGAATGGAGTTGTGCTGTGATCTTCTGGAGATCAGCTCCCTGCTCTCCCTGTTTTGCTGTCCTTCTTAATTTCTGGTGTGAGGGAGAGGGAGAATAAAGACTATATTCCTGTGCTCATTAGTGATTTAATGAAGGGGAATTATTTTTTCCATTAAAATGGTATTCAAAGTAGAGTTTAAATGTAATAGAATCAAAACATTGAAATGCACGTTCTAAGCCAAACAACATCTACTTGTAAATAAACATCAGAAATCAAATTCTCAGGAGACCTGTAGCTTTCTATGGGGAAAGAAGAAAACAGCATTTTTCACTCATTCTGTACAGTCCTTTGAAAGACACTTGTCTTGGTGAGTCCTGTCCAGTGAATCTCTAACTCAGAAAATGATGTTGCATTGATACATAAGCACTTTAACAAAGATCACTCTGATAGGACTGTGATAAACTTTTCAACTAAAAATGCCATCTTTTTTTAAAGGTATTGAGTAGCATCAATTCAATTATTCATAATCCAAGAGCTCCAGTAATAATATATAAACAGAGCAAAGGAACAGCCCAACATTTTAATAGAGATCTTGTTCAGGATTGTGGATTTGAGCATCTTGTTCCTATAATAGAAATGTGGGCAGATCAACTGGCTTCCTTAAAGGTATGTGGTTGAATACTCTTTACATGATTTGAAAATATATCGAAGTCTGTGGGCTTTATATACTTTTATTCTCAATCAAAGTTTTATATTTGGTATGCTTTTACCATAGTTTTTTTCTTTATTTGTACCTTATTGATGAAATGTTGGTTAATGAAAGTGTCATTGTGTTGTGACTTCCAGACTTTTTCAAATTCTGGTGGTACTAGTTGTTTAATACATTTATTTGACACTGAATGTGTTGCCTTGAATTGCTAATTTTTAAAAAACTATCAAAATGTCATACTCTTCCTCCTCCTTAGCAAATGCTGCTGCTGCTGCTAC
The DNA here is from genome assembly GCF_963930625.1 of Muntiacus reevesi. Classification (NCBI taxonomy): domain Eukaryota; kingdom Metazoa; phylum Chordata; class Mammalia; order Artiodactyla; family Cervidae; genus Muntiacus; species Muntiacus reevesi. The sequence goes on from NC_089256.1 coordinate 10,765,034, forward strand.
TAAGTCACTTCAGTCGTGCCTGACTCTGTGTGACCCCATAGACGGCAGCCCACCAGGCACCCCCGTCCCTGGAATTCTCTAGGCAAGAACACTGGAGTGGGGTGCCATTGCCTTCTCCGTCTTACCAAATGAAAGGTTAACAATATGTGAAGTCTAGGTGTTAATTGTGCTTGTGCTTAGTCACTCAGTCATGTCCAACCCTGCAACCCCATGGTCTGTAGCCCAACAGGCTCCTCTGTCCATGGGGATTCTCTAGACAAGAATACTGGAGTGGGTTGCATGCCTTCCTCCAGGGCATCTTCCCAACCCAGGGATCGAAAGCAGGTCTCCTGCATCTAGGTGTTAATTCAGTTCAGTTCAGTCGCTCAGTCATGTCCAACTCTTTGCGACCCCATGAATTGCAGCATGCCAGGCCTCCCTGTCCATCACCAACTCCTGGAGTTTACTCAAACTCATGTCCATCGAGTTGGTGATGCCATCCAGCCATCTCATCCTCTGTCATCTCCTTCTCCTCCTGCCCCCATTACCTCCCAGCATCAAGGTCTTTTCCAATGAGTCAGCTCTTTGCATGAGGTGGCCAAAGTATTGGAGTTTCAGCTTCAGCATCAGTCCTTCCAGTGAACACCCAGAACTGATCTTTAGGATGGACTGGTTGGATCTCCTTGCAGTCCAAGGAGCTCTCAAGACTCTTCTCCAACACCACAGTTCAAAAGCATCAATTCTTTCGCGCTCAGCTTTCTTCACAGTCCAACTCTCACATCCATATGTGAACACTGGAAAAACCATAGCCTTGATTAGATGGACCTTTGTTGGCAAAGTAAAAATGTCTCTGCTTTTTGATATGCTATCTAGGTTGGTCATAACTTTCCTTCCAAGGAGTAAGCGTCTTTTAATTTTATGGCTGCAATCACCATCTGCAGTGATTTTGGAGACCAAAAAAATAACGTCTGACACTGTTTCCACTGTTCCCCCATCTATTTGCCACAAAGTGAAGGGACCAGATGCCATGATCTTAGTTTTCTGAATGTTGAGCTTTAAGCCAACTTTTTCACTTTCCTCTTTGTCACTTTCATCAAGAGGCTTTTTAGTTCTTCTTCACTTTCTGCCATAAGGGTGGTGTCATCTGCATATCTGAGGTTATTGATATTTCTTCCGGCAATCCTGATTCCAGCTTGTGCTTCTTCCAGCCCAGCGTTTCTCATGATGTACTCTGCATATAAGTTAAATAAGCAGGATGACAAATATACCACCTTGACGTACTCCTTTTCCTATTTGAAACCAGTCTGTTGTTCCATGTCCAGTTCTAACTGTTGCTTCCTGACCTGCATACAGGTTTCTCAAGAGGCAGGTCAGGTGGTCTGGTATTCCCATCTCTTTCAGGATTTTCCACAGTTTATTGTGATCCACACAGTCAAAGGCTTTGGTATACATAGTCAGTAAAGCAGAAACAGATGTTTTTCTGGAACTCTCTTGCTTTTTCGATGGTCCAGTGGATGTTGGCAGTTTGATCTCTGGTTCCTCTGCCTTTTCTAAAACCAACTTGAACATCTGGAAGTTCACAGTTCATGTATTGCTGAACCCTGGCTTTGAGAATTTTGAGCATTACTTTACTAGCTTGTGAGATGAGTGCAATTGTGCGGTAGCTTGAGCATTCTTTGGGATTGCCTTTCTTTGGGATTGGAATGAAAACTTACCTTTTCCAGTTCTGTGGCCACTGCTGAGTTTTCCAAATTTGCTGGCATATTTAGTGCAACATTTTCACAGCATCATCTTTCAGGATTTGAAATAATTAGTGAGTGTTAAATAAGTGGAGGACTAAAATAAGAAGTTGAGAAAATTAAGAACTTCCTGTGTTTCCTTCTGTATTCTAGAGTTGCACTGTCTAATACAGTAACCACTTAGCTACATGTAGATTTTGATCACTTGAAATATGATAGTTGCAATTGAAATGTGCTGCAAGTATAAAATTACACACCAGATTTAATAGAAATAGTATGGAGATGATTAAAAAGATAATTTAGATAGATGATCTGTTGATACTGTTTTGGATATATTGGGGTAAATATGTTAAAATTGTCACCTATTTCTTTTTACTTTTTTAACATGGTTACTAGATAATATTACTGTGACACATATTACATTTCTTTTGCATGACATTGTTTTAAAGGGCCAAGCACCAAGCACTGTGCTATGTGTGTAGTTAATGCCCAGTAAATATTTGTTTATTGATTGACCAGTCTTAGACTTCTAAACTTCCAGGATCCCAGCTCCTTGTGCACAGTTTTAAACAGATTTGGGCAACATATTTAGGCCAGGAAAACAAGTAGGCTGTCATGAAAATTAAGTAGAATTACTTTTTAGGCATCTTTTCGAATTAAATTTTTTCTTGGAGCTACATACATGGATGAATCTTGAAAATATCCTAAATGAAAGAAACCTGTCACAAAAAGTCATATTGTATGATTCTTTTTTTAATGAAATGCTCAGTATAGGCAAATTCATAGAAAAAGAAAATAGATTAGTAGTTACCCAAAGCCTGGGAATGAGAGAATGGGGAATAAGGGTTTCTTTTTGGCATGATGAAAATGTTCTACAATTAAGACAATTGTGATGATTGCACATCTCTGTAAATGAGACTACTGAATTACACACTTAAAGAGGATGAATTTTATGGTATGTGAATTACATCTCAATAATAAATCTGTTACTTAAAAAATCAAGGGCAAAATAGAAAGGACAAGCTTATTTTTTATTCATCAATAATACAAAATATTTACTTAAATAATAGAATATGTTACTAATAAATAACATACAATTACTTTAAACATCCAGATTCCAGATAATCAGTATATGTATAATGTTTTCTGTAAGGCCTGAAGAAAATGAATTAAACAGACTTTTAAACAGGTAGTGGTATTTAAAAAAAAAAATACTGATGATGGTTAATATATGTATTACATCTGCTTGGATAATTATATTTTATTAATGTGATTATGAAAACTTAAAAAATCCATAATAGCATATTATTTCTTTTGTTATGAAGGATTTATATAAGTCCTTGAAAATACTGTCTGCAGAACTGGTGCCTTGGCATAATTTAAAGAAGCAGGATGAAAATGAAGGTGTCAGAGTTGAAGATCTGTTGTTTATAGTAGATACCATGTTGGAAGAAGTTGAAAATAAGGCAAAGGTAATACTACTCAGTACTTATATAGATATTCACATTTTAATGTGAAATTAATGATATGGATACAGATATTCTACTATAACTCTTTCTCTTTTTAAAGTTTTTATTAAAGATTTGGAATAATTTTAAGATGTAAACTTTTTCTTCCTCTCTTTTGGGCAGGACAGCAATATGCCAGACTTCCACATTTTGCGAGCTATTGTTTCTCACTTCCAAAAATTATTTGATGTTCCTTCTTTAACTGGGGTCTATCCTCGAATGAATGAAGTTTATACTAGGCTTGGAGAATTGAACAATGCTGTGAGAAACCTCCAAGAACTCTTAGAGCTAGGTAATGACCCATTTTCATTTTTGGCCCCCCACTTAATAGTGATTATTAAAGTCTGACTCTTTGCGATCCCATGGACTGTAACCCACCAGGCTCCTCTGTCCATGGAATTCTCCAGACAGGAATACTGGAGTGGTGTGAAGTAATTGGCCTCCAACTAATAAAATTAAAAAAAAAAAAAAGAATACTGGAGTGGGTAGCCATTCCCTTCTCGAGGGGATCTTCCCGATTCAGGGATTGAACCTGGGTCTCCTGCATTGCAGGCCGATTCTTTACTGTCTGAGCCACCAGGGAGGCCCCATTAATAAATCAACAAAAAGTAGGTAAAAAATTTAGGGTAACAGAAACATAGCATTTGATTTAATGATTTTTAAAATTCCCTTAAAATATTCTGTCCTTTTATTTCTCTTTTGCAGATAGTTCATCCTCATTGTGTGTGCTGGTAAGCACAGTTGGAAAATTGTGTAAGCTGATTAATGAAGATGTGAATGAAAAGATTATGCAGGTATTAGGACCTGAAGACCTTCAAAGGTATTTATTTTTAAAAGGTTGCAAAGTATTGTCCAGAATGTTTGGAGTGGTAAAATTAAAGATTTTCAAAACTCCATAAGTTATTTACCTTTCCTGTTTGGAATAACATTTTTAAAAATAATCTCACACCTTAGAAATGGAGAGAATATCAAATGTTTTCAAGATAAAAGTAGATTCTGGGGTCTGTAGGTCTACATAGGGTGGGTCAGGACTCCAGCATTTTTGCTATAATCTTATTCCCAAGGGAAATTATAATTGGAGAAAGTCAAACTTTGTCAGCAACTTCATGTTAATTCAGAATATATAAATAAGTCCAATTTTTAGCAGATTACCGTAGGTCACTGAATAATCACTAAGAGTATGTGCATTATTTGATAAGATAATAAGGATTTCTTTTTTATTTTTATTTTTTCCATTTACTTTTATTAGTTGGAGGCTAATTACTTTACAGTATTGTAGTGGTAGGGATTTCTTTTTTAAAGCTAGGCATCTCCAACATAAAACCTAGTTTTTTTTTAATGTCAAAATGTTATAGCTGTACTCTTCCTCCCTCCTCCCTCAGATTTTATACTGCATCATAAGGGAAGTATATGTTCCATACGTTCTGCAAGTTTTCCAAGAGGAACTCTAACCTAATCTGACACTTGAGGTTTCTGATACTTGATGATTTTAAAAGGAACGTATGTCTCACTATTGGTATTTTTCTCCTTCCCAGTTTTACAGATTACTGATACTTATTCTTAATGTTTGATAGAATACAGGATATGAAAGTCAATTATTTTTAGAAAACATGGTCTCTTAAAGACTCCTTAAGCTAAATGGAAAGTTCCCATATTAGAAATGTTAGATAGATTTAACCTTAGAACAGATGATTTTACTGCTAGTAGATTTTTTGTTTTAGAAAAGTATTACTAGATGAACAAAGAGAAGGAAAGATTGCAGTAAATAATCATTAAATTTGTATTTAAATTAGCAGGACAGTTTCTTTCTGTTTGAAATGTTCTGTGTCCAATCAAATGTAAGAATCCTAAGTCCGAAATTTAGTATAAATTGTGCTTTTTTTTTTAAAGCATTATCCGCAAATTGGAAGAACATGAGGAATTTTTCCCAGCATTTCAGGCATTTACTAATGATCTACTCAAAATCTTAGGTAAGATTTTTGTCAGAGGTGGATTTTGAGTCTCTGGATGTCATTGGGTTTGAGGAAAGAGTTTTCCTTAGTCACTGTATTAGTGTTTTTACCTAGAGTGTTAGAAAGTGTCTGGAAACCACTAATAGTTCTGAAAACAAACTTCTAACTTGCAGTTAAAGTTGATTGGGGTTAATCTACAGAACAACAGAGAAACACATATTCTTTAAGGAACTGGGGACTGCCTTTGTTTTAGGACCTTAAAATGAGAAATGATGTTATTCTGGCTAGGCCCACTCTAAGCCTGACTGTCATTGGATAATGAGAAATGTCTGTAGAATTTATGATCTTGATAGGTGTCTTTTTAATTTTTCTTCTTCCTCCTCCTCCTTTTCTTTTCTTTTTTTAAAAAAGATAGTTCCTACCTACTCTTTTTTAAAAATTTAATTTCCTCAGATGATGAGAAATAATATAAACATCTGTAGAAAGGAGATAAATTTATAAGTTTGTGGAAGGGAAGAGACACATTTTCACTCTTGGTCAGATTGAGGGCTTTAAGGGGAAAAAAATATAATTAGCTTAGGAATCATAGGCAAAATAAAAACCCACATCACTTACTTTAAGTGTGATTTATTATGGCTATAAAAATAATTAATCTTACCATTAAGAACACTTTTTAGGGAATTCCTGATGGTCCAGTGGCTAGGACTAAGTGTGTTCACTGTTGAGAGTGTAGATTCATCCTCGGTAGGGGAACTAAGATTCTCCAAAACCCAACAAAACAAAATCACTTTTTATTTTTAAAAAGTTTACAGTGATTTATTTACTTCATTAATTCATTATGATTAATGAATTTTTTTTCTGTGTAGCTCATTTGAAGTTGAAAGTTTTTTTTTGTTTTTTAAAGAATGACTCTTTGACATAGGAAATTAAATTAGAAGAGGAGATAAGGTTTGGTAGAAGATAAAGGAAAAAAGATAAAGTTAAAATTTGGTAAGAAGATGAGTAAATGAAAGGCATATCTGACTGGAGTATATAGCCTAAGTTGAACATACATTTTTGTGGCCAATTTTATGTAGACTGGAAGCAACGGAGACAGTGAGTGTACTTTATTCATGCTCATACCTTTGAAAAGATCATGGCAAGGGAAGACATAATTTGAAAGTTTAACTTGAGATTTGAAAATATAGAAATGTATTTATTGCCTTGTATCTCAAAGAGCTTTGTTTCCTGCAATATGATTTTACTTGCTTTGAGGTAGCGATTAACAGTGAGTTTCTTGTCATTAAAAAACATTTTACTAGGTGTGCTAGTAACACTTATTTCATAATCCTTGTATAGAAACTTCCTCTCAAATATAATACTCAGCATGGTTCCTATGGGATCATTTGCTTTAATATACAGTGTTCATGTGCTGTTCGGTCACAGTTGAAATTCTGGAATAAATATTAACATTTCAGAAGTTAAATCAGTTTTGGCAAACATGACTATTTTTATTACTACTAGATGCGAGGTGGCTTAGTGATAAAGAATCCACCTGTCAGTGCTGGAGATGTGGGTTCGATCCCTGGGTTGGGAAGATCCCCTGGAGAAGGAAATGGCAACCCACTCCAGTATTCTTGCCTGGGAAATCCCATGGACAGAGGAGCCTGGAGGGCTACAGTCCATGGGGTCGCAGAGTCAGACACAACTTAGCAACTAAACAACAAACAACAACAACAACAACAGTTGTCATATTACGCATCTAGAACTACAGAGTGGATTACTGAATATCAGGTATGGCGAAGGACATCAACCAAGGTTCTTCTCTGTGAGGTTTATTTATAAGGCAGATTTCTTTCCTAGGGAGAAAACAGGTGTGATTTTAGAATGCGGATCGTGGAATAACTTGATCTTTGTACCTTACTTACTACAGTGTAATTCTCAGGTGTGGATTTGCTCTTGTTCTTTTCCTTTCATGTATCGTCTGTGTTCCGACAGAAGAGATCCCTAAGTCTTTAGATGGAGGCCCAGGAAAGAGAAAGGGCCTCTCCTAGGGATTTCACCATGTAAGCTCACCCATATATTAGTTAAAGAGGTAGTAACATAATGTCATAAATATGGCGAGTAGGCACTGTTGTTAAGAGCACACTGCTAATGAGATTAATATCAGAGTCAGAAGATGCTTTTGTAGGTGGCCTTTACAAACAAATGTCCTGTGAAGCAGTGACACACTTTTAGAGAAAAAGTCCATGTGCTTGAAAGCACTAGTGATGTTGCCTTTGTGTCTGAGGTTTGCCTTTGCACAGAGATTATCATTTCATCTGAGCCTAACACTGGGTGAAGCTACTGTTTTATTATTGTTTTTCTGTTACAGAAATTGATGACTTGGATGCCATTGTACCTGCAGTAAGGAAATTAAAAATACTTTCATACTGAAAACAAATCAAATCATTTTTACTGTGTAAATTGCATTCTTAACATCCTAAGTATTTTGTAGGATTGATCTTACTCTGAGACATGGGTTATAAAATGTATTTACCCCAAAATTTACCCCCTTCTTTCTATTGAGGCCTCATCTGTATAATTTTTATTGACTTTGAGATTCTTTTATAAAACAATTGCTAAGTTTAATTAATAAATTAACTTTAGATCCTTGAATAATTCTTAAGCAGTTCTTGAGTACTTAAAATTTAAGATTGTTTTAAAGTACAGTGTGTGAATAAGAGAGAAACTCAGGGAGAGATAATGCAAGTAATAGAAACGTTGCATTTAAGTTCAGAGTTTAGTGACATTTTTGGTTCTAGGAACAAGGAATGCCAATGTCTGTCTTTATCCAACAAGCAGGAAGCTATTGCTTTCCCGGCAAGGAAATGGCACATTCAATTAAGATATCCCTCATAACATTTGCCCTTTCAGAGCAGAAGGAACAAAAGGAAGAAGGAAAAAAAAAATTTTTCCTGTTAGGGTAGGAAAGAATTATGAGGTAAAATAGATGAGTAGGTATTAAGTCTCTCATTTAAAAAAGTGTCTTTTTTACTATCTTCATGTGATGTACCTTTTATAAGGGCATGAAATCTTAAATAAAATTTTGTAAAGAATTTCCAAATGTAAGTGTTCTCAGTGACTTATTTGTATTCCTCATAAATAATGAGTCATATTCTCTTACTAGTCTGAGCCTTCCTTGGGCAACTGGTTCACCCTTGCTACATTTTCTGTAAGAGTAGTTTTCTTGCCACTTTCTACATAGTCTCTGTTCTCAGTATTCATTCTGATTTTCTTAAAGGATAACTGTTCTGCTTCACATCCATGAGTACAAATCACTTTGGATTGCTGCTGCTCCCTTACTCCCTACCCCCACTTTTATAACTTCTCAGTTATTCTTGTTCATTGTCATATAGAATATTGTAAAGATTTCCAGGAAGCAGCATTGTGGAATGCAGAGAATAGATGTCAAAATATAAGCACTCAGATCCTTAGTGGGGTGACCATAAGGATTAGAAGTAAGGTAATGTGTGTGTTTCTATGTGTATACACACATTCTTTTTCATCTTCTTTCCCATTATGGTTTTATTATGGGCTTCCCTGGTAGCTCAGAGGGTAAAGAATCTGCCTGCAATGTGGGACACCTGGGTTTGATCTCTGGATTGGGAGGATTCCCTGGAGGAGGGCATGGCAACCCACTCCAGTATTCTTGCCTGGAGAATCCACCAGGACAAAGGAGCCTGGCGACTACAATTCATGGGGTTGCAAAAACGTGAGTGTTTACAATTATAATAGTTTATTTTATTGTAAAAGTTTATGTAATTTACAATAGTTGATTCAACAGTTGTGTTAGTTTCTGGTATAGCAAAATGATTCAGTTTTATGTGTGTGTGTGTGTGTGTGCATGTGTATACACACACTCTTTTTCATATTCTTTTCCATTATGGTTTATTGTACGACACCAAATATAGTTTCTACGCTATACAGTAGGACCTTGTTGTTTATCTGTTTTATATATAGTAGTTTGTATCTGCTAATCCCAAACTCTTAATTTATCCTTCCCCTACTCTCTTTTCCCTCTGGTAACCATGAGTTTGTTTTCTGTGTCTGTAAGTCTGTTTCATAAATAAGTTATTTATGTCATATTTTAGAGTTCACATACAAGTGATATCATATGGTATTTGTCTTTCTTTTTCTGACTTATTTAGTATGATAGTCTCTAGGTCCCTCCATGTTGCTGCAAATTGCATTATTTAATTCTTTTTTTTTTTTAAGAAAAAATAATTTGTTTCTTTAGTTTTGGTTGTGCTGATATTTAATTCTTTTTTATGGCTGAGCAATATTCCATTTTATATATGTACCACATCTTCTTTATGTGTTCCTCTGTTGGTGGGCATATAGGTTGCTTCCATGTCTTGGCAATTATAAATAGCGCTGGTATGAACATTGGGATGCATGTATCATTTTGAATTATCATTTTCTCTATATATATGCCCAGGAGTGGAATTGCTGGATCATATGGCAACTCTAATCTTAGTCTTTTAAGGAATCTCCATGCCGTTTTCCATAGCAGCTGCACCAGTTTACATTCCCACCAACAATGTAGGGAGTTCCCTTTTCTCCACATCCTCTCCAGCATTTGTTATTTGTAGACTTTTTAATGATGTGCATTCTGAGTGGTGTGAGGTGGTACCTGACTGTAGTTTTGATTTGCAGATAAGAAGTATAATTTAAAAATTATTTTATCAGAATTTTGTCAGCTAGTTTAAGAGAGCCTGTGGTTAACTCTTAGTTTAAAACAGGAGTTTTAAAACTCTTCCTCAAAGGCCTAGGCATTTTTTTGAGGGCCACTGAGAGGGATGGTGGCACTACTGGGGAGAACATTAGGCCCTCTCTATCAGATCTACTTTTATCCTGGCAATTCTGCTTTTATCCAGTTGTAATTATTTAAAGTATAAGTACTGCAACCATTGATTGGCTCTTGATTTTTTACCATTTTATGGATGTATAATTGACATATAATAAATTGTGCATAAACTATTGTTGTTCGGGCGCTCAGTCATGTCTGACTCTTTGCAACCTCATGGACTGTAGCATGCCAGGGTTCCCTGTCCACTGTCTCCTGGAGTTTGCTCAGATTCATGTCCATTGAGTCAATGATGCCATCCAACCATCTCATCCTCTGTCATCCCCTTCTCCTCCTGCCTTCAATCTTTCCCAGCATCAGGGTCTTTTTCAATAAGCCAGCTCTTCGCATCAGGTGGCCAAAGTATTGGAGGTTCAGCTTCAGCATTAATCCTTCAATGAATATTCAGAATTGATTTCCTTCAGGATTGACTGGTTTGATCTCCTTGCAGTCCAAGGGACTGTCAGGAGTCTTCTCCAACATGACAGTTCAAAAGCATCAATTCTTTAGCGCTCAACCTTCTTTATAGTCCAACTCACATCCATACATGACTACTGGAAAAAGCATAGCTTTGACTAGACGGACCTTTGTCAGCAAAGCAATATCTCTGCTTTTTAATATGCTGTCTAGGTTTGTCATAGCTTTTCTTCCAAGGAGCAAGCGTCTTTTAATTTCATGGCTGCAGTGATTTTGGAGCCCCCAAAAATAAAATCTGTCACTGTTACAATTTGATAAATCCTGATATACATATACATCTGTGAAACCATCAAAATAGTATACCTATTGTTCCAAGAGTTATTTCTTTGCCCTTCATGACCCCTCCCTATTCCTATCCCTAGGCAATAGCTATTCTGCTTTCCATCATTATAGATGTTTGCATGTGACAGGATTTTATATAAATGGAATCATGCCATATGTTCTCATTTTGTCTGGCTTCTTCCACTCAGCATAATTAATTTGTGATTTTTTTGCATGTTGTTGCATTTATTTACTGTCCATTCCTTTTTATTGCTGTGTAGTATTCCATTGTATGAAGATACCACAATTTGTCTATCCATTCATCTGTTGGTGGAAATTTAGGTTATTTCCAATTTTTGACTACTACAAATTTCGTAGTAGTGTTCAAGTCTTCATATGGACATATACCTGATATCCATTGACTTGAAAACTGTCATATTTTTGTTTCATTGATACAGGTGGAAGTGTAAATTTGCTTCCTGCTAGTCCTGGTTAAAAGTAAAGTATCTGCATGAGTCAGGTGCTCGGGCCTGGTGCACTGGGAGGACCCTGAGGAGTCGGGTGGGGAGGGAGGTGGGAGGGGGGATCGGGATGGGGAATACATGTAACTATATGGCTGATTCATGTCAATGTATGACAAAACCCACTGAAATGTTGTAAAGTGATTGGCCTCCAACTAATAAAATAATATTAAAAAAAAAAAAAAAAAAAAAAAAAAAAGTAAAGTATCTGAAAACATGTAGTGTTTCTTATGTTGTCTTTCATTTTTTTTTAGTTGTATTGTACTGTAGTCAGAGAATATGGTTTTTTGGTATTGAATCTTTGGAATTCATTGAAATTTTCTTTGTGACTTTAATCTGATGAATTTCCACATATTCCACATGTGCTTTAAAAAGTCTAATCTCTAATATATACATATATGTGTGTGTGTGTATATGTAGTGTTATTAATATATTATTTAAATCAACTTCATTTCTATTTTTTTTGTCCGCTTGATTTAGTTTATGGGAAATTCTGAAATCCCTGAACTTGTCAAATTTTGTTTTTTTATAAGTACTTTAAGAAGTACTTTGGCCTGTTTTATAAGTACTTATAAATTCATAGTCAATAATATCTTCTTGATTAATATCTCTTCATTGCTATACATGTTTTTACCTTGAATGTAGTTTTGTCCTTTTAGTTAATAGTTGCTGGATATTCTTTTCCTTTTTTCTTCTTATTTCACTAATTGTTTTTTATATGTTATAAAATACAACACATATACTCAGTACAGTAAAAACCATAAATTTCAAGTATAATAATGATTATAAAGTGAACACCCATGCAACATCCAAGAAATAGAATATCACCAGCACTCCGAAAGGCCTTCCCCACACACCATATGTGTCTTCCCCCAAGAGATAATCATTAGCTTGGCTTATGTTAATCATTTACTTGTTTTTTCTTTTTTTTTTTAAATAGTTTTGCCAGTTTTGTGTGTATGCCTAAACCAAGATAGTTGAGTTTTGCTGGTTTTGAGCTTTATAAAAATAGAATCATGCTGTATGTTCTTCTTAATTCTTTTGTTCAACATTATGTTTGTACTATTCATCTATATTGTTTTATGTAGGTTCGGGTCATTTATTTTCATTGGTGTCTGGTATTCTTCTATGAATGTTCCATAATCCATTTGTTTGTTGTTCTAGGGATTGGCATTTGGGTTGCTTCCAGTTCTTGGCTATTGCGAGCTACTGCTGTGAACATTCTTGTACATGTATCCTTGTTCACTTGTGTGCAGGTTTTATAGAATCAATATCTAAGAGGCAAAATTGCTGGGTCTAGTACTCTTGCCTGGAAAATCCCATGGATGGAGGAGCCTGGTAGGCTGCAGTCCATGGGGTCACGAAGAGTCCGACACGACTGAGTGACTTCACTTTCACTTTTCACTTTCATGCATTGGAGAAGGAAATGGCAACCCACTCCATTGTTCTTGCCTGGAGAATCCCAGGGACGGGGGAGCCTGGTGGGCTGCCGTCTATGGGGTCACATAGAGTTGGCCACGACTGAAGTGACTTGGCAGCAGCAGAGAAAAACACATCTAATGATGTGAATGGATCCTCTGGGGTTGTATAGTGTATGACTTTGATAGATCATATGTATTTTAACTTTAGAAGAAAATGCCAAACTGCTTTCCAGAGTAGTTGTACCAACTTATACTCCCACCATTAATGTTTGAAGGGTCCCCAGTTTTCCATATTTGACCAACTTTTGATGAGTAAGGTTTTTTTTTTTTTTTTTTTTTGCCAATATAGTGTGTAGAGCTCCTAGTGTGAATTTAATGTTTATTTTCCTGATTACTAATGAAGTTAAACATCTTTTCCTTTGTTTTCTTTAGTTTGTAGTTTATTTTTGAAGTGCTTGTGTGTGTCTTTGGTGTCTTTTTCTGTTGGACAGTCTGTCTTCCTATTGATTTGTAAGAGTTATTTATATATTCTAGACATGAACTATTTGATGGTTACACATGTTGCGAATGCCTTCTTCCATTCTGTTTTCTCTTTCCTTTTTCCTCTAGTGTCTTTTCATGAACTGAAGAGCTTAATTTTAATATAGAGAATATAGTTAAAGATGTAGAGATACAGTCAGTGCTCTTAGTGTCTTATGAAATCTTTCTCTAGTCACAAATTGTAAAGTTACTCTCCTGTGTTATCTTACAGCTGTATAGTTTTGCCTTTCACACTTAGTCTAATATACCTGGAGGTTTTTTTTTTCTTAATGTGGTATAAGTAAAGGACTGTTACCTTTTCTGTCACAGATACCCAGTTGTTTCAGCACTGTTTATTGAAAATCTATTATTTCCCCTCTGCTTATAGTGTTAACTTCTGTCATATATTGAATATCTATATGTGAATGGGTCTGTTACTGGACTCTCTTCTATTCTTCTGGTCCATTTATCTACCCCGTACTAGTATCCCGCTGTCTTCATTATTTTAACTTTAAAATAAACTTTGGTATCCCACCCTTTGTATTTCCATGTGTATTGAGTCTGATTATTAAATTATACACACAGACACACGCACTACATATTGAGATTTTTATTGAACTTTCATTAAACATAGGATCAGTGGGGAAAATCAGAATCTATAATGTTGGATCTTCAAACTCCTACTGTAGCATAGCTCTCCACTTGGTTAGGTTTACTTTAACATTTCATAATAAAGTTTCATAATTTTCCTGTAGGGCTTATTGCTAGATATATTCATAGTATTTGATCTTTATGCATTTATAAGTTGTCTTTTTAGAATTTCATTTCCCAACTGTTTCAGAAATAGAGAACTATAATTGATTTCTTTTGCAAGTGCTTGGGCCTGGTGCACTGGGAAGACCCAGAGGAATCAGATGGAGAGGGAGGTGGGAGGTGGGGATCGGGATGGGGAATACATGTAAATCCATGGCTGATTCATGTCATTGTATGACAAAAACCACTACGATATTGTAATTAGCCTCCAACTAATAAAAATAAATGAAATATATATATATATATATATATAATTGATTTTTAAATATTTACTTTGTATTCAACATTCTTGCTGGAAACTCTGATTAACTCTAGCAGTATATCTTTAGATTATTTTGGATTTTTATACTTATGATCATATCATCTGCATATAATAACAATTTTGATCAGATATACCTGTTTTTCCTTACCCAACTACATAGGCTACAATATAAGGCTGAATAGAAGTGGTGATAGGAATCAACCCTTTCTTGTTGCAGATTTCAAAAGGAAATCTTTTAACGCTTCACTGTTAAGCATGATGTTGGGCTTCCCTGGTAGCTCAGCTGGTAAAGAATCCGCCTGCAAAGCAGGAGACCCCGGTTCAATTCCTGGGTTAGGAAGATCCACAGGAGAAGGGATAGGCTACCCACTCCAGTATTCTTTTTTTTTTCCCCCCACTCCAGTAGTCTTGGGCTTCCCTCGTGGCTCAGATGGTAAAGAATCTGCCTTCAGTGTCAGAGACCTGGGTTCGATCCCTGGCTTGGGAAGATCCCTGGAGAAGGGGATGGCTACTCATCCCAGTATTCTGGCCTAGAGAATTCCATGGACAGAGGAGCCTGGCAGGCTACAGACCAGGGGGTCCCAAAGAGTCGGACATGACTGAACGACTTTCACTTGCTACCATTACTATAAACAGAACTTGCTACCATTACTATAAACAGAAGTCTAAACTATCCTTGGGTTTCTCGTTTTCATCCTTTTACTTTCAACACTTGTGTGTTTGGAGTGAACCTCTTGTAAATAACATATAGCTGTACTTTTAATTTTCATGGAATTTGACATTATAGGTTTTAATAGTGCCTTTATGATGATTGTGACTCAGCTGGTAAAGAATTTGCCTGCAATGTGGGAGACCTGGGTTCAATACCTAGTTTGGGAAGATCCCCTAGAGAAGGGAATGGCTTCCAGTATTCTGGCCTAGAGAATTCCATGGACTATATGTAGTCCATGGGTTGCAAAGAGTTGGACACAACTGAGCAACTTCCACTTCACCTACTATGATTACAAGTATATTTAGAAGTCTTTTGCCTATCTTTTGTATTTTTTATTTATCATATTTTTCTGTGCTACTTTTTCCTATTTTTTTGGAGCAGTGTTGAATTTTTATTCTTCACTACTGATTTGGAAGTTTTATATTTCAACTCTATTGATTTTTCTATTGTTACTCTATATTATTGGTTATCTTAAAAATTTTAATACACACTTAGTCAAGGTCAGGTCAGAAGACAAAAACTACATTGCACAGGTAGCCTAACAGGTAACATTTAAAATAAGAATTGCTGACTAGTAAAAGTAGTTAACTGCTAAAAGGAGACAAAAGAGGACTCTAGGGAGTATGCAGTGGTGACTTCAGAAAGCAGATACTACTTACCCCAGGGATAAAGGAAAGTGAACAAGAAACTTAAGAGTGCCTTCCCACGAGACTGAGATTTAAACCTGAGTGGAGGTCTGGCTGCCACAGGAACAACCAACCCACTTGTGGCAAATAAACTTGCCAGAGGGTGTTGGATGGTGCTGAACCATGAAGATTGTGTTTATGGTTGCAGGGCCCAAGGGCATGAGCCAAGAGTAAACTGTGGCTGGTGCTTAGGTAACAGAACAGCCTCCACATGACAGTCAGCTAGCTGCCGTGGGTAACAGCACCTCAGGAGAGGAAGAAAAGCCCCTTCTTCCCACTCTGGCCTTGCAGTGCCTCTGCAGTGTCCTTAGTTGATAAGCCTGACATCAAGACCCCTGGCAGAGGGGAGGAGGCTGTGGTATTTCTAGTATCAAAGCAGGGCCAAGATGGGTTGATTTGGAGCTGTGAGGTATAACTAGTAACTGCCACATACAAAGCTATATTTTAAAATATAAAACTCCCTTAGCTTCTTAATTAAGGACTTGAATACTTTTAACATTCCTCTGAACCAGCTTCATGGCTCTTAGATGTCAGTACTAGCCCAGTTTTGCAGACATTTTAGGTTGCTTGCTTCCTTGTTTAAAATAGTCAAGACTTATTTAGGTTTACCTTACATATTTTACAGATTTCTTTACTCTTTGTTGTTTTCCACAAGCCACTCCTGCCTTATGTTACATTTTGTTTCTTGCTGAAATACATCCAGTGGCCATTTTTCAATTTGGTATTCCCTTGTGCTTCATATTTAAAAAAATTTTTTTTTGCCTGTGAGCTTCCTTTTAGTGGGAATTATCTGCTGTGGTGGTTCCACGTGTGTCCTAGATTGGAATCACAACCCTAGGGGCAATTTTGTGGTTGTCCCAGTCAGGGCTTGACATGGTTCCAGGTTCTAAACCCAACTTTCACATTAGTTTCAAGGTTTCCAAACTAAGTCAGTTGTATGTAACTTCAGACTCCATGTTCCTATAGGAGAGTAGCTGATTGTTCACCCATTGCTGACAGCCAGTTCCTTGTCCTCATTCTCAGCCATGGTGTTTCTTGAGGACAGAACTTTCCAGGCTCCATGTCCCTTACATAGTAGCTTTACCTTCTATCCGGTGTGCTAAAATTCCGGTTCTCTTCAAAACACCCTCTTCAGTTCCTATATGCTACTTTAGATTTTCTCTTTGAACTGTCACTGGAACTTAACCTGTGTTACTTTTTAGTCAATCATGTTTAAAATCATGCTTAAAATTTATGGTTTAATTAGATTTTCTGTGTGTTTGGACTACCGGAAGGATAGGTTTTCACTTGTCTGCTTTGTCTGCCATTTTGCTCAGTAGTTGTTTTAGGGTGGCTAATATTCAGGAAATGATATATGATACATCCCATTTATTCCTCTGGTACTTTATCGTTTCAAAGAACTTGTCTGTTTAGTGAACATTACAATGCCGCTGTGAGGTAGATAGGACAGGCATCAATTGTCCTACTTTATAATGAGAATTTGTCACTCAAAACAGCAAAGATAAATTTTATTACACATCTGCCATGTACTTAGCATGGATGTATGAAGTCTTGGATGATAGGGGTGAAAAATCAATTCAAGTAACTTGAGGTGAATTAGAAAGTAAACAGAAACATCAAATACCAAACACAATACAGATAGTTTCTTAGCATATAACTTTAGTAGATATTTAATAAACATTTTTTAAAATTAAAGGTTACAAGGCAGGGAATTGTTAAAATGAAAAATGTAGAATGTTGATAGTAGATGCCCTAGGTGGGGGAAGAGGCCCTTTCAGTGTGGACTGGCTCAGTGGAGGAGGTGGGTTTGACACAGGCCTCTAAGAGGTGAGTAGGATTAGTAGGCAGGATATATTTGGACAGTTCTGGAACAGAGCATCTGCACATGAATAAGGCAGCCAAAAACTGGAGACCTGATTGTGTTCAGTCTAAAACACAAGGAGTGGGCTTGAATTTTGTAGAAAACAGGAGAGAGATAATTTATAAGTGAGAATAACCTGACAGAAACTTTAAGATGTTACCATTCTTCAGAAAAGCTCGGTGAAAGCAGTGGTGGGAGAGGAAGCAAGGGCAGGGGGTGCTGCCTGAGCAGATAAATGACAAGAAGACTTGACTTGACAGCAGCACTAGGAACATGAGAAATGACAAGAATATTTGGTTTTATAAAGTCTGAAATGCAAAAGAGGCACTTGTTTAAATATACAGTTTACATAATTTGTTTTTAATGTTGTTTAGGTGAATCAGCCCTCAGAAAAGTGGAGCAGAATTTCCAAACCTATCTAAGAGAGAAACAGAAAGCCCCTGTCCTCTCTGGCACTCCAGTCTCCAGTACTCTGCTGTAGGAGTGCAGACAGACCTGGGCTTGAAACTGTTTGCATTTTCCTATGGAAATAATGCCACTTGCTGGAGTTTGATCCCAGGCTATCCATCCCACACTGAAGTACTTAACTCAAGGTATATAGGTATATCACTAACATGGTTGTCATCAGGAAAGTATGTTTTAGTTCCACAGCAGATACAGGAACGAACCTCCAGAGAAGTACCAAAGGTGGCAGCCAGTAGAGCTTTGGTAGAGTTAGCTCTCAGCACTTTTGGGTGGGTCACTTTTTAGTCCCATAAAAAAACCTTCCTCCCTGCGTCAGTCCCTGCCCAGGAGTACTGACAGCTGCTCCACAAGTGGACCTCCCTCATCTTCTGTGTCTAAGACAGGACACCTGGTGTAGACACTCATGCAAGTCCTAAGTCAGTGAAAATTCACCACTGAGGTTCTGATCATTTGTTAGGCACAAATACCCCACTTCTATTTGGATTTAAACAATTAAACCCAACCAACAAAGAGCAGTTCTTGCTTTTACATGTGTTTACCTCTGCCTAATACTACCCAGTCATGCAGTTATACTGCACACAAGAATGTGTGTGTATGTGTATATATACACATACGTATGCGTATATATATATATACACCCACACATATGTGTATTTTCAAATGGCTATTGTGATTTAAATTACAAAATATACATATGTACACATTTAAAAAATAAAGATGTTGTTCATCATCAACTTCTAGGCTGTCCATCTGCAGTCAGCTCATACCTGTAAGACAGTTGGGTTTGAACTTGTGTTAGTATTGCGAGTGTGTTGTGGCAATATCAGGACAAGTGGCCTAGTCTATCCTACCTGGGCCTGTGGGACCAGCAGAACTCATCTCTGTAAGTTGACCAGCCAAGGTTAAGACTAGAGCTTACAGAGAGGTTCTTTAGATAAGTGAAGTCTGTAGGCAGTAAAGCCTGAAGTAAAAGTGATAATGTCCCCCTCCTTGATAAGATATTAAAGAGGGGAAAACTTTGGAAAGAGAATAGGGCAACCACCTGAGATAAACTGAGTAGCAGATTTAATGTGATAAAATGAAACCACTCACTTACCACTGTGAGAAGCCCTTAATCAGATCTTCTTTTGATAAGTCAATCAGTACCTAAACAAGCACAAATTATCAGTTCTCTTCCTCAAAACTGCATTAAATGGAAACATACTGAGATAAATGAAACTGATCCTAAAAAGGGCCTCCTTGAATTTTGAGCAATAACTCTTTTTCTTTGGCTTTCAATATATAGAACCTCTCCAGAAGGACAGTACTGACACCAACCTCAGTGTCCTAGGAAAAGGTGAACTGCTATTTGCAGTTGTACCTCAGGAATTTACTTAACAAATGTTTTAGAGAAAACAGCTTGCCTTTACTTACAAACTGATCCAGAATTTTAAGCAAGACACTATAGTTTTCTCAACAATAAAAATGGGACTATTATCACCTACTTCATAGAGTGGGCTTTAAAAAATGAGCATAAGATAATGTTTAAAATACAACAACTACAGAGTGTACAAATACCATTCTTTTTTGTCTCTCCTTCCTGAGGATTATATTTTCTTCTGACTTTTAAGTTAAAATCACATTCACCACAGAAGTCTTGACATAATGAGATCCAAGCTTCACACAATGCTGTACTTATGAAAACAATACTTAATATCATAGTAGAGGTTCAAATACTTTTGTAGTGATGAACTTGGATATTCTTGAGTTTCTTAAAATAGGGTTTATTATATTAATTTATATAGTTTAGTTTTAAGATTATTTTTTAAAAGGCACAAAACAAAAAACCTCCCAGTGAGGCTGTATCTTCCTTAAAGTCAGTTCTGATAAGAAACTGATGATTCCATCAAAACTTCAGCAAGGATGTGTTCCCCCTGTGAACTCCAGGTAGCCACCAGGAGGGAAAGACCCCCTTTTGTGCTTACCTTTCCCAGTTCCTTCCTTCTGTGTGAGCCAAGTGGTCTACTGTTTTTCACTGCGACATCTAGTGACCTCTTCTTCACTTCATCCATGGAAACAAAAAATTCAAATCTTTAAGGAGCAGAAAGTCAGAAATGAGATTTATATATTTTAATTATTTTCATTGAAAATCTCTAGTGTTTCATCCATTTTCCTACCTTTAAAACAAGATACAGACTGTCTAAAGAATCTAGAGCAGTATTAGGTTACAGCAGATACTTGCTGCATCATTATTATAGATAATCACTGTCCTGTTACAAAACCTGGAAGTGTCAAGAGGCCTTTTACCCCTCTTGAGAAGCTCCTTGGGCTACTGTGCTTTGGGGTTGCTTCTTTCTCTCTCTGACTCTACTCTGGTTGTCACTCTGTTCAGCTGTCCCTTCTCTCTGAACTGTGCCTGCTCATAGGACCACCTCAACCCCTTTTTGTTTTTTTCTGACCAACTAAGGGCTAGGATGCTGAATAATTAGTTTTGCTGAAATTGCATGGAAAAAAGTGGCTTTTTCCCACTTGTGCCTGTGGAGTAAGGCAGAGGAATCTTAGTATACAAGCTTTGTCACATACAAGAGGCCTCTGGACTCCTTACTTCAGGATTTTTTTTTTAATCTTTAAATTTTTTTAAGTTGAGTGAAGATTATTTAAATTCAATAGTGCTTTACACTTCAAAAGTTTGATGTGCATGATTTAATATAATCCTATCTTAATTCTTTTTGAGATATAAATGACATAGCATTATGAAGTTTTATATGTCCAATAATGATGTGATTTGTATATGTTATAAAATGTCAGTCTAAATCACCACATATAGTTGCAACAAATTTTTTTTCTTGTGATGAGAACTTTCAAGATCCACTCTCCTTGCTATTTTCAAATATGTAATATAGTATTATTAACTATAGTCACCATGCTATACATTATATCCCCATGAATTACTCACTTAATAGCTGGAAATTAGTACCTATTGACCCCTGCCATCTATTTCACACACACCCTAATCTCCACCTCTGGTAACCACAAATCTCTATATGTATGAGCTTGGGTGTTTTTGTTTGGTTGTTTTTTTTGGTATTTTTAGGTTCCACATATAAGTGAGATCATAAGTAATTATCTTTTTCTAACTTATTTAACTTAATATAATGCCCTCAAGGTCTATCCATGTTGCAAATGGCAAGATTTCTTTTTTTATGGACATTTAGGTTGTTTCCATGTCTTGGCTATTGTAAGTAATGCCACAGTGTGTGTGGCATTATATACGGTGTGTGCATTATATACGGGTGTGCATATATCATTTTGAATTACTGTTGTTTTAATAAATACACAGAAGTAGAATTGCCTGGTAGTATGGTAGTACTATTTTTTTACTTTTTTGAGGAACCTCCATACTCTTTTCCATAGCTGCCCCAATTTACCTTCCCAGCAACAGTGCCCAAGGGTTCCCTTTTCTCCATATCCTTATCAACACTTGTTATTTCTTTTTTATAATAACCATTCTCACAGATATGAGGTGATATCTCATTGTGGCTTTGATTTGCATTTCCCTAATCATTAATGATGTTGAGCATCTTTTCATGTACCTACTAACCATCCATATTTCTTTTTCAGAAAAATGTCTATTCAGAGCCTCTGCTCATTTTTTAATCAGATTTTTTTTTTTTCTATAGAGTTCTGTGAGTTTTAATATAGATTTTGGATGTTAACTGCTTACTATATATGATCTACAAGTATTTTTTCTGATTTGGTAGGTTGTCTTTTTATTTTGTTGGTTTCTTTCGCTGTGTTTTAATGTGGTCTCAAGTTGCCTCACTTGTTTAGTTTTGCTTTAGTTGCCTTTGGTCTTGGTGTCTAATCCAAAAAATCATCACCAAGACTGATGTCAGTGAGTTTAACTCACCTAAGTTTTCTTCTAAGAGTTTCATAGTTTCAGCTCTTACATTCAAGACTGTAGTTCATTTTGAGTTAATTTTTGTGTACAGTGTAACAGTGTAAGATAGTGGTGGAATTTTATTCTTTTGCGTGTGACTGTCCAGTTTTCCCAATACCACTTGTTGAAGAGACTGTGCTTCCCCCATGATACATTCTTATCTCCTTTGTCATAAGTTAATTGGCCATATATGTGTGGGTTTATTTCTGGGCTCTTTATTCTGTGCCACTGATGTCTCTTCATGCCAGTACCATACTGTTTTGATTATTATAACTTTGTAAAATAGTTTGATGCCTGGAGGCATCAGGGAGTATGATGCCTCTAGCTTTGTTCACCTTCCTCAAGATTGCTTTGACTCTTGTGGTTCTATGCAAATTTTAGGATTTTCTGTTTCTGTAAAAATGCCAGTAGAAGTTTGATTGCATTGAATCTATAGATTGCTTTGTATAGTATGGACATTTTAACATTATTAATTCTTCCAATTCATAAGCATAATGTATCTTTCCATTTGTTTGTGTTGTCTTTGATTTCTTCCATCAGTGTTTTAGTTTTCAGAGTACAGGTCTCTTACCTCCTTGGTTAGATTTACTCCTAGATATTTTATTCTTTTTGGTGCAGTTTTGAATGGTTTTCTTAATTTCTCTGATACTTTGTTGTCAGTGTATAGAAATGCAATGGATTTCTGTTTATTAGGTTTGTATCCTGCAGTTTTACTGAATTCATTAAATAGATTTTTGGTGGCTTCTTTGGGATTTTCTTTATAAAGCACCATGTCATCTTCAAACAGTGACAGTTTTATTTCTTCCTTTTTATTTTCTTCTTGTCTGATTACTATGGCTTGACTTTCCAATATTGTGTTGAATAAACCTGGTGAGAGTGCTGGTCTTGTAAAGTGGGTCTGCAAGTGTTTCCTCGTCTATATTTTGGAAGAGTTTGAGAAGGAATGGTATTAATTCTTTGAATATTTGGTAAAGTTCACTAGTGAAGCTATGTGGTCCCTGGACCTGTTTGTTGGGAGATTTTTGATTAATGATTTAAACTTCTTCCTAGTAATCAGTCTGTTCACATTTTCTGTTTCTTCATTATTCAGTCTTGGTAAGTTGTATCTTTCTAGGAATTTATCTTTTTCTTCTAGGTTATCTAATTTGTTGATGTATAACTATTCATAGTCTCTTATGATCCTTCATATTTCTGTGGTATCAATTTTACAGCTTCTGTTTCCTCTTTTTTGCCCTTTTTTTCCCCCCCCTTGGTGAGTCTAGCTAAAGGTTTATCAATTTTGATTATCTTTTCAAAGCTCTTAAGTTTCATTGATTTTTTTTCTGTTTTTTTTTTTTAGTCTCTATTTTCACTCTGAACTTTATTTTCTTCCTTCTGTTAACTTTCGACTTTGTTTAGTCTTCTTCTTGTTCCTTGAGATGTAAGGTTAGGTGGTTTGAGATTTTTCTTGTTTATGATATATGCATTTACTGTTATGAAATTTCCTCTTAGAACTGTTTTTGCTACATCCCATAAATTTTGTTATGTTACATTTTCATTTTCTTTGAACATATATTCTTATTTGTCTTGATTTCTTAACATGATTTTAGTCTTCTTAAATTTAAGACTTGTTTGTGGCAGCCTAGTATATGATCTATCCTGGAGAATGTTCTGTGGGCACTTGAGACAGTGTATTCTGCTGCTTTGGGATGGACTGTTCTATGTATTAGGCCAGTTCATCTGGTCTAGCAAGTCATATACAGCTAATGTTTCCTTATTGAATTTATCAGATGACCTATCCTTTGTTGAAAGTAGGGTACTAAAATAGCCTCCTTCAATTCTGAATGATAAGTTTCCCCAGTAGAGTATTTTTGGTTGGAAGCATTTTCCTTTCAGCAGTTTGAATATATTGTGCCACTCCATTCTGGCCTGAAAAGTTTCTGCTGATAGTCTTATGTTGGGGGCTGGGGGCTGGGGGGATGTAATTACTTGTTTTTCTCTCACTGTTTTTAAGATTATCTTATCTTTAATTTTAGATATTTTAATTATAATATATATGGTATCAATCATGTACTAACAAGAGACCTTTGAATTCTTTACTTCTAGGTTTACATTTAAGATCAAGGTTGCCAAGTCTGTCTTGTAGATAATCCAGGCATATCTTGCTGTTACAATTACTAACAGATTAGGTTTGTCACAAAAGTCAACCTCCTGTGTTCCCACATAGCAGTTTTGACATCCTTTTATGTCAGAGCTCCCCTTAAAGGCAACATCTTTCACTTGTGTGACTGCAGAATATAGGATGGTGTCTAATATTAATAGAAAGTGTTCAATAAATATTGAACGAATTAATTCTCTCTCCCCACATTCTTTCTTGATATCAATGAACTAAAAATGTAGCTTTTGAAGGAACATATTAGTCTTTAGACATGACCCAAAAAAGAACTCAGTACAACCCTTTTTAAAATGAGTAGTTATTGATCAAGATAAGCAGAAACAAACATTATTAGGTAAATCATCCTAGGCTGGCTAGCAATATCTTCTCTTAGGATCCCACAGCAAAAAGAAGCAAGCACCTTGTGATCAAATTGAAATCAAAAATAAGAATATTAAAGATAAGACTTACCACCACAGACTCATCAAAAGCAAGAAATGTGATTAGACTCTGTCTACTAATTTTGTCCCCAAGGACATGGGTGGACACACTGGGGGAGGGTATCTGTTCCACCTGTGCTTGTTACAAGAGGGAAGACAGGCCAAAGAGCTTGGAACTTTGGAGGACATTTTAGGTCCTTAGGTTCAAGGTATGTTTATTTATGTTTGAAAACAAACATCTGACTAGATTCAAATCTTTTTGCTGCCAAAGGGGATTTGTTTAAAGAGAAAGAGTGTGGAACATTCCATAATCAGGAATGCTTTGGTCCACACAGGCAAGAAAAGTGGGTGACTGTCTTGCTAAACTTCTCTGGCAGTCCTTTTCTCCCACAAAATGTAGAAGCTTCATGACTATGTTGGTGTCCTGTTCAACCCCAGCCCTTCCCAGCATCTGGCCGTTGCCAGGCACACAGGAGGTACTCAGCAAATACTCGAGTGGCTGGAACACTCTAAGCAGGCCCCCTGGGCCACTTACGTCTCATCAAACAGGGGTTCCAGGGTCTTCCGCTTCACTGAGGTCTTCTTACGACTTGTCCACCTCCTTTCTGGCAACAAGTAGACACGGACGTAGGGATCAGCTCCACTGCTGGTACAGGGCGTCAGGTTTCTGATTTGGTTTCAAAGACATTAAAGAAAAGAGGCCCCTCATTTTGATATACTGAAAGCACTCATTTGGAGAAAGCTGTACTAGTCATACAGCTTTAGATGGCCTTGGGGATAAAAATGCCCTATAATCTAGACCAAAAAAATCAAAAGTTGGCAGAATTTGGAGGACAAAACATCAGGTGCGTGGTTTTAAAAACGTGTTTTTATGAAGTTTGGGGTAAAGCCAAGTACTTTTCCATGTAAAGGAAGTTGAAGATTCTTGAGAAAATGTCCTGGCTCCAGGGCACCCCAGACAGCTTTGCAACGGATGTGTCTGAGCAACACCCTTGGTTCTAGAGCCTGTCAGCTCCATCGAGGATCCTGTTAGAGCATTCGAATCTCACTCCTTCCAAGTGTGTACCTTGGGGCTGCCTGCCCCTGCCATTGCTCCAAGCACCCCCACTGATTTTTGGTCACCTAATGCTCCCAAGGGATCTTTCCTGGTCCTAGCATCTCTTTACCTGCAGCCATTGATTAGCACGCTGAGACAGCGCCGCAGACACACATAGCGCACCGTGAGCTGAATCTCACCCAGCCCCCGATGCCCGAGATCCCCGCCTCTGTAAAGAAAGGGCTTGTCATTTCTCTTGCCATTACAGGTGCTGGCTTCTCCCCCCACCCCCAAGAAGCATGTCAGTTAACAAATTAATTCTCAGTAAGGTTCCTTTTAGTTGGAATTACTTCCTATCCCGCATTCATGTATAATTATCCTACTTCACTGTAGGGAGAGCATGGTACCATAGGAAGAACCCTGTAGCGGTATCTGCCTTTATACTATGATTTCTTGTGGAACCTTGGGCAAGTTACTCAACCTTTATGATAGTAAGTTCTGTCTTTCAGGGTTACTGCGAAGATCCAGTGGCTAAGCCCAGAGTCAACACTTAATAAATAGCAGCCATTGGTTATATAATTCCACATTCTTGGCTTTCCATATCATCCCAGTATAAATAACTCTTTAGAATTCAGGATATGTTTTTGCTGTAAGGAACCTTAACAACCAAAGTCCAACACTGTTTTATAGTTGGTATGTAGCTAGAGCCCCACCAGACTTTGGGGCACATGCACACGTGCTTTCTCTCCCCACATCCTGTGTTCTTTCTATCCACCATGCTGCCTTATGAAACCATTTTGTGAAAAACCAAGACTTGCATAGAAAAGTAAGTTCATAGCTACTTTTCCATCCAGGGAGGTATTTTTCATGCAGGTCATTTTAGAAAATATTAAGCAGAGAGGTGCATACTCAATGTTGATGCTGCTATCTGTCAGGTCAAAGCAGGAAGAGGCCAGGGAGTTGAGCGAGGACATGCTGGGAGCCAGCCCCTTGGGTGGCCATGCGAATGGGGAAGCAGGGCATTTCATGGGTCTGGGTGACTTGATGGGCCCCGGAGAGTGGGGGCCTGGCACAGCCAGGTAGATGGTGGCCAGACTCTTCTTCCCCATGGGTGCACTGTCCTTGCCTTTGGGCTCTGGGCCCGTCTCTTCAAGCATGGGCTTGGTGGCAGTGATGGTGGCAGAAGTGGTGTTCTTGGCGGCTTGCTTGATCTCAGAAGCAGGGTCTGGAGAGCATGGCAGATCTGTAGGGCCCTCTCCCTGGGGTCGGGCTCTAGGGTCCTGGTTGGTGGTGACCTTCTTAATGAACAGAGGGCCTTTTTTTAGGGCTTCAGGTCCTGTGTATGGACTTCCCAGCTCTCGTTCTTCCAAGTGCAGGAACTGTAAGCAGATGACAGGGTTGTTTATGGGCTGGCACATCACTTCCATTTTCTCCCCTCTACTCTCACCTTCACCCCTGGGAAATGGTTCCTTCTCTCTTCTGGGAGGAACAGTTTCCTCAAAACTCCGTTCCTTCCTGACTGCCCAATCCAATGGATTTTTACTCCCAGACCTATCTTCTTAACCTCTCTGCCCTGGCTCCCTCTGACCCAACCTTCTCTGCCCTTCTTCCTGCCTCAGTAATTGTCATGAAGACTCTTTATACTAGTTCTGGCTGCTGGAGACCTGACGCATTTACCTTAGCCTTCCTGTATATCACCAGTTGCCTTCTGAATGTGATCATTTCTAGCCACCACCTTATTCACCATTGCTTTCCCCTAAAATGTGTTTTCTATCCAGATACAATCATGTGCTCCCAAAGTTTCAAACCTCAGCCATTGTTTCTCCTTCTCCTTTTCCCATCAGTCATTAAGACTCTTCCCAGGAATTTCGATTTCCAGCAATATGGTGATCAAAATATTCTGAAAAACCTCTTGTTAGAAATGCTCAATAAAATGAAACAAACATACGTCTAAATGCATAGCCAAATTCACAAGAAAGTAAGGGAAATCCCTAGGTTTAAAAAAAAAAAGCAAAAAAAAAAGAAGGAAAACTGGAAAAGGTTAACTTTCCGAGGGTTATTTATCAACCTTAGAATCCAAGGGGTTTGGAGATGAGGCCTTGGGTCAGTGTAGGACCCAGGAAGGTGGGATATATTTAGTGAAAAAGTAGTCTAGGATAAACATTTCACCCACCAGCAAAGACTGATGACAAGAAATCTATCTCAGCCTGGACTATGGCTGGCGGGAGATAAATATTTCCTGAGAATATGGCACTGTATAGGTTTGTCTCCTGTGAATTTTGGATTCATATTTATACAACCTGTGGGGTCACATAACCCAAAGTTTGAAAATTAATATAAAAATGGACTTAGGTTTATAATGTTCCTGAGGTGCCTGGTTGCAGCCAAAGCAGAACTTCCTTGGAAGCGAATAACCTCACTTCGAGTCACAAAGGTAACACTGAACACATGTCTGCAATCCCAGTTACCAACTGTAGAAATGAGTCACCATGAAAAAGCATCAACGGACACCACAGACATCAAAATTTAACTCCCAAGATCTTCAGATAACAGGATTAGCAGACATACATTTTAAGTATTTTCAAATGATTAAAGATAGACTAGAAACATGAAAATAAAATACAACAAAGAAAAGATATTGTAGACTTGGAAAATATAAAGTGAAAAATGAAAAAGTAGCCTTTGAAATAAAAACCGTGAACAGGTTTAACAAGCAGATTAGGCATAGCCAAAGAAAGATGTAGTGGTATGGAAAACAGGTCTGAGGCAATTAGAAGGTAGCACCAAGAGATAAAGAGAGAGAAAATATGAAGGTCAGGTCATGTTAAGCCATGGAGATGATAAGGTCCAATGTAATCGAAGGAAATGTAGAAGGAGGGATTAAAAGATTGGGAGAGGCAATATTTGAAGAGAAAATGGCTGACAATACCCTGAAATTGATATTAAAAAATATGAATCCATCTCTAAACTTCTTCACAACACAGGGCAGATACTTAGTGCTGGGGCAGACCACCCCTTGCCCACCCTGGGGGAAATGGGAGAGATTTACCCGAAGCACCAGCCTCATGGAGATGAGGCTGTCCAGGCCTGAGTAGTCCAGCTGGAAGCGCTGCTCCAGAGTAAGGTCTGCATGGGGGAGAATCTGGCACAGGGGGAACTCCAGCACTCCTAGAGCACACTCTTGGTCGTCATCAAGCACCTGGGCAATGGACCAGTCACAAAACAAGATGATAACCAAGCCCCACCCTCGCCAGCAGTACTGTCTTGGCTCCAGCCAAGACTGAGTTTACTTCGGTAAGGATGTTCTGTGCTTCTCTTAGCCTCTGGTTCTGTTCTGAAAACTGGAAATGAAACCTGACTTGGTCCCTGCCTTCAGTCAGGGCAAGAGAGTGACTCAGGGGAGAGGCAACCATGACCTGTATGAGGCATGTTTGTCAATGCCTGGGGCCTTCAGGACTTTAGGGACTGATGAGCTGTGCTGCTCTATGATGGGACCAAGTACATCATCATTAATGTCCTGAGTAGATTTCAACCCAGGCCACGCTAGGTGCTATTAATATTTAAAAACTAGAGACTCTGGCAGGGAGTGCCATGGGACTTAAGAGTTTGTCCTTCCACAGCCTCCTCGCCAATGACCTTGGGCACCTGCTCATGAGATGTGGGCCCTCAGTATCCTCTCCTGACTCGCTGGGGAACCTGCTCAAGCCCCCACCCCTCGCGGCTTAGACGTCTCTGAGCTCTGTTCCAAGAGCCCAGCTTTATGCAAACCTTCAGATGCAGCTGTTCAGCGGCCACGCTGTGCACGAAGAAGGAGAACACCTGGCTCCATACTGGGTCCTTGCTGCGGGGACAGGTCTGGGGGCATGAGAGAAAGGGAGTGCTGAAGGGTTAGGTTGGGCAGAGCAGGGTACCAGTGCCCTCTGCTCTCTGTCCACCCAGGGATAGACCCACACACGCTGCAGCTTGTGGGAGGCACCAGGGCAGGGCAGCCAGACTTGAGGGCAAGGAGAGTGTGCCAGGAACTCTCATGGGGGCTGAAATCCTACCAGCACTAGAACTCACTTCCCCATGGAGGTGGTGGGGGGAGGGCAAGGGGACTTCTACTGCTGGGGTGATGGAAAGCACGTAGGCTGAGAGCCATGCCTAA
Organism: Muntiacus reevesi; assembly: GCF_963930625.1. Classification (NCBI taxonomy): domain Eukaryota; kingdom Metazoa; phylum Chordata; class Mammalia; order Artiodactyla; family Cervidae; genus Muntiacus; species Muntiacus reevesi. The sequence goes on from NC_089256.1 coordinate 10,794,753, forward strand.
GCTTGAACCCTGGTTCTGCTTTCTAGCTCTTTGAGTCATTGATCTCTGGTCCCCAGATTCTTGAACTGTAGAACTCTTTTTATGAGGTTATTTTGAAGACACAGTGATATAAAGCACCTATAATGTGCGCTGGCACATACTTCAGTGTAAGCTAATTCCCTTCACTTCTGCTTCTCTCCCTGAAGTGTTGGGGTCCCCATTTCCTTAGTCTTTGGCTGCACACCAAGCTATCTTACCTTGCTCAGGTGTGTCGTCTTGCCTACAGAGAGCCTGACGTAGGAAGAAGGGTCTCTGCTGACTTTATTCTGTGAGGGGACAAATCCACAAAATAGAGATAGCACCCACAGTGTCAACTTGAGACCCCGCCTCTCAACCCTCAGGAGCATCGGTGGGACCTGAGACCACCCAACCTGCCTCCCTTTGAGAGAAGGCCTCTGGTGTTCCCAGGGGCCTGGGCTGTCATCACTGTGCCAGCACCTGGGCTGGGCTGACCCTGTGGGGAGCTTCCAATTTAAAGACAGGAGGCATGACTGGACACAGGTGCTTGTTCCCTAGAGCTGTGGAGACAAGACAGGGTGGAGCTGAGCTCTGGCTTCACCTGAGCTGTGTGACCCAGGCACTTAGCTTCCTGGGTCCTATTTTTTTTTTTTTTTTTCCTGGGTCTATTTTTAAATGGCAATAAAAATGGACACACAGCCACCATGGGATTCAGGCATAACGGATGTGGGAGGAGCCCAGTGCCCGGCTCACTGCAGACTCAGTGATCCCCACTGAGTCATCATCCCCAGGCTGTGTACACAGCAGACTGGAAGCTGTGGTTACTCGGGAAAAGGAGCTGTCACTTCCTTTCACACACACACTTACCCTGGCAAATCTGGACAGCTTTTTGGCTTGATATTCACCATTTAGGTACTCAAAAGGGCTTCTCTGCAGCATGAGAAGAGTAGGGTGAATGAGCAACATATGGACATTTGAAAGTGGCGGGCACAAGGCAGGCTATGTGTGACGCTCTGGTCATGTCACCACTCACCGGCAGGTTGCAGGCGCTCTCCAAGAAGACCACAAGGATGGCAGTGGAAAAGCTCCCATGGTCCTACAAGCAGACACAGACCCTCACTACAAGCAGGAGACAGACCAGTTTAGGAGAGCCCTCTTCATGGCTCCAGACTGGCCATACCTCCCCTTACAATCTAGCTCTTTGTTGAGGCTGAAAATACAACTACAGCATGACAGACTCGAGTCAGAACTGATGGACTTCCCTATGAACTGGGCTGCCAGGCACTAGCAAATTTTAAGGATCCCATCCACCCTGTGTGGAGGTGACGGCTGAGGGACATGCTCTCCAGAAGGTGGGACTGGCCGGAGGACCCTGAGCAAGACCTGTGGCTTCAGCTCCCTCCTCCTCCCTCCTCCCCACACACCACTCACAAGTGCCCTCCTCCACCTTTCTGCCCAGAAGCCTGACACCCTGTAGTCACCTCAGTCACAGCGTCCGGCTCTGTGATCAGTGAAAGCCACTCCAGCCGCAGGTGCAGCCGCCCGCTCGTTGTGTTGTTCAGCGCAAACCACTGCAGGGGGACAGGGCCAGTGAGAGCCCGTAAGGCCCTGATAGGGGCTTCAGGGAAGAGGTGAACCAGAGCAGGCAGGGTGGGCTCTGCGCTAGGAGAGGTGGTTATGAAAGGCCAGTACTACAGTTTGGGGCGGAAGCAGTGCTGTCCACAAGGAGGGGGTTGCAGGTGCCAACTGTACCTCATCCACCACTCTGTTGGTCATGACATCCCCGAGGCAGATCTGCAGGCTGGAATACACAGGGAGTGAAGGTCAGTTCAGCCCAGGGGCAGCAGCAGGCACGGAGGCCCACTCTGAAACGTTTTCAAGTATCTGAGTGGGACCCTCACAACAGGACCTTATTCATCACAAGAATGAATGGAAGACCACTTTGAGCTCAGCCTAAGGAAGAACTGTCTAGCCGGTGGGGCTGCTCCCGTTGGGCATGCTGGCCAAGCAGACAAGCAGCTCTGATCCCCAGAGGGGAATAAGCAGATGCTGCTGGACACACTGACTCTGGATGCTGAATGAGGGTGCGCCTGGCATTTTGGCTGGGATGAGTCTTCATTGTGTAAAACTGCCCATGCATTGCAGGAATTTAGCTTCTCTGTCCTGTGTCCTCTAAATGCCAGTGGCACCACCTCCTGCGGTCACTGTAATAACCCAACAGGCCCTTCCATTTTCAAAACTGCCTGAGATGCCCTCCAGGGGCTAAGTATAGTTGGCATGAGTGTGAAAGAAGGTAACACATTCACCGTGTGCCTCCCACCTACCTCCCAGCCAGGGGTGGGGGGGATAATTCCATGCTAACTATTGGAAATGTGCTGGACCTCAAAACACACTTGAAATCAGTTACATAAAATATGAACCACAGACACACTTCTAATCTGTAACATTACAAAAGTCACAACTCCTTTAAGATGGAAATTTTAAAATTGGTAAGTTACATCTGGTGGTAAGCTATTTCTTAGCCTGTTAGATTGTGCCTGTCCCATTTTGTTTCTACATTTTAAAATCACATATACTTGGAAACAAGCTAAACAATTTAGGAGTATGAAGATTTGGGTAAAACTGTTCTGCTGCTTCCTAATCCCAGCCTCTGAGATGAGCAGTGGTGTCACTTCCACACCACCACATGTGAACACACACACATCCTCCCTGGAAAAATGTTTCGACTATTTCCCCCACTTCCTTAGCTATACTGAATATCCTCATGGTCAACATACATAGATCCTACTCATCATTTTAAAAAGCTGTAGGGTATTCTGTAGTTTAGCAATGACAAATTTATTCAAATATTCAACCAATGTCCTCTGAATCTGGTCATGCTTTCAGGTTTTTTGTTTTGCCACCACGGATAGGTCTGCAATAAATGATTGAGGTTTAATGCTTTTTATAGGAGATTCCTGGAATTAGGATGGCTGGACCAGTGTAATTTTGGGGTTCTGATAGCCCCACCCTAGTCCTTTCAATCCTCAGAGCACAGAGGCTCTGTTCCACCACAGAGTGAGCACATGTTTCTTGGGTGCTGGGGCCAGGCTATGCATGCCAGCTTTGGCCCTGCCCACTGCTCCAGATGGGACTCTGGGTGCATTACGAAGAGCACAGAAAGCAGAGCCTGTGATGCACAAACCTCAGGACCCCCTTCATGCCTCCAGAGGGCTAGGACTCAGGGCTGGACACCCAGGGGACATCTGGGGAGGAGGTCCATGGCAGTGGTATGGATTGGCAGTACTGGCTGCCTGGCACAGTCACTATGTCAGAGTGTGGTGGGAGCTGCCAGTCCCTGAGTGGTGGAAGTGCAAGTACCTGTGACCCCAAGGGCTAAAGCCCTGCACCTCCAGGTCCAGCTTGGCCCTCCTCACCTGCCCAAGAAGTCGTCCTTGTCAGGATCCTCATCATACAGGTCCACTTCCAGGTCCTGCCCAGGGACTTCATACACTATGAACTGGGAGGAAAGAGAGGTGACTTGACCTGCAGGCCCCAATAGCTGATGAAACAGACATCAAGCATGACCTCAGGGGAGCCAAGTTCCAGCCCTGTCTCCTGGCAGCTCAGAGCCCTGGGCAGGTTCCTGGAGAACCTTACTGGAAGTAGGGAGTGATGCCCTCTCCTGTGGGATGCAGAGACTCAGAGGCAGCTTGTCTAAGACTGTGGAAGGTTGGGGGCCCGGACGGTTGGCTGCTCTGTTTTCTGCCGGGGGCTTGCAGCTTCCAAACTGTGACCCTCAACCTGGCTGTGGGCCTGCCCTACCCACAACAGGGACTGTGGTTGAACTTAAGGGAGAACTTAAGGCTACTGGCATCTGGTTCTGGGGCAGGGAAGGCTGAGAGGGTTGGGGCAGGACTGCCCCTGAGGTTCTGTGAATGGGAAACTTCCAATGACGCTGCCTCTGGTCAGGAAAAGAGGGAGGAATCAGTCAATAAACTAGTCTTCCACCAGGAGCAGCCACCTCCGGAAGCCTAGTGGATCTGGGAAGTAGGTCTGCCTGTCCTCAAGGCCATGCCTGTGGTACAGTTCTGCCCCATGGGTATGTGAAGACCATGAAGGCAGAACCCCATCTTGTTTGGGCCAGCACTGCCCGGAGTGGAGCTCTGGAGAGTAGCTGGGAGCCTGTAAAGAGCCCCTCACCTCAAACACTTCATTCCAGGTGGGGTACAGGTTCTTAGAGATGGTCCTGCTCCGGAAGTGCTGCAGGCCGATGCTCACCTTGGCGTAGGGGTCTGACTTGCCTCGAATTCCCAGGAAGCTGTCCTTCTGGGCCAGCTTTTCAGCCTCCAGCAAGTGGACTCTGATCACTCCCTGCAAAATGCCCCAATCTGAGGCTCACAGCTATTTCGAGGAACCTCAAAGTCCCCAACTTCAGAGCCAAAGCCATCAGCTATCACAGCAGCCCCATCTCACCCTCTCCACGTCTGCAGACAGAAACCACAGGGCCATGGAGCGAGTACTGGCAGGACCCAGGGCTCAGTCCACTGCATCAGGATGCCCACACACATTCCTGCCCTCCTGACCTCCCTTCCTATCCCGTGAACTGGGTATTGGCTGCAGCCATATCCTCCCCCTGTGCCAACCGCCACGCTGCCTGAGCCAGTTTCCTCCTGTGTTCCATCCCTGTCTCTAACCCACATGCAGACTGAGATCCAGTGTCATTTCTTCCCAATACTCAGATGTACACGCCTCTGTGGGCACTGCATGATGCTCACAGTAGGTCCCTGGGCTCATCAAGGCCCCAGCACTGAGTCGCCTCATTCCCAACACTCTGGGCTACATCTTAAGCCAGAACAGAGCACAAGAATTAGGAGAAACACTTAAGGGGACCAGGAGGGCTCCTGTCTAGCACTATTTTTTTTAAATATCAGTAAATAAATAAGATAGTAGGCACTGAGAGAAGGCGTCAGAAGGCAGACAGACTGAAACCACAATCACAGACAACCAGCCAATCTGATCACAGGACCACAGACTTGTTTAACTCAATGAAACTAAGCCATGCTGTGTGGGGCCACCCAAGACGGACGGGTCGTGGTGGAGAGGTCTGACAGAAGGTGGTCCACTGGAGAAGGGAATAGCAAACCACTTCAGCATTCTTGCCTTGAGAACCCCATGAACAGTATGAAAAGGCAAAAAGATAGGACACTGAAAGATGAACTTCCCAGGTCAGTAGGTACCCAATATGCTACTGGAGATTAGTGGAGAAATAACTCCAGAAAGAATGAAGGGATGGAGCCAAAGCAAAAACAATACCCAGTTGTGGATGCGACTAGTGATACAAGCAAGGTCTGATGCTGTAAAGAGCAATATTGCATAGGAACCTGGAATGTTAGGTCCATGAATCAAAGCAAATTGGAAGTGGTCAAACAGGAGATGGCAAGAATGAACATCGACATTCTAGAAATCAGTGAAATAAGATGGACTGGAATGGGTGAATTTAACTCAGATGACCATTATATCTACTACTGTGGGCAGGAATCCCTTAGAAGAAATGGAGTAGCCATCATAGTCAACAAAAGAGTCCGAAATGCAGTACTTGGATGCAGTCTCAAAAATGACAGAATGATCTCTGTTTGTTTCCAAGGCAAACCATTCAATATCACGGTAATCCAAGTATATGCCCCGACCAGTTAATGCTGAAGAAGCTGAAGTTGAACAGTTCTATGAAGACCTACAAGACCTTCTAGAACTAACACCCCAAAAAATATGTCCTTTTCATTATAGGGGACTGGAATGCAAAAGTAGGAAGTCAAGAAACACCTGGAGTAACAGGCAAATTTGGCCTTGAGTACAGAATGAAGCAGGGCAAAGGCTAACAGAGTTCTGCCAAAAGAACACACTGGTCATAGCAAACACCCTCTTCCAACAACACAAGAGAAAACTCTACACATGGACATCACCAGATGGTCAACACTGAAATCAGATTGATTATAGCCTTTGCAGCTAAAGATGGAGAAGCTCTATACAGTCAGCAAAAACAAGACTGGGAGCTGACTGTGGCTCAGATCATGAACTCCTTATTGCCAAATTCAGACTTAAATTGAAGAAAGTGGGAAAAACCACTAGACCATTGAGGTATGACCTAAATCAAATCTCTTATGACTATACAGTGGAAGAGAGAAATAGATTTAAGGGACTAGATCTGATAGACAGAGTGCCTGATGAACTATGGATGGAGGTTTGTGACATTGTACAGGAGACAGGAAGCAAGACCATCCCCAAGAAAAAGAAATGCAAAAAAGCCAAATGGCTGTCTGAGGAGTCCTTACAAATAGCTGTGAAGAGAAGAGAGGCGAAAGGCAAAGGAGAAAAGGAAAGATATACCCATTTGAATGCAGAGTTCCAAAGAATAGCAAGGAGAGATAAGAAAGCCTTCCTCGGTGATCAATGCAAAGAAATAAAGGAAAACAATAGGATGGGAAAGACTAGAGATCTCTTCAAGAAAATTAGAGATACCAAGGGAACATTTCATGCAAAGATAGGTTCAGTAAAGGACGAAATGGTGTGGAACTAACAGAAGCAGGAGATATTAAGAAGAGGTGGCAAGAATACACAGAAGAACTGTACAAAAAATACCTTCATGGCCCAGATAATCACCAAGGTGTGATTATTCACATTCATCTAGAGCCAGACATCCTTTAATGTGAAGTCAGGTGGGCCTTAGGAAGGATCACTATGAACAAAGCTAGTGGAGGTGATGGAATTCCCGTTGCGCTATTTCAAATTCTAAAAGATGATGCTGTGAAAGTGCTGCACTCAATATATCAACAAATTTGGAAAACTCAGCAGTGGCCGCAGGACTGGAAAAAGTCAGTTTTCATTCCAATTCCAAAGAAAGGCAATCCCAAAGAATGCTCAAACTACTGCACAATTGCACTCATCTCACACGCTAGTAAAGTAATGCTCAAAATTCTCCAAGCCAGGCTCCAGCAATATGTGAACTGTGAAGTTCAAGATGTTCAAGCTGGTTTTAGAAAACACAGAGGAACCAGAGATCAAATTGCCAACATCCGCTGGATCATCAAAAAAGCAAGAGAGTTCCACAAAAACATCTATTTCTGCTTTATTGACTATGCCAAAGCCTTTGACTGTGTGGATCACAATAAACTGTGGAAAATTCTGAAAGAGATGGGCATACTAGACCACCTGACCTGCCTCTTGAGAAACCTGTATGCAGGTCAGGAAGCAACAATTAGAACTGGACATGGAACAACAGACTGGTTCCAAATAGGAAAAGGAGTATGTCAAGGCTGTATATTGTCACCCTGCTTATTTAACTTATATGCAGAGTACATCATGAGAAACGCTGGGCTGGATGAAGCACAAGCTGGAATCAAGATTGCCAGGAGAAATATCAATAGCCTCAGATATGCAGATGACACCACCCTTATGGCAGAAAGTGAAGAAGAACTAAAGAGCCTCTTGAAAGTGAAAGAGGAGAGTGAAAAAGTTGGCTTAAAGCTCAACATTCAGAAAACTAAGATCATGGCATCTGGTCCCATCACTTCATGGGAAATAGATGGGGAAACAGTGGAAACAGTGGCTGATTTTATTTTTCTGGTCTCCAAAATCACTGCGGATGGTGACTGCAGCCATAAAATTAAAAGACACTTACTCCTTGGAAGGAAAGTTATGACCAACCTAGACAGCATAGTAAAAAGCAGAGACATTACTTTGTCAACAAAGGTCCTGCTAGTCAAGGCTATGGTTTTTCCAGTGGTCATGTATGGATGTGAGAGTTGGAATATAAAGAAAGCTAAGCACTGAAGAATTGATGCTTTTGAAGTGTGGTGTTGGAGGAGACTCTTGAGAGTCCCTTGGACTGCAAGGAGATCCACCCAGTCCATCCTAAAGATCAGTCCTGAGAGTTCACTGGAGGGACTAATGTTGAAGCTGAAACTCCAATACTTTGGCCACCTGATACGGAGAACTGACTCATTTGAAAAGACCCTGATTCTGGGAAAGATTGAGGGCAGGAGGAGAAGGGGATGACAGAGGTTGAGATGGTTGGATGGCATCACCAACACAATGGACATGGGTTTGGGTGGACTCTGGGAGTTGGTGATGGACAGGGAGGCCAGGCGTGCTGCAATTCATGGGGTTGCAAAGAGTCGGACACAACTGAGCGACTGAACTGAACTAAACATATGCATTTGCCCTTTAACTTAGCAATCCCATTTCCAGAAATTTATCCTAAGGACCTACTGGCAAAAATATGAAAAGACATGTACAAGGCTCCTCATGACAGCACTGTTTGAAATCATAGAAGGCCAGACACAATTCAGCTATCTGTCAGTAGAGACCGGTTGAATACATACAGTACATTCATATGGTGGAGTACGGTGTACCACAATGTCATGGGGTGACCATCATGACACGTGTGTGGTAACAGCAAGGTGAAGAGAGCTGTAGCCTGCTGCCACCCATCCTAGAAAGGGAGACTATGCCTGAAGTCAGATACACACACATAACCATATACATGGATATGCTCATAATAGAAAACAAATAATGGAAAGTAATAGAAGGATAAACCTTTACTTATAGGGTAGGCAAGAATTAGGTGGTAGAAGCCAAGCTCCTGAAAATAGTTTTTCATACTGGACTTTAGAAGAGTGCAGATATTTCACATGATTGTAAAAGGGTGTTGAGATTAAAAAAAAAAAAAAAAAACACCTCTAGAAATAGAAAAGGGAAGGAAACAAGTCAATGGAAACATTCACGGCCAGTTGTCACAAACACAGAGAGGAACCAAGTGAGTTTAGATTGTAGCAACTTGATGTACATGTCCAGTGCCCTGAGGACAGAATGTTTACAGTAGTTTTGATGTAGGCGACGGTGCTGAGTTGTTATGCTGAGGCTGCTAAACCTGCAGGGTGGGGTAAGGACCACATGTACCCCTGCATGACCTGAAGGGGCTGATGCTTCCCACCTGGCACTGATGGTAGAAACAGGCACTTCCCCTTCCCCTGAGGCCCTGACTCCCTGCCCCACTGCCAGGGCACCTTCTGCAAGGAGGCCGCGTGGCTGTCCCTGGGGGCCTCCTGAGCTGGGCCCAGGATGGGCAGGGGCAAGGGCGGTGGGCACCCAAGGGAAGCCCTATGTCCTGGCTCCTTCCCAGCAGATGCGACGGTCCTTTGTATCACTAAATGATGGAGTGGGAGCCTCCTGTCCCTGAAGGGAAGGTGGCAGGCTCTGGAGTTTTCTGGGTGTGAATGAGGCTGCCCACAGACCCCAGCACAAGCCCTGCGGGGGACCAAGGTCCAGGAAGAAATGCTCCCTGGGCTTTTCCCTTCCAAGACAGGTAGCTTTGGGCAAGTCATTCAACCTTCTGAGACTCAGTCTTGGCCCCATAAAATGGGATGCCAGGCCCTCACAGGGCAGAAATAAGCATTACCATCTGAGGATATACCCCTCTGCCTGGCCCGTCTGTCCATCAGCTCTGGGCCCAGTGCCCTGCAGCCAGTGTGGGTACTCACACAGGGCAGAGGGAAGCGCAGGTTGGTTACGTCCAGTCCCTTCTTCACGGGCACAGTCACACGGTTGGGTAGCACCAGGTGGGCAGCGATGAGGTCCTCCAGCAGGCTGTCTGTCATCTCACTGGGGAGAGTGGGCACGACCAGCTGTGGAGGGTGGCAGCACCTCCCCCAGACTGCCTGTCCCTCTGCCCTTCCCTGGACCTGGAATGAGGAGCAGAGCTTGGGGACAGGTGGGTCCATCCCAGCAGACAGCAGCCCTGACCCCAACCTGTCTGGATGGGGGATCAGGGGAGGATGTAGGGTGTACATTTTGACAGTCCCCCACCCCGATCCTGCTCTGTTCCTCTCTGAAGCATCACATCATGGTAACCAAAAGCAAGGACCTGGATGCTGGGTTAGAATCTCGACTCCACCAACCACAAGCTGTGTGACCTTGGAAAGTCACTGATCTCGACCTCAGTTTCCTCACCTCTAAAATGGAGATCTCAGTTTCCTCATCACTACCTCCTGTTACAAGGATGAGTAAACACATGTGAAGTGCTGAGAACAGTACCCCATGTCCAGGAAATGCCAGGTACATGTTCACAACTGTAGCGCTTCTACCCGCTGACATCACCTTGAAATTCTCTTTATTGCCTGATTCCATCTCGCCAGTACTAGGAGACAGGGCTGTGCCTACAACAGGGCTGGCACACAGTAGGTGCTCAAGAAGTACCTTCTGGACAGAAGAATGCATGGCTGGATTCTCTGTGCCCCGGGGGCAGAAATCAGTGGGGGATGGCCCCAGTGAGTGAACAAGTGGTCCTACCAGCAGGCGAGCCAGCTAGGGGGCACCCTGGCTAGTCCACTGTCCCTCCCTCATGGGAGGTGTGTCCACCCAGGGCTGGAGCCCTTCTCTGCTCCTCTTGGGCCCCAGGAAGGCAGGCTGCTCAGACCAGCTCCTCCTTGCTGGCTTCTGCTATGACAGCGGCCCGCCCCCCCCCCCCAACACTGGTGTCTGTGACGCAGTCACCATGGGCAGGAGCCATGTGGGCTTCTCACACACACGTGGGTCAGGGAGGAGTTAATAAGAACAAGGAGGACACTTGTGTATGTCCACACCCACTGTGCCAGTACCACACACACCTGAGTGTTCTCCCAGGGAACTCAAGACAGAGGAACTAGGCTCCCAGTTACTGAGAAAGAGCCCAGAGAGGTGAAGGAACTTGTCGAAGGTGCACAGTGACTAATGGGGGCCAGGAGTCTGGCCTGCTTCCAGAGCCTGTGCTCACCCCTCATCAGCCCACACGGCCTCCTCTGGGACATCTGAGCTCATGGTGTCACTCCAAACACACCAACCCTGACCCTCTGGAGGGGCAGGTCCCACGCCTCTCCTGGTGTAGGGAGCAGGGAGGGCTCAGCCGTGGGGCAGCTCCTGTCACTGACCACACAGCCCAGGGCTGGGGCCCAGCTCAGCTCTGCCTAGCGGCCCACACAGGCCCTTACTTGACTCCGGGTGCGTCCAGCAGGTTCGTCAGGCCTGTCCAGTTGATCTGCAGGTGCTGCAGGGGTAGAAGGGGGCAGTCAGGCTGGAAGGAGCCGGGAGCCCAGGCTGAGCACCCTCATGCCCACCCCCATGGGGAATTCAGCCTGTAGAGGTGGGGGCGCCCTCTGCAGGGTGCTGGGTGGGTGAGGCACGTCCCGTCCTGCTCAGGACCAGGGCTGTCAGGTGGGCTGCTTCCTGCCGGGACCCCAGGAGCGGCCCAAGCGCACGGCCAGGCCAGCCTGGCACCAGAGAGCCTCCGCTCCACCCTAGGCAGCTGTGTGACCTCGGCTGGCCACTTCTCATCTAGCCGGCCTTCTTCCTGGTCTTGGGGACAGCAGGGTGGAGCTCCTCAGGCCTCCCAGGGAGCATACGAGATGGTAGGTCTAGGTGGGCTTCGGCACATCTGTTCCTGGGGTCAAACCCAGCGCCTGGGCCACGGGGGTGAGCGCCAGTTCACAGGGAGCGGCAGGCCTGCCTCGTCCTGGGGACTCACCGGCTTTTGAAGGAAGAACATAGTCACGGCTCCCACAAAGGGCTTGTCCACCAGTAGGGGCTCCAGGATGATCCGCAGTGTGCCCTGCAGCTAGATGTCAAGGAGGGACCTCAGCCACCCTTCTCCTCATATCTGTTGCACTGAGCGAGGTTGCTGCTGCCTCATTCGTCCCCAGGCCACCCCCAAATGTCAGGGCCACCTGCCACCACTGCAGGGACCACACTCAGGGAAGAGGAGCCTGCATGCAGAGGTCACCCCTTTGCTGGCCACCAAGGGTCCCGGCTGCCCTCCACTGCTGTGCTTTCTGGGGGGCTTCAGCCTTGCCCACAGCCAGGGCCCAGGCATGCTCTCCAGCTCAGCTCCTCCACTCCTGCCATAAGCTCTGCCTCCTCCATCTACCTGGGTTTCTCAGCACCCGCTCAGTATCCGTATACAGCCTCTCACTTCCTGGGGTCATCGAAGCCTCTCTGGCAGGGGTATTCCACCAACAGTGGCAGGATGGGGCAGTCCTGAGCAGCGGGGCAATGAAGCCCAGCCACCAATTCCTGGTCTGTGATCTCAGGCCTGGAGTCCCTTGATTGGTATCAACCTCTGTGCCTGGTGTCATCGCCCCCCCTGCAGCCTCCTCCAGCCTCACCCCGCTCCTCATGCCCTGACCCCAACCCTGGAGGTAGTCAAACCAGCCTCCACCCACCTGGATGCCGTTCACACCAGCCTGTATCTTCCGCAGCTCCACACTGATCTCACAGTCCCCGATGTAGCTGGAAGTGGGGAAGGAGGAGGAAAGTGGAGGGGAAGGGTAGGTCCATGACTCAGAGAGGTCAAGAAACCTGCTCAGAGCAGCCCAGCACAAGCCTGAGCCCTGCATCACCTGGATGTGGACTCCTTGACAGCCTCAGCCTTTCTCAGCTCTGTGCAGACATTGCCCAGACTCCTAGACACAGTGCCCAGGGACGCCACACCCAGGGTCTCATGCGCATCCCCACCCCTGCCCTCAAGGGCAGCAATTCTGCGTACCCCCTCACCCCATGACACCCCATGGATGCCAAAGAGGAGGTCTGGGGTGCACACCCTACTGTGCTTCCACCCCATCTCTGCCCAGGTCTCTGCCTGAAGCCGTTGCCTCCCTCCAGCCACTCATACAGGTTGTCGCTGGGGGTAATGAGGTGAGCAAGTAGTGAGATCTCAGAAGACTGAGTCCAGCTGGCGTTCCCGCCAAGCGATGGTCACAGGAAGCCCACAGTGGGTGCCCCTGAAGGCAGTCAAGGACTGAAGGAGAGGCAGAGAGAGACGGCAGCTGTCCAGTACTTGAGAGTGCAGGCTGAGGAGCTGGTCATCACAGAAGTGCTGTGTCCCCTGGAAGGGGAGGGCGAGCCCGGGGCGCCCGGGGCTCCCTGAGCTGACTGGAGAGCTGGGTGGCTGGGCTGGATGACCTTGACCAGTGCCCCAGCTAATCACACAGCAGCCTGTGGCAGTCTTGGGGCCATAAGGGCCCAACTGCCAACAGTATCTTAACACACTTGAGACCAGGCCACACATGGGGATGGATATTCCCAGAGTTGCTTCCTGTCTTCCCAGTGCGTTCTCAGCACCAGTCTCTGGGCTAAGGACAGGATATATGTGGCACTGGAAAGGAACAGGCAACACTGTGGAACCTCGGGAGTTGATCCTTGATCCTTTAATCGCAGTTCAACGCCCACCACCTCCAGGAAGACTTCCTGGGTTGAACCTCCATTCTCTCTGACTCAAGTCTATTATCAGCTTCATTCAAAATAGATGTCCTTGCCTGATCCACTAAACAAGTCGCTGACATGTCTTTGCATCCTTTAGTTTTTCTGAGGTGCCACAGTGCCCAGTTCTCCCTGGCCTCTCACAACCTGTGCTCCGAGCTCCCTGGGCCACACTGCAAGTCCCCACATTTTCCTGTCACACTTTCTCTCTCTTGCTACATCCTCTGTGAGACAGCTGATCTGACCCTCCAGGTGAACGGGTTCTGGCCACCCAGAAAGCTCTGCTGCCTGGGCCTTGGTACCCAAAGCATGCCTGGTGCCTGGTCTGAGAGAGGAGCCAGGCCTAGTGGCCCCTCTGGGACCATCCTCCCCATCCCAGCAAGGACCCCATGGTCCAGCCCGGCTGGAAGAAGGGGCATATGTGCCATGAGAGGCTTTCACACTCCACATGAGTGTTTATCTGCAACTCCATCTTCAACCTGGCTGTTCCCACAGTGCTCCCCCATCCCCCATACCAGGCCCCCGGGGGCACAAGGGCTCACCAGATCTGCAAGTCCAGGACCACCTGTCTGCGGTTGCGCTGGTCTGTGTGCGCCTTGATGCCGTTGACCCTGGGGCACTGGAAGAGATGTCGGGGGTGGGTGGTGGGGTGGTTGTAGTGATGGCAGGGAGTAAGCTGGTCAGCAGGGGTCTTGCATGGGGTAGGGGGCAGCAAGGGGTTGCCAGCCCTGCCCATGGGTTTCAACCACAACAACCCACGTGACCACTGCACTCCAGGGATGAGCACAAACAGAAACCCATCCTGTAGACCCTGCCCATCTGTGGCATCCTAATACCTCCCTCTCCAAACAAGCAAAATTTTCATAATGGAGAAACAGTTCAATCAACCAACTATTATCCTTCTACTCTCTCCATGCAAAATGATATTTACAAACGTGTTATCACACGAAAAGGCTACCAAAGAACACAGAGCCAACAATGTAGGGGGAAAGTATTACAGGAATATGATGAGCGGTTCATTAAAATTATTATGTACTTTTTTTCAGAGTTTGTGGTATGTGTGATATGTCAGCTTTTTAAAAAGGGTAACTTGTTATAATTTATTTTCTTATACATTCTCATATTGAACATTTATTTTTGTCTTGGTTTTACATTTTAAGTTTAACATTCCTTTTCTTTAAGAGGGCCCTCCAAATTGTAGAAGCTTCAGGTGGCACAGCACTTGGTTGGATGTTAAAGACCCAGAGAAGCCTGCAGAAGCCTGGTGGGGAGGAAGGGCCTGTCACTGACTTGCCCCAGCCTGGAGTCTGCTCCCAGGCTGGGGCTGGCCTGCAGGCACCCGTGAAGCCCAACCAGCCCCAAGAGCCCCATCTGTGGAGGCTGCCCCTGGAGCAGGCCGCCCAGTTGAAGGCTCCACCACAGAGAGGGGGGGTAGCCACTGCTTACAGTCTGCTCTGTCAGGCAGGGCGGTCCCAGCCCAGGGCTCATGGTGAGGTGTGAGGCACTTGCATGTGGAGCACCACTCACCTGGCCACGCACAGTGGCCCTGATGCCAGGCCTGTTAATCACGCTTCACAACCACCCTCAGAAATGGGTCCTTTCCTCTTACAGATGAGGAAACTGGAACTCAGAGAGGTTAAATCATTGGCCCAAGGTCATAACAGCAGTGAGAAGGGTTGGACATGGACATAGGAATCAGAGGAAGCAGGAAACACTCTTGGGCATGAAGGGAGTAGGTGGACCGGGTGCACTGGGCCTGGCTAAGCGCAGGAAGGTCGGAGTCCTCTGTGATGCACCCCAGTGGAGAGGTGTGCAGGGGAGAGGGATGGGAGAGTTAGGAGGGGTGGGAGGAGCCAGGACACAAAAGACTTTGAATGCCAGGACCAGGCATTTCCCCTGCAGGGCCAGGGCATCTGGTCAGGCTGCAGGGCCTCCGCCAGGTGCTCATGAGAGGGTGAAAATCACCCTTCAGGACCAGCCACTCCTAGTAAGGTAGGAGGCAGAGGGGACCCAGGGCAGGACAGCTGGTGTTGGTCAAGAGGAGTAAAACTGAAGCTGTTTCCCCTAGACAATCCAAGGACAGTTAGTGGCAAGAGTTGACTCTGAAGTAAAGAGATAAGATGATCACCCCTGAGGTCAAGGAGAACTTCCCTGTCTGTGCACATGCGCAGGAAGGCTCCTTGGGGGTTAAAAAGGGAGGGGAGCCACCCCATAATGTGTGAACATGCACCCACTGGCCTCCGCAGCGGAAGCCATTCTTAGCAAAAAGTTGTGCCTGCACGTTTGGGAGGGTTCTAGAACAGGTGAGATGTGGGGAAAGAAACCAGATAATTGGCCAAAGGTAAACAAAGACCCAGAAGGACTGCCCTATATAATGATTTAACCACCTCTTTCCTGCGCTCCTCCTCCTCACTACGGATGACGCCCACACCCTTTCTCTCTGGGTGTGTATTTCTGGGTTGTTTCTGTCTTAACATAAACTATTTCTGTGTGCTCTCACACATGTTATGATAATAAGCTCTGTGTCTCTGATAATAAACTTTGTATCTGTTATTAAAGTTTTTGCCTCCTTGAAACATTTTTGCTTTCAGTCGGGGTAAAAAGCCAGGGAGCAATATCAGAAATTTCAACAACCTCAGATATGCAGATGATACCACTCTAATGGAAGAAAGAGAAGAGGAACTAAAGAGCCTCTTGATGAGGGTGAAAGAGGAGAGTGAAAAAGCTGGTTTAAAACTCAAGATTCAAAAACGGAAGATCATGGCATCTAGTTCCATCACTTCATGACAAATAAAAAGGGTAAAAGTAGAAATAGTGACAGATTTTATTTTCTTGGGCTCCAAAACCACTGCAGTGATTGCAGCCACAAAATTAAAAGATGCATGCTCCTTGGAAGAAAAACTATGACAAACCTAGACAGCATATTAAAAAGCAGAGACATTACTTTGCCAACAAAGGTCGGTCTAGTCAAAGCTATAGTTTTTTCAGTAGTTGTGTATAGATGTGAGAGTTGAACCCTAAAGAAAGCTGAGTGCTGAAAAAATGATGCTCTCAAATTGTGGTGCTGGAGAAGACTCTTGAGAGTCCCCTTGGACTGCAAGAAGATCAAGCCAGTCCATCCTAAAGGAAATCGTTCCTGAATATTCACTGGAAGGACTGATTCTGAAGCTGAAACTCCAATACTTTGGCCACCTGATGTGAAGAGTTGACTCACTGGAAAGGACCCTGATGCTGGGAAAGATTGAAGGCAGGAGGAGAAGGGCGTGGAAGCAGAGGATGAGATTGCTGGATAGCATCACTGACTCAATGGACATGAGTTTGCGCAAACTCCAGGAGATACTAAAGGACAAGGAAGCCTGGTATACTGCAGTCCATGAGGTCACAAAGAGTCAGTCATATCTTGGCGACTGAACAACAAGAAGCCTCTATCCCCTGATGGTCTGGCTTTTATCCAGGCTACCCAGGTTCAATTCCTGGGCAGGGAAATATCTCACTTCAGGACTGCTCACTGCTACCTCGCTGAGATCACTAGGCCTGCTTCTGCCGCCAGCAAGGGACCACTTTCCAGCAGCACATGGTCCCACAGGCATCACCGCCCGATGGGCAGCCTGGCCAGGCAGGCTCTGCTATAAACACAGCAGTCTGCGGGCTTCTTAACTCTTCGCCTGCTGTGACCCCTCTGGGAAGTCCTCCCTGACTCCCACAGCCCCCATGCCACTCCACTCCTGAATCCATGCGTTCCTCCATCATCATGTATACACTGCCAGGTCAGCATCTATCATCTACCAGCTTATACAGCCACCTCCATAGAAGGACAGGTCCTTCCTGAAGGCAGGGGCACAGCCACAGCATCTCTGACTACAGAGCATGTGGCTGGGCTCAGTAAGTCATACATGAGTGAAGCAGGGAAGGAACAAATAACCAACAGACGCTGAGACGAGCCAGTTCAGGCGGAGCCTGAATCAGAACCCCCGGGGTTAAGGCCAGCCTGACCTGCCCCCATTCGGCGGCTAGCTGAGCACACACCCTGGGGCTGGAAGACAGCTCTCAGCGTGCCAGCCTGCCCTCTGACCCCTGCTTATTCTGGGGCAGACCAGAGGCCAGCACTTCTGATTGACGGGGTGATGGACTTCATGGTGGCTCTGCCTGAGGTATGCATTTCTGATGATCGAAATAAGACATCAGAGAGGAGCTATAGGGCAGGAAGGGTGAGGCAGGAGGATGGACCAGGAAATGCAGCCTAGAGTCAGGACAGGACGTTAGGTGTGTTCAATACACACGCTTTTATCCTTGGTCACTGAGGGCTGTCACAGAACCAGCATGGATTTGTAACACAGACTGCCAGTGTCAATCGGTTAGCAGAGATTTAGTTATTGCTGTGAAGCACTGATCATCCCACTCCATGAAGGTGAGCTCTCCCCAGCTAATGCTGAGGTTAGCAAGCATGACTGGTAGATTTTTGTGCGGGTTGGCTTCCACCACATGGCGTGTTTTCAAAATTGTGCTTTAAAAGAATGGAATTTCCTCCCACTTCTCCTGGGTCTCTGAACCAGGCTTCCCTAGAACCCACAGAGACAGTGGTGCTGGGACCAGGGACTGAGGGGTTTATCCTGAGGCCAAGAGACTGGGACGTGCAGGTGGGGGCTGGGTACCCCGTGAGTCAGGCGTGACCCCCGCAGGGGCAGGGGAGAGCCTGCTGCCCCTCCCGAGACAGCACCAACCTTCTGTCCAAAGTAGAGCTTGGTGAAGGCGAAGGTCCTCAGGTGCACGCTCTTCTCCCGGATCTTGGGCTCCAGTTTCTCCCGGAACTTGTTTTCCATGATCATGCTGAGGTAGGGCCAGATCTGGGAGATGATCTGTGAGGACAGGAAGATGCCCTGGGTGCTCAGGTCTGTGCTCCCTGTCCCAGACCCACAGCTGCCCAGGGGTGGTCCTTACACTGCAGCACCCATCGGCCTGTCTACCCACCCCATCCCATCAACCTACCTGTCCATCTGTCTGCTCATTAAACATTGGATAACTATGGCCATGGTTCTCATGCTTACAGTGAGATCCCAAGATCTGCTGCCATTGTGCAGCCCACCATGAAATAGTCATTCACCGAATTAATATGATGAAGCCCTTTAGTGCTGTGCTAAAACGTATGCTACCCAAACCAACACCATGGTGTAAATAAGAAGCAGCAGGTGCCAGAGGTTTAAGAATTAAAAAAAAGAAAGAAACCACAGAAGATAAATTTAAATTGTTTCCTATGGATTTGATTTTTTTTCTAAGAATCAGAAAAGGCTGCCTATAGCTGAATTCTGCAGCAGGACGACTCATGGCGCTGGGAACCAAGTGTGGGACCTGGGGAGAGAGGGTGGCAGAGAAAGGGGAACGGTGGCAGGAGATGGTGATCAGAGAGGGATACAGATGGCATTGGAGGTATGGGGTGAGGTAGCAGCAGCCCATGTGTTCTTTTTGGGACAAGCCTACTCCCTCTTTCTCTTTGGGATGTGGGCCTTTATTTATTTTAGTTTTGTGTCTGTGTGTGAAGACCATTTTGTCTTTTATTGAATTTGTTACAATATTGCTTCTATCTTATATTTTGTTATTTTGGCCACAAGGCATGTGGGATCTTAGCTCTCTGCCAGGGATCAAAACCTGCCCCCCATGCATTGGAAAGCGAAATCTTAACCACTGGACCACCAGGGAAGTCCCTTGCGCTTTAATTTAAAGATGCAGCTCCCTCTTTTCAAACCCTAATTGGAGGAGACAGGAGGAGGTGAGTTTCAGGGCTTAATGCTCATCTCTCTCAGAGGCCTTGATGAGCCAGGCATTGTGATACTTTAATTACCTCATTAATCCTCACAACAACCCCATGAGGCAGGGACCATAATTATTCCCATTGCACAAAGGCGGGAAGCAGCTCTGAGACATCAGGGGACCTGCCCTGGTTGCATAGCCAGTGCTGCCAGATCGTGGCTGGGGACAAGGTGAAACTCGGCAGCTGCTGTCAAATCCCTAATCACAGCCTTCCTCTCTCCAGGGCATGCTGGTCTCAGTCTGGTGGGATTGGAGGCCTGCATTTCCCTCTGTACCTTCTAACTTTTCTGCTGTGGCCATGTATTAATTTAGCAATTAAAAGACAAAAATTTCACAATTAAAAAAAACTTTTTTTAAGAAAAGAAAGTCATTGTCTGGTGAGGAGAAGAACCCTGAGGGTGGGAAAAGTGGAAGGCCACCACCCCAGAGACTAAGGGCCATCTTTGGCTCCCAGACAAGGCTTCCACCAGGACTGCAGGACTGCCTTGTTCACACACGCTCCCCCCACACCCCTGCCCCATCCAGGGTCCACGCCAGGCCCAGGGGGAGGACAAGGCCTGGAGTGAGGCCCTCGCCCCCAGGCCCGCCCCGGCCTTACCTTGTTGGCCCATTCAACCCGTTCTACGTCCGGGAAGTGGATCTAGGAAACAGAAGGTCGAAGAGGAAGTTAGACTTGAGACCTGCCGCCCTCCCAAAACCAGGCAGGCTCCCACTCCCAAGCACAAGAGCTTTGCTGAGACCCACCCTAGAGACCCAGTGCCCACCCTCCAGGAGGGGAACCAGCCCGATGGTGCCCACCCACCTTGGACAACCTGACACTGATCGGACACTGGCCACCAGCTCCTGGGTGGGAGACGTGGAAGGGCCGTTTTGCAGTGACCCTCCCCTCTCACCTTCCTGATGGAAGCATAGAACCCCAACCTGGGCCTCCACCAGGGTGCCACCTGAGTTGACTTCTTGCAAATTCCATCCCCCTTATTTTAATGATACAAGTAATCATAGCCTCTGCAGAAAAATTAGAAAATACAACTAAACAAAAGGAAAAATATTTTATCAGAGAATGCTGCCTGGTAATAACTGTCATTACCAGGTTGATTTCCAGGCTCTTCTAGAAACAAGTATCTAGTTTTCACAGAAACTGAGGTCACAGTGCTTTTTCTTAGCCTGCATTTTCTCACTTAACAATATATTATGACGGTGCTGAACCAAAGGTAACTGTTGCCCATTTGAAAGGCCAACAAGGGCACCACAGAGTGGGGGTGCCCCTCACCTTCCTGGGCCCCACCCAAGGCTCCCTGTCCCCAGCAGGGAGGCCCCTTGGGCCAGGGCCTATATTCACAGACCCAGGCTCTGGGCCTGCCAGGTGAGTCCTGCCGCATCCCTTGGTGGCAGATGGGGGGAGATCCCTGTGAAGTGACAATTCTGTGGCCTAACCTTCGCATGCCATGATTCTGAGGGTGCTGAACTCCTCCCCACAAAAGTCTCAGTCTCAGAATGTCTACTGAGCTTAATACCCAACCCCACTCCATCCCCGCCATCATCCCCACCACCAAGACTTTCTGGGATGGACAGAGTAAGTGTGTGTGCGTGCCATGGATCCATATAACGGAAGTGATGTCATTTTACTGTCGCCCTGCCCCAAGTGTCTGGAGCATGAAGTCAACTCCAGATCAGGTTCATGGTAGGCCTGAGACCTCCTGAGGAGGAGAAAGGGCCAGCCCTTCCCACCCCGGGGGCTCAGAAGGCGTGCTGTCCAGGGACTGAGCATGTGTGACTATACAGTGCACATGCCTAGTGCAGCCCTGCCAAGTGCCAGGCCCTGTGCTGCCCAGGGATGCCCCCAAGGATCCAAACATGGACCGAGGCCTCGTCCACCTGCCCAGAAGAGCCGTTCCCAAAGGAGGGGAGAGAGACTTCATTCTCTCATGAGCAATATTTTTTTGTCCTGATTTTTAAATTTTGGCTGCACTGAGTGGCTTGCAGGATCTTGGTTCCCCAACCAGGGAGGGCACCCATGTCCCCTGAAGGGGAAGCGAGGAGTCCTAACCACTGGGCCACCAGGGAATTCCCTCGGAGCGGTTGTTAACAGCCTGAGAGGTTAGAGGAGCCCAGTGCTTCTGAAACCCCTGGAACATCACACCAACCTCCCAGGCTCAGCTTCCCCAGCTCCGGGCCTGGGGCCAATACCAACTTGGAGAAGTGTCTAATATTCCCAGGTGCTGCCAATACTACCTGATTCCCAGAGAGGGAGCCAGTCTGGCCCAGGAACGGAAGGGGACCATGGAGAAGGAATCTTGCAGGGAGTGGGGCAGGAGTCAGGGTCAGCCCGACCAGTTCACCAAACTGGGTTCCAGGTCAGAGCAGGGGGAGACTCCTCCATTGCTCCTGGGTACATTCACTACCTAGCACTGAAGTAAAACTCCTGCATATGGGGCTGAATCAGACCTCTTTCTTCCCTTCGACTGCTCCATTCACCCAGCTCTTAGACCTCCCTTCTTACGGGCAGCCTTCTCAGAGCTCTCGGGTTGGGGTTCAGTGTCCCGATTAGGTGTTGCTGCTTCTCCATCACAGCTTTCAACACACCTTATTAAAGTTGCTTGGTCTTCTGCCTGCCTCCTCGCTGCATGGCAAGCTTGGTGGACTGACTCAGCTGTGCTCCCTCTTAACGCCTATCTCTGGTGTATGAATGTCTTAATAACTATTTGTGGAATGAATGAATGTATGAATGAATGAATGAATGTGGAATGAATGAATGCTCCTATCCTCAAGGAGCTCCCAGGCTGCTAAAGGAAGCATGCCATTAACAGGCTATTCCAGGACAGGATCAGCACCCAGGCCGGGGCCGGGGGGGCTCCACAAAAGGGAGAGTTTGGTTACAGTGGGGCTGTCACTGGAGCCTCTGCCCCTCTCCTGCCCAGGCCTGCTGGCTGGACCTTTCATACCCTTTCTTCCACCTTTAACTTCCCATCCCGCCCCCACACACCCTATATGCATACCCCTTCCAATGCCCTGCACCCCTGCCCAGGTGGATCTCTCCCTTGGAAGCTGAGAAGTTCTGATCTGCTGGATGCTGGAAAGGTGGTCCAGCATGCTGGGTCTGACCTCACCCACACTTGGGATCTAGTCAAAGATTACTGCACTGCCTCCATCTGATGAATCAGGTGCACCAGGGTGGGGCTTCCAATTCATTTTTAACAAGTTCCTGGCATGACCCTGGAGTTCAGTCAGGGTTGGTTGTAAGGGACCACTGACCAGCCCACCACCTGCATTAGAAAGACCCACACTCACCCTGAAGGGAGGACGGCATGGAAGGCCCAGGGCCCTCACTGAGTATGTTGTCATGGTCTCTCCTGACTACCCTCGCCGGTATTTGAGGCTCCTGCCTAAGAGATGCCCGCAGAGAGTGAGTCTGAACCCCTGACACAAGCAGTGATTCAGACAAAGAGACCATGAAGACACCCTATTTCGCCTTAGGAACCGAAGGGCCTCCCTGAGCCTGAATCTTAGCCCTGTCACCCTCCTCCGGGAGACAACCCAAGACTGGGCCACCTCCTTTGTGACTGCCCCTGAGTAAGCTCGGGACCAGGGAAGGAAGCAGACAGGCTGACCTTTATGGAGCAATTTCCCACACCCAGTGCGTGTCAGTCCCATGCAGACAAACGAGTCTCTCTCTCATTATCATTCAGACCTTCCCCGACTCCAAATTCTCAAAGTTATTCTATGTTTTTATCTACTGGTTTTGTGTTTTAGTTTTCACATAAAAGGAAGGTCTTCGATATGTCTGGAATTTATTTTTTATACTGGGTGAGATAGGTATATAATTTATCCACATACTTAAAGGCAATTTTCTAAGAAGGAAGATAAGGGGAAGGAGCACAGGAAGAGGAAGGAAAGGAGGGGGCGGGTTGGGCGGGGGAGGAGGAGAGGGAGGGAGAGGAGTGGGAGGTTAGTTCATGTTTCCTACTCACTACTGAAGTTACTTCCCTCACACGTGAGCGTCTCATGTGCACCTCGGTGTGTTTCAGGACTTGGCATTGAACACCACGGTCTGTTTGCCTGTTCTGGCATCACTACCACACTATTTTAATCTCTGTGATTTCACAATATAACCTGGAGTAGGGTGATTCCCTCTTTTTGCTTTTCTTTCTCAAACTGCTTTAGATAATAGTAGGTATTTCTGCTTCTGTATGAATTTCAGAATCATCTTGTCAACCTTCCCCAAAAATACCCTCCTTGGATTTTAATGGTTATATTTCCAAATTTATAGATTAATTTGTGGGAGAACTGACCTCTTTAACAGTATGACATTTTGCAGCCATGAGCAGAATATTTTCCTTTATTTATTCATATTTGTATGAATTCATATAAATTCATTTTTGAAAAACACAATCATTTTGTATGATTGTATTCACATTTAGGATCATAACCTTTTCTCTAAAGAAGTCCTACACATTTTTTGTTACATTACTCTGTGGGTTTTGCAGTTACTAAAAATGATATTTCATTTTCTGGGCTACTTTTCTTGAAATTTGTTACCAGTTCTGTTAATTCTCATAGGTAATTTATACACATTTGTAATCTCCAAGTGATAACAATTTCTTTTTCTCGCACTCCTTATCCTTACACTTGTTTCTCTTGGTCAGTCCTCTGGCACTACATAGGCACTCATGGTGCTAGCAAGTAGCTCTATCTGGCTCCTGACCCCAAAAGGAAGTTTCTCCATTAAGCATGATTTTTGCTATAAATTTGGGAAGACAGCCTCTATCAAACTGAGGAAATTCTTTTCAATTTCTAAACTTCCAAGAGCTCTCATTATAAATGGGTATTGAACTATATTCAATACTTTCTCGTACCAAGTTATTTTTTCCCTTTCATCCGTTAATGTGATCAACTTAACTGATGTTTCTTTCTAAACCAGAACCATCGCTCTTTCCTGGGATAAATCCTACTTAAAATATTTAGCTAGCCTGATATCTCACTTAGGTTTTATACACTAATGATTCAAAGTGATACCTACAGCTTAAGTCCCCTTGGACTGCAAGGAGATCAAACCAGTCCATCCTAAAGGAAATCAGTCATGAATATTCATTGGAGGGCCTGATGCTGAAGCTAAAACTCCAATACTTTGGCCACCTCATGCGGAGAGCTGACTCATTAGAAAAGACCCTGATGCTGGGAAAGATTGAGGGCAGGAGGAGAAGGGGACGACAGAGAATGATATGGGTGGATGGCATCACTGACACAATGGACGTGGGTTTGGGTGGACTCCGGGAGTTGGTGATGGACAGGAAGGCCTGGTGTGCTGCAGTTTATGGGGTTGCAAAGAGTTGGACACGACTGAGCAACTGAACTGAACTGGTGTCTTTAACGGTTAAAGGTCTACTGATCTCTTAGTGTGGTAATCTTGACATTTGTATTTTTCTAGAGATGTATCTAGTTCATCCGGCTTTCAAATGTCTTGATACACAGTTATTTACAATATTTCATTGTTTTAATCTGTTATACCTATATAGTTATTTCTGCCTTTTTCATTCTATAGTTTATCTTTTTTCATAATCAAGCTTGACAAAGTTGTGCCTATTGGCCTGTTGTTTAATCTTTTCAGACAACTAACTTCAGTTAATAATTTTCTTTACCTTTTATATTTTTGGCTTCACTGAGCAGCCTGAGGAATCTTAGTTCCCAACCAAGGTTCAAACCCCATGCCTCCTGCACTAGGAGCATGAAGTCTTAACCACTGGACCGCCAAAGAAGTCCCTACTGTTATTTAAAAATTTTCTTCCTTCATTTTCATCCTTATAGTTATCACATTCTTCTTTCTTATTTATTTGATCTAAACCTATTGTTCTTTTATTAGTCAAACTCTGTGAGTTTTAGAGTTGAATCAGTTTTCAATTTTTCTTATTTTATGATAAATTTAAAGTTATAAATTCCCTTACAATTTTTGACATCGTTTTTCATCATTATTCAGCTCTCAGTTTTTGAAATTTCCATGTTTTAAAAACAATTTTTTTTTTTATTTTAATTGGAGGATAATTACTTTACAATATTGTGGTGGGTTTTGTCATACAGTCTTCACATGAAGCCATGGGTGTACATGTGCTCCCCTTCCTGAACCCCCCTCCCACCTCCCTCCCCATCCCATCCCTCAGGGGCATCCCAGGCACCGGCCCTGAGCAACCTGTCTCTTGCATCCAACCTGGGTTGGTGATCTGTTTCACACATGATAATATACATGTTTCAATGCTATTCTCTCAGATCATCCCACCCTCGCCTTCTCCCACAGAGTCCAAAAGTCTGTTCTTTACATCTGTGTCTCTTTTGCTGTCTTGCATATAAGGTCATCATTACCATCTTTCTAAATTCCATATACATGCGTTAATATACTGTATTGGTGTTTTTCTTTCTAAAACATGGTTTTTAAATAGTAATATTTTAAATTATCTAGACATATACCTACAACTATTTATTATTGTTTTCTAATTTCATTTCTTTATGTTCTGAACAGTCTGCTCATTGGAATATATTGATAATACCTTTGTGGCCTGGTACATGATTCATTGGAATATATTGATAATATCTCTGTAGCCTGGTATATGATTAATTCCTATGACTGTTCCATGTATGACCAAATTATTAATCACTGCCTTTAAATAGTCTTTACACTTGTTTACTCTTTGTGTACTTGATTTTTCATTTTCAGAGAGGAATATATGAAAAATTTCAAGCCCAACTGCTGATTTATCTAATTCTCTGAGCAGTCTGTGAGTTGTTGGCCTATATTTCAAGTTTATATTATGAAGTACATATATGACCATGATTATTACACCTTCTTAAATATGGTTCCTTTAATGAGCATACTGGAGAAGGGCATGGCAACCACTCCAGTATTCTTGCCTGGAGAATTCTATGGACAGAGGAGTCTGGTGGGCTCCAGTCCATGGGGTGTAAAGAGTCAGATGGGACTGAGAAACTAACATTTTCACACTTTTATAGGCATATAACATCTTTGTCTTTAAGACATATCTGAGTTAATATGAAAATTGTTACTATTGGCTTTCTTTTATTTCAAAGTTGTCCAGTTGGATCTTTTTTCCATCCTGTTTTCAGCCTTTTTGAATTCATGTTATGTCCTTTAAGAATTACTTAAATCCCTTATTAGCCCCATTTTACAGATAATGAAACTAAGGCTGAGAGTGAACTTACAATCACCAGCTGTGGAGTACTAGATCTGTGACCCAGGTCCAGGACTCTCTTGTGATTTTCCACTCTTCCACACTCACTCCTCTTACAAAACATTACATACCACTGTTATCCTCTCCTGCAGGAAGTCTAATTTGGCAGAGGATTGCCCTCATGGGACCTGAGCCTTCACCAGTAGGTCATACTTTCTAGGTCACTAAGGGCTTCCCTGGAGGTAAAAGATGGTAAAGAATCTGCCTGCAATGCAGGAGATCTGGGTTTGATCCATAGGTCAGGAAGATCCCTTGGAGAAGGGAATGGCAACCCACTCCAGTGTTCTTGCCTGGAGAATCCCATGGACAGAGGCGGCTATAGGCCATGGGGTCACAAAGAGTTGGATATGACTGAGCAACTAACACATACATAGGGTTCCATAGACACTTTCATTTGCTCCTCCTCATGTTGTATAAAGCGAACAGCAAACACGCAATTATCCCCATTTTACATATGAGAAGAGGCTCAGAGAATAGTACTTGCCAACATCAACCAGGAGACCAGAACTCATCTTTTCACCTAAGTCCAGCCTTCAAGTCTTTTCCCTCATCCATTTACCCTCTCCTTCTGCTACCTGAAATGTCAGCATTTGAAGTCTATTTCTTAGTGCTTTTCTAACCTACTCCTATGCATTTAAAATTCCACCCCTTTTAACCTCAGTTTTCCCACCCATAATGTGGGCACAGTACTACCAACTTCACAGAGTTACTGAGAAAACTAAATAAAACAATTCAAGTATGGTGCTCAGTACACTTCCCAGCTCAGAGTAAATGCTCCAGAAATGGTGACTGTTGGTGGAAGGCATACAGACCTCAGAGGTACAATCACTGACACCTCTGACCTTAGGTACTTGCCAAGAACAAGATTATGTGGATTGTGTGTCTAGTTCTGTTTGATCCAAAGCCCAGCAAATCCCCTGTGTCTCTTTTGCACTTTGGGAGACTGCTGAGAAAGGAGAACAGAAAACGAGAAGAGGATAACACAGTTAAAATTGCTGAGGCACAAGAGGAAGGACCAGGGGCGACTGTTGTTTCCCTGGCCTCTGCTGATAGGCTGAGCCCAATGCCCACCAGGCCATGGGAAATTCTGCCCAATGGGGGCGCCCCAAACGTAGGCAGGGCAAAAGGATCCGATCATAGCCTCTGCCTGTGTCTTTCCCTCCCAGGTAAACAAAGGGAAGGCAGAACAAGAAGCCAGGTTGACTACTCTCAGGCTGAGTCCCACAGTCACTTTCGTTCCAATTCCCATGAGCCTGGGAGTATCCAGGAGTCTGTGGGACCAGCTAGGATGAGAGACACACCCACCAGCAGGCAATGCAAAGGGCTAGATTCTGAGCGGTTCTCAAACCTTTCTGTATAAAAACACCACCTGGAAAGCTGGTGAAATGTGGATTCTTGGTCAGGTCCCTCTGAGATTCTGACTCAGGAGGATGGGGCAGGGCCTTGAAATTTGCATCTTTAATAAGCTCACCTGCTTCTTCTGATCCTGGTGGTGGAGGATGCGAAAGCATGAGCGCTCAGGGCCTCCCAGGCTGGAGGACCCGCCTCAGCCCCAGAACAAGGCGGCCTTTCTGCTCCCCAGTGCTCCTGACCAGGGATGTAGTCACAGCCTGCGTCTCCAGTGATTAACCTTAGGAGAAGATAGCTTTGTCATCAGATTCTTACCAGAGCCTACAGACCTCAATTCTTTTACAAAGGGAATATCTTTTGTGCCACAAAGAGCAAAGGGAGGCATGAACTAACAGGTGAAAAACACAGTGTCACGATTCTGCCTGGCTCGAGGCACTGCCCTGGCCTCTAACAGGTGTGTGGTCCTTTTCCAGCAGCCTCAGGTTTCTCCTGATTGAGAGCAGAGAAGTTGCTCAGTCCTGTGCTGCCTGCAGGATCTACAATCCAGAGAAAGAACAAATGTACTTCTAAATGGAGTCAGAGCTCTTGAAGGTTCATCTCCATAGAAACGCGAACAGTCTTCTGACTGATGTATTACAGGTATGGGCAGTTCTCCAGAGCAAGCCTGGAAAATTCAAAAGTGGCTGGGGCCTGTGGTCATGGCACCAGAATCTCAGATGCCTGCTCCTCCGCCCGCAGGAGCCTCAGGCAAGTTTCAACAGATGAGCTCTCAGCCCACATCTAAGGCCTCCTTAAGCTAACACTGTCATGCTGCTATTAGCGCACTTGGGCCGAAGCCTTTGAGGCAAAGTGGACTAATAATTAATGACAGCATTTTTAGATATGGTCAAGAGTGGTGGTAATCAGAGCCTAGAGAGGCAAGAAAGACTGTGAATCGAACCAAGTCTGGGACTTCCCTGGTGGTCCAGGGGCTAAGACTCTGCACTCCCAATGCAGGGCACCCAGGTTTGATCCCTGGTCAGGGAACTAGATCCATATACTGCAACTGAAGATCCTGCATTCCACAACTAAGGACCAGTGCAGCCGTATAAATATAAACAAATATATATATATATATATGTATGTATATATATATATAAAAACAAGTCTAAGAATTCTAGACTGGCAGGGGCCACCAAAATGGATCATGTTGGTGCTTCATCTATAGGTGGTCACATGCTTTATTTCTTAAACTCTTTAGGAAAAGTGATTCCACAGCAGTGAGGAAATGGAACCAGAGTGTGACGGCTGCATGCCACTGGGGTGTGGGGCCCACAGATGGGCTGGAGTTGGGCTGAGAGGCCTGGACAGGAGGTTCTGGCCACCAGTCTCTCTCAGGAGGCAGGGGACTAGAGGGCTTCACTTACAGAGCATGCCTGTCACTCAATGAATCTTGCTTCCCTCTCACAAAGACAGTGGCTCCTCCCATGGGAGCAGCTGTGTACAGACATAGAGACACACACAGACATATACAGGTAGGTGGACACACACATGTAGACACACACACCAAGCTATACACAGATGCACAGATACATGTACACACATAGACACACACACCCAGAACTACACAGACCCATCCACAGAACCACTTGTTCAGTCGCTAACTCATGTCCAACTCTGTGACCCCATGGACTGCAGCCTACCAGGCTCCTTTGTTCTCCATTGTCTCCCATAATTTGCTCAAATTCATGTCCATCAAGTTGGTGGTGCTATCTAACCATCTCATCCTCTGCCACCCCCTTCTCCTGTCACCCTCAATCTTTCCCAGCATCAGAGCCTTTTTCAATGAGTCAGCTCTTCACATCAGGTGGCCAAAATATTGGAGCTTCAGCTTTAGCATCAGTCCTTCCAATGAACACTCAGGGTTGATTTCCTTTAGGATTGGCTGATTTGATCTCCTTGCAGTCCAAGGGATTCTTAAGAGTCTTCTCCAGCACTACAATTCAAAAGCATCAGTTCTTTGGTGCTCAGCCTTCTTTATGGTCCAACTCTCACATCCGTAGATGACTACTGGAAAAACCATAGCTTTGACTAGCCAGACATTTGTTGGCCAAGTAATGCCTTTGCTTTTTAATATGTGGTCTAGGTTGGTCATAGCTTTTCTTCCAAGGAGCACTTGTCTTTTAATTTAATGTCTGCAGTCACCATCCACAATGATTTTGGGGCCCAAGAAAATAAAATTTGTCACTCTTTCCATTTCTTAACCATCTATTTCTCATGAAGTAATGGGACCAGATGCTATGATCCTTAGTTTTTTAAGTGTTGAGTTTCAAGCCAGCTTTTTCAGCCTCCTCTTTCACCCTCATCAAGACACTCTTTAGTCCCTCTTCACTTTCTGCCACTAAATCACATGTACACACAAATATCTAAGTACACACTCTCTTTTCTAGAAAGAAAAAGAAAAAAGCCTCTGGATCCTGCTCCAAAGGGCATTTCTATACATACACTCCCGCTGACTCATCTGATTTTGCCAATTTCCCCCCCCGCCCCCCCCCCGCCCCCCCGCACTGGAAAGAAGAGAGAAGATCCTTTCCCAGGTGTCTGGTGGGGAAGGGGATGCTGCACAAGAGGCCTTGCTGGGCTCTTATTCTCTTGAGACAGTCCCTGCTCTGTGGGTGCCTCTGTAGAGTTCCTCCCCCACCAGAAAACAGCCCATATTTCAGTCACTTATCTCCTGATGAAACACTGCCTTACATCCCTTTTTCCTCTGTTCTTGGGAGGTAAACATTTAACCATGAAAACTGCTTTCTTAAATTATTATTATTTTTGACTGCACAGCACAGCACGTGAGATCTTAGTTCCCCAACCAGGGGTTGAATCTGAGCCCCGCGTATTGGAAGCTTGGAGTCTTAACCACTGAACCACCAGGAAAGTCCTGAAAACAGCTATTAAATCTGCTACTTTGGGGGTGAAAATCACCCTGCCCAAAGTGCCTTAAGAGAAATAACTGCTTTGCCAGCTTGGAATTTCATTTTTGGGCTTCCCTGGTGGTTCAACAGTAAAGAACCCACTTACCAATGAAGGAGACCTGGGTGGGAAGATTCCCCTGGAGAAGGAAATGGCAACCCACTCCAGTATTCTTGCCTGAAAAATCCCATGGACAGAGGATCCTGGCAGGCTATAGTCCATGGGGTTTCAGAGTTGGACATGACTGAGCAACTAAACAATAACAACTGTTCTAGAATCTTTAGGTTCCTGAACAGCACAACTAGCCTTGAACTGTCCTCAGTTGGCTAGACTCAGCAGGATGACTGAGCAGACAGATAATGTGGGTGGCAGAAGCCTGTCATCCAGGCTGAGCAGTAAGGGCTCAGAACAGAGAGGGACTGCTCTGAGCTACCTGCAGAGTCATTGTTTCAAGGAATGCATGCATGTATGCATGCAAAGTCGCTTCAGTCGTGTCCAACTCATTGTGACCCAGTGGACTGTAGCCTGCTGGGCCCCTCTGTCCACGGGATTCTCTAGGCAAGAATACTGGAATGGGTTGCCATGCCCTTCTGCAGGGGATCTTCCTGATCCAGGGATTGAACACAGGTCTCCTGCACTACAGGCAGGTTCTTTACCACTAAGCCACTGGGGAAGCCCCACCTGAGTATAATCCTAAATTGCCAGAGTTCAGTGGTAGGTCTGGTAATGCCTGGAGGGTAAAAAAACATATCCTCTTGCTCATTAAATTAGTAAAAGGCCAACCATCCAATACCAAAGGAGGGCAACGCCAAAGAATGTTCAAACTACCGGACAATCGTGCTCATTTCACATGCTAGCAAAGTCATGCTCAAAATCCTTCAACAATACATGAACCGAGAGCTTCCAGAGGTACAAGCTGGATTTAGAAAAGGCAGAAAAACTAGAGATCAACTTGCCAACATCCGTTGAATCATAGGAACAACAAGAGAATTCCAGAAAAACATTGACTTCTGCTTCATTGACTACGCCAAAGCCTGTGTGTGGATCACAACAAACTGTAGGAAATTCTTCAAGAGATAGGAATACCAGACCACCTTACTTGTCTTCTGAGAAATCTGTATGTGGGTCAAGAAGCAACAGTTAGAACCAGACATGGAACAACAGACTGGTTCCAAATCGGGAAAGGAGTACGTCAAGGCTGTATATTGTCACCCTGCTTATTTAACTTATATGCAGAGTACAGCATGTGAAATGTTGGGCTGGATGAGGCACAAGCTGGAATCAAGAGAATTTTGCCAGGAGAAATATCAATAACCTCAGATATACAGATGATACCACCCTAATGGCAGAAAGTGAAGAGGAACTAAAGAGCCTCTTGATGAAGGTGAAAGAGGAGAGTGAAAAAGCTGGTTTAAAACTCAACTTTCGAAAAACGAAGATCATGGCATCTGGTCCCATCACTTCATGGCCAACAGATGGGGAAAAAATGGAAACAGTGACAGACTTTATTTTCTTGGGCTTCAAAGTCAATGCAGATGGTGACTGTAGCCATGAAATTAAAAGATGCTTACTCCTTGGAAGAAAAGTTATGATCAACCTAGACAGCATATTAAAAAGCAGAGACATTACTTGGCCAACAAAGGTCCAGCTAGTCAAAGCTATGGTTTTTCCAGTGGTCATGTACAGTTGTGAGAGTTGGACCATAAAGAAGGCTGAGCACCAAAGAATTGATGCCTTCGAACTGTGGTGTTGGAGAAGACTCTTGAGAGTCCCTTGGACAGTAAGGAGATCAAACCAGTCAATCTAAAAGGAAATCAACCTTGAATATTCATCGGAAGGACTGATGCTAAAGCTGAAGCTCTAATACTTTGGCCACCTGATGTGAAGAAAAGACCCTGATGCTGGGAAAGACTACAGGCAGGAGAAGGGAATGACAGAGGATGAGATGGTTGGATGGCATCACTGACTCAGTGAATTTGAGCAGGGAGATGTGACTGAACAGCAATAGCCATCATCTTCTTCCTCCTCCGCCTGTTCCTTCTCCATGCTGATAAGGCCACGGTGAGGTGGAAATGAGGACCTTTCAAGTTCTTAAGTTTTGACAGATAAGTTTAATGTGTAATCTATGTAAGGAATTAGAGAAACAGGGTCTGAGATTTTTTTTTTTTTAATCTTTTGGCTATACTGCAAAGCTTGTGGGATCTTAGATCCCCAGCCAGGGATCAAACCCAGGTCCCCTGCATTGGAAGCCCAAGTCTTAACTACTGGAACACCAGGGAAATCCAGGGACTAAGATTTACATTGCAGATGTTCAGTGTGGCATTCATGCCACAGATTTTTATTGAAAGCCTATCTGAACTGGGCACTGAGCAAGGAGCTGAGGGTAGAGAGAGGTACAAGACACATACCTTAAAAGAATATTTGATCTGAAGGAAAAGTTGGACATAAAAATAGGTAGGTTCAAGTCAACAGGGGAAGTGGGTGTGAGAGAAGGGTCCCAGCATAGGCTCCTGAGCTTGGACTTGAAGGAAGAGTAAAGGGAGCCAGACTAGAAGATCAGAGGGAGAAATTTCCAGACACAGAGAGGAAACAGTGGCCCACCACAGAAACAGGACAAAGTTGGACATAACCAAAATAGTGGATGTCCAAGAAATGGTCAAGCCATTTATGGTCTCTTTATATTAAGGATATCATAACCTTTAAGGATTTTTTGAAAGAATGTTTGCAAGATAATATTAAGGACACAAAAAGAAAAAAAAATTCAAGGGTACAAGTTTTCAAAAGATTGTTTTCATACACCTTTTATACCAAGGAAGTGCTCTCAAACATAGGGTATATTTCCAGGTGGTGGAATTGTAAAATGCTTACTCTAATATTTACTTATAGTCCATTTCCAAATATCCTACCATGGGAATATGTGCACTTTTATAACCAGAAAAACAAGATTTTAAACCAGTTTATAACCAGTTACTTTAAAAAGTAAACATAGTATGGGCAAAAGAATGGAGTGGGTGACCCTGGGATCTTGAAACATCCTACCTCCTGGAGAGTTCCTTGGCTTTTCAAGGACTAGTGGCCCTGGGCACACTGGGATGGGACCTCTCAGGCAGGAGCAGCGACCCACCCCGACACAGAGAGGGGACACAGGAGCTGAGCCCTGACTCCCAGTGCAGCCTGAGGGATTCAACCGTCATCTTGGTTTGAAGAGGTAATGAGAGGTAATGAGAATGAGACTCTGTTCCTTTAATAGTTCCCACTGGGCCAGAAAACATTTAACTGTCTCTTCACTATTTGCAGTAGAAGAGGAAGTGGTGGAGGAAGGGAGGGGAAGAGAGAGGGGGGAAACTTTCCTCCAGCACATGGGAACACTTTGGGGCTATGAGCTCTAGGTTTCCTGAGATTTAAAAATGCCTGAGATTCTACCAGAAGTAACTACGAATGGAGGGGTGGGAGGATAGGAAGGCAGGGACCCAGTCCCCTGCTCCTCTATGTAGCTGTGTTGTGGCCTTCATGAGTCATGGTGGGGATGACAGCTCACACCTCCCGGCAGCTCCCCCAAAGTCACTGGGGTCATACCTACAGACGGGCCATCTCTGCCTGGGGTCAAGGCTCTGGACCACAAGGCCAAGAGAAGCTGGAATCAGCTCTCCATGCTTTTCTGTCCCCTGCTGAAGGACAGGGACTGTTCCACCCTTGACCCTGATCCCAACCTACAGCTGACTTCCCAATGACTTGGATCCTTAGCTTGGAGAAAAGGTTTTGGGGACACCTCTATTCCAGGAAGATTCAGCTCCCCGTAACTTGTACCAGGTAGTCCACTGTGAGTCCTGTTGCTATTGTTCAATCACTAAGTCTTATCCGGTGTCTGACTCTTTGCGACCCCACTGACTGCCGCACATCAGGCTCCTCTGTCCTTCACTATTTCCCGGAGTTTGCTTAGATTCATGTGCAATGAGTCAGTGATGCTATCTAACTATCTCATCCTCTGCCACCCCCCTCGCCTTTTGTCCTCAATCTTTTCCAGCATCAGAGTCCTGTGAGACTGGGTATCATTAATTACCATCCAGATCTGCTCACCCCAGGACAAGATGAGGCACTCAAGTGACCAAACATGATGGGAACTTTGGGTTCAGAGTGACCCACCCCTTCCTACAGCCTCTTTCTCCAAGGAGGCTGTCTGGGTTAGATTCTGGCTTTCCCAGAACGTCCATTCCACCTTGTAGGACTGATCGTGCTATGTCAGAAAAGGCTGTTCTTGTGGGTCTGAATCCCCATTCAGCTCAGGGGTTCCTTGAAAGCAGGGATGTGTCACTCATGTTGCGGGCCAGGGTGCTGCATGGTGCCTGACACTGCTAGTCCTCGATAGATGTTTGCTCATTGAGTAAAGGAACAAACATGTGGATGCCTAAGATCCCTGTGCCAGGCCCACATTCTGCCTCTCTTATTACCCAATCCAGGCCCGGGACATGATAAGTCCATGAAGCATCACTAGGTCGTGGGGCAGAGACCCAAGGGGCATGATTAAAACTTGCCCTGCCCCTTCATTCTTGAAGATGGGCCTGACTCGGAGCCATATGAATGACCTCATGGGGGCTGTAGGGGCCTTTTGGGAAAGAAGTCCCTAGCTCCAAGCCATGCCCAACCAGTCTTGATGTTTAAAACCAGGCTCCACGACCCTGACTCTGAGAATTGAGCTTTGGGATTGAAGTTGAGAGTTCCCACCCTAGCTCACAGCTGTCACTGCATTTACTCCCCTAATTAGCAGAAGTATCAGGACAGACTGTGGGAGCCTGAGCCCTGGAAGACTGCTACTCCACCCACAAAAGGAATGTGAACTCTCAGCCTCAGGAAAGCAAAGCTCTCAGCCCTGGTTGTCAGGCTGAACAGCTGGCACAGAAACTTAGAAGGATCCATCCCATGTATCATCGTCCCAGGGATGCTGCTGTGAACCTTGGGTCGCTCAATGGTTTGAGCGAATGGCTCACCTCTCCTGGATGTTTGCCTCAGTGGGCACCCCCACTTGGGGTGGCAAGAAAGATTGGGAACAGTGTCCTGTGGGTTTGGGGCACTGGAGAAAAGCTAAGTTGGGGCTGATCAGTGGTGGCATACTCCTGCAGCTAAAAAGGCTCTAGAGCCTCCCCTAGAACCTCATCATTTTCAGGCAGGAATCAGAGACTCAGAGAAGACAGGGGACCTTCTCAAGGTCCCCCAGTGAATGAGCCTCGGACTTCAAGTCCACACCACCACATCGCATCAGCCCACTCCCACCACAGCAGATACACGAGGGTTAACTGCCTCCCACGAAGCTGCCTGCTGACTGCTATTGGCTGCCAGGAGAGTGAGCTTGGCCAGGCTCGAGGCCACAGACAGACACAAGGTTTCTGACAGTTCCTTCCCCTGACTACCAGGCCCTCAGCCCCCCGACACATTCACCTGGAGGCAGGTGAGACTCATACCACTTCCCTCCTCACACCAGCCCACTTGTGGCAGCAGCACAACAAATATCTGATAAACAAAGCAATTATCCAAGTGAACGCTGGTCAAGAGCTCCATGAGCAACAACCCATAAACCACAGGGCGGCAAAGGGCCAACTGTGTCCAGATCTAGAAGATGGCCTGTGGAGACCCAGCTGGGGGCCTGAGCCTCTGGGCGGGGGAGGGTGGAGGCTTCAAGCAGTACAGGTTACCTGAAAAGCCCAGAGCATGAATGACTGACTCTGAAGATCAGGTGGGAAGTTTAGGGAGTACAAGAGCTGGAATTCCGTGAACGGAACCCCAGGAAGGGTGGAGTCTCCAATGGGCCCTGCACCCTGCAGCCATCCAACTCCAGAGCACATTTGCTGCTGGGCCACTTGATAATGAGCTTCATTTCATGTTAGAAAAATGGAGAGTTGGGAGGTCTGGGAAATTGCAAAGGATACAGTGATAGACCCCCAGAGCATGCAGTCATGCCTGGCTCTGAACAAGCAGCTTTTCAGACTCAACTCATTCCAACCACATGTAGAAACTGAGTCTTCATGGCCAATGGCTAGATGAGTGGTGGAGCAGAGACTAGAGGATCAAGGTCTCTAGTTCTATTACTGTGCTGTCCACAGCTCCCAGCTCTGGCAAGGTGGGCTGACCGAAAAGGCTCTTGAAAGTAAAAGTTGCTCGGTTGTGCTTTTAATTCTTTGAAAAATCTAAAAACTGAGTATGAGGAACACTGGCATGAGCGGCAGGCAGTGGCCACTCCCCTGTTCATAAGAGGAACTGCTGTCTCTCCATGTGGCTGGGCCACATTCACAGGACAAGGGCTTCCCTGGCATCATCACTTGTGACCCCTTCTATAGCAGAAGCAGCCTTCCCTTGAACTGTTTCTGGAAGGGAACCAGAGGAGGAGCGGAGCTGTCTCAAGTTAGACCAGAAACAACCTCCTTTAACAGGATTTCAGGTGGGGACAATGAGAGCCAGCACAGGAAAGCAACTTCTCTGATCACCTGGAGGCAGCAGCTTGTATGACAAGTTGAGGAGGAGTCTAGTGGGGCAGGAAAGGACAGCTCCAGTGAGAAGGTACCGCTGTGGCCTCTCAGGTGTGGCTCAGCCTGGCCTTGGCCCCTGTCCCCTCACAGGGACTGGGTGCAAATTAGAGCAAGGTGTGCACATGGCTGGACAAGCAGCCCAGGCGGGTCCACCCTCACTCACTGGGTGCTGGGTGATGACCTGCAGGGCTTCGAGGCCCTCACGACCTTTTCTTCAACACCTTGGCTAGTGGCTTGTCAGTTGCTAATTAGTAAAAATATTTCTTGACACCAAAGATCATAGTCCATCAATCCCCTTTCACTCAAGAAAACCAGTTCTCCAACAGGGAAGGCCCACTGAAAGGTCCACATGTAAGATAAAGATGCCCGAGCTCTGAAATCGTGGACAAGGGTCCCTCTTCCCCACTGCACGGGAGCCACCTCTGTCTTCATAAACTATGCGTGTCCTCGGGAGGCAGGCAGAGGGAAATTCAACCAAGTAGGTTCCAGATTTTCCACATCATCCCCAGGCATGGAAATCTCCATGAGGCAGATTCAAAAGCCCACGTTTGCATCTATTTGTGTGCTCTCCACAGGTGTTCACACAGACAACCTACTTCCCCAGACCTGCTTCACATTCCAGATCCCTGGTCCCAGTCATAGGCACCCAGCTCTCCAAATCAGAATGCAGAAGACCCTGGTCC
Source organism: Muntiacus reevesi (assembly GCF_963930625.1). Lineage (NCBI taxonomy): Eukaryota > Metazoa > Chordata > Mammalia > Artiodactyla > Cervidae > Muntiacus > Muntiacus reevesi. Next base: position 10,832,553 of record NC_089256.1, read on the forward strand.
CTCCTGCACCCTGCTCTAGGGTCCCCCCCCCCCCCCCCCGCACCTACAGTCCCACCCTGCTCAGCTCTCATCCTCATCTCTTGGTCCCCACTACCACTGATACCACCTTGGCTAAAATTGGTTTCTCAACTGGACTCTTTCCTCCAGCTTCACCCCTCCCTCCCTTCTGCTTTTTGTAGGACCTTTCCAAAACCTTCCCCAGACTCCCTTCAGAATCAGCCCCAACTCCATCAATCTGGCCCCTGTCCTCCAGCTTGTATTGCACACATCAGCCAGGCAAACCACCCAACACCTGCTCGGATACCAACCACACAGTGCCTCCACACTGCTCACAGGCCTTCTCTGCTTAGACTGCCTTTGGCAGGGCCACTGTTTCAACCCAGCTGGCTCAGGCCCGGGGTATGGTTTACAGGGTGAGAATCCAGGAGGTACCGTTTTGTGTTCTGTCTCATCCATCTCGCTGAGCTCCCTGTTGGCTAGATCCATGTAGCTCTGGGGTCACCTCCCCCAAGAGAAGCCAGAGCAGTTTCCATGGTGTTTGTGGGAGGATAGGGGGTTGGGGAGTATCAGGGCTGCTACAGGATCTGATTCTTACTCCAATTTCAGAAACATTGCCTTGGTATACAGCTAAGTGCCTGGAGGCCTTCCTAACACAGAGAGGGGCAAAAAGGCAGAGGTGTCACTCGGTGAGGTCTCAGGGACTGAGGCTGCCATGGGGGTCACAACAGAGGCCTAAGGCGGCCTGAGCTCCCTCAACAGTGAGCAAGGAGTGTGGTCAGGTAGAGGCCTGCTCTCTGGGTCCACACTTTTCAAGATCACAAGCCTCCATAGAACAAGCAAGGTCTGGGGGAGTAAGGCCCCAGACTCAGTCTCCATGGCTGCTACCCAATATTTGTAAACCTACTCCTAAAGCTGTACTGTCCATCCACATATTAGTAAGTATTATGGGGACTTCCCTGGCGGTCTGTTGGTAAGACTCTGTGCTCTCAATGCAGGGGGCCTGGGTTTGATCCCTGGTTAGGGAATTAGATCACATGCCACAACTAAAAAAGTTCCTGCATGCTGTACTTGGGACCTGAAGCAGTTAAATAAATAAATAAAAGGTATTATGAGCTAAATTGTGTCTCCCAAAATTTATATTTTGAAGTCCCAACCCTGAGTACCTTAGAATGTGACTGTATTTGGAAACAGTCTTTATAGAGATGATTAAGTTAAGACAAGACCATTAGAGTGGGCCCTAATCTAAGCTGACTGACGATCTTATAAGAAGAGGAAATTCAGACACAGATATATACAGAGGTAGGGCCACATGAAGACATAGGGGAACAGAGCCAAGGAGAGGCATCAGAAGAAACCAACCTTGCCAACGCCTTGGTCTTGATAAATTTCTAGGCTACCCAGTCTGCAGTACTTTACAGCAACTGTAGAAAACTAATGCAATAAGGCTTACCTTCAAATTTAACATGAACAGGCCTTTCTAATATCTTCTTCGCATCCCACTTCAGAAGTTACTGTCACAGGCGGGGGTGAGGAACCTACAGGCTGGCTGGATTCTACAGTACAGGCCTCAAGCCAGAGGAAGTGAGGGGTCTGGTGGCCTCTGGGCAGCTTCCCCTGTGTGCCTGAATGTATCTGGAAGCCATCAGAGACAACCAGCCACAGTTCATCACCCAGATAAAGGGGCTTACGGGGGACCAAGTCTCAGACCGAATACCCCTCTTGCAGGTGTTTCCCAAACTCATCTGATCTTGAGACTCAGGGAGGTTCCTTAATTCCACCTGAGGGTTGTGAGGTGGGGCCTAGAGCTTTTTTTGGTTAGGTGGGCCAGGAGATTCTCAGGAGCAGAAGCATCTGAGAAGCCATAGTCCAGTTCATTCCACACCAGGAGATGGTTGTGTAGCTGCAGAATGTGTATCTGCGTGTCTCTACCAGCCCAGGGAGGGAGAGAAGCCTGGGTCCCAGGTAGGCGGAGGCCGGCCTCTCTCTCCCCCTCGCAGTCCCAGCCCTGAACTCTCTCTCTAGCCCGGCCGCCTGCCTCTGACCCGACCTCTGCCAACGGCAGCTAGTCTGCGTTTCTGCTACTGCAGTATCTGTCAGTGTTTCTCCCTGCGTTTTTGCCTTGAATCAACAGGCGAGTGGAAGAAGTGTCTTCTGTTTCCCTCACCAGTAACTTTGCAGAGTCCCAGACGCCCTTGTTTTTCTCCTGGGTGTGGCCCGCCTGCGATTTTTCTCCCAGGTTCTGGGCCCTCAAGTGAAACCCTGGTTCACGCTCCCAGCACAGCAGGACCAGAGGTGGGAATGAGGCCAGGGAGCGCCGCGGCGAGAGGCACGGCCACCGCCCCCAGTCTGTCCCCTGGGGACCAGGTGTGAGGGTCCCAGGCTCCCGCCCTCCTTCGGGTCTGCGCGCCCCAGCTCCTTCGCCGACCGCAAGTTCCTTCCGAACCCCCAAGGCATCCGCCCCAGCTCCGACCCTCCGCCCGGCTAGGCCCGGCTCACCCAAGCGGGCAGGTGCTGGCCGAGCAGCTCGCGGCTGATGAACTGGCGTTCGTTGTCCAGGAATTCGAAGGCGGCAGCGAGGCGTCCGAGCTTCCCGCGGCGGTTCCTGCGCCACCACATCCACAGCAGGACGCCGAGCAGCAGCCAGGTGATGCTGAGCCCCAGGTAGCCAGCTAGGTAGACGGGCGCCAAGCAGAAGAGCACGCGCGCCGCGAAGGCGTAGAGCTCTGGCAGCAGCTGGCTGGGTAGGCGCGGCTCGCGGCCCGGCGCGCGCTCGGTCCCCGGGGCGCCGGGGGCGCAGGGCTCCTCCGAGGGCATCTCGTCTTCTCCCTCTGCCCTCACCTGAGTTCAGGGCTGCGCGCCGCGACGCCCGGGCACATCGGTCCTCCAAGGGCGAGGACCAGACCGCCGCGCCGCGCCGCACCTGCCCGAGTGGACTCGCCCGCGCAGTTTCCGCGCCGCAAACTCGGGGTTCTAAGCAGAGCACCGAGCGCTGCGCCTGGGAATGCGCTGCGCGGCTGCCGCTTGCAGCTGTACACCAAGCCTGCAGCTTCCGCGGTCTCCGCCCCCGGGGGCGGGCCCAGGCGGGAGGGGGCGGGGTCAGGCTGCTGGGCTGGCGCCTGGCTAGGTCTAAATAGAAACCCAGTGTTGAGGGCGCCCCCGCACTTAAACGTTCTGTGCAGGTGACCTAAGAGCTTGTAGGCGCAACACTGGGGTTGGGCCCCGGGGAGTTTGTGACTCACTGAAGCATGTGGACAAATGGCTTGTCATGGATAAGCATCACCTAAAACCGGTTTCCTATACCCAGTCTGCAATATCCAGCAGTGTAGTATTCTCTGAGCAAGGGCCGCCCAGCCCTGAATCTGAGTCCTTTAGGTGGGTTAGAGCGCTGTACCTCTGCTCTCTCCTCTTGCACCTATAAAGCTTAGATCTAGCCCTACGCCCCACCTGATCAAGCTCAGTGTCTTCCCCTCTGCCCCACAACACCCTCTGCCCTGCACTCCCACCCTCTGTGCCAGGTGTCAGTTTGAAACTTCATTCTCTATATCGATCAGACTGGGAGTTTCCCCGGCCAGGCCAGTCCTGCTCATCTCTGGGCGCCCAGTACTGTAAGCGATGGTGAATGACAAGGGAAATGAAGAGCAAGCCCTGGGGTGCTTGGCAGCCAGTTATGAAGCCCATGGTTTCTACCTAATCTTTTCTGAATGGCCAGAAGAGGTGGAGGGCCGAGTCCCAAGTTCAGACAGTAAATCATTTTGTGGATGACATACATTTTAGGCTCACCTGAGTGGGGATGTCACTTACTGGAATGGGATCTTCAGTTCAGTTCAGTCCCTCAGTCATGTCCAACTCTTAGCGACCCCATGGACTGCAGCACGCCAGGCTTCCTTGTCCATCACCAACTCCCAGAGTTTACTCAAACTCATGTCCATTGAGTTGGTGATGCCATCCAACCATCTCATCCTCTGTTGTCCCCTTCTCCTCCTGCCTTCAATCTTGCCCAGCATTAGAGTCTTTTCAAAGGAGTCAGTTCTTTGCATCAGGTGGCCAAAGTATTGGAGTTTCAGCTTTAGCATCAGTCCTTCCAATGAATATTCAGGACTGATTTCCTTTCAGATGGACTGGTTGGATCTTCTTGCAGTCTAAGGGACTCTAAAGAGTCTTTTCCAACACCACAGTTCAAAAGCATCAATTCTTTGGTGCTCAGCTTTCTTTGTAGTCCAACTCTCACATCCATACATGACTACTGGAAAAGCCATAGCTTTGACTAGACAGACCCTTTTTAGCAAAGTAATGTCTCTGCTCTTTAATATGCTATCTAAGTTGGTCATAACTTTTCTTCCAAGGAGCAAGTGTCTTTTAATTTCATGGCTGCAGTCACCATCTGCAGTGATTTTAGAGCTCAAATGATAATAATAATAATAATAAAGTCTGTCACTGTTCCCACTGTTTCCCCATCTATTTGCCACAAAGTGATGGGACCAGATGCCATGATCTTAGTTTTCTGAATGTTGAGTTTTAAGCCAACTTTTTCACTCTCCTCTTTCACTTTCATCAAGAGGCTCTTTAGTGCTTCTTCACTTTCTGCCATAAGGGTGGTATCATCTACATATCTGAGGTTATTGATATTTCTCCCAGCAATCTTAATTCCAGCTTGTGCTTCATCCAGCCCAGAGTTTCTCATGATGTACTCTACATATAAGTTAAATAAGGAGGATAACAAATACCACCTTGACATACCCCTTTCCTGATTTGGAGCCAGTCTGTTGTTCCATGTCCAGTTCTGACTGTTGCTTCCTGACCTGCATACAGATTTCTCAAGAGGCAGGTCAGGTGGTCTGGTATGCCCATCTCTTTCAGAATTTTCTACAGTTTGTTGTGATCCACACAATCAAAGACTTTGGCATAGTCAATGAAGCAGAAGTAGATGTTTCTGTGGAACTCTCTTGCTTTTTTGATGATCCAGTGGATGTTGGCAATTTGATCTCTGGTTCCTCTGCCTTTCCTAAATCCAGCTTGAACATCTGGAAGTTCACGGTTCACATACTGCTGAAGCCTGACTTGGAGAATTTTGAGCATTACTTTACTAGTGTGTGAGATGAGTGCAATTGTGAGGTGGTTTGAGCATTCTTTGGCATTGCCTTTCTTTGGGATTGGAATGAAAAGAATGTGATCTTGAAGCTGGCAAATGATTTGGAATTGTTCTGTGCAAATGTGCCAAGTCACCTCAGTCATGTTCAACTCTGTGACCCCATGGACTGTAGCCTGCTGACATTCTTTCAATTGTTGTATTGAAAGGTCAGACCTGATGGATGACAAGCACAATGTAACTGTATTCTTTTTTCTTCGGTCCTTTAGGTATCTCTCTGTCTGCCTGTGTCTGACTTTTCCCTTCCTCTCTCCTGGATAAAATTACTTGTTGTGATGGAATGTTTTAGCAACACCTGTGTTCCTGGTGGTCAGAATAGATGGACCCTCTTCTGTTGTTCTTCGTCTTCCAGGACCAGCCAAAACAGAAGCTGAAACCACTCAGCTTGGCATCCTGTTTAATTACATTTCCCAGCACAACCTAGGAAGTCAAAGTAGGCAATGCATCTCACTTGAGTTCCTTTTTGGAGAGTTCCTTTTTGAATGTACATAATGCTATTAAGGGCTCTAAGAGGTCTGCAGATAAAAAGCTATTATATTTGATTTAAGCCACTGTTTCCCAATTATTTGACCACAGAACTCCTTTCCTCAAAACACTTCTCTAGAGGTTGACACAGGTCAGCTTGAGTTAAAGGAATGAGGATGAGGGAAGTCCCCTGGAACCTGAGGCAGAAATGTGGCTGACTTTTGTGATGGATGGACTGGGGTGTTAACTGGCAGGACTGGGCTCTGCATCCCTGCTGCTCTGTCGCTGACCTGCCTCCTTTGCCTCTGACTGAAGTGGAGCACCTTCCTCACAGCTTCCAGGGTCACAGAGCTTCACAGAGAGACTGCTTAACGCTTATCCATCCTGATTCCAAATGCCTTGGAGAGAGTACCCGATTGCATCTATTATCTACTCCCCTCTAAACACACCAGGTCTACACCACAGCCTCCCCACCACATTAGTGTGTATGGGGAAGGGATGTGGAAGGTAGTGTGTTTGGAAAAGATTACCAGAGAAGGAACTTTATTGATTTGGGAACTGATGTCCAAAATGAGATCTGGAACACCCGGCAGGATGCAGCTACCCCAGCTGTGCCACCTTCTCTGCTCCTGAACATGCCAAGCTTGTTTACGCCTCAAGGCTTGTGTCCTTGCTGTTCCCTCTGTCCAGAATGATTTCCACATAAATTTCCTCCAAAGTACTTAAGGAAGTGGGATTAGAGTTGATTTTCTTTTCTCTCTTTTCCAAACTTTATTTATAATGGCATTACATTACTCTCATAAAATAAATATAGAAGAACATTGAGAATACAGCAACTAAAACTCCATACCCCATCTAGAACATTGGAGTCATTCTCCTTGAACTGCACACACAACTTTGGTTACTACAGCCAGCAAAAGACGTTTTATGTTCTGTTGGATCAAAACCTGTGGAGAATAACACCTTCTAGAGCCTTTGCATGAACCCCTTTGAGAGTTCACCATATTGTATACCTTTTTTCCAGTGAATGCTAGCTCATTTGTTCAGTATATTTATTGGCTACTATTGTGGGTTGAATTGTGTCCCCACCCCTACCCCCCCAAAATAAGTTGATGTACTAACCCCTGGTACCTATGACTTGGATCTTATTTTAAAATAGGGTCTTTGTAGATGGCATTAAGACATGATCATACTGACTTAGAGTGGGCCCTAAATCCAATGACTAGTGTCCTGATAGAGAGAGGTATTTGGAAACAGAGACACAGAGGAGTTGCACAAAGGGAGCAAGGCCATGTGAGGACAGAAGCAGAAGCTGGAATGACACAGTACAAACCAAGGGGAAGGGTTGCTGGCAACCACCAGATCTAGGAAGAAAGAGACAAGGAGGCATTCTAACCCAGAGCCTTCCCAGAGAGCACGGTCCCACCAACACCTTGATTGAAATCCTTGATTGAACACCTTGACTGCTGGTCTCCAAGAGAGTGAAAGAATAAGTTTCTGTTTTTTACACTTGATCTTAGCCAAAAGGCCAATAAGCGATAAATTTCTTTGTTTGCTTTTTAAAAGTTCACTTATTTATTATGGCTGCACCGGACCATCATGACTGCAAGCAGGCTTTCTCTAGTTGTGGTGCACAGGTTTCTCTTGTTGTAGCTCATGGGCTGTAGAGTTCAGACTCAGTAGTTGCCATACATGGGCTTAGCTGCCCCACATCATGTGGAATCTTCCCGGGCTAGGGATGGAACCCATGTCCCCTATATCGGTAGGAGGCTTCTTAACCCTTGGACCACAAGGGACGTTCTGAATTTATGTTGATTTAAGCCACCCAGTTTGTGGTACTTTGATATGGCAGCCCTTGGCAACTAATATGGCCACTGACCAAGAGCCAAACCCTGTTCTCACCACCGGAGGCTCAGTGTAAACAGAATGGATGAGACCCCTGCTCTCACAGAGCTGCATTCTAGTGGGGGAAGACAGACAGCAAACACACAAATAAAGAACAGAAAATAGCAGGCAAAGAAAATGCTGTGAGGAAAGGTAGTCAGTCATGTGAGAGAGTAACTGACATGGGACAGAGGGCTGTTTTATTCTGAGTAATTTAGAAAGGGCTGTCTGAGGAGGTGACATTTGAGTTGAGACTCAAAAAAAACCCCAAACCTCAAAAGTCTACATACAACTTAAGTTCATCTTTAAAAGAAACTTAATATCTTATAAAAAGTATCTCTTTGGGGGAACAGAAAGATAAAGAGCCTCTGCTCTGTAGGTGTCATCAGTTTAACTTTTGCATTTCCATGAGGGACTAGAGTAATTTTGTATCTCTTCTCTTATCACACTGAGAATTCTGTGAGGGCAGCAGCTACATCCTTGTCCTCAGTACCCAGCCAGAGTTTGACACAAAGGGAGAGGCAAGAGCACAATCAGTAATTCCTTTGCCTGAGTTGAAATCTAGAAGGGAGAACTTTCTGACTCCTAGGAGGTCATTCCCTTCTCTGCAGAGCAGTTTCTTCATCTGTAAAATGGAGATTGTAGTAATACTTAAATCAAGGGCTGGTGGGATTTCCCTAGCAATCCAGTGGTTAAGACTCTGCACTTCAATGCAAGCGGTGTGGGTTCCATTCCTGGCCAGGGAACTAAGATTCTACATGCCAAGTGGCTCAGCCAAGAAAATTTAAAAAAAAAAAAAAAAAAAAAAAATCATGGGCTGGTGATGAGGATTAAGTAGGACTCAGTGTGTTTAAAGTTATGTATCCAGATAGGAAAGTCGTCAAGGAAGACTTTAGTTTTATCTGTATTGTTTAACTTATTACAGCAAGAATGTATATATATTTTTTCTGTATAATCTTTTCCATTGATGACTTGGGTTGTTTTCACCTTTTGCTTATTATGGATAATGCCACTATGAACTTTGGGGTACAAATATCTATTTGAGGCCCTGATTCAGTTCTTTGGGGGTATATACCCAGAAGTGGAATTGCTGGATCATGTGGTAATTCCATGTTTAATTTTTTAAGGAAACACCATAATGTTTCTCATTTGTTACATTTAGTTCATTCAGCTTCAGAAAATTACAAAAATAATTCATGCTTGCTTGAACTAATAATACAGAGGTATATGAAGAAGTTTAAATCATGCACTCCATGTATGATCAGTACTATCTGTTTGGTTTCTTACTTCACTTTTTCTCTATTTGTACAAAGACGTCTAAATGGAGCTAATTTTAGTTCTGGTTCTTTTTTTCTTTCTTTCCTCCCCTGCCCAAATGGGGATAATATAAACTCGAAAGTTCCCCAATATCACTCCCACAAAATTTCCATGAGGTTTGTTTTAAATATTGAAATTATTTTATAGTTTGTTATTAAAACAGAGAGATCAAAATAACATCCAAATGCTCATTAAAGTGGTAGAAGTATATACAGGAGGAAGCAACCACTAGAATTGTTGGAACCAGACAGGCAAAAAAAGAAAAATCAGGAAAAAAACGTTATAGTTTCTCAAGTAGCTGATCACTCATAGTATGTCACTCTGCAGATGGTAAATGCATTTAAAATGAGGCCCACAGAGAACAAAGTTCTCAGGGTTTTTTTTCTGCAAAAGTAGAAGTAGATATGAGACCTGTCACTCAAATTATGAAAAGAGAAATGCCAGAAAAATTGAGAATAGGACTTACTTTTAGCAAAAGAAGAATGTCATGGTGACCACTGCAGTGAGACTTTCTTGATCTCTTGTTTGAATTCACCAGCATCCAGCCTATTGTGTGGCTAGCCTCTCCTAGTCTCCAGGAAAAGTGTCCAAGGCCCCCAGCCCCATATTCTATTTATACTAGTCTCCCACTTCTACCTCCCACTAACAGCACCTGCCTGAAATAAATCCATGGATGTTGTCACTTGTGGAATAAGTCTTTTTGTTTTGTTTTTAGTATTTATTATTTATTTGTTTATTTGGCTGTGCCAGGTCTTAGTTGCAGCATGTGGGATCTTCAGTCTTTGTTGTGTCGTGTGAGATCTAGTTCCCTGACCAGAGATTGAACACGGGCCCCATGCATTGGGAGTGCAGAGTCTTAGCCACTGGATCACAGGGGAAGTCCCCAAATAAGTCTTTTTGATTATTAAAAAAAAAAAAAAAGTTTTATCTTTCCAAAAGTATAAATACATATATATCCTCAAAGGCAATAGACTTATTTTAGAATTATTAGATCTGCCTTAAATGTGTTGGTAATGTTCCTTTAGGCCATACAATTATAAAGGAAAACTGCAACTCTCATTCCTTAATTGTGAAGAGTAGGTTCCTAGGATGTATTAAATGTTTAAACCTGCTGTGGTAGATAATCACTTAGTACCTGTTAGTAATTCAAATTCTGACTGTACTTATTTTTATTAATAATTTATTTTTCATTGGAGGATAATTGCTTTACAATATTGTGTTGGTTTCTGCCAAACATCAACATGAATCAGCCATAGGCATGCATATGTCCCCTCTTTCTCGAACCTCCTTGAACCCCATCCCATTCCTCTAGGTTGTCACGGAGCACGGAGTTTGAACTCCCCATGTCACACAGCAAGTTCCCACAGGCTCTCTATTTTACATATGGTAATAAATGTTGCCATGCTACTCTCCTCATTTGTCCCACCCTCTCCTTCCCCCACTGTGTCCACAAGTCTGTTCTCTAGGTCTCCATTGCTGCCCTGCAAATAGGTTCATCAGTACCATCTTTCTAGATTCCATATATATGCATTAATATATGATATTTGTTTTTCTCTTTCTGACTTACTTCACTCTGAATAACAAGCTCTAGTTCATCCACCTCATTAGAACTGACTCAAATGCATTTCTTTTTCTGGCTGAGTAATATTCTATTGTATATATGTGCCATGACTTCTTTATCCATTCATCTGTTGGTGTGCATCTAGGCTTCTTCTATGTCCTGGCTATTGTAAATAGTGCTGCAATGAACATTGGGGTACATGTGTCTTTTTCAGTTATGATTTTCTCAGGGTATGTGCCAAGTGATGGGGTTGTTGAGTCGTATGGTAGTTTTATACCTAGTTTTTTTAGGAATCTCCATACTATTATCCATAGTGGCTGTGTCAATTTACATTCCCACCAACAGTACCAGAGGGTTCCCTTTTCTCCACACCCTCTCCAGAATTTGTTGTTGGTAGATTTTTTGTTGATGGCCATTCTGACTGTTGTGAGGTGAAACTTTATTGGAGTTTTGATTTGCATTTCCCTAATTGAGCATCTTTTCATGTGTTTATTAGGCATCTCTATGTCTTCTTTGGAGAGATGTCTTTTTAGGTCTTCTGCCTGTTTTTTGATTGGGTTATTTGTTTTTCTGGTATCGAGCTACATGAGTTGCTTATATATTTTGGAGATTAATTCTTCATCAGTTGTTTCATTTCCTATTGTTTTTTCCCATTCTGAGGCTCTTTTCACATTGTTTATTGTTTCCTTTGGTGTGCAAAAGCTTTTAAGTTTAATTAGGTCCCATTTGTTTATTTTTGTTTTAATTTCCACTTCTCTAGTGGATTTTTTAGTGTGGAAACATGATCTGGGAATTTTGATACTATTTTTATTTTATTTTTGCCCAGTATCCCTTCCTTTATCTTGTAACCTGTGAAAAATTGATTCCTCTCATTTTCCAAAAACAAGCTGAGCTCCTACAATCTGATGTTTAATTCCACCTTTATCTTTGACTCCTTTGTTCATTCATTCAATAAGTATTCACTGAGAGTCTTCATACCAGGCATTATATAGAACACAGGAGATACAGAAGTGAATGAAGCAGACAAAACTCCTACCTTGGGAAGTTTATGTTCTAATTTTGTTTTTCTTGCTTGGTAGGCTAGCTATCATATGTTTTTTCCTAATGTATTCCACCCTACTCTTTAGGGGCCTAATATAATTTTGAGCTTCTCCTGTCTTTGACTACATCAGGCAAAATCACTCTCCTGACCTCAGACAGCAGTCATAGTTTTCAGCAGAGAATCTCTAATGAGCATCTTCTGATACATGATGTTGTTGGAAACCAATTATTCTGTTTCACATGCTGTTTGTGTTTTTTTGATCTGGAATCTTCTGCCAGTTCCAAACCTGTTACTCAGCTGGAGATTGCTCCTCAGGTTCCTGCCTGTGGTGACACAGACTCTCCCAGGGCTGGCAGATGGAGAAGTAGCAGAAGTGCCTGCCATGGAAAGGCACCAGTCTCTCAGTGATCCACACTGACCCTGCAGCTCCACCCCACTTGGAGGCCTGTCACTGCTGCTGCAATCACCTCCATGTAATGCATGCCAGTGCTGACCAAGGTGCAAACCTGCCTCTGCAGAAACAGGGAACAAGTGAGAGATGGCAGTCCCCTCTGTCCTCACTGCCCTTCTGGAAAGCTAGCAGGCTGTCTAACTACACACCTCCACGTTGGTTGCAGCTCTATCTCCAGTCCTTCAGTTTCCATTTTTCACATAAACTGCCTTAATAATTATGTGCTATGTGATTAGTCACTCAGTCGTGTCCGACTCTTTGTGACCCCTGAAGCCTGCCAGGCTCCTCTGTCCATGGGATTCCCAAGACAAGAATACTGGAGTGGGTTGCCATGCCCTCCACCAGGAGATCTTCCCAACCCAGGGATTAAATCCAGATCTCCCACATTTCAGGCAGATTCTTTACCATCTGAGCCACCAGGCAAGTCCAAGAATATTGGAGTGGGTAGCCTATCCCTTTTCCAGGTGATATTCCTGACCCAGGAATTGAACCAGGGTCTCCCGAGTTGCAGGCTGATTCTTTGCCACCTCTTTTCTTAATTAGTTGCATTTCAAAACTAATTGTGATATGGTTTTCAAGGAATTTTTCAACTTAACCTAAATTTTCAAATGTATTAGCATAGAAGTGCTTATAATGTTGTGATTTTTTCTAACTTTTTGATATATATTTTATTTTTTAAAATATAAACTTATTTATTTTAATTGGAGGCTAATTACTTTACAATATTGTATTGGTTTTGCCATACATTGACATGAATCTACCACTGGTGTATATGTGTTACCCATCCTGAAACCCCTCCCATCTCCCTCCCCATCCCATCCCTCTGGGTCATTCCAGTGCACCAGCCCTGAACACTCTGTATTATGCATCAAACCTGGACTGGCGATTCATTTCACATATGATAATATACATGTTTCAATGCCATTCTCCCAAACCATTGCACCCTCACCCTCTCCCAGAGAGTCCAAAAGACTGTTCTGTACATCTGTGTCTCTTTTGCTGTATCGCATACAGGGTTATCATTACCATCTTTCTAAATTCCATATATATGCGTTAGTATACTGTATTGGTGTTTTTCTTTCTGGCTTACTTCACTCTGTACAATAGGCTCCAGTTTCATCCACCTCATTAGAACTGATTCAAATGTATTCTTTTTAATAGCTGAGTAATATTTCATTGTGTATATGTATCACAGTTTTCTTATCCATTCATCTGCTGATGGACATCTAGGTTGCTTCCATGTCTTGGCTATTATAAACAGTGTTGCGATGAATAGTGGGGTACACGTATCTCTTTCAATTCTGGTTTCCTCAGTGTGTGTGCCCAGCGGTCAAATTGCTGTGTCATATGACAGGCAGTTCTATTTCCAGTTTTTTAAGGAATCTCCACACTGTTCTTCAATAGTGGCTGTACTAGTTTGCATTCCCACCAACAGTGTAAGAGAGTTCCCTTTTCTCCACGCCCTCTCCAGCATTTACTGCTTGTAGACTTTTGGCTAGCAGCCATTCTGACTGGTGTGAAATGGTACCTCACTGTGGTTTTGATTTGCATTTCTCTGATAGTGAGTGACGTTGAGCATCTATTCATGTGTCTGTGAGCCATCTGTATGTTTTCTTTGGAGAAACGTCTGTTTAGTTCTTTGGCCCATTTTTTGATTGGGTCGTTTATTTTTCTGGAATTGAGCTGCAGGAGTTGCTTGTATATTTTTGAGATTAATTCTTTGTCTCTTGCTTCATTGGCTATTATTTTCTCCCATTCTGAAGGCTGTCTTTTCACCTTGCTTATAGTTTCCTTTGTTGTGGAAAAGCTTTTAAGTTTCATTAGGTCCCATTTGTTTATTTTTGCTTTTATTTACAATGTTCTGGGAGGTGGGTCATAGAGGATCCTGCTGTGGTTTATGTCAGAGAGTGTTTTGCCCATGTTCTCCTCTAGGAGTTTTATAGTTTCTGGTCTTATATTTAGATCTTTAATCAATTTTGAGTTAATTTTTGTGCATGGTGTTAGAAAGTGTTCTAGTTTCATTCTTTAACAAGTGGTTGACCAGTTTTCCCAGCACCACTTGATAAAGAGAATGTCTTTTCTCCATTGTATATTCTTGCCTCCTCGTGTCAAAGATAAGGTGTTCATAGGTGTGTGGATTTATCTCTGGGCTTTCTAGTTTGTTCAATTGATCTGGATTTCTGTCTTTGTGCAGTACCATACTGTCTTGATGACTGTGGCTTTGGAGTATAGCCTGAAGTCAGGCAGGTTGATTCCTCCAGTTCCATTCTTTTTTCTCAAGATTGCTTTGGCTATTTGTAGTTTTTTTGTATATCCATACATATTGTGAAATTATTTGTTCTAGTTCTCTGAAAAATACCATTGGTAGCTTGTTAGGGATTGCATTGAATCTATAGATTCCTTTGGCTAGTATTCTCATTTTCACTATACTGATTCTTCCAATCCATGAACATGGTATATTTCTCCGTCTATTTGTGTCCTCTTTGGTTTCTTTCACCAGTGTTTTATAGTTTTCTATATATAGGTCTTTTGTTTCTTTCAGTAGATATGTTCCTAAGTATTTTATTCTTTTCATTGCAATGGTGAATGGAATTGTTTCCTTAATTTCTCTTTCTGTTTTCTCATTGTTAGTGTATAGGAATGCAAGGGATTTTTGTGTGTTGATTTTATATCCTGCAACTTTACTATATTCATTGATTAGCTCTAGTAATTTTCTGGTAGAATCTTTAGGGTTTTCTATGTATAGGATCATGTCATCTGCAAACAGTGAGAGTTTTACTTCTTCTTTTCCAATCAGGATTCCTTTTATTTCTTTTTCTGCTCTGACTGCTGTGGCCAAAACTTCCAAAACTATGTTGAATAGTAGTGGTGAGAGTGGGCACCCTTGTCTTGTTCCTGACTTTAGGGGAAATGCTTTCAATTTTTCACCATTGAGGACAATGTTTGCTGTGGGTTTGTCATATATAGCTTTTATTATGTTGAGGTATGTTCCATCTATTCCTGCTTTCTGGAGGATTTTTATCCTAAATGGATGTTGAATTTTGTCAAAGGCTTTCTCTGCATCTATTGAGATAATCATATGATTTTTATTTTTCAGTTTGTTAATGTGGTGTATTACATTGATTGATTTGTTGATATTGAAGAATCCTTGCCTCCCTGGGATAAAGCCCACTTGGTCATAATGTATGATTTTTTAATATGTTGTTGGATTCTGTTTGCTAGAATTTTGTTAAGGATGTTTGCATCTATATTCGTCAGTGATATTGGCGTGCAGTTTTCTTTTTTTTTTTTTCTTTTTCTTTGTGGCATCTTTGTACAGTTTTGGTATTAGGGTGATGGTGGCCTCACAGATTCAGTTTGGAAGTTTACCTTCCTTTGCAGTTTTCTGGAAGAGTTTGAGTAGGATAGGGTTAGGTAGGTGTTAGCCCTTCTCTAAATTTTTGGTAGAATTCAGCTGTGAAGCCACCTGGTCCTGGGCTTTTGTTTGCTGGTTGACTTCTGATTACAGTTTCAGTTTCCATGCTTGTGGATGGGTCTGTTAAGATTTTCCATTTCTTCCTGGTTCAGTTTTGGAAAGTTGTACTTTTCTAAGAATTTGTCCATTTCTTCCAAGTTGTCCATTTTATTGACATATAGTTGCTGTCAGTAGTCTCTTATGATCCTTTGTATTTCTGTGTTGTCGGTTGTGATCTCTCCATTTTCATTGCTAATTTTGTTGATTTTATTTTTCTCCCTTTGTTTCCTGATGAGTCTGGCTAATGATTTGTCAATTTTATTTATCTTCTCAAAGAACCAGCTTTTGGCTTTGTTGATTTTTTCTATGGTCTCTTTTGTTTCTTTTGCATTTATTTCTGCCCTAATTTTTAGGATTTCTTTCCTTCTACTAACCCTGGGGTTCTTCATTTCTTCCTTTAGGTATAGAGTTAGGTTATTTATTTGACTCTTTTCTTGTTTCTCGAGGTAAGCCTGTATTGCTATGAACCTTCCCCTGAGCACTGCTTTTGCAGTGTCCCATAGGTTTTGGGTGGTTGTGTTTTCATTTTCATTCATTTCTATGCATATTTTGATTTCCTTTTTTATTTCTTCTGTGATTCGTTGGTTATTCAGCAGCGTGTTGTTCAGCCTCCATATGTTGGAATTTTTAATAGTTTTTCTCCTATAATTGACATCTAATCTTACTGCATTGGGATCAGAAAAGATACTTGGAGTTATTTCAATTTTTTTTGAATTTACCAAGGCTAGATTTATGGCCCAGGATGTGATCTATCCTGGAGAAGATTCCATGTGCCCTTGAGAAGAAGGTGAAATTCATTGTTTTGGGGTGAAATGTCCTATAGATATAAATTAGGTCTAACTGGTCTATTGTATCATTTAAAGTTTGTGTTTCCTTGTTAATTTTCTGTTTAGTTGATCTATCCATAGGTGTGAGTGGGGTATTAAAGTCTCCCACTATTATTGTGTTATTGTTAATTTCCCCTTTCATACTTGTTAGCATTTGTCTTACATATTGCAGTGCTCCTATGCTGGGTGCATATATATTTATAATTGTTATATGTTCTTCTTGGATTGATCCTTTGATCATTATGTAGTATCCTGCTTTGTCTCTTTTCACATCCTTTGTTTTAAAGTCTATTTTATCTGATATGAGTATTGCTACTCCTGCTTCCTTTTGGTCTCTATTTTCATGGAATATTTTTTTCCAGCCCTTCACTTTCAGTCTGTATGTGTCCCTTGTTTCGAGGTGGGTCTCTTGTAAACAACATATATAGGGGTCTTGTTTTTGTATCCATTCATCTAGTCTTTGTCTTTTGGTTGGGGAATTCAACCCATTTACATTTAAGGTAATTATTGATAAATATGATCCCGTTGCCATTTACTTTGTTGTTTTGGGTTCGAGTTTAT
Source organism: Muntiacus reevesi (assembly GCF_963930625.1). Lineage (NCBI taxonomy): Eukaryota > Metazoa > Chordata > Mammalia > Artiodactyla > Cervidae > Muntiacus > Muntiacus reevesi. Next base: position 10,849,321 of record NC_089256.1, read on the forward strand.
ACACCCTTTCTATGTTTCCTGTCTAGAGAAGATCCTTTAGTAGTTGTTGGAGAGCTGGTTTGGTGGTGCTGAATTCTCTCAGTTTTTGCTTGTCTGTAAAACTTTTGATTTCTCCTTCATATTTGAATGAGATCCTTGCTGGGTACAGTAATCTGGGCTGTAGGTTATTTTCGTTCATCACTTTAAGTATGTCTTGCCATTCCCTTTTGGCCTGAAGAGTTTCTATTGAAAGATCAGCTGTTATCCTTATGGGAATCCCCTTGTGTGTCACTTGTTGTTTTTCCCCTGCTGCTTTGTTCTTTGTGTTTGATCTTTGTTAATTTGACTAATATGTGTCTTAGGGTGCTTCACCTTGGGTTTATCCTGTTTAGAACTCTCTGGGTTTCTTGGATTTGGGTGATTATTTCCTTCCCCATTTTAGGGGAGTTTTCCACTATTATCTCGGAAAGGGTGGCCTTTCCGTATTCTGGCAGTTGGTGGTTCCTCTTTATTGTGGAGGCTCCTCACTGTGGGTGGGGTTGGACAGGTGGCTTGTCAAGGTTTCCTGGTTAGGGCAGCTTGTGTCCGTGTTCTGGTGGGTGGGGCTGGATTTCTTCTCTCTGGAGTGCAATGAAGTGTCCAGTAATGAGTTTTGAGATGTCAGTGGGTTTGGTGTGACTTTGGGCAGCCTGTATATTGGAGCTCAGGTCTATGTTCCTGTGTTGCTGGAGAATTTGCATGGTATGCCTTCCTCTGGAGCTTGTTGGCCCTTGGGTGGTGCTTGGTTTCAGTGTAGGTATGGAGGATTTGATGAGCTCCTATTGATTAATGTTCCCTGGAGTGAGGAGTTCCCTGGTGTTCTCATGATCTGGACTTAAGCCTCCTGCCTCTGGTTTTCAGTCTCATTCTTACAGTAGCCTCAAGACTTCTCCATCTCCTTTCAAAGACAATGGGCTGCCATTCTGGGTGCCTGTAGTCCTCTGCCAGCATTCAGAAATTGTTTTGTGGAGTTTGCTCAACGTTCAGATGTTCTTTTGGTGAATTTGTGGGGGAGAAAGTGGTCTCCCCATCCTATTCCTCAGCCATCTTAGGACTGCCACCCCCTATAATGTTGGTTTTAAATGGCTGTAGGATCTATAATAATATTCCGTTTAAATTCTTATTAGCTACTTTTTGTTTTCTCTTTTTGTTCCCTTAGTCAGTCTTGTTAGGGATTTATCTAATTTATTAATCTTTTTAATAATCAATTTTTTACTTCAATTATTTTCTTTATTGGATGTCTTTCTGCTTCTTAATCATCTTGCTTCTGTCTTAATTATTTCCATTATTCTACTTTCTTTGGGTTTACTCTGCTCAGTTTTTTTCCTTTTAGCTAACTTCTTGAGATAAAAGTTAAGACAATTTAATTTCAGCCTCTTTTCTCTTATATATGCATTTAGAGCTATAGATTTCCCTCTAGGCACAGCTACAACTGCATCCAACAAGTTTTTAAAATAACAAATTGCTAACATTTATTTAGGTCATACTGTGTACAAAGCACTGTACGAAAAGATTTATAAGCAGTCTCTCAATTTTATACATTTTTATTAAACATAATTTACATGTAGCAAAATATACAAATCTTAAAGGTACAGTTTAACAAATGTTTGCCAATTATGCATCAGTGTTATCACCAAATTCAGATATGGAACATCTTTATCACTCCAGAAATTTTCTGCATGCTTCTTCCCAGTTACCACCCATGTCCAGAGGTAACTACTCTTCTGATTTCTATTACCATTGGTAGATGTGCCTGTACTTGACCTTCATATAAATCAAATCCAACAGTAGCCCAGTAGTATATATACTTCTGTGTCCAGCTTTTTTGCTCAACTTAATGTTTTAGATATTAAATATTAATCTGTGTTATTGCGTATGTGATATTAAAAGAAAACAAACCTTGTAATAGTCCATTGTATGGATGTAGTACAGTTTGTGCTTCCCAGGTGGCGCTAGTGGTAAAGAATCCACCTGTCATTGCAAGAGATGAGGATTGGATCCCTGAACGGGGAAGATCCCCCGGAGACGGAAATAGGAACCCACTCCAGTATTCTTGCCTGGAAAATTCTATAAACGGAGAAGCCTGGTAGGCTACAGTCCATGGGATTCCAAAGAGTCAGACATGACTGAGCACATGCTACAATTTATTGATCCATTTTTCTGAAGGTAGAAATTTAGTAGATTTTTAAAGAGTTTTTTATTATTATAAATAAAATTGCTATGAAAATTCTTACACTTGTATTAGGTTAATGAAAAAGTAATTGTAGTTTTGGACCATGAATTTTAAATCATTATAACTAGCCCCAAACACATCTTGATTAATCAAAATAGGAAATATTACAATCAACACCATGTTGCCAATAAGAAATAAGTTTGTTCATTCCTGTAGCATAAAAATCTGTGTTTTGGGGTTTGATGAATCTTGGAAAGCATTTTCTGCCTCCCACTGGTTGTGGAAGCATTTTCCCTGTAAAAAGTTGTTGAGATGAAGGACTGGTTGTCAGTTGGTAAGAGGTCAGGTGAATATGGTCAGTAAGGCAAAACTTTTTAGCCCAATTGGTTCAACTTTTGAAGTATTGGTTGGGTGACATTTGGTTGGGTGTTGTTGTGGAGAAGAATTGGGCCCTTTCTGTTGACTAACGCTGGCTGCAGGCATTGCAGTTTTCAGTGCATCTCATCAACTTGCTGAGCATATGTGGGGAAATTAACAAGATGGTGCCAGTCAGGCACTCCAGCTCCATGCTCTCACTCCCTCTTGGCCCATGTTCTGTGAACAATGACTTTGCATGGTTGTGTAACAGCTGAGATCGCTTTAAGGCACTGTGTGTGTGCTTGCTTGGTCGTGGGCTACTTTGGGCAGTACGCCTGTATGGGCGCCATCTGGTAAGGCTTTGCTGTTGCATTGGGGCTACACTGGGGTGGCATCATGGTTATGTTGTGGCTGTGTTATGGTTATGTTGTGGCTGCTGCTACAGCTGCTGCATCAGACAGGAGAGAGGCTGTGTTTGGCTGCTGTGCCAGCCAGGAGATAATAAACATGTCTGCAGTTCCTACGGCTCCTTGTGTCTTCTTCCAGCCTCTTAGCTTGATCCTTACCTGCCCTGGGTTCAGCGAACAGTGCAGACAGTGTGAATAGCGAGACAGCTGGCATCATGAACAGAATTAGCAATATAGCCTACTTCTCAGATGTAATGGTTTTGCCAAGATTCAGAAAGCTGTAGTGGAGCAGACAGGCAGCATGCCACCAAATAATGACCATGACCTTTTCTTGGCGCAAGCTTGTCTTTGGGAAGTGTTTTGGAGCTTCTTCTCTGTCCAACAACTGAGCTGGTCATTGCCGGTTGTTGAATATAATCCACTTTTCATCGCACATCACTATCCAATGGAGAAATTGTTCATTGTTGCTTTGTAGAATAAGAGAAGATGCCACTTCAGAATGATGATATTTTTTGATTTGTAGTCAGTACATGAGGCTCCCACTCGTCAAGCCTTTTTACCTTTCTAATTTTCTTCAAATGCTGAACAACCATAGAATGGTTGATGTTGAATTCTTTGGCAAATTCTCACGTTGTTGTAAGAGAATCAGCTTCGACGATCCTCACAACTGGTCATTGTCAACTTCCAATGGCTGGCCACTGCATTCCTCATCTTCAACGCTCTGGTCTGCTTTGCAAAACTTCTTGAACCACCACTGCACTGTTCATTCATTAGCAGTTCCTGGGCTAATATGTTGTTGATGTTGTGAGTTGTCTCTGTTGCTTTATGACCCATTTTGAATTCGAACAAGAAAAGTGCTCAAATTTTCTCTTTTGTCTAACATTTTTCTAGCCTAAAATAAATATAAAATAAACATCAAATAATAAATCATTAGCAAAAAATAAATTAGCAAAAGTGAGAAATGCACATAAAAATGACATATAACATAACCACATTTATTTAAGAATGTATTCCAATATCAAACAGCAAATTTCAATAATGCAAAAATCAAAATTACTTTTGCACCAACCTAAATATTTTAGATAGACATATATTCTCTTGGTCTTATGTGGAATTGCTTGGTAATAGGATATGTGAATTTTTAGTCTTAGTAGATACTGCCAATGTTTCTGCTATTTTAAATTGCAATGTTCCAAATAATTATTAGTTTTACTATTTTTCTCATTTCCTGACATATTTATAATTAACAGTATGGAAGAGTTGGGGCTTCCCTGGTGGCTCAGACAGTGAAGAATCCACTTGCAGAGCAAGAGACCTGGGTTCCATCCCTGGATTGGGAAGATCCCCTGGAGAAGAGAATGGCTACCCACTGTAGTACTCTTGCCTCGAGAAATCCATGGTCAGAGGTGCCTGGAGGACTACAGTCCATGGGGTCACAGAGTCTGACACAACTGAGCAACTAACACATTCACTTTCATGGAAGATTTTAATGCTCTGTCAAACTTCTTTTTAAAATAATATGTCTATGCCGTTATGTCTTTTCCAGTTTTAATTATTTATTGTTGACTGTGCTGGCTCTTCATTGCTGTGTGCAGGCTTTCTCTAGTTGCAGTGAGCAGGGGCTACACTCTTGTTACGGTACACCGGGTTATTGCAGTGGTCTCTCTTGTTGTGGAGCACAGACGTTAGGCTTGTGGGTTTCAATAATTTCGGTGGATGCAATAGCTGTGGTGTACCGGCTTAGTTGCTCTGCAACATGTGGGATCTTCCTGGACCAGATATTGAACCTGTGTCTCCTGCCTCGGCAGGCAGAGTCTTTACCAATGAGCCACCAGGGAAGTCCCCTCTCGAACATTTTTAAAGGTCATGGGATAATCGTGATTTTTCCCCTTAAGATTAAGATTATTAAGGTTATTAAGGTTAAGATTATTATTAAGCCTAAGTTTATTAAAGTCACTTTGAACAGTTTCAACTTGTCCTACACTACTGTGCAAATTGAGGACTCCCTATATTTATCATAACACAATCACAGGAGAGATAGCCTGTCACCTTTTCCATGTTCTGTTGGCTAAAAGCACGTCACTTGTTCTCACTCAAGTGGGGCAGATCAGATTATACAGGGCTTAACACTAGAGGGGAGAGATCATGGCCTGTTTACAAATTTTGCCTCAGTTCAGTTCAGTTCAGTCGCTCAGTCATGTCCAACTCTTTGCAACCCTAAGGACTGCAGCACACCAGGCCTCCCTGTCCATCACCAACTCCCAGAGTTTACTCAAACTCATGTCCATTGAGTCGGTGATGCCATCCAACCATCTCATCCTCTGTCGTCCCCTTCTTTTCCCACCTTCAATCTTCCCCAGCATCAGGGTCTTTTCAAATGAGTCAGCTCTTCGCATCAGGTGGCCAAAGTATTGGAGTTTCAGCTTCAACATCAGTCCTTCCAATGAACACTCAGGACTGATCTCCTTTAGAATGGACTGGTTGGATCTCCTTGTAGTCCAAGAGACTCTCAAGAGTATTCTCCAACATGACACTTCAAAAGCATCAATTTTTTACAGTCCAACTCTCACATCTGTACATGACTACGGAAAAACCATAACCTTAACTAGATGACCAAGTTGTTGGCCAAGTAATGTCTCTGCTTTTTAACATGCTATCTAGGCTGGTCATTAACTTTCCTGCCAAGGAGTAAGTGTCTTTTAATTTCATGGCTGCAGTCACCATCTGCAGTGATTTTGAAGCCCCCAAAAATAAAGTCTATCACTGTTTCCACATCTATTTGCCATGAAGTGATGGGACCGGATGCCATGATCTTTGTTTTCTGAATGTTTAGCCTTAAGCAAACTTTTTCACTCTCCTCTTTCACTTTCATCAAGAGGCTCTTTAGTTCTTCTTCCCTTTCTGCCATAAGGGTGGTGTCATCTGCATATCTGAAGTTATTGATATTTCTCCCAGCAATCTTGATTCCAGCTTGTGCTTCATCCAACCCAGCGTTTCTCATGATGTACTCTGCATATAAGTTAAATAAGCAGGGTGACAATATACAGTCTTGACGTACTCCTTTCCCAATTTGGAGCAGTCTGTTGTTTCATGTCCAGTTCTGACTGTTGCTTCCTGACCTGCATACAGATTTCTCAAGAGGCAGGTCAGGTGGTCTGGTATTCCCATCTCCTTCAGAATTTTCCACAGTTTATTGTGATCCACACAGTCAAAGGCTTTGGCATAGTCAATAAAGCAGAAATAGATGTTTTTGTGGAACTCTCTTGCTTTTTTGATGATCCAGTGGATGTTGACAATTTGATCTCTGGTTCCTCTGCCTTTTCTAAAACCAGCTTGAACATCTGGAAGTTCACGGTTCATGACTGAGTTTTCTTATCATGAACATATGACCATGTTATATCCATTCATTTGGTAAGGTCTTCTGTAGTTTGTTGGTTGGTTTTGTTAATTCATTTGTTTAGGACAATGTCTGTAATTTTCAGAATAGTGGAACTGCATAATTTTAAAAGAGCTTTTCCTAGGTTTTAAATATCTTTGTTGCTATGGTTAAGTGGTGTTGATTTTTAAATTTTATTTTCTAGTACTTTGTGACCAGCTAATAGAAATACTATAGATTATTTTTGTATTTTGAACTTGTATTCAGTAAGTCAAGTTATTAGTTCACAGATTCTTTTAGATACTACACAAATATAATCATGTTGTCTGCCAATTAGCACATTTTTACATTTTCCTTTCCAATCTTTATGTCTCTGGTTTCTTTTCATCGCCTTTTTGGAATGGCTAGGGCTTCCAGTACAAAGCTGAATAGAACAAGAGTAAAATTCTTTTTTTATTTCTGATGTTAGAGCATTCAATATTTTATCACTGTGTGTGATTTAACTGTAAATCTTTAAGGATGTGCTTCATCAGATTAAGAAACTTCTCTTTTTATATTAGTTGGCTGGATTTGATGTTAAATTTGAGTAAGTACTTTTTCTGAATCTATGGAGATGGTTATACAGTCCCCCCCCCCTTTTTTTCAGTAAATGCAGCAAACTATGGTGATTGATTTGTAGATATTAATTAAATGGATGTATACATTTGATCCTGCATGCCTAGGATAAAATCTGTTTATCATTAGATATTATCCTTAATTTATTAGTTTATTTGATTTGCTAATGTTTTGCTAATAGAATGTTGGCGTCTGTATTCATGAGCAACATAGGTCTGAAATATTCCATTCTTGTAATTTTCTTCCCTTGTCAATTTGTGACATCAGGATTATCCTGTCTTCTTAAATGGGGGAGAAGTTTCATTTTCCTCTGTCTTTGAAAGAGTTTGTATTTGGTTTGTATTATATCTTCCTTTGATGTTTGGTAGAAATTAAGTCATCTGGGTTTAGAGTTTTCTTTGTGGAAAAGTTATTAATTATTAATTTAACTTCACTAACACCTATAACTATTCCTGTATTTTATTTATTCTTATGTCAGCTGGGAAAGATTGAGGGCCGGAGGAAAATGAGGTGACAGCGGAAGAATGGTTGGATGGCATCATTGACTCAATGGACATGAGTTTGAGCAGACCCCAGGAGATAGTGAAGGTCAGGGAAGCCTGACGTATTGTAGTCCATGGGGTCGCAAAGAGTTGAACATAACTGAGTGGCTGAACAACAACGTCAGGTTTATGTTCAATATGTTATGGTTTCTTTGTCCATTAAAAACTGTTCTATTTTCCGTTGTGATTTTCTCTTTGATCCGTTGATTATTTCGAATTTTCTATTTAATTTTTAAATAGTTGGAAATTTTCAGTTTGCTCATTATTGATTTTTTAATTTGATTTCATTGTGGTTAGAGAACATCTTTTGTATAATTTCGGTCCTCAGATATATGCTGTTTTGTTTTATGGTCCAGCACATACATACTCTGTCTTTCATTCCAATCTTAAAGAAGGGCAATGCCAAAGAATGTTAAACTGCCATACGATTGTGCTTGTTTCATATGTAAGGTTATGCCCCAAATCCTGCAAGCTGGGCTTCAGCAGTATGTGAACCGAGAACTTCAAGATGATGGGTTTAGAAAAGGCAGAGGAACCAGAAATCAAATTGCCCACATTTGTTGGATAATAGAGAAAGCAATGGAATTCCAGAAAAACATCTACTTCTGTTTAATTGACAACAAACTGTGGAAAATTCTTAAAGAGATGAGAATACTAGACCACCTTACCTGTCCCCTGAGAAACCTGTATGCAGGTCAAGAAACAACAGTTAGAACTGGACATGGAACAACTGACTGGCTCAAAATTGGGAAAGGAGTAAGACAAGGCTGTATATTGGCAGCCTGCTTATTTACGTTACATGCAGAGTACATCATCTGAAATGCCAGGCTGGATGAATGATAAGCTGATTGCAGGGAGAAATATCAGCAACCTTAGATATTCAGATGATACTACTCTAACAGTAGAAAGGCAAGAGGAACTAAAGGGCCTCTTGATAAGGGTGAAAGAGGAGAGTAAAAAAGCTGGTTTAAAACTCAACATTCAAAAAACCAAGATCATGACGTGCAGTTCCATCACTTCATGGCAATTAGAAGGGGGAAAGTGGAAGCTTTAACAGACTTTATTTTCTTGGATCTCCAAAACCACTGTGAACACTAACTGCAGCCATGAAATTAAAAGACATTTGCTCTTTGGAAGGAAAGCTATGACAACCCTAGACAGCATATTAAAAAGCAGAGACCTTTGCCAACAAAGGTCCATCTAATCAAAGCCATGGTTTTCCAGTAGTCATGTACAGATGTGAAAGCTGAACCATAAAGAAGGCTGAGCACTGAAGAATTGATGCTTTTGAGCTGTGGTGTTGGAGAAGATTCTTGAGAGTCCCTTTCCTGCAAGATCAAACCAGTCAATCCTAAAGAAAATCAGCCCTGAATACTCACTGGAAGGACTGATGTTGAAGCTGAAGCTCCAATACTTTGGCCACCTGATCTGAAGAGCTTACTCATTGGAAAAGACCCTGATGCTGGGAAAGGTTGAGAGTAGGAGGAGAAGGGGGTGACGGAGGATGAGATGGTCAGATAGGATCACTGACTCAATAGACATGAGTTTGAGCAAACTCTGAGTGACAGTGAAGGACAGGAGAGCCTGGCATGCTGCAGTCCGTGCGGTCACAAAGAGTCGGACACGAATTAGTGACTGAACAACAACAAATATACTCTTAGTTTCATGTGTGCTTGCAAATAAATTTCACTCTGCAGTTGTTAGGCATCATATTCTGTATATGACATTTAGATCAAAAGAATTAATACTATAGATTAGAACTCTGTATCCTTACTAATTTTTTGTCTTGCTCTTCTTAAGGTATTGAAAGGAAAGTTAAAATCTCCAACTGTGACTGTTGGTTTGTCTCTTGCTTCTTTTAGTTCTGTCAAATATTGTTTCATGGACTTTAAAGCTGTGATATTGGGCACATACACATTTATAATTGTCTCTTGATGTTTGTGCTGTATGCTCAGACTCTCAAGTTGGGTCTAACTCTTTTCGACCCCTTGGACTGTAGCCCACCAGGCCTCTCTGTCCATGGGATTTTTCAGGCAAGAATACTGGAGTAGGGTACCATTTATTCCTCCAGTGGATCTTCCTGACCCAGGGGTCAAGCCTTTGTCCCTTACGTCTCCTGCTTTGGCAGGCATACTCTTTACCACTAGCTCCACCTGGGAAGCCCTGTCTCTTGATGAATTCACCATTATTATAAAATGTCCCTGTTTATCTCTGAGAGTTATCCTTGTCTTGAATGTGAATATAACCACTCCAGCTTTCTGTGCTTACTGTTTCTGTTTGTGTGATATATCTCTTTCTATCCTTTTACTTTCAACTTATCTGTGTTCTTATATTTAAAGTGTGTCTCATACATATAAAGTTGGATCATTTAAACAAACTAATCAGAAATCTCTGTCTCTAATCATAGAATTTGATCCTTTTGTATCTAGGTGATAACTGAAATGTTTGGATTTAAGTCTACTGTATCACCCTTTGCTTTCATTGTGTTCCTTCTGGTATTCATTCCCTTTTCTCCCTTTTCTACCATTAAAAAAATTACGCAAAGGGAGAACCGACAATGTTTCATACATAATTGGAGGTTTTAACACCCTTCCCTCACCAATTGGTAGAACCAGACATAAAATCAACAGATACAGAGGATCTGAACCACACTATTAAACTTTAACTTAATTGATATTTGCAGGATTTTGCATCACAAAATGGCTGACTACTTACTTCGAGTATATGTAATACACCAGGTGCTAAGCAATAAAATTAAAAGGATTGAAATTATACAGACTATATTCTCTGCCACAGTGAAATTATATCAGAGCTCAGTAACTATAACTAGAAAAACCTGAAACATTTGGAAATGAAAAAACACTTCTATATAATCCATGAGCCTCCCCCCCCCAAAAAAAGCACCTGGGAAATTGAAAAATATTTTAATCTTTTATAAAATAACATTAAAATGACAATATTTTGTGCTAAGTTGCTCAGTCTTGTCTGATTCTTTGAGACCGCATGGACTGTAGCCTGCCAGGCTCCTCTGTCCACGGAATTTTCCAGGCAAGACTGCTGGAGTGGGTTGCTGTGTCCCCTCTCAGGGATCTTTGCCATCCAGGGACTGAATCCACGTCTCTCATGTCTCCTGCATTGGAAGTGGATTCTTTACCACTAGTGCCACCTGGGAAGCCCTAATATTTTGTGAGATGCAGCTAAATAAGAGGAAAATTCACATCTTTAAATGCTTATATTAGAAAGAAGTGAAGTGAAGTGAAGTGAAGCCACTCAGTCATGTCCGACTCTTTGCGACCCTGTGAACTATAGCCTACCACGCTCCTCCGTCCATGGGATTTTCCAGGCAAGAGTACTAAGAAAAACCTAAAGCCAATGACCTGTGACCTTACCTCAAGAAATTATATGACAAAGTACAAGTTGGAACATAAAGTAAGTGAGGAAGGAAATTATAAAGACAAGTGCGGTAATTAATGAAATAGAACATAGGCCAACAATAGTGAAAAATCAATGAAGCCAAAAACTGGTTCTTTTAAAATGTCAGCAAAATTGATAAGCTTTTGGCTAAACTGACAAAAAAAAAAAAAAAAAAGAAGAAGACATAAAATATTAATATTAGGAATGAAAGTGGGGACATCACAACAGTCTCTACAAATACTAAAAGAATAGTAAGGGAATCAAGTATTATAATTAACCTTATGCCAAAAAATTGGGCAATCTAGATGAAAAGGACTAGTTCTCTCAAAGACAAAAACTACTTAAACTGGAACAAAAATAAACAGGAAGTTTGGATAGCTCTTTATTAATGTCAAAAATTGAATGTGTAATTTAAAACTTGCCCCAAAAGGCCACGACCCGGGGTTCGGGGTGGCGGTGGGGGCAGCTCCGGGGGCTGCGGGTCGCTGCAAAAGCGACGCGTGCACGTCGCGGTCAAGTATGACAGGCTGGAGCTGCAGCTAAGCCTGGACGTGGAGAAGTGGATCGACGGGCGCTTGGAGGAGTTGTACAGTGCATGGAGGCAGATAATGAGGTCAACGTCCTGCATTGTTGAAACTAGTGAGCGAAGAGGAGAGAAGCCGGAACATCGAGGGATCTTCTAAAGTCGTGCATGAACCCCACAGAAGGCTTCATCCAGGAGCTGCTGGTGAAGCCCCGAGGCCTCCACAAGCAGCCAGCTTTCCATCAGCCCAGCCCCTTCGGTGGCGGCAACCTGAGCCCCTCCAGGACCGAGCTCGGAAGGCGCCACCCTGATCCTCTCCGGCCTCCGTGACCTCCGGCAGCATCTCCACTTAATAAGTTGTATTCAACGGATCTGTAACAATAACACTGCATTCCTGTTTTAAAAACACACACAAAAACTCGCCCAAAAGAAAACCCCAGGCCCAAGAGGCTTCACTGATGAATTCTATAAAACATTTTACAAGTAAAAACCTATCCCATACAAACTCCTTTAGAAAACAAGGAAGTAGGAAACACTTCCCAATTCGTTTTATCCCCTTATTTATTTATTATATTTGTAAAAAGGGTCTTGACCATTTGAGTTTATACAGTTTTAACAATTTTTGTATAAAGGCAACGATAAACAACAAATATAATTGTCAAGACAATCACCAAAGCTACAGTTCCAGATCCGATGCTGTGAGTAATGTTCTAAAACCATCTGTGTGGGTCTAGCCCAGATAATTGATCAGCTAGTTGTTTAGCTAAAGTTTTCAAATTAGTGGAAGAGGGCAGATTTTTAGAAAAGGTTTCAAAGATTTCTTTTTGTAATAATTGTACAGAGACGCATTATCATGTATGTTTTGTAAATGAAATTTAATTTGTTCCCAGTTGTAGGCACTATGATTGAATTGAACAGGAGTAACACAAAATTGAGTAGAATTCCAATCATATTTTAGTACCACCTGTTTTTGTACATCTATTAATTGAGCTCCAATCCATTTGATGGCTGTTTTTAGTTCCTGTATTTCATCTTGAATATCCTCATCTATCTGAGCCTGAGTGGCCTACTTAGTATAAGTATCTTTAGTCCAATTTTGAATAAAATTATGTGTTTGAATTGAGGTTTGTAAAGCAAAGCCAGCGACAGCAGCAGTGGTGCAAATAGCTTTTAATCCCAAAATGTCAAGAATCAGCCATCCAATGAATCGTTTAGATCGCTGGAGCAGTGTAGTAAGCAACTGGGAAGCAAGTCCAGCCATGGGACCTTCTTCCCGCGGCCGCTGGAGATTTATTGGTAACCACAGACTACGTCGAGATCGAAGAATCAAAAGGGATTCATTTCCTAAGGGAACAGAAGACTTAAGTATATAATTTGTAATTTATACAAGTTATAGAACATAAAGTCTTGTTGAATTGTAAACTCTATAGTTAGAACAAAAGGAAGGGGAACACAAGCTTGTATGAAATATGATTGATTATAATGAAAGAAATAGTTACTATGACTACAATTGGTCCCCGTGAAATGTCCAGTCCAAGTTTCAAGTTCTTCAGTGCTCTCAGGAAGTTTCCAGATGTCCCATTGTTTAGGCCCAATCTGTTTATCAAGGACGATTTGGGGGCAAGAAGGTGCCATTCTGCTGTCACGCCAGCCAAGAAGTCCTTTTCATGGTAATGCTCCATTGTATTGTTAGTAATTTTCCATGCTACTTGAGTAGCATAGTCACACACAGTGCTGTTAATATCATCTGAGGAGTTAGATAACCATATACCATGGGGTCCCCAATCAACAATGGTGTAATTGGCCATAAACATTAATTTCCCTGATTTAGCTTGACATTTATCTCAATAAACAAGAGTATATTTAAAGTATATTATAAAGATAAGTAAACCCCTTACGTTCTAACTTTTGTCCTTTTCTTTGAGTTTTGGTAGTATTGATATGGTTTTCATAAAACGGCAGGGCAGTAAACAGTCCAAGCAATGTGTGGAAGTTCTTTTTTGGAGGCAGGACAAAAACCCATGTTTGTTGATGAACATTAATACATAATTTTGTTGGGCCCATGCATAAAGGAAGGATTTCATAGCCTAGAGAATTGTTAATTAGTCTTCTTTTTTCCTCAGAATGAGAGGGCCCTTCCAAGTTCCAAGGAGGGGGCATATGTGTTGAGTCATTAGTGGATACGATTGGTCTGATATCTGTACACTATATAACCTACAATAGAAGGGGAGGTTAGGTATATAAGCCCAATAAGTGTGATCAATCAAGTCAGTCTGAGCAGGGGAAGTTAAAAAGCAAGCATAGTGACAAAAATATTTTCAGGACTCTGAGGCATTTCCTGTTGAGAAATCAGATTTTCAGCTTGATTAGTAAGGGTTTTTATTTGTCCCCAAGTAGGGAGATCATATAATCAATCTGATTTTGGTGTTGACCATCTGGTGATGTCCATGTGTAGAGTCTTCTCTTCTGTTGTTGGAAGAGGGTGTTTGCTATGACCAGTGCGTTCTCTTGGCAAAACTCTATTAGCCTTTGCCCTGCTTCATTCCATACACCAAGGCCAAATTTGCCTGTTACTCCAGGTGTTTCTTGACTTCCTACTTTTGCATTCCAGTCCCCTATAATGAAAAGGACATCTTTTTTGGGTGTTAGTTCTAAAAGGTCTTGTAGGTCTTCATAGAACCATTCAACTTCGGCTTCTTCAGCGTTACTGGTTGGGGCATAGACTTGGATTACCATGATATTGAATGGTTTGCCTTGGAAATGAATAGAGATCATTCTGTCATTTTTGAGATTGCATCCAAGTACTGCATTTCGGACTCTTGTTGACTATGATGGCTACTCCATTTCTTCTAAGGGATTCCTGCCCATAGTAGTAGATATAATGGTCATCTGAGTTAAATTCACCCATTCCAGTCCATTTTAGTTCGCTGATTCCTAGAATGTCAACATTCACTCTTGCCATCTCCTGTTTGACCACTTCCAGTTTGCCTTGATTCATGGACCTACATTCCAGGTTCCTATGCAATATTTCCCTTTACAGCATCAGACCTTGCTTCTATCACCAGTCCCATCCACAACTGGGTATTGTTTTTTCTTTGGCTCCATCCCTTCATTCTTTCTGGAGTTATTTCTCCACTGATCTCCAGTAGCGTATTGGGCACCTACCAACCTGGGGAGTTCCTCTTTCAGTATCCTATCATTTTGCCTTTTCATACTGTTCATGGGGTTCTCAAGGCAAGAATACTGAAGTGGTTTGCCATTCCCTTCTCCAGTGGACCACCTTCTGTCAGACCTCTCCACCATGACCCATCCATCTTGGGTGACCCCACACGGCATGGCTTAGTTTCATTGAGTTAGACAAGACTGTGCTCCTGTGATCAGATTGGCTAGTTTTCTGTGATCATGATTTTAGCGTGTCTGCCCTCTGATGTCCTCTCTCAACACCTACTGTCTTACTTGGGTTTCTCTTACCTAGGACTTGGGGTATCACTTCACAGCTGCTCCAGCAAAGCACAGCTGCTGCTGCTTACCTTTGATGAGCGGTATCTTCTCACGGCCGCCCCTCCTGACCTTGAATGTGGAGTAGCTCCTCTCAGCCCTCCTGCACCCGCGCAGCAGCTGCTCCTTCAGTGCCAGGTGATCTAGAGGTGTCCCCTGTGTAGTAGTTGCAAAAATCCAAACTCAGATTGGAATATAAGCTTCTGTCTGGGAGATATCAGTGAGCTCTCAGGCTCAAATCAGATTGATTATTCTTTGCAGCCAAAGATGGAAAAGCTCTATACAGTCAGCAAAAACAAGACCGGGGGCTGATTGTGGCTCAGATCATGAACTCCTTATTGCCAAATTCAGACTTAAACTGAAGAAGGTAGGGATAACCACTAGACCATTCAGGTATGACCTAAATCAAATCCCTTATGAATATACAGTGGAAGTGAGAAATAGATTTAAGGGACTAGATCTGATAGACAGAGAGCCTGATGAACTATGGATGGAGGTTCGTGACATTGTACAGGAGACAGGGATCAAGACCATCTTCATGGAAAAGAAATGCAAAAAGGCAAAATGGTTGTCTAAGGAGGTCTTACAAATAGCTGTGAAATGAAGAGAAGTGAAAAGCAAAGGAGAAAAGGAAAGATATTCCCATTTGAATGCAGAGTTCCAAAGAATAGCCAGGAGAGATAAGAAAGCCTTCCTCGGCAATCAATGCAAAGAAATAGGAGAACACAACAGAATGGGAAAGACTAGAGATCTCTTCAAGAAAATTAGAGATAGCAGGGGAACATTTCATGCAAAAATGGGCTCAATAAAGGACAGAAATGGTATGGACCTAACAGAAGCAGAAGATATTAAGAAGAGGTGGCACAAATACACAGAAGAACTGTACAAAAAAGATTTTCACGACCCAGATTATCACAATGGTGTGATCACTAACCTAGAGCCAGACATTCTGGAATGTGAAGTCAAGTGGGCCTTAGAAAGCATCACTACGAACAAAGCTAGTGGGTGTGATGGAAGTCCTGTTGAGCTATTTCAAATCCTGAAAGATGATGTTGTGAAAGTGCTGCATTCATATGCCAGCAAATTTGGAAAACTCAGCAGTGGCCACAGGACTGGAAAAGGTCCGTTTTCATTCCAATCCCTAAGAAAGGCAATCAAAAAGATTGCTCAAATTACCACACAATTGCACTCATCTCACACGCTAGTAAGGTAATGCTCAAAATTCTCCAAGCCAGGCTTCAGCTATACGTGAACCGAGAACTTCAATGTTATTCAAGTTGGTTTTAGAAAATGCAGAGGAACCAGAGATCAAATTGCCAATATCCGCTGAATCGTTGAAAAAGCAAGAGAGTTCCAGAAAAACATCTATTTCTGCTTTATTGACTACGCCAAAGCCTTTGACTGTGTGGATCACAATAAACTGTGGAAAATTCTGAAGGAGATGGGAATACCAGACCACCTGACCTGCCTCGTGAGAAACCTGTATGCAGGTCAGGAAGCAACAGTTATAACTGGACGTGGGACAACAGACTGGTTCCAAATAGGAAAAGGAGTACGTCAAGGATATATATTGTCACCCTGCTTATTTAACTTATATGCAGAGTACATCATGAGAAACTCTGGACTGGAAGAAGCACAAGCTGGAATCAAATTGCCAGGAGAAATATAAATAACCTCAGATATGCAGATGACACCACCCTTATGGCAGAAAGTGAAGAGGAACTAAAAAGCCTCTTGATGAAAGTGAAAGAGGAGAGTGAAAAAGTTGGCTTAAAGCTTAACATTCAGAAAACTAAGACCATGGCATCTGGTCCCATCACCTCATGGGAAATAGATGGGGAGACAGTGGAAACAGTGTCAGACTTTATTTTTTTGGGCTCCAAATTCACTGCAGATGGTGAGTGCAGCCATGAAATTAAAAGACACTTACTCCTTGGAAGGAAAGTTATGACCAACTTAGATAGCATATTAAAAAGCAGAGACATTACTTTGCCAACAAAGGTCCGTCTGGTCAAGGCTATGGTTTTTCCAGTGGTCATGTATGGATGTGAGAGTTGGACTGTGAAGACAGCTAAGCACCGAAGAATTGATGCTTTTGAAGTGTGGTGTTGGAGAAGACTCTTGACAGTCCCTGGGACTGCAGGGAGATCCAACCAGTCCATCCTGAAGGAGATAGGTCCTGGGTGTTCATTGGAGGGACTGATGATGAAGCTGAAACTCCAATACTTTGGCCACCTCATGCGAAGTGTTAACTCATTGGAAAAGACCCTGATGCTGGGAGGAATTGGGGGCAGCAGGAGAAGGGGATGACAGAGGATGAGATGGCTGGATGGCATCACCAACTCAATGGGCATGAGTTTGAGTGAACTCTGGGAGTTTGTGATGGACAGGGAGGCCTGGCTCGCTGCGATTCATGGGGTCACAAAGAGTCGGACACAACCGAGCAACTGAACTAACTAGGGAGATCATTAGGTCGATGACGTGGAGTGTGGCAGTTTTTGGAAATTTTTAAAGCCGTCATGGCTTGTATTGAAATTTTTTCCCCTTGGAGTTTTTGTTATTTCGTCTCTAGTTTGAATGCTGGGGGCGCCCTTAGGTTGAATCTTCCGAAGAGGAAGCCATGTGTGTTCGTTGGATCCATCTGGAGAAATACAGGTATACCGCTTTCCCTATAAGATTATTTTCCTAGGTTTCCATTGATTAGTTAATCTGTCTTGATACCAAATGGGCAGAGGAAGGGAGGTGTCCTTCAATGCCTCGAAATGTTTTTCTGCTTTTGTCAAAATACCTCCTTGTGTTAAGTTAAAAAATTTAAAACAAATAAAGCTATATTAACAATACTTATAGGCTTAAAGAATATTGGAATCTAGTAAAGTCTGCTCTGGATAAGGAGGATAAAGGTGTTCCTGTGTATTTTTCTTTTTTTAATTTTTTTATTTGTAGTTTTAATGTGTGATGTGTTTATTTAACTATGTCTTGGGTTTGTGGATTATAAGGAATGTCTGTAATCTGTTTAATAGAGAATGAATGTAAAAATTGTTTGAACTGTCTAGAAATATAGGCAGGGCCATTGTCTATTTTTATAGAATTAGGTGTTTTTATTATTGTAAAGTAAGCTAACAGATGGGTTATAACATGTCGTGTAGTTTCACCTTGGAGAGGTGTGGCCCATATAAAAGAAGAATTTGTGTTGATTGAGACATGTAAGAAGGAAGAGGATGAAGGTTTAGGGCAATAAGTTATATCTATTTGTCATTAAATTTTTTTTAATTTGCTATACTTTTTTTTATACTTTTCTATTTATCATTTTATTTGTTATTTTTATAACTTTTAATTAAAAACACATATCTTATTTTTTTAGTAACCATGAAGTGTCTTGTATATTAGCATTTTATAAATTGGTAAACATATTTATTATATTATATATTATAATATATATTTTAGTATATATATTTCTATATATCATATATTATGTAATATATTTATTGATAGTCTAAAATCCCTTTAGTTTTTCTTTAAGAAAAACTTTTTGTAAGAGGAAGTTAGTGTTTAGTAATTAATGTTTTAAAATCTTATTTTATTTGGAAATGATCTAGCTATTTAATAAATTTTTATCATTTAGTTTAGTATAATTTTAGAAATTTAAGTTATCTCAATCCTAAGAGATTATTTTAGATAGACATTTTCAAAATATAATTCTTTTTAATAGAGTTTATTCAAAAGTTTTTATCTCATTTATATATTTATATATATATAAAGAGTTATCTTTTTGTTGACAAATTTAGTTTATCTTAAACCTAGGCACAATAAAAGTATTACATAATGTTGATGACTTAAGACATGTCTTAACTAGATTAGCAAACAATTATATTTAAATTATATTTTTATGTAAATAAACATTACATTTAGTATTGAATATTTTTTAGTTCACGTGAACTTGAATTTAGAGTTCATTAACTTTATATTATCTAAAAACAAAGACATACATTGAGGCACAGATAAATTTAGATAGACAGACATAATTTTTTGTTTGAAATTTAAAATATTTTTTTGTTTTATCTTTTTTTTTTTTTTTAGTTTTACCAATCTTTTTATGGCTGGAGTCCCAGATGGAGTGGGCTGTGTATCTCAAGGACATGATAAGAACCATCTTCAGGTTTTTTCTTAGGCCTGTTTTTGTTTCCTAGGCAGAATTGGAGCTCCAAAAATGTATTTTAACAAGTTAACCTTTTTTTAACTGTATGTGTAAGAAGGACTGGTTTTGTAATTTTAAAAAAGATTTTATTTTAATCATTTTTTCTGGAGTCTAAAGAATATCATGGCCATTCAGTGTCAAAAATATCACTTTTCTTTTTGTAGTCACAGTATACTATTAATGATATATGTATGAGGGAATTGTTGTCATATTGGGTGTAAAGCCTTGGCTACAAAATTTTGACAAATAGTAGGACTGTTAAGCATACCTTGAAGTAACATAGTCTATTGAAACACTTTATGAGGCCCGATGTGATTAGGAAAAGGGGGAGAGAAAGCAAATCTCCCTCGGTCTAAAGAGTGTAAAGGCATATTAAAAAAGCAATGTTGTAAATCAATACTAATAATGTGCCAATTTTGAGGAATAGTAGTACGTGATGGGATCTCGGTTGTATTGTACCCATAGGTTTCATAGATGCATTAACTTCTTTAAGGTCTGTTAAGAGACGCAATTTGTTCATTTTTTTAATAACAAAAATAGAATTTCAAGGAGAGCAAGGTTTTTCAATATGTTTCAATTTTAATTGTGTGTCTATAAGTTTTTTAGTAGCCTGTAATTTTTTTTCGTAAGGAGCCATTGTTCTGTTCAAATAAGTTCGTCATTTTTAAAAGTTATTTTAATAATTGTTTTGTTTGTTTAATGAGCAGTGGCCCCTAGGAAAAATGTGGAATGTATATCTGAGTTTGTCATTGTATAAGTAAGTCTCTCTTTACTAGATTAAGGGGTGCATCTGTCACATAAGATCTTAATGTTCTAGGCTGGCCTTTTGGTCTCTCATATGGGTAGATTTGAACACTTTCATAAATTTTTGTACTTTGGTTTGAGAAATTTTTTGCAATTTGGCAAGACATTTTTTATATAGGCCAGGATTTGGGCCATAAGTGTTTGTAAATAATAGTAATATTAGATCAAGTGTCGAGGAGACCAGAAAATCTTTTACCATTAATTTTGATATTTATATTTGGTTGGGCATATTTAGATATCAATGATGTCCATAAGGATTGTTTTTTATCTGTACCGTCAAATCCACCTGTCTGTACATCATTAGAAGAGGTAATAGAAATGTAAGGCAAAAGAAGTAATTGAGCAATTTTGTCTCCCTTTTTGAATTGTCATAGAATCTGAGATGATATCATGATTTGAATTTTTTTTAATAATCTGAATTAATTACTCCAGGTGAACAGTAATTTCTTTAGAAGTCAAACTAGATTGGCCAAGTAAAAGACTGAAGGTTTGTGGGGGCAGGGGCCCAAAAAGTCTGGTAGGCATTCTAAAAGGGACTGTTTGAGGGTAAAGGAGAAAATCATTTAGGGCTGGTATATTGATGGCAGCACTGTTGGATGTTGAGGGTTTGAGGGAAAAGATAGAATTTGCCCCTGGTTTTTGTTGAAAGGGACCTGGGGGGTCCCCTGCTTGGAGTTTTATGGAATCGGTTTTTCTTCAATATCAAATTTAGATTTACAATCTTTGGCCCAATGCATTCTTCTATGGCAGTGAGGGCAGATTCTTGGAGGTTTTTTATTAGTCTATTTAAAGGCAGTCTCTTTTTAAATGGTTCTTATCTCCATATGTAAAACATCTTTCACTTTCTTTTCTAAAGGTAGCAGTCATTGTTTCAGCTAGCATTCGTATCTTTTGAGTTTTTAATCTTAGATTGTGACAAGCCTTCAAATAATCAATAATAGTCTCAGTCTCATGAATTGGAGCAAGAGCCTTTTGACATTTCTGATTTGCATTCTCATAAGCAAGCAATTTCTCTAGCTGTTTTTTTTTTTCTCCAATTACAGTATGGAAAATAGCAGTTTCTAATCTAGAAATAAAATTTAAAAAAAAAAAAAAAGAAAAGAAAAATGGCCCTTTAAGCTTGAGATAGAATTATTCCTCAAGGAAAGCCTACAAGTAGCTACACTAAAATATTACAAGGACCTAATAAAAATATGCTGATTTTTTAGCTAGATTAGAAACTGCTAAAAACTGACTTGAAGTGCAAGGCCAGGTGGTAGTGGTGGGGATTACGCTCACTGCTAACACTCACTTTCCAAACGCCTCTGCACTCCTCCTCCTCAACCCCTCAAGTAACCTCGTGATCTGGAGGGTTCTCTTGGGTGGGCAGAAGTCAGGTGACTGGCACGCCAAGGAAAGGAGGTGCTAGACAACTCTGCCCTTCTCCTTGGCCTGTGGGGTTCTGCCAAAACTCTGTTTTTAATATCCCTTGTGTGGAATAAGTATTCTCTTTATACACAGCTAGGTTTATTAGTATCTTTTAATGTTTGCCCCTATTTTCACACATGAAATTTTCTCATTTATTTTTTTCTACTTGTTTCACCAGACTTTGATACTAGGGTATTTCTAGCTTCATGAAATTACTCAGGGGCTTTTCTCTATAGTTTTGTAAAGTTGGAATAACAAAGAAATTGTTTCTTTGGGGGAAGTTAAGTAAAAGTTAGCTGTAAAACCGTCTTGGCATGGTGCCTTTTTAAAATTGTTATTAATTTATTTGGTTGCCTCAGGTCTTAGTTGCAGCACATGAAACTTTCGTTGTGTCAGGTGGGATCATTCAGTGAGGCACACGGGCTCTCTATAGTTGTGGCTCGCAGGGTCTGGAGTGCCTGGCCTCTGTAGTTGCGGTGCATGGGATTAGTTGCCCCATGGCTTGTGGTATCTCAGTTCCCTTGTGTGTTAGTTGCTCAGTTGTGTCTGACTCTTCGCAACCCTATGGACTGTAGCCAGCCATGATCCTCTGTCCATGGAATTCTCCAGGCAAGAATACTAGAGTGGGTTGCCATGCCCTTCTCCAGGGGAGTCTTCCCAACCCAGGGATTGAACCCTGGTCTCCTGTATTAGCAAGCAAATTCTTTACCATCTGAGCTACTGGGGAAGCCCTTGTTGCTGTTGAGTCACTAAGTCGTGTCCGACTAACTCTGTTGTGACATCATGGACCGTAGCCTGCCAGGCTCCTCTGTCCATGGGATTTCCCAGGCAAGCATACTGGAGTAGGTTGCCCTACTAGGGATCAAAACCAAGTCCCCTGCATCACAATGTAGATTCTTAACCACTGGGCCACCAGCAAAGTCCTGGCATGATGCCCTTTTTTTTTTGGTTGCACTGGGGTTTTGTTGCAGCAAGTGGGGGCTACTCTTCATTGTGGTGTGCAGGCTTCTCATTGAAATGGCTTCTCTTGTGGAGCACGGGCTCTAGGGGGTAGGCTCAGCAGTTGTGGTGCATGGGCTTAGTTGCTCCACAGCATGAGGGATCTTCCTAGATCAGGGATTGAACCTATGTCTCAGGCAGATTCTTTACCACTGAGTCACCGGGGAAGCCCTGGCATGGTACCTTTTAAAGTGATAAATCCGTAACAGTGTTTCCAAGTTCTTCTACTGTCATTGAATTCCTCAAGTTTTCTACCTCTCTATGGTTCATATTTGGCAGTACACACTTTGTCAGAAAATCACTTTCTTTATAGACTTTGCCATTTATTGCCATAAAGTCGCACATGTGTGAGTTTCCTAGGGCTGATGGAACAAATTACCACAAACTAGGTGGCTTAAAGCAACAGAAATTCATCCTCTCCTAGTTGTGGAGGCCAGAGGTCTGAAACTAAGGTGTTAACAGGACAGTTTATGCTGGACGCTCTCAGCAAAGCTTGGTGCTCCTTGAGCTGGAGCTTCATCCTCCAGTCTCTGCCTTCGTCCTCACTTAGCCTCCCCTGTGTGTCTTTGATCTTGTCTCCTTTTTCTTATGAGACACTGGATATTAAACTTAGTTGCTGCTGCTCTTTAGTCGCTCAGTAGTGTCCAACTCTATGCCCTCATGGACTGTAGTCCCCCAGGCTCCTCTGTCCATGGAATTTCCCAGGCAAGAATACTGGAATGGGTTGCCATTTCCTTCTTCAGGATCTTTCCAACCCAGAGATCAAACCCGAGTCTCCTACTTGGCAGGTGGATTGTTTACCACCGAGCCACCTGGGAATTGAGTTTGGGGGTCACCCTAAATCCAGGATAATCTCATCACTAGATCTTTAATTACATCTGCAAAGACCCTCATTCCAAATAAAGTCACCTTCACAAGTACTGGAGTTCAGGACTTGGACATATCTCTTTTGGGGCCACTGTTCAACCCAGTTTGTTGTTGTTGTTTAGCTGTTGAGTTGTGTCCAACTCTTTGCAGCCCCATGGACTGTAGCCTGCCAGTGTCCTCTGCCCATGAGATTTCCCAGGCAAGAATATCCGAGTGGGTTGACATTTCCTTCTCCAGAGGATCTTCCTGATCCAGGGATCAAACTCATGTCTCCTGAACTTCAGGCAGATTCCTTACCACTCAGCCACCCAGGATGCCCATTCAAATCACTACAGAATCATGAGAATTGGATTGAGGGTTTCTGAGAAACATACACATTTATCTGTAATTAAAATTTTAAAAATCTTTTATTTTCTGGGAGCTTCCAGCATCAGTAAGACAGCCTTGTTTACAAGATGCCACCAGGTCCATTTTCACAGGAAATAAGTCTATTGCTTCCTTTTCACCACATGTGTGGGGGATTTGGATGGCAATGCTGAGTTCTGTGAAATTCCTCCCTTAGAGGTGACCTGGAGAGAAAGGAACAAATGGTTCACACTTTCTGCAAAAAGTTTATTCATGTATTTGAGATTTTGAGCTTTCTAAAGAGTAGGGGAATCAGAGGCACAGAATCATTCCTTCGGGTAGCATGCTGCTGCCTTCCTAGGCCTTGCACTTCTTGAGGACAGGGGCTCTCGTAACATCATGGTGGGACGGGGTGGAGGAAGGCAGGACCCGCATCTCCTCCCGCTTTGTGCTGTCACAGGGCCACCTCAGTGCAACCTCCCTTTGAGGAGAAAAATAGTGTAGCTGCTGGAAACCAGAGAGATCATGAAATCTGATGAGACTGGCTATCACAAGTCAGGGTTCTATTTGCTAAGCAACTGTCATGAAAACATTACACATTTCCATCAAGATTAAAAACTAAAACCACAATAATTCTGAGCACCATCATCAGTGAAAACACCTGTCACAACCCTGTCAGGTGGCATACCACACAAACCACTGACAAAACAGTTCAGCCTCTTGGAAGTTATGAATTATGGGACTTCCCTTGTGGTCCAGTGGCTAAGATTCTGTGCTCCCAATGCAGGTGGCCTGTGTTCGATCCCTAGTCGGGAAACTAGATCCCACATGCCAGTAAAGATCCCAAATGCCACAACTAAGACCAGGCACTGCCAAATAAATTAAAACAAATTTTTTAAGTTCTCACCACAAGAAAAAAAATTGTTTTTAAAAGGAAGTAGACCAACTGGAGCTGTGGAAAGGAGTCCTGCGGCCATAGAAGAGGAGAGAGTGTTGGCTAGTATATCTCAATCTTCCCAATGCATCTGAGTCACCTGGAGGGTTGTGAACCACAGGTCACTGACCCCACCCAAGTGTCTGATTCAGTGGGTCTAGGGTGGGGAGAGGAGAAGGCAATGGCAACCCACTCCAGCACTCTTGCCTGGAAAATCCCACAGACGGAGGAGACTGGTGGGCTACATACAGTCCATGGGGTCGCAAAGAGTCTGACACGACTGAGCAACTTCACTTTCACTTTTCACTTTCACGCGTTAGAAAAGGAAATGGCAACCCACTCCAGTGTTCTTGCCTGGAGAATCCCAGGGACAGGGGAGCCTGGTGGGCTGCTGTCTATGTGGTCGCACAGAGTCAGACACGACTGAAGTGACTTAGCAGCAGCAGCAGCAGCAGGGTGGGGAGAATTTGCATTTCTCACAAGTTACCAGGGACTTGTGAACCACTGGCCCAGGAGGCTTTGGAATCTGCCCTGTTAATAAGCTCCATCTATGATTGAGGCAGAGACTTTCAACATTTTGTTAAGTGCTGGTTACAGGGTGATCAGCCCTGGTCAGAGGCCAGGGACTTAGGTTTGTGGGTGTTTAGACCCAGAGCGGGGTATGTACTGGGGTTCATCTAATGGTTCCTAAGAGGGTTCTCCAGCCTGGGCATGTGTGAACCATTTGTTAAATGTATGGTGAACTTGCTACACAGCCTGGGTCCCATGTACCTGAATCTGGATACAAGCTGCTGTTCTAGAAGGCAGAAAGGCCCAGAGGGTGGAGTGAGAGCAGGGTAGAGGGGTCTGACCCTTGATATCCCAGGAATCTTACCCTGGGAGCCCAGTCAGAGGCCTTCGGGACCACCCCCACCACGAGAGGCTGGCAAGGGCTGGCAAGGGCTGGCATCTGCTCTGCGATGGCGCCACCTGGTGGACAAGAGGGAAACTGGCCTGGTGGCAAGGAGACCTCCAAATGGGGATAATGCACATCACTTAGTGCTGCTACCACTACAAACATCACGTTCGTAGTGCCAAGAACAGCAGCTAGCAAATATCGAGAACGTACTCTGTATATGCCAGACACATACCATATAAGCTCTGTGGATTCATCAGCGTTCAATCTTCATGACACTAGAGGACTGTGGTCATATGGGTTT
The DNA here is from genome assembly GCF_963930625.1 of Muntiacus reevesi. Lineage (NCBI taxonomy): Eukaryota > Metazoa > Chordata > Mammalia > Artiodactyla > Cervidae > Muntiacus > Muntiacus reevesi. The sequence goes on from NC_089256.1 coordinate 10,874,994, forward strand.
GGTTTTGACATGAGGGGACCGTGACCCACGGAGCTGGAATAACTCGCCAAGGCCACGTGGTTGGTGAGGCAGTGTTCTCAGACCCCTGCTTGGGGCTGGCTTGGAGGGCACCCTTGTAGTCCAGGCTTTGCCACTCTGGCCTCTGAGAACTGGAGAGATCTGCTTAACATTCCTGAAGCTCAGGTTCCTCTCCTGAGAGGAGTTTAGTGTCCTCCTCCTAGGGACTAAGTGAGGGGAGACCTGGTGAGAGAAGCCCTCAGCTCTGGGCTTGGCTGCTGTGCAGCCCGGGGCAGCATTCCCACAAATGTCTGGTTAGTGGTTCCCCATCCCATGCAACAGACCCAGCCCTGCCCAGCACAGAGCAAGCCCTCAATAAGTAGCATTTCAGCTTTTGGCCTAAAACAGGGGCCCCAACCCCTGGGGCCACAGACTGGTACCAATCCATGGCCTGTTAAGAACCAGGCCAAACAGCAGGCCGTGATCCGTGGGCCAGCAAGTGAAGCTTCACCTGTATTTCTAGCTGCTCCCCATCGCTCCTGGTACCACCTGAGCACTGCCTCCTGCAGGTCAGCAACAGCATTAGATTCTCACAGAAGCATGAACCCTACTGTGAACTGCACGTGCGAGGGATTTAGATTGCATGGTCCTTAAGAGAATCATCTGGAAACCATCAAGTCTTCCCCAGTCTGTGGGAAAATTGTCTTCTATGAAATCAGTCCCTGGTGCTGAAAAGGTTAGGGACTGCTGCCCTAAAAGAAATATCTGTGTCAATAGATCCATCTCCTTCCCCCGCCTTCAATACTATACCCCCGCCCAGTGAAAATATGCGTCACTTCTGAAGAACTTCCTCGCAGAAGTGAATGACAAGGGAGAGAAATTAACACTGTCTGAGTGTTAGAGAAAATCCGGCCCTGACTGAATCCAGAAACAAGCAGTGGCCAGGGAGCCTGGCTGGGTACCCGCCCCCCCCCTCCTCCCCAGTGCTAGAGCACCCCTCATCCCCTCACTATGCCCCAGCACAGGGTAAGTTCTTCCCCTGGTTCCTGCTGGGGCATATTCTGGCCAAGTTGGGGGCAGCTAGTGACCATGTCAAAACAGACTTAGTGGGCTGTGGGAAGGGTGTGGTTAGAGAAATATGGATCTCATTGACCCCCGAGGACCAAGTGAAGTGGGGGTTTATGCAAAGACTGAGGCCTTAAATTCAGGAGGCCCTGAAGCTGGACTGGAGAGGGAGATGGCATCCGACTGAGTGTGACTTGGCTCTGCCCCCTACCGTTAGGAAACCTGTTGTGACAGAGGTCTTGAACTTGGCCCGGGGAAAAGTTCTGGGTGAGAGGGTTCACAGGACGCTTTGGAGCAAACTTACCCCCAGATTACTGCTCTGTGAAGGGAATTCCCCCTGGAATTCTGGGGTCAACAAAAAGATTGCCTTCCGTACACAGGCTTTTTATTGGGACAACTGGCTTAACACGAAAGATAATACTTATTTCACTCTTAATTCCAGAATACATTTCCAATGAAGTAAAGTTGATGACAGAACACCTACTATGTGCCAGAATTTTTTCTAGAGCTTTCTATGAATTAGCTCATTTAATCTTCACTACAATGGTATGAGAGTCCAAGGAAGAGTCCCTTGGACTGCAAGGAGATCCAACCAGTCCATCCTAGAGATCAGTCCTGGGTGTTCATTGGAAGGACTGATGTTGAAGCTGAAACTCCAATACTTTGGCCACCTGATGCGAAGAGCTGACTCATTGGAAAAGACCCTGATGCTGGGAAAGATTGAGGGCAGGAGGAGAAGGGGACGACAGAGGATGAGATGGTTGGATGGCATCACTGACTCAATGGACATGGGTTTGGGTGAACTCCGGGAGTTGGTGATGGACAGGGAGGCCTGGCGTGCTGCAGTTCATTAGGGTCACAAGGAGTCAGACACGACTGAGCAACTGAACTGAACTGAACAATGGTATGAGGTATGGATGATTCCATTTTGCTATTTAATGGATAGGAAGTGATCTGGGGGAAAGGTGTAAATATAAAGGTATCAGAATAAAATATTTGGGTGAGAAAGAACCTGGTTAGCCTTAATACCAAAGACAGAAAACCATAAAGGAGAGAATAATAGTTTTTTAATATGTACTTATTTATTTTATTTTTTGGCTATGATGGGTCTTTATTGCTACACATGGGCTTTCTCTAGTTGTGGTGAGTGGGGTTCTCACAGTGGTGACATTTCTTGTGGAGCGTGGGTCTAGGGTGTGTGGGCTTCAGTAGTTGCAGAGAGCGGGCTCGGTAGTTGCGGTCCAGGGTTCTAGAGTGCAGGCTCAATAGTTGTGGCACATGGGCTTTGTTGCTTCATAGCGTGTGGAATCTTCCTAGACCAGGGATTGAACTGGTGTCCCCTGCATTGCAAGGCAGATTCTTAACCACTGGACCACCAGGGAAGCCTTGAAAATAATAGTTTTTGTTGTTGTTGTTTTAAACATTGAAAATTAGAAGTATCTATACAAACCATAAATAAAATTAAAAGATTAATTAGATGCTAGGAAAATAAGCATGAATAAGCAATTTCTGAGGAATAAAAACTGTCAAATAAAAAGCTTAAAATGTCCAATCCTACTGGTGCTCAAAGAAATGAAAATAAAATAGAAATTTGATGCCATCTTCTTCACGTTTCTGTTAAGCAGACATTTCGAAAAAGATGATAACAACCAGGGATGGTCAAAGTATAGGAAATGTACATTTCTTATGCTGGTTCATACATTTTCTCTTTACTAGCTGGTCACAGGTATTGCATTGTTTATTTAATTTTGCCCAATTACTGTTCACTTAGATCATTTTCAATTTTTTTTTTTGTCTTTTGAATGCAAAGATCATCTTTGTTCATCCATTCTTTGCAACTTTGACAATTTCTTTAGGAAAGGGCCCCAGGAATGGAAATTTTAGGGCAGAGGATTTGAAACCTCTTGATGCTGGTTCCAAATGACTTCCCATGAAGGTAGAATATGTTTGGCTTGACAAGGGGAGCTGGGTAAGAGCAGAGCTCAGAGCAGCCCTGGGCCTGGAGAAAAGAGGCAACAGCAGAGCGAGGAGAGCCTGGAGGCTGCCTTGCAGATGAGGAGCATGGGGCAGGAGGGACTTGGAGGAGAGAGGCAGACGGGGAGAGGTGGGAGAGCAGAAGTCAGAGGACGGGGTATAGGGTGGAGCCTTCCAGGCTGGCCATCCCAGGGAGGATAGTTGATGCCCAGGCCTGCCCCACAAGGGAGGCAGGGGGACCCCATGGGGCAGATTGGCCTGGATTCTAGCACTTCACTTACTGGGGCAGTCACCCAGCTTCTCCAAGTCTTAAGTGAAGTGAACCAGGCAAAGCACAATGACTGGTAGATGGTCAGTTGCGAAGTGGTCAATAAATGGTGGCTGTAGTTACTAGTCGGCACTCCAGAAGCATTCACGGATTTGATTCTGGAATTTTGGCTAGCACTTAAATAAGACATTCCCTGTGCCAGTCATTGGCTTCCCAGGTGGCACAGTGGTAAAGAATCCACCTGCCAATGCAGGAGACACAGCTTTGATTCCTGTGTTGGGAAGATCCCCTGGAATAGAAAATGGCAACCCACTCCATTAATCTTGCCTGGGAAATCTGGACAGAGGAGCCTGGCAGGCTACAGCCCCTGGGGTTCCAAAGAGTTGGATATGACTGAGCACACACACACGTGCCAGCCGTTATTCTAAAGTGTATATGTCTAGTTCAAACCGAACAATCTGATAAATGAGGAAATCTAGGCACAGAGCGGTTGGGCGCCTTGCCAAAGTCATCAGCCAGCAGCACAGCTGTGCTAGACCTGGGCACCCAAGCTCATGGCCCCACCCAATGCCACCCTGCACATCAGTAATATCAGAATCTCAGCAATGCCAACTGCAGAGAAGGAACAAAAGTCTGAATTCATTTGGGGGTGAGGGATAGTTGTCACATTGACTCAGAAAACGGTTGTGGTGCCTGCATCAACGACTCCTCCAGGTCGCCTTCATGTAGGGTCGAGGTGGATCCCAAGGGCCCTGGCTGCAGGCTGCTCCCACAGGCTGGAGGCCAGAGGCCCCAGACTGCACTTGGGGCCCCTGGGTCTCACCCATCGTGCTAACTGCTGGCTGGCCAGCCTTGCTCAGGAAGAAAGTCTGGAAAAAGGCAGCCAGGCGGTGTCCCTGGAAGGAGGCCCAGTGCAGAAGCTCCAGAAAATGACAGTGATCTAGGTTCAAAACGCCTCTGCTGAGTCACTCAGGGGAAGTTGGTCTGCAATCAGCTCACTTGGAAGAAGGCGGGGATGTGGGAGATGCAGTGAAAGATTTGCCTCAAACAAGTTAAAATTAAAAGAGGGTGGGGTGACTGGCGGGACCAACTTATCCTTGGTGTGGAGGGGGTGTCAGTACACAGCACAGTCTTGGGAGCCAGAGGGACCCGCAAGCAAGGCCAGGCCCCATCAGCCCCAGCTGTCCCTGGACCTCATCTTCTTTTCCTGTAAAACAAGGGCCATGACACCTACCTCATGGGTGCCCGAGGAGAGTAAACGAGATAATATGCACAAATAGCACAGTGCCTAGCTTACTGTAAGCTAGTATCATGAAACATTCGCTGGTAACTAGTGTATCTGGTTCATGTACCCTGTGCAGACCGAGTAATGTGGGTTGGCTGATTCAGGGTTCTCAGCATCACGTGCCAGGAACTTGGGAGAAGCTCAAGTGCTCAGGCCCCATCCCAGACCTGCTGAATCAGCCTTAACCAGCCTCCCAGGGGATTATGATGGTTGCTAATGTTTGAGAACTGCCACCTAACTGATAATATGAGTATTGCTGTTATAGAACAAGGTGAAAATTTTTAATCTTACTAATAGGGGGAGCCACTGTCCTGGTTTGCCAGGGACTGTCCTGGGTTAACACTCAAAATCTCACATCCCAGGAAATTCCTCGGTCACAGGAAAACTGGAACCTTGGCCTCCCCCATTAACAGTTGGACCCAGGGACTTCCCTGGTGGTCCAGTGTTAAGAATCTGCCTTCCAATGCAGGGGATGCAGGTTCGATCCCTGTCTGGGAACTATGATGATTCCACATGCCAGCAGGCAGCTAAGCCTGCACCCTACAACTAGAGAAAGACCAGGCCACATAACAAAGACCCAGCATAGCACACCTGCCCCTCCAAAAACCAAATAGTTGGAACCATACTGTACCCTAGGAAGGGATTGTGGGATTGTGGCAAAAGAAAGCCAACCAGGCGACGGGGAGGGAATCTGAGGGGCAGGTGCTTAGCTGACTAGTTGTGGGGGGAGGTTGCTGTCAGAGGAGGCGTGGGTGGGATGGCAACTGGGCAAGGCGTGGGGTGAAGGCCAACTGAGAGACCCTGACAGCTGAGGGGCCATCCTGGGGACCCCAAGTCCTCAGCACAGCTCAGGGGTGGCTACTGAGTGTGGGCTTCCTTTGTAGAAACTGAGGCAGAGGCTGAACTTCAGAGGAAGGCGGCTGTGGAGCCTCAGAAACTGAGTCTGCAGCTGCCCTGGGGCTGCTGTAGGCTGGGGACCAGGGAGAGAGGAGGGCAGTGCAGGTCTGTCTGACTCAGGTTTGAAGGCATGGAAGCCCCTGCTGCTATCTATAATCATTATTAATCCATTTAATAGACACTCGGCATTAACACTGTAGCACCAGGCCTGGCCCTGGATCTGGGGTCATACATGTACATCATTGTAGATTGGACAGACTGGTCAGCAAGTTAAGCCAGGCTCTGAGAGACCAGCTTGGGTGAAGAGAGAATCGTCATAGTCAAGTGTTAGTTTACAAAGGGTTGGGCTCCTCGACCCACTTGCTTCTTTTATTAACCAGTTTTTACTGGGAAACTATATGGCTCAAGGAATCAACATAATGCTCCCTGGTGGTGCAGTGGTTAAGAATCCACCTGCCAATGCAGAGGACATGAGTTCCTTCCCTGGTCCAAGAAGATTCCACATGCCATGGGGCAACTAAGCCCATGTGCAACAATTACTGAGCCCGTGATTTAAAGCCTGTGCTCTGCCACAGGAGAAGCCCCTGCAAAGAGAAGCCCACAAAATGCAACTAGAGAGTAGCCCTCACTGGCCATACTAGAGAAAGCCTGCACGCAGCCAAAAAAAAAAAAAAAAATTATGCCTCCAAATTAAAAAAAAATATATATATATATAATTAGCATAAAAATGGGACCCATCTGGTGGTCTCAACCCTGGCCATCAATTGAATCCTCTGGGGAGCTTTAAAAACTCTTCATACCTGGGCTCTGACCCAGGCCAACTGCACCTGATTCTCCAGGGATGTGGCCTGGGCAGCAAGGTTTTTTCCCCAAACTCTGGAAATGATTCTAATACTAATATACAATCCTTTGCAAACCACTAGTTGTGAATTCGAGATGATGACATGTCAGGAACCTTAGCTATATACCTTACATCTCTTCTCAGAACCTGGTTTCCACCTGGAGAGGGTTGCCAAGCGGTCTCATGCCATCATGGCATCCTAAGTTTCCTCTCCACTTTGCCAGTTCTGCCCAGGAGGTTGGGGCCTGAGCGGCAGGTGGTGTTAACCTCAGTGGGAGGAGCTGGGTGAGTCACGTGTGGGTCACACACTTAGTCACTTGGGGGATGGGGAGAAGAGGGGAGGCCACCCTCATCTCAGGATGTTGCGGGGGCGATGCAGGGGTGTATGAAGAATGTTGTCAGAGCTGCTCAGAAGAAAAGATGGACCTTCGCTCCTTTCATTTCCTCTCCCTACTCTCGGTGGCCTTGAAACTAGCAGAAGGCCCTGCAGTCAGAGAAGGAGGTTCAAGGGGCTGGTTCATGTTTTCACTGCGGAAGGGGGGAGGGAATCCATGACCGTCTCCCCAGAAGAATGCATATGTACACACAATTTTGCATGTGATTTTTGAAAAATGTTTATTATTTGTTTATTTTTGGCTGTGCTGAGTCTTCATTGCTGCTTGGGCTTTTCTCTAGTTGCAGCAAATAGGGGCTACACCCTAGCTGTGGTGTGTGGGCTTCTCATAGCAGTGGTTTCTCTTGTGGAGCACCAGCTCTAGGGTGTGCAGGCTTCAGTAGTTGTGAAGCTGGGCTTAGTTGCCTGGGAGTGTGTGGGATCTTTCCAGGTGAGGGATTGAACCCATGTCCCCTGCATTGGCAGGAGGATTCTTTACCACTGAGCCACCCGAGAAGCTCCTACATACGATTTTGAGGAAGGGTCGAGAGGGGGTCAGCCACCCTACCCGTCACCCCACAGAACCAAGGCTAATAACCCCCGTACTAGGGTTCCTGGTGGTCCCTAGGGCCCCTTAAGGGACCCTTGTTCATCAGACACAGGGAGGAGAGGAGGATCTGGGCAACTTCCCCCAGAAAGCAGGCTGCTGTCCTGCAGATTAGAACCAAGCAAGCTGCCATTACATCCACGTGGTAGGAAAGCACTCAAGGCGGGGCCTCAAGTCACAATTTCTGACTCAGTAGGTCTGATATGGGCCTGGGTGACTTGCATTTCTAACAAGTTTCCAGGTGATGCTGAAGCTGCTGGTCTGGGGACCAAACTTTGACAGCCACTTACCCAATTATTTTACCTCTGTTCATCAGTCCAGGTACGTGTCCCACGATTGAACAGGAAGCTGATTTGAGTTAGAGTTAATGGTTTCCCTTATCGTCGCCAGGATGTATGTTCTACTGAAAGCACCCATCAGTTCTTGGCTGGTAGAACTCAGCTTTCTTATGTTTAAAATTTCACATTAGCATGATAATGCGCTGTTTGCCACAATGTGTGTGTGTGCGCACGCATGCATGAACATTCATGCACCCTCATTCATATCCAACTCTTTATGACTCCATGGACTGCTAGGCTAGGCTAGGACTCCATGGACCCTGCTAGGCTCCTCTGTCCATGGAATTTTTCAGGCAAGAATACTGAGGATCTTCCTTCTCCAGAGGATCTTCCCCACCCAGGGATCAAACCTTTGCCTCTTGTGTCTCCTGGGCTCTTTACCAGCTAAGCCACCAGGGAAGCCCCAAGCACAATGGTGAAACTCTGCAAAGTGAGAGTCCTGGGGGATGAGAGTATCTCCAGCTGGTACAGAACACCCACCTTTAGAGAAAGCTCCAAGAACACTGAGCTTTTGTGTGTTCTCAGGTTGGATTCAGAGCTCTGTACATTGAATGTGGCTGTCTACATTTTCAGAAGAGTGAGTGTTTGAGAAGCAAACTGGGATCCAATTTGCCTTTGTGTAAAAACTTCCCGTAAGTAAGGAAACTACTTGCTGGCTGTGGGAACACTTCTGAGTTTGCTGCCTGGCCAGGCAGAATCTTGTGGCTGTTATAGGCAAAGGAGCAAACTCTAATTGTTGAGTTGAAAGCAGATGAGACTTCTCCTGGGTGGACTGGCTGAGCTGGGTCCCAAGGCACAATGCATCCAGGCTGGATTTCATTCAGATGCTGAGTTGATGTCCTTTGTAGGGCAGTGATACTCAGATTTTATCGCACATACGAATTACCTGGGGATCTTGTTGAAATGCAGATTTTTTTTTTTTTTTGTAGCCTGGATTTACTTATTTTAAAATATTTATTTATTTGGCTGTGTCAGGTCTTAGTTGAGGGACACAGGATCTTTTGTTGTGGCACATGGACTCTCTAGTTTGGGGCATTCAGGCTCTGCAGTTGTGGTGTGCAGGTTTAGTTGTTCCAAGGCATGTGGCGTTTTAGTTCCGTGACCAGGGATCAAACCCATGTGCCCTGCATTGCAAGGCAGATTCTTAATCACAACAATCAGAGTTAAGAATTTTGTTCTGATTTTGATTGAGTAGGGCAGGACTAAAGGGGAACTATCAGAACATCCTTCGCCCTGCTCAGCATCATATTCCCAATACCCAGCCCAATGCCTGCCATGGGTGGAGTCCAATAAATCTGTGTGGAAGGAACGAATAGGCAGGCAGCCACACCACCCCTCCCCATTCTAGTTGACAGTCTTCTCTGCCCTCAGCCCAGAGGGGATGAGAAGCTTCCTCTAGCCCCCAAGTTAACCTGCTTCAACTGTCATCACACAAAGAGTACCCAGGAAGGGATCTGATCTCTACACCCTGGGAAAAAAGACCCAAAGTTTTTTGCCAAGTATCCAACAGTTTCAATCAAAAGAGAAATCACTTTATACAAAAGACTGTAATCTTACAGTCAGGGGCAGGGGGCAGTTTCCATGAAAAGCAACGTCAGACAATCCACTTGGTGTCCTTTATAAAGAGTATCATTTCTAGGATCTGTACTATGGATGTCCACACTTAGCTTTAGCTTTTGTCTACTTAGGAAGCGCACATCATTGTCCCATTCATAGGCGGGGAAGCTAAAGATTGAAGCAGGTAACTTACTCAAAGGCATATAAAAGTCAGAGGCAGAGCCCGAATGCAGGGCTGATGGACATCAGGAGGCTGTGTCTCTAAATGAGTGCTCACCTGCCTTCATCCTCTGGCTCCTTGCAGGACGGGGACACCGCTCATAGCCACCTGTGGTCTCCTTCTCGCGTTAGATTTGCTCTGCAAGAGGGTGTCATTTGGGGCCAGACACTGACCACATAAAATGTTCTCGTCAAAACTTTAGGCATATTTGAGTAAGAGGAAATCAGACAGACAAGAGTTCCTCTGCTTTTCTTTATTAATGAGTTGGGATACACAAAGACTTAATAAAAGTTACACAAAAGGCTCAAGCATCATCGAGATCTTCAGGCATCACTCGTTTCACGACAACGGCCACCAGCGTAGACAATGGCTAACACTGTGTGATAGAAGCTGGGTGCTCACGGGCGCTCAGCAATTCAAGTGTCTTGCATTCTAAGTAAACCCAACGTGGAATCCCTACTCCAATGGGGGCGGAAAAGGGAAGGGACCTGTCTCTGGCTCTGGATTGACTGTAACACGTCTGAGGGGCCTCTGAGGTCAGAGCGGCCATGTGTTAGTGGGTCTTGTCTCCTGGGAACGGGAGACAGGCCACACGAGGCTCACAGGCACTCTCCACAAGAAGATGGGGGTGGGGTGGGGTGCACAAAGTCCTAACTGAAGCCATCCGGTGTCCCCTGTGAGGCAAAGCACCCTGTGAGGGGAAGTCAGTGGCCATGGCCCCAGGCGTGGGGGTGGGGAGGATGGCTCGGATTGCTTGCCCTCTGAGGGGAGAAAAGGAGCCCTCTGGGTGGGGGGAGGGGCAGGATGTCAGAAGGAAGTCTGTGAGTGCACAGTGACAAAGGCTGGGGGTGAGGGGATTTCAGGAATGCTGTGCTGCAGGGGCATGAGGGTAGCACAATTCAAATGGAAAGCCAGTAGGAACACCAGAGAGTCACCAAAGACGCAGGTCTCATTGGGCTCTGCACTCAGGGAGGAGCATGGCTGCTGGTTTTCCAAACTGACCCTGCCAGGTGCCCATGTGTTGGGGCTACCCCTGGGTATACTCTAGCTCAGGCCCAGGTGGAAGCCGTCACTGCCCCAAGAGCCCACAGTTCTCTAAAATGCAGAGAACCATCTTTCAAAAGTGTTATTTACCCATCGCAGCTGTGGGGGAAATGAGGTCATGGGAAACGAAGGCAGACTATTAACTCAACAGGGAGGCTGCCGAAGGCCATCGTTTACCCAGTTTCTTCCTTCAGCATCGTGGGCTATGTGCTGAGTGCAGGAGAGATGCCCTGGAAGATGGGGCTGGGGTAGATGGCACTGCCTTAATTGGGGGAGGGCCCGGAAGCAGCTGGAATCCCCTTGTCTGGTTACATTCAGAGCTAAGGGCTTCATTCTAAGTCAACTGGTCTGCTTCCAACAAGACTCCCCCGTGCCATCGGGGAACTGCAGGCTCCACAGTGGATAAGGGTGCTGGTGGTGGTCCATGCCCGGGAACGTTTCACAGCGGATGCTGCCCTGTGGGCAAGGCTTCCTGGCCCACTCCACCACTCTCTCCATCACCACATCTCCATCCTTCCTTCTTCCCTCTGTCTTGCTTCTTCCTCATCTCCAGTTTATGGCCGCCGCCGAGCTGTACCTGGGCAGCTGGGATGTGGCCCAGAGGAGCATGGCAGTTGGAAACGGCCTTGTCCTGTCAGTGTTTAGAAGGCCCACTAACGTTACAGGGTCTTGGGAAGATCTGAATGCGTGAGCTGAATGTTCTTTGTTATCCTTCCTTTTCGACTCAGAAAAAAAGGGTCATTTAGACAAATGATGAAGGCTAATTCTCCAACAAACTATTTCGTTCGGCAGCAGAGTCACTCTTTGGCTGTGCCCCCACCCCTTCCCCCACGTTGCTGGTGACCTCGCTGAGTTAGGAACATAGCATATTTTCAAAACTAAAGAATCCAGGTGTCTCCACGTCCAGCGGGGTGCTCACTTGCTCCGGAGTTTCTTTCTCCAAGTGGTGGCCGGGCCACCTGCTAGGGACGTTCTACTTTGCTTGGTGGCCTGATTTGTAACAGAGAGAAAATACGGTCACTAGCCGACTGCCTCGTCTTCCTACTTTCTCTCTGGGGTGTGCTGTGGTTCCTGCTGCCCCTCACCCTGCCCCATCCCACCCCGTCTGGCTCATACCAGCAGCACCTGAGGCAGGTGGGCATTGTCAAGGAGCTGGGGGCCGGCCCCGTGTAGAAACAGGTGTAGGAGAGCCGTGTCATCACCCCAACCTTTCTTTCTCTTCCAATTATACTAAAGATCCAAGAGGTTAATAAAAGTTTGTGCCAGAAGGGCAACCTGTAATACTAAGTTTGCAAATACTTCAAGGGGTTTTTGCTCATTTATTGGACTGAAGAAGTGAGTCAGTTGACTCAAAGGGAAAATGGCTTCAGGTCTTGGTGCTGTTTTAGCAAGAACAGTATTGGATCATTTTTGGTGAAGACTTAGCACAAACCAGAATTTTCCAGATGGTGTCCATGTTAGCCGACTTCAGCGTGGAGACCATTCACACCTGCTCAGTGTGTTTGTATCAGAGGCACCAGATAGTGCAGGTGACGGGAGAACGCTCTCTCACAGATGCTGCGAAGAACACAGAACTTAACCCACAACAGGTGAAAAAGAAATGAACACTTGCACAATGCCAGTCAGTTTGCTTAGTTTATACATCTCCAGGTTAAGGCGAGGCCCTCTAAAAACCGATGTGCCAGCCTCTCTCCTCAGCAAAACAAAATTTTGTTTCACGATATCTGTGTCCTGAGCCACAGTAAAGCCTCCTGGGTACACACATCTCTCTTCTCTCCAGCTCACAGGCTGGGAGGGGGGTCTGTTTCCCTCGACCCTCCAGCCAGCGTCCCTGTGACCTCCCCAGGCTCTCAGCCACTCCATTTCATACTGAGTTGAGTTTTGGCACGGCTGGGAAAGTTCAGTTTGAAAAAAACCCCACAAGATTCCAGACATGTTATCGGAGAGGTCTGCTGAAGACTTGAAACTTCACCAGGCAGTGGGTACAGACCCCTTTAATAAAATAATAATCCCTAAAATAATTTAAAAATCTACAAAAGACACCCAGGCTCAGACACTGTGGGCTGGGGGTGGGGATGGGGGGAGCTTGATCATGGCTTGTTTTTTTTTTTTGTATGTGGAGAAACACTTCCACATCAAACCCACACTGTGGAGTTCAGAGAAACAACAGCCATGAGAGAGGGAGGGACCGGATTGCATCAACACGGGGGCTCGGAGGCTGCTTTGCTCACCGCTGCCTCCTCGTTTCTGGTGAGACTCCGGGCCACCCGTGCCCCTCCAGAAAAGCCAGACCCTACCTCCTCCCTACCCACCCTCCCTCTCTCCCTTTCTGTGCCAAGTCCTCGGGCCAAGGGTCATGGTTAGAATGGTCTTCGATGCAGTTAGGCAGTGGAGGGGTCCCGAGGGCTGGCCGGTTCCCGGTCACTGTGCCCAGGGCCTCGGGCCATCACAATATCACGCACTGCAGTTTGTGGGTGCCCGTGGCCCGGTCTCCCCGCCATTTGGTTTTCTTCTTCTTCTTCTGGCTTTTTTCCGGAATCTGTTGCCTTTTGAGAGAAGGAAGGACAGAATGGCAATGTTACAAACGGCTTTGCTTCTCCCTGCCTCTCCTCCCTTGCTCCTGGGTCTGTGACTGGGTGGTCAGCTCTGGTTCTGGATGGGGAGCAGTTAGGGGATGGGGAGGGGTGGGGGAAGGGGGACAGGGAGGGAACATCCTGGTCCTGGACACTGGAGGATGAAGGCCTGGCCTGGAAAGCATCTCTAAGGCAGGGAAAGTGGGAAGGGAGAGAGGGCAGAGCAAAGCCTGCCATTCCTGATAACATGCTATGGCTGCATTTATGTCCATCACATATAACATCAGGCTATATGTCATACAGTTATATGTCATACAGTGGTGGCATCTATGTCTGTGTTTCATATTTTATTTTTTTTTAAGTTTTTTTTTTAATGTGGACCACTTAAAAATTCTTTACTGAATTTGTTACAATGTTGTTTCTGGCTTATGTTCGGGTTTTTTGGCCAAGAGACATGTGAGAATCTTAGCTCCCTGACCAGGAATCAAACCCTTGCTCCCTGCATTAGAAGGTGAAGTATTAACCACTGGACCACCAGGGAAGTCAACCTGCCCTTGGAACTAGGAGGTCCATAACTAACTAGGTCTATAACTAGGAGGTCCACACCCTCCTGGTGTGGTAGCATCTCTTAACACCGGGAAAACACCCATGAGAAAATAATTTCACGAGTGCAGGACTGCCAGCTAAAGCATAAAGTGAAGGCTGCCAACCACAGTCCACGCTGGGGAATAATCAGAAAAGGAGGTTTTTGGGTGTCTATGCACGAGTGTGAGTGTGTGCACGCACTGGGGGTGGGGGGCTGAGAGATGGCAGGTCAGGAAGCACATGGTTACAGCCTGCATGTGATTCCACAACTATATGACAGTCCTAGAGGTCCCCAGCATAAGACAACAGGCTAAATGCACGTCGTCTGCAAACCACTGATTAGGTGTTTCTGTGGGTTGAGGATTTGGGGAACAGGAAAGATAGAGGATGATGAGACCAGCCAGGAGGCTGTCTCTGTCATCTAAGCATGAGATGATGAAGCTTTACACCTAACTATGCAAAAGAATGTACAAGAGACCATGGCTGGGGTTTCTGACAATCCTCGCAGACCGCCAGTGTGTGGGGACTGGTGAGGAGACACATGTGCAAAGCCTCTGTGACTGCAGCCTAAGAATCGGATGCTGGTCGTTTAGCTAAAATGTCAAGGGGTGCTCTGACATCAGGGAAGAGGGGAGGGCCTACTTTTTACTGAGTTGGCAGCTTTGGTGTCGGGAGAGCCTGGGATTGAGGGGTACAGGATGGAGGTGCTGCCCAAGGGGATTCTGAGCTGCAGGATGGAGGAGATCCAGGGAGGAGGCTGCTGGTGCTTGTGGCTCCTTCCACAGGGAGTAGGGGAAGGCACAGGTGGGTGGGAGGACAGAGATCGATGGACAGAGGCATAAGAAACCCAGAAGAAGGCCCAGAAGAGCCCGGCCTGGGCCTGGACCAGGTGCCCCCGTGCACTTCCAGCCCTCCCTGCGCCCATCCTGCTGCAGAGGCCCGGCTTCCAGGTGGCGAGCCTCACTCACCTAATGACTCTAACCAGGTCGTGGAAGGCCTTGTCGACGTTGAGAGGTGGGTCCTTGGCACTGGTTTCTATGTACGGAATCTGGAAGGCAAAGCGGAGTCACTGAGATACACAAAGCCGTTTGCCCTAAAAAATGCAAAATTCTCAGAGTCCCCGAGGAACCCTGCAGAGCCCCCTGGCACCTGCAACCTCAAGCCTTGGGTGGCTTCTCACTCTTTGTTTACTTATTATTGCTTTATTTAGAAGCTGTGTGGATTTTATTTTTTACTTAGTTTTTATTGGCGTATACTCACTTTACGATGTTAGTTTCTGCTGTCCAGCACAGTGAATCAGCTGTACGTTTACACACAGCCCCTCTTTTTTGGATCTCCTCCCCATTTAGGTCCTGACAGGGCACTGAGTAGAGCTCCCTGTGCTGTACAGTAGGTTCTCATTAGTCATCTATGGTTTCTCACTCTTTAAACTTGGAAAGCTTTCCTGACAGCTTTTCTGACTCTCTCTTTGTTCTTGGTTCACAGAGATATTTCAGAGCCCCCTAAAAATAGAATGAAAAAGACCTTTTTATACACTTGGAGACTAAAGACTGTTTCATTTATCAAACTGATGTATGTTCTGATGCTATTCACTTTCCTCCCCGAGGTCTCTTTCTGTGCCCTGGGGGATCCTGCCCCTTTTCCCGGGTCCTCCTGAGGGGATGTGGGTGGGAAAGGGGATGGCCCTGGGCAGGACTCTGCACGCTGGTGGTCTCTGCATCCCTCTGGTCTCCGGCAGCCTGCCTGGCCCAGCTCTCTCTTGGTGTGCATCTGGGAGCCCAGAGCTCAGTATGTTTACAGAAGGCTCATGTCTGCATGCGGCTAGAGGGTGGCAGTAACTGGGAGATGTGGTTGAAGGGACCTCATAGGGCCATGTCTACCTCAAGCCGTGGGCAAACAAAGCCTCCATGAAGTCAGGACAGAGACTCCTCCTTTCATAGGGACCCCATAAAGGCAGGAGGCACACCCCCACTTTCCTAACAAGCGGAGACAGTGTGGGCTCTGGACAGCACGCGCTGGCCTCCCTAGATGAGATGCAGGCAAGCCAATCGTGATTAGACTGAAGAATTCTGGTATTTTTTGCAACTTTTTCCTGATTACAAAATTAAGACATTTCACTATTGGAAAAAAACACAGCAAAGAAAATAAAAATGACTGAAAGGTTAAACCTGGGGATAGGGTAAGTCGTCATCTTAGAGGAGGAGCAGGTTGTAAATGATTGCCCAGAACACATCAAAAAGTACCTTCCCACCAACAATCATCGCAGGAAATCAGATGTTCACACATTGCTGTGGCTTCGAGCAGGGGCCTTGCTCTACTGACCCAGACACAAACAGCAGAGCACAAAGGCCAGGGCTCAGACCTTCGAAATTTCCAAACTTCCATTCAACAAATATTTGAGCCTCTGATAACCCTGAGAGGAAACTGCCTTCCTGAAGTCTATTAGGTTGCAGGCTCACTGAGGTGACTGTGGGCTGTTTGGTCTCCCAGGTTTCAATGTCCCCGACCTCGCTAATCCTCACGTTAACCCGCTGAGGTAAGCAAACCAGCTATCTCCATTTTGTAGCTGGGGAGACTGAGCTCAGAGTGGTGATGTATTTGCCCAAGGCCACACAGCAGCCAGCGGAGACTCAAAATCTGGACTTCCTGCCTGGCCTGACACGGACAGGGAGGGGTGCTGAGGTGCACTCCAGAGCCTCTTCTAAGCATGACAGGCACCCCAGTAGGTCCCGGGAGCTGGAGTCCTATTCGATCTTTTGAGAGCAGAACAGTGTTCTTCCCTGTGGACATCCAGGGGGCAGGGACCTACGCAGAGCCTCTTAGATTCCTGTTATCCTGCCAGCTCGCATGTCCCGGGTTCCTAGGGCCAGACCTCTGCTGCCTGCCCACCCCTTCACAAGCACACCAGCTGTAATTTCCCTGGTCCCCAGACACTGCCACCTTTTTTTGGGGGGGTTCGGCCTCTGCAGAAGGTACTGATGTGCATTACCTGGGTTCTTAGAATTCTGAGTTCATAGTAACAAGACTTAAACTTGTGAAATCGTGCAACAAATGGTAACACTGTTTGGCTCCACTGAAGGGCCAGGAAATGCCACCTTCTTGCATTGAGTGGGGGTGACCTGCCTTGGTCAGCTCAAGAGGAACTTGCCTTATGAGCTCTAAAATTAGGACAAGAGCTAACAAGGTCATGTGGTCTAATGGTAAATGAGGTTGCAGCATCTGCTGTAAAAGCAACATAAGCTGAGACACTGGAGACCCCGGTTCCAGTGGGGGAAGGTGGGATAAGCCTCACCAGCCCCCTGTGTCTCAGTCTCTGTTACCTGAAGAATGGGGCTGCTGCTACCCCTGCACTGCCTGCTTCCCCCCATCCTTACTCACCCACCCAGAAGGGGTCTGTGAAAGCCCTCAGCATCAGCTCACTGTGTGGAGCCTGAGTCTATGGGATGGGATAGCTCCTGGCCTCTTTCTGTTCAGGATGTTGGCTGGTAGAGAGGTGGGTGCTTTCTGAGGTCTGAATCTAATTCTAAACCCAGTGGTCAGTTCAGTGCTCACCTGGAGACTTCTGAGCACATCTGTCTTGGTCGATCACTTCCTCTTCTTTGAGGCATGTCCTTTTCTTAGCTCTCAAGACCTCACTATGGTCCTCACACATCACTGACCACTCTGTTGCTTTTCCTGCTTTCCGCTCATCTCCCCACATGCATGGCACTGAAGTGTCCCCAGCCTCATTCCCAGGACTCTTGCCCTACCTACAGGGGTTTCATAACTTTTTTCCCCTTGGGTTTCAAGGCATTTTTTTCTTTTTCCATGTATATACACATATAATTATATATGTACACATAAAATTGAGGTATAATCGACATATAACACTAATTTCAGGTGTACAACATAATGATTTGGTATTGGTTGTTGTTGTTCAGCTGCTAAGTCATGTCCACCTCTTTGCCACTCCCATGAACTGCAGCACACCAGGCCTCCTTGTCCTTCACTATCTCCTAGAGTCTGCTCAAACTCATGTCCATTGGGTCAGTGATGCCATTCAACCATCTCATCCTCTATCACCCCCTTTGACTTCTGGCTTCAATCTTTCCCAGCATCAGGGTTTTTTCAAATGAGTTGGCTCTTCACATCAGGTGGCCAGAGTATTGGAAGTTCAGCTTTGGCATCAGTCCTTCCAATGAATATTCAAGGTTGATTTCCTTTAGGATTGGTTGGTTTGATCTTGCTGCCCAAGGGACTCTCAAGAGTCTTCTCCAGCACCACAATTCAAAAGCATCAATTCTTTGGCACTCAGCCTTCTTCATGGTGCAATTCTTACATCCATGCATTACTACTGGAAAAGCCATAGCTTTGACTATACAGAACTTTGTTGGCAAAGTGATCTCTGCTTTTTAATATACTGTCTAGGTTTGCCATAGCTTTCCTTCCAAGGAGTGTCTTTTAATTTCGTGGCTGCAGTCACTGTCCACAGTGATTTTGGAGCCCAAGAAAAGAAAATCTGTCACTGTTTCCACTGTTTCCCCATCTATTTGCCATGAAGTGATGGGACCGGATGACATGATGATCTTTGTGTTTTGAATGTTGAGTTTTAAGTCAGCTTTTCACTCTCCTCTTTCACCCTCATCAAGAAGCTCTTTAGTTCCTCTTCACTTTCTGCCATTAGGGTTGTGTCATCTGCACATCTGAAGTTATTGATATTTCACCTGGAAATCTAAAGTTCCATGTCTGGTTCTAACTGTTACTTCTTGACCTGCATACAGGTTTGTCAGGAGCCAGGTAAGGTGGTCTGGATTTCCCATCTCTGTAAGAATTTTCCACAGATTGTTGTGATTCACACAGTCAAAGGTTTTAGTGTAGTCAGGGAAATAGAAGTAGATGGTTTTTGGAATTCCCTTGTTCAGCCGGGAGTCAGGCCATGTCACTCCTCACTCAGAACCCCAGTGGTCTCCCCCTCACTCTGAGTAAAAGCCCTTAAGGCCTTAACCCACTGCACCCCACCTGCTCTGACCTTGCCTCCTGTTACTCACCCCTTCCATCCCTTCTGCTCTGGCCTCCTTTCACCTCCCTGCTGTTCCGTGAACTCCCACAGCAGGGCCTTTGGACTGCTGGGTTATTCCTCTGCTGGAACATTCTTTCCCCAGACATTCAGAGGACCTACTCCCTCATCTCCAGTCAGTCCTGGCTGACATGTACCCTCTAGCAAGGCTCTCCCTGATCACCTGTTTGCAAAACTGTGCCCCCCCCACCCCGCCACGTTCCCTCCCTCTCTCCCTAGTTTACCTTCCCCCAGAGCATGTTACCTTTGGGCGCACTCTAATTTACTTTGTTTACTTGTTTTTTTAAAAGCTGGGTTTTTAAAAGATTATTTATTTATTTGGCTGCATTGGCTGGATCTTAGTTGCAGCATGTGGGATCTGGTTCCCTAACCAGGGATGGAACCCAGGCCCCCTGCATTGGGAGCTTGGAGCCTTAGTCACTGGACCACGAGGGAATTCCCTGCTTTGTTTATTGACTGTCTTCTGTCACTAGAAGTAAACACCTGGAGCATGGAATTTTGTTTCCCAGGACACAGATGGTTGAATGAATATGTGAATAAACACAGAAGGCAGAGATAAGCAAAACTAACCCACAGTGAACCCTTTCCTCTACTCACAGAGCTAGGCCCACCGGGCAGAGGGAAGCGATAATCCTGTAGACTTCCTGGGAGGCTAGGTGGATGTCTACATAACTGACTAGTGAGGCCAGGGCATGGCTTGGCCAATGCAGGGGAGAGGTGGGAAGAAGCCCAGTGACCCCACCATCCAGTGGCTAAAGGGGCATCACAATGAATAGAAAAAAAAAAAACAAAAAACTTAAAGACGTCTGCTGACATGCACTGTGGGTTGGGCCAACCTGGGTTTGATCACTTCCAAGATGAAGACAGTAGTGCCTACCTCCCTGTGTGGTGGCTGGGAGTAGATGCTCCCCCAGCACAACGCCTGGCACGAGCAGCGCTCAGTGAAGGTGACTGATCCGACGGTTCTGAGCACAGTCAGGTGCTGGCTCAGAGCCAGAAGCCAACTCTTTGCACGGCCCAGTGATGAACCTGCTGCGTCAGGGCCAGGGCCAGGGCCCTCCCCAGAGCAGGGCCTCTACTGACTAACAAGGACATGCTTCCTCTCTAGGTTGGCATCTTCTTTTGCAAAATATCCCACACTGCACATGCCCCATGTCTATGGAATCCAGCCCATGACCTAGGAGGTCTGCAGGAGTGAGGTGACACTGACATCCCCTGATGTCACACTCCAACACACACACACACACACACACACCCCACCTACATTGTGTTTGGTCGCCATTTCTTTTCCTTGCTCCCTGGTGATTTTCCTCAAATGCATCAGATCGACCTTGTTGGCCACGAGGATCATGGGGAATGACTCCCTGGAGGAAAAAGGAACAGCTCGTGAGCTTTCCCTGGTGAAGGCGCCCCTGGTGAAGGCGGGGTGCCCTCGCGCCAGGCCTGACACAGCACACAGCACCTCCCTGTGGCCTGAGGCTGACTTCAGAGTCTTTCCTTCCACATCTCCAGGGATGGAAGAGGGGCCTGCGGGCAGCTGGCTGCCTTGGTTTGAAGCCTCATACCTGTTGCAAGGCGGGTGGGAACTCTCCTGGGAACCCTGTGGCTTTACACTGTCTGGGCCAGTGGCTGGGTTCCCGGGCCCACTTCTCTCACCTCCCAGTCACCGTGACACACGCCCATGCAGGCCTCATGCTGTGGCCTTCAGCAGTGACTCGTGAAGAGCACCAGGGCCAGGGGTGGGCGCACGGCTGCCCCTCAACAGTGGCAGCTACAAGATCAGGATGGCTTCCAGGAGAGTCAGGAACGGATCTGGAGGCGTGTCTGCCTGAAAATTTATGAAGGACACATGTGGCCACACTCCTGTCCGAAGTCAATGAAATGCCCGTCTCACAGCATCTTTGTCAGCAGTGAGTATTTTCATTAAGAAGTTGTAATTGATGGGTGAAAAATGGTACTTTATCCTGCTTTCTTGCACTTCTTTGATTAGCAAGAAAGTTGAATATCTTCCCACATTTGTGTCATTTATGTTTTCTCTTTAGAGATTCCTATAGTCAAGGGTTTAACCCACATTTATCTCTTAGAACTTTATGTGTATGTATGTGTACATGTATATAAGCATGTATACCTTTATCTTGAAAAGTTACTAACACTTTGCCTTTAAGATAGGTGTTAACTGGACTTTTCAAATTTACTGAGATTTGTTCAAAACTCCTATTCGTTTGTCCTTTTGTTTTTATACTAACCTCTTTAAGAGCTGATTAACTGAAAAGACCAGTTGGACTTACAACAATTTCAAATTATTTAACTACAACACGTTATGCTAAGGAAAACATGAGCCTTTAACTGTTGCTACTGTTTAGTTGCTAAGTTGTGTCTGACTCTTTTGCAACCCCATGGACTGTAGCCTGCTAGGCTCCCCTGTCCATGAGATTTCCCAGGCAAGACTACTGGAGTGGGTTGCCACTTCCTCCTCCAGGGGATCTTCCTGATCCAGGGATAGAACCTGCATCTCCTGCATTGCAGGCGGATTCTTTACCATTGAGCCACCTGTTAAGCTCAAGTCTTTAATTAGGGGTTTATAAATCTCACAGTCAAATGTGATTTAACCAATTACAATGTACATTGGAGAGAAAATTCACTTTTTCTTTGGCTGTAATAAAATCTGGTTAAATTTGAGCTGAAAAACAAATGTTATTTATGATTCCTTGAGTCATCAGTGGCGACAGTTTAGGCAGGATGGGAGGGAGCCAACCCCTCGAGGCCGTGGATGCATGTCGACCCCTCTGCCATGTGGAAAGGACTAGGGTGGGAGCTGGTGGGAGTTGAAGGAACCAAGGGCTGAATTCAATTCTGCTCCTTGAATCTCGGCTTTCATCTAAAGATCTGAGATGGACAGACAGAGCCCACCCTGAGCCAGGCGTGGGGTGTCCCGACCCTCACCTGTCCTTGACGCGCAGGATGAGCTGGTGGAAGCGGTCCACGTGCTCGAAGCTGGCCTTGTCCGTGACCGAGAAGACGATGAGGAAGCCATCCCCTGTGCGCATGTACTGCTCCCGCATGGCGCTGAACTCCTCCTGCCCGGCCGTGTCCAGAACTGCAGTAGGAGGAGGCCACTCAGGGGCTGGCACCATCCGTCTGGGAGCCCCTGGGGCCTGCAGACCCCCAGGCTACAGCTGCGCCCCGCCCAGGGTGGCTTCATGGAGCTGTCTCCACGAGGCCCCGGGCTGTGCAGTTAGGATCCAGCGGGGCCTCAGGCACCTCAATGTGAGGCTCTGACTGACTCACTTGTGGACCCACTGATTCTACCCCATGGTGCTCCCTGGGCCTTAATTCTTTGTCTGAAGAAAAAGCCTCATGAAGTCAGTGATCACCTCTGTGGCAGAACTCCTCTGGAGTCCCCAGACCCGGGCCTGGATCCCTCAGCAGCCCTTACAAGGTGAGTCTTGGGGAGGTCACCTGACTCTCTGAGTCCTTGTTTCTTCATTTGCAAAATGAACACAGTGCCTCTACTTGGCAGCCCCTTGGAACGAGAGGCCCTGGACAAGCCTGTGGGAAGCCCGAAGAGGCCTTCCCAGGTCAGAAAGGGTCCCCGACCCTGTGTGCACAGATGCCAGGCAGGACCAGGGGACGGGGCAGCCCCCTGAGAGCCAGGGCCTTTGCCACCAAGGATGAGGCTGCTGCAGGCCTCCTGGGATCTGGGAACTGAGGCGGCTGGGGAGGCCATTTCCCCAAAGGCTCTTCCCCTCACCTTCCCCATCTGTCACCCCATAAGCCTATTCTCCAGAGATAAAGGTTCTCCCTGATTGTTTCAGAGGTCACAGCCACAGCTGGGGGGAGTCTCTCTTTAGATCTGCAAGCACGACAGGCTTCAGGCCCATGGCGGTTGTGAAATTTAAACCCTTCAGCGGCTTGCAAGCTTCTGCTGCCTGCCACCCCTCCCCATTCCCCCAGCTCTCTACCTCTGACCACACACCTCCCCTCTCCTGGAGGCTGTGGAGCAGGTGGTTACAGATTCTGAAGCCCGATTCTGGGCTGAGTCTGGCTCCTCATTCCCAGAGTGTGACCTTGTGCAAATTCACTTCTCTGTGCCTCCTATTCCTAAAATGGGGCTCGTCAGGGTTGTCCTGAGTTAATATACAAAGGCCATGAGAGCAATGCTGACACAAAGAAGTCCCTTAGGAGCGTCTGCTATGAGCATCTATCCTCTCCTGGGGTTCCTTTCTCCAGCCATTCCTCCTCCCTGCTCCGCTTGCTTTGGTGAGCTGATACTGATTCACAGAATATTGCTGCCTCAGCCCTGACTCTCCACCCCCATAAAGGCCCACTTAAAAGGCCCCTAGCTGGACTGTCAGTTCCCAGAGGCAGGGACCTGGTTTGCGCGTCACCCATCTACTCGGAGCCTGGCATAAACAGTACTCAACAGCAGCTGAGTGAATAAATGAATGAGAAGTCTATACACTTTCATTTGTTCATTTATTCAAGAAATATTTGAGCGTCTACTGTTTGTCAGGCAGTGTTCTAGGCACTGTGCATACGGGGGAATGGGGCAAAATCCTTGCTCTCATGTGACTTACAATCTAACAGGAAGACAGATAAATAAATGAATGGGTACTGTAATTTCTAGTAAAGATGGGTACATACTTGGAACAGTAGCACCAGTTGGACGTAACTGGTGGGAGCTGGTGTCACTTTGGGTGGGGAAAGATGGCATCTCTCCTTCTCCTTTGGGAGAAGCTTTTGAGCAGTGACTAAATGATGAGGGTGGGGGAGCCACGTGGCCAATGGCAAGAGCATTCCGGGCTGAGGGAACATGGTGGGTGGAGGTGTGCAAAGGCAGGCCAGCTGAACTGGGGAAGTGGAGGGACTGGTGAGTGGAAGATGGCGGGAGGTGGGGCAGGTCAAGGGTGGGTGGGACTGCTGCATCCAGATAAGGCTGACTTCATTCACGGCAGAGACTGGGCAAAAGAGAGAGATGATCTACAGGACATCTGAAAAGTTTACCCTGGTTGTTGGGGAAATCCAGACCAAGAGTAGAAGCAGGGGCGCTAGGTAGGAGGCTAGGTAATAATCCAGCAAGACAAGATGGACAGTTGGACTGAAGGTGGGGTGAGGTGGATGCTGTGAGTGGCCCGATTCACGCCACTATCTAAGACAGAGCCAACAGGAGCAGGGTGTTCTGGAAGGGAACATGGGGATGTGGGGGTGAGAGAGAAGAGCATTGAGGATGGTGGCTGTTTGGGGCCTGAGCCAAATGAATGGTGGTATCATATCCTAAATGGGGGAAGATGGTCAATAACAGGGTTGGAGGGGCCCTCAGTTTCTGACACACTTCAGAACCTCTCAGACATGTATGCGGGACTTCAAACAGGCACTTGGAGACTTAAGTCAGAAAACTAGAAGAGCGGCAAGAGACACAGGCACAGGAGTTGCCAGTGTGTGGATGGCCAGGAAAGTCATAGCACAAGCTAGTCAGGAGCCCCCGGAATCCACATCTCAGGCAGACACTGTGAGATCATGCCTGAGAAAGTGATCTCGTCCCCACAGCCTGTCGCCCTGCACCCCCCCCGAGTCACTCAGCAGGGCAGAGGGCCAAGGCTGGGTGGTCACACAGACACAAGCTGTACCCACACGTAAGAGTCCGGGGCTCCTCATGGATGAAAGCAGGCAGGGCTCCTGCGTCTTCAAGTCCTTTAAGTTCTGACATCCTAGAATTCTTTGGTTTGAATGTTAATAATAAATGAAGGGGTTAAGAAAATAAGATTTACAGCTGAGGACCAGTGGGGAGACTGAGGAAGTTTCCCCAATTTCCTTGGGAAGAGGGATGAAGACTGACCTTCACCCAGAGAGACTGAATCCCACTCAGAACTGTAGTCAACAAAACAGATGCAAATGGCATGGATTTGACTAAAGTGGGGATGGCAAGGCCTGAACTGAACAGCAGAAGACATTCAGGTAATATTGTAATTCATGTATGCACAGATTTTGAGGGTATATATTACCTGAAACAAAAATAGAGATCTAAGATATCTAAATACCATCATTCGGAATTAAAAAAAAAAATTCAACAGGGAGTTGAAAATCAAAATGGACCCCTCTAGAAAGGAAAAATAGTCATTCCAGACATCAACCGCCTTATAAATTACATTATCCATGCTTTCTAAAAGAATTCCTGGAGGACATACTCCAGCAAAGTGAAAAATAGATCCATGAAAAAGAAAGATGAGTGGTATTATAAATGATGCCAACAGTGGTATGCAAAGGAAACAGCAAAACCTGAGTTAAGTTTCAACACATATTATAATAAATATTATAAAACAATTTGACGACAATGAAAGACAATCTAGAACTAAAATCTATGATGATCCATATGTGAATGTAGGGGCTGGGAAAAATGTTATCATTGATAAATACTAAAGTTCTTGCCTCATTTGGGAAGAGTCTAAAGATACTGATTACATCCAGATGTTGAAATAAAAATGTAAGTATACACACATATATGTACAATATATAGAATAATCACCCGAGATAAAACTCAAAACTTCCTAATCATTAGAGGAAAGAAAACAGGACAAAGTAAATGGGACCAGTTCAATGAAAGGCAAAAATAAACTATACACGGAGTTCCCTGGTGGCTTAGTAGTTAGAATTCTGGATTTTCACTGCCACAGGTTCAATCCCTCATTGGGGAACTGAGAGCCTGTAAGCCACACAGTATGGTAAACAAACAAACAAAAAAACTGTACACAAATAAGAAAGTTTAAAACATAGATGTGAAATAAGATGGCAGAAATAAATCTATGATGAACAACAGCAAATGGGTTAAATCCACTTATTAAAAGCAGATACTCAGTACAAAATCCACTTATCTGCTACTATAAAAGATATGTATAAAACAAAATGACACAGAAGAAATAAACAATGAAAGAAATGTAATATGCACCCACAAAACAGAATTCAAGACTAAGGCATTAAATAGAACAAACCAGAGTATTTAGGGGAAAAGTATAGCATCAAAAAGTATCAAAGTCATGAGTTATAAATATATAAGAATATTGCCTAAATTATATGTATATGTATAAAAAACTGATTTTTTAAAACAGTAGGAACTGACAGATCCCACAATCATTGTGGGAGAATTGAACAACCTTTCCTTAGAGACAGAAGAAGTTACTCCCAAAATAATGATGTATCATTAAATAACACAATTCAAAAATGTAAACTGAGAGACTGAAAGAACAAACTTTACATCCAAACCATAAATAAATATTTTCAAACACATGTGAAACAGTCATAAAAATTGGCTATATATTAGGTCATAAATTAAAATGTCAACAAATTCCAGAAAGCAGAAGTCATATGGAACATCTCTTGCACTATAAGATCAGAACTGAACAGTAACATGATTCTAAAAGAAACTATCCACTTGAAAAATCTAAAAAGCTATAGTGCTCTATGGTGTGGTGGTGGTTTAGTCACTCAGTGGTGTTCGACTCTTGCAACCCCATGGACTGTAGCCCTCCAGACTGCCCTGTCCATGGGATTTTCCAGGCAAGAATACTGCAGTGGGTCACCATTTCCTTCTCCAAGGGATCTTCACAACCCAAGGATGGAAACTGAGTCTCCTCCATTGCAGGCAGATTCTTTACCGACTAAGCCACCAAGGAAACCCATATAGTGGGTTTATAGTGCTCTGTAACTCTCCGGTAAAAGAGAAAAGTGAAGCAGAGATTACAGACAATTTAGAATTGTATGATAATAAACAATAATAACCCCCTCTGCTTTGAGACCAAAGTGGCACTCAAAGGAAAATTACGGCTTTAAATGTACTTTGAAAAACAAGAAAGACTGAAAAGTAACTAAGCATTTAAACCAAAAGGCTAAAAAGAAAAAATAAAACCAAAGAAAGAAGAAATTGTCAATAAAAGTAGAAATTAAGAAAATGGGAAGAAGGGAAAAGTAGCTGATATCTAAAAATCAAAAGCTGATTCTTTGAAAACTAATTTAAAAAGAACCTTTTAGGAATTCTTATCAGAGGAAAAATAAGATATTTGGAATGAGAAAAGGGCCCTGTCTATGGATATAGATAAATATTTAATTACAAGAGAAAACTATCTACAGTTTTATAGCAATACATTTTCAACTCTTTATTTAACTTAAGAAAATATGAATGAACAAAACTGGCTCAAGAAAATATGTAAAACCCAAATAGGTCAATACTTATCAGTGAAATTGAAGAGACAAAACTATTCTGTGAGGAGCACAAAACTAGTTTTATAATCAACGTGGCTCAGTAGTAAAGAAGCTGTCTGCCAATGCAAGAGATGTGGGTTTGGTTCCTGGTTCAGGAACATCCCTTGGAGAAGGAAATGGCAACCCACTCCAGTATTCTTGCCTGGAAAATCCCACAGACAGATGAGTCTGACTGGCAATAGGCCATGTAGTCACAAAGACTTAACACCTAAAGTCACACCAACCATAGAACAACAAGAACAATACAGAACTTTCTAGCTCATTGTAACAACCTAGCATAATCCTAATAACAGCTTGGACAGAAATAGCACGTGGGCATGTAGTGACTGCCAGCCCTGGACCGCCTCTGGGGGACAGAAGTAGCCTGCATTGTGACCTATGAGGTACACCCGCCCATTTGCCAGTTACTTTCTCAGCACTTATTTGGTGCTAAGCCACTGTGCTGCTTGGTACTTTGGGTGGTTAAAAAATAAGATGCATCTCCTTCTCAGGGTACTTAAGAGGCCAGTTGGGCTGATACTTAAATAATAATACAGGATAGAACAATGGACTGGCTCCAAATTGGGAAAGGAGTACATCAAGACTGCATATTGTCACCCTGCTTATTTAACTTATATTATACAGAGTACATCATGCGAAATGCCAGACTGGATGAAGCACAAGCTGGAACCAAGATTGCCGGGAGAAATATCAATAATCTCAGATACGTAGATGACACCACCCTTATGGCAGAAAGTGAAGAGGAACTAAAGAACCCCTTGATAAAAGTGAAAGAGACAGTATGGTACTGGCACAAAGACAGAAATATAGATCAATGGAACAGAATAGAAAGCCCAGAGATAAATCCACGCACCTATGGACACCTTATCTTTGACAAAGGAGGCAAGGATATACAATGGAAAAAAGATAACCTCTTTAACAAGTGGTGCTGGGAAAACTGGTCAACCACTTGTAAAAGAATGAAACTCGAACACTTTCTAACACCATACACAAAAATAAACTCAAAATGGATTAAAGATCTAAATGTAAGACCAGAAACTATAAAACTGCTAGAGGAGAACATAGGCAAAACACTCTCCGACATAAATCTCAGCAAGATCCTCTATGACCCACCTCCCAGAATAATGGAAGTAAAAGCAAAACTAAACAAAGGAGACCTAATGAAACTTAAAAGCTTCTGCACTACAAAGGAAACTATAAGTAAGGTGAAAAGACAGCCCTCAGATTGGGAGAAAATAAAAGCAAATGAAGAAACAGATAAAGGATTAATCTCAAAAATATACAAGCAACTCCTGAAGCTCAATTCCAGAAAAATAAATGACCCAATCAAAAAATGGGCCAAAGAACTAAACAGACATTTCTCCAAAGAAGACATACAGATGGCTAACAAACACATGAAAAGATGCTCCACATCGCTCATTATCAGAGAAATGCAAATCAAACCCACAATGAGGTACCATTACACGCCAGTCAGATGGCTGCTATCCAAAAGTCTACAAGCAATAAATGCTGGAGAGGGTGTGGAGAAAAGGGAACCCTCTTACACTGTTGGTGGGAATGCAAACGAGTACAGCCACTATGGAGAACAGTGTGGAGATTCCTTAAAAAACTGGAACTAGAACTGCCATATGACCCAGCAATACCACTCCTGGGCATACAGACTGAGGAAACCAGATCTGTAGGAGACACGTGCACCCCAATGTTCATCGCAGCACTGTTTATAATAGCCAGGACATGGAAGCAACCTAGATGCCCATCAGCAGATGAATGGATAAGGAAGCTGTGGTACATATACACCATGGAATATTACTCAGCCGTTAAAAAGAATGCATTTGAATCAGTTCTAATGAGATGGATGAAACTGGAGCCCATTATACAGAGTGAAGTAAGCCAGAAAGATAAAGAACATTACAGCATACTAACACATATATATGGAATTTAGAAAGATGGTAATGATAACCCTATATGCAAAACAGAAAAAGAGATGCAGAAGTACAGAACAGACTTTTGAACTCTGTGGGAGAAGGTGAGGGTGGGATGTTTCGAAAGAACAGCATGTATATTATCTATGGTGAAACAGATCACCAGCCCAGGTGAGATGCATGAGACAAGTGCTCAGGCCTGGTGCACTAGGAAGACCCAGAGGAGTTGGGTGGAGAGGGAGGTGGGAGGGGGGATTGGGATGGGGAATACATGTAACTCTATGGCTGATTCATGTCAATGTATGACAAAAACCACTGAAATGTTGTGAAGTAATTAGCCCCCAACTAATAAAAAAATTTTTAAAAAAAGTGAAAGCGGAGAGTGAAAAAACTGGCTTAAAACTCAACATTCAAAAAACTAAGATCATGGCATCCAGTTCCATCACTTCATGGCAAATTGATGGGGAAACAATGGGAACAGTGACAGACTTTATTTTCTTGGGCTCCAAAATCACTGCAGATGGTGACTGCAGCCATGAAATTAAAGACACTTGCTCCTTGGGAGAAAAGCTATGACTAGCCTAGACAGCATATTAAAAAGCAGAGACATTACTTTGCTGACAAAGGTCTGTCAAGTTAAAGCTATGATTTTTCCAGTAGTCATGTACAGATGTAGAGTTGGATCATAAAGAAAGCAGTATGGCAAAACCACTATAATACTGTAAAGTAATTAGCCTACAATTAAAATAAATTAATTAAAAAATAAAAATGCATAAAAAAGAAAGCTGAGCACTGAAAACTTGATGCTTTTGAACTGCGATGTTGGAGAAGACTCTTGAGAATAACTTGGAGTGCAAGGAGATCCAAGCAGTCCATCCTAAAGGAAATCAGTCCTGAATATTCATTGGAAAGACTGATGCTGAAGCTGAAGCTCCGGTACTTTGGCCACCTGATGTGAAGAATTGAGTCTTTGGAAAACACCCTGATGCTAGGAAAGATTGAAGGGGGGAATAGAAAAGGACAACAAAAGATGAGATGGTTGGATGACATCACCGACTGGATGGACATGAGTTTGAGCAAGCTCCCAGAGTTGGTGATGGACAGGGAAGCCTGGCGTGCTGCTGTCCACGGAGTCACAAAGAGTCGGACATGACTGAACTGAACTGAACAGGACAGAAAATGATACATGTTATTGGAGACCTAGAGGCGGGGTGGGTCGCTTCAACTTAGAGGGATAATGGAAGGTTTTAGTGAAGAGAGGGCATTTATTGGAAGAAGAGAAACTGATATAAAAAGACAGAAAGCCCTTCTAGGCAGGGGAATAGCAGAAGCAAGGGCCCAGGGGCTGGAAAGGAGAGAGCAGTAATGAGGCTGGCGCACTGCGGAAAAGGCTTGTGCTGGAAGAGGTGGGAGAAAGACGAGATGGGGAGGTCAGAGGCTGGGACCTCGGATTCTAAACTAAGATGTCAGAACTTGGTTGTACTGGGGAGCTAGTGAAGGTTCTGAGAGGGAAGAGATGTAGTCAGAGGACAGTGAGTGAAGGAAGCCCTGGTGAAGAGGAGGAGGGGCCTGGGCAGAGGCAACGAGCATGGAAGAGAGAGAGGGTGTGTACTTCAAATAGAGGAAAAGGAACAAGCGGGGCGCCCCAAGGACATGGAACACAGGGATGGAAGCCAATGGGAGACCGAAGATTAACCTTGAGCCCTAGGAGGGGAGGGCAGGTACAACCAGGGAGCACGTGGCGGCTGAGCTGAGCCTTGTCTGGTTTGGGGTCCACCCCTGGCCCACCTCTCCCCTCCACACATCCTGCAAATGCCTGGTCACAGGCCCCTTGTCAGTGGCCCTGCCTCCAAGAAGAAAATGGGCAGCTGTACTTCAAAAAAAAATCATGATTTTGCCTGTATCCCTCATGCCTGATGTCATGAAGGTGGGAGGACTCCTGAGACAGAAAGTATTAGTCACTGTGAGAGGGGTCCTGCCAATGTGTGCGTGTGAGAGACAGACAAAGGCAGAGACAGACAGAGGCAGCCAGCCTGGAGGAGGGAAGAGAGAAAGAGAGATTCTGGCATCAGAGCGGGTCAGGGCTGTGCACTCCATCTGCCCTGCTCCAGGCTTCCCACCCAGGGGTGGATGACCCTGCAGTGTTGCTGAGGAAGATTTGAGTGGACACCCTGGAGCTGTTCTTGGATCTGGTGGATTCTAGAAGCCAAGCCCACGTGCTGGCAGGGATGGAGCCCCAGGCAGGCGGGCAGCCAGCATGCAGGCAGCACCAGCCCTGGTCCCTGCTAAGCCCTCCCCTCCTAACCCCTCCTCGGTCTCTCCTTATCCCTCCCCCTTCTCCTCCAGGGCCCCTAGAGGGAGACAAACCCTTGGAGAGGGGTCTGGGGGCTCTGACATTGGCCCACAGCCAGGGTGCAGTCCAAGCTCTTTGGCTAGAAACAGTCCTGCCCAGTGTGTTCCGACTGATGTCAAGCACTGCGCTGAGACTTTATACACACATCTGTCCTTGCAGTCCTCTTCATGGCCCTGGAAAGGAGGTATTACTGTCCCCCTAGTACAGATGAGAAATTTAAGGCCCAGGAACTTAAAGGATCTGCTCAAGGCCACATGCTAGGGAGAAGGTCACCCTGACTCCCCAAGACCCAACTGCCTCAGCTTGTCCAAGCTGTCTGCTTCAACCAGAGCGTGTGGATCCGACCAGCTGTGCCTCAGATCCAGGTCCTTGCCCAGCCATGACTTCTACCAGAATGCCTACACAGGGCTCCCCCAGCTGCCCCCAAGTTGGGCTGAAGCCCCTCTCCTTTCCTGAGGGCCCTGGCCTCTGATCTCCATCTTTGAACCCTTCCTGTTGCACATGGCTCTGGTTCCTCCAAGACTGTGCTCAGTTCCCCACTAGGGTGTAGCCCCAGAGGGTGGGAGTCTAGCTTTCATTTCCCTGGGTCCCCCAAAAGCTTCGGCACCCAATGAAGGCTCAAAAAATACTTGCAGAATGACTGGACAAATCACACGCACGCTACAGGAAATGCAGTTATTGTGTTCAAACAGCCCACGCCAGCTGCAAGGGAAACCACTAAAAACAGACTTTTAAAGCCCTATAACTCACCCTTCAGAGTGAAGTAAGTGTTCTGGAATATGAAACAACACAGGTGATAATTTCTAGAGATACCATGCCTCCAAGGACCAACGTCTCTCATCCAAAGGTCACCTTGGGAGGCGGGAGGGACTGTGTCCAATTTCACAGGGCAGTCAGGCAGGGAAGCCTGGGCTCTGCCTAGGAAAAGACTCCCATTAAAAAATATCAGTTCATTGAGGATCAATAGTGATGAGGGTTCCCCTATGGGGTAGGCTAGGTGCCTGGCAGAGGGCTTGATGCATCAACCAGCCACCATGCCCAGGAAAGGGGCTGCTCTTTCCTTCTCCGAAGCACTGGCCCAGCATGTTGAGCCAGGCGGCTCTAAGCGGGAGGGAGCTAAAATCCTGTGGCAGGCGCCGGCTGGCTCCTTGGCAATGGGGGAAGATTCCCTCTGGCAGTGGCCCCAGCCTTCACTGGCTGACGTCAGGGCAGACGTGCTGGCCGCCGGCCCCGGGGAACAGTTGTCCTCATGACCTGCGGGTGGAGGAGTGGGGGGGTGGGGGGAGGTCTTGGGAGACGTTTTCATGAGGCCCATGAGACCCCTGACTTGGTGGGCATGTGCATGTGAGGGGTCCATGACTTTGTGGGGTTCTAAGAGGAGCCTGGACCTCCCCCCAGTCCCGCCTCAATGTCACTCTCAGGCAGGGAAGAGAAGAGAGGGCAGAGAGCAGCAGGGGACTCACCAGTGTAACCAGGGACCCAGGAGCATCCCAGAAACAGATGGGGCCCAGGAAGGGAGGGAAACAGGGAGGCGAAGCACTGTCCTGGGACCCCATTTCCATCTTACAACCACAGGGATGTGGGGGGTTTACAGGGGAAGAAAGTGAAGCAGGGCAGGGTTGGGACTTGCCCAGGTTCCTGCTGTAATGAGCAGCAGAGGCAAGATCTGCACACAAGTGTGTCTGGGTCTGGTCTGGCTCTGCCCCTGGCTCTATCTGTCTCCACGGCCTGTGAAGAGGGGCAGGCCCAAAAGGAGGGGTGAGGACAGAACACCTGAGGTTTGAGGGGATGGAAGACAAAGGCCTGAGGGCTATGCCTCCTCCCCTACCCCCACCTGGTTACCCCAAACCCTCCACCTGTTCCACACCTGCCCCTGGGCAGTCCCCCTGAGCCAGGAGGAGAGAGCTCGGGTACACTGGCCTGGTTCCCTCACAGCAGTTCCCAGGGCATCCTTAGAGCACCCAATAAATCTAAACACAGCCCTACCAGTCCATCCATTCTCCAGCCACTGTTTCCCACCATGTCCTCACTCCTCAAGCTTCCACTGCAGCTGAAGGTCTAGAACAGATCAGCAGGTACTAAACTCCACAAGCTTCCAAACCAACCCCTCAGGGACAGCACAAGACTCACAACTGTGGGTGAGGAAGGTAAAGCAGTGCAGCCACTTCAGAAAACATTTTGGCAGCTTCTCACAATGTTATATGCAGAGTGCATCACGTGAAATGCTGGGCTGGATGAAGCACAAGCTGGAATCAAGATTCCGGGGAGAAATATCAATGCCCTCAGATATTCAGATGACACCATCCTTATGGCAGAAAGTGAAGAGGAACTAAAGAGCCTCTTGATGAAAGTGAAAAAGGAGAGTGAAAATGTTGGCTGAAAACTCAACATTCAAAAAACAAAGATCATGGGATCTGGTCCCATCACTTCATGGCGAATAGTTGGGGAAACAGTGAGAGACTTTATTTTCTTGGGCTCCAAAATCACTTTGTACGGTGACTGCAGCCATTAAATTAAAAGACACTTACTCATTGGAAAGAAAGCTATGACCAACCAGACAGCATATTAACAAGCAGAGACATTACTTTGCTGACAAAGGTCTGTATAATCAAAGCTATGGTTTTTCCAGTAGCCAGGTACAGATGTGAAAGTTGGACCATAAAGAAGGCTGAGTGCCAAAGAATTGATGCTTTTGAACTGTGGTGTTGGAGAAGACTCTTGAGAGTCCCGTGGACAGCAAGGAGATCAAACCAGTCAATCCTAAAGGAAATCAACCCTGAATATTCATTGGAAAGACTAATGCTGAAGCTGAAGCTCCAGTACTTTGGCCACCTGATACAAAGAGCCCACTCATTAGAAAAGATTTTGATGTTGGGCAAGGTTGACGGCAGGAGGAGAAGGGTACAGCAGAGGACGAGATGGTTGGATGGCATCACTGACCCAATGGACCTGAGTTTAAGCAAGCTCTGGGAGATGATGAAGGACAGGGAAGCCTGGCCTGCTGCAGTCCATGGAGTTGCAAGGAGTAAGACACGACTGAGCAGCTGAACAACAACAACACAACGTTAAACACAGAGTTACCACTCGACCCAGCAATTCCACTCCTACAGGTGCACCCAAGAGAACTGAAATCACGGGTCCACACAAAAACTTGCACATGACTGTCCACAGAAGCATTCTCCATCACAGCCCCAAAGTGGAAACAAGCCAAGTGTCCATCAACTGATGAAGGATAAACAAAACGTCATCCCTCCATATGCAGCTGGCCCTTGAACAGCACAGGCATGAACTGGGCAGGTCCATTTATATGGAGATTTTTTCCCAATAAATATACAAAAATATATGTATAGAACACTGTGTGAAAGACTGGATTGAAGTGGATATCCTATCCTTACATTAGGCATAAGATGAGAGATAGTTAAAATCAACAATGTGTTGGGCTTCCCTGGTGGTTCAATGGTTAAGAATCTACCTTGCAATGCAAGGTTCGATCCCTGGTCTGGGAAGATCCTATATACCGTGGAACACACACACACAACACTACTGAGTTTGTGCTCTAGAGCTCAAGAGCCGCAACTACTGAGCCCAATACGCTACAGTTACTGAAGCCTGAAAGCTATAGAGCCTGTGCTCCACAGCAAAGAGAAGCTTGCATATCGCCATGAAGAGTAGCCCCTGCTTGCCACAACTAGAGAAAGCCTGCACGCAGCAATGAAGACCCACTACAGTCAAAAAAACCAAATAAATAAATCTTAAAAGAAATAAAGACACTCAACATCACTCATTACCAGAGAAATGCAAATCAAAACCACAACAAAGTACCATCTCACGATGGTCAGAATGGTTGCTGTCAACAAGTCTACAAACAATAAATGCTGGAGAGGGTGTGGAGGAAAGGGAACCCTCTTACACTGCTGGGCTCCCCTGATAGCTCAGTTGGTAAAGAATCTACCTGCAATGCAGAAGACCCTGGTTTGATTCCTGGGTCAGGAAGATCCCCTGGAGAAGGGATAGGCTACCCACTCCAGTATCCTTGGGCTTCCCTTGTGGCTCAGCAGGTAAAGAATCCATCTGCAATGCGTGAGACCTGGGTTTGATCCCTGTGTTGGGAAGATCCCCTGGAGAAGGGAAAGGCTACCCACTCCAGTATTCTAGCCTGGAGAGTTCCATGGACTATAGACCATGGCATCGCAAAGAGTTGTACACGACTGAGCAACTTTCACTTACACTGTTGGTAGGAATGCAAACTAGTACACCCACTATGGAGAACAGTGTGGAGATTCTTTAAAAACTGGAAATAGAACTGCCATATGACCCAGCAATCCCACTCCTGGGCATACACACCAAGGAAACCAGAATTGAAAGAGACACATGTACCCCAATGTTCATTGCAGCACTGTTTATAATAGCTAGGACATGGAAGCAACCTAGATGTCCACTGACAGATGAATGGATAAGGAAGTTGTGGTAAATATACACAATGGAATATTACTCAGCTCTAAAAAAGAATGGATTTGAGTCAGTTCTAATGAGGGGATGAAACTGGAGCCTATCATACAGAGTGAAGTAAGTCAGAAAGAGAAACACCAATACAGTATATTAATGCATATACATGGAGTTTAGAAAGATGGTAACAATGATCCTATATGCAAGACAGCAAAAGAGATACGGATGTAAAAAACAGACTTTGGACTCTGTGGGAGAAGGTGAGGGTGGGATGATTTGAGAGAATAGTATTGAAACATGTATATTACCATACGTAAAAATAGATGACCAGTGCAAGTTCGATGCATGAATCAGGGCACTCAAAGCTGATGCTCTTGGGCAACCCAGAGGGATGGGATGGGGAGGGAGGTGGAAGGGGGCTTCAGGATGGGGGGACACATGTATATCCATGGCTGATTCATCTTGATGCATGGCAAAAACCACAACAATACTGTAAAGTAATTATCCTCCAATTAAAATTAATTAATTAATTTAAAAAATGTGTTAGTTTTCTTACTTTATAACTTTGCTTTCAAAGAATTATAGCACCACACAATGTTTGGCCCCCACCCCTCTTTTCTCTCTCTCTCTTTCATAATTAAAGTGCGTATCAGTCTATCATCACAGGTTAGTGATTTTTTTTAAAAAATGCAACAGTGTTTCCAATACGGTATTATGAATATGACTATAATACTACATGTCATAAAAACTGTATAACCCTTCATTAGTGTAAAAACTAGGCTACTGGGAAACAATTGTATCAGTTACACCAGGCTACAAAAAAACAGTTATATCGCTGCTTTTCTGTTATCAATGCATGAATCATTATGTATGTAAGTGCTAAGTCACTTCAGTCGTGTCTGATTCTGTGCGACCCTATGGACTGTAGCCTGCCAGGCTCCTCTGTCCGTGGATTCTCCAGGCAAGAATACTGAAGCGGGTTGCTGTGTGCTCCTCATGAATTATTATACCTGTACAATGTATTTTTCATATCATCCTTTCATTTTTGATGTTTAGTGCTAGTAATACATATAATATTGGCAGTGTTTTATATCCTGTAAGACAAAACTGATGTAGGTACTGACAGATATAAACAGACGACATAAACTTATGGTATCAATATATACAGTATGGCACTGTAAAGTATTTTCTCTTCCTTATGATTTGCTTAATAACATTTTCTTTAGTTCACTTTATTGTAAAAATACAGTCTATAATATATATAACATATAACATACATGTTAACGACTATTTAAGTTACCAGAAAGGCTTTGGTCAACAGTAGGCTATTTAGTAGTTAAGTCTTCAGGGAGCCAAAAGTCATACCCAGATTTTCAACTGCATGAGAGGTTGGCACCCCTAACCCCTGTGTTGTTCAAGGACCAACCATAATAGAATATTATTCACACAGAATAAGGAATGAAATTCTCAGAGCATGCTTGAAGTGCTAAGGGACAGAAGACAGACACAAAGGTCACATATTATATGATCCTGTTTATGCGAAATGTCCATAAACGTAGAAAGGAGACGAGAGGTTTAGGAACTGGGAGGTAGGGAGGATGATTAATGGGGGTGAGGTTTTCGGAGGGTGATGAAAATGTGGATGAGATAGTGATCCCAGTGATGGGTGATTTTTTTAATCCACCAGAAATGTTGACTGCACACCTTTGTGTATATATTATCAGCCACTGAACTGTGTACTTTAAAGGGGGAGGTTGGGTGTATTTCAAATGAGAATTACATCTCAATTAAAAAAAAAATTGTACGGGGGGGGGGGGGAACCCATTTCCCTTCTCTGCAGTGCATTCTCCACCTGCCTCCCTCTGCGGTGGACGACTTAGCCCACTCCTGCCCAAGACCATCCCCTCCCCTCTAGCTACATGCTGGATCCTGTCTCCTGTCCCCTATGCAAGGACATGGCCACTATTTTGACCTCTCCCCCTCCTGCATCATCCATTGCTTTGTTGGTTCTTTTCCATCAGTATGTAAACATGGCATAGTTTCTTTTATCTTAATAAAACAAAAATAAAACAAAAAAATTTAAAGTAAAAAACAACCCTCCCCTTGACCTCATACCTTCCAATGATCGTTCATTTCTCTAGTCCTTTTACAGCCACACTCCTTGACTAGTCTGTCTTCACTGCCTGCCCTTCCTCTCCTCCACTGTCTCTTGAACCCGCTGTAATCAGGCCACTCTATCAAAGCTGATCCTGTCAAGTCACCATGATCTCCAGGTAACTAAATCCAGCAGACACTTTGTGGTCTTCATCCCACTGGGTCACTTTCCAGCATCTGACACATTTGATGGTTCCCTCCTTTTTGAAGAGCCTCTGCACTTGGGCTTGGTGAGTCACTCTATCTTGCTTCTTCTCTGATTCTAATCACTCGCTGAACATTGATGGGTGCCCGCACTCAGTCCTGGGACCCTGTCTCTAACCATGTTCACTTTTTCTCAGAGGTCTCCTGTCTCATGGCTTTACATGGCAGTTCCCAAGTTTCCATCTCCAGCCCACACCTCCCCTTACTCCAAACTTAGACCTCTGCCACTGGCTTGACTTCTATTTGTATGCATGAAGGGCATCTCAGATTTAACACACCCAAAACTAGACTCTTGAATTTTCCATCAAACTTACTTTTCCCAGTCTTTCTAATCTCCTTTAAATTTTATTTTATTCAAGTATAGTTGATTTATCAGTCTTCCTAATCTTGACAAACATCACTCTATTCTACCAACTGTCCAGTCTGAAATCTCTTCTCATTCTCCCCCAACCCATCCCACATACTCCATCAACAAATCCTATTATTTCCTCCATAAAATACATCCAGACTCTAACTCCTTCTCACCACCTCCTTTACCAATATCCTAGTCTACCATCAAGAGCTTCTTAACCGGTCTCCCTAGCTCGGTCCTGGTTCCCCTCTGGTCTATTCTCCACCCCACAGCCAGAGTGAACCTTTTAAACATCAGTCAGACCGTGCCTATCCTCTGCTCAAACCCCCCCATGGTTTATATCCCTTCTAGGCTCTGGAAGTCACTGCCCCCAGCTATCTTCCTGATCTCTCCTCTTAGCCTCTCGCTCACCTCCTCTGCACCCTGGCCTCCTAGCTATTCCCCAAACACATCCCTGCCTTTGCCCCTGATTCTTTATCCAAGATCCTTTCCCCCCAGCTTTTTCCTTCAGGTCTTTGTTCTAATATCACCTCTTCAGGAAGGCCTTCCCTGCTCTGTGTGGATGAGGTAGCAACTTCTTCCTTTCTGTCTATTTCTTCTACCTTGCCTCACTCTCCATCACAGCATTCATACCATTTGACACATTACATATTTGTTTACACTCTGTTTCCCGCATTCTACCAGAAACTTCATGAGACCAGGGACTTGACCTTGCCAACTGTTGCAACCAAAGAGCCCCAAAGAGAGCCAGGCACACAACAGGTACCCAGAATTGTTCATAGAATGAATTAGTGAACACTCCCACCTACATACATCTCAGGGACTGATCCACACATCACAGAAGGGGAGTGGTGGCAGGTCCAAGTCAGGGGCACAAGCCTCACTCTGGACCTCCCCAGATGCAGGCAGATAGGTCAGCAATCCCTCATCTGCATGTGTGATGGGACCTATTCTTTTTCCTTCTTTCACCTGGTTGGATGATGCATTTTATTGCTTGCTTCTTTTTGTTTAAACTGGAGTATGACTGCTTTACAATGTGTCAGTTCCTGCTATACAGTGAAGTAGATCAGCTACTTCCCTCCCTCCCTCTTGAGCCTCCCTCCCACCCCACCCCCATTTCACCCCTCTAGGTCAACACAGAGCAGAGCTGAGCCTACACTTCTCTGGTGGCTCAGACAGTAAAGAATCTGCCTGCAATGCAGGAAACTCGAGTTCGATCCCTAAATTGGGAAGATCCCCTGGAGAAAGGAATGGCAACCCACTCCAGTATTCTTGCCTGGGGAATCGCCACGAGCAGAGGAGCCTGGTGAGCTACAGTCCATGTGGTCGCAAAGAGCCAGACACAGCTGAGTAATTAACACTTTCACATTTCTTTTTTCCCAGGGTATACACGTGTCAATGCTACTCTCTCAGTTTGTCCCACCCTCCTCTTCCCCAACAGGACCTATTCTTGAAAACATCAGGCCACCCTCTTCAAATGTCACATTAGAACAATTTTAACAATGAAAGCATCTAGAGGCTTACTCTGTGCTGTGCTTCACAAGATGTCACATTCCCTCCTTCACTCAACAAACAATAATGAAGCACCTGATAGGCGCTGCTGGGCTTCCCTGGTAGCTCAGCTGGTGACGAATCTGCCTGCAACATAGGAGACTCCGGTTCAATTCCCAGCTCGGGAAGTTCGCCTGGAGAAGGGACAGGCTACCCACTCCAGTATTCTTGGGCTTCCCCAGTGGCTCAGATGATAAAAATTCCACCTGAAATGGTGAAGACCTGCATTCGATCCCTGGGTTGGGAAGATCCCCTGGAGGAGGGCATGGCAGCCCACTCCAATATTCTTGCCTGGAGAATCATATGGACAGAGGAGCTTGGCCGGCTACAGTCTGTCCATAGGGTCACAAAGAGTTGGACACGACTGGGTGACTAAGCACAGCACAGCACAAAAGGTGCTGCTGGCGGCAGACACACAGTGGTGGGCAAAATCTTTCCTCCAGGAGTTACAGTCTGTAACGTTTCACCTATTCTTGGCAACAACTATGAGGCTCTATAGCTCGGACAGAGACTCCACCAACAAGGGCATGTGGTCTTGGTCCAGAGGGTGTTTTTGCCCAAGGGAAAGAGGAGCCCCCAGTCACTGGAACTGGGCCCTGGTGATAACAGGCTGACAGTGGCTGCACTGGGGCCCGGAGACAGGAGCATCACCCAACCCAAGGGCAATAGGAGAAATCTCGAAGTGGGCTGGAGCGTGCAACCCAGAACTAGTCATGTGACTTCTAACAGTGATCAACAAAAAGTTCTGAAATCAGGGTAAAAGCCAGAATTAACTGTAGGAGACTAGGGCCTGACTGTGAGTAAAAGGAAACCACTCCCCTGGGGTTTGGGTTGCTGACAAGCAGGGACTGACCCCACACTCCACTCAGACCCTCATCACTCAGCCCTGCCAAGCAGACTCTAGGTCACTGGCCAATGGCCGGTCCCTCAGCTCCCAGGCTGGCCAGTAGGGCTAAGGTGAGCACAGAGCAAGATCTAGTCGGCTTTGGGGTCAGAGGGAATGGGGCACTGATTAGCTGTGTGATTTGGGACTTGTTCTTTCACTTCTCTGAGTCTTAGTTCCCGCCCCTGCTGAGGCCTGACCAGTCAGAGGGCTGCTGGACAGGTGTGGGAGCAGAGGCCTGGGTTCCCAGGAGGCGTGCTCTTGGAGCGGAGGCGGCAGCAGCAGCAGTTATCCAGTGGTGCCGAAGGATTTTACCACCCTACCCGCTGGTACAGTAGTACTGGTGCATACTGGCTAAAGAACTTTAGTGCTCACTTGTAAAGTGGAGACACTAATCTCAATGTAGCAGAATTGCTACACGTATGAAACAAAGCAATCCCCGTGAAGCGCTCAGCACAGGGTCTGGCTAGGAAGCGCCAGTGCTACTCCACCTGTGGGGAAAATGGTGAAATGTGGCCAAATGGTGAATGTTGGCCAAAAAGTTTGTTTGGGTTCTTCCTTAACATTGTATGGAAAAACCCGAGTGAACTTTTTGGCCAACCCAATACTTTAGTGCCATTGGAAAACTGCCACCCCAGTTGCCACCCTGTGTTCCCAGGAGCCCTCCCCTTGGGAACCCTGCCCTCCTGCCCTCCTATCTGTCCAGCAGTAGCTGCTAACAGGGCTGAGGGCAGAAGGAGTGACAGTGGCCTGGCCTCAGTGGAAGGAAGGACTTTCTACCAGCAGGCACTGCCCCCAGCACCTTGGGGATCAGTGAGCTCCATGTTACTGGGAGCATTCAAGCAGTGATAGCTTATGGAGGCAAGATAAAGGGTCAGGCAGAGGTCAGCAGGGCTGAATTGCATAATCTCAGGGCTGTGGCCTTACTCCCTCAGAAAGGAGAAGAAAGAGGGGAATTCCTCCCCCATCACTGCCCACAGGGAAAGGGGGGGGACAGGGCGGGAGTGGAGGAAGGACAGCCAGCTTTGCTTGAACCCCCTCTTAGTGGAGGCCACGGAGAAGAGCCTGCTCTGCAGTTGACCTAAGGACTGCTGAGCATAGAGCCCACCATGCAAAGCCCCCGGCTGAGAATAAACTCTCAGTAAGTGTTCTTGTCCTCTCGCTGCCCTACCCACGCCCTCCTCCCCGACCTCCCCAGAAAGAATGTGGATTCGAGTGTTCGGGGAAAGGCCAGATCCAGGCCCCTCCGTGAAGACAACAGCACTTGTGTCTGTGGTTTGGGCAGAA
The DNA here is from genome assembly GCF_963930625.1 of Muntiacus reevesi. Lineage (NCBI taxonomy): Eukaryota > Metazoa > Chordata > Mammalia > Artiodactyla > Cervidae > Muntiacus > Muntiacus reevesi. The sequence goes on from NC_089256.1 coordinate 10,917,079, forward strand.
GCCAGGGTGGAAACGTCCCAGCTTCTGAGGGTGCAGGAGGGGAGCCGATGCTTTCGCTCTTGGCAGAGACTGAGCCCTTGTTGAGGACAGAGTGACTGCAAAGCGGGGGCCCAAGAGCCCCCAGGTGGGAAGGGGAGTCCAGAGACCACTGTCCTCTGTTGAGGGGAGACAGATTCCAGCTTCCAGAGACTGGTGGGCCAAGGGCGGGGCTGGCGGCCCTGTGGGTGGCAAAGCGAAGACTGTGCGTGGGCAGAGGATTTGGTCAACATCCTCCCCTGCAGGCCCGAGGCTTGGGCCAGAGGAGGAGGCAGGCTGACAGGATGGGACGTGCTGGGCAGAGTGAGTGGGCCCTGGGCCTGGCCCTGCCTCCAGTGAGGTCTGACCTTGGCAAGTCACTTCTCCGTCTGCACCGCACTTTTCTTGGATGTAAAGTAAAGGGGCTGATACCACACAGCTCAGGAGCCTTCCAGCTCCAAGCTAACAAGAAAAAGAGGCAGGCAAGAGCTCCACGACAAAGCGAGGGAAAGCATGGACTGGAGCAGATGTCTGTAGACCCACATTCACGGCAGCAATAGTCACAAGGGCCAGAAGGTGGAAACAGTGCAAATGTCCATGCTGGATGCATGGCCCAGAGTACAGAAAGGAGAATGGGGGTTACCAAGAGCTAGGAATGGGGGATAGGAGTTGTTGTTTCAGGGCTTCAGCTGGAAGAAATGAAAATGTTCTGAAGATAGATGGTAGTGATGCTGTGACAATTATGAATATACTTAATGTCACAGAGCTGTCCACTGAAATATGACGAAGACTGTCAGTCTCATGTTATATCTATTTTACCACATACATACACAAACCCCACAAAACTCCAGGACTCTGCCTCAGACTCGGGTCTCTCTGACTGGGGTGTGGGGAGTCACCCAAAGAGGGGGCCAGCGACCTGGGAGACGGGGAGGAGAAGCAGTCCCACAGCAAGCGGTGGGCCCAGTAACGAGGGGAGGTGCTCCCAGAGCTGGGCCCTTAACAGCGGAAGGCGAGACAAATGTCCCCAACCCTTGTAGGAAAGAACACAGAGCAGGCTTGCTCCAAAGCTGGGTGCCCCCTGCAGACACTGGGAACCTGACTGCTGGCCCCTGAGGTCGTCCATCTCCTGTTTTTTAGATTCTGGGAGGACTTGGGCAATGAGACTCCTTGAAAGAAAACAAGAAATAGGGAATTCCCCAGGGGGTCCAGTGGTTAGGACTCTTCGCCTCTACTGTAGGGGACCCAGGTTCAATTCCCGGTCAGGGAACCAAGATCCCACATGCTCGGTGGAGAGGCCACACACACACACACACACACACACACACACACACACAAAGAAAGAAATATGGAAAATAAGAAATAAGTTGTTTGTAAGTAGGTAGGGAGCCTGTGAGACTCTTCAGTGTGGAAACCACAGAGAAGGCCCCTTGAGCATCGTGAGCATCTCTGCGCTGAGGTTCAGCTCAGAACCGGGGCCCCTGGCCTTCTGAGACCCTGGGGCAAGGAGCGGCAAGGGCAGGTGCAGGCGTCTGTCGACCTTGATAACCCAGGCCACAGCCCGCGCTCTCGGGATTTCAACCCTATTTCCAGAGGCGCAGGGACCAGCTGTGTGAGGTTTGGGAGGTTTTCCCACCCAGCCAGGTTGACAGAGAACAGAGGAGACAAAGGGAAGCCGAGACCGCTGCTGGCTGTGTGACTCTCTCTGCACTTTATTTTTATAGCAACTGGAGCTACCACAGTTATGTTCATAAGGACGAAAAGTATGTGGCACGGACCTTCCACACAGTAATCGCCCGCAGATATCATTACTCTCTCCTCCTCTTCATCATCACTATCAAGCTGCCATGTGTTTCCTCCTTCTGAATTTGGAAGAGGAGAAACCCCAGAGTTGGGGGCACTTGGCAGGCATCCCGGGCTCAGCACCTCCCCAGGATGCTCTGGCCTCCAGGGAAGCAAGATGTCAGGGAAAGTCCCATCCATCCCAGGGCTGCAAACCACTCAGAAGAGTTCAGTCCCAGCAAGGGTCAGAATTATGCCCAAGCCTGAACATAACCAGCGTTTGATGAAAGTTCCCCAAATACGGGACATCCTTTTAAATGTTAGACTAATTAGAACTGAGTTGTAATGTTTTAATCCTTTCTTTTCTGAATAAGACCTGATTGAGTGGGGAACTGTGCTAATCTGGGAATCTAGTATCTACTCCTGAGGCAGGCCTGGGTGGTGTGTGCTCAGTCACTCACTCATGTCCAACTCTTTGCGACCCCATGAACTGTAGCCTACCAGGCTCCTCTGTCCATGAGATTCTCCAGGCAAGAATACTTGACTGGGTTTTACCATTTCCTCCTCCAGGGATCCTTTCTGACCCAAGGATCAAACCCATGTTTCCTGCATCTCCTGGATTGGCAGATGGATTCTTTACCACTGAACCACCTGGGAAGCCCTATAGGCCTGGGTGGGCAATGCCCTAAATCGGGTCTGATTCTGGGGTCAGAATCAGAGGTGCAGCCCCTAGGGGAGTCCAGGAGCTTCAGAACACAAGCTCTGCAGATTCACACTTACAAAGTAATGCCGTGGCCATGCTTCCCCCTCCCTGGCTCTGCTGCTATAAATGTTATCCCAAAACCTTCCTAAAATCACTCTTAAGGAAAAAAAAAATTTAAGAAACAACTTTGAGTAGTCTAATACCCAAAGTTACTTTCTAAAAAGTTAGAGAGGGACTTTCCTGGTGGTACAGTGGATAGGAATCCGCCTGCCAGTGCAGGGGACACGGGTTTGATTCCTGGTCTGAGAAGATCCCACATGCCGCAAGGCAACTAAACCCGTGCACCTCAGCTATTTAGCCTGTGCTCTAGAGCCTGCGAGCTGCAACTACTGAAGTCTGCGCGTCCTACAGCCCGCGCTCTGCAACAAGAGAAGCCACTGCAACGAGAAGCCCATGCACCACAGTGAAGAGCCACCCCCTCTCACCGCAAGTAGAGAAAAGCCCGCAAGCAGCAACAAAGACCCAGCCCAACAACAACAGTTAATTAATGGATTTTAAAAACGCTAGAGAAGATAATATGTCTCTGAAGAGAAATAACATTTATTGAGCTCCATCTACACACCAGGCATGATGTTACTCTCTTAAAGGCATTATGCAATGCTTTTCAGAACATTTTCTGTAGAAATAGACCAAGAATGATGTGCTAAAAACGGTCCCTTGGGAAAACCTAAGGGCAATATATTCTCCCAATATACTTCTAAGATGTTTGTATATTGAAGGTTCTTTCAAACCATGTAGTATCGAAACTGTTTATATTTCTTTAACTCAGTATATTTCAAAGTGTGGTATATATTCAAATGGGTGATGCATGAGAAGATTTTAGAAAGTGTGTAAATGTAAGTTTCAAACTTAACTGGTTACACATATTTATTTTGATGTCAGTTAGCAAACGCATATCACTAGCACATCAAACCTGTGATTACACATATATTGTTCAGGACTCACTCATTTATTTCAGAGACATTCACTGTGGACCTACTCAATACTCTAGATGCTGAGGATATAGCAGTAAATAAAGTCCCTGTTCTCATAAATTTATATTTTAGTGGGGAGCAACAAAAACTCAAAGAAACAAGTAAATATATTGAACATTTATAAACACATGTTCAACAGCAAAAGGTAGAATAAAGAAAAAGAGCTGGGCAGGGGGACAGAAGTGACAGGGGTGGAGTGGATACGAGTGTAGGGAAAACCTCTCAGAGGGACACTTGAACAGAGATCTAAATGAAGGAGATTGTAATTCTGCAGGAAGAACGTGCTCAGCAGAGAGAACAGCAAACAAATCCCCAAGGTGGGAATGCACCTGGTACCTGAAGAAGCTGTTCCAAGCTCCAGGACTACAGACAAGCTCTGAAGGATGCTTTTTTAAATTAATTAAATTCATATTCCACAATATTTGCCCTTTTAAAGTATACAAGTCAGTGCTTTTTAGTACATACACAAAGTTGTTCTATTTTTTTAAAGTGATGATTTGTTTTGGTTCTGGTCAAGATGGAATATGGGCGACCAGATTTACCTTCTCACCTGAAATAACCAAAAAACAGACAAAATATATGAAACTGGATTTCAAGACATCAGACAACAGGCAACAAAGGACAGTGACTCCTGGGGGATGGGATAAAAAAGAGGGCACCTGTGAGTGCCCAACTCACTGCCCTGAGCACGGCCAGGCTGCCGTGCTGAGAGGGGAAGCCAGGGATAAAGAACGTCATTTATAATATAAAAGGGTCAGTTCATCAAGCGAATGTACTCATCCTAAGCACGTAGCAGTTAATAACAGATCATCAAAATACATGCAGCAAGAACTGATCAAAGTAAAAGGAAAAAAAACAGGCAAATCCACAATTAAACTCTGAAATTCAACACCCCTCTCTCAGTAATTGAGGGGACAAGTAGAGAGAAGACCAATAAGGATACAGAAAACCCAGAGAACACTACTCACAAACTCGATACAGTTGACATTTACAGAACACCACACCCAACAACCGCAGGATACACGTTCTTCTCATGTGCATGCGGAACATTTACCAAGATAGACCATATCCTGAGTCATAAAACAAGCCTCAAAAAGCTTTAAGAATTCAAATAATATACCGTACATTCTCTGACACAGTGAAACTAAAATAGAAATCAATGACAGAAAGATCTTTGGAAAATTCCTAAATAGTTGAAACTAAATAATATACTTCTAAATAACTTATGGGTCAAAGAAGATATCAAAATGGAAATTAAATGGTATTTTTAACCTAATGAAAATGAAAACATATTAAAATTTGTGGGGCACAGCTAGATGAGTAGCAGTTAGGGGAAACTTATAACACAAAAATGAATATTTTATTAAGCAAGAAATGTTCAAATCAATGATATCAGCTTCTACTTTAAGAAGTTAGAAACAGTAGAGAAACTTAAACCCAAAGTAGTCAGGCAAAAGGAAATAAAAAACTTAAGAGTGAAAAGCAATAAAACCACATGGGAAAAATCAATTGACTCAAAAACTGGTTCTTTGTGAAGAGCAATGATACTGATAAATCTCTAGTCAGCCTGATTAGGAAAAAAGACAAAACACAAATTACCTATATCAGAAATGAGAGAGGCAACAGCACTATGGATTGTATAGATTATAAAAGGATAATAAGAGAACATTATGAACAACTCGATGCCAAGAAAACTGATAAGCTTGATGAATTGATCAAGTTTTTAAAAGACACAAACTACAAAAATTCACTGGAGAAGAAACAGATAACCTGAATAGCCCTTTATCTATTTTAAAAATTGAATTTTTAGTTTAAAACCTCCCATAAAGAAAACTCCAAGCTCAGATGTTTTCATAGGTGGATAGTACTAAACATTTTAGGAAGAAATAATACCAATATTGTTCAAAATCTTCCAGAAAATTGAAGAAGAGAGCGTACTTCTGAGATCATTCTAAAAGCCAGCATTACTAAAACATTACGAGAAAACTACAAACCAATATCTCTCAAGAAAATAGATATAATAATTTAAAAAAAAGTGAGGTTTATCTACAATATAATGCTGTTTTAACATCAGAAAAATTAATCAATGTAATTTACTATATCACAGACTAAAAAGAAGAACCCCATAAAATTATCTCAGTAGACACAGAAAAAGCATGTGACATGTGCAAATGAACAAATCTAACATGTACTCCTGATAAAAACTCTCATCAAACCAGGAATACAAAGGAGCATCCTCAATTCGATAAAGGATATCTGTAAAAACTCCATAGCCAACATCATACTTAATGCTGAAAGACTAAAAGCTTTCTCTTTAAGATCAAAAACAAGACAAGTACAACATTAATTCAATGAAATAAGGCAAGAAAAAGAAACAGAAGCCATCCAGATTGGAAAGGAAGAGGTAAAACTATCCTTTTTCACAGACGTGGTCATCTCTGCAGAAAGTCTAATAGACTCTCCAAAAATCCACTAGCACTAATAAGTAATTAGCAAGGCTGTAGGTTACAATATATAAAATTCTATTGTATCTCTATATACTAGCAACAAACATTAAAAACTGAAATAAAAACTAGTGTCATTTATAATACAAAGGTGGGTATAAATCTGACAAAATATGTAAAAGACCTATGCACTCCAAACTACAAAATAACTGACGAGAGAATTAAGGAAGACTTAAATAAATGGAGAGAGACACTGTCTTCATAGATTGGAAGGCTCAGCATTGTTAGGATGTCAGTTCTCCTCAAACTGGTCCATGGTGGCTCAGACTGTAAAGCATCTGCCTACAATGTGGGAGATCCGGGTTCAACCCCTGGGTCGGGAAGATCCCCTGGAGAAGGAAATGGCAACCCACTCCAGTATTCTTGCCTGGAAAATCCCATGGACAGAGGAGCCTGGTGGGCTACAGACCATGGGGTTGCAAAGAGTCAGACACGACTTAGCGATTTCACTTCCACTTCCATTGTCTTCATAGATTGGAAGGCTCAGCATTGTTAGGATGTCAGTTCTCCTCAAACTGATCCATAAACTCAACATAATCTCAATCAAAATCCAGAATTTTAGAATTTAACTGATTCCAAAATTCATACAGAAATGAGAGAAACCAGGCTGTCCAAAACAGCTTGAAAAAGTATATGAAGTTGGAGATTTAACCATACCTGATTCTAAGACTTATTATAAAGCTACAGTTAACAAGATGGTATGCTACTGGTGTTAAGACAGACAATAGATCAAACAAATAGAATACATGGACAATCAATTTTCATCAAAGGTACAAAAAAGACAATTCATTGGGGAAAGGACAATCTTTTCAACAAATAGCGCTTGGACAAGTAAGTGCATGTCCACATACCCAAAGATCAACTTTGTCCCATATCACACCATATACAAAAGCTAATTCAGATCATAGACCTAAAGGTAATACCTAAAACCATTAAATTTCTAGAAGAAAACAGGAGAAAACCTTTGTGACCTTGGGTTAGGAAAAGATATCTCAGACACAACACCAGAAGCACAATCCATAGAAGAACAAACTGATAAACTGAACTTCATCAAAATTAAAAACTCTTGTCTTTGAAAGACACTGTTAAGAGAACAAAAAACAAACCAAAGACTAGAAAAATATTTGCAATTCACACATCTGATAAAGGACTTGTATCCTGGTGGTTTTCAAAGCTCGCCTCATAGCATAACACTCTATGATTAATGGCTCTTTGTTTCAAGAGTCAAAACAGTACAAAGTAAGGATCAGCAAGAATCTAGAACAGCGGTTCTCTAATTTCACCATCACCTGTGAAGTCACTCAGTTGTGTCCAACTCTTTGTGACCCCGTGGACTGTAGCTTACCAGGCTCCTCTCTCCATGGGATTTTCCAGGCAAGAGTACTGGAGTGGGTTGCCATTTCCTTCTCCAGGGGATCTTCCTGACCCAGGGATTGAACCCAGGTCTCCCGCATTGCAGGTAGACACTTTACCGTCTGAGCCAGTAGGGCTTGTTAAAACATAGGTTGCTGGGCCCCAACCTCAGAATTTCTGAATCAGTAGGGCCTGAGGGTTTTCATTCTGTTAAGTTCCCTGCTGGTGAACTGCTACTCCAGACCAACATAGACTAAACTAGAAACACAATGTCAAATGCAAGATTTCCAGCCGGTCCTACGGGCTATTACCAAATAAACCATGTTTATTAAGAAAAAAGTTGATTTCCTACTTTTTAATTAGTTAGTGCTCAGTTGTGTCCAACTCTTTGCAGCCCCATGTACTGTAGCCTTCCAGGTTCCTCTGCCCATGGGATTTTCCAGGCAAGAATACCAGAGTGGGTTGCCATTTCCTACTTCAGGGGACCTTCCTGACCCAGGGATCGAACCCGGGTCTCTTGCATCTCCTGCATTGGCAGATGGATTCTTTACCACTAGCGCCACCTGGAAACTTCTTAATCAGCTAGAGATATCTATAAATGTTAATCAGAGCTTCTGATCAGAGAGAAATAACAACCATGACATCACTGAGTTGGCATGATTCTAAGCCTTGCCTCTTTGTTGAATACACATTTTGGTTTCTACAAAGCTGTTCAGAATTCACCCTGGAAAACACGCACAGCCTTACACCAACCATCCCATAATGGCAACATGGAAGAAACCAGAACACCCAGAGGAAGACTGTCAACTTTCCCTAAACCTGTATTAATGCCCCACCCCCATGCAGGGCTGTCATCAAGTCTCACCGTCCAAGATGGCCCATTGATTGTCAATCTCTGTATGTTTCAGGTAGGAGTCTTCAATGGTGGGGTCATAGTCAGGCACAAAGATCTTCTGGAAAAACTGGATGGTGAGGGCGCTCTTGCCCACACCCCCATCTCCCACCACCACCAGCTTGTACGTCGGGAGGTTGTCGCTGGGGACTGCACTCGTTGCCATGTTGCTGGTTGGTCAGACCTGGGGAGGCAAGACATGTGGAATGAGGCAGGGGGCTTCTTCCTCTTTGACTTAGGGGAAAATATTCACAGGGTTTCCTTTTTTCTTCTTTTGAAAATGAAGACCTGCAAAAGAAAAGTACCAACCCTGATCCCTCACCCAGAGACTGTAACTGTTAAAATGACTTATTCAATCATTTACTGGAAACCAACTATGTGCCAGGCCTGGCCTTGGGGACATAATACTAGTAGATGCCATGGAGTCTTTAACCAGCCAAAGGCCATGTCAAACAAGCTATACCACCACTGAATTCTGCACTATATTCCTGTACAGCTAAACACATGGGCATTGGTCTGGGCAGGGAGGGCATAGAGGTTCACCTTTCACATCAAGTCTGGTCATTGGATTGAAGTGCTGAGAAGGATTGGAGGTTTTCTGAGCTCAGTGGAAAGAGGAGCACAAGAACTTAGCACACCTGAGCTCAGAGTTCTGAGTCCCTTCTGACTCTCAGAATTTGGTGATCCTGGTTCCAGTCTCTGGCCAACTTGCCTTTGATCATGTAGAAAGTCATGCAAGAATGTCATGACATCTGGTCAACCCATCTTTCAGTTGGGGAGGAAGAGGAGGAGGATCAGAGACAAGTTTTATGTTGATGGTGTTGAGTCCAGAGAAGGCAGTGGTTGTCAACCAGAGGCAAAATGCAATGCCTGGAGATGGATTTAGATGCCAAAACCAAGTGAGTGCTACCAGCGTCTCATCAGCAGAGGTCAGGGATGCTGCTAAACATTCTATAATGCCCAGCAAATTCCCCCTTCCAGCACACAATTATCCATCCTAAAATGTCCAGAGTGTCAAGGTGACTAGGCAGGGGCTGGAAACATGGGACCAAGATTCCAAAAGACAATTGAGCCTGAATAGCTCAGGACTGGCTGTGCAGAGGAGACGGCAGAGACATGAAGAGTGGTCTTTGGAAACTATCACAAAGTGACAAGGAGGAGAGTATGGAGCATGGAAGGAGCACTCAGAAAAACGGAGGGAAGCTAGGACCTGTCACAGCAAAGGGAGCCCAGAGTTTCCAGAAGGGGGAGGGTGACCGCACCAAGGCTAAACACTGGTGGGGGAAACAGGAGGAGAGTCACCTAAGGAAGAAGTTGAGCGTGTTGCCAGAGACCTAAGCTGCTCACTGCAGACGCTGCTGGAGGGAAGCACAAACTACCTGGGGTGAGCCATTCCTGGGTAGCTTCAGGGCTGGCAGAAGGGTGGGGGGTGGCATGCCAGGAGACAATGAACTGCTGTCCTGTTTGCATCTCTGCTGCTTGGGAATGCCACCAATTGAGCCACAGTTTCCTTATCTAATAGAGTAAAGGGCTGAGTTTTCACAGTTGTTCTTAGCTCCAAGAGTCCTCCATTCTAGATTTCAACAGAAAGGGTGTTAGACACAAATGTGGATTATGAGGCCACCCTGATTTGCATGGGGCTATAGGCGATTGTGCAGTTACTGAAGCTTGATGTTGACATTTAGGATTTCCCTGCAGTGGCGGGGAAGTAGGCATTTTTATACATTGCGGATGAGAGTATAAGTCTGTCCAAACTGGGCTGAGAGTACACTTGCATAGATATGTCAAAATTTAAAATGGACATATCCTCTTTTAAAGCTATACCACATGTGAGAATGTAGTCCAAGGAGGTAATCAGACAAGTGTACAAAGATGTTAAGAACAGGGGTAAAAATGGAAATAACTTAAATACTGGGTAGATGGGGGAAGAGTTAAAGAAAAGTTTATCCATACAATGAAATACTAGATAGTCATTAAAAAAGAATGCTATTGACTAGCCTAGAGAAGGTTTACAATATATATTTTAAAAAACAAGGGGCAAAACAGCAAGTACGTATGACTACATTTCCACGAAGTTACCTACCTGTGAATCTACATGTCTAGTGTGCTTCCAGGCACAGAGAGGATTGGCACGTAGCTGTCTCTAAAGCAGATTTGGGGGCACTTTTTCAATTTCCTACAATAAGCATGTATTCTATTTGTGTATTAGAAAAGCCGGACAATATTATGAATGTTCAGGCCACCTGGTAATGTGCAGTTCCCTCTCCTTTTGAGTGGGAATTTAAGCTCCCCTGGTGCAGGATAAAAGGACCAGGTGCCAGCTAAGCCCCAGCATCTGGCTCCCTCATCCCCACAACAGGTAAGGATAATGGTGGGGATAAGCTGTGGCTTCAACACACTGAGCTCTCCCACATGACAAAGCTGGTGGTCCCGCAGGGCCAGAGGGGTGTTGAGGGGGACAGAAATGGGGCGGGCGGGGGGGTATGGGCCACTCTCTATCTTCTCTGCCTCTCCTTAACTGCTGACCTAGCCTGAGGAGGGAGGTGACACTTGGGCCAGAGTAAATGTGTCTGTCTGTGAGAGGCTGTTTTTAAAGCTCCCTTCCGAAGAGATATAAACTACTCTGCATAAAATAAATACGCTCCCAGGATATAATGTATAGCATAGGGAATACAGTCAATATTTCACAATAACTTTAAATGGAATATAATTGATAAAAATTTTGAATTACTATGTTGTACACTTACAACTAATATAATATGATAAATCAACTATACCTCAATTAAAAAAATAAAATAGATAAAAATGAAAGCTATCTTCCCTTTTCGCTGGCAGCAACATGAATAAAAAATACTACGCAGGTGGAAAGGTATCAAGAAGGAAAATAGTTTCTCTTGATTTGCTTCTCAAAAAACAAGAAATACATCATAGATATGATAGAGGACATGAGGCGCTCCAACCTTTGAGGAGGCGCTCAAACCACCCACAACAGAATCACCTGGGGACCTGACAAAATTGCCCTCTGCCTGCAAGCGAGGTAGCTGGCAGAAAACAGATGAGGGCCGATTTCCTTTCACAGTGCCCCACACTCAAGGGTTGAGCCCAAGAAATCACAGGGTGGGGGTCAACTCAGAGTTCCCTCCAAACTCAGACTCAATGGAACAGGGTTAGAAAGCATGGTTAACACAAACACTGGACTGGTCCCTCATAGAGGAAAACCCTTCAGTGCTTCCCATAGTGGATGGGGATTCACTGGACATTCATGGCTGACCTCTCACACTGCTCTCTCCCAAGCAACTGTGTTTTCCAGTGTACCCTGAGGTCATGTGGGGTCCTTTGCCCACCCCACCCCCACTGCGGCCCTGGGGAAAGAGCTCAGGCCCATGGGAAGAGCTCACCTCCCATGGGCGGTGCCCCCTCCGACCCATGCCCCACAACTCCTGGTGCAGAGGCCCCCACTACTTGCAGAGGACTTGAAGTCCTCTACACTAACTGCACGTAACAGGGGAGGACTGCATCTCATCCCTCCATCACCTGGCCTGGCACAGCATCAGCAAGGACAGATGTTAGCTAGAGGTACCAGAGCCCATCAGTGGCTTTTTTCTAATTTATTTATTTGGCTGCACCAGGTTTTAGTTGTAGCATGTGGGATCTTAGTGCCCTGACCAGGGATCGAACCCAGGTCCCCTGAATTGGGAGCAAGGAGTCTTAGCCACTGGACCACCAGGGAAGTCTGAACAACCATTAGACGACCCACCACACAGCACCAGCCTCTCCACACAGGGCTCAGAGACAGCTCACTCAGCCACAGTTTGGGACTGTCTCCCTCCCCTCCCAAGCATGACTGGTCACACAGATAAGACCCTCCTGGAACCAAGTGTGAGACTAGGAGAAAAAGAAGGTTTGCAAGGGTGGGACTGGAGTCCAGAAAACTCCCCAGTCCGTAAGGGCTCTTGGGCAGAACCTTCCCTGAAATAATCCCTGACTCAAAGGATGTCTTTGTAAACAGGGAAGGCAGTCAAAATGCCAAGGGGCGTGCACCACCCTCCTACAAAGTCGGCTGATCTCACGTGGTGTGGAGAAAGATTTTTGAAAGTCACCACAGGGTAAAAGGTTGGTTGGTGGTTAAGTAGCAAACTGTTCCCATTTACATCTGTCTCCTCTCTGGCCTGTTCAACTAGATAGCATCTTGGACATCATTCTAGAACACTGGCTTTTCACCATTTGGGGGTCATAGACGGCCCCTCGGAGGTGGGAGGGTGAAATAAGGTGGGTCTGGGGCTCCCTTTAAAGTCTCCCCACCGATTTTCCATGTCTGATACTCTCCCAATGCACCAGCTGAGTGACCTTGGGCGAGTTAACCTTTTGCAGCCTCAGTTTTTATTAACACTTTTAAGAGGCGGTTGACTAGAGAACCATCTTTTGCAGGATCGCTCTAGGCATGAAATTAAAATGTTTGAGAGGAGCCCGGCTTAGAGAAGGTGCTCAAATGCCTGTTCTCTTGCCTTGCTGACTTTCTTCCCAGAAGAGAGACCCACATCTCCCTCCCTCCACTCTAGGGGCTCGGCAATTCCCAGCCTCCTCCCCAGCCCCCATCAGAAGCCCCACTGCCACCTCAGCTCCCTTGCAGTCGGATTAAATAGGCTTGTGTGGCGACGTCACCCATCATTTAGAACATTGTTTCCATGGGAAAGGGCTCTGAGGTTCCAGGCAGCCCGCTCCACTCAGAAACCAACTTCGGGAACGGCAGCCACCGGGCAGAGGCGGCGGCTGAACGCGGGTTGCCATGGCAACCACCGCTCGCAGAACCCCTCCCAGTGCACAGGCAACCCAAATTCTACCTCATCTTGGAAACTTCTTCCTAACAGGCAGTATCACTGCCTGGACGATTTTACTGACGTGTATGTGAAAACTTTAGGCATCTTTCAGCTGAGAAATAAGCTTTTCTGGTGGCTGTCTTTTGCGCCTTTTCTCTCCCCAGAATTAGCACCATCCTGCATTGGTTGGTTATTTCCTGAATGGCAAATTCACCTCCCCAGCAACTGGGGAGCTCCACGCGGACGACAGCCACGTCTCCTCAATCCTTTGCTACTCATGCAGCCAGGCAGGGCCCAACCATGGATGCCCCCTAGAGTGTATTTGACTACTCAGTACTGCCCAGGGCAGCCTTCCACCCAGCCCGCCCTCCCTTGGATCAAGACGCAGGGCAAGACACCCGCCCGTCTGATAGGGGCAGCCTCGTGGCCCTAGAAGGTGTATGTGGGGGGTGGGGTGGCTTAGGTGGACACAGGACCCCAGAACAACCTTTTCACCCAGCAATTTTCAAAGTGTGCTTGGAAGTGGGGGGGTGGTTCCTGAGACCTCCTGGGAAGTCTTGGGCAAAGACTCTGTTCTCGGGGGGAGGGGGAGTTGGACGGGGGTGTCAGTCATAGCCTTGGACTCCAGTCACTCAGTGTCTCTGACATGGACTGCCTATGTGACTGGGAGCAAGTTTCTTAATTTCCGGGAGCCTCAGTTTCCCCATCTATAAAATAGAACAGAACCCTCGAGAATGCGTAATTACAGTCCCAGTGGGAAAAAACTGGGGGTGGGGGTCCCCGAGTAAGGGCATATTTGCACTGATGTGCCAAGCAGCTGGGCCCCTGGGCTTCCTCCCAGGGTGGTAGGCCCCAGTGATCTGGACCTTGCCCACCCCGTCCTTAAGGCGCCCTTACCGCAGAGGGCTGCTGGAGGACCCAACACAGTAATGAATGCCTAGGAGTCCCTCAAAACAGCAGTGCCCAGTGGTTATTATCCCTCACCAAATCTGCCCCCTTCTCCCCAAGTTCCTAGTTTCTAGGGCTTCTACAGAGCTTATTTCCCAAAAGAATAGTCCAGAACACTGCCCATTTTTCCAAGTGGACACATGGTAAAAGAAGACTTTGGCTGCAGACACTGTCAAGGGGCTCACTGGGCTTCCGAGCCTCTCCATGCACCCCACCCCGCCAGCACCACTTCCAAAGCAGTGTCACATAGTCCTGGCCAGAAGAAGAGGTGCCCAGGAGAAGCTACACAGCAGCAATAACCCCCACCATTTAGAGGGCATTGTCTGTGTATGGATCAGACACCAAAGGCGCCATCATGCCACACCGCCTAGAATTCTTCTGGTTATTTTTGCAGCATCACAGGACATTTCTTGGACTGTCTTTGTGATTCAGAACCCAAAGGGCATTCTTCATCCTCCCTGACCACAGGAACCGTGGCAGTGGTCATCCCAGAGCCTCCCCCAAAGATGCTACCAACTTAATTGAAGGTTTAGTTTCCACTGCTTTTTGCTTCTCTGTTTCTAGACTAATCATTTTAAAGACTTCTTTCTAACCCGATCAGTTGAACTACAAGTTGTCTGGTAAATAAACCTGAAAGAGGGGGACACATTCATTATTAATGCAGCTCTTGGGAGAGTGAATGGACTTTCATTCACATTGAGTGGAATCAGCCTGGGGAAGTTAATCTCATCTCTGTGATGTCTGGGTGTGCCTGGTGCAGGGGGATGAGGACACACTGCGGGGGAGGACCCAACCCATGTGGAGGAAATGGCTCTGCATTCCAGGAGCTGCCCTTCCCTTCTGCACAATTCCCAGAAATGGGCAGCTTCCCCGGGGGCTGCTGATTTGCAGGCGGTGCATAAATGATGTGCAGACCCGCCAGGGGTCTAGGCCACTTGGCATCCCTAAGGCTCCACTCTCACCTCGAGGAGACTGTGCTCCACCCTTTGTCTCCCACCTTGGCTATTCCCAGGCCGGCACTGTTACTGCGTCACTCAGGCCATCCAGGAAGCTACTGGTGCATTCAGCTCACTTAATTATTAAGACTTAACCACCTGTGGCTGATTTATGTTGATATATGGCAGAAACCAACACAATATTGTAAAGAAATTATCCTCTAATTAAAAATAAACAAGTTAAAAAAAAAAAAGATGACCACCAACCCAACCGTGTGTGTCATTTTATGCTGGACAGGACCTTAAATATCATCAGGTCTAGATGGTGAGTATATGGCATGGGTGCCCCTCCTTCCCAGAGCCAAGGCAGATATCGAAGTCCATTGTGCTCCTCTTTCCTGCTCAGTCTTACAACCCTTTTCAATGCAGCACCCTTGGCAGACAGAACCAGACGATTGGTCCAGAGATGGAACTTGCTTGCCATCCCAGATGGAACCCAGTCGTGTTCGACTCTTTGCGACCCCATGGACTGTAGCCTGCCAGGCTCCTCTGTCCATGGAATTCTCCAGGCCAGAATACTGGAGAGGGTAGCTGTTTCCTTCTTCAGGGGATCTTCCCAACCCAGGGATTGAACCCAGCTTCCCACATTGCAGGCAGATTCTTTACTGTCTGAGCCGCCAGGGAAGCCCCACTACTCTTTAGGTTCCTTCCAAAACATCCCACCTACTGGCCATCCTGTTACATGGAGGGGCTCAGGACCTTTAGGGGGAGCCTGCCTGGCTATCTCTGGAGAACTCTGCTAATGGATCAGCCCTTGCTTTTCTACCCCATCAAACCCAAGTTCCTCTGCCAGGATCACACCTGGACTGCTGCAGCAGAGCAGAAATACCAGATGGAAGTCCAGAGATCCAGGCAAAGGCCAATTCTTGAAGTAATTCAGGTGAGGAAAACAATGCCCTTGACCTCCCTCATGAATCCCAAGTACCATGTGCTTCCTTATATCACAGCGTTAACACTTGGGTCTTACTTGCTAGTCTTGGGTGCCTCCTGACAGAGCCTGGGAGCTTAGCCATTTCCAACCCAGCACTATGAGTCAGAGTAGGTGTGCAGAAATGACCTGTTGTAATAATTATATCAGTGGCCCTGTTAAAAATAATAGGAACACTTAAATAATATAAGTGATGTGTCTGACACTATTGGAAGATTTTACTAAATTAACTTATTTAATTCTCATAACAACCCTATGAGGTATAACTTAATTGTCCCCGTTTTATAGTTGAATAAACTAAGACACAAGAAGTAAAATAACATTTCTCTCTCTCTCTTTTTCTGCCATGCCCCGTGGCTTGTGGGATCTTAGTTCCCTAAGTGGGGACTGAACCCGGGGCCCTCAGCAGTGAGAATGCAGAGTCCTAATCACTGGACTGTCAGTTTCCCAAACTTCTTTTAGGTCATCAGCTAGAAAGCAACAGTGACAGGATTTGAAACCACGTATTATGGCTCCAGAGCCTGTGGCCAGCCCATCAGGCTAGGCATCCTCTCGTGATAGGCAGGACGTTGTGGGGGCAGAGTCAGGCCAGGCCAGAGAGAGAAGATCCAGAAGCACTGGGAAGAGGTCAGCAGTGAGCCGGGGAGGTGGTATTAGAGTCAGGGCGACCTCCATGACCAGACGGCTGCCCCCAGAGGAGCAGCTGAGCAGGTCAGCACTCAAGAATCATCAGGACAAATGCTAGTCTCTGGGAACAGACACGCCATCCCCCCCATCCCCTATCCTGACTGTGACCAAGCAGGACACAGGGCTGGTACTGCCAGGTACTCCTGTTTTGAGGACCAGGGAGGAAGCTGAGGGATCAGGTGGCTGCTCAGCAACATGGGAGCACCAGGGCTCTGAGACCTCATTTTCTGGCACCCTGGTTGGGACCCTCTCCACTGTGCTTGTCCCTGCCTCAGTCCATATCCTTGTGGTCTTACACACCGGTTGCTCCTTGACCAGCTTGGGGCTGCGCCTCACTTAAAAACCCCTCACCAAGGAACCTGAGCTAGGAATCACACATTTGCAAACTCTGACAAGTTACATTCTGTACCTCGGTTTTCTCTTCCATAAAAGTGGAGACAGCAGTATTTGACTTGTGGGGGTCTGGCTCACAGACAGTGTTCAATAAACATCAGGTAGTTACCATCATTTCTCTACCAGAATGCCAAAGAATTGATGCCTTCGAACTGTGGTGCTAGAGGAGACTCCTGAAAGTCCCTTGGACAGCAAAGAGATCAAACCAATCAATCTTAAGGGAGATCAACCCTGAATATTCACTGGAAGGACTGCATCTGCAGCTCTAGCATTCTGGTCATCTGATAAGAACAGACTCATTGGAAAAGTCCCTGATGCTGGGGAGGATTAAGGGCACAAGAAGGGGGCCTCAGAGGATGAGATGGCTGGATGATGCAATGAACGTGAACTTGGGCAAACTCCAGGAGACAGTGAGGGAGAGGGAGGCCTGGCATGCTATAGTCCATGGGGTTGCAATGAGTCACACATGACTGGGCTATTGAACAACAACAACAAAGTTACCATCATTAGCATCCTTCAAAGTTCATCCCAAGTCCCTCCTCCTGCAGGAAGCCCTCCTGCCTCCCCAGAGTCCTTCCTGTCCTTCCTGAGCTCATGCCCTGCCAACCAGCTGGTTTAACAGATGACGACTCGTCAGAACTCAGCCCCTCGTCAGTTCCTCCTTGGGGCACTCTCACACCCATCTGCCAGCTGGTCTCAACACCCCATTGTCTTTGAGGGGGGGCAGTCTCCTATAGCGATGCTGTAAGACATCAAGCCCCCACATGCTGCTGATCCAACATTGGGGGAGATTTAAGCTTCTCAAAGACATGTCCCCAAATATTCAGGAGATGCTTGTTCACTGAAGAGACCACAGCAAATATCAAATTACTGGGAACTCAGCATGAGACACAGTTTCTCCCTCTTTAAATCCAGAGGTGCTCTCCATCATAAAACCCAGCCCTGCTCTGGGTTACTACTAGCTTGGCGGATTTATCCTTGGAAAGAAAAACCTGTTAGGAACACACGACATGAGAAAGGGCCCAGAGGAGAATAAGCCAGGAGGAGTAAAGTGGACAGACCACCAGTGCACACAGAGGCTCAGGTCCGGGAGACATGCATGTCCAGTCAGTGCTCCCAGAGCACCACCAGTGTGCCTGGTCCTGGGAACTGGGAAGCCTGAGATGAATGAGCCCCCACCCCTGGCCTCAGGGTTCAAGGGGTGTGTGGGGGGAGGGGCAGACAGAGGGTTACAATACAAGAGGCTAATAAGTAGGCACACAGGGAGAGCAGGAGGGTATCATGCCCAGCCTGTGGGCATTGAAGAAGGCTTCCTGGTAGAAGCAAGGCCAAAATGGGGTCTTGCAGGCCAAGTAGGTATCAGCTAAGGTGAGTGATGGAGACAAGCGTATCCTAGGTGAGGACCAGAAGGTGCAAAGGAGTAAAGCACAGAGGTGTGAAAAACCAAGCAGGTGCCAAGTTCTGCAGACAACACGCTGTGACCGGATTGCAGCACGTGTGCCGTGTGCTGTGTGCCAGGGCGGGAGGGCGGGAGGGTGGGGGTGGGGTGGGAAAGGGGCGGTGAGGAGCGCCTGCTGCTCCCTGACAACCAGGGATGTTGGTCTTTGCATCCTGAGCACTAAGCACAGAATCTGGCAGGTGGTGGCTGCCCAGCAGCACTGAATGATGAACACGTGCAGGGGCTGTGGGGTGAGGTGGGGGGAGCACAGGGGGCCCGGGGGCTCTGGGACCGTCCCCTCCCCGACAGGGCGCCACGCAGGCTCTCTGGAAGGCTGCCCAGTCTGGTGGGCCCACAGCCCTTTCTGATGACCACAGCGATGTTCACCCAGCAGAAAAGCCCAGTGGAGACTGGATAAGTTGGGTGAGAACTAAGGGCTCCAGAGGCTCCGAGGAGAGGGGAAGCAGATGGAAGGGGCTGCAGGGTCAGGTGGGAGCAGGAAGGTCGCATAGGTACAGCTGGCGTGGCCACAAAGGTCCCAAGGCAGAGCTGCAAGAGGTGGCATTTGGTCTCCCCAGTTAGCAGCCGGGAGCAGCGTCAGGGACACCAAGGCATGTGCCCTTGGGCACAGCTGGAGGAGGGCCAAACTGGGATTTGGCACCGAGACTGACAACAAAACACTAAAATTCTGCCCCACTCCCCACCCAGCTACTCCAGGGGTGGGTGGTCAGAGAGGCTCTCAGGACCGAGGGATTAACGAGGGCTTCAGGGTCTCAGGTCCACACTGCCCTTCAGAACCACATGCTCTGTTAGCATCCCTGGGTCACGGGGTGCTGCCACCAGCCGCTTGGCCCTCACAGACCCACGTCCTCATGGGTTGGGGTCCCACCAACCCCCTGCCCCTTCTGTCCCCACATCCCACCACCACAGGGAGGGTGGGTCTGAACTCAGTCCAGAGGTGAGGGCCAAGGCTGCCGCCCTCCCGCAAGAGGCAGAGAATTTAAATTCTTATTCTCAGGGACTTCCCTGGAGGCCCAGTTGTTAAGAATCCAACTTGCAATGCAGGGGACGTGGGCTCGATCCTTGGTTGGGTAACTGAGATCCCACAAGCCATGGAGCAGCTAAGCCCACAAACTACAACTAGCGAGTCTGTGTTCTGCAATGAAAGATCCTGCATGCTAGAACTGAGACCGACGCAGCCAAAGAAAGAAAGAAAGACTTTTTGTTGTTCTTATTCTCAGTGCTGGGGGCCTCTCCCTGTTTCCCTAGTGCAGGGCAGTTCCACCGACAGCTGGAGGAGGGCTTCTCTACCTTAGAGAGGCATCTGTGTGCACACTGGGAAAGTCCTGCTGGCTGTCACCCCGCTGCAGAGGGCTGACTTCTGGGCTCCCAAAGCGAGGCCCTCGGACTCCCCAAAGCCTGGCAGGTTGCTCCCCATTCTGATTGAGCTGCCCTCTCAGGCCACGCCTGGAGCAGGGGCTCCTGTGAGCCCCCCGCCTCTTCACATCTCCTCCGGGGCTGCTCCGGCTCCAGCCCCGCAGGCCCCTTCTCCCGCCCCCTGCCCTGGCCCTCTGCCCTCTGCCTTGCCTCTGTCTTTACCTTGCTTGAGTCCCAGGCCAAGGCCTGGTGGCACGTCCCCCTCCGTGGCTGGGCTCTGCCTTGTCACCTGGGACCCCTCCACCAGTGCTGGCCTCCCCAATTCCAACGGTGTCATCCCTCACCCAATCCCCAGCACTGCTCCTGGAAAACCCACCATGGGAGCTGGAAGCTCTTCCCACACGCCCACCCGAACTGCCCCAGCATCTGCGTCCTTAGGGACAGAGGCGGTGCCAGCCTGTCAGGGAGTCTGCAAATGAATGCTATCTGCCTGCACTGCCTTTTTACCTTCCCTGCCTGTGAAAACATTCTCTCTGAGGAACACCCACCCTGTCCCCCAGCCTCCCAGAGCCACACCTTCCTCCCTGGCCTCTCTCACTCCCCAAGTCACCTTCCACTGAACCACCTTGCCTGTGACGGCCTGGAGCGCTGGCCAGGTGGCAGCCAGAGGGCTTTGCAGCCACTGTTCCATGTGACTCATCATGGCCACCTCGCTGACAGGGCTCTATTTAGCCCCTGAGGTCCCCGAGGTTCTCCAGGCCACGCATCTCCATCTGTAAGTGACCATGAGCTCCCTTCTTAGCTGCACGGCCACACTGTCTTCTCCCTTCAAATCAACGAGCCAGGAGTTGTTTTATTATCACATTTCCCCCGCTAGAGTGGGGCTGGGGAGCTATAGGCTGGACCTCATTTTCCTTATCTCAAGGTCACCCTAAGGCCCTGGCAGAGAGACTCCCAGTGTCTGCTGTCTGCATTCCAGAAATGCAGGGGCGACACTGGGAGCTGGCCGGGGTTCTGCTTGGGTGGAGGGTAAGGTGAGGTGGTGTGGGTACTGTGACTGTGGACCACACAGGGAAGTGGGGCCGTGGTCCTCACAGGGAAGATACCATGTGAGGCGTCCCAATGGGCACACGTGGCCACAAGTCCAGCAGGAGGAGTGGGTGACTGTAAGGGGGTCCTTCCCTGCCACCCACTCTCCCAAGGCCCAGCTCCCAGACCATCCCTGCCTTCAGGATGTGGGTACCATACCCCACCCCCGAACCCTCTGATAGCAGCAAGGCAAATGTTCTCATACTATCTTTCTCTTGGGTGGGGTGTGCGCTAACCGGGGCACAACTTCACAGGCTGTCCCTCAGGGATGACCCAGCCTAGAGCTGCTGCCTCACAGAACCCAGGGCCTCCCACCAGCCCAGGAGGCAGGTGGCCCAGGAGAAGGGCAGGCATGGTGACAGACAGCAAAGGGGAGGCCTGGGTGCAGGGAGCAGGCCTCCATTTGTGTCAGCAGCCCCTTGCCTCTGAGATGGATGCTCCTTGTCAGGGCTGAATTGTTAAACTCCACCCTCCCACATCCTGGCTGAACCACCATCTGAACTGCTTTATCCTGCAGTAGCAGAAAGAGGAACTCGAGAGACAAATGGATATCCCAAACTCACATGTAGGCAGAGGTGAGGTGGATAAATGAGAGAAGGGAACAGGGACAGGCAGTAGGGAGCAGTGGGGCCTGGGATAAACAGGAGACCTCTGGTAGCCTCCACCAGCTGACTGTAACAACAGAAGCATGTCTGCAACAGGGTTACCAGAGAGTCCAAATTTTTTTAAAGTAGCCAGACATCTGAATTTTTATGTGAAACTAATTTTTTTTTAATGTTGGCCTCTCAGGTGGTGCTAGTGGTAAAGAACACACCTCCTAATGCAGGAGACATAAGAGAGTGATGAGGATTTGATTCCTAGGTCAGGAAGATCCCCTGGAGGAGGAAATAGCAACCTACTCCAGTATCTGGCCTGGAGAATCTCATGGACAGAGGAGCCTGGCAGGCTACAGTCCACAGGGTTGCAAAGAGTTGGACAATGACTGAAGTGACTTAGCACACACGCACCAATTAAAAAGTTGTGTACACTATACAAGCCAAACAAATCACCCTCCTGGGGACCCCAGCCCATAACCTGCTGCCCCCCTGGCCACCGTGAGCATGCCAGCGCTGAGCGATGTGGCCGCTCCAAGGCAGATAGCCTTTTGCACTGCCTTGGCCTGGCCTGGCTTTTGGCCTTGACTTTGGTGTGAGGTTAAAGGAAGGGCTTCCCTGGTAGTTCAGCTAGTTAAGAATCCGCCTTTAAGGCAGGAGATTCCAGTTCTATTCCTGGATGGGGAAGATTCCCTGAAGAAGGGACAGGCTACCCACACCAGTATTCTTGGGTTTCCCAGGTGGCTCAGATGGTAAAGAATACACCTTCAATGAGGGAGACCTGGGTTCGACCCCTGGGTTACAAAGGTCCCCTGGAGGAGGGCATGGCAACCCACTCCAGTATTCTTGCTGGAGAATTCCCACGGACAGAGGAACCTGGTGGGGTCTACAGGTCATGGGGCTGCAAAGAGTTGGGCAGGACTGAGTGGCTAAGCACAGATTAAAGGAAGTGACCATCACACCAAGGAGCAGCAGTAGGGGGTACTCAGTTCGGAGACTCTCCAGTCTGGCCATCTTTAGCTGGGAAGGGGGATGGCGCACGCAACCACCCCAAAGCCCGGCAGAGCCTGAGGAGGAGGAGGGCAGAGAGGCACACTCAAAAATGACTATTGCTTTGATTTCTTTCCATCATGTATATACAAAATGTTAAACACCATAAATGAAAAATGTGCAAAATTTTATGTTCAACCAAAAATGAGAAAGAAACAGGATTGAGGCCCATCCCTGAGGTGAGGAGAGGCGACCCAATCCCCATTCTAGACGAGTGAGCAGACTGTAGAGAGAAGGGCTGGAGCAAAACAAAGGGGAGACTTTCTGAAGGCGAGGCAGGCATGGCAATGAGCGCCCTGGGAAGGTGGGGGTGGGGTGGGGTGGCGTTCCTGGGCAAAGGGAAAAGCCAGGGAGGCAGGACCGGTGGAGGGCCCAGCTCCCTGGGTCTCAAGGCCTGAACTCGGCCGGAGGTGAGGAAGGCGGACTTCTCAAGGACACTGCCAAACTCTGAAAGGGCAGGAGACCACTTTTCAATCTCTTTCCCCAGACCCTAAAGAGCAGCTGCATCTTCCCTGCCCTCCTGGCCAGGCTGGACTGCAAGCCCAGGATGGACAGAGAGCAAAGGGCAGAGTGGGCGGGCCCACTCGGTTCCCAAGCGGCAGGAGCCACCTAGAAGCCTCCACTGGCCGGGGGGCTGGCTGCCTACCTCTCTCTCTCCTACATACGGCACTTTTATAAAAAGTTGTGAATCGAAGCATCTGCCCCCTTGGCTACGCAGGTGCTGATGCTGGTGCGAACTCACTTCAGTTGTGTCTGGCTCTTTGTGACCCTGTGGACGGAGCCCGCCAGGCTCCTCTGTCCATGCGAGTCTCCAGGCAAGAACACTGGAGTGGGCTGCCATTTCCTTCTCCAGAGGATTTTCCCAGCCCAGGGATCAAACCCACATCTCTATGTCTCCTGCACTGGCAGGTGGTTCTTTACCACTAGCGCCACCTGAGAAGCCCTGCTTTGTGTGTGATCTTAGGCAAATTGCTACACCCATGTGGAGCTTTCTCACCTGTTAACAACAGAATCCACCTCACAGGGCTGTTCTGAGGATGCAATGAGCCAATATACATGAGTGCTTAGAATAGTGCCCGGCACGTGAAGTGTTTGTTTTATTACTGTCGTCATCATCGTTGTCATCACTACGTTGTGAGAACTCTGGCCAGGGTCCCCTCCACCGAATTGCGCAGAAGGGTGCCTGGGGCCATTCAGGGCTGCTCTCCAGGCTTCCCTGAAGCACTCAGGATGGGACTGGAGGGGAATGAAGGGGCTGCCTTTGGATCACCTCCTTTGGCCTGCGAGGCGATCAGTAGGGAGACTATAGTGAGACCTCGGCCACCCACGGGATGCAAGACCACCACTCCTGCTGCTAGGGCATGCCAGGGCTCAACAAGGAAGCACATTTTATTCCTGATGACCCAAGGAATGATCACCACCTACAACCCATGGGTGGCTTATTTTGGGGTGCAGAGAAAGGCAGAAACGCAGAGCCTCATTCCATCTGACAAGGATGAGCCAGGAGGTAAAACTGGAGGCAGAGCAGATGTTAGAAGCATGAGAATGAGTCCAACAGGCCCAGTTTGGAATCCTGGTTGTGCCACCTACTAGCTGTGTGACTCTTGACAAATTAATGTATAAACCTCTCTGTGCAAAACTATCATTGTTGGATGGGTAGCAGTAACCAGCTGGAGCAAATTCAGGCTGAGTCCTGTGGCCAGGGCTGATCATTAGAATGCCTGTTCATCACGTCCTGACCAAGTGCTAAGCACTCACCTACCTTCCCTGACCAGCACCTCAGACAAGGTGAGGTCACGGCTCCGCCTCCCAGAACACCCAGCTGTCTCGTCTTGACAGCACTCTGCATGCTGCACTTGTGGCTTAATTGTTAATGAGGCAGTGTGTATTCCCCATTAGACTGTCAGTTCCAGGAGGACAGGGCCCATGCTCCGTTTTATCTTCCATTGTATCTCTGGAGCCCAGCACATAAGTTACACTGAGAAGATGCTCAATAAATATATTGACCTACCTCAGTTCTAGTCCTTACAGCTACAGTGCACACTGTTCTAACACAAAGAAAAAAAGATTAACATATGTGTTTGCTCTGGTCATTGGGGAAGAAAGCCTGGCTGAAGACTTTGACCGAGCTCATAACAGTGACAACAACAACCCCACAGTTCCTGCTGTGGTTCCTGCAGAAGGTCACAGTATAGGTCTGGGGTGCAGGTGCATACGTCTTGCTCAAACAAGTTCTTTAATGGCTCACAAGCAAAAGGGTAGGCTCCCAGCCTAGTCTCCATGTCATCATTTCTCTGTAGTCACAAATAATAGTACAGAAACACAAAAGACCCCGATTAGCCACAGCAATCTTGAGAAAGAAGAATGAAGCTGGAGGAATCAATAGTCCTGATTTCAGTCCACACTACAAAGCTATAGTCATTAAGACAGTATGGTATTGGCACAAAGACAGAAATATAGACCAATGGAATACAACAGAAAGCCCAGAGATAAATCCACACACCTATGGGCACCTTATCTTTGACAGAAGAGGTAAGACTATACAACGGAGAAAAGATAACTGGGAAAACTGGACAGACATGTGTAAAAGCATGAAATTAGAACACTTCCTAACACCACACACAAAGATAAACTCAAAATGGATTAAAAACATAAATGCTAAAACCAGAAACTATAAAACTCTTAGAGGAAAACATAGGCAGAAACTTTTTGACATAAATCACAGCAAGATCCTCTATGATCCACCTCCTAGAGTAATGGAAGTAAAAATAAAAACAAACAAATGGGACCTAATTAAACTTAAAAGCTTTTGCACAGCAAAGGAAACTATAAACAAGATGAAAAGACAACCCTTAGAATGGGAGAAAATAATTACAAATGAAGCAACTGGCAAAGGATTAATCTCTAAAATATACAAGCAGTTCATGCAGCTCAACATCGGAAAAACAAACAACCCAATCAAAAAATGGGCAGAAGACCTAAACAGACATTTCTCTAAAGAAGATATCCAGATGGCTAGTAAACATGCGAAAAAATACACATCATCACTCATTATTAGACAAATGTAAATCAAAACTATAACTAAGTATCACCTCACACCTGTCACAATGGTGATCGTCAAAAAATCTACAAACAATAAATGCTTGAGAGGATGTGGAGAAAAGGGTACCCTCTGGCACTGTTGTTGGGAATGTAAATGATACAGCCACTATGGAGAACAGTACGGAGATTTCTTAGGAGTTTTATTTTTAGAAATAAAATTATCATATGACCTAGCAATCCCACAACTGGACATATACCCATAATTGAAAAAGACACATGTATCCCAGTGTTCACTGCAGCATGATTTATAATAGCTAGAACATGGAAGCAACCTAGATGTCCATCGACAGATGAATGGATGAAGAAGCTGTGGTCTATATATACAATGGAATATTATGCAGCCATTAAAAGGAACAAATCTGAGTTAGTTCTAGTGAGGTGGATGAACCTAGAACCTGTTATACAGAGTGAAGTCAGAAGGAGAAAAACAAATATCATATATTAATGCATATATATGGAATCTAGAAAAATGGTACTGATGAACCTATTTCTCAGACATAGAGAAGAGATTTACCGACACAACAGGGCAAGGAGAGAGTGGGAAGTATTGAGAGAGTAGCATTGAAACATACACATTACCATGTGTAAAACTGATGCTTTTGAACTGTGGTGCTGGAGAAGACTCTTGAGAGTCCCTTGGACTGCAAGGAGATCAAACCAGTCAATCCTAAAGGAAATCAACCCTGAATATTCATTGGAAGGACTGATGCTGAAGCTGAAGCTCCAATACTTTCGCCACCTGATGTGAAGAACTGACTCATTGGAAAAGAGCTTGATGCTGGGAAAGACTGAAGGCAGGAGAAGGGGATGACAGAGGATGAGATGATTAGATGGCATCACTGACTTGATGGGCATGAGTTTGAGCAAGCTGCGGGAGTTGGTGAAGGACAGGAAAGCCTGGCGTGCTGTAGTCAATGGGGTCACAAAGAGTCAGACACAACTGAGTGACTGAACTGAACTGACTGAAGTGTAAAATAAACAGCTAATGGGAAGTTGCTGTATAGTGCAGGGAGCTCGGCCTGGTGCTCTGTGACAACCTAGAGGGGTGGGATGGAGTGAGAGGTGGGAGGGAGGTCCAGGATGGAGAGGACATGTGTATACCTACAGCTGACTCATGTTCATGTATGGCAGAAACCAACACAACATTGTAAAGCAAGTATCCTACAATTAAAAATAAATACATTTATTTAAAAAAAAAAAAAAGAACAATCAAATCGGGAGTTTTCAGAAGTTCTGGAGGAAAGTGTCCAGGAAAAGTGGTCCCTGGAAAATGGCAGTCAACTAGGCTTGAGCAGACAGAGAGCCAAGGAGGTGAGCAGACAGGGGAAGAGGTCTGGCGCTCAGTTTTAACTTCTGCCCCATTCTGAGCGATGGGCCCTTTCTTATAGGCCCTTGGCGACAGCCTGTTACACACAACAGCGTTGGCGTGGTGGGGCTTAGGGAATGAGGAAGCCACACCTAGGGGACCCACGCAAAGCGTGGCGGCCGACTCTGGAGCCCAGAGAGCCAGTGGGCCTGATCCCCACCCTGCAATCCCCAGAAATACTGCAGATGGGGAGGTTTCCATCAATGAACCGGTAATCTTCAAAGAAAAATAAATGATACTCTCTGAGAGCTTCCACAGGGAGAAAATCTTTGTGGAAAACAAAGAACTCTTAGGGAGAGCATCTCCCCACTTCCACATCTGTGGGATGAGAGCTTGCCCAGCCTAACCGGATTAAACAAGCAAGGGGGGCGGTGCAGCCAGGACACAAGTCACAGCAGTCCCGTCTGTTACAGACACGGCAAAGGTGGGCCAAGCAGGCAGGGACCTGCCCAAGGTCACACAGAGGACAGGCAGGGGACAGAGGGTCAGCGGGGGGCCTGCGGCCCAGGACCCTCCCCACTGTCCCATGGGTCCTCTGAGGAAGGCAGTGAGGACTGAGGGGCCCGGAGGCCCCCCCGAGGCCAGTTGCTGGTGGCCCCAGACCCTGCCTGGGCCCCCTCCTCCTTCCTTCCACACAGGGGCTCTCCCAGCCTCCACCCAGCTCTCCTATCCACACATACCAGCCCCAAGTAGAAAAAAGCCCCTGTTAAGTGTTTATGAGAATGGTTATTTTGTGGAAGCGCCAAGTGACCTGCTCCTGCTCCCCCTTTCCATCCCTCCAGCCGCCCTCGGTTTGAGCCCAGAAGTAAAACAAAGGCTTGGTTTCTTTATTTTGATTTCCTCTTTAAAATCTCAAACATGCAGGAAACACCCACCCAGCCCCAGATAAGTGGAAAGGAGCCCTGTGGGCGGGCGGGGCGGGGGTCACCGAGTCTTAGCATCCCAGGAGCACCAGCAGGGCAAGGGGGTGTGGGGACTGACTTCCTCTGCCAGAAGAGAATGGATGTGAGGACGTGTGGGGAGCCTAGGCCTTCCTGACTCTGACGCCAGGGGATTCTCAACCTGAGGAATGTGGGTGTGGAGGGACCCCTGAGAAGACATATCTTATGAAAGTTATTTTTTCTAACATATGCCCCCAAGGCTTTGGGACTGTGGTTCCACCCTTTTCTATCATCTCCGGTTACAATAAAACAGGCACTGAAAGAAGAACATGATGGATGCTATTTTGGGCTGCCGAGCCTTCTTGTGAGAGAATGGTACTCCCCAAAAAAGATGTGTTTGCCTCTGCCTCTCCCTTGGGACCTCCATTCCCTGTGGAATTAAAATACAAAGGGGTGAGTTTGGGGTCATCTAAAAGGGGGAATTTTCAAGGTGTGTTAAAAGTTCTAATGGCTAAAAAAGAAGAAAAAACAAACAGAACTGAATTAAAACAAATTTTGCCCTTGAAATGAATATACAATGCTTTGGGGAGGCAAGAACCTGTCCCCAGGTCCCCCTAGAATGGTCAGCTCTAAAGGGAGGATGGGTCTCTTCCGTTCCAGCACATCTTTGGCTATCTCCACACAGCACCACATGCTTACAAATACTTTTACTTTTAATCTGGGTAGTTAGGATTCAAGGGACATCCTAACATAGGGTATGAATAGCAGATTCTTTAAAAAAAAATTTTTTTTTAAATACTTACAGTTTCTGCCATACATCAACATGAATCAGCCATAGGTATACATATGACCCTCCCTCTTGAACCTTCCCTCCCACCTCCCACCCCATCCCATTCCTCTAGGTTGTCACAGAGCACAAGTGTGAGTTACCTGCATCATACAGCAAATTCCCAATGGCTATCTATTTTACATATGGTAATGTATATGTTTCCACGCTACTCTTTCCCTTCGTCCCACTCTCTCTTCCCCCCACTGGGTCCACAAGTCTGTTTTCTATATCTGAGTCTCCACTGCTGCCCTGCAAATAGGTTCATCAGTACCATCTTTTTAGATTCTACATATATGCATTAACATATGATATTTGTTTTTCTCTTTCTGACTTACTTCTTAGGCTCTAATTTCATCCACCTCATTAGAACTGACTCAAATGTGTTCCTTTTTATGGCTGAGTAACATACCCCGAGAAGACCGTAACTGAAAAAGATGCATGTACCCCAATGCTCATTGCAGCACTTTTTACAATAGCTAGAACATGGAAGCAACCCAGAGGGCCATCAACAGATGAATGGATAAAGAAGCTGTGGTACCTATATATAATGAAATATTACTTAGCAGATTCTTTTTAAACCAAAACTTTTCTTTAAAAAGTAGGCCATCAACATAATATGTATGTGTATTCTTGCATAAACAAATAGCTATCAGAATATACTTAACTGCCTTCACTGGCACAGCCTCTGACCATTTCTATTGCAAGAGAAACCCCAACAAAGCAGATCCTTCTGAGGTCTTTGGGGTTCCAGCCTTTGCCAGCTTCTGCAGCATCTCCATCGAGTCAAGGGAAAGGATGCAGTGTTATCCTTTGTTGGCAACTCAGGCACAGGAAACATTTCAACTCATTCTCACCACTTAGTAAAGAAAACCTGGGGACCACCTCAGGTCCCTGTGTTCTATCACAAAACTAATTGAAATCTCTGTACCCAATGGTGACTTCTTGAAAAACCAATCTGCTTGGGGAATGCAGGGCTTTTCCAGAAGGTTTTTAAATCTTTACTGCACAGCCTTATAAGCGGTGCTTTGCTAACTGTCTTAACTCAAGCCTAAGCTACATGCAAATGGGCCATGTCAGGTTCCAGCTCAGTCAGCCGGGGTGGAAGAAGGAGCCTGCAGAGTGGGGTGAGAAACCATCTCCTGTCCTCATGGAGAGCTGCCCCCTCTGCAGCTGGAACGCTTGGCAGGTAGGAGGACCCAGGGCTAGGCACACAGGAGCCCTGTTTCCAGGGAAGTCCAGGAAAGGGACAGCTGGCAAGGCTGCGATGGTGTTGTTCAGTCGCTCATTCGTCTCTGACTCTTTGTGACCCCATGAACTGCAACACACCAGGCTTCCTGTCCTTCACTATCTCCCTGAGTTTGCTCAAACTCATGTTCGCTGAGTCTGTGATGCCATTCCACTATCTCATCCTCTGTTGCCCCCTTTTCCTCCTGCCTTCAATCTTTCCCAACATCAGGCTCTTTTCCCAAGGCCATGTTAGAGGTTAGAAAGGCACCATATCAGACTCCATCTTCCTTCCTTCAAAGCAGTCCTGTACTTTAGAACATAAAATGTATTTTGCTCAAGGTTTTGAAGATGAGCAGTTTAACAAATTGTCATCTAATCAGAAAAAGATAATTGTTTTTTTTTTTCCTCTCTTTTCCAAATATTTACATTTACCATCTGAATCACAGTTTGGTTTGGGCAGCTATGACTAAATGATGCGCCACAGTCTGGCCTGAAACCACGATGGTCAAGGCAGGTGTGTATGTGGGTGGAGGAAGTTTTTGAAATAGGTTAAATCCCAAGACGCACACTTATCTCTCCCCGGTGTGAGTTCAGGCAGCAAAAAGATCTACTGAGGACCTTGATGGAGACCCAGGTGGTTATTCATTGAATTTGCTGGGGACATGGAGCTAAGAGAGCCAAGACATGGAAACTTGGGAGCAGGGCTCTGAAAGTCAGTCAGAGACTGAGGGCAGGCCCAGCCAGCCAGGTCTCCTGAGCAGGGACGTGATGAAGCCCTGCCATCATGGAAGGGATCAAGGGCAGACAAAAGGGTCCCATCTGCTCAATTGGGGTAATGGGTACATGGTGTTTGTTATGTATCATCCTTTGTATTTTTATATTTTTGAAAATTACAAAATATGTCAAGTATGCAAATGATGGAGGGGTTCCTGGTTGACTGAAGGATTAATGGAAATTAGGGGAAAACTACCACCATCCAGGGCCCCTCTGCCTCTCTTGTCAACCAGCCGCACCTGCACCTCCATGGGTGCTGTCGCTTCGCAGCATCCCTGTGTGTGAACGGCTCTGCCCCCTCTCCCCACGAGGCCTCCACTCCACTCCCTGACTACATCGGGCCAGACCCCCATGGGCCACGCCCCACGAGCACTGAGAGAAGAGAGGTGTCATCAGAATGACACAGTCCTGGGAGCAGCACTGTGTAACAGGTGGAGCATGCCCTCTGGGACCAAACAGACTTTGGTGAGACTCCTTCCCGGCTCTGGTCCTCTCAGGCCATGGCCATGGGGGTGACTACCACTCTGAGTCCCTGTTTCCACATCTGTAAAGAAAGGGCTAACAGCAAAACTGCCGTGAGGCTTAGAGATGGCCAATGCAGAGCCTCTAGTCCAGTCCAGCCTGGAGGGAAAGTGGACATCCAGAGACACTATCTTTAAGCCACGTCATCTGAGGAGCAGTTGGAGAATGCAGGGCTGCTTGTACTGGAGAAAAGCATGACCGTCAAGGTTCATGTGGCACAGATTCAGTGGGACAGGTTAAGATAAGAAAGGAAAGAACTTTGCAAGGATGAAAGAATGAGTGAATGAATGATGAATGAATCCCCATTGGGTAAACTGATTTGAGGGGCAGCAACCTCCCTGCCTCTAGAAGGGCCCAGCTAAGCTCTGCTCCTCAAAGGCTGCACAAATTTTCCCAGCCTCTACTCAAGGGCCCATTTGGGCCAAAATGCCTACTACTGAACTATTACTGGCTTAATCTTTACCTTAAAAATCAGCATAGTTTTTAACTTAAAAGCCTTACTTAGCCTTAATCTGAGCAAAATAGCCATTTAAAAAATAGGTTTGATGTCATACCTTTATTTTTAAAATACACATAAGTAAGTATATATGTAACTATTAAAATATGTCCTGCCTAAAAACCATTTACCTCACCACTATGAGAAATATGCTCTCTTGGGTCTGAATTGAGACTAAACATGCTCCAGGGGCCCCTTCCTGGTCTGTGATTCTGTTATCTAAAGGCTGCCTGAATACTGATAATGCTCTTAGTTCTTACGCCCTTTCTGGTCTCCCAAGCATGTTCTCATCTGTGTATTTCATCTAATCCCCATGACAACCCTGAGGGCGGGCTAGAGAAGTCACAGATGGAGCCTGAGCCCTTGGGAGCAGGACGACCCCAAGGCCCTATGGACAGGGTCACAGAGGGCCCGAATCGGAGCTCAGGACTCTCCATCCCCTGCCACCTCCTTTTATTACCACATGCTCAACAGCCAAATCCCTTCCTGTACTTTCCAAAATCTCATTAGCATCACAACCCACATCCAAATCATGATGTTCTATCCATCTAGGTGGCCAGATGCCAGCTCTGTAGATGAAAATGTGCCCCTCTGAGCAAGTCATCTCATAACCAATGGTAACCCACATTGTCATTTGGCCACCTGGCCATCAGCAATTTCCACTGATTAAAGCTATCAAAAATACTAAATGAGAGACATCCCTGGTGGTCTAGTGGCTGAGACTCAGTTCTTCCAACGCAGGGTGCCCAAGTTCAATCCCTGGTCAGGGAACTAGATCCCTCATGCCGTCAACTAAGAGTTCATACACCGCAACTAAAGATCCTGCATGCCACAGCGAAGACCCAACACAGCCAAATAAATAAATATTAAAAAAAAAAAAACACGAAAGGACAATGATAGGGACATTTAAAAACTAAATACACACTGCTACTTCATGACCCCTACAATGCGGATGGCTGCAGAAAGCTGTCTTGGGTCATGCCAGCAGACAACAGACCCTTGGCTCGGTGGTGAGGCTCAGTAGATGGCCAGGGGTGGGGAGTTGGAACACGCAGCACCAGCCTCACTATGGCAGCAAGAATAGTGCCTGGAAGACTAGAGATGGGCACCGAGGGAGGCACAGCAGACGCCAACGAGTGCAGTGAGGATGTCCCCCTGGCCTTGACAACGCCCTCTGTTGTCTGAAGAAGGGATTGCAGCACCACGCTCTCAAAGTTCCACAGGACAGATCTGCTGGCTGATGGCATGGACGTCTTCTCATGGCTGAGAAATGATGCTCGTCCGGCTCCACCACGACAGCCTGCTGGCCTGGCTGGGAGGTCAGAGCCTCAGAGCAGGTCCTCAGTGAACAGCAGTGAAGCAGGGGATCTAGCCTGGGATCCAGGGCTCATTTTCAGAGATCCACAAATCTCCCAAACTGATGCCTAACTTCATACATCCAAGCAACATTTCTCTGGGCTTCTCACTGGCATATTAAAGAGGTAGTGGCCCAAGAAGGTAAAAACCATTGCTCTGAACACTCAGCCTTCTTGGCTGCCTGTCCTATGCAAGAACTTGCTGGAAGTGGCACTAATATCTTATCCCTGTACAGAGACTTCACCAGAGTTGAGAGCATCTTTGGGAGATCTAAACTCTGCTTAATCCACTATTACTTGGGTTTCGTTATTTGCAGCCAGAAGCATCCTTCTTTTCTCCCATCCCCAGACAAAGGTAACTGTACCTTTTAGCTAGTCAGATACCTGCCCCAGGCCTGGAGCCTTTGGAACTCAATGCACTTTTTGGACACTTGAGAACATCCCAACTTTACACGAGAATGTGTTTTCATTTAGTTCACATGTGTGTGTTTTGTGCAAACTACATGATATTCATAAATAGGTATGTTTCCAATTGCTTGCAGGGAGGCATACTCTTTATGGGGCATTTCATTGGGAGACGGTGATGACACCAGACGTGATATATAAAATGGAGGTCATATTTCCTCGAGAAGTTACTTGATCCAGCAGGCTGGTCAACTTGTGAATTGAGCTGATATTAAACCCAGACGCTCCAGGAACTGGTTCAGTCCATTAGAGCCCAGAAGTCTTCCCTGGTTCCACGTGATCACTGAAGCTCAGGAGCCAACCCCAGGGATAATGGACTTGTCTCTCTCTAAGCAACTCAGATCAACCGAAAGTGTGAAATACCTGTGGTTAGAGCTAATAAAAGTTATACCTGTCACAAAGATATCTTAGGCAGATGAAAACGTAAGTAGTGGCAAATACAAACAGAGCTGGCAGCCCTGGACAACTGTCACTTGCCTCACCAGCGTTCAGCTGAGGACCTTGACCGCCCCCACCCCCCCATAAGGAAATGCTGAAGTAGCGGGGTAAGGGGTAGTTTCTACTAGAGCTCCTGGATTACACAACACCCACCCCACCCCCAGAGAGGCTGGCAGACCCTGTAGCTTCCAAAACCCCAGAGCATCAAAGCTTCAAACCTCCTGACCTAGCAGAGAAAAAACAAACTACACCCTAATCCACAGACAGAGAAGCTAACTAGCTGCTAGGGATGACATAAGACTGAGGGTCAAAATCATGACCCGAAACATTTTCAGTCCCCTTGTCAGCAGGGAAATGCAATTTATAGGAAATTGGGAGATTTACAAATATGTTAGCCAGCTCAAGTTTCTTTCCTGGGAAGAGAAGTAGGAGCAGCTCTAAGAATTGTCATGGTGAAAATGCTTTGTCTGCTGCAAAGCCCCTGACACATGTCAGTTATTAATACCAGCAGTTCACCACCCCACACTTGAACCAACCAGTGAAAGGCAACAGAGTCAAAGCCTAACACAGGCTGCACCTGGAACCATGAAGCTGGGGTAGCCAGACCCTCTCCAGAGGGGCTGGAGAGCTGAGGGTCTACATGGACCCTAGACAGGATCTTGGACAAGTTACTGACTCTTTATAGCCCCTGTTCCCCAACTGCACGGGGGTAATAAGAAGACCCTTCTGGAGTTTCGTCAAATGATGAGCAAGCATATACAAGTCAAGTGCCTGGTCTGTGTAAGCTCTGCTGGCAGCTATTATTACAGAGGAGCTTCAGGGCTTTTTGGTCAGATTTCTTCATCATTCCTGCTGTGAGGAAGGTTACTCTTTTGAGGCTACAGTTCTGAGCCTTGTCAGTTACCTTCTCTGATCAGGTCCAGGGTGCAGTGTGAGTCTTGGAGGGGCAAGAACCATTCTAGCCCAAAGAGGTTTGCTAGGAGTAGGCGCTGGGGGTGGGGGAGAAGAAGGGACAATCCCAGAGCACACGGATCAGGGCCTGGATGAAGTGGCCCTTGTCTGCCTCTCCAGACGGGCCTCTGGCCCCAGTCAGCACAGACCTCAGCTTCAGCCACAAGAGTCTATCTGGGTGCCTAGTGCCCATGCTCTGCCAGGCATCACCTCCTTCAGGAGGCCTTCCCTGACCCTCCACGCTGTCTATTCTACAGTCCCTGTGCTCCCCTGATCCCAGAACCGACATACAGGGCTCACTTTGCACCCCTACTTTCCCCGCGGCATAGGATCTGGCACTGTGCCCCACACGCAGTGGGCGCCCCTGCAGGTCCCATTCAATGAATGAGCCGGGGCCCTGGTGGTGACCAAAGCCCCAAGCCCCGTGGCGCCGCAAAACACTGTTAATGCAACAGCCTGCTTTTTATCATTCGGATGAATTTGACAACTCTCTCGGCAGATCCCTGCCCTCGTTAACGCCCTTCTAAAAATATAAAGAGCCACCACCAACCCTTCCCCATCCCACTCGAGACCCGCCGCCCACTCCCCGCGGGTTCTCGCCCAGGGAAAAAGGAACCCAAGGGCGGTTACCATGAAAGGGGCTTTTTAGGTGGTGAGCAGGCCCATCTCTCTGGGGTCCCGATGGTCGCCGACTTCTCGATCAAACACGGTTACGCTGGAGCCTGCGATGGGGGTAAAAGGCCAGTCCCGGAGCGCAGTCCTCCAGCGGCGAGCGCGGCCCGGCCCGGGGCGGCCACACCTCCCGCCCGGAACAAAGCGCCCGGCCAGTCCCCTCCCCTCCCAGCCCGCCCCGACCTCTCACCGCGCACTCCAGCCCAGCTTGGCTCCGGCCTCAGGCCACCTCCTCCATGCCCACGCCAACCAGAAGACTGCGCCGCGCCCTCCCGGCCCCGCGGCGGCCGGACTGACGGCTTCGGGCCCGCGGCCTGCCGGCCGCTTCGGCCGGTCCCCGCCCCGGCGCCGCCTTAAAGCGACCGCGCAGCCCGCGCGCCCCAGCCTAGCGCCAGGCGAGCCGCGCATTCCTTATATTGCAACAGCGCCTGCTAAAAATAGAGCGCCGCCTCCGTGGGCGCTGAGGGGCCGGGCCTGCGCCGCGACCCTGCCACCCCAGCGGGCCCCTGACGCCCCGGACGCGCGGCTCACGAGGTTTGGGCCACCTGCGCCGAGCTCCCGGGACCCAGCAGGGCGCGCGTACCGGGCCTCCCCCGCGGCCCCGCGGACTTACTCGGGCCCGACTGCCCCGACCACCGGTGCCCGGGAGCTGGTTTTAAGGTGGACCCCGAGTGGGAATTCGCCTGGGCCTCTTTAAGAGCCTCTGCGCTCCAGCCTTTAAATCTCCGCTCCCGCCCGGCCAACTTCGGAGCCTACGGACGCCTCCCCTGTCCTAGGCGATCCCAGGCCGCCACCTTAACCGCATTCCCTTCTAATCCCGGACCGTGTTTCTTCCTAGATCCAGTCCCCAGCGTCGCTTCCCGAAGGCCCTCTCAGTGCCGGTTCTTGAGCCTAAAGTTCGTTCAAACGGAGGCGACGGACGGGGACAGGCCACACTCGCGATCCATTTCATTTCTTCAGTTCCGCTGACTCCTCTCCATCGGCGTCATTTTCCCCTGATTTTAAAAACTGAGATATAATTCACACACTAAAAATTCCAGCTTTTAAAGTGGGCAATACAGTAGTTTTTAATATATTCACAAAGTTGTGCAACCGTCACCATTACCTAGTTCTAGATCATTTTCATAACACCACCTCCCCTTTAAAAAAAAAAGAAGAAGAAAAAAAAAAAAAAGAACCCATTTACAGTTACTCCCCATTCCCTCCTCCTACCGGCCGCTGGAAACCACTAATCTACTTTCTGTCTCTACGGATTTGCCTACTCAGGACATTTCATGAAAGTGGAATCATACATGTGGTCTTTTGTGACCCAGCTTCCTTCACTTCACAGGATTTTTTTAAGGTTCATCAATGTTGCAGCATGTAGCAATGCTTCATTCCCTTTTGTGACTGAATAGCATTGGGTTGTGTGGACACACTACATTTTATGTTTCATCAGCTGATGGACAGTTAGATGGTTTGTACGTTGGGGCTATTATGAATAAAACTGCTATGAACATTCATGTACAAGTCTTTGTATGAATTATGTTTTCATTTCTCTTGGGTATATACCTAGGAGTAGAATTGTGGATCATATGCTATGTTTGACATTTTGAGGAACCCCAAAACTGGTTTCCAAAGCAGCTGCTATTTTACATTTGACCAACCATGTATGAGTGTTCCACATCTTCACATCCTCACCAACAATTGTTATCATCTATCTTTTTGATTATAGCCATCCTAGTAGTGGGGATTGGGGAGTGGTATCTCATTGTAGTTTTGATTACGAGTATCCTTTTTTAAAAGATTTTGTTTTTTGATGTGGACCATTTTTTAAGTCTTCATTGAATTTTTTACCATATTGCTTCTGTTTTATGTTTTGATTTTTTTTTTTTTTTTTTTTTTTGGCCTTGAGGCATGTGAGATCTTAGCTCCCCAACCATGGATCACACCCATACCATCTGCAGTCTAAGGTGAAGTCTTAACCACTGGACTACCAGTAAAGTCTCCTATCACTATCATTTTTGAGGATGTTCTTTTTGTAGACAGACCTTGATGATAGCTTGGAACCAGCTTTACACATCTGGTAAACCCATCTGGAACCCATCCTCTTATTATTTTCAAAGCTTCACCCACCACCCCAGGCCTTTGCTATCCTGAGTCCTTCAGGCTGTACTGTGGCACAGGGTCTGACACAAGCTTCAGTTGGCACCCAGGTACCCAAGCTGCCATTTGGTGAGAGCTATTGTGTCCCCTATACCTACCCCTGCCTGCTGTCCTGAAGGTCCTATGGACCCCCTGAGTCCCCATGGCAGCAGGGGAGGGTTTGAATGCCATCAAGACTATTGCGTCTTGGGAGGGAACGAAAGACCCGATTGAGGAGGGGGCTTGAGGGACAACTGTTCATCTTGACAATCTAGTCTTGCCCTGGAACCTGCCTCTTCCCCTGCCCCTTCCATTTGCCACAGGCCTTGGGGGAGGAGGCAGGGGTCTGTGTGTCCTGGTTTGCAAAGGAGTCAAAGGTTTGTCTTTAAATTTTTTTAATATAAATATTTATTTTATTTATATTTATTTATTTGGTTGCACCAGGTCTTAGTCATGGCACGTGGGATCTTTGATCTTTGCTGAGGCAGGTGAACTCTTAGTTGCCGCGTGTGGGATCTAGTTCCCTGACCAGGGATCAAACCTGGGCCCCCTGCAATGGAATGTGGAGTCTTGGCCACTGGACCACCAGGAAAGTCCCTCAAAGGTTTATCTTTATACCACTTTCATACACAAATCTTTAATAACCTGTTTCCCTTTAAAATGGAACTTAAGCAGTTAGTACTAACACATAAGTACCTGGGTTTCTCTAAGGGTGAGACTAGACACTTCAGGTTGACACTGGAGTCTTACAACAGGGCACTTGTCTCACTTGGGCTGCCTGCTCTGCTTTCTGAGCCCTGAACTAAAGCAAACAGCTGCTAGCAAATAGGAGCTTCAAAGAACAAGGTCACTGAGCAGAAAAGTGAGGCCTGGGGTTGACAGTTCATTCATTCAGTAAATACTGTCAGTATACCTACTATGTGGGCGTCCCTGGTGGCTCAGACAGGTCTCCTGCAATGCGGGAGACCTGGGTTTGATCCCTGGCTTGGGAAGACGCCCTGGAGGAGGGCAGGGCAATCCACTTCAGTATTCTTGCCTGGAGAATCCCTATGGACAGAGGAGCCTTGCAGGCTACAGTCCACGGGGTCACAAGGAGTCAGACACAACTGAGGGACTAAGCACTGCACAGAGTAGCACCTTCCATGTGCCGATGCAATGCATAGTCCTACCTCCAAGTGCCAGCAGAGGGGGAATGGTGTGGAATTGAGAGGCATGGGGGCTGACGGAGCCCAGAGGAGGGGCAAGCACCCGGGGCAGATTTTCTGTGAGAGGTGATGACGAAACCAGGACTTGATGGACAAAGACCAATCAGCTAGGCTGAGAAGGGAGGGAGAAAACCTTATAGACTGAGGTATGGCTAAGTTGAAGTCTTTCCCCAAACTCCAGCAGAACCCTATGGCCAATCAGGTTTGGTTGGGGCGTGATAGAAAGCTAGGTTTGTGGCCAAGAACCCAGGCAGGGTTCAAGCCCAAGTTTCAGGCACTGAGGTCTAAGGCCAGCCATGGGGCCAGGAGATAGTTCCTAAAATAGGACAGAGATCAGAGCTGTGACCCAGAGGAGAACTGCCCCGCTCAGCGACAAGAGCAAACATGTCTGATGGGCCGCGGTGCATCCCGTGTCTGCCTCTGCCTGAGCCTTGCTGAGCACCAGGCCTCACAGCAGACCCAAGCTGGTGTCTTGGGGTTCAGGAAGCAAACCTGGAGGAGAAGTGCTGCAGACTTCAGGACCTGGAACCAGCCAAGTAAGTCACTGTGGCACAACCTCCCTCCGGAACTCTCTGCCCAGAGCAGGCCCTGGGGGTTCCAGCAGCTCTGGGCTCTGGAACACACATTGATGCCTCACATGGGCACAGTGATGACTTGCACGCCTCCCAGGGCCCAGGGCAGAAGGTCTCACCCGCCCTGGTTTATACATAAGAAGATCACAAGCCCAATCCCACCCAGTGGACCGAGCGTCAGGGCCTTCCACCCACAGAGCCTCCACTCTTTCTCTGCTGTCTGGTGGCCTCAGTGGCAGGTCAGTTGGTCAGGGGTGTGTGTGTGTGTGTGTGTGTGTGTGTGTGTGTGTGTGTGTGTGTGTTGGGAAAGCAGGGCAGAAGTGAAGAAAACACTAGCACTCATCCCAGCCCTAGTCCCTTCAGGCCTGTGGCCCAAATTAATCTCTTGCTGACCCTGGAGCACCAATCATGGCTTAGCAGAAGAGCTTCACCCCACCCCCAGGCCTGTTCTTTCCCTTAGCTAGCCTTTCTTCTCTGCCAAATACCAGGCCTTTCTTCCCCTGGGCCGCCCACGATCTGGCGCCAAGAGCTATACACAGTCTTCTCTCAGGGTTGCCATGGTCTTTCCCAGCCCAGGTTCAGCCATCTCTCATCTTTGGCTCTCTCTGCTACCTGCTCTGCACCCACCACGCCTGCCTTATCCCCATTTGGGGAGGCCTCACAAGATTTTCTTCTTTGATGCTTATGCTTACTGATGCTTGTTGTCCGTCCTTCGTGAGGGCTCCCTCTTGCTTTCTGGGGCCAGAAGAGTCAACTTCCCACTCATGGCCAAACTTCTCCCCAAAGTTGTCCACACTCAACTAACATTTGTTTCTGATCATTTATTTTTCTCTCCTTGGTCCTTCCTCTACTTAAAGTCCAGCAATTTTTAAACATTTTGTCCTGCAACCCATAGGAACAAAGAGGCTTGACATTGCAAACCAGAACAGACACACAGACATGAAACAAAACTTTTATGAAACAATACTTATTACTGTGTGCCATGCACTCTGATCTATTCTATTCTGTTTGGTGAGAAAATGCTAGCGAGAGCTACTGAATTGATTTCATGCTCTATAAATGGGTTGTGACCTACGGTTTGAAAACCATTGAACCACGTTTTGACTCCTGGAGCCTCAGGGTAGAAACATGATAAAAGTTAGTCAAGAAAGAAAATTCTACTCCAAGATTTTGAAACCCATGCTGGGGACAATAATCTGAAAAGGGTTCTGAGTTTCTGCTTTGGAAGCACCAGGGTCCCAACCACTGGACCACCAGGGAAGTCCAACACACAAATTTTAGAATGGCACATGGCAGAAAGAGAGCTAGCTAGCTCTCCGGCCTCTGCTTATAAGAGTGATAATCCCATGCAGGAAGGCATCACCCTCAGGTGATTTCCTCTTCTAGGTAGGATGTGTAGGTGGTGGCAGGCTAGTTCTCCAGCAACAAAATGAGATGAGGCTCTTCAGCTGTGCCCTCTCCCCTCCCCCAAGGACATTTGCTAATTGGGGACACTGGCTGATGATCATTCTTTGCCCAGAAGGAAGACTTCTAATGGAATAAAGAGAAACCCCAGTAAAGTTTTTAGGGGCTACATGGTATTAGAATGACAAACTGGAAATAGGAGGCCTTAAAAACATGATCAATTTTCTCCATATGACATTGGCTGAGTTCCGGGCCTGAGAATACATCTAAAAGAGTGAAATCTTCCAAAGTACTGCAATGCTTAGAAAATAAAACTTTCCCAAGAAGGAATGGCCCGCCTCAAAACCAAGCCCAGTTCCTGCCTCCTCCTGAGATTTGCCAGATTTTGAAACTCCATGGGGACAGTGTTCAGACAGCTGGGTTGGGAATTTTTTTTTTTTTCTTAAGAGAATGTCCTTTTTAAAAAATGTATTTATTTATTTGTTTGGCTGTGTCAGGTCTTAGTTGTGGCACGAGGGATCTTTTGCCAGGGTGCGCAGGCTCTGTGGTTGTGGCACAGGCTTAGCTGCCCCAGAGCATGTGGGATCCCAGTTACCCAGCCAGGAATCAAACCCACACCTCCTGCACTGCAAGACAGATGTTTAACCAGGTTAAGAAGTTCCCAGGGTTGGGAACTTCTGAAGGGCAGAGCTGACTCTTTCCAGCCTTCCGTCTTAGGAGACAGATCTTCAAGGCTCTCAATCAAAAACCACATGTGAGAAACAGGGGTAAACCACAGATAGGCTGAGTCTTGCAAAAACTAAAACCTAGTTGCAACCTATCTCGATCCTTCCATGGATTGAGATGATCATGCCTCAACCTCACCTGCTTAAGAGAAGAAAGCGGGTGCACTCTGTGGGGCCAATGACCTAATCTGGGATCTCTCTACTTCTTACATACAATAAAAGTCTGTGTATAAGAAAACTGGGGGCTTCCTCAGTGGCTCAGTTTGTTAAAAAAAAAAGAATCTGCCTGCAGTGCTGGAGACCCAGGTTCCATCCCTGGTAGGGAAGATCCCCTGGAGAAGGAAATGGCAACCCCCTCCAGTATTCTTGCCCAGAGAATTCCATGGACAGAGGAGCCAGGCAGGCTATGGTCTGTGGGATCGCAAAGAGTTGGACATGACTAAGCGATTAACTTTCACTTTTCTTTTCCATAGGAAAGCATAACTAGTCCTGTGAAAAGGCATGAATATATAATTGATAACAGAAAAAAAATAGACAACAGACACACAAATCATTCAGATATCGGAGTCAGTAGACAGAACTTTATAATAATGAATGGAGGAACTGGAACTCTTATGCACTGCTGGAGGAAGTGCAAAATCCGTGTATCTGCCAGAGTGCACTAAGGATAGAGAAACTGCACAGTACTTTACACAGGAAATTTTACTGTGAAGAATTATTAAGGGGCTTCCTTGGTGTCTCAGCAGTGAAGACTCTGCCTGCCAATGCAGGAGAGCAGGTTTGATCTCTGATGGGGGAAGATCCCACATGATGCAATGCAACTAAGCCCCTGCCCCACAACTTTTGAGCTTGTGCTCTAGAGCCCAGGAGCTGCAATTACTGAGCCCATGTGCTATATCTACTGATGCCTGTGTGCCTTGAGCCTGTGCTCTGCCACAAGCCACTGCACTGAGAAGCCCATGCAACTAGAGAGAGAGTAGCGCCTGTTCCCCACAACTAGAGAAAAGCCTTCACAACAACGAAGACCCAGCACAGCCCCAAAAATAAATAATAACTTTTAATATAAAGAATTATTAAGCATTAGAGGGGAATGCCTACTAAGGAGAAAGGATAACCCTAAAGAATACAGTTATAGCAGATGTTGGGAGTAGCTTCTAGGGCTGAGGCAGAGGACCCAAAGGAGGACAAGGCTGTATGAGTCCCAGTCCTCAC
Organism: Muntiacus reevesi; assembly: GCF_963930625.1. Classification (NCBI taxonomy): domain Eukaryota; kingdom Metazoa; phylum Chordata; class Mammalia; order Artiodactyla; family Cervidae; genus Muntiacus; species Muntiacus reevesi. The sequence continues at coordinate 10,959,997 of NC_089256.1, forward strand.
CTTCTACCACAGGGCTGAGAATCTCCGTTGTTGGAGAGCATGTAGCCATGACCCACTGGATGATGAAGAACGGCCCATCTCAAAAACAAGGCAGGCCCTTTGTTGAAGGTCCATGCAGATGGAATTTACTGGAAAGCATTTTCCTCTTGGTGCTGAGGGAAGTCATCCATGGAAGGGAGTCACACTGTGGAAACTACTGGGAAGTCAACCTCTGGGGTTTTGGAGGACACTGCACATGGATATATGCTTTTGTATTTCTGACTGCCATATGCTACAGGAACCGCCAAGGAAGACATCAGAACCAGAAGAGAAGCCTGTTTCTCCTACGGTGGCTGCCATTGCTCCCTACTGACAAATCTTGACTCTGTACTGGATGGCAAAGGAGAAATGCTGGCAGGGCCCAGCTCCATTAGAACAGGGCAGGTAACTGAGAATGGACCTGGAGGTAATAAATCGGTAACTGACAAAACTGGCTTTGCAAAACTATTTAGTAGACTCTACTAAAACTAAACATACCTTTGGACTCAAATTTTTTATTAACACTCCTAGGTATATATCTAAAGACAAATTAGTACATTCACCAAAAGACACATTTAAGAATATTTATAGCAGTTTTAGTCATAATAGCCCCCAAACTGGAGACAATCCAAATGTTTATTAACTACAGGATGAATAAATAAATTGTAGTTTATTCATATAATGGAATATTCTATTACAATAACTAAGAATGATACACAAACAGAAATGAATCTCACAGACATTATATTAAGTGAAAGAAGTCAGACGCAAAAGATAACATATACTAAGTAAAGCTAATTGATGGTGATTGGAGTCAGAATAGTGGTTTTCTCTTGGGGGAGAGGAATGAGAACTGCGTGGGTGGGAAAAAAGTGCTGGAAATGTTATGTATCTCAATCTGAGTGATGGTCACAAGGATATACACTAACGTGAAAATTCAACAAGCTGAGCATTAATGATTAGTACACTTTTCACAACTCTGGGAGATAGTGAAGCATAGAGGGGCCCTGTGTGCTTCAGTCCACGGGGGTCGCAGAGTCAGACACAACTTAGTGACTGAACAATAACAACACTTTTCACATTTCACTGTATGTGTGTTACACAGTCATCCCCCAGTATACACAGGGGGTTGGTTCTAGGACTTGATCAGTTCAGTTCAGTTCAGTCGCTCAGTCGTGTCCGACTCTTTGCGACCCCATGAATCAAAGCACGCCAGGCCTCCCTGTCCATCACAAACTTCCGGAGTTTACTCAAAACCATGCCCATCGAGTTGGTGATGCCATCCAGCCATCTTATCCTCTGTCGTCCCCTTCTCCTCCTGCCCCCAATCCCTCTCAGCATCAGGGTCTTTTCCAATGAGTCAACTCTTCGCATCAGGTGGCCAGAGTATTGGAGTTTCAGCTTCAGCATCAGTCCTTCCAATGAACACCCAGGACTGATCTTCTTTAGGATGGACTGGTTGGATCTCCTTGCAGTCCAAGGGACTCTCAAGAGTCTTCTCCAACACCATAGTTCAAAAGCATCAATTTTTCAACTCTCAGATTTCTTCACAGTCCAACTCTCACATCCATACATGACCACTGGAAAAACCATAGACTCAATCAGACGAACCTTTGTTGGCAAAGTAATGTCTCTGCTTTTGAATATGCTGTCTAGGTTGGTCATAACTTTCCTTCCAAGGAGTAAGTGTCTTTTAATTTCATGGCTTCAGTCACCATCTGCAGTGATTTTGGAGCCCAGAAAAATAAAGTCAGCCACTGTTTCCACTGTTTCCCCATCTAGTTGCCATGAAGTGATGGGATCTGATGCCATGATCTTAGTTTTCTGAATGTTGAGCTTTAAGCCAACTTTTTCACTCTCCTCTTTCACTTTCATCAAGAGGCTTTTTAGTTCATCTTCACTTTCTGCCATAAGGGTGGTGTCATCTGCATATCTGAGGTTATTGATATTTCTCCCAGCAATCTTGATTCCAGCTTGTGCTTCTTCCAGCCCAGCGTTTCTCATGATGTACTCTGCATATAAGTTAAATAAGCAGGGTGACAATATACAGCCTCAACGTACTCCTTTTCCTATTTGTAACCAGTCTGTTGTTCCATGTCCAGTTCTAACTGTTGCTTCCTGACCTAGGACTTGATACAAATCCACAGATAATCCAAGCTCCATGGTCGGCCCTCCAATATCTGTTGGTTCCACATCTGTGGATTCAATGAACTTCTGAGTATGTGTTAAGTCTGAAATTCACAGTAGGTTGAAACTGTAGATGCAGAACCCACAGCTACCGAGGGCCAACTGTACATTTGTTGAAAATAATCCATGTATAAGTAGACCAGTATAGTTCAAATTCATGCCTTTCAAGGGTAAACTATACTTTAAAAACTCAGTATCTCCACTTAGATTAATATATTGAGTAATGTGGAGGAAAAGCTATTAATAAAATAGATGGATAAAAATGCCACCAGATAAGTGGAATCTACCAAAAAAAAAAAAAAAATCCAAAGCAATAAAATTCAAATGAACTCTCTAGAAATTAAAAAGTAGAAGAACTGAAACTGAGAACTCATTGGATAAGTAATAGCAGATTGAACACTGTTGAGCACAAAATGAATGAACTTAAAGACAGGTCAAAAGAATACATTGAAGCTAAAGCATGAAGGTGGGGGCGGGATGGAGAGAAAAAGAGAAACTAGCATCAGAAAGATATGTGGGGCATATTCACACGTCTAACATTCCTATCACCCAAGTTTCCAGAAGGAGAGGAGAGAGAGAAAATGGCACAGAAGCAATACGGGTTTCCCCCACTATCTGAAAGTAGAGCATTCCTGTGAAACCTTTCATAGTATCAGTTACTTTGGTGCTAATGGATGCACAAAATAAATTGAGATAAAGCAGAGATGCTCATAGACACTGTTCAAAGCTATGATGCCTTGATGCTGAGATGTTGGGTGTAGTTCCTGGGAAAGGAGCTTGGCAATGCCATTTTTGCTGCCTGTGTAACAGCTCCCTGCAAAACAAATGCTGAATGTTATTTTCAATTTTTTGCCTTTTTTCAAAAACTCTCTATGGATTTCTTTCTGTTAGTAAAAACATGTATTTATGTAGTCTTTCCTAAAAGCAAAGTGACTTAAAGTGAACTTTCAAAAAGTGGGAATACCTATATTCAGAAAGACATTGGGAGAGAATTTTCCAAAACCAGTGAAAGATATAAATCCGTAGAGTCAAGGAGTTTGATAAATTCCCCAAAGGAATTCATGTAGTTAGGTGCAAAGAAAACTATAGGCAGACTCATCATAGTTACATTGCTGACAGCAAAGTGAAAAATAAAATTTTAAGCATCAGACATTGAAAAAAACCCTTTGATGAACTTTTCCTGGCAGCTGATTAGAAACTGACTGAGTGAAAGCCATTCCCTGCCATGTGAAAAATGTGGCCAGCCTCTCAACAGAAGTCAACCCCGACATCATTCTGCAGCTCAGAGCCTGGGACTAGCATCCTGAGCACCACATCTAAATAATCCCCAGCCTCAGCTTGCAAAACGGTAAGGAAATGATCATCATTTGTAGCCTCATGTTCTCATGCCTTAGGATTTGAAGTATCCTTAGGATTTGAAGTATACCAAGTCAGAAAAGGGGAAATTCCCCTGATTTCGAAACTGAAAATACAATATTGGCTTATTTCATTTTAGCCCAATTTTCTGAAATCCAATAGCATCAACCCCTGTCAACAAAGAAGAATTTTAGATTTCTGATGGTTTTAGATTTTGAAACATTTTTACATTAAAATAAATATGGATATGATAGCATCCCAAAGTACACAAATCTTTGAGATAAATATTTGCAAAGTTTAGAGAACTCAGAGGCCATTTAGAATTAAGACTAGATGTTCACACAATTTTTATCATTATTATTTTTTGGCCCTGAGGCATGTGGGAATCTTAGCTCCCCAACCAGGGATTGAACCCATGCCCCTGCTTTGGAAGCTCAGAGTCCCAACCACTGGGAAGTCCAACACACTTATTTTAGAATGGAACATGGCAGAAAGAGAGCTAGCTAGCTCTCTAGCCTCTACTTATAAGGGGAGTAATCCCATCAGGAAGGCATCACCCTCATAACCTAATTACCTCCTAAAGCCTCACCTTCAAATAACATCCCATTAAGATTAGGATTTCAACATATACATTTTGAGGGGACACAAAAATTCAGTCCATAATACTATACAAATATAACAATCAAGTCAGAGAGGTACTGGTGTTGTTCTTGTTACTGAGTCAGTAAGTCATGTCTGACTCTTTGTGACCCCATGGACTACTGCACACCAAGCTTCCCTGCCCTTCACTATCTCCTGGAGTTTGCTCAAATTTATATCCATTGAGTTGGTGATTCTATCTAACCATCTCATTCTCTGTGGCTCCCTTCTCCTTTTGCCCTTCAATCTTTCCCAGCATCAGGGGCTTTTCGCATCAGGTGGCCAAAATATTGGAGCTTTAGCCCCAGCATTAGTCCTTCCAATGAATATTCAGAGTTCATTTCCTTTAACATTGATTGGTTTGATCTCCTTGCAGTCCAAAGGACTCTCATGAGTCTTCTCCAACACCACAGTTCAAAAGCATCAATTCTTCAGGGCACAGCTTTCTTTATGGTCCAACTTTCACATCCATACATGACTACTGAAAAAACCATAGTTTTTACTATATGGCCATTTGTTGGCAAAGTGATGTTTCTGCTTTTTAATATGCTGTCTAGGTTGGTCATAGCTTTTCTTCCAAGGAGCAAGCATCTTTTAATTTCATAGCTGCAGTCACCATCTGCAGTGATTCTGGAGCCCTAGAAAATAAAATCTGTCATTAATTCCATTTTTTCTCCTTCTATTTGCCATGAAGTGATGGGACCGGATGCCATAACCTTAGTTTTTTGAATGTTGAGTTTTAAGCTGGCTTTTTCACTCTCCTCGTCCACCCTCAACAAGGGACTGTTTAGTTCCTCTTCATTTTTTGCCGTTAGAGTGGTGACATCTGCATATCTGAGGCTGTTGATGTTTTTCCCGGCAATCTTGATCCCAGCTTGTGTACTAGAAATATCAATAACCTCAGATATACAGATGACACCACCCTTATGGCAGAAAGTGAAGAAGAACTAAAGAGCCTCTTGATGAAAGTAAAAGAGGAGAGTGAAAAAGTTGGCTTAAAGCTCAACATTCAGAAAACTAAGATCATGGCATCTGATCCCATCACTTCATGGCAACTAGATGGGGAAACAGTGGCTGACTTTATTTTTCTGGGCTCCAAAATCACTGCAGATGGTGACTGAAGCCATGAAATTAAAAGACGCTTACTCCTTGGAAGGAAAGTTGTAACCAACCTAGACAGCGTATTCAAAAGCAGAGACGTTACTTTGCCAACAAAGGTCCGTCTGGTCAAGGCTATGGTTTTTCCAGTGGTCATGTATGGATATGAGAGTTGGACTATAAAGAAAGCTGAGCACAGAAGCATTGATGCTTTTGAAGTGTGGTGTTGGAGAAGACTCTTAAGAGTCTCTTGGATTGTAAGGAGATCCAACTAGTCCATCCTAAAGGAGATCAGTTCTGGGTGTTCATTGGAAGGACTGATGTTGAAGCTGAAACTCCAACACTTTGGCCACCTGATGTGAAGAGCTGACTCATTTGAAAAGACCCTGATGCTGGGAAAGATTGAGGGCAGTAGGAGAAGGGGACGACAGAGGATAAGATGGCTGGATGGCATCACCAACTCGATGGACATGAGTTTGAGTAAACTCCGGGAGTTGGTGATGGACAAGGAGGCCTGGCGTGCTTTTATTCATGCGGTTGCAAAGAGTCAGACATGACTGAGTGACTGAACTGAGCTGAATACACACATACACACATAAATGAGTACAACTAAAACTAGGGAAACCTGAGTAAGATGGGTGGATTGTTTTGATGTCAATATCCTGGTTGTGATATTATAATTAAACAAAATATCACCATTGGGGAAAACTTGTCACAATATACAAAGACTTTCTTAGGGTGGTTTTTACAACTGTATGAATCTACAATTATCTCAACAAAAATTTCAGTGAAAAAGTGAGTTTGAGATGGCTTATAAGCCTACATGTAAATTTTAAATAACTCCTTCTATTATAATTAAAAAATAACTTCATGGGACTAGGCAAATTCCTTAGGAAAAGATCTCTTAGGGCAAAGAAAATAATATACAATTAAAAAGTCTTAAATCTCCTCAAAAATTTAAAATTTATGGTCATTAAATCCAACCTGGTAACAGCATCAGTCTGGCAGCTAGAGTCAGAGTGTGGAGAATTCTACACCGGATACTTCATCACTTTGGTTGCAGTTACCAGGCTCATTGAGGAAAATTAATCAGAGCGCTCCATCTGGGGGCAGGGGAGGGAGCAGCCACTGTGATCCTTGACTGGGAAACTGCCTTTAGAAGGTGATACAATACCAATAATGGCTTTGCTGTCAAGAAAATTTAAAGGACATTGTCTCTCTTCACAACATCCCCGAATGGGAGGTGTTATACTCCTTCTTTTAAAGACAAAGAAACCAAGGCTGAGGAAGCTGAAGTGATTACCCAAGCTCACACGGGCAGTAGGTGGCAGGTTCAGGGCCCAACCCAAGCCTATGAGACTCGAAAGTTCCCAGTTCTAAGACATCTGGCTGCCTTCCTCAGAACAAGTTACAGTAAGGACGTGCTGGTACTCATGGAAAAGGAAAACAATATCTGGAAGCAGCCTAGACGAAAAAATGTAAATTCTTGTCTAACATGGAAAACTGGAAGTTGTCTGGGGAAAATTTTTGCTGTGGTTTGTGATTTGCTCTTAAAGCAAGTAGGTTCATTCTTCCTTCACACAGTCACATCACAGTTCTGCAATGTTTTAATAGAGAACATGCTCCTGGTGTTCAATCGGGATCACAGAAAGGGTTTCCCTTGAGGAAACCACCACCTTGCGGCAATGAGCATAACCTGCAGGACTAAGAAAGGTTTCTGTTTGTTTCCTGTGTTTCATACTTCAAAATGCAGTGGTAAAAAGTTGGAAATTTTTGCATTAAACAAAACAAGCCAGAAAAGTACCTTCCTTAGGACAGGCTTAAATAAAAGAGATATCAATGAAAAAGATAGCTTTTGAGCAAAGCAATCAAATCACTGACCCATGTTATAAAATATGAAAAAGATGGAAATTTCTTTAAAACAAGATACTAAAAGTTGAGGTGATCCATTTGGAGAAAAAAATTGAAGAGGTTCCATGTTGTCTGAACTGTACACTTTTGAAAGTAAAAAGGGCTGCTATTAGTAATTACAGAGGGCAGCAGGTATAAGGTCAGGGTGTGAAGACACGGCTCCCCTAAATTGTTTGTGTGGTTTAGCCTGGCAAAGTTGTGACTACATTTTATAGACACTGCGTGGTAAGAAATCTAACCCTTTTAAAGTGAATAAAAAGTCTTTATTTCTCAGTGTGCTGGCAGGAGGAGTTTCATAACTGATCTGAATTTTATTTTTGGAACTAAGATCTAACGGAGATTTCAAACTATTAAAGAGCTTGGGTAACCACCATCATGTAGCAAAAACAAACAAACAAACAAAAACAAGTCATCCCTTGCACCTAGTAAACCCAGTTTGTAATGTTGTGTTTTACAAATACAATTGTATAGATATAACACAGACTATTCACTCACCTATTGAAGGATATCTTGGTTGCTTTTAGTTTTTGGTGATTATGAATACAGCTGCTATAAATATTTATGTGCAGGTTTTTGTGTCCACCTAAATTTTCAAATCAGTTGAGTAAGTATGTGTGTGTGCTAAGTCGCTTCAGTCGTGTCCAACTCTGGGACTCTACGGATTGCAGCCTGCCAGGCTCCTTTGCCCATAGGATTCTCCAGGCAAGAATACTGGAGTGGGTTGCGTGTCCTGCCCCGGGGATCTTCCTGACTCAGGGATCTAACCCGTGTCTCTTATGTCTCCTGCACTAACAGATAGGTTCTTTACCACTAGCGCCACCTGGGAAGCCCTGAGTAAGTATAAAGGAGCTGGTTGCTCAGCTGTGTCCTACTCTTTGCGACCCCATGGATTGTAGCCCTCCAAGCTCCTCTGTCTATGGAATCCTCCACGCAAGAAAACTGGAGTGGGTTACCATTCCCCTCTCCAGGGGATCTTCCCAACCCACAGATCAAACCAGGGTCTCCTGCATTAGAGGCAGATTCTTAACGGTCTAAGCCACCAGGGAAGCCAGTTTTAAAGTACATCTAATTTTTCTTTTGTGGTTCGTTCTTTTCATGTTGTATCTAAAGTTATTGCCAAACCCAAGATCACCTAGATTTTGCCTATGTTTTCTTCTAGAAATTTTATGATTTTCCATTTTATATTTATGTCTATGATTAATTTTGAGTCAATTTTTGTGAAAAAATGTAAAGTCTGTGTCCAATTTTTTTTTTTTTTTTTGCAAATGGATTTCTGATTATTCCAGCACCAGTTTTAGAAAAGACTTATCTTTCTACATTGACTTTCCCTTGCTCCCTTGTCCAAGATTGGTTGACTACATTTGTACAGGTCTATTTCTACACTTTTTATTTTATTCCATTGATGTATGTATCTATCCTTTCACTAAAATATTCTTACTTATTGTGACTTATTGGTAAGTCTTGTAGTCTTGTTATATCAGTTCTCCAACTTTGTTAATCTTCATTGTTGTATTGACTATCTGGATCTCTTATCTTTTCATATAAACTCTAGAATTAGTTTGTTGATATCCACAAAATAGCTTGCTGATGTTTTTATTGGAATTGTGTTTAATCCATAGATCACATCTCAACAATATTGATTCTTCCTATCCACAAACACCCTATCCTAGACAGCATATTAAAAAGCAGAGACATTACTTTGCCAACAAACATCCGTCTAGTCAAAGCTATGGTTTTTCTAGTAGTCGTGTATGGATGTGAGTTGAACTATAAAGAAAGCTGAGTGCTGAAGAATTGATACTTTTGAACTGTGGTGTTGGAGAAGACTCTTGAGAGTAACTTGGACTGCAAAAGATTCAACAAATCCATCCTAAAAGAAATGAGTCCTGATTATTCATTGGAAGGACTGATGTTGAAGCTGAAACTCCAATACTTTGGCCACCTGATGTGAAGAGCTGACTCATTTGAAAAGACCCTGATGCTGGGAAAGATTGAAGGTGGGAGGAGAAGGGAACGACAGAGGATGAGATGGTTGGATGCCATCACTGACTCAATGGACATGAGTTTGAGTAAACTCCAGGAGTTGGTGATGGACAAGGAAGCCTGGCGTGCTGCAGTCCATGGGGTTGCCAAGAGTTGGACATGACTGAGCGACTAAACTGAACTGACATGTTGTTATTCAGTTCAACTATATTCATTCTCAAACTCATTCCTAAAGATATGGTGTTAAAGTCTTCAATTATAATAGTGGTGGTGGTTTAGTTGCTAAGTCATGTCCAACTCTTGCGACCCCATGGACAGAGGAACCTGGCAGGCCACAGTCCACGGGATTCTCCAGGCAAGAATGCTGGAATGGGTTGCCATTTCCTCCTCCAGGGGATCTTCCCAACCCAGGAATCAAACCTGGGTCTGCTGCATTGCAGGTGGATTCTTTACCAACTGAGCTACAAGGGAAGCCTTCAATTTGGGTTTATCTATTTTTTCTTTGCAGTTTAGTCAGTTTTTGCCTCAGGGATTTGGATGCTTCGCTGTTAGGTGCATACACAAGTATTGTTATGTCTTTCTGGAGAACTGATCCCTTTAGCATTATGTAATACCATCTCTTTATCCCTGATAAATTTCCTTGCTCTGAAATCTGCTTTGCTTGAAATTAGTATAGTGACTCCAACTTTCTTTTGATTACTGTAGCATGGCGTAGTTTCTCCACCCTTTTACTTCTGTCTTTAAAAACAAACACGTGAAAAACCCTTTTAAACTACTGTCCTTTATATTTAAAGTGGATTTCCTGAAGACAACGTATAGTTGGGCCTTGTTTTTTTAATCTGCTGGCAATTTCTTTTTATTGGTGTAGATCATTCACATCATGTTTATAATTGTTTCTATTTTCTCTACTTGACTTTCATACTTAATTTTGAATTTGTAATTTTGTATTCTTTATCTTAAAGGAAACCTTTTCAGATCTGTCAAAACCTGGGAGCCACCCCAGCCCAGCATGTATTCAGTAACAATAGAAAAGCTGCATGCCAGTCCTGGTGGGACAGAAGGGATGCAGGAATGGAAGATGCAGCTCTACAGTACATGATGCACCAGATCTGCACTTGGTGAGTGCAAAAGAACCAGACAAGACAAACTCTTCAGCCAGTTAAAGTGTTTCTGCAGTCCAGTCCTGACAGCAAGAGGCGGGCCACTCTCCTGCCTTTGAGCTAGTCCAGAGTGGGCGTGGCTTATGTGTACTCGGGTTCATTTCTTGATCGCCTTAGTACCATCCCCACCCCCACCCCCCGCCCCGCGCAGTGTTGCCATGACGACCGTGGCTGGGTAGCCGCAAACTCTGTTGGAAACTCTTGCTGCAGGTTAAGGACCCGGTACCTGTTTGCAGGGGCTCAGTTTCCCAGGAATAAATGCGAACAGTAGGGATGGCAGGGGTCTGTAGGCTTTTTCCGTCCAAATTCCTTGGCAGGCGTTTAGGGGCCTGATGGCTGCGTGGCCCGGCGCCCCTACTCGGGCCTCCGCGCGCGCCCCTCCGCCAGCTCCCGGCGGGGAAGTGACTCCGCCTGTCCACAGAAAACCTTCCGGCGAGCCAAGAGCCCTCAGGCTTAAGCTCAGCTTTCCCCGTGGGGTGCTCATTTTGGATCACTGCGTTTATTTGCTGCCATTCATAATTAACTTGAAGGAGCGGAGATGGGGAGGTGGGCTTTCTATCTGAAGGAGGCTCTAGGCTTGCAGATCTACTCAATGTTTTGTCGTGAGGCTGCGGCCAGAATGACCTGAACCCTCCATAACAGAGCTTCTGTTTTCTTTGTAGAGCCATGGGCAGCAAGAAAAAAGAAATGGCCCTGCAGGTAAGTCTCAAGGCGGAGTTGGCTTCCAGCAATTCATTGGGGTGGAATAGAGGGAGGGGAGGATAGTCTGGAATGGGAAGTACAGTATAAAAATGACTTCCCTGGCGGTCCAGTGGTCGACTCTGTGCTTCCATTGCAGGGGGTACGGGTTCTATCCCTGGTGGGGGAACTAAGATCCCATAAGCCGCACAGTGTGAGCAAAAAATAAAAATTAAAATGTACTATTAAAAATGTAGCATATAACAGTGTTCACAAACTTGAATATTGTACCCTTCTGCCTTAAAGGAATAAAAGCTTATCTTGACCTCTAGTAATGACAATTTTTTGTGTGTGCACTTAAATATAAACAGGAGGAGGGCGTGGCAACCCACTCCAGTATTCTTGCCTGGAGAATCCCATGGACTGAGGAGCCTGGCGGGCTATAGTCCCTAGGATTGCACAGAGTCGGACACAACTGAAGCAACTTATGCATGCAAATATAAACATATAATCATAAACTTGGATAAAAGCTGCTTATGTTTATAATGCTTATGCAACCATGCAAACTGAAATATGAATTAAAATAAAACAAAAGATAGCAAGAAAATATGAATCAGTATAATTCAATCTGACATATATTTTGTTGAGGTATAGTTATGACTTGCTGAGAGAATATGTTATAAGTTCTTAGAGTCTGGGCATATGTCTGTAACTGTGCCCTCTCTGAAGACCCACTTCTCCCATCACTGTTTTCTTAAAATCATTTGCTTATTCAAAAAATGTTTTGATATTTTATGCACTACACTTTCCTTATAGAGTGCTTTACTTCATTTGCAGCTGTGACAAGTGAATTGATAAGACAATAACTACTTATTGTCCTGACCCTGGACAATAAGTACTGGTTGATTCTAAAGTGATGGTTAAAAAAAAAAAAAAAGCAGGCATGGAAGGGGATGGATGCGGGATGGAGGGCTTTATCATCATAATGTAATGTGGGTGCCTTTTAAAGTAAACTTTAAAATTTTTCATGGTCAGGCCCTAGGCACCTCTCAGTAGATGGGCAGTGGTCTCCAGGCATCTGACTTCTCCTTTATTGTTCTCTGTGGCATCAGCACTTTACATGTGAATTTGCTTGTGATTTTTAAAAAGAAGAAAGCAATATCAGGCTAATGATAGTGTGCAGGGGGCTGGATGGGCAGGGAGGGGAAGAGTTTTGGTCTGGAAGTCAAAGATTTGATGCAGTTCTTGACTCTTCTGGGACTTCGGATAAATCACCTAACTACTCTGGGATAGTGCTTGCATATCTGTGGAAGGAGATCGTTGGGTGAATTATCTCTAAGGGGCTTCCAGCACTGAGATTTTAGTACTCTAGAATTATGAGGCTTTTTCTGTGTCTGTAAATCAATTCTAAGCACCTGGTCCTATCATTTATTGCTGTGAACAATTTCCTCAACCTCCCTGAGCCTCCTTGTTCTTTGTGTAAACAGGAGGGATGATACATACCTGGCAGAGCTGTGATGAGACTCCTTTAGATATGTCCAGGCTTGTGGCTCTAAAAGTTTGGCCCCATATGATTGTCTCTTCATGTGTCTATGTCTGATATTCCCTTGGAGAGTAATAACATTTGTTATCTTTTCTTTTTCATGCATCTTCCCTAGAGCTCTGAGTTCATTGTGGTGCTCAAAGGAAGTGCTCCCTTTTGCTGAGGCAGGGGGTGGGGGGTCGCTATGCACTGAGGCCTCTGTGTAAGCATTGCTTCTCTACTAGGTCAATTCCTTGAAAACAGTGCTCTAGGGTCCACCAACCAGGAACCCTGTCCTCTCCCTAGGTAACACTATTTGGGTTCCTCAGTTGACCCAATATTCCCAGCAATATAACTCCTAGGTATTTACTTACTGAAGACAAATGAAAGGGTGAATGCAAAAGATTTAACAAGAATGTTCCTAAGTCTTTATTCATAAGAGCTCCAAATCATCTATCAAGCAGAATGTGATGTCATACAATGGAAGGTGCTCAAGAATAAAAGTGAACAAAGTACTGAGATACAATTACACAGATGAATGCCCAAAATAGCTGAGCAAAAGAGACCAGCACAAAACAAGACATGCTGTACTACTTCATTTATATGAAGTTTTATAATCAGTAAAATTAAGTTGTTATGACAGAAAGCAGGTTACTGTTTATCTGGGGAGAGGAGTAGGGAGTGACCGGGAGGAGACCAGAGGGAACTTTCTGGGGAGATGGAATGTTCTGTATTGTGATAGAAGTGTGGTTACCTGGGTACATGCATTTGTTAAAACTCTCATGTGTAACAGTTTCATTCTGTATGTCTCACTGTATATAATTTATACCTCCATACAATATAAAAAGACAAAAAAGCAAAAACAAATGAGTACCTCCCTGTACATAAATTCAGATAAATGTCAAAGTTTAATGTTGAGTAAAAACACAAATTGCAAAAGGAGATCTTCAATATGATACTGTTTATGCCTATTTATGTACACAAAACAATTTTATATATTGTTTTGGCAAAGTAACAAGTAAAAATGAATTTTTAAATTTAAAAAAATTTAAAATTTTTGGCTGCGCTGTCTTCATTGTGGCATGCAGACTTTTCTCTAGTTGCTGCCCATGGGAGGCTTCTCAGTTACAGAGCATGGGCTCGAAAGGGCACGGTCTCAGCAGTTGCCTCCCGTGGGCCTCTCTAGTTGTGGTGCATGGGCTTATTTGCTCCAAGGCATGTGGGATCTTAGTTTCCTGACCAGGGATCAAAGCCACGTCTCCTTCAGTGGAAGGCGAATTCTTAACTACTGGACCACCAAGGAAGTCCCAACAATTTTTTAAATGAGATTTTCTTGGAGGCAGGAGGAGAGAGATGAGAAAAGAAGACCGGGCAAAGAGGGCAGCTTTAGCTGTATTTGTAAGTATTTCATTGAGTAAGAGACGGAGAGAGGAGAGAGGCCTGACTGATAGACATTAGTAGATAACCTAGAGCAAATGCACCAAACTGCCTCCCCATTGGTACCTTCAGTAATACAGCATTTGTTCTTCTCTGATGCTAGGTCAACGTCAGCACCCAGGAACTCTGGGAGGAAATGCTCAGTTCCAAAGGACTAACTGGTAATTTAAGATGACTTTTTAGACTCATTCTTTTCAAAATTCCTAAATGGCATATTGAACCATGGAGGGAAAACCTGCAAAGAGGTTTTTTATATTTCCCTATAACCTTGAGTTTCATAAATAAAGAAGAAGGCAATTCTTTTGTGTATATATACATATCGGCTTTCAACATCTGTTAGTCCAATTCAGGAAACTAGTCAGTACTGCTGGATAGCAGGGTTCCCTTGTTTTAGAGCTGATTGTCATGCTCAGGACACATTTGGTATTAAGGAACAGAAACCTCTTCTAACTACTTGAGGCACAAAAGGGGAAGGTATTGAAGGGAATAGGGGATCTTGAAAGGTTGTTGCTGAACGATAAGACGCGGGATTCTTGGCCTCCGGAGGAGACGAATTCAATCCGGGGCCAGAGATGAGGCTGGATCGCTCAGAGCTTTTGTGTAATAAAGTTTTATTAAAGTATAAAGGAGATAGAGAAAGCTTCTGACATAGGCATCAGAAGGGGGCAAAAGAGAACCCCCCTCCTAGTCTTTAGCTGTATGTTATATAGTCACTCACAGTCTGTTAATGAAAAGAAAGGAATGTCATAAAATCTAGAATGGCACCAGATAATTCATCCCAGGCCATAAAACTATTGACTTGCATCTTGTACCAACAAATAGTTTCGTTTACATAGATTAGGGGAACAATACCTGAATAAGTAAGTTAGGCCGTTTGGCGGAACCAACTTGAAGATAGAGTCTGGGGTTCATTAACATAGCTTAAGACAACATTTCCATACGAAAAAGAAATGTATTGGTTAACTCAAGGTTTGAGAGTTGTTAGCTTTAGGTGAGACCAGGTGTCATGGCAACACAGAATGTTAAGAGAAACCTCCTTTTAAATTTGTATAGAGAAGGAAAACCAGATCGCTAGTTTGTTCTTTCCTGCCGGTTAAGAGAGATAAAAATGTCTGGCACTTACAGCCTCTTTCCTCCATTTGGAGACCCCTGGCCTTCCTGCCTGTTACCCTCTCAATCTCTTGGAACTCAAGGGCTGGAAGGAGAGCCAGGTAGCCAAGAGAGTAGAACCAGGGGCTGCACAGTCACTAGGAAACAGCACAGCCTCCTGGTCCCCTACCCTCCTTGGATCAATATCTATTGCTGAGTAACAATTTACCCTAAAACTTAGCAGCCTATAGCACTCAAAATTTATTATCCCACAGTTTCTGTGGACCCGGAATCCAGGAGTTGCTTAGGTGGGTGCCTTTGGCTTGGGGTCTCTCACCAGGCTGCAGCTAAGGAGTCAGACCAAGAATGTCAAGGCTCAACTTAGAGTTTAACTTACTTCCAAACTTGGTCATGTGACTTTGGCAGATCTTCAAAGGTCACTTCCAAGTCCATTCCTGTGGCCATTGCCAGGATATAGGTCCTTACTGGCTGTTGGCCAGAGACATCCATTTCTTGCCATCAATTTCTCACAACATGGTAGCTTCTTCCCCCCAGCCTCTCCACCCAAAGTAGGGTTCAGGGAGAGAGGAAAAGAGAGAGCGAGCAAGTACACAAGAGAGGTGAAAGTTACAGTCTTCATGTAACCTAATCTCAAAAGTAACATCCCATCGCGTTTGCCCTGTTTATTTGTTAGAAGCTCTGGGTCCAGCCTGCACTCAAGGGCAGAGGACCACACAAAGGTGTGAATCCTGGGAGACAGGGCCCACAGATGGCATCTTAGAGGATGCCCAGCACAGTTGCTCCCCACTCTTCCTTTCTCCACTTCTTTTCTTCTAGAAGGGCTCTATTTTTGTGTCTGGTCAGTTCTCTCTATCAATGCACCTGCTCTGTCAACTTGTATCTGCTCTCATCTCTCTCCTTCACTGCCCCCCACACCATGACTTAAGCACTCAAATCCCCATCCCTTATCCCTCTCTTAAGACTCAGTTTGTCTCTGCAGCCCTGTCACCCACTGTACCCTGGGGTGTGTCCTGGCCTCCAGCCTGTTTCCAGCACATGCCATTAGTTTCCCCACTTCTTCACTCATATCCATGTTGTTCCTACTACCTGGAGTATCATGGTCCCCCAACAGACTGTTGAAATCTTTCTCCTTCTCAGACAGCTCTAAAGCAACCTCCTTGAATGAAATCTTTCCTGAACCTCTATGTGGTCACTTCCATCTGGTGTCTCTAGGGCATCTGGGGTGGGACTCTGTCTCAACCTTCTAGCACACAGCCAGTCTTGTGTGGCCCCTGTGTGGCTGGACATTCCATGCCTGCACCCAGGCTCTAGACACAGGGCCGTTGTCTTTTCATTTCTATCTGGAGCACACGTGTCCAGGCCTGGGCTGAGTGGGTATTTAATAAATGCGGTTGCATTGATCCAGAATGGGGTGTGAGTCTGGCCACATTCTGTTACTTGAGGGATTATAAAGTTTTGTTGGTGGTGCCAGGTCTTAACTATTTTGTCCATATGGCTTGTCTGTGCAATCAGAACACGGCTCCCAGGCAAAACTTCTACATCTTTAACAACAAACTCATAAGAAAATGAATTTATTACTACTCATAAGTAATAAAACCACAAACTCATCATTTTTGAGGATTTGCCATGTTCTAGACAAGCTACATGATCATAGCTGCCATCTGTGGCACGTGGAATTGTTGAGCCCAGTGCTAAGCGCAACACGAGGGAATCGTGTGGACTGAAGGCAGCAGGGGCTCATCTGCCCCACTCATCAGGCAGTCTCAGGAAGACATGAATCTTTCTAGAGCCAGCAGAGATTTGTGCCCAAAGTCAACCACCATCTTGGAACTCTGGCTGGCTCACTTCCATCTGCCTTCAAACATGCAAAAGTCTATTCAGGTTTGCGCACACTCACACCCCCCCACCCCCTTTCATTTCTCTGCCATTTCTTTCCTTCCTTCTCTGTTTCCTGCCATCCAATCTCTTCATATAGTTTCTCCCCAGCCCCCAGTCCCTTCTCCCCCATAACCATCGCAAGTGTGATTTTGTCCCTAGCACTCCTCGGAGAGCCAGGGAGTGCAAGAGGAGATGGGAAGTTGGTACAAATGACTGGGCTGACCTATCAATGGAAATCCTGTATAGACATTGGTAGCTAACTGTGTCCCAGTTTTTTTTTACCTGCCAGAGCTTGAACCTGCTTTCCTTGGTGGGCTTGGATACAGGGTCGTCTGAGTCTTCCATGTCTTTTCCCCAATATGACCCAATGCCTTTCTCTCCCATTACTGTGGTCTCCTGAAGTTGCTCAACTGTGAAGCTGTCTTCCTTAAGGAAGCCCAGAGCTTCATCCTCTGCCTGGATGCTAAGGACCAAATCCCTCTGTCTTGCCCCTGCTGGTGTCTAACTGCCTTTGGGACCATTTGGCTTAGACCCTCTGGATGGTACTAGAAATACAGCATATCTGGAATCTAGTTCACTTTCCTCCCTCCCCAAACACTCTTTCCCTGCCTTCACTCAGTTCTTTTTCTCTGCTGGGCTCAATGGTGGGTCTTTCTCACACCCGCAGGACTGTCACCCCCCAGTCTTTCCACTTCCTTTTCAAAGTCTCAGGGATTCTGCCATTCCCTCCATCCCTCCCTTGACACTACCACCCCTGTGTCTGGCTTCCCCATCCCTCCCACACCCAGTCTGATTCTCATTATCTCTGCAAAACTATGTTGCTTAGCTGAACTGACTCATACTCTTGAATTTGTGCATCTTCATTGCTAGAGTCATTGAAAATGCATGAACTAAGGCATCAGACAAACCTCAGTCCAAAACTTGGTTCTACTCCTTGAGAATTTTTGTATTACCTTGGGTTGGTTATTTCATTTCTATTTCTATGGTAGGATAAAAATACCTATTCCGCTGGATTTTTTTGAGAGAAAAGCCAAGTGCAGATGGCTTAGTAAATATTAACTCTCTTTTCTAAAAACGTACTGTGAGTCCTCATTGCCTAGTAAATCAGGATGGAGCTCCTCAAACCCACATTCCTTGCTTGTCCAGTGTTCTTTGTCACCACTTCCCACAGCCCAATCCTAGTGGTCCCTGTACACCCCTACCATGCTTCCCACCATGGGCTCCCTCTCTGCCCACCCAAGCCTGGCATTTCCACAGTGTCCAATGCAAGTCACGCCTCTACTGGGTAACCTCTTCCCAATTCCTACAGTACAGTGTTAGTGCTGCCAGAGGCTATGCTAACTTCAGTCATTATAATTTAGGGAATTCCTTTGCAGTCCAGTGGCTAGAACTCGGTGCTTTCACTGCCAAGGACCTCGGTTCAACTGCTGGTCAGGAAACTGAGATCCTGTAAACCATATGGCACTGCCAAAAAAAGGAAAAAAAGATAATTTATACCATGTTTTATTAACAAATGTTCTCATATGATGTGAAAAATTGAAATGTGAACCTTCAAAAAGTAAAATCACAAATTGCATGCTATTAAAACTGGCAGAGCTGAGAGTTTATAAGCAGTGTCCGTACTCCCTCCCATGACCATGCACTCCAGCTGCTGAACAGAAACGGCTCTGCTGGCATGAACTCTGACCGCTGAGGTCTTCATGAAGACATCCTTTCTCTAAAATGTGACCATTAGGACGTCACCATCTAGCACTTACTCGCAGTATCAGACTGGGCTGGGTGGGTCCTATGTGTGTCCGCTGCACATGTGTTGGCTTTGTTGCTTAGCTTCTTGCAGGCCTCGAGGTCTAGTGCTGTCAGACAAGAGAGTCCCTCCTATCCAGTCCCTGCCACACTCCAGAGACCAGGACCAACACAGGAACAGGCACCCCAGTTTCCACCTAGGTCTCTCTTAGGTTCACTGTCTGGGAGAACAATGTTGATTTGATAGAGTAGGTAAAATTCCCCTTTACCCAAAGCAAGTAGCTTTTAACTTGTCAGGAGGAAAGGGTAATGCTGTGTTTATTAGCTAAGAGTTGATTGTATGTTGACAGGTCACCTACTGTTCCTTTTAGAAGGGATACTTTCAGTCCAATTCAAATAGTTACAGAGGGCCTGTCTGTGCTAGGCCTGTAAACTCTTTGTGGTAAAGGATGCATGTTAAGTAAGTGATTTTCACTCTACTCACTTCATTGAGCTTAGAATTTGGAACACTGAGTTCATAAGGGAATGCTGTGTTTCCACTCTTGCTCATGCTCTGCTGGGAGAATAAATCCTCTTAACCAGCAATTGGGGCTTCCCTTGTAGCTCAGTTGGTAAAGAATCTGTCTGCAATGCAAGAGACCTGGGTTCAATCCCTAGGTTGGGAATATACCCTAGAGAAGGAAATGGCAACCCACTCCATTATTCTTGCCTGGGAAATCCCATGGACAGAGGAGCCTGGCGGGCTACAGTCCATGAGCTCACAAGAGTTGGACATGAAGGACTAAACCACTAAACTACCACAGCAAATAAAGATGGCTATTGGAGTGGGTGGAAATGTGCTGGTATCAATTTTGCCTGACATTGCCCGGGGTTCCGGCTTCTTGGTTCTCCGCAGTTGTTGACGTCTACCAAGGCTGGTGTGGCCCCTGCAAGCCCGTGGTGAGCCTCTTCCAGAAGATGAGGGTGGAGGTCGGCCCGGACCTTCTGCATTTTGCATCAGTAAGATCCTCTCTCAGCAGAATGTCGAACAACGATTGCAAAAAAACTTAAAACATTGAAAAACAGGAACAGGAAGCCTGAGGGGCCTTTGGCAGATCATGGAGCAGGCAGATCCGTTGTGGAGTTTCTGCTGATGCCAGTTTCTCAAGGGAGGAGGTTTCCTGCCTACCCCGCCTCCCGCAGTCCGGTGGGCTCGGCCACCCCTGGCGCTGGAGCGGGGACTGCTCGGCTGCTCCGAGGCCGTGCTCCTCCTTGTCTCCCGGACACTGTGAAGCCTGGAGTCTCACTTCCAGAGCACAGGGTTTAAGATCTCTATCCTTGCTCCTTAAAGGGGACTTTCAGCAAGTTTCCTTGGGTCAGTGGATGGAGATGGGCATCACTTCCGGAGACGCGCGTAGGAGACGCGGGAGGAGCTGCAAGGGGTGAGGCTCAGCCAGGGCACACAGGAGCGACGCTCCTTCGCGATAACTCTGGAGAAGCTGGGCTTCCGGGGCCTGCCCTCCTCCTGGGATCCGCTTGTGGGGCTTCGGTGGAGGAGCGCAGGAGGGGCCTGAATCCGACCTGGGCGCAGAGCTCGAGGACCCTCCTGTGTCCCAGCCACTAGGAGCAGACGTGGGATGTAGCGGAGGACCTCCCTTGATCCGGAGCAGGAGAAGCTGTCATTTCCTCCTTATTTTATTCCTCAAAAAACTACACTAGCAACACATTTTACCCATATGTTGACAGGACACTTGTTAAGGTTCTGGTAAAAAGACATTAGAAGGCGCAGCATGAGAGTGAAAGGCCAGGGCTCCACCTGGGGAGGGCATCACTCGTGTGTGTGTGCGCGTGCGTGTGTGATGTGTGTGGTGAGTTGTGTGTAACATGTGTGTCTTGTGTAGTTTGTATTATGTGTACTGTATGTGCACAGTGTGTGTTACGTGTAATGTATGTGTGTGGTATGTGTGTGAGGTTTAGTATGTGACTTATGTGTAATGTATGTGTGTGGCGTGATACGTGTGTTATGTGTACTGTGTGTGGTGTGGTGTGTAATGTATGTGTGTGTATGTTGTGTGGTGTGTGTGTGTATGTGGCATATGGTATGTAGTATTGGTGTGTGTGGTGTGGTGTGTGTGGTATGTAGCGGGATGTGGTGTGTGTGTGTTTTGTGAGGTGAGGAATATGTGTGTATGTGATGTCTGTGTGTGGCGAGTGTGCTGTGTGTGTGTATGTGGTATGTGGTGTGGGGATGAGATGTGGGGGGGGGTGTGTGTATGTGGTATGGGGATAAGGGGTATGTGTGTGTGTGGTATGTGGGGGGTGTGTTGTGTGCGTATTGTGTGGGATGAGGGGTGTGTGTGTATGTGATGTCTGTGTGTGGTGCGTGTGGTGTGTGTGTGTGTGTATGAGGTATGGGGATGAGGTGTGTGTGGTATGTGAGGGTATGTGGTGTGTGTGTGTTGTGTGGGATGAGGGGTATGTGTGTATGTGATGTCTGTGTGTGGCGAGTGTGCTGTGTGTGTGTGTGTGGTATGTGGTGTGGGGATGAGATGTGGGGGGGGGTGTGTGTGTGTGGTATGGGGATAAGGGGTATGTGTGTGTGTGTGGTATGTGGGGGGTGTGATGTGTGTGTATATGTGATGTCTATGGGTGGTACGTGTGGGGTGTGTGTGTGTGTATGTGGTATGGGGATGAGGTGTGTGTGTATGTGTGTGGTATGTGAGGGTATGTGGTGTGTGTGTGTGTATGTGGTATGGGGATAAGGGGTATGTGTGTGTGTGGTATGTGGGGGGGTGTGATGTGTGCGTATTGTGTGGAGTGAGGGGTATGTGTGTATGTGATGTCTGTGTGTGGTGCGTGTGGTGTGTGTGTGTGTGTGTGTGTGTGTGTGTGTGTGTGGCATGTGAGGGTATGTGGTGTGTGTGTGTTGTGTGGGATGAAGGGTATGTGTGTATGTGATGTCTGTGTGTGGTGCGTGTGGTGTGTGTGTGTGTGTGTGTGTGTGTGTATGAGGTATGGGGATGAGATGTGTGTGTATGTGTGTGGTATGTGAGGGTATGTGGTGTGTGTGTGTTGTGTGGGATGAGGGGTGTGTGTGTATGTGATGTCTGTGTGTGGTGCGTGTGGTGTGTGTGTGTGTGTGTGTGTATGAGGTATGGGGATGAGGTGTGTGTGGTATGTGAGGGTATGTGGTGTGTGTGTGTTGTGTGGGATGAGGGGTATGTGTGTATGTGATGTCTGTGTGTGGTGCGTGTGGGGTGTGTGTGTGTGTGTGTATGTGGTATGGGGTTGAGGTGTGTGTGTATGTGTGTGGTATGTGAGGGTATGTGGTGTGTGTGTGTTGTGTGGGATGAGGGGTATGTGTGTTTGTGGTGCTGTGTGTTTGTATGTGGTATGTGATGTGGGGGATGAAGGGGGTGTGTGTGTGTGATATGCGTGTGTGATACATGTGTCCCACGCAGTTCTCCCATCCCCCTGTTGACCATCTCTTTCCTTTAGGCAGAGGCAGACTGTCTTGATGTGCTCGAAAGATACCGAGGGAGGTGCGAGCCGACCTTTCTGTTTTACGCCGTGAGTACCTTTCCAGTCAGGGATGGTCCCATGGCTGCACCCTTGAGGGTTCAGAGGGACGCCTCTCACCAAGAGCCCACACTGCTCCCAGCAAAGGGTGCTGGCCTCTCCTGACTCTTTATCGTTTGGCCGAGGACCAATGCCCTCAGTCACAGCGCTGCTTGCGGGCAGAGCCCTGGGGAGTCACTCTGGGCTGCAGGCCGCTTGAGGGTTGGACTCGGGACAGGGGACAATCCCCTCGAATGCCTGTGCACCTTCCAGCTCGTGAGCACTCTTGACTGAAGACTCACTCCCAGCACAGAGTTTGGCGAGTCCCACTGTGCTCCACAGAGGGAACATGAATGCTCCTGTATTTACCTTTGTTTCATCATTAAATGTGAAGATATGTTGACATAAAGTTGGAAATGAGAGGGTCGATGGATGACAACCAGCATTTGCAAGACGGCCTGGCTGCCTTCAGCTCTGACATCCACGTGGGGCTCCCGGCCCCCAAGGGCCCGCCATCTCACGTCTGGCTCCTGGCTTTAGGTCACCTGCCAGGCCCTGAAGACAACGGGTTGATTTCCTTCTCCTGACTCAGTGCAGCGCTCAGTCACACAGTCAGGGCAACTGGGGTCTGCTCACCAGGGCCAGGGTGGTTTACCTTGGAAATCTTCAGGCTCCTGCCCTCGGCAGCAAGCCTCACAAGTTGGAAGCTTCTGGTGAAACCTCATTTGAGCTTCGGCCTTCAGGAGGGAGATTGAAGTTATCTGATGGTGGGGGAGGGAGGAGGAGCAGGAGATGCTGAGATGGACATGCCCCCAGCCATGTGGCATCAGAGCTCAGTGGCAGAAAAGGCATCATTACCACAGTGGTTGGCTTGCCTGAGCCTGGAGCATATGGATTAAAGCATCAGTGGTAATGGCCATGTGGGGACACGTGGAAGCTTGTCACCGTCATCACACAGAGGTGGTCCCCTGAGGGTGGGATGGAGACAGAAGGAGGACCCAGTGTATGTGATGGTCTGTGAGTGACGGGCATGCAGACTTCTGAAGAATCAAAGATGGGAAGCTCCAGTTCACTGCAAACAGCACCTCCACTGTGAGGTTCTCCCTCATCACCCCAGATGGAGTTGGGAATTGATTCTTGCCCCAAATCCCAAGCACCCCTGTTAATGCAATGGTCTTATGCTGTTGTCGTTGTTTCTCTGACACCACCATCTCCCTCCCCGCTCCACACCCAGCTCACTGAGGGTGGTGTGTGTCTTTCCATGTTTAGGGTTTACGTTCTGTGCCTCTGTCTTGGTGCTGGGCATAGTAAGTGTTCAGTTGGTACTTGTTGGATGAAGGAGCCACAGAGAGTCGATACTTAGTGACTCACAACCTATGGCCCTGGTCCTCGCCCACCTAACTCCCCGCTGCCCTCAAGGAAGTTTTGAAGGGAGGGGTGACATGGGGTAGGGGGCAGAGAAGTGACTGGAGGCTGTGGGCGTGGGGCCCAATGACCTTGACCTTGGGCACACTCCCAAACAAAGCCCTTGGACTCTCGCCAGCTCTTGAAAGATGTTGCTGTCGTGTGATCTGAGCAGGACCTCTGTGCTGTGTTCCAGGGAGGAGAGCTGGTGGCGGTGGTGAGAGGAGCGAATGCCCCACTGCTGGAGAAAACCATCCGTGAGCAGATGGAGGCAGAAAAGAAGGTGCTGGCTGAAGGCAGAGAACGGCGAGTGGTAAGAGGCCAGGCCAGCAGGTCACCCCCTGCCCCACCAGTGTCCTCTTTATCCCTGGAAAGCTGCAGTAAGTGCCTGTCTGCTCAGGGGAGGTGCAAGGCCCACTAGGAAGTCTTTGAAGAAGTCCTCTTCATCCAGACACTTTAGTGTCTCATCTATTTCTCACTCATCCCCACTTGATCTCCCAACAGGGCTCTCTGTAACCCTGACAGCAAATTCAGGAATGAAAATGAAGTTATGGATCCAGGAGAGGGCTGGAGGAGTCAGCCTCAGGGGGACATCTCTCCTGGTGACCTGCCCTCCACTCTCATTCCTGGGTTTTATTTGTGACTCCAGGGGGTTCATATCTTTAACTAGAAAGGGGTCATTACTTTGAGAAATAGGATCAGCAAGCACTGTTTGTGATTTAGGTACAATATTTTCAGGATGACGTGGACTGTGAATTTTTCATAAAGAATCGGCAGCCTTTGAAAAGTGACACCCTTTAGTTAGAAATATTTCCTGTGCTCTGAGTGGCTGCCACAGGTGGCTTAACGTTGTTCAGTGTCCAGTGTTCAAAATTTCACTCTCAATTCCAAAGAGCAAAGCCCTGTTCTCATAGAATGGATTGGAATCAAATCATATATTTCCCCCAGAAAACTGGCAAATTTCCCCAAGAAAGAAAATACCTGTGCCTCCTCCACAGATAAATGATCTGTCTTTACTACTTGCCCAGTGTAGCCAGTTGCTTTCTATCTATTTGTATTTCAATTCTTCACTTGTCTGCTTGTCAACTCTCTAT
Organism: Muntiacus reevesi; assembly: GCF_963930625.1. NCBI lineage: Eukaryota > Metazoa > Chordata > Mammalia > Artiodactyla > Cervidae > Muntiacus > Muntiacus reevesi. The sequence goes on from NC_089256.1 coordinate 10,984,752, forward strand.
TTCATCTTTCTTCTTCCTTAGTTTCTACTTGATTTGAACAGGCAGACTCTAAACCGTAAGATCAACATGGATTTCCTTGTGTTCAGTTGCTCTCACTGTGTACCACCATCCAGTTACTCAAAAGGACCTTGAAAAGTTTCCAAGACTGATAATCTTGACCCTCTTCTTTTGCTCTGCATTTGTAACCTTTACCTTCTTGGCTTCTGTTGGTTGTTGAAAGTCTTTGTGGAATTTTAATCAGCTATCTACTTTCTGTCCATGACCAATTTGTACTAGGTTAAAGATGAAGCTCTTTCTGATGAAGATGAATGCTTTTCTCATGAAAGGAATGATGGTGATGGTGAGGACCTGGGTGAGTACAGAACCAACAAGCAAGCAAAAGGCAGTGCAGACTTGGATTTGATGTGTTTTTAAAAAAATATATGAGTAGTAAGTTTATTGAATAATCTGAACCCTGGGAAAATTACTCATAAAACATTTCATCTCCAATCACCTGACTTCAAACTTACTGTGTTAATCTCCCTCCTGTGCTTTAATGGTATCTTGAGTGTCTTTCTGATCACGTTCAACTATAACAAGTGTGACTTTCATGACAATTACTGAGCATCAGGAAAGGCTCTCTTAATAAAGTGGAGGGGAATGACACTAATAAGGTAAAGTAATGAGGTGCTGGGGTTTCCTTAGCCCTTATTTAAGAACTTGAGTTTCTTTAACCATTTTTCTCAAGTGTGGGAAGATCAGCTGTACTGAACCCCTTCCCTCCCCACAGCCCTGTACTCTCTTCCTCTTAGTCCCCAAGTATCAACTCATGGATTTTACACTCCTGAGCATCACTGTTCTTCCTGAACCTTTAATATGCGAACATCTTGATCTGATGTTCAGGGAAGAGAAGGGAAGAGAAGCTAGAAGTTAGAAAAGCTGTTGCTGGCAAGGTGGCTCCTGATGGCCCCTGAGACACAAGAGGAAACCAGGATGTGGCTCAGGAGCTAAGCAGGAGAGAGGAGGAAGTTCTGATTACTGCCTGAATGAGAGTAACTGCTATTTATGTGTGGATCACGAGGACTGTCTGAGATGGATTCTAATACGGGATGTGGTGCAGTTTAGGAGAGCAAGAAATTTCAAGTGTGAAAGAGAAGTCAGCGATTTGGCTTCTGCAGGAAACACTTGTTGTCTCGTTTATGGATTATCGCTTCTTCTCTTCCCCATTATTTTCTCCTAAATCCAGTCTCTCCACTTAGGAAACTACACAAAGTCTGCCCTTGCCCTTAGCCTTCTACTCCTCCCAGCTCAGCTTCCCAGCTCAGCTTCCTGGTCCACACTCCTTGGGCCACCCTCTCCTCTGTCACTGCCCTTCTGCTGCTCCCAGGGCTCCCGTGACCTTCTTGGCACCAAATCCAGCAGGCAGCTACCAGTCAGCCTGTGGTGTCCTGCTGCGGGATTGGCTGCCATCCACAGCATCCTCCTACTCAAAACCCTCTTCTTGAGACTTCCCTGGTGGTCCAGTGGTTAAGATTTCACCTTCCAATGCAAGGGGTATGGGTTCAATCCCTGGTTGGGGAACTAAGATCCCGCCTGTGCTAAGTCACTTCATTCATGTCCAAATCGTTGTGACCTTATGGACTGTAGCTCGCCAGGCTCCTCTGTACATGAGACTCTCAGGCAAGAATACTGGAGTGGGTTGCCATTCCCTCCTCCAGGGAATCTTCCCAACCCAGGGATTGAAGCCGCATCTCTTATATCTCCTGTGCTGGCAGGTGTGTTCTTTACCATGCGTGTCACCTGGGAAACCCTAAGATCCCACATTCCTTGTGGCCCCAAAACCAAAACAGAAGCAATATTGTAACAAATTCAACTGAGACTTTAAAAATGGTCCACATAAAAAAAACCCACAAAAACAAAAACACCCATCTTCTTGTCTGGTGTCTGAGACATCTCAACCTTTCTCATTTTCCTTCTCATTTTCTCTGGCCTGTCCACAGCCTCCCCGTCCTCAGCTTTTCTTTTGCTCTCTCTTCAGACTGGAGTTCTTGGGCTCCTGCTCTGGCCTCTTCTCTTCTCACCTTATACCTCTCGGCGGTCTCATTAATTGGTCAATTTATAAGGGGATTTAAAGTCCAAGGATTCATAGGATGTTAGAAATAGTGCTCATGGAAAAATGAACCGATTGGCTGCTTAACATGATCAGCACTTTTTCAGCCCACATTTTCGAGATTGTCAGAGTCAACACAACTGATGAGAAAGTTGAAAAGAGAAAATAGGCCATTATAGTCTGTGGACAGTGTGCAGAGCTCACCAAGGCCAAGTCCATACAAACAGGAATCCGACAGGGATGGGTTGGGGCACAGATGTGGGTCCCCCCGAGGCGTCTGTGGGCCGGAGCAGTGGACGGTGGCCATGCAGCATCTCCCTCGTCACCACAGCTGCTTGGCCTGTGGACACAGCCACCCCGTAGCCTGGCCAGTGAGCTCTGACTGGTGCCTGGGCTCCAAACGACGAGGCGGCCGATTCTCAGGAGAATGGGACAGAGACAGAGGAGTTTGGTAGGACGTGCCAGCCCTGAGCGGACTTGGGGCCTGGGGCAGCCACCACTGACCACATGCTAGAAAGTCAGAAAGACGCACCGAGAGGAGAACAGTTGGTTGCAGTTAGAGACCAAGAATCATGAGGGGGTGACGGAAGGGGACGAGGGTATCCTGGCCTGCTTCACCTCTACTCCAGCTCTGTCCCCTCTCCAGGCTGACTTGGTTGTTTCTGGGTTTTGTTCCTGAGTCGTCTTTGATTTCCTTCTCCACCTCCCATCCTCTTCTCCCTCCCCACACTCTCCCTCCCAGTTCATGTCGCTTGCAGCCAGGCTGGGGTTGGGGTCTGGAGCCAGACCCCTGCATCCACTAGAGTCCAGGTCAGCAGAAGCTCAGCCAAGAGGCTGGGGGAGGGAGGTGGGGGCTGTGTGGAGCTGCACAGTCCCTGTGGAGGGCGTCCTGAGAGCCTCCCGTGAGTCCAGGGTCTGACAGCACCATCCCCGGCTTGTTGCAGTGTCATCAGAGAAGGCCTGCACCTTGGCCATCATTAAACCAGACGCGGTGGTCCATGGGAAGACAGATGAGATTATCATGAAGGTAAGAGAGACAGTGGGAGACCTCTGAGTTGGGAAGATGCCCTGGAGGAGGGCATGGCAACCCACTCCAGTATTCTTGCCTGGAGAATCCCCATGGACAGAGGAGTCTGGTGGGCCACAGTTCATGGGTTGCACAGAGTTGGACATGACTGAAAGACCTAGCCCAGCAGCAAGAGAGAAAACATTTCCCTTGCAGACTATCCTCGTGTCTTCTCTGGTGGAAAAACAGGGCTGGGTCATAGTGTAGCAGCGTCCTGGGGGAAGAGGCATCTAAGGAATTTAATAAAAATTTATTTATTTAATAATAATAATAAAATTGATAATTAAATAATTAACTGTTGGTTATTAAAATTTGGTTTAATTACAATTCCAGTGAAGTAAATCACAATATTTCTTTCTTTGTTTTTGGCTGTGCTGGGTCTCTGTTGCTGTGTGAGGGCTCTTCTGTAGTTGCGGCACGTGGGGGTGATTCTTTGTTGCCGTGCATGGGCTTCTCATTGCCGTGGCTTCTCTTGTTCTGGAGCACAGGTTCAGTAGTTGTGGTGCACGGGTTTGGCTGCCCTGTGCCATGTGGGATCCTTGCAGACCAGGGATCGAACTCGTATCCATGCACTGGCAGGTGGACTTCTTAACCACTGGACCACCAGGAAAGTCCTAAATGACAATTTTTAAATTGAATCAGGTCAGATATGATGAGAATGAAGGTCTCTGCTGCTTGTAATGTTGTCTTTCAATCATCTTTTACTTTCAACACATGGAAATGTAAATTCGTGCTTGCTTTCAGCTCAGTTCAGTTCAGTTTCTCAGTCGTGTCCAACTCTTTGCGACCCCATGGACTGAAGCATGCCAGGCTTCCCTGTCCATTACCAACTCCCGAAGCCTGCTCAAACTCATGTCCATTGAGTTGGTGATGCCATCCAACCATCTCATCCTCCGTCGTCCCCTTCTCCTCCTGCCTTCAGTCTTTCGCACCATCAGGCTCTTTTCCAATGAGTCAGTTCTTTGCATCAGGTGGCCAAAGTATTGGTGTTTCAGCTTCAACATCAGTCCTACCAATGAATAGTCAGGACTGATTTCCTTTAGGATTGACTGGTTGGATCTCCTTGCAGTCCAGGGGACTCTCAAGAGTCTTCTCCAACACCACACTACAAAAGCATCAATTCTTCAGCGCTCACCTTTCTTTATAGTCCAACTCTCACATCCATACATGGCTACTGGAAAAACCATAGCTTTGACTAGATGGACCTTTGTTGGCAAAGTAATGTCTCTGCTTTTTAATATGCTGTCTAGATTGGTCATAGCTTTTCTTCCAAGAAGCAAGCATCTTTTAATTTCATGGCTTCAGCCACCATCTGCAGTGATTTTGGAGCCCCCAAAATAAACTCTCTCACTGTTTCCATTGTTTCCCCATCTATTTGCCATGAAGTGATGGGATCGGATGCCATGATCTTAGTTTTCTGAATGTTGAGTTTTAAGCCGACTTTTTCACTCTCCTCTTTCACGTTCATCAAGAGGTTCTTTAGTTCTTCTTCACTTTCTGCCATAAGGGTGGTGTCATCTACATATCTGAGGTTATTGATATTTCTCTCGGCAATCTTCAGTCCAGCTTGTGCTTCATCCAGCCTGGCATTTCGCATGATGTACTCTGCATATAAGTTATATAACCAAGGTGACAATAGACAACCTTGACGTACTCCTTTCCTCATTTGGAACCAGTCTGTTATTCCATGTCCAGTTCTGACTGTTGCTTCATGACCTGCATACAGATTCCTCAGGAGGCAGGTCAGGTGGTCTGGTATTCCCATCTCTTGAAGAATTTTCCAGTTTGTTGTGATCCACACAGTCAAAGGTTTTGGCATAATCAATAAAGCAGAAGTAGATATTTTTTGGGAACTCTCTTGCTTTTTCGATGATCCAACAGATGTTGGCAATTTGATCTCTGGTTCCTCCGTGTTTTCTAAATCCAGCTTAAACTTCTGGAAGTTCACGGTTCATGTACTGTTGAAGCCTGACTTGGAGAATTTTGAGCATTACTTTACTAGCGTGTGAGATGAGTGCAATTGTGCGGTAGTTTGAACATTGTTTGGCATTGCCTTTCTTTGGGATTGGAATGAAAACTGACCTTTTCCAGTCCTGTGGCCACTGCTGAGTTTTCCAAATTTGCTGACATATTGAGTGCAGCACTTTCACAGCATCATCTTTTAGGATTTAAAATAGCTCAACTGAAATTTCATCACCTCCACTAGCTTTGTTCATAGTGATGCTTTCTAAGGCCCACTTGACTTCACATTCCAGGATGTCTGGCTCTTTACCATATATGTGTGTATATCTCCTACAGATCCAGGAAGCTGGGTTTGACATTTTAATGAATGAAGAGAGAACCATGACAGAAGCAGAAATGCGACTTTTCTACCAACTCAGAGCTGGAGAGGTCAGCTTTTCAGTTTTCATTTATCCAACATGCTTGCATTTCTTTATCTTTCTCCAACTTTATGTTTATAGACTGATATTAGTTTGGGAGAAACTAGACTATTATGAAGAACAAGATTATGAACAGCAAGTGGGCCATGAAATTACTCTCAGCATAATGATTACAGGCTGTGTCAGGGAGACGTTGCTTGGTATGTTCCCAAAGATTAGAGTTTGCCTCCAACTTAAGTAATGAAATAAGGAATTTATTGGGGCGATACTCTGTGACTCCCAGAACTGAAGAAAGAAAGCTGAAGGAGTTGCATGAGAAGGTGTGAGGACAAGAAGAACCAAAGCAGGGGTGTGGATTTCTGGAACAAAACCTCACAGGCCGTCACTTCAGGTGCTCCTGTTGGGTGACAGATCCAAGCACTTTCCATCTGTTTCTGCTTCTGACTCACCCACCTGGGAGACAGGGTCTCCTAGCCTGGGCCCCACCTCTCAGCTGGGGAGGGTGTGTGTGGGGAGGGGTGGATAGGCATTGTGATTGTCGGCCAGACTAGGACTGAGTGAAATGGGGAAGGGCTGCTCCCCAAAGGAAGTTTGAGTGCTACTACTTGAAGAGGGGGGAAAGGTTGCAAGATGCTGCAAAGAAGTCTCAGCTGTATCCTCTGATTTCCATGTGTGTGGTCTTCTAAATGCTATCTAACTTCTTATAATTTCATGCTCAACCCCAAACATGTCATTTCAGAGCCTCATCTTCCTGCCTTTAACTTATATCTGGGTCCTCTGTGTCTTTGGGTACCACTTCCCCTCCCTGGGGTCTTCCAAGGCATACTGGCTGGTAGTGAGGCAGCTCACAGACCCTCTCCCATCCTGTGGGTGGGATGGGCCCCTGGGGCCCCTGGCCTGATTCACTCCGTTCCATCCCTGTGCTAGGACACATTTGAGAAGCTGGTACATCACATGTGCAGTGGACCAAGCCACCTCCTGATCCTTACCAGGACTGAGGGCACCAAGGACGTGGTCACTGCCTGGCGAACCCTCATGGGGCCCTGTGACCCTCATGTGGCGAGGAGGGAGCAGCCTGACAGGTAATGTCACCAGTAATGGTCCTTTCATGCATCTCAACACCTGCATCCGAGGAAGCTGAGAGCCCTGCTAGGGGTTCAGCCCAGAATTGTGGGTAATACAGAAGGCACTCTGCTGGCCACGAAGCTCCCTCTTTGTCATATGCTGGGGAGTCCCTGCCCTTTGTTATGTATTTGAGGAGACCCTGATGTCCTCCCCATCTGATCCCACCCCAGCTCTTCAGAGGATGCCTCCTTGCTGCTGCCTCTTCCCCTCTTCTGAAGGCTGCTGTGGGGCCAGTCCTCACTGTTCTCTCTGTAGTAGAGGGTTTGTGGTCCCAGAGCCATTTGAAACCCTGACTCAGGAAGTACAGATTCCAGGACTACACCCAGGCCTGCTGAGTCAGACAGTCTGAGTGGGGCCTAGGAATTGGCAGTGTAGACTCAGATCCCCAACCCTTATCCCCTACTCCCTACCCAAGATGTCCTGAGGTCCCCTAGAGTCTGAGCACCGTGTTCTGCACACAGCCCTAGGCTGCCTTGTTTGGCTTTGTGACCCTGTGTGAATGTTTAGCTTGACACCGCCACTGCCAAATCCACTGTCTTGCCTTTGAAGCTGAGAGAGGCCCCACCAGCAAGAAAGGCATTAGCAAGAGACTAGGTAACTGCAGTTGTCCCTTATAGTTGTAGGGAGCTGGGAACATTCATGTTTGAGGCAGCAGGGGCTGGTGAAAGACAGCCCAGAGTTCAGATCTTAGGTTTTCTGAGCCTCAGTTCTCTCATCTGTAAAATGGGGTTGTGAGCACCTATCTTGGGAGGCTGTTAGAGTGCTGTGGTTAGAATCTCTCTTCTTCCTCTTGCTAACTGTGTGGTCTTGGGTCATCTGTGCTTTAATCTCTCTGTCTTAATGCCTTCATCTGGAAAATGGGAACTACAATGTGAAAGGACCTGCCTGAGATTAAGAGAGAGAGAGAAAGAGGGAACTTGGAACACTGTTTGAGATAGAGGAAATCTTAGCAGTATTAGTATTATTTTAGGGAACCTTGAGGAGAAGGCAATGGCACCCCACTCCAGTACTCTTGCCTGGAAAATCCCATGTATGGAGGAGCCTGGTAGGCTGCAGTCCATGGGGTCGCTAAGAGACGGACACGACTGAGCGACTTCACTTTCACTTTTCACTTTCATGCATTGGAGAAGGAAATGGCAACCCACTCCAGTGTTCTTGCCTGGAGAATCCCAGGGACAGGGGAGCCTGGTGGGCTGCTGTCTATGGGGTCACACAGAGTTGGACACGACTGAAGCGACTTAGCAGTAGCAGCAGGGAACCTTGAGGGATTGATTATGCCAATCTGTATCAAGCCCTCAGCAGGGTGCTTGCCTAGCCCCCAGTAGTAACAGCTACAAAATGACAGCTCCTGGGCTCACACCATGACTCATGCATATTTACCCCCTTTTAAAAATATTTATTTATTTGGCTGCATCAGGTCTTAGTTGCCACGTGTAGGCTCCGGAGCACAAGAGCTTCAGAAGTTGTGGCACATGGGTTCTCAAGTTGTGGACATGGGTTTAGTTGCTCCATGGCGTGTGGGATCTTAGTTCCAAAACCAGAGATCAAACACACATCCCCTGCATTGCAAGGCAGGTTTGTCACCAGGGAAGTCCTGACTCATGCATATTTAAAGTGGGGGTCATGATGGTCTCCCTAGTCTCCCTCCCAGGGTTGCTGCACAAATCAAAAAGGTCAGAACACCACTGGTTACCATCACCCTTGATGCCGTTCCTGGCACTTCCAGCAGAGAAAGCCGCGTCACAGAAATGCTGCCTGTTGATGGGTAGCTGGTGGCCTTGTTGCCAGAGATCAAAACATTTCTTTTCAAATGAGACCTTTCTTGTACATTTTGCATACTGCCAGTCTCCGGGCTCAGTATGGCACGGAAATGCCCTTTAATGCAGTCCATGGAAGCTGGGACTTAGAAGACGCCCGTCGGGAACTGGCCCTGCTCTTCCCCAGTTTTCGGTTTTCAGACCAGATTCCAGAATCCGCCCCTCTGGGTAAGTCATCCAGGCAGGTGTGTGTGTGTGTGTGTGTGTGTGTGTGTGATCCAAGCAGGTGTGTGTGTGTGTGTGTGTGTGTGTAAGTCATCCAGGCAGGTGTGTGTGTGTGTATGTGTGTGTGTGTGTGTGTGTGTGTGTGTGTGTGTGTGTGGAGGGGGTTACTGATAGTTACTATGTGGTAACCACCTTCAGGAAAAACAGAGCCCCTTAGGAAACTTTAGCAACTGTCCTGCTGTTTTATTTTCAGAGTAACAGTGTTGCTTTTTAATACCTCATTACATTTTTTGCTGCATATTTCACTTTGAAGCCAAACTCTTATTGCAAGTTACTTTGCATTCTCCCCTGGAAACCACAGGAAAATGTAACTAACTTTCCAGAAGGCAACTTCCATGGCAGAGGCCAGTCACTCAGTCACTTCCTCCAAGCTCCACAGGCCCCACCAAGCCTTTGATGGGGCTGCCGAGAAATAGAGGGTTATACAGAAGTACCCTCCACCTGGAGCTGCTGTGACTCTCGTATCTCTTAGCACCCACATTTGGGATAAGTGTGCTGGGCTTTTTTGGAGGCACCCCTTCCAAATCAGGGTGAGAAACCCCCGGGCTCAGAGCACATGTGACCTGCCCCACTCCATGAGTGGGAGAACAAGGCCTGTGCTGCTCCTGCCGAGTTGCACATCTCTGTTTGAGCCTGATGTGAGGCGGAAGGGGCCGGGAGTGAACATGCTGGGAAAAGCAAAGGATGTGAAGGTCGCCTTCTTGGGAGAGGGCTGCTTGCAGATCTGAAACAGTAATAACCTCTATGCCCCTGCATGTTAGGGGTTTTCACCCAAATGCTTCCCTAAATGTTTATGTTCATCATGGTCTCCTCAAGATCCACATCCAGCCAAGTAAGTATAAGAGGTCCAAAGGCAAGGAAAGGAAGGGTGAGAGCTGACTCCTGCTGGCCCTTGTTTAATCCTGGTGTGGCCTGCTGCTGGCTGAGGAACAACTGGGAGTGAGATGGAGTTTATGGAGGAACTCTCACTCTGGTGCGGGCGGTACTGGGAAGACCAGCTTGCCTCTAGGGACCTGCCCTCACGGAGAGCCCACGACATGTGCTCAGGGGACCTCTTCATCCATTTGGGGTAGTGACTGGAACAAGTAGGTATGACTCTGGGGAAGGAGGAGAGGGAACTGGCTGGGGAACACTCACTGGGGAGAACTGGGAGAGTGTGTGCCTGACCTCCCATGATAATGAGCTGAAGGGTCTGAGCCTGGATCACATCTGGGATAAGTGCACAGCTTCCCATGGGGATGACCCGAAGTAGCCTGGTTGGGGTGCTAGTGTTCTGCCCCTTTTCTGATGTATGTGTTGCACCCTCTCAGCCCTCAGGAGAAGAGTGTGCTTTCCATCTACCCAGCAGTTTTTCTGGGCTCTGGAGACAGACAGTCCTGGGTCTGAATCCAGCCTCTGCTATTTATTAGCGGAATAGTAGGGAAGGTTACTCTTTTGGACCTCAGTTGCCTGTGAGATGGAGATGATGAGACCCGTTATAGCCCCATAATCATCATCTTTCTCAGAGGGTTCTTGTGAAGCTCATAGCCTGGGGCCTGACACAATTGCTTAGCCAGTGTCACTTCCTTTCCTAATTCTTCCCTAGTCCCTGACCCACATACTAGGAACTCTTTGCTGCTCTGTCCACCTTGACCCCTAGCTTCACCGTCCTTTTTTTTTCTTTCACCGTCTGTCTTTCTGCTGTTCTTTGGTGGACAGTCTGGGTGGGGGAGCAGGACTGGGCTGTTGTAAGAAGTCCTACAAAATGCCTGTCATCCCACAGGCTGTGAGACTGAAGGAGCGGAGGGCCCCGGCAAAATGCTGTGCTCCCCGGAGGACGTGGATGAGGCAGCCCGTGACCAGGGCGAGGCCACAAGCTGAAGTCAGAATGCTTATAACTGCTGCACATAAGGAAACTTCTGGAACTGGAACTTCCTCTTTTGAGCACCAATACTTTCTTGATTTAGCTATCCTTCATGAATAAAAATAACGGTACCCACTTTCCTGCCTTACTAAATAGTATGAATGTGGAATATGTACTTTTGGGGGGCCATCTTTGACATTTTAGAAAATAAATGGACATCAGTCATTGAACTCTGCTGTGACACGATGTCATCTCAGGGGATACTTACTGAGCTAGAGGACAGTGTCTTCCCCAGGAACAAATCTACATTATGGATGAAATGATCTTATTTTTTAGACAAAATTTTAAAAAAATATTTATTTGCTGCGCCAGGTCTTATTTGCAGCACTTGGGAGCTTCAGTCTTCACTGTGGCACGCAGCCTCTTTAATTGCAGTTCTTAGTTGCAGCACACGGGATCTAGTTCCCTGAGCAGGGATCAAACCCAGGTCCCCTGCATTGGGAATGAAGTCTTAGCCAGTGGACCACCAGGGAAGTCCCATGGATGAAATAATTTTAAAGCTTAACTTGGTAACAGTGAACTTGAAATCAGTGCAACAGGACTGGACGTGACACTTCAGGGCTTGTGGGGGCAGATATAAACAAGCTTTAATTCATGCCATGTACCCTGGCTACAACAGGCAGTCCTGGAATAACCTGATTCACCATCTGTGGTTCTCCATGAATCAGAGCATGATCAGAAAACAGTGCTTGGGGGTTACATTTGGAACCAGAGTTCAACTAATTTTCTTAATGTCACTCCCCCCTCATTTCTTGCATTTCTGATTTTGGCTAAAGTTGAGTTGTGTTTTAAAAAATTTTTTTGTTTGGCTGCACCATGGTCTTGTAGGATCTTGGCTCCCCAATCAGGGATCAAACCCCAGCAGTGAAAGCTCCCAATCCATGGGGCCACCAGGAAATCACCAAAACTAATTTTAAAACCTGAGAGTGCCTCGTGATGGCACCAGCTTTCACTCAATTGCCTGGTTTAGTTGTCCCTTCATGGGTCACAGAAGCTATTCAGTAACTATCACTACTCCCGTGAGTAGTAACATGCCAGCTACTCCTTCTTATCGGTTTGTTCTTTGGTATATTCGTAAATGCACTGAGCCTGGGCATACTCTTTCCTGTCTGACTTGGGAAAAGGCTGTGTTCTTCTACACCATGAGGCAAATGGCTGGTTTTCTCATGAGGTGCCTTAGTGCTTATGACCTGAATAAGCTGTCTAAACAGACAGTTTGTGTCCATGAGCTGTCCTTTATGGGCACACTACTCTGTGCTCCAGCCTGTAGCAAGAGGCCTTCAGGACTGGGGACAGGGACACAAGGATGAGTCAGGCTCTAGAAGGTTGGAATCAGGGCCTGTGACACTGGGTTCAGTTCAGTTCAGCCACTCAGTCGTGTCCGACTCTTTGTGACCCCATGGAATGCAGCATGCCAGGCTTCCCTGTCCATCACCAGCTCCCGGAGTTTACTCAAACTCACGTCCATCGAGTCAGTGATGCCATCCAACCATCTCATCTTCTGTTGTCTCCTTCTCCTCCCACCTTCAATCTTTCCTAGCATCAGGGTCTTTTCTAGTGAATCAGTTCTTTGCATCAGGTGGCCAAAGTATTGGAGTTTCAGCTTCAGCATCAGTTCTTCCAATGAATATTCAGGACTGATTTCCCTTAGGATAGACTGGTTGTATCTCATTGCAGTCCAAGGGACTCTTAAGAGTTTTCTCCAACACCACAGTTCAAAAGCATCAATTCTTCAGCACTCAGCTTTCTTTATAATCCAACTCTCACATGCATACATGACTATTGGAAAAACCATAGCTTTGACTAGATGGACCTTTGTTGGTGAAGTAACATCTCTGTTTTAAAATATGCTGTCTAGGTTCACCATAGTTTTCCTTCCAACAAGCAAGCATCTTTTAATTTCATAGCTGCAGTCACCATCTGCAGTGACTTTTACCCCTCAAAAATGAAATCTGCCATTGTTTCCACTGTTTCTCCATCTATTTGCCATGAAGTGATGGGATCGGATGCCATGATCTTTGTGTTTTGAATGTTGAGCTTTAAGCCAACTTTTTCACTCTCCTCTTTCACTTTCATCAAGAGGTTCTTTAGTTCTTCTTTGCTTTCTGCCATAAGGGTGGTGTCATCTGAGTATCTGAGGTTATTGATATTTCTCCCAGCAATCTTGATTCCAGGTTGTGCTTCACCCAGCCTGGCATTTTGCATGGTATACTCTGCATATAAGTTATATAATTAGGGTGACAATATACAACCTTGATGTACTCCTTTCCTTATCTGAAACCAGTCTGTTGTTCCATGTCCAGTTCTGACTGTTGCTTCGTGACCTGCATACAGATTCCTCAGGAGGCAGGTCAGGTGGTCTGGTATTCCCATCTCTTGAAGAATTTTCTAGTTTGTTGTGATTCACACAGTCAAAGGTTTTGGCATAATCAGTAAAGCAGAAGTAGATGTTTTTCTGGAACTCTCTTGCTTTTTCAATGATCCATCGGATGTTGGCAATTTGATCTCTGGTTCTGCTGTGTTTTCTAAATCCAGCTTGAACTTCTGGAAGTTCTTGGTTCACATACTGTTGAAGCCTGGCTTGGAGAATTTTGAGCATTACTTTGCTAGCGTGTGAGATGAGTGCAATTGTGCGGTAGTTTGAACATTGTTTGGCATTGCCTTTCTTTGGGATTGGAATGAAAACTGACATTTTCCAGTCCTGTGGCCACTGCTGTGTCTTTCAAACTTACAGACATATTGAGTGCAGCACTTTCACAGCATCATCTTTTAGGATTTAAAATAGCTCAACTGGAATTCCATCACCTCCACTAGCCTTGTTCATAGTGATGCTTTCTAAGGCCCACTTGACTTCACATTCCAGGATGTCTGGCTCTAGTTGAGTGATCACACCATCATGGTTATCTGGGTCATGAAGATCTTTTTTGTATAGTTCTTCTGTGTATTCTTGCCACCTCTTCTTAGTAGCTTCTGCTTCTGTTATGTTCATACCATTTCTGTCCTTTATTGTGCCCATCTTTGCATGAAATATTCCCTTGGTATCTCTAATTTTCTTGAAGAGATCTCATTTTTCCCAATCTATTGTTTTCCTCTATTTTCTTTGCACTTATGGAGGAAGGCATTCTTATCTCTCCTTGCTATGCTTTGGAACTCTGCATTCAGATGGGTATATCTTTCCTTTTCTCCTTTGCCTTTAGCTTCTCTTCTTTTCTCAGCTATATGTAAGGTCTCCTCAGACAACTATTTTGCCTTTTTGCATTTATTTTTCTTGGGGATGGTCTTGATCACTGCCTCCTGTACAATGTTATGAACCTTTGTCCATTGTTCTTCAGGCACTCTGTCATCAGATCTAATCTCTTGAATCTATCTGTCACTTCCACTGTATAACTGTAAGGGATTTGATTTAAGTCATACCTGAATGGTCTGGTAGTTTTCCCTACTTTCTTCAACTTAAGTCTGAATTTGGCAATAAGGAATTCATGATCTGAGCCACAAGCTCCCGGTCTTGTTTTTTTGCTGACTATATAGAGCTTCTCCATCTTTGGCTGCAAAGAATATAATCAAATAACCAATCTGATTTTGATACTGACCATCTGGTGATGTACATGTAGAGTCTTGGTGTTTCCCATGACCTTGGGTCACCTCTGGATGGAAAGTTGGCTGTCCATCGTACTCGGCACCATCAGTACAGGCCCCGTGAGAACACTCAGTGGAGTGCCCCCTGACAGACTCTGTCAGGAAAGTTGACTCCGCCAAGGCAGACACCCCCAGACACAGAGCCCACCAAAGGGCTGTGCTCTGACCTTTGTGAGTGGTCTCAAGATGGGGCGGCTGGCTCTGTTGGTCTGGGCTCACCTCTGAGCTGGCTCCAGAGCCCCACACTTGGCCTTCCACACCACGGGTGCTGTTTGGCTCTGAATGAGCGGCTTGGGGTACACACAGTTGACAGCTATCTAGTGTCCTCAGAAGCTGGGATGCCAAGCTTCCATCACTGGAGAGAGGAGAGGTGAGAAATGGAGTGACCAAGGCCTCTGAAAGCAGGGGAGAGAAGAGCAGATGGAGGGACTGGCCCATGTCTGAAGGTGTCTGTGATGACCTTTCAGCCTTCCCAGGATGTGGCTGGGATGGCAGGGCTGGGATGGGGAAAGCAGGAGGACATAGGTGACAGGGCTGGGGTAGGAGGTGTGGTGACACACCCCTTCCTTCCATTACAAGGGGGCTTCTTTTCTCGGAGTCCAGACGGTTCCTGGCAGAAGGAATGAGGGTGGGGTGAAGAGAGAGGAAGAGAAGCTCCTGAAAGTGATGGAAATGTCTGCTCACCAACAGAGGAGGGAACTCCTTGGTAGATACCCTGGGCCTGCGGGATGGGCGCTGTTTTAGGTCTTAAGGCTTCTCCTGGGTGTGAGCACCCGACAGGGTGGAGGGCAGGCCTAGCCCCACTAAGCCAAGGAGGTGGCCTCACTGTCTCAGTGAGTCAGAGGGCTGACTGTCCAGCAGAGCCAAGGCCAAGGCCAGGAGCTGAAGGGATAGAGGGAGGAAGGCACGTGGGGGGCCACAGCATGGCTCCCTCAGCTTGCCCTGAAGCCAGGTCAGGATCAAAACCCTCCTCAGGTTGGGAATGGACACACGCCTCCGTCCCAGCACCCCGGGAGGTCAGTGCCAGGGGCAGGGCCAGGGCAGCACCAGCCCCACCCCAGGTGCCAAGGTCCCGGGACTTCTCTGCCAGCTCTCCAGCAGGATCAGGGGTCAGTCCCTGCTTTCCCAAGCCTCACCTCCAAGCTCCCCCTGTGGCAGGGGAACTGCCTCCCCCACCAACCACCTCACCATCTCCCCCTCACGCTCTAGGGCAGGCATCCTTGGCCTTCTCTCAGATTCTAGTGAGGCCAAGAGACAGGCGGTGTGTCCCTATGTTTCAGACACGAAGGAGGAGGGGAAGAAGGTGGCGCGCCAGAAATGCAGAGCGTCTGTGCAGGTGGTCATCTGCTAAGCTCCGGGCCTGAGTCCAGCGGGTGGTGGCGGGGAGTGGCATACAGAAAGAGGAGAGGAGAGGATGGAGGGGGAGCCCTGGGAGTGGGCACCTGTAAGCAGGAAAGGGGGCCACAGACGGCTGCAAAGGTTCCCGGAGGCCACAGTTACCCTAGGGCACTAGTCCTAGCTCTGAAATGCAGTCACTTCCCAGCCTCTCACTCATCAAGAATCCCAGGTTTTGAAAGCCAGTCCACATCATCTTCTAAGGTTTCCTATTGTTCTAGATATTTGGAAAACAGACTCCTTTTTAGAAGTTGCCATGCTTTTTTCTTGGCTTTTATTAGCATGTGTTAAAATCATATTATCCAAACACTACCAGAAGAACATGGTTTGTTCTGCATAAAGTGCTTAAGGAAAAAAAATGCAACTTATTAAATTGGACATTCTTTTCTAGTTCATAAATTTTGGGTTACAATCAGGGCACAAAAGGAGAAACAGAATGCAGTATTAGAGAGAGCGAGAAGCTTAGTTAAGAACTTGGGTGGAGACACAAGCCCATGTTCCATTCCCCCCACTTCCTTGCAGACAGAACACTGCATCTGCATAAAGCAGCAAACAGCTTTGTTTTAATAAATACATTTTCCTTCATTCAAATCAGAAAAGTTAATTATCATAAAGCACTTTTCCTCTGACCATCTGTTTATAGCCACAGGCAAGATTTATCCACAGAGTTTAAGTGTCAAAGTGTCATTTCATTGGACTTTCAGCTTTCTAATGCTATCTGGGTTCAAGATTGTCTCAGCAATTCATTATTGGTTTATTTATATTTACCTGGTACTTAAAAATACCAACTCTATAGTGTTTTGTGTTACAAATGCCAACCAAGGATATTTTCTCAGTACTAGAAATGTCAGTGAGTGGGACTAAATAAGGCTTTTATCCCCAGAACACTCCATTTTCTTTAAACTGGCTTCTGCACATTAGCACTCTGATGGTTGCACAAAACCCAAGTCCCTGTTGGGACAGATTTTTAAATCAGTAATGTTCTGAAAGAAAAAATACAACTTGGAAATCTCTGTGTTTGAATCTTGGGTGGTCATGTTGAGAACAGAAAAAAAAATGGCGTTAAATACATTTTAAAAACATTCATTTGCAATCAAACATATTTAAATCTTCCAAGGAAGGAGCAGGTTGGTGATGGAGTGGCTGCACCGCCGGCAGCTCCGTCAGGAATGGCAGGCGGGTTTGGGAGCCCATCGGGTGCACACACTCAGGGCAAGCTTCTGAGCAGACCCTGCTTCCTGGCCACGATGCCTCTGAACTTCTTATAGCCAAGGGAAAAGGAAGGTTGGTTGTACCTTCAAACAGTCAGGAGTAATCATGTTGAGTTCATCTTGAAGCTGACCCAGAAGGTGGAGCAGGTACCAAGCTAAGGGCTGCCAAAGGGCAAAGCAGTCCTGACTGGAAAAAGCTGTCTTCTTCGGTCCTCCCAAGGGAACCCCCTTCCCTTCTCTCAAACTTCAGTGCTTTGGGCTTCATGCAGGAAAAGATCTTAGCCACATCATTTACTAAAATTTCCATCTCACTTTACAAAAGCACACTGAATAGCAGTCCTGAGTGACAAGTATATAGAAGTTGCTGAGTACAGCCGAGAGAAAGCGGCTTTTCTGTTCTGCTTCTTCCTACAGATGCGTCTGCAGGCATTCTTTAGTTTCACAGTGATATATGCTGTTTCAGGAAGCACAAGGTGATTGGACTTTGTTTCCAGGAAGTGGTGACCTACTTCAGCTGGAGCACAAGTTTCCATGACTGGATCTAAATCCTGCCACCTACTGCTACACCGGTGACAGGGCTGAGGGCAGCTGGGAGGCTCCTGGTGCCCAGGTCCTGCCAAGTGTAGTCCACCAGTCATGGCTGGGTTTCCACTGTCAGTAGTTACATTTCCCTTTCATGTCTGTGTTTGTCGCCTCACTCCACTCCAACCTGTCCACCTGACTTGGAAGCCTGAGAGCTTATTGAATTAGGCTGAAAAGAGGCTCTGTACCTGCTGATATTGACGGCAGTAAGATGCTAGCTTACTATTTTGCACAGCACCATATGTCATGCCTGTTACTCAGGCCAACTATAGCCAACCTTTTCTTTTTCTTTTTAATTTTTTTTCTTTTTTTTCATTTTTTGTTTTTTTTTTATAAAGAAAATCTATGTAAGTTGAGGTTCAGAAATGCATATATTTTTTACTTACAAATATTTATCTGACCAAAATTCAACATAACTTTTATGGAACACTTAACAATTGTTTTGTTTTTAAAATAACATTTCATTCAAACTGTATATAATTCAGTATTTTTTTTTTTTTTATACAGCAAGCAATGCTTAAACCCTGGAAAATCTGTAGAAAAGAGATTTTCACACAAAATAAGAAAAGAAAACTCTGAGGTATCCCTCACACACACACATATTCATTCATTCTTACCTTCGTCCACACACGCGCGCTCACACACACACATAAACACATCCATTCTCACTCACAAAGTGGCTGCAGCATAGGCAAAAAACTGTAGGTCCAAAGGAAAATAATTGATTGTTCTAATAAAGAGTCCAGGTAGCTCAGAAAGAAACAAAACAAAACACAATAGTCCTCTGAGAAAATTACTATCTCAAAAAAAAATGTTCTCAAGATGAATTTGAGATCTAAGCCTACCAAATTGCTTTTGCAAAACAGCTCCCTGCAGTCCAAGGTGACTTGTGCAAATAGAAGGAATCAAATGAGGCTAGTTCCTGTACTTCCTTTAACAAGGATGTGGGATGCCCACAGGTGCCCAGGGTGTTCTCATCACGCCAGGTACTGCTGCAGCGCTGTCTTTGCCCTGGAATCATAGAGTTTCTGTTAGCCATCATCTCAGAAGTATAATCAAGGCTCAAAGATGGCAGCTGGGGAAGTAAAAAAATAGGTTCCCCCAAGGGAACTGGGGTGAGCCCAGCGGAATGCCTACTATATAAGGGACAAAGATCTGTGGTCAGCACACTGCAAACTCATGCTGGCTACATCCCCTTCCTGTGGTCCTGCTCTCGTCCTTACAGCTGCTGCAACTCAGACAATCTATAGTTCTCCTTTGTCAAACCTGACCCAGGCAGGGGTGAGGAGGTGCTGATTAGAAAGTGCGTGGGAGGGGCCAAGAGCTCAGGGGATGAGGCTGTCATATGGCTCAAAACTGAAGTAGGGAGGTTACGATTTTATCCTGTCCACAACACTGACTGATGTGGGTTGTTATGGTGATTGGGGAAGGTAGGTAGTTGAAGAGGAAACTCTGTAACGTAGGCCATGCCTTAACCTGTCCTGATCCTTGCAGAAGTGCCTTCCTTTGAGCTGGCACTGAGAAGGCCTCCTTTACTCTCCCATCATGCACTTGGTCAAGGCTGCAACTGTGGAAGTCAGGTTTTAGCAATGGTCTCTTTCCCCTTCAAAGTTATGGGAAGAAAAGGCTAAGATTTTCTGTCACTATTAGCTGTATACCAAAGCAGACAGGGCATGCAAAAGCAGGACTCAAGCAATTTCTTTGGTTTAGTAATTGATACAATCCATAGTCTTAAAAGAGGTCAGCTCAGGGATACTCCTGTAATTATTTAAGACTCTATAAAGATGACTGTTGCAAGCAGTCCAATCCATTAGAATAGAAAGCTCCACAGAAACCGTTCCAGGTTATGAGCGAGTTGGGTTCTATGAGGTCATTTTCATAGGAAACGGTTTCTGAATAATGCCACAGGCTACCTTTCACTGGCCATAGCTTCACAAACCGAGGCCCTCTGAGCCTGGGGTGGAGAGGTCTAGCTGGCAATAGGTGCACATCTGTTAAGTGTCTGAAAGTCTAAAGGTCACACAGCCTTGAAGACAGAAAGGACCTTAGAGAGGTTGCTGTTAGGTCATAGACTGTGCCGTGCTGGGAATGTCTACGTGAGGGTCTTGATCAAAATTCTGCATTACTCTTTAAAACTACCAAATCAGATCCTTGTGGGTCTTTCTAAGGGTTTGGCTATGTTTGGTTATATTGGACCTCAGAGACTGTGCCCTCCTGATCTTTCTGCTACCTATTACTATCTAAGGAGTCTTTCCAATGGATGGCTTTAAGGCAAGGTCACCTTTCCTTAAATGGACTGAGGTAGAGTAGCTTGGACCTTGATTCTCTTCATGGGGTTTAAGAAATGTTGACAACGTATGCGCCAGGCAGATTTTGGGCAACAATACTAGATTGGTCTAAGTAATGTTAGGCCAGAGCTTAAACCTACCCCACTTCATGCTGGTGAGGTCTCTTTTCAGGTCGTTCCAGAGAGGGTTTTAAGCAGAACTATTTTAATTTCTGAACAAACACAAGAAAAAACCCTGGGAACAGCCTGTCTCTTGGCCAGAAAAGATGGGCTGACAGAGTTTGCTACTGCTGCTGTGGAGGCGGAGGTTCCCGCTCTCAAGGTGGAGCTCAAATCCCGCCTTCAGCATGCACCGCCCTGACTTCAATGTGCCTTCGATGGGACACTCGTCTGAGCAGCAGCCTGGGGATCTGTCTTCTTTAACCCCCTGGAGAGCAAGCTTCAGGGAAGCAGGAGCCTGGCTCTGTGTGCTCCATCTGGCCCAGCTGTCTACTTGAGGAGCCGTTAAACAAGTGCCTCTTCCTTCCCCTGGAGCAGATGAGCAAGCTGACAGCCGTGACACAGTTTGGTGTGTTTTCTTGGTGCTACGGGAGCACGGAGGGGTCCCTAGCAAAGTCTGGGGGCCAGGGTGGAGAATGGATCCAGCAAGACTTTTCCACAGAGGTGACAACCTGATTTGAAGGATGGATGGTCACTGTCCAGGCATTCTCTGCCTTTGTTTTCAGGACACCTATGTGCCCAGGTCTCTGCCTCTTCCAGTGGTTGTTCTTTCTGACCTTTTGCTGGACGTTTTTCATTCTCTTCTAAGTGCTGGGGTGGAGGTGGGTTATTCCAGTCCATTGTCCTTAGCCCTTCTGTCTTCTCTCCTCTTGTTTATTCTCCCTAGGTGATTCAGGCAGCTCCATGGTAGATATACCATCCCA
Organism: Muntiacus reevesi; assembly: GCF_963930625.1. Classification (NCBI taxonomy): domain Eukaryota; kingdom Metazoa; phylum Chordata; class Mammalia; order Artiodactyla; family Cervidae; genus Muntiacus; species Muntiacus reevesi. Next base: position 11,005,392 of record NC_089256.1, read on the forward strand.
ATTCATATCTTCAGCCCCTCTCCTCTGAGTCCCATGGACAGCTAATAGCATCCAAAAGCTGTCACACCAAATGACAACTCTTGATTCTCCAAGACTTGATTATCCTTCTCTTCTGTTCTTCTTGGCATCTTGGCAAATGATTATCTTGGTAGACCTCTATTCAGTTGCTCAGGCTAAAACTAGGCATTTTTCCTTTCCTCTCTTTAACATCCTACATCAAATCCATGAGCAAATCTGTTGGCTTTGCCTTTATATTAAATCTTGAATCCAACCACTTCTCAATACTCCCACCACTACCCCCCTCCCTTCTCACCTAACACAGCTGCAACAGCCTTGACTGGTCTCCCTGCTTCCATTCCTGCTCTACTGCGAACCATTCTCCACAGTTACCAGAACCAGCTTCTAAAAATTCACATCAGATACTGTCTCTTCCATTCAAAACCCTCCATGACCTCCTGTTAAACTCTGCATAAAAGCAAAAGTTCACACTACAGCCTACAAGGCTCTTACTGCCTCCCTGCATCCACTTCCTCTCATTCTCCTGCCCATTTATTTTTCCCCAGTCCCACTGGTCTTCTTGCTGTTTCTTGAATGCTCAAGCTTATTCCTGCCTCAGGACCTTGAACCCACTGTCCCATAGTCTGGAATACTATTCTTCTAAACATCTGCTGGACAGATCCTCTTATTTCACCCAGGTCTTAGATCAAATGTCACATCCTTAGAGAGGCTTTTACTGACTAATCTATATGACAAGAAACTTTCTTACTTTCCATCCCCTCATCTTGGTTATACTTTCAGTACCTCTCATTATCTATGATCACATTACATATTCATTTGCTTATTGTCTGTCTTCTGTACTAGAACGTAAGTTCCATGAGGGCAAGGCCTTCATCAATTTTATTCACCCTTGTATCTTTGAGGGCTGAAGCAATGCCTGGCAGAGGTCAGTATTAAAAAAAACAGTACTTGCTGAATGAATGGGAAGTCAGAGGAGAGAGGACTGGGATGGCAAATCTGGTGGAACAGAATGTGTAAACATATGAAGGTGTGATCCTCTAAGAGGGCAGGTGTGACTGGAGCAGAGTAGACATGGGGGCAGGGGAGCATGAGGAAGGCAGGGCCAGACCACGGAGCACTCTGAGACCTGCTCAAGAGTCTGCAAGATGAAAGTGAGCTGGAAAGTGAAGGCTGTATTATAAGAAGTGTTCACAGCCAGGAAAAACATTCTTGGCTATCTAGAGGTTAGAGGGGTCTCAGACTGTGACTCTCACCTCCTCTAGTAAACGGTGAACTCACTAAGGACAGGGACTCCCTACTGGTCACAGCTGGGAGCAAGGCTGGGCTGGCACAAGGCAGGCACTTAGTGAGGTTCTGAGCTAATGAATGCTTTTATAACTAGCCCTCATTTCTGCTCTCCAAAAAACCACATGCATTTCTATTCTAAGGATCAAGAGACTGTAAGGGAATGGCCTCAGGATCCTTTCCAAATTCCCATTATGGTGGCCCAGGCTCACATTCATTCATAGTGAGATGAAAATCTTTAATAATCTGCCAATTATTGGTTTATCTCTTACTCAGATGTCACAGTTGGCTCACAGATTACTAAAAAGGGAAGCCAAGAATCTAAAAGACTTTTGAGTTTGATCCTGTGGCTTACTAAGCAATTTAAACTTTTTTATCAAAGAATTCAACATACCCCAAAGCAAGGACCTTTAACTTTGATACTCACTTGTCACAAAGGTTTGAATCTGGTGACTGACTCAGTTTGTGTAGAATATCTACGATGCCCATGTCTCGTAATTTATCCTGGCGTTCTTGTGAGCCTGAGAGATGAAAGCTAGCATGTTACTGGGAACATTACCCAGGCCATTGCTCTTTTTAATGTACAGCCAATAGTCTGGAGCCTTACCAGTGTTCTTGCTCCCTCCATCCCCGCCAAACTGGCTCCCCCCAATGTAACCCAATCTCCTCGTGCTGGGATTCTCCAACAGTGTTCTAACTGGTCAACTGGCCTCTTGGCCCCTCCTCCCTGGGTTCTGCTGCTGGATCAGTTTCTCCACAGACCACAGGGTCAAGATCAGAGTCTTCAGCTGGACACAAGGCCCTGTCATCAGGCCTCATCTTCATCACTTTTTTTCTGGACAGACTTAGCCAGGCCCTTCCTACTTCAAACCAGTCTCGTTTCCCACCCCTCTCTATTCCGTCCCACTTTCCTCTGATTCCCCAGCACTTCCTGCTGCCTCTCAGACCATGGCAGCTCCAACTCCACACTGCTTTGTCCTGTCTTCCAACTAGATTAGCACCTCCTTGAGGGCAGCTTGTTTCCCTGGCACCTGCGCTGGCATGTGGTCTCTTGGCCTGCACACTGAATCCAGCTAAGTGTAATTCCTCCAGATTCTCTCCTCCTCACTGAGGAGCCCACAGTGACTCTCTCATGCACTGACCTCCCAGAGACTCAGTGAAGCAGAATCTCCAGCTATGCCCAGAAATCTGCATTCCACAAAGTCCCTCAGGTGATGCTCATGCGGCCAATCCAACACTGAGGCCCACTGCACTCCTCACTACCTTGGCTGTTCATTGGAATCACATGGGGAATTTTAAAAAACCACTTATGTCTGGAGCCCACTCCCAGAGATTCTGATTTAATTGGCTGATGCAAAAATCTCTGGGTGATTCTGATGCAGTCAAGGTAAAGTGCTATAGAGGCTTCCTCACACACTGGTCGCCTCACCAGGCACAGTATAGTTCTCCCTTCTCACCAACCACCCTCTTCTCCATTAAGCTTACCTGCATGTGGTCCTTCGATGTGCTTCCCCTGCACACAGTGAAAGGTCAACCCTCCCGCCCACTCTCACCTCTCATCTTCTTCAAGTGCATCTCACCATCCTCCTCCTCAGCTGTCTCAAGGGCAAGGGCTGTCACTTCTCTAGGGTCTCCTCCAATCCCCACGCTCAGTACTCTGGAACAGTGCTGACTCCAAGGTGGGGGCTCAATGTTAGCTAAGCCAGCAGATTCTCATTCATACCTAGGAGACTTTGTTGGGTGCTTAGGGCCCAATGAGTGGTGCCTCTACCCAGGATTTTGGAGCAGCTGATGCTGTCCCTGTTTGACACCTTCCTCTCCATAATTTTTTTCAGAACAAATCTCACCCATCTCTTACCTTCCTCTTCATTCCATACGAGGTTTGATATACAAAACATAGCGGCAAGCTGCAATTTGACATGTGAATGACCCTATTTGATGCAGAAACAGAAAAAAAAAAAAAAAAAAGGAGGTACTCTCATTTGAGGTAATTTTTTGTATCATACCACAGGCTATTCCAATAGCCTAAAAGTCTGAAGCAGGGGCCTCAAATCCAAATGTCTTGAGGGGTACAAAGTTAGTGCTAATGGGTGAACAGGTTGGGCTAAAGACAACAGAGAGGGGTGGGAAATTTGTACACCAGGGAGTGAAGGCTTGCCAGGACTCCACTCTCAAATTTTAGAGACCCTCTGGCTGGCCAAACAAAACACCTCAAGGGCCACAGGTGCAGTCTGCAAAACTCAACCCATGCACACAGGAACACTGGCCTAGGACAAGTCTATGCTTTTGACTATTCTCTGTCTACATCAGGAAGCGTTCAGGGAAAATAAACTAGATGGATGTGCACCTAATATTTATCCCATTGGCTACTGATTATCTGATTCAAATTGCTCCTGTTTCTCTAGGAACAGCATAAAAAACTTGACTGGGTTTCTACTATTCTTAAGGAGGCTCCTTATTCTTCTAAAACACACTCTCATTTATTTCTCTTCATGTACTGAAAGTACAACCATTTTTGCTGAAGTTATTATTTATCCACATAGGGTGCTTTTTCTTAAATGAAAGAGGACCCTAAACATCTTTACAGATGATTTTTTGGCTGCACCATGTGGCATGTGGGATGTTAGTTCCCTGGCCAGAGGTCAAATCTGCACCCTACAGTGGACACATGGAGTCCTTCCCTGGACTGCCAGGGAAGTTCATACAGATGATTTTTCAATTGGCCAATTAAAAAAATAAAGTTCTCATTACATTTAAATAACTCATGCATATCTGGGAAATACCATGACACAATAAATGCTCAACAGTTTCTTGAAGGCCGGGACAGACTCTTCTTGCCATGTAAAACTGTATCTGAACTAAGCAGAGACAAAGGATGCGGTTTCCTTCATCAGAATTCTATGGCTGGTGATTCTTTTTCCCTCCTACCTGCCAAGGCTTTTACAGAGCTGTCCAGTTTGGGCTCCATTAAGACAAAACAGAACAAAATGCACCATCTACTCCCAGCATCAGGCCATGAATGAATATTTGTTGAATAAACAAACTTATTTATATTGCAACACTAAGTATTACATCCAGCACTCACTCAGTGAATTTTTTTTGAGAAAACAAATTGTTTGATAGAGAAAACTGAAGGGTGAAGTTTTCACTAATTTTAAGTGAAACATACAGAAAAGATCTCTTTAAAGGAGGCAATACTTTTGCAGAGGAAGAATAAAAAATAGGAAGGTGCCAGGTATACAAAGATCAAGAGGCGCCGAGAAGAAGGGAAAGTTCCTGAAACGGTTTGCAGTAAGAAGAAATTGTAAAGCTGTGCATATTGAGAAGGAAAAGCAGAGTAAAATGTGGAGAAGCAGGCATGGCTAACTGTGGGTTCCTGTAGGCCAGAGTCAGGATGGATTTCACTGAGCTGACAGGAAGCCCTGAAGGATTTAAGCAGTGGAGGGCACCACATCTGATTTACATTTTTAGAAGATCATCCGGGCTGAAGGGATTGGAATGATAGTGCAGAGGTGTCTAGGAGGCTGTTATGGTCAACAGGGCACGAGAGGCTGTGGCCTGAACTAGGGTGAGGGTTGTGGTGACAGAAAAAAGTCAACAGCATACAGATTGGTCTTGGGGAAGGGTAACAGGACCTACTGACAAACTGGATTAATGGGGTGAAGGAGCTGGAGAAATCAAGATTGACTCCTAGATGTGAGCAACAGCGTGTAGATGGCAGAGCCACTATTCTGAGACAGAAAAGGTCAGGATGGGGAAATTCAGGTTTAGGGGAGATACTTAAGAACTGATTTTTAAGCATCAATGTCAAGAGGCTTCAGACAGCCACATGGAGATGTGGAGGAGGTAGGAGGATATGTGAGTTTGGTGCTCCGAAGAGAGGTCTAGGTTAGAGGTGTACCCCCCATGTGGCCCTTGGATCTTGCTCCCCTCATGAAGAAAAGAACCAGCATTTGTAAAACTGCAGACACCATCAGAGTAGCTTCTTGTCAAGGCTTCTGAAGGTCATGCTGTTGTGTCTTACGTTGCTTGGTATCAACGTAAATACTGTAATGACTATAACACTATAATGACAGTGTAAAAACTATAATGTAAAAACTGTAATGACTAGTCTATCAGAACTGACTACTGAACTGGGGCCCAGAAACCAAACAAAGAATAGAGATGACAGTAAAAGCCATGGGAGTGGATGAGGTTCCCTAAACCAGTGGTTCTCAACTCTGGTTAAATGTAAGAACTACTTGGGGGACTTTAAAAAAACATTGATGCCCAGGCTACACCCCAGAACTATTAAATCAGAATCTTGTAAGGAAAGAGGCAGAACAACAGTCTTTGCAAGCTCCCTCCACTATGCAACAGAGGTACTGAACCGTCAATCTCAGGACCATATGAGGAAGAGAAGAGAAGAGGGTCCAGGGTTAAGAAACGAGGCATAATGTCATGGAAGCCAGGGGAAAAGAAGGTTTCCAGGAGGAGGAAACAGCCAGCTGAGTTGAAATCTGCTGTGAGTGAGGTAAGATGAGGAAAGAAAACTAGCGTTGGACTTGGCATCATGGAGTCAGTGGTGACGTTAACCAGAACAGTTTGAGTTGAGCAATGGGGGTGGAGGCCAGAGGAAGAGGACTAGAGAGTGAATTTAGAGGTGAGGAAGGAGGGAGCACATTCAGAAGATGCTCTTGAGAAGTCTGGCTCTGAACAGCAGCAGAGAGACAGGTGTCCTTGATGGGCGTGGGAAGTCCAGAGAAACCTTTACGGCGATCCTACGTGGATCTGGTATTGGAAAGGTGGTGGAGTCCCTGGTTGAAGTTGTACTTTTCCATCAAACACTTACCAAGCATAAAGGCTAGGCACTGTACAAGGTGATAGATATACAACTGTACATAGAACTGACACAATCCTTGCCCTCGTGAAGCTTATGCTCAGTAGGTTCACTAACAAACAACTGTAAAGGGTGATAATTGAGCTACCTGCTCTGAAGGGAACAGAATGCAGTAACAAAGAATAACCTGTGCAGACAAGAGTCCAGGAGGAAGTGTCAGCTGAGCTAAGATTCAACAGATGAGAAGGCACCCCATGAAGGAATGGGGAGAAGAATGCTCCAGGCGGAGGGGCGGGCATGTGTGATAGGGCAGTCCTGAGGCAGGAAAGAACATGCACAGCCTCTCTGAAGAACAAAAAGAGGCCACACTAGTGAACAAAGGTATGAGGGGAAAGAAAGGAGCTGGGGGCACAGATGAGCCAGGTCATGTAGGTCTTCACAGACAGCAAAAGGTGGGGGGAGGATGGATTTTATTCAAGGTGCAACAGGGAACCACTGAAGGACTTTGGCTTCTATTTCCTTCATAAAACAAAAGGTGAGGTCACCCCCAGGAGTGATGATGGAGAGAGGAGGTAAGGTCAAAAGAATGAGAAGGTCTAAGAGCCCATTCTTGTGGAGAACGGAGGTCCCAGCGTGCTGGAGAAGCAGAGGGGAACACCAGGCAGTGCAGAGTGCACACGTGGGTGTGAATTTAAGAAACCAGTCCGTCTGGTTTTGTGCCTTTCTGTATGGTTGTTAACTCTGCCAGGCAGGCAAAGAGAAGACAGGTTCATCCACAGTTAGGGTTTCTCTAGGGGACACTGACAGAATAAAGAGAGGAAGCATGTCTAACTTCCAGATTTTGGCAAGGGGCAGTTTCTGGTGATGACAAGATCCCGCGTAAGGCTTTGGCAGTACATAGCTGAGGTGTCTACAAGTAGGTAACAGATTATAATTGAAAGCAAACTGGTCAAAGAACAAGAGCCAGAGGTACCAGAAACTAGAGGGTTCATCTGCACAGGATTGAAGCTTTGAGATGGAAGACAGGATTAGGGGCACTGAGAGAAGGCCAAGGGCCCAAGTTCTTCACTGTGTAAGAAGGGTGCAATCAGATGACAGGGTGAAAAAAGGGGTGACGAGCGGGAACCCTGCCCAGTGGTGCAAGCCTCAAGGGCTTGATGGTGTTTCATTTTTCAGGATGGAAGAGGATTTCTGGAATTGGTTACAGAGGAGTCTATTCTTTGTTTAATTTCTGCACAATTTGTTTTGAGCTAGCAGTGCCACCCATCCTCACCTTCTAATGTGCAGCTAGTTTAGAGTCATGCAAGGGACAAAGGCCTACCATATAATACTTAATTTTCTGTAGGATGTCATCATTGGTCATAATAAGTTCTTTTGCCGTTGTCCCATCTGCTATGTTGGCTAAGATGCACAGTGTCTGGAAAAGAACAAAGGGCGGGAGGTCAGGAAAGTTCTGAAGTCCCCAGACTCAAGCTCTTTCAAGAACCTGGGCAATTTCCCACCTGCAGTAGACGTTCCTGATTCTCACACGTTCCCCTCTAAATGCCCCGATTTCTCATCCCCTAAAGACACTGCTGAGAGAAGTAACCACACCTAAGAAAAGTCTGCCTTAGGTAGACGAGAACCCAAATGTTTCAGAGGCTTCTTTCTGGGCATAAGCCATCACTGTTAGGCAAAGGCAGCTATGGTAATGTTATCACATAAATCAAAGGGAAAATGTAATTGATTATTATTTTCTTGAAAATTTCATTTTTTAAGAGGCACTCTTAGGGTACTAACCCACAAGGTTTCTTCAAAGCGGTAGTCTCTTGGGTAGAAGTTTTTAAGTGTTGTAACTCCCTCTACCCCTCCTTTCAGATGCCACTTGTTTCCAAGCCCATGATCTTCTGGATAAAGGCCTGACCCTGTCCACTAGCCTCATGAGATGAGGACCTCTTGACTTTTTGGAATCCTACCGGAGGAACAGAAAGGGAAGCAAAATATGCGCAGGAGCGGGTTGGCCTAATGTGGAGGGTGGAGGGGGCCTGTGCCAGCTGGCACTCTTGAGGACACTGCCCACCCTGGTACTGGAAGAAGAGCCTGCTCTTGTCAGCTGCTACAGCCTCACAGCCAGACCAGCAGGTGGCAGGATTAAGGTAAAGGTGAAGGGCCTGTGGCAGGGATACTGAGCCAGTGCCAGCCCCAGCAATTCCACAAACACTGGCTGAGCACCTGTAACGTGCCTGAACTCGGCCCACTCCACTGGGCAACAGGCTGACTTAGGAACAGGACACACCCCCAACTCCAAAGGCAAACACAGTTACATTTCACTGTGGCGCAACTGAGGTGAACACAGGACTGAGAAAGCACTAAGTCTATCTGTGACGACACGAGGGCAGGGGAGGGCAGGGGGGGAAGCGACGCCAAGTCCATGAGCACAGTAAGGAATCACTCAGAGACAAGGGACAAGATGTGGGGATGGGGTCTGAATTCAGATACATTTTCTCCAATTTTAACCTCTTTTTTTGCTAGACTTTAGTTAGTTAAGCTTACAGTTATAGCTAATTGAGGAGGATGTTTTCTTCCTATGGCCCAAACCCTCAGATATCTTAAAGGGTATATGGTCTTATTTTTCCTGGGTTAACAACACCACAGTGATTAGATTGTTAAGGAGTGAGTGCTGAGGTTGTCCCTAGGATACAGGAAACAGAAAATGGACCATTTATGATCCAAGGCACTGGGGGACTATTATTCCAGGGTGCTTAGATCATAATGAGGAGACTCTGATATGCCCCACAAGTAGGAGAGAGATGACCCGAGGAAGACGTCAGATTTCAGTGACCTGCTACATGGTGAGCCTGTCAGAAGTCTTGACAGGCACAACACCCTTGAATTTTTCAGGACCGAGGAGACAGCAAAGGGGAAAAACAGGATTGGACTCTAACTGTGGACAAGAATTTAGACTCACCTAGGGAAGAACTACCTCTCTCTTACCTACGAGGACAAAGGATAAAAGGGAGATTTCAGGAAACAGCCCTCAGAATAGACTAGGCCAGCAAGACAGGCAAGTGATTCCCCTTCTTGCAGGTTAGAATACACCCACGCATCCTCAGGCTTGTCCAGCATGGCAGAGTGAGCTACAGTTCTGCTCTCGAGCCCACACACTCCTACTGTGAGTATTCTGATGGAGACAAGAAACCAAATCTTAAAGAGAACTAATTAGTTCTTGGGCCAAGCCAATTTAACACATAAGCTAGGGAGCAGAGATAAAAGCAACACACACACACATACATGTTTTCATGTGAACAACTGGAAATCAATGATACAGAGTAATAATTGGCAAATTATGGCCTGTGGGCTGAATACAACCCAACCCAATACCTGTTTTGGTAAATAAAGTTTTACTGGAAGACAGCCACATCTACTTGCTTACATATTGTTTATACCTGACTCCAGCTTACAATATCGCAGTTAAGAAGTTGCTACAGACAAGATCGGGCGTGTTCAGGGTGGTATGGCCGTAGACTAAGCCTACAGCAGCCGGTATTCCCAGGCGGTCTCCCACCCAAGGACTAACCAGGCCCGACCCTGCTTAGCTTCCGAGATCAGAAGAAGTTGCTACAGAGACTGTATAGCCTGCAAACTTAAAATATTTACCTTGCCCTTTGTAGAAACAGTCTGCTAAACCCCTGAAATGGATAATGCAGTTTTAGTATGATGCTGAATAGAAGTGGTTAGAATGGAACATATTTTGTATTCCTGTTTTAAGGATAGATAGATATGTTCACTATCATGATCACAGTGATTGTTTCATGGCATAGACATATGTCAACTTATCACACTGTATGCTTTAAATATATGTACCTTATTATATATCAATATACACTGGAAGGACTGATGCTGAAGCTGAAACTCCAATACTGTGGCCACCTCATGCGAAGAGTTGACTCATTGGAAAAGACCCTGACGCTGGGACGGACTGGGGGCAGGAGGAGAAGGGGACGACAGAGAGTGAGAAGGCTGGATGCCATCACCGACTCGATGGACATGAGTTTGAGTAAACTCCGGGAGTTGGTGATGGACAGGAGGCCTGGCATGCTGCGATTCACGTGGTTGCAAAGAGTTGGACATGACTGAGCTACTGAACTGATACCTCAATAAAATAGAAAAAGAGAATGTATCTTTGATTCTTTTGAGAAGAATTAAACTTCTAGCTAAAAAGCAGACAGTTTAAGCCTCCCCATAGTCACCCACACTTCCCATTACCCAAACCTGTGTGAGTGGGTATCATTGGATTCTGCCGAAACACCTTATTGTTGTTGGTCTTTTCTTCTGCCCCCATCCGAATCTTGCCTCACCTTTCTACCTTGCCTCGCTTTTCAAGTTAGTGAAATTCTATCTAGGTGAACTGTCTTTATAGACAAATTGCTATGCTCTCCATATAGAATAGTTTATTTTGAACACTGTGTCTTCTTTATTGTGTTCTAGAAACAAATCTCATCTACCCTAACTTTAGTGATGCCTACAAGATCATAGTTTTTCTGTGTTCAATTTTTGTTCATCAAAAAACATAGTTGTTCATTACTGAATTTGAATAAGAATCACGAAAAATGTCTGTCTAAAACCACTTTGTCAAATCTATCACCTTTTTTGCTCACAAATTCCAACAAGGCTCCCGAGTCCTACTACTCTTGCCTCCTGGACTGCTCTTCTGAAGCCTGATGACTTGCTTTAACTGGGGAACACAGAGGGTAAGGAAGTGGGCCCTGCGGTCAGACTTTGGGTCCAACTCTCCGCAGACGACCTTGGGCAAGTTTCTCCCACACGTGTAAGTGTACAGCTGAACGAACTGTGAAATGACCACACCCACAGAGCCAACATTTAAGTCAGAAAGTTGAACATTACCATTATCTCAGATCTTGTGTTAAAAATATGTGTGCAGGTGACTTTTTCTTATATGACAAAATGTCATATATATTATGTTAAAAATCTTGTAATAAACTGCAAGAACTAGAGAAAAGTAATTCCCAAACTATTCCCTAATGAACATACAGCCTCTGTATTTTCATGTCTGTCCTAAACTTGCCCTATTGAAACACAACAGGGAGAAGGGGTATGGGATAGAAATAAGGAAGAGGGATGTATGAGAGTAAAGAAATAAAAGATGTCTCCAGCATAAGGGGGTTTTCATCAGGAAGTTGCAGGAATTTGGTTCAGAGCATAGTGATATGGAGGGCTAGAAATGTGAATCCTGGGAAAAGGATTCACTCTAGGATGGTCAGAGGTGTCCATCCCCCATAGAGACAGACAGTATGTATAGTGCATGACACAGAAGGTAAAACTATAGACTCTGGTCATATCTTCTTCCATTCCAGGAGGAAGAATTCTTGAAAAGAGTTTCAGGGGTGGTTGAGGGTCTTTTCCTTCAGACCTTTCCCATGTCTATAGCATTTCTGAACTCAGCACAGTCTTTTGCAACAGAGTAACTCAGGAGGTTCCTAACTACTATTCCTCTTGGTACTCACACTCAAAAGATATTCCTCAAAAAAAAAAAGGGGAACACATACCTGCTCTTTGACTTCAATGTTATGCTCCCCTTCCAAAATAAGGGTGACGGCTTGCATAATTTGCTTTCCATGAGTACTCATTATTTTATCTATGTGCTGCAAAACAATGGGAAATCCACAATTACCATCTGGAGGACAAAGAAAAAGACAAGAGGAAAGAACAGAAGGCTTCCAAAAGTTAAAGAATACAGTGCAGTACACATCTGCTTCAAAGAGAACACCATGAGTACAGGACCAGAGGCCACAGAACCGTGTTTATAAGTATGTTGTTGCTGTTCAGTCATCAAGTTGTGTCCAACTCTTTGCAACCTCATGGACTGCAGCATGCCAGGCTTCTCTGTCCTCCACTATCTCCCAGAGTTCACTCAAATTCAAGTCAATTTACTGCATGCTGCCGATATATTGTGCCGATATATATTTTTAATTAAAAAAAAAAATTGAAGGTTTGTGGTAACCATGTGGAGCAAGTGTATCGGTGCCATTTTCCCAACAGCACTATTTTTTAATTAGGGCATGTTAACAATATATTTTCTTCTTAAGACATAATGCTTATTACATGCTTAACAGACTGTAGTGCAGTGTAAATGTAACTTTTATATGCACTGGGAAATTAAAAAAAAATTCTTGTCACTTGTTTTATTGCAGTGGTCTGGAAACCAAAACCAGCAGTATCTCCAAGGTGTGCCTGTATTATGTTGTGAAGCTGTATTTTGCCTTCAATTTATTGCTGCTGATGACTTCAAGATGAAGATAGCAGAGACTTGGCCTGACAGAATATAGAACTGCGATCACTGAAGATGCTTAAGCCCAAAGATACTAAATAGAAAAGAAGCTAAAAAATGGATGGAGGAGGGGAAGAAGCCAGGGACCTGGAAAATATGGTATAGATTTACTAATACTCTTTTGGGGCACAAATGTACAGAAAGGACTCAGAACACAAGTGATGCACACCGAAGGGAACCACCCATGTTTCTTTATTTGCCTGAAGGCCACTGACCCTGCTGCTTACGGAACATTATAAAGAACAGCAAGAAAGACCTCACAATAAGGCTCAGCCACTCTGGCTCTGACATATGCCCACTGCTCTCTATGCTGACACCTCTAGAGGTCAGTCCAGTCAATGTGGGCAAGGAGATGGCACTGGGGAGTCTCTCAAGGGACAGCAGCTCAGGCCCCAGAGATAAGTGATTTAGGCAGATGAGAAAACCCATTCTGGCCGGCAAACCAAGTCAGAATAAAGCAACAAAGGCAGGCTCCCATCCAGCATGTAGGACCAAGAGGGAGACAGGACAGGCAGTGCAGGATTGGAAGCCACATGGTGAAGCAGCTCCAGAACACCTAGGAAGGTGACAGGTCTAAATATCAACTCCTGGCTTCTCCGGCAAGGGGCAATCCTTGGATCATAACTTCTGGGCAGATGTTGATGGGAGCAGAGAGGCAGGGCAGTGCTCTGTAATGTATATGCCAGGCTAGTTAATCTGGAAACTGGGGTGACTTTACTTACAGGGCGAGTAGAGAGTAGGTTTCTAAGAAGTCCCAATGTCTTCATCAGCACGTTCAAGTCTGAATCTGATAATAACCGGAAGAGCTGTTCAGTACTCAAGCTTCGCAAAATATCTGCTTTTATTTTCTGTTCAGCCTGAAATGCCATATTCTGGAAAGATTAAAGAAGTTTCAAGAATCACATCTACATTTGCTTTATTAAATTATATTTTAATAGTAATTCTCATAATTTTCGAAGTATAAACAGAATCTGCAGAATATCCTTAAGGATAAGCCACATTATTTTTCTAATTCCGATTAATCACATATAATTCTGTCTGTCAAGACAAAAGTTAACTGTCACTCCTATACATACTCCTCAATGAGAAATACAACCACTTTCTGACATGGCATTTTCATGTCTTAAGATTTCTCAAATAAATAACAAAATCTAATATTATAATTTTTAAAATTTCATTTATTTAGTTCAATTTATTTAAAGTACCAAAAAAAACAAAACAGTTCACCCATTTCTCTCATCCCCAGCCTCACCTCTGGAACCACCAATCTGTTCTCTGTATCTATTAGCTTGGTTATTATTTTCGAGAATACCCTTCTGGCTATTAAGTTGCTTTCTGTGCACTTCAATAACAAAATGACTTCTAACAACTATACTGTGACAAGTACTTTGATAAACACTTAAAGCTACTCCTCTATTATGCATGAAAATAAACAGTGGGTTTTGTTAACTTTACTGGCACAAACTACCTGCTGCATTCACAGTTCTCTGTTAGTGCTGTTACGGTTGGCCATACCATGCAGGAGGTTCTCGGGGGTGGAGATGTACCCAAGACCAGCAGCCCCAGATGGCCAGGAGCTATTTTGCTCCTTTTTCTCCTTTCTGGACATATTATAGCTTACCCTAGCTTAACCTGAAACTATTAGCAACATGTCTGAAGGGAAAAAAAAAAAAAGGCAAATTCCAAATAATTCATAAATCAACTTCTGGTTTAAAAATCTCTTGTAAACTACAGACTTACTATAATATGTGGTTACTGCCCTCCAGGAACTTTTTGAAATTAAGGATCTAAGACATATGAAAGATGACAGAGCAAAAAGAGTACTGGATTGGGTGTCAAGAAACCCAGGCCAAAGAGAATTCCAAGGTTTTATATTCTGTGAACAAGAACATAATAGCTGGTAATAAGGAGATTGATAAGAATAAGACAGTTAATATGAATTTGAAGACTGGGGTAAGTTTAGTTTTCAGCATTAAAACCGTACTTGTTACAGAGCCCTCAAATGAAGTCCCGTTAGCCACTGAAGTGACGACCTGGGAAACAGGGAACAATTCTTTCTGGATATGCGTATTCCAAAGCAACCTCTTCTGTGAGGGGAGCTGAAACCATGAGAGTAGATGAAGCCCCTGAAACTACAGTGTAAAGGAAAGTGGAAACTGGGAAATGAAACTTGGGGGAATGTCTCCTGAGAAAAGCTTGAAAAGGAGGCTGAGTACCAAGTGAGGGGGAAAAAAATTCCTGGAAAGAGTTTCAAGAAAGAGAAGTCCAAAAGCTGTTAAGAAGAAAAATAACTGAATCTGATACACTCAGTGCTTTCCTGAAAGATGATTATTTCCATTCCAAAATTTGGGTGAAAAGACAGCAGACACAGCACAGTACCAGAGGGTGAACACGGGCCAGGGACAGGCCCAGAACCCATTTCTACCATGTATTAGCTGTGAGGCCTGAGATGATTCGTTTACCCTCTAAATTTCATGTTCCCAATTGCAAGGTGGATCTATACCAATACAATGTAAAATAAAAATTACAGATAGCAAGTATAAACTCTTAGCTTAGTTTCTGGAATATTGGATTGAATTATAACTGCTATAATTATGTT
This sequence comes from Muntiacus reevesi, assembly GCF_963930625.1. Lineage (NCBI taxonomy): Eukaryota > Metazoa > Chordata > Mammalia > Artiodactyla > Cervidae > Muntiacus > Muntiacus reevesi. Next base: position 11,020,440 of record NC_089256.1, read on the forward strand.
TTAAAAATTCATGTAGAATTATGCTTTATTTTCAATTTCAGTAGATTTTTAAAAATTTTAAGGAAAAATGGTTTTCTGACTTCATAGTTACATAGTTTTAGAATTCAGATTATTACAAGTTATTCACTAGAAACGGCTAAGAAATTATTGAGCATGTATACCCTAACTCTGTTACCTTGGGCAAGTTGTTCAACCACTCTGTGCTTAGTTTTATCATCTGTAAAATATGTATTCTCTAGCTTACTTCACCAAGACGTTTTAAAAGAGACACAAAACCACCCTGTAAAGTACGTAGCTCTACACAGATATCAATGAGTTCATGATGAGGAAAACTTTTTCCCCCAAATTCTACTTTTCTTAATAAATACGAGAACCAAGGAACACAGTGGCCAAGCAACTTGTTTATATTCGAATCTAAAAGGTGAATGAAATCTTTTAGGTCCTAAGTCTTTAGAAAACTGAGCCAAAAGAGTTAAGATTTTTAAAAAAGAAAATTTCAGACATTTCAAATAACACATTCTTCAGTTTTAACTTCAGTAACTGCTTTCTCCTCTTTGTGAAACATACCATTAAAGCCCAAATTCCATTCACTCGTAAAGCAGGATTTTCACTTTGGGTTAGTCCACAAAGTAGCTCTACAGCTCCTGACTCTAAAATTGGCTGTGATTGGAAAGGAGAAAAAACAGTTTTAAAGTCAGGTTTGTAAACGAAGTGTATATAATACACACAGCCTGGCACTCTGCCTATGATTTCTTTCCTCCTCTTACCAATTCCAAGCAACCTTCACAAGGCAGGGAGCGAGATGGCCACAAAAATCACTTTGAGAAGGGCAAGTGTAGGGACAACGACTCTCTCACAGATCCAAAAGCCAAAGTAAGGCCTGTTGTCTTTTTCCCTGTAGTCCTGAAAGGCTCAGGAGATGTCCTACTTCTGTGCACATTCACTCTTGCCCTTATGATCCGTTACCTGGCTCCACACTCTGCCCACCCTCCTCTGAGACAGCCACTCCCTGCTCTGTGCAGCACGTGTCCCAGTGTTCTTCACAAACTGTGACTACGAAGTGACATGGCTGGTTTAGAACAGAGCTAACTTCCTTCCAAACTGTTACTCTTATTCATCAATGTGCTGCAGAATTCAGCTTTTGAAACTACTTTCGGGACAACCTATCAATCATACAAGCAAAATAGTCTTGTACTTTTATACAGGTATAAATATTTAGCCAAATATTTTAGCTATTAAATGTGATACCTAAAATAGCATGTATTAGTCTGACAATTTGCTTTATTTATGATACTTGGCTGAAAATAGGTTTTGATAGTTTCTAAAAAATTCAAACCTTAGAGGACTGACTTACCATCACCAACGAATGCTTAAAAGGTCTATTTTTGAAGTGGGTTCTAGAAATGTCTTAAGCAATTCAGACTTGCATACTAAGACAAAGGTCAGTGCCTTTCAAGATGATATTTTTGAAGAAAGATAAACTTTACAGTACAAACTGTACAGTTTTAAAAAACTTTTTATTTTAAAATAAGTTTAAACTTATAAGGTAGCAAGACCAATTTAAGGAACTTCCATATATTATTTTCCCAGACTCACCTATCTTTAACATGTTGCCATATTTGTTTTATCATTATATCTCGAATTCTATACACCCATATCCACATTATTTATCCTTTTTCTGAACCATTTAAAAGTAGAATGAAAACATCATGCCACTTTACTCTGAATACCTCAATGAGTATGTCTTAAGAACAAGGATATTCTCTTAGATAACCACAGAACAGTTACCAAATTCAAAGAAACTGACAGTAAAACAGTACCTTTATTGAAACTATAGTCCATATTCCAATTGTGTCAACTAGCCCAATTAATGCTTATGCCATTTCCTTCCCTTCCAGTTAAGAATCCAGTTTATTTTTAATACTAAAAAATCAATCATATTAATGACTCTACCCCAGAGCCCATCTACCTTCCTTTCTAGCTAGACCCTAAATATTCTGAAGGCAGCTGTTCAGGATGATTAAAAGTGTCACACTGACTGCAATCACATCATCCTCAGCAGAGACAGGCGCTCTGGTGTCCTATCCTGCCTCTCCTTCCTTCAGAACAACTACCAGTCTCTCCCGCTTTGTCCTAAGATTTCTACTTGCTGAATGAGGTCTCTGAACCGCCACCTCATTATTAATGTCTTCCTAAATACCAGTCCAAAGTCTGAAGTATTACAGTGCAGGAAAGAAATTCACCAAAATGGGACACTAAATGCACTTAATAACGGATGGTGTCCAAACCTAGTTCATGATTAGGCAGACCAGAGATATTGCAACACTGTAAAATTAATTCTATCAGGTAACCTCTTCCCTTTATTGAAGCTGATTTCCACTTTCTCTACCATAAAAACAATGCATGCACAAACAATTTATAAAATGCATATAAGGGGGGAAAAAATCCCAAAGGTAAACCCTCCCTAAGTAAGTATCATTAACATTAAAAAGATTACTTTTCAAAATAAAGCTTTAAAAAAAAAAAAGATTACTTTTCAGTGCCAGTAGTTATCTCCTTACAATGATATGTAATCTTGGTTTACAAAATTGGGTCTTAATTTATTCTTTAATAAATATAATTTGAAAATAGTCTATGACTTGTGTAATTATTTTCTACATTTACAATTTTAGACAGTTCAGATTGACTATAAGCTATAATATCTTTAAAATAAACTGTGTATGCCAGGCAGAGAAGGGATAACAGGGAATGACAACTATATTTTAAAATTAATTTAATCCCCCCTCAACATCCAACATCCAAACAATTCAGAAGTAGTTTTAAACCCCAATCCTCAAATTTTAATGTCAACTACTGTGAAAATTATTTAACTAAGCTCTAGACTGGGCAGAAGTCATCTAGGAAGAGAAAATCAACACTAACCTCTTTGCTTGGAGAAAATTCAAGAAGAAGATTACATAGCATGGATGATGCTACTACTAGGATTTCATCTGGTGCATTTTGTAAAACCTACGGGATTAAAAAAAAGGATACTATTAATAGTTTGCAATCATGCAGGTGAGATCATGAGAATAAATGAGAACAAAAACAATTTAGCTTTTAATCTGCTTTCTCATCTTGGAGAGAGAGGAAAGATCCACTTGACACTGACTGAGTGAGACTTTGCCTAGTGCTGTCATCATGACTGACTAAGGCCCTCAGGTCTGTCTTGCTGGAGAACTACAGCTCACCGCTACACGGAAAAGGAGACAGACACGAGTCAGGGATGGGGTGCTCTATGTAAAAAGTTTGAAGGCCAGAGAACTGCTCTGAGGCAAGTTAACCCATCTGATTCTACCACATCAGGCACTTATGAAACCACAGAACTGCCCGAGGGCCTGAGCCTTTCCATTGCTTCTGGAAGGACCCGTCTGAACAGCAATGTGGATAGATCAAACTAAGACACAGGAAGAGCAAGGTGAAGGATTGGTCCTCAGGACTGGAGTCACGTAGCCCTGGCTCCAACCGTCACTCCTCCAGTTACCAGACGTGCAAACTTAAGCACATTTCCTAACCTCTCTGAGACCTCACATTGAAGAAAACACTTCCTGGATGGGAATATTTAAGATTAAATGTCATTTGCTGAATAATAAAGGAAGTGGCATAGCATGGAAAAGAATGCCTGAATGCAAATTTCAGTTCAATTACTTAATAAGTTTATGAATTTCTTGCCTGTAAAATGGGATAATAACAGAGTCTGCTTCAGGGATTTGTATGAAAATTAATATATAAAAGGATTTTAGAGCAGTAACTATCACACAGTAATGGCTATACATAAGTAAGGTTTAAAAAAGGTAACTCCTTGCCATAATTGCTATCAGGCACAATATCAGACTCATACAAGTTATACAGCAAACTATCATGGACTCTTGCTGAACTTAGAGAAGACAACACAGCATGATGACAAAGGTTAATTGCCATTAGCTATTATCAGAACCCCTTCCTTCTAGATTCAAAGAGAGAAGGCTTCATAAGCACCACTTCTAAGAAATCCTTTGCACTTGGAATCAGACCAGGATCAGGCTTATGACCCCAAAAGGAATCCTAGGAGTTCTAGTTACACAAAATGGAAATGGATCATTAAAAAAAAAAATTCAGAGAGTTAAATGATTATCTGCTCTCTGCAGCTAAATCAAGTCTGAAGTTCCCATGTTAAGAACAAACAAGAATTACAAAATCAAAGCAATTCTCCTAAAATACTGTGTTTTAACTCTCCTGTGAATTGTTAGCTGGGTGATAAAGATCAAATCTCATATACTATGCTGGTCAACCTCTGTGTTCACCATAATCTACTCTAAGACCCTGTTCACCCTTCCCTTCCCTTGTCATGTCCTTCCTACATCTCTATCCAAGCTTTAAGGTCATCTTATTCCAGAAGCCTTCCTGAAACCCTTCCAAAAAGAAGTCATTCTATATTCCTGAGTGTCCACTGCTACTGTCTGTGATCTTTCTTAGGGTCCATATTACCGTCCACTACTCAAATTCCCTGGCACTCTCCTTTCCTACTTACAAACTAAAGCGTTTTGAAAGAATAATCTATAATAATATCTATAGTTTAATTTATCCAGGCCTAAGAGGCACTGCACAAAGTAGGTACTCAAAGAATGCTTATGAGTCAAGAGAAATAATGATTTTCCAAAATTATACTACTTAGAATCATTGGTTGAAATAAGTGAGCACCAAACAAGGCTTTAAAAAGTTGCTTTGTTTCTGGTCTATGTGTTCAGGAATTTACAATAATATGAATGCAGGGTAGTGTATTTTAGGAAGAGGGGACATTCTGTGTCTTGTTAAGAAAAAAAAAATGACTTTGAAAATGTGTGTTTTTTTTAAAAAGAACCATTAATAAATAGTTACTACTTGTTTTACAAAGTTGCTTTACTTTTATGATTCATTTAAAAAAATATTATTTGTTTTACAGAGATTCATGTGCTTTTACCAAGTTTTATTCTCAAATTAGATAACATTAAATGATAAAACAGAGAGATGCTAGAAAAATTCAAGAAATTCTTGAAAGCATTTACTCAGTACAGTATCAGGTATAACACATGAAATTTAGAGGCTGACATCCAACACTGACCAAACAGAATTTCACCAAAACAAGAACAAAAAATAACCCACAAATGAAAGTTTTAGTTAAAATTAAATGCCTACTCTCCTATAGTTGGCTAATCAACACATAAAAACACAGACAAGAAAAAGGGGGAAAAGAATCAATAGACATGCAAGCAATCTTTGAACTAAGAAAAACCTAAAAGTACCTGAAATAAATCACTCATTTACTTTCAGGCTTTTAATACTATACGTTAAATGTGCAACACAGTAATAATTTGACGGTAATTACACCCACATATACCCAAGTGCAGAAATCCTTTTAGACTGCTCACCCAGCTTGTGCCCAGGCAGAGCTAGTCAGAAACCACATGTTGCTCCATTTCTGATTCATATGATAGAGGGGTACTGAGCTAAGCAATCAGAAAATGGCTCCAGAGAAAATATCTGTAAGCTATTTTGGGAAATAGGAAAGCACTTTAAGAAAAATCTTGAATGGACAGAATCAATAAACTAAGATAAAGTTGCTACAAAAAAGGTGCAATCTAAGAATAAGAAAGAGTGGCAACAGTCAAACCCCTTTCCTGGGGAGAGCAGTGGTCCAACCCTTCCAGCCGGCGCCCACTGTGCGCCCTCCACCACCCTCACACACCACGTGAGATGCTCCTGCTCTTCAGGCTGTTCCTCTCGAGGAAATCCTCCTGCCTTCCTTCTGCCTTCAAAGTCACTTTATAATCTGACAGAAGCCTCCCCCAACTATTCTGACTAAGTCTACCACACAGAAGCCTCTACTGTTACCGAGGCTTTAAGCTGAGGGCAAGAGCTCTGGAGTACAAATTTTTAGTAGACTTACTGTGCCCAGAGGCTTTCACAGTAGGTGCTAAAAAGCAAAACAAAAAGCCAAAAACTTAGACCAAAAAAATCCGCAGATCAAACGCAAAGTATACAGTTGCTTTAAAAAAAAAAGAAAAAAGATACTGAGACCACAGTGACCTGTGGTTCTGTAATGTATGAGAGATAACATTATTAGCAGAAACCTGACGCATATTCTAAGTCTCAATTCAGATAATTCTTTGACCTAAACCATCCTTTTTTTGTGTGTGTACCCTCAAAGGAAAGACCTTTAGGTCTCAACAAAGAAGTCTTTCTGGAGTGGAGAGGCAGGAAATGTAACAACTTTTAAAAAATATTAAAGGAGTGCCAAAAGACTAAGAACAGGTTATATCTGTAAATGGCTGATTCCTTTCTTTTTTATAAGTAAAAATCACAAAGATGACTCTGGATATAACTCTAAAGTGTAATACTAGTCACAAAGGGAGATCAGATGAGTAACTGAAGTTTTTTTTAATGGAAGAAAGCCAGCCGCCTACTTCCCTTGTCACACATGAGATGCTGACCTCAGAAACACAGTCCACATGTTCTCAAGAGGCTTAGAACATCAGATCTGAGGAGATAAATGTTCACAACGCTTTAACATAAAAATCAGACACACTCCTAGATCAGGGAGAGCCGTCAGCTACCATGCCCACTAATGGCTCTGCGGGAACAGGTGTGGACTTGATGTTTTCTTACCTTCATTAAAGGTTTCCACACAGCATGATCCTGGAAACTGGTTCGAAGCTGCTGCACAGATCTAGATAAACTGTGCAAACATCTACAAAGAATAATCAAAATTAGCTTCACAAGAAGCCAAAACTTTTCCTTTTAAAACACACTGCTGGGCATTCCACAATTACTAATACACATTTCAAGTTTATCTACACACATCGTTAATTCAACTACTTCAGGACTTCATGGGCTTTTCAAGCTAACTTCTTTGTTAAATAGTGTTACACACTGTATGGATTCACCTGAGAATACTGTCAAGTAACATTTGGATTCTGTGCTTACTCGGTGAAGGTCCGGAAAGGAAACAGGTTAAACACATGGCAAAGGGTTTTTATTCAGGCCATTTAAAGCTCATACCTGACGGCAGCTAACCGCACCTTGACACTAGACTCAGACAAGCCAGTCACAATTCGGTCCATCATATTTTCAGTCTCAATGATCTGGAGAAAAAGGTTAATGCTGCATAAATAACAACACGAAGATGACAAATTTCACCGCTTGTAAATGCAAGTATGTTAATGTCCATTTTACGTTTAATGTTGTTTTTAGCAAGAGTTTTGGCCTCTGGAACAATCACTTTGCAGCGGGGGCAGACAGCTGATCAGAAAGGTGGGACTACCCCACCAAGGAACTGCCAGGCGGAATGGTAGGCGTAAGGGGCAGATTATGTTTTCTTTATTTTTAAAGACACTTAAAACAATAATTACATGTGAAAAATATTGTGATGGTGTTGCATAAATAGTTTTGAGAAAAAGCAAGATATAACTGAACTACCATTGGGCAGGTTCCTGCCAGAGTGAGTTTCTCGAAAAATCATAGTCCACACCTCAGTCTTTAAGAAATCTGTGGGTTTTTGACAGAGCCACCCTGTGGCCACTCTCTTACCAAGCAAGCTGAACCTAAGCTAAATATTTAGAAAAGTAATCTTTGCCAACTTTCATTGCAAGTCCTGCTACTTGTAATCATTACAGTCATGAAGCTTTATTATTTTTTAAATTTAGAAAAAAGACAGCCTATGATTTTCCATCAAGGAACAATGTAGAGGCACAAAATAGTATGTGGGAGAAATTAATTTGTGTGGTCCTATGGAAAAACAGCATGTTAGAAAAAGAGCTAATGCAATCACAACACAAATATTAACAAAAACAACTAATATTTGTTGAGCACTTCTATGTGGCAGGCATTGTGCTAATAAGTATGTTACATGCTGAGAATTTAGCCTTTTGTAGGCATTATTATTCCCCATCATCAGCACATTAGGAAATTGAGGAGTCTAGATAATTCAGAGTTTGCCTAGGATCACAGAGCTGAGATAGAATCCAGGCATCAGACTCTGGAGTCCTCAGGCGCAGCCACACTTGCAATACTGCCATGGTTAGAGAAGGGGTGGGTCTGTGCTCAAAGGTAGCTCCCAGTGCGGGCAACACAACTGGAGTCATTATTTTCACCCGGGAGAACACCTGGTTGGGGAAACGCGTACAAAGATCACCTGTGGAGTTTAACAAAATCCCAGGCCAATTAAATCAGATTCTCTGTGCTGGGCCAGGCACCCGTATGTTTTTAAAAAGCTCCTCAGTTAGAGTCCAGTGTGCAGCGAGGTTGAGGGTCACTGACCTAGACTAAAATGAGAGGCGTTAGAAGCCTGACCTCAGAACAGGAGAGGATGGGAAATCTCAAAATGTTCAAGCCAAACGGGAAGAGAAGAAAACAGAATTGAAATGAATGGTGCCTGGGAGAGAGAACATCAACTATTAAAAACAGGCAACCACACTGCAGTCATAGGGCAGGAGGAATGTTCATTTAAAAAAGAAAAAAGGGGAAAAAAAAGTAATGATTTGCAGGTTCCAAAGTGGTTGATGAAAACTTACATGTTGATCTATTTCTCTCCCTAGACCAAACCTCATCTCATCCTTACCTTTGTGCACATCTGCCCTCTGTCCTCACTGTCATCTCCAGCCCCTGAACACCACCCTTCTCACTGTCTACTGATCAACCTGACCCTCATATATCTTCTCTTTGACCTGGATGTCATGCTCAGATACTCCATATAGTAGACTCCTTTCCACTGTCCTCCCACCACTCAGTCCTGCTTCAGATCCCAAAATGCTGACTATTTACAATAGCTAGGACATGGAAGCAACCTAGATGTTCACAGAAAGATGAATGGATAAAGAATATATGATACATATATACAATGGAATATTACTCAGCCATAAAAGGGAATACATCTGAGTCTGTGGTAGTGAGGTGGATGAACCTAGAGCCTGTTATATAGACTGAAGTAAATCAGAAAGACAAAAACAAATATTGTACATTAACATATAAATATGGAATCTAGAAAAATGGTACTGATGAAAACTGTTCGCAGGGAAGCAATGGAGATGCAGATGTAGAGAACAGACTTGCGGACCCAGCGAAGAAAGGAGTGGGTGGGACGAATGGGAAAAGTAACATTGACATGTATGTTCTATTATGTGTAAAACAGATAACGAGTGGGAAGCTGCTGCATAGCACAGGGACCCCAGTCTGGCACTATGTGATGACTGAGAGGGGGAATGCGGGGAGGAGAGAGAGGCTCAGGAGGGAGGCGACTTATGCACGGCCGATTCTTGTTCTTGTATGGCAGAAACCAACACAACATTGTAAAGCAATTTTCCTCCAATTTAAAAAAACAAAAAACAAAACCCTGCTGATATTAGAATAGAAAAACCACCAACCCTGCCTGCCTGGTCCCAGGGCATGCCACCCTGCTCACTGTGGGCCCACGAGCCTCGCACTCCGCTGCAGGAGACACCATTTTTCTCATGATGTTTCTCTTCCTTCTAGGGCGTCTTATCTCCCTCACACCCTCAGTCCCTCTGCGCCCACCTCATTCTCCAGGGACATTGCTTTCTTTCTGGGACACAAGTTGCCCAACTTCCCTCTTCTCATTAACATGTCTCCATACTTTTCTTCACTCCTGTTGAGGCTGGGTACTTCCAGCTCAAAGCCCTTCTTGCTTCTCCACTCCTCTTCTTGAATCTTTACTCTGCCCTACCCCACTGAGTCCTCTTCCTCAGTCTGCCCCACTTCCCATTCCCACTTCTATTTAAAAGACGTAAGTGCCCAAACTTTTTTTTTCTTTTTTCTTTTGCTCTCCCTCCCCGCCCGTGCCCAAACTTTAGACCTTTCACCCCTTCCCTTCCTTAAATGGACATGCATCCCAAAGCTCGGCTCATCCTCACTCTACATAAATGAAAAGGTTGTGACTTTGAAATCAGCTCGCTATGGATACTTATTTTTCCCGAACTCTAGCTTCATATTCCCAACTGCCTGCTCAACGCAAACTTAAGTTCCATGAAGTCTAATCCATTATGTCCCATGCTGAGTTTATCTTCCCTCCTAAATGTGCTCTTTCTCCATGTCTGTCTGTCTGTCACTCTGTTAAGGATGTTATTATTCTCCCGATCACCCAGGCACTACATTTGTTAATTCTGACTCCATCTCTTACTGAACACCCAATCAAGTGATTTTGCACTCTACACCTTTTATTCAATCTCTTACTAATCTCACTCCAATAAACTTGTTGGGACCTTATTACTATTTCTTTGGGATTACAGTCTTTCCCAAGATATCTAATCTTCTGTGCTACAGCAACTGTCAAAGACTGCTTGACTGACAGGATCCTTCAATTAAGCACTAGCCATTGTTCTTAAGAAAGGCAAGGCCAAACCAGGACCTTCGGCACGGGAAGGAAATTAAAAGCTGGGGCAAAAGTCTCAGGCACTGAGTAGCCAGATGCAGAAGTCTGAAAGCTCCTTCTCCATGACTTGGGAAAAAATTCCTACTTAAGAATAAGAAGGGATAACTTGGGAGAAACAGTTCCCTGTATTGAGTGTAATCACATTACCAGAAAAGAAAGTGTTGAGGGCTAGGGAAGGCGCAGGGGCAGGGACACCGGATTACGCTCCAAGAACTGAGAAATACCATTAGACTGGCTCTGGTGCTTAAGAAACCTGGGCACAGTAAATACAGACTTGTGAGAGGCTCCCGGACAACATTTACCAGCCGCATCCCACCAAAGATGTAAATCTGCCAAGGCACAGGACAGGTGTAGCAATCATGTAGACATACGGATCCATTCCTGCGTCTAAGCAACTCGCTTGACCTCTCTGGGCCTTCAGTAAAACAAGGGGATACAGCAATAACTATCTTACCTCCAATTCTCTGCAGTCAGGGAAATAAAAATCATGTGAGTCTACCTGGGCAAAACTGCCGTGATGTTCAGAAATGACGTGGGGAGCCAGGTTGGTCAGAAGAGACGGGAGATAGCGCAGGACAGGGGGACAAAATCAGGGAGCAGGCGACGGAGGGCAAACAGGACACAGCTCCTACTTACATGCCCACATTTACCTACTCAGCAAATATCTACGTGCCCCATGAGTGCCAGGCATGGCTTTAAAACTTGAAGATACAGTGATGGGGGAAGAGAGGGCCCTTGTTCCCAATAAACGTACAGTGTTGAATAAGCAAGTGCAATCAACCATTTAATGAGTGCTTTGGCACTTGAATCTATGTCAGTAAGAGCACGTTAGGAATGACACAAGTCACGGGGCTAAGGCAAACAGAGTGAAATGCGTACAAAAGGTAAGTAGGAAAGACGCCCATTCTCAAGAATGGGAGTTCTATTATCAACTGGGAAGTGGACATTAACTCGAGAAGAAAATGTTCTGGCTCAGACCAGACAACACTGGAGAACTGTGCTAGTGGCCAGTCAGTGAAACACAGAGTGGAGCTTTGAACTTTCTTTCAAGTTTCCTGGGGGGTGTGGTGGCTGACGCTTCAGGGACAGAGGGGAACTAGAAGGTAGATGGAAAACCTCGCTCCTGATTTAGGATATAAAGTAGTAGAACTATCTGGAAGTACATTCCCTTCAGACTATTGGTCATAGTCTATCAATATGTCTGCAGTAGGAAGCCCAGATTTGTAACTAAATTCATCATAGTGGAATCCTGCTAGGGTTCCAGAAAGCACACTACTTAAGTGTCTGATCTACCTTTTCCATTAAGGTATCAGTCGGGGAGCAAGTGGGTAAAAATGATGCAAGGTCAGAATGTGAATGAATCTAGATTTCAAACCCAAAAGAGTGCCCTGAGAGGCTACATGAAAGAGAAACAGGATCTAACTGCAACTGTAGCCTTGAGCATACTGAGACATCTGTGCAGGGGTAAAAGGAGCGCCGTGGTGAACACGCTGACCAAAACGAGGGTTAAAATGTGATTCAGTTCAGTTGCTCAGTCGTGTCCGACTCTGCGACCCCATGGACTGCAGCACACCAGGCCTCCCTATCCATCACCAACTCCCGGAGCTTGCTCAAACTCATGACCATTGAGTCAGTGATACCATACAACCATCTCAACCTCTGTCGTCTCCTTCTCCTCCCACCTTCAATCTTTCCCAGCAACAAGGTCTTTTCCAATGAGTAAGTTCTTCACATCAGGTGGCCAAAGTATTGGAGTTTCAACTTCAGCATCAGTCCTTCCAATGAATATTCACGACTCATTTCCTTTAGGAAATGACCAACACCACAGTTCAAAAGCAACAATTCTTCAGTGCTCAGCTTTCTTTATAGTCCAACTCTCACATCCATACATGATTACTGGAAAAACCATAGCTTTGACTAGATGGATCTTCGTTGGCAAAGTAATATCTCTGCTTTAAAAAGCTATAGCTATATGCTGTCTAGGTTGGTCATAGCTTTTCTTCCAAAGAGTAAGTGTCTTTTAATTTCACGGCTGCAGTCACCATCTGCAGTGATTTTGGAGCCCAAGAAAATAAAATCTTTCACTGTTTCCATTGTGTCCCCATCTATTTGCCATGAAGTGATGGGACTGGATGCCATGATCTTTGTGTTTTGAATGTTGAGTTTTAAACTAGCTTTTTCACTCTCCTCTTTCACTTTCATCAAGAGGCTCTTTAATTCTTCTTCACTTTCTGCCATAAGGGTGGTGTCATCTGCATATATGAGGTTATTGATATTTCTCCCGGCAATCTTGATTCCAGCTTGGGCTTCTTCCAGCCCAGTGTTTCACATGATGTACTCTGCGTATAAGTTAAATAAGCAGGGTGACAATATACAGCCTTGACATACTCCTTTCCCAATTTGGAACCAGTCTGTTGTTCCATGCCCAGGTCTAACTGTTGCTT